>NC_047047.1:26627292-27827292 GCF_011762595.2 Tursiops truncatus
TGTTCTTCTTTCCCTTATTGCTTTAAGTGTAGGTTAGATTTTTAGTTTGAGTTGTTTCTTCCTTCTTGAGGTAGGCTTGTATTGCTATAACGACTCCCTCTTAATACACATGCTTTTGCAGTCACCCGTAGGTTTTGCATCATCGTGTTTTCATTGTCATTTCGTTTTCTAGGTATTTTTTGATTTTCTTCTGTGATCTCTTGGTAATTTAGTAACATATTGTTTAGCCTCCTGTTTTTCTATTTTTTACAGTTTTTTTCCTGTAATTGATATCTAGTTCTTGTAGCATTATGGTCAGATAGGTACTTGATACAATTTTAATTTTCTTACATTTACCAGGGCTTGACTTGTGGCAAGTCTCAATATATGCTCTATCCTGGAGAAATGTTCATGAGCACTTGAGAGAGAAAGTGTATTCTGTTCTCCATGGATGGAATGTTCTATAAATATCAATTAAGTCCATCTTGTTTAATGTGTCATTTAAAGCTTGTGTTTCCTTATTTATTTTCATTTTGGATGATCTGTCCTTTGGTGAAAGTGGGTGTTAAAGTCCCCTCCTATGATTGTGTTACTGTTGATTTCCCCTTCTATGGCTGTTAGCATTTGCCTTATGTATTGAGGTGCTCCTATTTTAGGTACATAAATATTTACAATTGTTATATCTTCTTCTTGGATCGATCCCTTGATCATTATGTAGTGTCCTTCTTTGTCTCTTGTAATAGTATTTATTTTAAAGTCTATTTTGTCTGATATGAGAATTGCTATTCCAGCTTTCTTTTGATATCATTTGCATGGAATATCTTTCCATCCCCTCACTTTCAGTCTGTATGTGTCCCTCGTATGTGTCTGAAGTGGTTCCTTTGTAGACAGCATATATAGGGGTCTGTTTTTGTGTCCATTCAGCCCGTCTATGTCCTTTGGTTGGAGCATTTAATTCATTTACATTAAGGTAGTTATTGATATGTATGTTCCTATTCCCATTTTCTTAATTCTTTTGGGTTTGTTATTGGAGGTTTTTTCCTTCTCTTGTGTTTCCTATCTAGAGAATTTCCTTTAGCATTTGTAGCAAAGCTGGTTTTGTGGTGCTGAATTCTCTTAGCCTTGGCTTGTCTGTAAAGGTTTTAATTTCTCCGTCAAGTCTGAATGAGATCCTTGCTGGGTAGAATTATCTTGGTTGTAGGTTTTTCCCTTTCATCACTTTGAATATGTCTTGCCACTCCCTTCTGGCTTGCAGAGTTTCTGCTGAAAGGTCAGTTGTTAACCTTATGGGGATTCCCTTGTATGTTATTTGTTGTTTTCCCTTGCTGCTTTTAATATTTTTTCTTTGTATTTAATTGTTGATAGTTTGATTAATATGTGTCTTGGCATGTTTCTCCTTGGATATTTCCTGTATGGCACTGTCTGTGCTTCCTGGACTTGATTGCCTATTTCCTTTCCCATATAAGGGAAGTTTCCAACTGTATTCTCCTCAAATATTTTCTCAGTCCCTTTCTTTTTCTCTTCTTCTTCTGCGACCCCTATAATTCGAATGTTGGTGTGTTTAGTGTTGTCCCAGAGGTCTCTGAGACTGTCCTCAATTCTTTTTATTGTTTTTTCTTTATTCTGCTCTGCAGTAGTTATTTCTACTATTTTATCTTCCAGGTCACTTTTCTGTTCTTCTGCCTCAGTTATTCTGCTATTGATTCCTTACAGAGAATTTTTAATTTCATTTATTGTGTTCTTCATCATTATTTGTTTGCTCCTTAGTTCTTCTAGGTCCTTGTTAAACGTTTATTGTATTTTCTCCATTCTATTTCCAAGCTTTTGGCTCATGTTTACTATGATTACTCTGAGTTCTTTTTCAGGTGGACTGCCTATTTCCTCCTGATTTGTTTGGTCTGGTGGGTTTTTCCTTGTTCCTTCATCTGCTGTGTTCTTCTCTGTATTCTCATTTTGCTTAACTTACTGTGTTTGGGGTCTCCTTTTTGCAGGCTGCAGGTTCGTAGTTCCTGCTGTTTTTGGTGTCTGCCCCCAGTGGCTAAGGTAGGTTCAGTGGGTTGTGTAGGCTTCCTGGTGGATGGGAGTGGTGCCTGTGTTCTGGTGGATGAGGCTGCATCTTGTCTTTCAGGTGGGCAGGACCACATCCTGTGGTGTGTTTTGGGGTGTCTGTGACCTTATTATGATTTTAGGCAGCCTGTGTGCTAATGGGTGGAGTTATGTTCCTCTCTTGCTAGTTGTTTGGCATAGGGTTTCCAGCACTGTAGCTTGCTGGTCGTTGAGTGGAGCTGGGTGTTAGCGTTTAGATGGAGATCTCTGGGAGAGCTTTTGCCTTTTGATATTACGTGGTGCCGGGGGGGGGGGGGGTCTCTCGTGGACCTATGTCCTGAACTTGGCTCTCCTGCCTCAGAAGCACAGGGCTGACACCCTTCAGAGCACCCAGACCCTGTCAGCCACACGGCTCAGAACAAACGGGGGAAAAAAAGAAAGAAAGAAAGTAAAAAATAAATAAAATAAAGTTATTAAAATAAAAAATATTAAAAATTTAAAAAATTAAAAAGTAATTTAAAAAAAGAAAGAAGGAAAGAAGAGAGCAACCAAACCAAAAAAGAAATCCACCAATGATAACAAGCCCTATTAACTATACTAAAAAGCAAAAAAACAAAAGACGTACAGACAGAACCATAGGACAAATGGTATAAGCAAAGCTATACAGACAAAATCACAGAAAGTCCACCGCCTCAATTTTGGGATGATTCATTGTCTATTCAGGTATTCCACTGCTGGGATAGATTTCCCTTTTTCTTCTTTGTTCGCACAGCTCCTGGGGCTCAGCTTTGGATTTGGCCCCGCCTCTGCGTGTAGGTCACCTGAGGGCGTCTTTTCTTCACCCAGACAGTACCGGGTTAAAGGAGCAGCTGCTTCGGGGGCTCTGGCTCACTCAGGCCGGGGGGAGGGTGGGATACGGAGTGTAGGGCGAGCCTGCCGCAGCAGAGGCCAGCGTGATGTTGCACCAGCCTGAGGCGCGCCGTGCGTTCTCCCGCGGAAGTTGTCCCTGGAATTCGGGACCCTGGCAATGGCGGGCTGCAAAGGCTCCCGGGAGGGGAAGTGTGGACAGTGGCTTGTGCTTTCACACAGGATTCTTGGTGGCTGCAGCAGCAGCCTTAGCATCTTATGCCTGTTTCTGGGGTCCACGCTGATAGCCGCGGCTCGCGCCCATCTCTGGAGCTCGTTTCGGCAGTGCTTTATTAATCCCCTCTCCTCGTGCACCCCGAAACAGTGGTGTCTTGCCTCTTAGGCAGATCCAGACATTTTCCTGGACTCCCTCCCAGCTAGCTGTGGCACACTAGCCCCCTTCAGGCTGTGTTCACGCAGCCAACCCCAGTCCTCTACCTGGGATCTCACCTCTGAAGCCCGAGCCTCAGCTTCCAGCCCCCACATGCCCTGGCAGGTGAGCAGAGAAGCCTCTGAGGCTGGTGAGTGCTGGTCAGCACCGATCTGTGCGGGATGCTCTCCGCTTTGCCTTTCGCACCCCTGTTGCTGTGCTCTCCTCCGTGTCTCCAAAGCTTCCCCCAACCCACTGCTCCCTGTCTCTACCAGTGAAGGGGCTTCATAGTGTGTGGAAACTTTTCCTCCTTCACAGCTCCCTCCCAAAGGTGCAGGTCCCATCCCTATTCTTTTGTCTCTGTTTTTTCTTTTTTCTTTTGCCCTACCCAAGTACGTGGGGAGTTTCTTGCCTTTTGGGAAGTCTGAGGTCTTCTGCCAGTGTTCAGTAGGTGTTCTGTAGTTGTTCCACATGTAGATGTATTTCTGATGTATTTGTGGAGAGGAAGGTGATCTCCACGTCTTACTCCTCTGCCATCTTGAAGGTTCATTCATATTTTAAATACTCTTCAGAGCACAATTTTTAAACTTGTATTTCTCGAAACATAATTATTTAATAATTAAGAGGTGTCAAAATATTACAGTTGGTTTTTCTTGTCATTCTGTTTGTTTGTTTGATCCCATATTGTATCTTGGAGATTTGGGGGCAACTTATATTCTGTAGCAGTATACAGTATATATGCACAATGTTTTAAAAATCTGATGTATAAATATTGAGTTTTACTGTCACCTAGATGGCAGATATGCAAAAAATAAATTCATTAAAGTAATTCTAATGTCCTGGTTTTAAGATAGGGAGCACTTTCTCAATGTTCATCTCCTCACATAGTCATAAAGTTTCCTACTTTAACAAAAGTCACTTGGTTCTCTGCACGCCAATGAACTTGAATGTTAAATTTACAAGTTCATGCTAATGTGTTCTCTGCTAAATTTGGGAAATTTTCTTTCTGTGTATCCATTGATATTTCACTATTTATCATGGTGGTGTAAATGCTTGGGTTAGCTTGACCTAAAGGCATCCAAATTCAGGGAAATGAATGTGGAAATGGGACGATATAATTAAGTATGACAATTAATGGGCTTGATGCTCCTATTTCATTCTTCACACAAACATATTAAAAGTAGATTTTTTTTTATTACGTAAGACTTGGTTCTATATATAGTTCAGCCAGAAGTAAAATTATTCCTAAATCACCCTGTCTCTCAACCTAATGCATCAGCTTCAGCCTGTACACATAATGACAGTCAGACCTTGATTGGCTTTTTTCTCTCCCAACTGGTGATGTAGACAGCAAACAGGAACCCTGTCTGAGAAGAGTTTGTGTATAGACCCAGAGAAAAATTTTAACATGGCACTGTTGTTTATGTTATGATCAACCAAATTTATTGATCCAGTCATTTATTTATTTGTTCTTACAAAGTCCTGTATTCATCCATCCAGCACATTTCCTGAATACTTAGCATGCACCAAATACTGAAACTACAGTAATAAGCAAAACAGACATAGCCCACATAGTCCCGGATTTCATAATTTGGAAAGCACAGCTGGACTAGAGTTACCCTTAGGAAAAATACGTTCAAATATAATTAGATAATCACACAAATATGTGAAATGAATAATAAACATATGATGCTGTAAAAGCAACGAGACCCAGTATTTTCAGGAGGTCAAAGAAAGGCTTTTTTGTGTCAGTGCCATTTGAACTGAGATGGGAAGGACGCATTAACTAAGCAGTGGCGCTGATGGGGAAAGTAATCACTAGCTATCTGACCTCAGACAGGTTACTTAACCAGTTTATGCATCAGTTTTCTCATCTATCAAATGACAAGGTTAATAGTACCTACTTTATAGGGTCTGGTGAGGATTTGGTAAGAGTTTAGGACTATGTTCACTACATGGGCTCTATGTAAATATTACATATTGTTGTTACATGGCATTTTTACCCATAGTTTGCTAAGTTAGAAACATACTGAAGAAAATAAAAATAATTAAGTAATACGGAATGTTGATTTCAGACTTATTCAAAGTAAGATGCAAGTGATAAATAAAACTTTCCATACAAAAAGTCACAATTCAGGTAGGGAGACAACATGGAAAATGTTGAAAGCGATGAAAATGATGATGTGAACTGCTTACAGTAGATGCATTATGAAATGACACCTAGGAAAACTGGAAATCAATGAAGTTGTGTTAATTGCTATTTTTTCTGGAAAGGGAAGATGGATGCTTACAATAAACTTAAATGAAAGATTTTTAAAAATGGTGCCCTGGGAACAGAGAGGCACAAAAGCATGCTCATAATTTTGTGGCTTGGGCTGAAGCATTTCTCAAATGTCCTTGAAAGTTTCCAAAGACAGTCTTTCCTCAGGAAAGTATTTCTCCTGTGAGTAAATAATGTTCTTGCCTCGAAATGAAATGCAGTAATATATTACATTGCAAGTGAACTGTTAGCAAGACTGGCAGCAGAAGTTCAGAAACAAATGTCGCATTGCAATCTAGAGTTTGAGGCTCTGTGTCTGAACTTCCATAACTTCTAAAGGGATGCCCTTTGTATGAAATCAAAATAGTCCAGAGAAGAATTTTGACTTCTCTTTACTTAACTATTAGAAGGATTTATTTGGAATTATGATTGTGTCATGCATGTTCTGCCTTAACTTTTCTGTGGTTGAGTTGCACAATTGATAAGCTAAGGTTTCTTTTCACCATAAAAAGGCTCCTTTTAAGGAGTCCTATGATAATGACATTTAAAATGCTTGCTTTTGAAGAAAGCTTCATGCTTGGGCTTCCCTGGTGGTGCAGTGGTTGAGAGTCCGCCTGCCGATGCAGGGGACACAGAGTCGTGCCCCGGTCCGGGAAGATCCCACATGCCGTGGAGCGGCTGGGCCCGTGAGCCATGGCTGCTGAGCCTGCGCTTCCAGAGCCTGTGCTCCGCAACAGGAGAGGCCACAACAGTGAGAGGCCCACGTACCGAGAAAAAAAAAAAAAAGAAAGCTTCATGCTTTCCAAAGTGCTTTATAAACGCATTTCTATGAGGCAGGTGGAACATGTCCTGTCAACAGTATTTTACAGAAAAGAAAATGGAGGCTGTAAAGGAAAGCTGCTTGGTCAAGGTCATTCAGTACGTTAGGCGAGTTTTCATCACAGGAGTCCTCACAGTTGAGTAGGGAATCCAGCAGGGAAAGCTTAAGGCTTTAGTCTATCTTTACACAAGTATTTTTGCATAAATGAAAAATTTACCCAAAATGAAGTGCATTAGGTACCTAGTACTGCCTTCTTGTTCCTTAGAGTCTAGTGAGGGATATAGACTGAGCATATTCTATCCCAATGAAGATAACTTAGATTATTCTGAGGATGATCACTTGGGCTTCAGAATCTGAATTCCAGCTTGACCCCTTCCATGAAGGAAGTTACTTAATCTTTCAGAGCCTGTTTCTCCATCCCTTAAATGGCAATTTGAATGCTCTCTCATATGTTTATTAACTCATTCACTTAACAAAGCACCTGCTAGATCTCAAGTACTCTGCTAAGAATGGTGAAGCTTTTCTAGGAAGCCAGAAGGCATCCTCCAGTGGATAGCGGAGGTCAAGAGAGGTTAGAGTTAACATTTGAATTTGACAGTGGGAGAAGATGAAAGGTTCACACGGCAAGGAAAAGAGAAAAAGACTATTATACAGGATAAAGAGCTAGACCTGGAGATATTTGGAGTGACAAAATTTCTGAACTTTGATGTACCATACTTCCTGCCTCAGTTTCCACATCTTGGAAATGGGAATAATGATTAAACATGTTACACAGTATTCATTTGGTAGAGATTAAATGAGGATTAAATAAGCATGGAAAGTGGCATAGGACAAATTTGATAAATTATTATGTATGAAAGTGTTGTATAAATAAAATCAATGCCATGACCCCTCTTCGTACTGAGTGATCACAGCACGCTTTTAATTTTCTAGCTGAGTCTGGATATGGATTCGTAACTATTCAAACAGTGTATCAGGCACCACTTAACCTTTGGATTGGCTGGAAATTTTTGCTCCTCTGCTCTAATACAATTTAATTTTAATTTTGGTTTTTAAGGTACATGGGTATAAATAAGAAGAGTGTTAAAGAAATGTATTTCAGATTTTAAATTCAAAAATGTAGAAAAACTTTCTTTTACTATTTTTCATTTTACCTTTGGGTGCACTGATCAGCTACTTTTTCCTTCTGCACCCAGGCAAAAGGGATTCTGAAGAAAACACTTTAAAATTTTGATTTCATATATAAGATAGTGGGAGCCTCTCTGCCTGCTTGATTTACATTTGTGCTCACCTTCCACTTTATGTGGACGGGGGCATACGAGTAAAGGAAATTTTTATATGATTTCAAGTTATTTAATTTCCTGATATTATATTTAGCCATGGTAGAGTGTTATGATTTGCCTACAACATCCATCCTTCCTTTTCTTGTACCTTACCTTGTTCAGAGAGGACTTGTGCCTGTTCTGCTTTGAATTCTCTCAACCAGTTTCAGCTGCTAAAATCACAGGTGAAGCTTAGTTTCTGCTGATTTAATCCACCCAAATCGAGCTAGAGTTTCTCATTTTTATTCAGCAAATATTGACTACGCCTTCAAAAAAGATTTTTAAAAAAAATGCATGGTCTTATTTGCTAATGCTGCTGGGAATTAATTAGTTAAGTTTTAGGTTCACAGTAAAATTGAGCACAAGGTACAGATGATTTCCCACACGTTCCTCTGGTGGGAATTGTAATAAGTTGGTACAGCCACTGTGGAAAACAGTACGGATGGTCCCTCAAAAGCTAAAATAGAATTTACCATATGATCCAGCAATCCCACTCCTGGCATATATCCAGACAAAACTATAATTCAAAAAGATACATGCACCCCAATGTTCGCAGCATCATAGAGGCATTATTTACGATTGCCAAGATGTGGGAAACAACCTGAGTGTCCATCAACAGATCAGTGGATAAGGAAGATTTTTTATATATATGATATATATATATATATATGTATAAAAATATATATAATTTAAATTTATATATTTGCATACATACATATAAATACTATCTCAGCCATAAAAAAGAATGAAATTAATTTTGCCATTTGCAGCAACATGGATGGACCTTGGAGGGCATTATTCTAAGAGAAACAAGTCAGACAGAGAAAGATAAATACTGTATGATATCGCTTTATATGTGGAATCTAAGAAAATAAAACAAACTAGTGAATATAACATAAAAGAAGCAGACTCACAGATATAGAGAACAAAACTAGTAATTGCCAGTGGGGGAGGGGGGAAGGCAATTTAAGAGTTGGAATTGGGAAGTGGGAAGTACAAAACTATTTGGTGTAAAGTAGGCTCCAGGATGTATTATACAACAGGGGGAATATAGCCAATATTTTGTAATAAATGGAAAGTAGTCTTTAAAATTGTATAAAAATATTTTCTTTTTTAAAAAAGATACTTCTTAGGCTGATAGAAGCTTTAGAAGTCTACAGAGGCAGATAATTTTTAAATTGCAGCATGACAACTTCTGGAGCCATGGCTGACATTCTCATAGGAAGCCGCATGAAAATTACTTTCAAAGGCATTCATCACCTTAGCTTGCAGGAATCTGTTCCTTCAGTGTGTATTAGTCCATGGTGCATCCTTACTTTGACTTATCTGTGAGGTTCACATTCTCGCCCCCAGGAACAAAAGCCTGCAGAGGGGCAACTTGTTTGGCTTGGGAGCCTGCCCCAATATGAAAAGTTTGCAGGCAAAATCAGAAAGAACAGCTGCAGGAGGAGAGATGAGGGTTGCCGACAGCTAATGATTCAGAAAGCAATTTGCATGAGAGCCTTCTGCTTAACAGGAGGCAGCATGTGCTGGGCAATGGTTTACCATCCACTGCCAAGCTGGTTTCTTCACCCTGAGTCCTCATTCCATCAAAACACGATGTCCTGAGGGAACGCCCAGCCACCAGCTTTCCACTTACCTGAGTTAGCATGACCTGCCATCTAGAATTTCAGAGAGCTTTTCATTTATTAACTCACATGAATCTACTTTATCCTGAGACTGTGGATACTAGTCCCATGCAAAGTGTGACTTAATAACAAACATTTAAGTGCAAATCCAAGGGTCATCTAGATAATATTCTTTGACAGCTTATTGTATATGAGGCACTGCACTGTGCAACTTTTTATACCATATCGGACTTCATAACAGACCTCTGAAGTGGGTGGTTAAGTTTCCTGCCAAGGGATCCATACACAAGAAAACGATAATCAGAAAAGACCAAAGTATTATTTAGTACTAGTGAGCTAGCCGCTGTTCCTTCATTTTGGAATTCTAATTGAGGCTTTCCTTCTCTCTTTCTCTTGCCCCCAAATCACAGATGGACTAGGTCATGGGACAAGCTTAAGCTAACATGCCTTACTCTGTGAATCATAGGCTGAGCTACTGGGACAGAGCCATGTGACACGTTTGTCACTTTCAAATGTAATAATTCTACCCATTGCTCCATAGATGTTCTGGTTACTGACCAATAACATTAACATTCCTCTTCCAAGAATAGGATGGAGGGGAAAGGCACTGGATCTCCTATGCCTCCCAAACATGTGAAGGCCGAAGCATGGTGGGAGGAGAAGCATATCTCTTTGTAATATGTTTTATTCCCTGTTTTATAGATGTGCATATGGAAGATTAGAAAGGCTGAGTAACTTGTCCATGTCATGTAGGCCCATGCTTGTAACTTCTTTATTATACGACTTATCCTTCTCACCTATCAATTTGCCTTTTATACTGATGTCCTGAGAAACAGACCACTGTATGGTATAGAAATGAACAACCATAAATAAGCTGGAAATGCATTTCTATTACATTAACTAAGATAGTCACTTGTTTCTTTTAAGTGAGGTCCTCCACCTTTTTAGGGACCTGAGTAAACTAATGATGTGCTTCCATTGATTAAACAAGAATTCTCCAATATTCCATAGAAGAATCATACATTTCTTTAAGCCCTGTGTATGCTTCTAGGGTTTAGATTCTAAATCAAATAGGTTTCTGTTTTTCATTTAAAAAAAAACGAACACAGGATTTCACTTGTAAATTTATTAACTTTTTTTTTTTCTGTTCTAGCAACAAGCAGTGACTATTGTTGGGTTGGTGGACATAGTAGAGATGGCCATTCAGAAAATCACAAATTTTAGGAACTCTAGCATTCATGTAGTCAGAACTGTAAGAAGAGACCAGAGGAAGATCAACATGCTTTAAAGTATATTACAAATCAATATTGAAATAGAGCTTAACATATAATTCATCTGGAAAGAAGCTCAGAACATGATTGCCAGTTATTTAATATTCTGGTCAAAGACAATGGAAGCACTATTAAAGTATGGCATTTTGACTGCCATTGGAAAGGTCAGGTTTCAAACAGCAGTGCACTAGTTGTGCTCAAAATGACTAAAGAATGATGACTAATTAAGTGAAGAGGAAATGGGAGACCTGCATTCTAATCTTGCTTTGGCCACTGATGGGAATCATGTGGACTTTAAGCCATCACACAGTCATTTACCACCTTGGTTTTCTCACCTGTAAAATGAGGGCGTGACTATAGTTCTTTAATAATCCTTGATGATCTTTAGCGCTATGATTCTGGAAGCATCTTGATATAATACAGTTTTGAGGATTTATGTCTAAACTCTAGCAAGCAGAAAAATGTTCTTTTATTTCTAAAATGGACTTGACATTGCGTTAACAGAGCAAATGAAATCTTTTGAAGATTGTTCAAAGAATCACCAACTTAAAATTCATCTCCATTGTTGGTTTTTTATTGTCTGTTTAACTCTTACTAGATTTATAATAGTTTTATTTGTTTTCCTTTGCACCTGGACTGGCAGCCTGTGTGGTTGGAGAAACACATCACCATTTATTTTAGATACTTTGTTATCAGAGCCAACTCTGTAATCTTTGCTCTGCCCGTGAATTATTTATTTAATTTGATGTGTTTTTTTCCTGGATTCATAGTACATGTGTAAATGTACATAGTACATTTCCTTTTGTCATGATGCTTCTTTCCATTTATGGGACTGTAAATACAGCTGACTAAACCTCTCTAGTGGCCGAATACATATCAGGTCTTTTGTGTGAAGGATGCTAGCTAATCTTCCCGTTCATAGGCTGACTACATTTTTATTCATTTGCTTTTTTTCTACTCACCCCTGACAGTAGTATCTGTGGAATAAATAAAATAATGATACCTACTACTTATTTAACTCGGATCAGAAAACTTGACCTTTTCCTAATTTTTTACATTTGCTAGCTTTGTGGCAATATGCACCCCTATTTTTCTCTGAATCTCAGTTCACCCTCTACATGGGAATAATTATGCCTACCATACAATGTGGTGATCATAAAAGAAATTCTACCCATCTACTACCATATTGGGGAAAAATATTTGGATTGACTTTGACCAGACTTGGAGGCACATGTTTGCAGTGGCCTGTTTGAAAATACTGACTACATGGGGTACAGTGGGATACTCTGAAGGCACCTTACACAGGTAGATAATATCTCTCCCAGGGCATCAACGCTAAAAGTGAGAAGCATTTTGATTTCTCATCAAGAAAGAAATGTTCTATGATGTTAATGGTTCTTAACTTTTGGTGATTCATTGAAATCTCCTGGGGAGCTTTTGATAATCTTAAAGCCCAGCCTGTAATTTATACCAATTAAATATGAATTTCTGGGGGTTGGACTGAGGCATTGGTATATTTTAAGGTTTGCAGAATGTAATGGTTAATTTTAAGTGTCAACTCTCAACTATATCCTGAGATACACAGATATTTTGCTAAACATTATTTCTGGGTGGGTCTGTGAGGGTGTTCTCAGATGAGATTAGCATTTGAATTGGTAGATGGAGTAAAGCAGATTTCCCTCTTCAGTGTAGGTGGGCCTCATCCAATCTCTTGAGGGCCCCAAAAGAATAAAAAGTCAGAGGAAAGGAGAATTTGCTCTCTCTGCCTGAGTGTTTGATCTGATCCCCTGCCCTCTGACTGTGGCTTACGTCAGTTCTGAAAACTACACCCCTGGATTTCCTAGTTTCCAGCTTCTATTTAATATACAATATATTTAATATGTTTAATATCAATTACATATGTTAAAGCAATTACATAGATTATATTATGTTTATTATATATCTCCTATTGGTTCTGTTTCTTTGGAGTTCCCTGACTAATATGGTGCTTCCAATACACTGTAAATATTGAGAACTACTATATATGTTAAAATACTATGGCTAAGGTATTACAAAAGTGGATGCCCTGACAGTGCAGTTCTGCTTCTTAAATGGGCAACTCACTGAGGATAAGTAGCAATGTAAATTATTTTTTTCATTTTAAATGGTGGCCAGTCATATATATATAAACACTTTGGGAGGCTATAAGACACTAATTAAAAGAACTTATAGGATATAAGCACTAAAACCACATCGACTCGCCACTCAGTAGAAGGAATTCTAGGCCCAAGATATAGAAACCTCCATACCTGAATCATTGGAAAAGATGTAGAAAAGACTCTAAAACGATTGAAATTTTCAGAGATCCCTTGTGACCCTTTTGGAGGTCATGATATCAGGACTCACTGTCCCCTGAGTCTTGTTTTGTAATACAGAGAGGGACCCACAGTTACATAGTAAATTGACACCTGAGACTTGTTTTTTTTTCAGCTAGAAGTGGAAAGGAGAAATATCTTTCACTGAAGCAGAGAATAGAGGTATAAGTAGGGAAGACAAGGTAAAGAAAGAGAAAAGAAAAGAATCCACTTAGAGAAGACTTGCTCTTGGGGCAAGCCCTGGACATATAGTCATTTATATATCCTATTTCAGGATACATTGCATGCTTTACTGTAAGTAAGCATTTAATGATTTGTCTTCCACATACTTTGCTTCATTAAAGAGATTCACTTCTGCTGGCATTTTGTTTCATGGGATCCCAGGCCCTTAGCATAGTCCCTTAGTAAAGTATCTGTGGAATGAATCAGTCAATATGTCCTCAAACTCAGTACCCTTCTCAAATCAGTTACCTGCTTTATACCATAACTGAGATTATATTATCATAGTGTTAGGACTCAAAGGGAAATATGATCTCGATTTTAGAAGTTGACGTCATCTGTTTTATCACCTCATCCAGTGTAAGAATTCATGCTATAAAAGTACTGGTAATCTGGCCTCTGTTTGAGCTCTCCTCGTATCTTGAATGCTCTACTTGGTGAGTTAAGTCATCCAGCATACGAACAGCTATAATTTCTACAAAGTACTTCCTTATAGTTGCCTTCCTGAAGCATGTCACCCATTGGTCTTAGCTTGACCTGATGGAACTACAGAGAAAAATATTTGAGTTTCAAATACCCATGTTTGCACTTCACATCTTTGTAGTCCATTATCACACAACTGAAGTCTACTTTTCTTCAGGAAAACATCTAATGTTTTTTCCTAAAAATCCTGTGAAAGTATGTCTAGGCCCTTCCCCATCTTGTTTATTGATGTTTGTACTTGCTTTTGTTTTCTAAAATACTCCCAAAAAGGCAATGCTCAGAACTGGATCTAGTGCTTCTGACATGGTCCTTTTGAGACACAATGAGACAACATATGCCAAAAGGGAAATCTATATTTCTATTAAGTATAATTGTCTAATTCTTATATCATAAATCTGCATGTGTTTGTTTCAAAAAATAAAAATACAGAATAGTATAAATATACAATATTTTATATAATAGAATATAGATATAGAGTAGTATGGAAAAAACCCCCTGAAGTCATTCAAAATAACCCATTACCCAAAGAAAAGTACTTTCAGATCCATTCATCTCTGCTTTTTATCTCCCTATATTGTGTGTATGTTCATTTGTGTGAACATCACACAAACATACTAATATATACGCATAGTTTAACCTAAATAAAAACATAATGTTTTAAACCCGTTTTAAAATTTAATGTAAGCATTGGCCATTATTACATAGTTATAAATTTAATTCTGCCTCAAAGTTTGCAAACTCTTGGCTGACTAGTTAAATTCAGCCCGTAGACATTTTATTTCCCACCCCTCAGTCCCACCCCCGGGCCTGCACAACATCTGAAAAGCCTAGGCATGTTGCAGCTTCTCCTGAAAAGTGGACAGTCTGGTGATACTTGGTGTGCAGCCTTACCTGGATGTGGGGGAAGTTGAAGCGCAGGTACATCTGATGCCCTGGGAGGTGTTCTCCAACGAGAGCTTCATCGTCAGCGTTTCCTGTTTGATGCAAACAGCCTGCAAGAACAGCCCCTCCTGGGTGAATTTGTGTTCCCGGAACATGATCATTTTAATAGCTGTAGCTCTAGGCAGTGGTTGTACCACCATTCATTTCATAAATCCCCTTTCGGTAGACCTTAATGTTGGTTCCTTGTTTCTCCTATTATAAATAGTGTTGCAGCATATATCTTTTTCACCCAGTTGCTTGATAGTCTTATGATGAGCTCCCAGACTAGATGTGGAATTGTGTGGCCAAAGTAGACTTCGAGGTCTCAGAACTTGTTTTAGTCTTTTAGACATCATGAGAACCACAAAAACAGCCTTTATTTTTCACTTGCACTCTGTTAAGCAAACACGTGACCACTCTATATGTAAAAACAATTTTAAAAAATAGAGTTGTTCAAAATAAATAGTAATTAAATTAATATTTTATGGTAGAAAAATTATAAAATACAGAAAAATGTAAAGGAAAAATATAAATACACTTGCAGAACTCTGAGATAAATATTATCTTTTCCATTTTTGCGTTTTCCCACTTATATGTGCATATATATTTATATAAACATGTATATTTACATATATTTTATACATACATTATTTAATAAGGATAAGATATACTGTTTATATAATTTTTATTTCTAGTACCTTTTCACCTAATGTTATCATGACAATTTCCCACATGATCTAATATTTCTCATTTAGAAAATTTAAAAATTATTTAATATTTCAACATATGATATCACTTATTTAAACAATGCCCTATTGTTGGAAACAAATTATTTCCAAGTTTTTCTTTTTTACAAATAGTATTCCAGTTAATGCCATGGTACCTAGATTTCTGTGAAATCCTTAGAATAAATTTCTACACATGTACTCACTAGGTCAAATATCCAACTCATGCAGACAATTTTTAAAAAATCTATATTCAGACCTTTACATTCACAACTATATTAAGTATATTGATTTCATTTGTTTTGCTCTTTTGTTTTCACCCTGTTGATAGATAGGTAGGCAGATAGAGAGAGAGGCATTTCTTTTAATTTAATACGTCTCTCATTGGTCTTGTTGCCTCATGTCTCTGCCTCTTCTAAATATTTTTGGACAATTTTGGCGTTAACTGGGTGTTTTGCCAAAAAGTCAGTTCAGTGTTCCTCAGATAGTTGTTCAATACTGCCCGCCTCTTCAGGTGCTGAAAAAGGAAATTCTAATGATTTGTTAACACTTGTTAATATAGATAAGATTAAGGCCCCAATTTTCTCATGAAAGCTTACTACTTGGGGCTGGTTTCACAGAAATATCATAACATTATATGCAGTCAAGTTGCACTGATATTCCATATGAGGAAACAAAATCTGTGAAAGGATTTAAATATGAAAATAATTATGTAAATGATAAGTATTATTTATTATTAAGTATAATTAGTAGTTGTCAAGCAGATCCTTTTCTCCCAAAGAGCCACAAATCTTTCAAAATGAATGCTTGCAATTAATAATATTTAGATAGGGGGAAAATGAGTTTTTCTCAGCTTTTCCATCATAGCCTAGCTACTGCCAGGCAAACAACTTGATAGAATCAGTGGAAGCTTAAACAGGTGATAATCTCCTATTGCTCTCCAATTTATCACTAAATGGCTTTTCTGTGGATTGCAGTCATTGAAAGGTTGTAATTGTAGCCTTCTGCTATATTTACCATTAGAAAATTTCTTTTTACATGGAGCGTGCTGTTCTAATAAGCAGTGGGTTTTTCACAAACTGGTTTATCATTCACAGTGATTAGGTTCCCCCTTATTTGAACTGGTGCATAAAATGCCACTTATGTTTTTTTTTAATTTAATTTAATTTATTATTTTATACAGCAGGTTCTCATTAGTTATCCATTTTATACAAATTAGTGTATATATGTCAATCCCAATCTCCCAATTCATCCCACCACCACCCTCCCCTCGCCACTTTCCCCCCTTGGTGTCCATACATTTGTTCTCTACATCTGTGTTCTCTACATCATGTTTTTAAATGATTTTTTCTCTTTGCCTTTCCTGTTAGTGTAACCGGAGGTGGGGTCTAGCTGCTCGCCGCTCAAAAGCAAGTAAAGAGGCAAGGTTGGTGGAAAGGAAAGTTTACTTTGTTTTGGGTGCCGGCGACCAGGGGGTGTGGGAGGGAGGACGCCTGTCCGAAGGCCAACTCCCCGCACCCACCCAATGAGGGGACAAGAACTTTTATAGACGGAGGGAGGGGGGCTACACGCAGAAACAGCACAGTCAGCTCTGACCGTCATCTTGAAATTGGTCATCGGTGGTCTGACCAGTGTCATCTTGATTGTTTTAAGTACAGTTAGTCTTCAGTTCCAGGGTCGGTTCGTTCTCATTTCTTTGAGGCCAGTTCTCAGAATTGTGAATTGTGGCAGCTTATGTCATGCCTACAGTCTGGTCATCATGTACTTAACTTCTTCACCTAGTGGGGTTTCACACAGCTCACAGGATATGGCTCAGAATATTATCTATAGCCATTGAGGAGGAACTAAAGGTCCTTAACTTTGCTTACTGATGAATTATTATTATTTTTTGCTTCTGCATTTTCTCACTTCTCTGATTAAACTTAATTTTGGGCTAAAGTTTTTCCACAGACAAAAAGCAGGCAGAGGACATGGTTAGGGGAAAGGATCATAGGGTCCTGCTCTGTCTCATTAGGAGGTTCATTTAGGTGCATAGTTAATGTCTGCATCGCTTGGCCTCTGCTAGAAGAGGAGTGAGGTGCACGGGACGCCCACGGCCTGCTCAGAAAGCCTACAAACATTGGAAAGGGATGGCGGTATCTGCCACACTGTCAACCTGTTCTACTCGGTGTGCTACTGCTGTTATAGCACATGCTGAGCTGTCAACAAAAATCAGTCAAAGCATTCTGTGTAGCGTAGGGAGGTGTGGGAAAAGGGGTCATTCCAGTTGCATAAAGATGATGCATCTGGTTGGCAAGAGGGCCCATATTCATGTTTAATCATGTATGGAGCCTCTGTCCTCCTTCCTGGTCCCCGTTACTCATCTGTTCAGGTCTCCCTGCCTCCCTGACCGCCTCCCCCATCTTCCCAGCTGCTCATCCCTGTACTTGATTCAGAGTATCTATGAGAGTCGGCCCTGAGCTGCAGGGCCTGATCTCTGCAGAAATGGATTGGTCTGTCATGAGCCGCACAAAACAAAACGAAAATCAGGAAACGAGTGAAAGCATCTGTGAGCTAAAGTGGAATAATTATACCTCGGTACCCTGTTTATAAAGATATATAGCAGACTTCCTGCCATATTATCACCCAGTAAGTGTACTTTTTTTTTTTCCTTTTAGTGAAGAGAGAATGCTTTTATGTCAATCTATTCATGCTTAAGATTCACAGTGCCTATTGTCTATAACTGTGAGATACAACTCGGGAAGGATATAGATGGAGCATTCGGCTTCAATAAAGTGGGTGGAGCGGGAAATGGGCCCTACACCTGGCCCTGTTTACAATGAGTGACTTGTTAAAATGAGCATCTATACCAGGAAAAATTAATCAGCATATGTAACCATAAGGAAGGTGGAAAGTACTGATCACATACATTGCTCAGGTGCTGTCAGAGAGATTCCGGGGCTGATGGAGGCTATACAAGCCCTAGCATCAGATGGGAACAACTCTCTCCCCCACAAGCTAGCCCGCTTTCCCCCTTCCTAAAGGCAGGCCCTTACAAATGTGGTGTCTGGGGTGGTCCTCTAATTTCCCGTAATCTGTGTGTGGCTGTGGAATGAGATAGAGCTAACGTGCAAACAAAGGGTAGTGAAAATGACATGAGCTCTGGAGTGAGACAGAACTGCATCCAAATCCCATCCCTATCATTGATTTAGTTACGTAAATTGAACAAGTTCCTTAAATTCTCTGAACTGCAGTTGCCTTGTCTGTGAGGTAGAAATCAGGTCAGTCTTTACTGGGTTATTGTATGCATTATAAATAATATATATAAAAGGCCTAGCACGGCACTGACATAAAACAGACACTCAAAGTGGTAACTATTACTATAACTCAGGAAAACTACTCTGCCCAACATAGGCAGTTCTAAAGTGAAACAATATATAATAAAATCTTATTCAGAAGAACTTATAAGTAGGCAGTGGATTGGGTAGCTATATCCTATGGCTAGGTCTCAGTGCATCAATTCATATCCAAGGAGATTCTCAACATGTAGTAGATGCAACGTATTTCCAATTAATATCATCATAAGAACTAAACCTCTGTATTTCTTTGGTTTCTAAGAAATTTTCAACCTTAATAATACGTTAGAGTACTTCTGGGTTTAGCTCTTACTGAATTATAAATGCTATCATTTTATACCTAAGATGCATGGTTCACTCAGTGCAGGTGGGGGAAAACTGAATGTTTTAGACTGGCTAACTCTGGCTTGCTGAAGTTCTGGTACACGGACTAAGTGGTGAAGTCAGTAAAGCTGATGAGGTTTCATTTCTAAATGTACTAGGACTAGGTCAAGATGCTAGTTTCCAACTGCATATATCCTTTCTGATGATGATCTTTTTTTTTTTTTTTTTTTTACTTGAGTGTAAAGATATTCTTTTCTCTGTATTTTTGAGAAAATATTAGCTTGGCTGTCCCAAGCTAACATATGACGTTATGTTAGCTAAAAACTATGGCGTTATGAAAG
The DNA here is from genome assembly GCF_011762595.2 of Tursiops truncatus. NCBI lineage: Eukaryota > Metazoa > Chordata > Mammalia > Artiodactyla > Delphinidae > Tursiops > Tursiops truncatus. The sequence continues at coordinate 26,646,597 of NC_047047.1, forward strand.
AGTGACTTCAGTGACTCAGTGCTTCCCACTTGGTAATTTCTCTCACCCTCAGGAGTAGCCTCAAATGCTAGCTCCCATCAATTACTGGATGCCCCATATTTTCCCAGCATCATTATAATCACTCCTATCAGTTCAGCACCTGTAATGAGCCAGGCTGCTTATCCATTTACAACCTTCACTGCTTTATATATATTAGCTCAGTTTGCTACCTCTTGTCCCCCTCAAGCCAATATCAAATGTTTATTAATTAGGTAAAAATGGTATTAACCACTTACATCAGGAAGGGCAAAAGGGTATCATCTTGAGTGCCCATTTTGAATGAGTGGTAATGGTTGGCAGAAGCACTGAATTAAGAAAAAAATTTAAGCTCTGTCCAGCCTTAGGGGGGGAAGAATGCCGTGATTGATTAGCAATGTCTGCCTTGGTTAAAAGAAAAAAGAATAGAAATAGGTTGAGTGACTTGCAGGACGGAAAGGATGGGGATTCTCGGGCTCAATTTCCTTGCTGTTTATAAGCTTCTTAGAGACACTTTCAACTTTCTTAGAGACACTTTCAACTTTCAACTTTCCATCATGTTGCCACAGTGTTCATTTCCAAATCATTTATTTCTTCACTCCTCCATTTATTCCTGCTGAGTTCTCCTGGACTCAGAAACTTCACACACTCTATTCCCTTATGTTGAGCCTCACATACTTCCAAGTGGCTTCCAAGTGGCCTCCAAGGGTGGCCTTGTCCTGTTTATCCCGAGAAATTCCCCCAGGTTAATATGTGTTGCAACGTCTTTCTCTTTTATACTATAGAACTTGTATGAATTTGTAATCATTTGTTAGAATGTTTTCTTGTTAATTTACTGTTTCCCTCACTGAACTCTAAATTCCATGAGCCCAAGAACCGCATCTCTCTTTTTGACAAGCCACCTTATTTATACCCGGCACACACATCTGGGAAAGAGTAGACATTTAATAAATATTTGTTGAAACAGCAAATCCACTAAACTTTGGAGATTCAAACTTAATAACACATGGATCCTGGCTTCACAGAACTCATATTGTAGTGAAGCAGAAAGTTGATTAAGTAAATGATTATGATGCAATGTGATAAAAGAAACATAGACGTAAGGAAATATCACTGCCTGCCTGGATCAGGGGGCAGGTGTTGGGGACGCATTCTAAAAGTGATGTCAAGATTGAAGAGTAAGGAGTAAAAATGGACCTTTTAAGAAAAATCAAGCGCTGCAACTTGTGCGATTTGAATTTGATATGTTCCACCATTAAAGTTTTTTTTTTAAATCAAGCAGGGTATATTAACATGCATCTGTAGTATTGCCCTAAAAGCATTTTAAAAGAAATATGGATGTCTTACCTACAGAGGCACACAATTAGGCTTTTCCCTCAAGGTATTCTTAGTGTTAACCCTTTATATTGCTTTTTACTTGATGTACCCACTAATTGTTCTGATCCAGTGGCCTTGATGAAATTTTTGGTCATTTGCAAAAGTGTCAGTGGGGATTATGTGAGCACGAGTCTTTCAGAATTTGAAGTAGAAAATGGCTCAAGCATCTCCTACAGTTAGGGTACATGTGGTTACAGTAGAATAATTTAGAGAAATGAAATTGGGTTTGTCTCTTTAGGTTTAAATATATGACTTGGGGATAATAAAGGAAAATCATTACTAGCACAACAAGGGATATTTAAAATAAAAGATGGTTTTAGGTACACCACTAACTTTCTTACAGCGTCAATGATAAATTGTTAGGTATTATATTGATGGTAGCAGGCGGTAACATGTCCCTTTGTAGTTGAAGCTTTTTTTAAAGCTTATTTTTTTTTAACATCTTTATTGGAGTATAATTGTTTTACAATGGTGTGTTAGTTTCTGCTTTATAACAAAGTGAATCAGCTATACACATACATATATCCCCATATCTCCTCCCTCTTGCATCTTCCTCCCTCCGACCCTCCCTATCCCACCCCTCTAAGTGGTCACAAAGCACCGAGCTGATCTCCCTGTGCTATGCAGCTGCTTCCCACTAGCTATCTATTTTACATTTGGTAGTGTATATATGTCCATGCCACTCTCTCACTACGTCCCAGCTTACCCTTCCCCCTCCCCGTGTCCTCAAGTCCATTCTCTACATCTGCGTCTTTATTCCTGTCCTGCCCCTAGGTTCTTCAGAGCCTTTTTTTTTTTTTTTTTAGATTCCATATGTATGTGTTAGCATACAGTATTTGTTTTTCTCTTTCTGACTTACTTCACTCTGTATGACAGACTCTAGGTCCATCCACCTCACTACAAATAACGCAATTTCATTTCTTTTTATGGCTGAGTAATATTCCATTGCATATATGTGCCACATCTTTATCCATTCATCCGTCGATGGACACTTAGGTTGCTAGTTGAAGCTTTTTTGTACAAATAAGCTGGAGGGGGTTTTTTTTGGCTCGATTATATATTTATTCTTTTATAAGGCAGAGAGGAAGAAAGGGTGGGATAGACTAAGAAAGTATGGAGGAAAACATTTCCTTAAATCACATTTAAAATAAGGTAGAGTGTAGTAAAATACAGGAAGGTAGACTGAAAGGCAACAGTAAATTTTTTTTAAAGAACTTTAATAATTATATTACATCACTTGACAAAGCTGTAGTTCTTTGTGTAAGCCTTTAAAACTTCCCCCAAACATGTTCATTCACCTTGATTCAGTCATGTGCAGAGAAGTTCCTTGTTGGGTTGGTAAAGCAGAATCATATCCAGGCTCTAGCTAGATCCAAACACTATTGCAGTTCTGTACAAACCCGTGTGGTATGTACAGATAGAAACAATAATATGTAAACCTGTTCCCCTTTGGTACATTGATCATTTCCTAAACTTATTTTACCTATACCCACCACCCCTCCCCCCCCACACACAAAGCACTAATACTCCTGTAAAATATATTAAATGTGTTGATTTGGATAACTAGAATTTGATCGACAGAATTCCTCCAGCAAGAGGGAGTTTTAGGTGGAATGGAAGAGAAACTCATCCAAACGCTTGAATGGTCCTTTCCTTGATTCCACAAAATGAGTAAGACTGATCGAGTCCCTTTAATATGCAGCATCCATATTGCATTTGTTCTTACATTTTATGCTGTAATTAAATACAGAGTAAAAGTTATTGAGTGAATATTAAGTTTATTGGGTAGCTGAGTTGATAATTGTATTTTATTTTTGTGCATTGGAACTCTATGTACATTTATATTGTAGGAATATGGCAATGCTCCAAGAAAAATGAGAAATTCACTGGTAATTTCCCACCCAAAGAGAGCCATTGTTAACGTTTTAATATTATATACTCTTTGTGTCAGTTTGTTTTTTAGTCAAAAATGCATCTTATTGCCTGAATTTGCATTTCACTGATTATGTGATAAAAACTTCTTTTTAGGGCTTCCCTGGTGGCGCAGTGGTTGAGAGTCTGCCTGCCGATGCAGGGGACGCGGATTCGTGCCCAGTCCGGGAAGATCCCACATGCCGCGGAGTGCCTGGGCCCGTGAGCCATGGCCGCTGAGCCTGCGCGTCCGGAGCCTGTGCTCCGCAACGGGAGAGGCCACAACAGTGAGAGGCTCGTGTACCGCAAAAAAAAAAAAAAACAAAAAAAAACCTCCGTTTTAATTTAATTTTTCTTGAGGTAACATTGGTTACCGCCTCTCAGCTCGAAATTCACTCTTCTGTTACTTGCTCTGTGAAAAGTGCTATGGGTCCTTTAAATAGTTTTTCCTTGGCCAGCTCGTGTGATGTTAGGCTTTCCTAATTGATGGCACCTGAGGAAGGTGTTGCTTCGTGATGCCCCGAGGCTTGCTGGGAAGGCTCTTGGTGGCGTCTTCAGCACCCACTCACTCCTGCAGCTCCGAGGGCGTCCTCAGCCCTGCTCCCGGGGCTCACAACTTCTCCGGTAGTCGGCTTCAGCAGTGCGTAGAGAGCGCAGTGGACGACAGCTTCCGTCAGCATCTTCTATCAAGCAGTTTTGGAGTAGCGCCTCAGGTGAGAAATCTCCCCGTGCATAGTTTTACTGGAACCCTAGAATGTGGATTTCCAGCAACTTACAGAGGGCATATTTCCAGAAAGTTCCACCAGGAGACACCACAGCAGCTTCTTTACCATCCAGTGAGCCACAGTCATGCTCTTTTCAACCGGGTCTGGACCTCAGTCCTGTGGGCAGGGAGGAGGAGGTCTTCTTTTCAACTGGAGGGTTAGCGACTCTCCTTATTTCTGCTAACTGTGTGTTTTGGCGTTCTCTTTACTTGTCGCTGGTCATTCCTTCCTTACTCTAATCGTCTTTCATAATTAATAGTTTTTTCATTACACTTTCCATGCTCAAATTACTGTTTGTTTTTCTTCTGGTTGGAGCCAGAATAATAACTAAATAATCTAATATTAGTGTGTTATTGTTTAATTTTAAAACCCATTTTTCACATTTTTTTGTTTCTACATCATTATTTTAATGGTTTCATAGTAGTCCATGTAGTAGTAAATACTTCATGCCTATTGTTATACAGTTTATAATATATGTTTTCATTTTCACAATTGTAGACAATGCTTTAGTGAACATCTTGGTACACATCCTTTGCTCCTATCCGTAATGATTTTCATTAATTCTCAGTCATTTGGACATTTTATTCAGAGGCAAGTGATGAACACACCACGTCAAGTGCTTTATATATTTCCAGGGGAATACTGAACATATTATTTAGCGCCATAGCAAAACATGAGAAAAAAGTGAGGAAATCATGATTTTTATTGTCTTCTGCCAAACTCTCATAGCAAGAATCTGAAAAATCTCTGGTGAAACACAACTGAAACTAGATTTGAGATTGAGCCATTAAATCCCAGTTATCACCAATCACTTCTGGCTGCTTCTGATTAAACACTTGCTTTGTGTTTACGATTGGGGAATCCACCTCATGAAAAGAATGGCAAATGGGAAAGAAGTAAATGATTTGGAATATCTTGGTCGTTCCTGGGAGAGCGCTCTGACAAAGCAAATGGTTTACCTGAATGTCTTAAGCAAACTGAGCTTGGCTGATTTCCTGTGCTTACAGAAAAGAACCGCTGTAGCTTCAGCTGGAAACCCTAAGCCAGTGGCTCAGTGGTGGTTTTTTTTGACGTGCCTGCATCACAGGTATAAACAATCTGCGATGTTGAGCTAAACATACCTAAACTGCTGAGGATCTTTCAGGTTAATTTAAACCAACAGGGAATGATCCTGACTGGCAACAATAGAAGATTCTCTCCCAGCAGGAAATGCATGGGGGCATCCCTTCTAGATCAGACATGCTTCAGAGACTGCTTCTGGAAGCGGTCGTCTTAATTGAATGTTTGTGTCTGAATGTTTGTTGCTCACAGATGTTTCTCACCAATACTGTTGAGCCTTTTGGTGGTTTCTAAAAGAGGCTATGTTAATCTCAGAACAAGGAGATACAACATATATGACGTGTCATCACACTATAATGATAAAAATAGACACATGCCATCATTGTTGTCATGGGCAGTATCAACAACACAACACAATCACTGTAACTTATTGGGCACCTGTTATGTAGACAACATGTCTCTTGTCCATGGATTAGTGTAGTTAATCCTCACAAAGCTCTTAAGAAGTAAGTACCAATAATATCCCCATTTTACAGATGAAGACATTGAGGAAGAGAAAAGTTAAGAATTTGCCTATGATCAGTTATCCATCTGTTCAGCCAGTGCACAAATTACACTGCCCAACTCCAAGATCAGGTGAGTACAATGGCCTGAGCACCATGCTTTACTGCTTCCCACATATTTAGGAGCTAAAAGAAATCAAGTAGTGGACCTTAAAGAAAATCTTCCTCTACCTTCGTTCAACTCTTTTCGCTTTCATTGTGGTGGAGTCTGTGAGAGACTTAATGTATCATGTAGAATTATCAAGTTAAATGACTGCATTTTTCCCCTTAATTGACCATTTTGAATTGAATTGCTTGGATTTATCAGATTTTTTGTAATGCAGTGTGGTCTACAATAGCTATTGCCAGCCTCTTTCCCACCATCACTACACCTGAAAAATAAAATTCACACATATGACATTCTATCATGTGCTTATCCAGAATTAATGCACAAAGCTGCATAAGTAAAAATCTGTGGTTTATGCACAGTTTCTTCCAGGCCAGCTGCTGTGTCTCCCAGTCACCCTAGGGTCCGCAGTTAAGGACCTGCAAGTCTAGAGAAACTGAGAGAGACGTGTTGGCTTGGCTAATAGATCTTGAGCACCTATAAAGTGCAAGGAGCTGGATCACTGTGGTGGACTTGTCGGGGATTTAAAAATAATAAGACAGCCTAGGAGACAGGCTTTGACACCACTGACAAAAATACACTTCAATTACCAGGCAGTGAGAAAAGGAGGGACGTGGGTAGAGGAACATGTCAGCAGGGTGTGCTGCGTGTGGCCCATCTTCAAGTCTCAGTTGAATTCCACTGTTCAAATGTGGGCCATTTGTGGGAAATTCTGTACCATGAGGGTTTTGCTTAATGTTTAGAAAGTCTTACAAAAAGATGAATAGGAGACATAGCAGGTGGCAAATCAGAAAGTTGTGTCTTGTAAACGGGAAGGTCAATCCAACCTCCAAATCCCAAAATATATCAATATCCCATAATAGAGAATCACTATCAGGGAACTTGCTGTTTGTTTATTAGTGGCAGCATGGCATAAAATCAGGATAATTCAGCATTTAAAATCCCTACTTTGTTTGAATTTATAACTAGTATAAATACTTCTAAGATTATATACATTTAAATTTTTTCTGCAACAAGTTAGACAGGATCACAAATTCACATGATGCTCAAAAGAACACTCAGAAATATTTAATGAAAACCTTCATTCTAGTGATGAGGAAACTCTAGCTCAAATAAGAAGCAAACAACCATACTCAAGCAAAGAAATCTGTAAAAGAGTTGTAATCAGAAATATCCAGTTGTCCTACCTCCTAATTTTGTGATCCATCTGCTTCACCATCAGTCAAAAAATCTGATTCTTCGAAGAAAGAACTTTGGCTTGGCTTTAGAGAGTAAGATTAAAAAAAAAAGAAAAAACCAAACACTTAGGCAAAGGAACAAACAGCCAAAATTAAGTAAATCTGGGATTTTTTTTAAACCAGCGTTGTCTGCATTGTTATTTTGGGCTCAGAGCGATGGCTTGATGCCAAATTTAAATGGAAAGCATTATCTACTCCATATTTATAAATCTTTAGATTCTGCATGTGTCATGAAAAATGTAAGTAAATTTTATAATAGTAAGGTGTGTGGGATTAATTTGTATTCTATGTTGGAAAGCTCCACGGTAGGCAATTAATTCATGAAACACCAGCGATTGCTGCCTTAAGGGCTACATTGCTAGATAAAATTACAGACCTCAAATCTTATGATTACACTGGTATCTACTTTTTGTGTGGTCTAGGGAATATATCATCTTAAATTGAATATTTACCTAATCAGTAGGCTAAGGGTATCTTCTGGGTTCTGCCCCCTTCGACTCTAGAACACATTGTCTAGTTGTGAATATTAATATGCTGCTTATATAGTTAGGTACTACTGCTTACTGTTTTCACTTCATGGCACACTTATTAAATGATACTTGTATGCTATACTAGAATAAACTAGAGGGGATCTAAATGGAGCTTGGTAAAAATTATATAGCCTTTATATTAAACAATGATAAAGTAAAACAACTAATATAAATAAAAATTTAAAATAACAAGCCATAATAGAGTATAAAGTATTGGGAAAGATATCAAATACTTAATTTACATAATTTTCAGGTAATGCTTTTCAGGATTTTTACTGAGAAACTTGTAGTTGCTTCCACAAACATAAGTGTTTTTTGGTGTTTCGTTTTGTTTTGTTTTGTTTACCAGGTCTTATTCTTGAAGTTGTGACTGTAATTCTAATCAGTGTTTTAATAACATCTCTCTATTTTTGATCGTCACATTAGACAAAATTTTAATCATTTTTACGATCAAAAATTTTAAGCCAGTGTTTTTCAAAGAATCTAGTTTCTTCTTTCTTTGGCACACAAAAACTCATTGCAGTATCATCTGATGATGTGTATGAGACTGATTTCGTTCCAAGTTGGTGGTTGCTTTTGTAAGGTATGTCCCAATAATGATGGTAGAAGGCACAGACTGTGGTAGAGCCTTCACATCCACTAGGCGGTCATATCATCTTTACATGAAGATAGAGATGGGCGGGGAACCACCTAAACCCACGCTGACAAGGTCTCCTGGGACTCCTGCCCCTGACCTGCTGTATCTTTGCTCTGGATCATTAGTTCTTGTAGCAATCCTAGCAATCTCTTGTTCACCATGAGCATTGGCATACTCGCCGCTGGCTGTTGCACTAGTTGATGCCCGCTGGTTGAATGGCGAGAGAACTTTGATGGACCCATGGGTGTGGCGTTTCTCACTGTGTCTGCCATCCGATACCACTTTTGACCTTTTGTCTGACTCTCTCTCTCTCAGGTAACCTTCCTGGGAGACCCTAGAGAGGCTATTTGTGGCTGAATGTGAATAGTTGCAGGGTTCTGGGTAACCCAGGCTGTACCAGGCAGCCCCAAGTGTTGAGGGGATCATTATCTCATGTCCCACTTACAAACATTAGATTCAGAACTGTATACCTAAGCAGACTGCTTGGTACCCTCTGATTCAGGTATGTGACTTAAAACAGCCTTGAAGAACTTTGAAAGTAATATAAAAAATGGCAAACTTCTCTATTTTACCCTTTCTTTACCTAGACTAAACCTGCAGCCTCACAGGAGCTGAGAACATATTTATTCTTTATCTTTTACTTCAGACACTCAGCAGGAAGGTAACACACTTTGAATGAAAAAGGACAATTCAAGTTAGGTTGGTGCTTTGCCTAAGCCAGAAAGGTTTAGGGAGAGAAATTGAGGATGAAGAACAAAAGAGACAAGCTTTTCTCTTTTCTTTTTTTTAACCTCTCATGGTTTGACTTAATTCTATTATTTGAATGATTTTGAATTGATTTGGACACACCCACATTTAAATATAAGTTCAAAAATGCATTCTAAAGTCAAATGGAAAGTAATTTGTGTGGTCTTGTTATGAAAATAATTGTTTTATTTTCTGTACACTCCAGTCTCTCCACTCATTTATTCATACTTGTATTCATCTATTTACACATCATTCATATATTCACAAAATATTTGTTACTGTGGATACTATACCTGGTATTGATCTAGGTGCTGAGCTGGAAAGGTGAAAAAGTCATTATCATTACCTTGGAGGGTCTCCCAGTCTTGAGGGGAGTCATAGAGGTTAACACATAATTATTGTACAGTTGGACAAGTATCATTATAGTCTTATGAACAGAATATCCGGAGAAAAATATTCTATTTAGTCTTATTATGTATTTGAGTATTCACCTGCCCAAGATGGAAATCTATCTAATAGAGTTTGTGCTTTTAAGGACATAATCCAACATGATATTTTTTATTTGCTGAGATCTTTTCTCCATGAAGTGAATTAGGAGCCCAGGCTTCTTCTATGTCCTGACTCTATGTCCTAGGGCCTCAAAGCCTTTGGAATGTAGTTGGAAGACAGAGGAGAAAAGAGTGTAGAGGCTCTGCTCTTAATCACTCCATCCCAGAAGTGATATTCATTACCTTTGCTCACATTCCATTGACAGGGTATACATGCAGGAGGTGCTGGGTCCTGCAGCCCTGGCAAGTTAACATCTAGCAATAGTTTTACACAGACGAAGGCTAGGAGCTCTTTGCTGAATTGCTCACATTCTCTGGACAAAAGTCAGGAAGTCTGTGGCTGTTTATCCCCTTCTCAAATATATGCTTCATTGTTTTCCATCCCTCTAACTCTAATCATGGGCAGCAATATTTCTTCAATATTTTATCCACTCACACTGTCCAGGGAGGTTTCTTCGGCACAACAAGCAAGGCACACTGGGTTTATTTTTATAGCACATTTCCCACAGTCGTATCAGATAAAATGCATTACATCTCACTGGGTGACTGCTGAATAATCTCACAACTGTGGCTTCCATGTGAAAGGCAGAGGTGATTAGCTTCCAAGGTGTTTGTGGGCCAGAATTGCTCTGCTTCCCTTAACTAGGTAGGTTAGTACCTGTTCGAGTTCTTTGAGCTTTGTATACTGTTCCCTTGATTCACAGGAAGAAATCGTAGACTTAATAGTCTGGTTGTGAGGATTAAATGAGATATTTTATATAAATCGCTAAGCATGGCTTTAGGCACATATAGAAAGCAATCCATAATTGAGGCTCTTGTCATTGCTAATTAAGGATAGGATATTAAGCGAAAGTGGAAGTGTCCTTTTTGTGGAGGAGGATGATATACTGAAACATTTAAACGTATTATTTGCTGTAACTAATTTCTAATGAGATTTCAATGTGTGCTTGCTGTCTGATTCCCCAAGAGAATGGATTTTCTCCCTCACTTTATCACATAGATATTGCCTGAATAAGGTCCTAATACCTGTAACTGAATTCACTTTTAGGATTGCACTATCCTTTAAGAGGCAGCAAAATATATTAATAAAGAGTGTTAGTTCTAAACTCAGATTTCAAGTTCTAGCTGGGTTACTTATCAGCTGTGTGACCTTGATCAACCTGTTTCTGAATCTGTGAAACCAAAATTATCTTAGAAAACCAACCTGTTTCTGAATCTGTGAAACCAAAATTATCTGAGAAAACCAACATTCAAAAAGATTCATGTACCAAAATGTTCAGTGCAGCTCTATTTACAATAGCCTGGAGATGGAAACAACCTAAGTGCCCATCGTCGGATGAGTGGATAAAGAAGATGTGGCACATATATACAATGGAATATTACTCAGCCATAAAAAGAAATGAAATTGAGCTATCTGTAATGAGGTGGATAGACCTAGAGTCTGTCATACAGAGTGAAGTAAGTCAGAAAGAGAAAGACAAATACCGTATGCTAACACATATATATGGAATTTAAGAAAAAAAAATGTCTTGAAGAACCTAGGGGTAAGACAGGAATAAAGACACAGACCTACTGGGGAACGGACTTGAGAATATGGGGAGGGGGAAGGGTGAGCTGTGACAGGGCGAGAGAGAGGCATGGACATATATACACTAACAAACGTAAGGTAGATAACTAGTGGGAAGCAGCCGTATGGCACAGGGATAGCGGCTCGGTGCTTTGTGACCGCCTGGAGGGGTGGTATAGGGAGGGTGGGAGGGAGGGAGATGCAAGAGGGAAGAGATATGGGAACATATGTATATGTATAACTGATTCACTTTGTTATAAAGCAGAAACTAACACACCATTGTAAAGCAATTATACCCCAATAAAGATGTTAAAAAAAAAAGAACACAATTTAAGTTTTGAAATATGCATATACCCATGGACCTGCCAACACAATGAAAAGAAAGAACATATCCATCACTTGCAAGTGTTTTTATGCCTCATTCATAAAGCCCCTTTTTTTCCCCTCACATTCCACCCCTCCACATCCCCAAGTGACCACTGATATGCTTTCTATCGTTAGACATGTGTTTGCATTTCTCTAGAAATTTACATAAATGGATTCACACAGTGAGGACTCTTTTATCTGGCTTCTTTCACACAATGTAATTATTTTGAGAGTAATTCATATTTTTGTGGGTAGCAATAGTTAATCACTTTGCTTTGCTGAGTAGTGTTTCACTGTATGAGTATACCACAGTATGTTTATTCATTTGCCTATTGATGGGTGCTCGAGGTTGTTACAATTCTGTCTATTAAAAATAAAGATGCTGTGATGATCCATGTACAAGTCTTTGTATGAACATACGCTTTCATTTTTCTTGCATAAATATCTAGGTGCAGAAAGGCTGGATCATACGGTAGGTGTATGTTCAACTTATAAGGAAACAGCCAAACTGTTGACTGAAGTGACTGTACCGTTTTCCTTCCCACTAGCAGTGTAAAAGACTTGCAGTTCCTACACTGCCTCACCAATACTTGGTGTGGTTGGACTTTTCTAATTTTAGCCATTCAATACGTGTGTAGTGGTATCTCCTGGGGCTTTCATTTTCATTTAGCTAATAATTGATTACATTGAGCAACTTCATGTGCTTATTTGCATCTGTACACCTCCTTGGCAGGATCTCTTTTTAAATATTTTTACCCATATTGTTAATTAAAAATTTTTTTTCTAATTACTGAGTTTTGAGAGTTCTATACGTGTTGGAGACACAAGTCTTTTCAGGTATATAATTTTTTTTAAAATATTTTCTTCCAACCTGTGGCTTTTCTTTTATTAATAATGGCTTCCAAAGATGAAACCCAATTTATCACTTTTTTTCTTTTATGGATCTTGTTTTTGGTGTCATCTCTAGGAAATCTTTGCTTAACCCAAGGTCAAAAGGATTTTGTCCACGTTTTAGAGATTTATGTTTTGATCTACATTTAGTTAATTCTTTATATGGTGTGAAGTAAGGATCAAAGGTCATACTTTTGCATATGGCTATCCATGCACAGTATCCGTGTGCTATATGCTTCCGGCACCATTGGTCAAGAAGACTATCCTTTCTCCTCGAAATTCGCTTTGCAGCTCTGTTGAATAATCAATTGTTCTTATATGTGTGGATACGTTTCTGGGATCTACATTCTATTAGATTGACGTATTATATGTGACTCTTGGTTATAATATATTCTTTCACGGATGTCTTTCCACTTGCTCATGTAAATAGTCTCCCAGTAATATAGCCTTACCATTTTACTGGACATACCTATGTATACCAGAGATGCATTTGATAAATCGATGGAACTTGCACTCAAACTAGGGTTACTTTCCAAAAACACTTAAAATGTTCAGGTGTAAAAACTATGTACTCCACAGCCTTCCTGCCTCAACCAAGAGTATGTTAACGCATCCCCACAAGCTATTTTGCACGTGTATGGGGCTGTAGAGTCTGGGGAGTATGAGAGAGGTGTGTGCTGTCTATCCCAAAAGATCATCATAGGACACAAAGGAAACATTAAGGAAATAGACAGGAATAGTCAAATGCCAAACGTTAAAATATTTCTCATGCGTTTTTAATATTTACATTGAGATAAGCAAATTATAAAATAAAATACAAAAATTTATAGAATATTTCAAAATGCTCTTTTTTGCCAGATGCAACCAGATACTAGGAATAAATAGAGGAAGTTTCTGGAACCAGCTTGTCTTTCCTTTTTTTATCACCATTGAGTGATGGGGTTGTATTTTATTCAGTCTAGTACATGTGGGTGTGAATAAGATGGAACTTCTCTCAAAAAGAGATATGAGCAAAGAATATATGTTGTCAAATTGTCTAAAACATTTTTTCATGTTCTGACTAATTTTCCTTTGTTTTGGCATTTCAAGGGATTTTGTTTTTTAATTTGACTTTTAAGAAACCTTGATAACTTCAGTGATATCCCATGAAGATAATATAAACAACTGTAATGGAAAATGAAAAGATGATAATAGCAACCAACACTGTGATATTTCTTGTCATTGTTCTTTTCTATTTAGGATAGTAACAAACCCCATATTAATTTTACTTTTTGAACTTTGGCCTTTACTTTGGTGGAAGAAGTTCCTTTCACTTTGCTTATTATCTGTTTGCAATTAAAAACAATGAATGGGGGCTTCCCTCGTGGTGCAGTGGTTGAGAGTCCGCCTGCCGATGCAGGGACGCGGGTTCGTGCCCCGGTCCGGGAAGATCCCACATGCCGCGGAGCTGCTGGGCCCGCGAGCCATGGCCGCTGAGCCTGAGCGTCCGGAGCCTGTGCTTCGCAACGGGAGAGGCCACAACAGTGAGAGGCCCGCGTACTGAAAACAAAACAAAACAAAACAATTAATGACCATACTTTGATATGATCATCTTAGAGTTGTATAGAGGGAGGATAGTTATGCAACTATTTATATATCTGTGGGTTCAAGAAAGTTTAAAGGCTTGATATTTGAATCCTGTGGAATGTAGCCTCCTTTCCCAGAGGGAAATGAACATATACATGTACTAACTGTAGTTTAAAATAAAGCAACACCTGTTCGTAGAGGCACCTTCTATTCCAGGCATGTTTAGGTATAGGGAAGGGGAACAAGAGCTATAAAACATAATTCTTGTCTATAAGGAGTTTACAGTTTAGGGGAGTTGAGGACACTCAGTGACTCAACGAGGATGAGCCTGATGCAGGTGGCTACAAGGTCACCCTTGGATAAAGTCTGCTTTAGGAAAGACCAGCTTACTCTTATTCTGTTAAACTCTTCAATGCGGTGTCCAATAAACCTGAATATCAAGCTCAAACGCCACTTTAGAAATGTTTCCAGGGGGGTAACAGCCAAGAAGTTAATATGATTCCTACACACTTAACACAACTCACCAGAGGTCTTGAATTCGGTGAGCGTATTGAGCTCCTTTAAGAAAGATCACCATTTAAATTTCGAATGCTAAGTTCTAAGAGAATGAAGTAAGTAATAAGTGATATCAGGTTCAGAGGTGGAAGAGAAAAGAGGTCTCCCCTTGAGTAGAACATTTTGTTGGATTCTCCAAAGTGGCAAACAATAAGGAGAACACTAACCAGCTAAGACTCTGAAGAAGTTGAGAATTAAGATGAAAGCCTAAGATGGAGGTCAAAATGTCCCCTAGATTTAAGGATACACTTAGGCTGAAAGGGAAACTATTGAAAAAGATGTAGAAAATGCTAAGTATTTCACAAAAAATTTATTAGAACTAATAAAACTTAGCAAAATTTGTTTGCAGAATATGAAATCAACATATACGCATCACTTGCATTTCTGCACATTAACAATGAACAATCCGGAAAAGAAATTAGGAGAACAGTTCCATTTACAATAGCATCAAAAAGAATAAAATACTTAGGAATAAGCTTAACCAAAGACATGAAAGACTTGTACACTGAAAACTACAGCATTATTGAAAGAAACTAAGGAAAACATAAATAAATGGGAAGACATCCCATGCTCATGAACTATTGTTAAAATGTCCATATTACACAAAGCTACCTACAGATTTAATGCAATGTCTATCAAAATACCCTATTTTTGCAGAAATAGAAGAAACGACTCCAAAATTGTTATGTAACCACAAAGGACCCTCAACAACCAAAGCAAACATGAAGACCTCACACTCTCTTTTGAAATGAAGTTTTCTTGTTATTGTGGGTTATAAATCCAAAGTCCTAAAAGTCCATAAATTATCCTCCTAAATTTACATTTTGGTTCATTTTCAGTGACAGGCCTTTCTGTGCCTGAGTGGCAGTGAGGGCTGCTTCAATATCTGTAGCTTGGACTTCTGTCACTGACATGGTGTGGGTATCTCAGGGCCTTGGCTCTTTTACCAGTCGATCAAGTCCCGCATGAACCATGCTCAGAAGGGCCCCACGCTTATTGGTTTCATTGGTGCTATTGCTGTCTTGAAATTCTTAATGATTTTATCTTTGAACTTACGTTCTGTAAGTAAAATTTATAGGACAATAAAATAAACACATGAGCAGAGGAGACATGTGCAATATGTGTGTCTCCACCATTCCTGCTGCCCCATTCACATCTAGTTTTCATCCTGCTTATGGTGTGCTTTCCATGACATGCTTATTTGGTACCCATTTGGAGTCCTACTGAGTTCACCAGAATTCTGTGCTACTGCTCATATCCAAGACTAAGTGAAGGTGTTAACAGCTCTGGGAGGCCATGCTTTCCATTTGAATCTGAACTTACTTCTAACACAGAAAGAAAGCAGTTGTTTTTTAAAAAACAAGAATATCCAAGGAATCTTATCATATCCTTTCTTACTCGTGTTACTTCCCAATGTTAGCCAAACACTTCTGCTGAAAAAGATGACATATATGAAAAACAGAAGAGAGAACAACCCATAGATCCCATTTAGGGCTCACCCTAATCTAGTATGATGTCATCTTATCTCGATTCTATCTGAAAAAAGAATTTACTTGGGCACATTCACAGGTTCCAGGTGAACATGAATTTGGGGAGGACACTATGCACCCCAGTGCAAATACTTTCAACAACACTTTTTCTTTGCAGTTTGAACAAGAGGCACTATATTTTCATTTTGCACTGGAGCCCACACATTATGTCACTTTTTACTTTTAGAGCCCATGTTGGAAAATGGGGTTTCATGAGACAGCCAAGTGAGTCTGTCAAGTGAATTCTAGAATTATCCAGACTTACCAACACTTTGTTGCAGCAAGTTGGTTCCAGGCAAACCCATGTGAAAGGGGCATGTCCACAATGGAGCAGAGAACTTTTGTCTCTCTATCACCAGACTCACTCCCAAGATGAAGGAAAGAAGAGCTTAGCAAAGCATGGCCAGTTATTCTTCCCAACTTTGCCAGTCAAGTAGGTCACCTCACCTAGCCAGTGTCAGTGAGTATAAGAGCAGGGAGGTTAAAAGTTATACTACTCAAATTCCCTTCACATGCTGGTACCATTAGGAACGAGAAGGGAAATTGTCACTAATGCTTCCCTGTTTCACTAATGTTTCCCTGTTTTTTTCAATCTCAACCCACTCAACTATGCCGTTAAGCCTGTAATTAACGGAATATGGCTCTCCCTTCAGGACAAAGAAAAGACCTTTATCGGGACAGTCCTGCTCGCACTTTTATGGGGCTACTTGTTTGAGTGGCTTCTGGGAACTGCTGGTGGACGACTTAGAGTTTCATCCCAGAAGTCTCTGATATGGGTGAGAAATTGCTTTAATTTAAATTAACTCCATGGCTACTCATATCCAATGATCAGAAACAACTGTTTGTTCTACCAGCCATCCACAGCACAGCTAACCATAGAAAGTTGATGAGGTTAAGTGACAAACTAAGATTAAATACATAAAAGCATCCAGTAATACAATTCAGAAATCATAGAAATGTTGCAAATTTGAAAGTACACCTCTGCCAGTATCAAATTCTTCACAGAGAAATTAAAAGGGCACACATTAAACGCTCTTATGAGTTAAGGTCCCAAAGTATTAAAGCCCAATTTTGAAATCAAGTTTCCTTGTTACTGTAGGTTAAAAATCCAAAGTCCTAAATGTCCATAAACCATCCTCCCAGATGTACATTTGGTTCATTCTCAGTGACAGGGCTTTCATTGCCTGAATAGGACTGAGGGCTCCTTCAGTATCTGTAGCTTGGACTTCTGTCACTGACACGGGTGTGGGTCTCTCAGGGCCTTGGCTGTTTTATCAGTTTATCAAGTTTCTCATGAACCATGCTTTTAAAGAGTCTAAGGAGTTACTAAGATACAATTTGATTTTACAGCACTATCCCCAAAATTTAAAAACAATCTCAAAAGCAAGCCAATGCCCCACTCCAAGAAGACAGAAACTAGGCACATGTTTGTTCCCAGAATCCAGTACAGAATTTGACCAAAGAACAAAGCAGAAACTCAATGGCATTTGAGAGAAAGATAAAGTCTCTTTCATTTTAACCTCACTAGGATGTCCATTAGTCTATGCCATTTAACTGAAATTTCTGACTTGCGAACTTCGAACCAGGAGGAATCTTTGAAGCCTGACGTTGAGTTGTCACTATGAATTTGCCACGTGCAGTGCACAGCCCTGAGCATCTGTCACACATGGACTCTTGAGTTATCCTTCCTCTTTGATGACCTTGTGGTTCACACTGCAGTACTGAACTGATTACGGATTATGTCAAGTGACATTACACCTCCAGTTCTGATGCGTAGATTTGACAGTCCTATGCCGCCATGGCCATTTTCACTGCCTCCTGCTATGGAACTGCATAGACCAAAGGCGGCTGCCTTTAAGAGAACATTTCTTTCTCCAGCATAATTGACAAATCCAGTGTCAGCTTGGGTCCACATGTAAAGGGAGTCACTTCAGCCTATGGTAGACCATATGTGTCAATGCTGACAAGTTCTACAAGACATGTTTTCCTTACAACTGAGTCTTTGTCTCAGTCAAGCCTGCTTGAGAAAAACTGTACCTGAAGAGTAAGGCAAGGTGGACGGCTGCCTGAGACTTTCCTGCCCTGTAAACTCCTGCACACTCTCAAGTCAAGTGCCAGGTAAAGATCTCTGTATACTAAAGACCCTCCAGGTGCCTTATTCATTCCGCTCCAGGTATTGCTCAGTCACCTGCAACTCCCTAACGCCCCTTTTCTTTATGTCAGACCTTTACTTAAGTGACTCGAAAGAAACAGCCACTCTCCCACACCATAAGCTGCAGCCATCAGCCAAAATCAAAGTATCTTATGGCTGGTTGGATGGGTGGCCCCCAAAAGGATATATCCATGTCCTAATCCTTGACTGTTACCTCATTTGAAAAAAAACAGTTTTGCAAATGTCGTTAAGGATCTTGAGATGGGATTTCCATCCTATATTATCTGGATGGGTCTAAATAGAATGACAGTTGTCCTTATTATACAAGAAGGGCAGAGGGACATTTGAGACAGACAAAAGAGAAGATACAGACACAGAAAGGGGGTGATGTGAAGACAGAGACAAAAACTGAGTGATGTGGCTTCAAGCCAAGGAAGATGGCAACCACCAGAACCTGAAAGAGGCAAGGGATAGAATCTCCCCTAGAGCATCTGTAGGGAGAGCAGCCTTGCTGACACCTTGATATCGCACTTCTGGCCTCTACAACTGTGAGATAGTAAATTTCTCTTGTGTTAAGCCTCCAAGTTTATTAGTCTCCCAGCAAGCACGGGACACTTATACAGCATGCATTAAACCTTTTCTAGGCTTCAGCAGTTTACTGCACAAACCTAAATATTTTCAAACAGTCAAAGGTCTCAAAATCCCACCATACATTAAAATCCAAGGCACTAGGCTACCTTCCTTGGCAGTAACAAAATATCTTCCACAAGGACAGTTTGCTCTCTAAAATGTCTGCTCCTTTCTTTTTATTTCTCAGTGTTCCCAGGTAATGCACCAAGTGTTAGGGTTTTTTAATTACCTTCCAGCAAGTACAATGCCTTAATTCCATTTGGTTTGGAATAAATTAGGAAACAAGATAAAAGCGAAAAGATGGAGGGCCGAATATTCCTGTTACTGTTGATAGCCCTGGCTTGAGAATCCAGTTTCAATGAAATGATCATATAACAGAACTCCGGAATTGGGCAGATTTACTAACTAGTAATACACAGAATGAGAGAAACAGAAGACACTCACTCACACTCTCAAGGGAGAGAACAGAATTAGTCAAGGCAAGCATGCTCACTTAATTCTTTTCAAGATTTCTATATAAGTCACTTGATCACCCTGGGGCAGAGTCAGTAAAGAAGCAGGGCTGAAATGACCCTAAGAGCTCTCTTGACAGGACTGAAACAGCAGCAGCAGGAAAGGAACATTCCCTCACTCCTCACCACCACCACACCCAGGAGTAAAAAATGATCATCCACATTGACAATGTAAATCAGAAACTATGCTAACTCTGATTCACTCTTAGTATACCAACAGCTAATCAGGAGCCTTCTGCAAAAACATCTTGATTAGTTGCTAATACAAACTCTTTAGAAGCAGACCCCTCCACATGCCTCAAAGGGAATGTGCAGATGTGTATGCTTCAGGATTTTCTCACGAAGACCCCACACAGCCTTGTGCTCCAGGGGTGTGAGAAAGTGGTAATGTTGCAGAAGGAAAAACTTGCACTTTGCGTGGAAGCCTGACGGGAGTTTTTTCCAGGGCAGCTTTCAGGGCGAACGTTGACCGTTTACTGGAAGCGTTCGGAAGGCGGAGTCTTTAGTGTTACCTGCTTAGACGGGTTCCTCTTCCACGAGGAGTAGCGCTTGCTTCCTGGGTAGTGCAGGCAGAGTCTAGTGGCAGACCCCTTTCCTTAGGTGGAGGGTCAAATGGAAGTCAAGTGCGAGGTGAGCCCTGTTAAAGGGACAGCAGTGCGAATTAAGAAGAGGCATGCCCTTGAAACATGCCCTCGTGCCAGCGTACACGGTGGATTCATCTAGAGTGAAGGCTGTGTGAAATGTGTGTCGTCCTAGCTTCTCTCTGTAGACCATGGGTGAGTCTCCTGAGTGCCAGACCTCAGAAATGTCACCCATTGTATCGATTCGGCCTTTGAAACTCCTTGGTCTCTTTGGAATAAGGCTACAGTCCCTCTGCAAGGCCTATGCCGCAACGGTTTCCGCACGTTAGTTTACAGCTGCCTTCAGGTAAGGGAGCCAACGGTGAGTTGCCTAGAAATCGTTGCCACTGCCTGAAACGATCCGTATTCCGACTAGAAATACTTTCGTCTTGTCAAATTGAGGGAAAAGGAATTCCGCCTATTTTGTACTCTCTGCCCAAGAGTGCACACCAGAGGGCGCAGTGTGTTAGAACGGTTGCAGAGCTCTGCCCTAATCCTCTTCCTCTTCAGCCGAATGATGAGAAGCGCTCAGCTTAGTATCCTAGTGTGACTAGAGTCGACCGCCTTTAAGTTTGTTTGAGAGGCTGGTGTCCTACTGCTAAAACATACGTGCGTTTTCCCAGGCATAAGGAGGGAACCCCTATCTTAAAAGACATAGGGGTCAGAAACTTAGGAATCACCATCACTGACAGCTATTTCTCCCTCACCCTCATCCTCAACCCACCACCAGTGCTAACAATGATACTGCCTACATACCTCTAGAATCTGTCCACATCTTTCCACCAAAATGACCACCATACCCTGGTCCAAGCCACCATTATGCCCAATTTCTACAAAAGTCTCCTATCTTGTTTCCTTGCTTCCACTCTTTCTCCCTGCAGTGTATTCTCCACTCGATAGCAAAATGATAGGTTGAAAATGCAATTGGGTATGTTCCACACACTCACCTTCAACAAAAAAAGTTCAATGTTTTTCTATTACTCTTAAATTCTGAAACCTTAAACATAAGCCTGCAAGATCGAGCTGCTGCCCACACTTGTAGCTCCATTATAATCACGTGCTCCCCCAACAGCCCCACCTTCCTGGCCAGTTCCTCCAGCACAGCATATGCTTTCCTCTTATAGGGTCTTCTGCTATTCCTTATGCTCAGAAATCTGTCCCCAACGTCCCTATCTGGTTAATACCTACTCAACCTTCAGATATCAGCTGAAACATCCCTAAATAAACCTTCTCTAATCTCCGTGATGAGATCAAATCCTCCCTAAAATATGTTCTCATGGTACCATGTTCCTCTCCTTGGCACTTGTCAGAGATGTAATTCTACATGCAGTGTATGATTCTTGAATATCTATTCCTTCTCTGGACAGTTAGAATTCACAAAGGGGAGGTCAAGTCTCTTCACTCAAAATTTCACAAGTCTTGTTGCTAGCACTCAGCACAGTTCTTAAACATAACACATGCTCAGTAAGTATTTCCTGCATGAACAACCATAAATTGGTACAGTGTAGCAACGTACACAAAATCATAAGGGCATCAACTCTTTGATGCAGAAGTCCCATTCTGAGTGAAGTTAACTGAGACAAAGCATATATATTCAAAGGTGTTCACACAGCAATGTTCATTACTTTGACGTTTTATAATATCATAAACTTCAGACTTTTATGTGTTCATCAGTGAGCAAAGGAACAATGCAGCCTTAAAAAAAATAAGCAAATGGGACCTAATGAAACTTAAAAGCTTTTGCATAGCAAAGGAAAGTATAAACAAGACGAAAAGACAACCCTCAGAATGGGAGAAAATGTTTGCAAACGAATCGACAAAGGATTAATCTCCAAAATATATAAATAGGTCATGCAGCTCATTATTAAAAAAACAAACAACCCTATCAAAAAATGGGCAGAAGACCTAAATAGACATTTCTCCAAAGAAGACATACAGATGGCCAAGAGGCACATGAAAAGCTGCTCAACATCACTAATCATCACTCAACATCCTGCTGCACTTGATTCTTTTATCATAATTAACCCACTTAGAGTCACTACACTGTGTGTTTTTTTATTTGTTGGTTCTTGATGAATACTCTGTCATATTAAGCCTCCTGTTTTTAGCGTACAGAGAATGTTCACCGAAACTGACTGCTGCATGTTGTCAGATAACCTTTTAACATCTGCCAGTTTGGTCCTGTATTTTATTCGCTTTCATTTATTAATTAAGTTGTTGTATCAATGTAAATAATTATATTAATAGATTTTCTAAAGTCGCGTTATCCTTGCATCCTTGGAATAACGCCTTTTTGTAGTCCTGGTGTATATCATTCTTTAATAATTATTGATTAGATGTGCTGATATTTTCTTAGGATTTTTATATCTATATTTGTAAAGCGAAATTGGACCTTTTCTGCAAAACCTTGATTTTCTTTTCTTTTTATTTACAAATGACTCGAATTTTGTTGTTTTTTAGATATTTGATTGATGTAGAAGGCATGTGGGCAGATGATGCAATTGGATGTAAGTATAAGCGTTGTCACTACTTTTCTCTTTATATAAAATTTGAAGGTAGAAGTGTAGGGGAATTTCTCAAATTTTGGACAAAGAGAAAAGTTTGTAATTCATTTGTTCTGACATAAGATAACCTTTAACCAAAAGTTTTGAAAGGGATGTATCTGGAAATAGCGAGATATAACAGCCTGAATACTTGGTCAGTGGATTTCAGCATTTTTTTCTTTTTAAAATTTATTTAATTAATTACTTTATTTTTGATATTATATCCACTGCACCACCAAGGAAGTCCCTTTTTCTTCCTTCCTTCCTTCCTTCCTTCCTTCCTTCCTTCCTTCCTTCCTTCCTTTAAAGCTCCAAGTCATTTAAAATATATGACTTCTTACTAAAAATCTCCAGTTCATATAACCAATGGGTTTATAACTTCTCCTCTAAAAGTTATATTTCTGGGACTTCCCTGGTGGTCCAGCAGTTAAGACTCTGTGCTTCCAATGCAGCAGGCGTGGGTTCAATCCCTAGTTGGAGAGCTAAGATCCCACATGCTGCGCACCCAAAGAAATTTTTTTTAACAAGTTATATTCCTGTATTATTGAATTTAGTGGTTTAGATTTTCTTTTAATGTTTAGAAGATTTCAATTTATTTACCAGGAACAAACAAAACAAAATGTAAAAATGGTTTTCCTGGAAACTATTTCCATCATTCTCTTCTTCCCTTTCTCCTGCAGACTGGTGTTTTATCCTTACAAGTTCTCCGTCATTCCATAAGAGAGCTGCTCTTCTTCTGGTTTCATAAGAGATGGTGAACAGTGGTAAAACATCCAGTTTACCTAAATTTCTAGAGTACACTTCAGGGAGCGAATGATGGGGTGGGATGTTGGGACAGAGTGAGAGATACAGATTCCGGCGAGACTGAGAGTCATTCACAAAAATTACTGGGCTGTGGTGAGGGGAGAACAAAAATAAATCAGGTTCCTGCTGGTGGACAGGAAGGCAAAATGAAGAAGAATGTTGCGTAGCTGGGCAGTGTAATTAGGCCCATAAGTGCTGTGTCTTCTGATACTAATTATGAACAGAAATCAACTAATAATTACTCATAACATGTAGGTGAACAATCCTTGAGAGCTGAGGCAGAGAGAAGGAAATATGGCATTATACCTTGTCTCTGGTTCATTGAGTTTCCCAGGCTGGATTGTGACCAATCTTGGGTGAAACCATAACTAAATCATTTTTGCTAAGGAGATCAGCCTTTGTGGGGTCCTTTCTCTGCACTCTGTCCAATGATAAAGCCCACTGGTTTATGTCTCCTGGAAAAGAGTTATTTCAAAACAGTGTGTGAAGCACTGATGAAACAGCCATGAGGAACACGTTTCCACATGGCCTCGCACCTCCTTTTCAAAGTGCTTTAAAACTTTTTTCAACCAAAAATCATTAAAAGAAAAGGATTGGGATCAAATCCCGCACAGAGGTAGTGTAAGAAAAAAGAGAATAAGGAGCAGAATAGGATCTCTTCAGACAATAAAATCAAGTTGGAAAAGACAGGTCCACAAAACAGATCAAAACTGTAACCTATTATTTCAAAGTGGGCTAAAAGATGTTAGGAAAAACAATGGAAAAGATGAAAGAACATGAATCGAGGAGGGAATGGGAAGTTATTGTTTAATGGCTCTAGAGTCTCTGTTTAGGATGGTGAAAAAGTTCTGGCAATGGTAAATGCTGATAAATGCCACCTATGGGTGTTTGGTTTTAGTTGATCTTCTTCCATGAAACGGTTTGGAGAGATTCAGAAACTATGCTGCTGCCTCCATCTTTCTGAGGTCCTGCTCAATCTTTAGACATAATTATTTTGAATTTGGATAGTGGTGATGGTCGCACAGCATTGTGAATGTATTTAATGTCACTGAATTGTATACTTGAAAATGGTAGAAATACTAAATTTTGTTTTATGTATATTTTACCATAATAAAAAAAAGATGAACGAACAGCATAAACCAGAATTAGTTAAGATGATAGAACTCAGGACGGAATTCAAAATAAAAGAAAAAACATTCAGAAATGAGGACTAAATTTAAAATAATACAAGAGTGGGGACTTGCCTGGTTGTCCAGTGGTTAAGAATATGCTTTCCAATGGAGGCGATGCAGGTTCAATTTCCAAATCGGAAAAGAAGTAAAGCTGTCACTGTTTGCAGATGACATGATACTATACATAGAGAATCCTAAAGATGCTACCAGAAAACTACTAGAACCAATCAATGAATTTGGTAAAGTAGCAGGTTACAAAATTAATGCACAGAAATTTCTGGCATTCTTATACACTAGTGATGAAAAATCTGAAAGTGAAATTAAGAAAACACTCCCATTTACCACTGCAACTAAAAGAATAAAATATCTAGGAATAAACCTACCTAAGGAGACAAAAAACCTGTATGCGGAAAATTATAAGACACTGATGAAAAAGTTAAAGATGATACAAATAGATGGAGAGATATACCATGCTCTTGGATTGGAAGAATTAACATGGTGAAAATGACTCTACCACCCACAGCAATCTACAGATTCAATGCAACCCCTATCAAACTACCCCTGGCATTTTTCACAGAACTAGAACAAAAAGTTTCACAATTTGTATGGAAACACAAAAGACCCCGAATAGCCAAAGCAATCTTGAGAATGAAAAATGAGGCTTTAGGAATCAGGCTTCCTGACTTCAGACTATACTACAAAGCTACAGTAATCAAGACAGTATGGTACTGGCACAAAAACAGAAATATAGATCAATGGAACAGGATAGAAAGCCCAGAGATAAACCCACGCACATATGGTCACCTTACCTTTGATAAAGGAGGCAAGAATATACAGTGGAGAAAATACAGCCTCTTCAATAATTGGTGCTGGGAAAACTGGAGAAGTACATGTAAAAGTATGAAATTAGAACACTCCCTAACACCATACACAAAAATAAACTCAAAATGGATTAAAGACCTAAATGTAAGGCCAGACACCATCAAACTCATAGAGGAAAACATAGGAAGAACACTCTATGACATAGATCACAGCAAGATCCTTTTTGACCCACCTCCTAGAGAAATGGAAATAAAAACAAAAATAAACAAATGGGACCTAATGAAACTTCAAAGCTTTTGCACAGAAAAGGAAACCATAAAGAAGACCAAAAGACAACCCTCAGAATGGGAGAAAATAAAATATTTGCAAATGAATCAACTGACAAAGGATTAATCTCCAAAATTTACAAGCAGCTCATGCAGCTCAATAACAAAAAAACAAACAACCCAATCCAAAAATGGGTAGAAGACCTATATAGACATTTCCCCCTAGAAGCTATACAGATTGCCAACAAACACATGCAACATGGCTCAATATCATTAATCATTAGAGAAATACAAATCAAAACTACAATGAGATATCATCTCACACCGGTCAGATGTGACATCATCAAAAAATCTAGAAACAATAAATGCTGGAGAGGGTGTGGAGAAAAGGGAACACTCTTGCACTGTTGGTGGGAATGTAAATTGCTACAGCCACTATGGAGAACAGTATGGAGGTTCCTTAAAAAACTACAAATAGAACACCCATACAACCCAGCAGTCCCACTACTGGGCATATACCCTGAGAAAACCAAAATCCAAAAAGAGTCATGTACCAAAATATTCATTGCAGCTCTATTTACAATAGCCTGGAGATGGAAACAACCTAAGTGCCCATCATTGGATGAATGGATAAAGAAGATGTGGCACATATATACAATGGAATATTACTCAGCCATAAAAAGAAACGAAATTGAGCTATTTGTAATGAGGTGGATAGACCTAGAGTCTGTCATACAGAGTGAAGTAAGTCAGAAAGAAAAAGACAATTACCATATGCTAACACATATATATGGAATTTAAGAAAAAAAAAAAAATGTCATGAAGAACCCAGGGGTAAATCAGGAATAAAGACACAGACCTACTGGAGAACGGACTTGAGAATATGGGGAGGGGGAAAGGTGAGCTGTGACAGGGTGAGAGAGAGTCATGGACATATACGTACTAACAAACGTAAGGTAGATAGCTAGTGGGAAGTAGCCGCATGGCACAGGGATATCGGCTCAGTGCTCTGTGACCGCCTGGAGGGGTGGGATAGGGAGGGTGGGAGGGAGGGAGACGCAAGAGGGAAGAGATACGGGAACATATGTGTATGTATAACTGATTCACTTTGTTATAAAGCAGAAACTAACACACCATTGTAAAGCAATTATACCCCAATAAAGATGTTAAAAAAAAAAACAACTACAAATAGAACGACCATATGACCCAGCAATCCCACTACTGGGCATATACCCTGATAAACCAATCATTCAAAAAGACTCATGTACCAAAATGTTCAATGCAGTTTTATTTACAATAGCCAGGACATGGAAGCAACCTTAGTGTCCATAAACAGGTGAATGGATAAAGAAGATGTGGCACAGGTATACAATGGAATATTCCTCAGCCATAAAAAGAAACGAAACTGAGTTATTTGTAGTGAGGTGGATGGACCAAGAGTCTGTCATACAGAGTGAAGTAAGTCAGAAGCAGAAAAACAAATACTGTATGCTAACACATATATATAGAATCTAAAAAAAAAAAAAAAAAAAAGATCATGAAGAACCTAGGGGTAAGATGGGAATAAAGACACAGACTTACTGGACCATAGACTTGAGGATATGGGGAGGGGGAAGTATAAGCTGTGACAAAGTGAGAGAGTGCCATGGACACATATACACCACCAAACGTAAAATAGATAGCTAGTGGAAAGTAGCCGCATCGCACAGAGAGATCAGCTAAGTGGTTTGTGGCCACCTAGAGGGGTGGGATATGGAGGGTGGGAGGGATGGAGACGCAAGAGGAAAGATATATGGGAACATATATATAAGTATAACTGATTCCTTTGTTATAAAGCAGAAACTAACACACCATTATAAAGCAATTATACTCTAATAAAGATGTAAAAAAAAAACCAAATAAACCAATCCAAAAATGGGCAGAAGACCTAAATAGTCATTTCTCCAAAGAAGATATACGGATTGCCAACAAACACATGAAAGAATGCTCAACATCATTAATCATTAGAGAAATGCAAATCAACACTACAATGAGAAATCAACTCACACCGGTCAGAATGGCCATCATCAAAAAATCTAGAAACAATAAATGCTGTAGAGGGTGTGGAGAAAAGGGAACACTCTAGCACTTTTGGTGGGAATGTAAATTGCTACAGCCACTATGGAGAACAGTATGGAGGTTCCTTAAAAAAGTACAAATAGAACACCCATACGATCCAGCAATCCCACTACTGGGCGTATACCCTTAGAAACCCAATAATTCAAAAAGGGTCATGTACCAAAATGTTCATTGCAGCTCTATTTACAATAGCCAGGACATGGAAGCAACCTAAGTGTCCATTAACAGATGAATGGGTAAAGAAGATGTGGCACATATATAAAATGGAATATTCCTCAGCCATAAAAAGAAACGAAACTGAGTTATTTGTAGTGAGGTGGATGGACCAAGAATCTGTCATACAGAGTGAAGTAAGTCAGAAAGAGAAAAACAAACACCATTTGCTAACACAAATCTAAGGAAAAAAATATACATGGAATCTAAGGGGGAAAAAAAGGTCATGAAGAACCTAGGGGTAAGACGGGAATAAAGACACAGACGTACTAGAGCATAGACTTGAGGATATGGGGAGGGGGAAGGGTAAACTGTGACGAAGTGAGAGAGTGGCATGGACATATATACACTACCAAACGTAAAATATCTAGTGGGAAGTAGCCACATAGCACAGGGAGATCAGCTCGGTGGTTTGTGACCACCTAGAGGGGTGGGATAGGGAGGGTGGGAGGTAGGGAGACGCAAGAGGGAAGAGATATGGGAACATATGTGTATGTATAACTGATTCACTTTGTTATAAAGCAGAAACCAACATACCATTGTAAAGCAATTATATTCCAATACAGATGTTAATAAAAATGAAATTAGAAACTAAAAAGTAAAACTGACAAAAAACATTTGTTATTATAAATAACAATGGAAATTAGTATGCTATTATACCCTTAGAACTACTGTAGAACATGCTGTTCTTTGCTGTTCCACTTGTGGCAGGATTCATAGTTTTTCTAACAGGTACAGATCCCTATGCCTGATACTGTGAGGAAATGTTATACTTGAGCTCCACTCTTAACTCTCTCAGGCATTTTTTGGAATTGTCTAAAATGTAAATCCATACTGTCAACCTCCAGCATGATACCAGGCACATAATAGAAACCCAATAAATGTTTCACTGTGAGTGGAGTATAAGTTGATAGAATAATTTTGAAGGTTGATTAGGCAGATTAGATTGATCGAAAATCTTTCAATATTTTAAGTTTGCATCTCTTTCATTCCAGAATTTGTATGTCTAGAAATTTATATATAGTTATATACATGTGTAAAGAGGTTCACATTGCAGCCTATCTGAAACAGAGGACAAAACCAGAAAACAAACAAAAAACCGCAAACTGAAAACAACTAAAAGTCCATCAATATTGGGCTGGTCATGTAAATTATGTAATGTTACGCAGCTATTGAAGAGAATAGAATGGATGTACGCAAAAATTGACTGGGAGAATCACTATCCAAGACAGATTGTAGACTATGTACAGTATGTTGCTCTTCTATAAAATACAGGATATCCCTTACGTACAAATACTTACATACAAGATACAAGTGTGTATGTAAGCACTTGGGAAATATGTGAAAGAACCACACAAGAAAGTGGGAGAGTGGGACAACTTTCCATGTCCCGTATGATTGGAATTCTGAAGGGTACACACACGAACTAATGGACGTGTGCTACCAGCCTCCTGCTAAGGAGGGAAATTGCAGGCATCAGAATCCTCTTTACTAATGAAGAATCTCAGTAGGCCGACGTGATGACATCATCTCGACGGGCGATGGTGATTGCGCAGTAGAAGGAGGTCTGCGAGCTGCGTGGGCTTGTGCCTAGGCGCCTATGTTTCGTGGCCTTGTGCTGGCACCGGGGGCGCCGGGTTGGCGACTTTGGTACTCTTGACGTTGGGTGGACGATATCTTGGGGGTCACATGAGCCAGTGGCATCATGCCCGCGGGCGCTGGGGCCAGCGTCGCGGCTTTTCCGGACGTTCGTCGGCCAAGAGGAAGGGCGGAAAGCACATCCTGGAAAGGTAATACGCCTTGGCCCCTGGGCGTTGGCTTCGTCTCTTGTGCTGTCGCCTGTCACAGTTGCTCCCGCGCGCTGGCCCATCCGTGCTGTGCTAGGGGGTATTGGTCGTCTCGCAGCTCAGTTCACAGTAGCTGAAAGGGACAGTGTGTGATGTTCTGATTTCTCCCCACCGTTTTAAAAGGGAGGCTCTGGCCATTGCTCCTCGGGTAAAATGCAGAGTGACTGCTTTTTAAGATGGGACTGTCAGTGTTGGGGACACTCCTTAACTACCAAAATGGAATCCCCTGCAATTCCTCAAGCTGTGTTGATTTGGCACAGAAAATGTAAGAGGAACTGGAACTAAGTTTGAGTGAAAAAACACACGGGTACCTCCGAATTTTCCATCGAAACAGTTGATTTGTGTTGTCTCTTGGAATGATAAAGGGCATACTGTTGCTTCCTAACTGATGTCATTTGAGAGATCTACCTCTGTACGATGAAATGATTAATTTTGAGACTTTGCTCATATGTGCAGTAAACGCTTTAGTTCCCTAAGACCTTCCTTTCCTCCATCTCATACCCCATTAAGCCCGCTTCAGCTTATCTCCTGAATTTCTTCTGAATCTGTCAACTCTTCCTCAACATCCTAATACTGAACTTTCCTGTCTGTTGCAATTAGGTCCTAACTAGTGTCCATATATCTTGTTTCCTTCCAATCCATTCTTCACACAAGAAACCTTAAAAGCAAGTTGGAACATTCCCCATAAACATAGCTCAAAACCATTGTTTTGAGAATAGAAAACAAACCGTTGGCCTTTAAGACTTTGCGTGGTCTAGAATCCTCTCTTCTGCTCTGGCCCAATCTTGCGCCACTTTTGCCCTCACTTTCTATGCTTCAGCTACACTGAATTAACCTTAGTTCTAACTCATCTTACAGAAGTCAGTTCAGATATTATTTTTCACTGTGATTCCTAGCATTAAGGAATTTTATCATCAGGTTTTGTATGAGGACTGAAAATAAACTGTGAAGTGGAAGAATTGAGTTTGAGCTATTTCAGTCAGCACGCATGTATTAATGATACCTTAGTAGTCAACAGCAGGCTAGGTTTTATCAGGGATACAGAAGTTCTGGCCATCTCTGGTTTTAGATATCCCTTATTTGTTGAGACCTTTGCATTGTTTTGTTGCCTTTTATCTGTTTTCAAGATGGGAAAACAGGAACAAGGGAAGTATAGGTTATTATTAGGTGGGGTTGAATAAGTGGAGCAGCAAAATGCAAAGCATAAAGAAGAACGACCTACTATATATGATTTCCATTTTCAATGCGCATCCATCCTATGCAGGGAGACAGCCTAACATAAAATTTGCCTAACAAAAAATATATTAACAGGTGGAAGGACTATCTCCCAGTTGAACAGCGGATGCCTGGGACTCGTTTCATTGCTTTCAAAGTTCCTTTCAGAAAGGTAAGCAAAAGTTAATACCGTATTCTTCCAGAAATCTGAATTCACCATATAGAGCCCTGGCTCTCAACCCCGTCGTACTCCATTTTCCCTTTTTATAGCAAATACTTTTTAATACCTCCTTTACTCTCCAGAAATGGAATTCATAGATAAATACAACCTAATTCTGTACTTAATTGAAAAAAACAACAACAATATAATGCCTTAACTATAAATAAAGAATAAAGTAATTTATAAGAAAGTAATATGTATCTCAGTATGTAAATGTTTAGAGATGACCATACTAGAAATATAGAATAGTCAGTTACTTGTACCATGAATGCAATAAACTATGGACTTTGAATGATAATGATATGTCAGTGTTGGTTCATGAATTCTAACAAATGAAGCACACTGGTATGGAATGTTGATAATGGGGAAGGCTGTGAGGGATGAAGGAGAGCGGGTATAAGTGGGAACTGTGTACTTTTTGCTCACTTTTGCTGTGAATCTCAAACTGCTCTAAAACTAGTCTACTAATTTTTTAAAAAGTGTGTGTTGCTGACACTTGAATAACCAAAGAGATCAATGGAACAGGGTACATGTATAAGCCAAATACATGAAAGAATATTTAGCAGTGAAAGCCATCCTTCCTATATGTAGATATTCAAGAAGTATTTATTTTTGTGTCTATTTTCAGGCACTCTGATTGGAGCCAGCAATACAGTGGTAGGCACAATTGATGTGGTCCCTGCCTTCTGGGAGTTTACAGTCTGGTTAGGAGACCAAAATGAAACAAAGAAACATAGAAATAAATATAGAGAAGTGAACTTATTTTCTTCCATCTAATCTCTCTGGAAGAAAGGATTGTAATATCGCTTGTAAATTCCAGAGGAGGAAACTTTACTTTGAATCTCATATGTTAGCATCACAGGGTTTGAATAAATGGATAATACAGTAAAGGATTTTAAACACATGTGCTTTCTTATTTTATTCTTTCTGATTCTTTTCTGAGTTTTGAAAAGAATCTTGCTCCAGAAGAATAATTTTCCCCCTTCGATCTTTTTTAACAACTGCAAGAGCAGAATGAAGAACTTGGGCTGATTATTGACTTAACATATACTCGCCGCTATTATAAGCCAGAGGTAAATGGAACCCATAATTGAAAATGACCTTCTTTCTGATACTGGAATAATTCATAGTAATTCAGTAGTTATCATCTTATGCTAAGTTGAATCCTGGCCCTCTTTCATGGGTTCAAAAAGGGAAGCTAGTGGTTTCCTTAAATACACATTTGTAATTGCTGTTTCAAAATGAGATTAAAGATATGAATTGAACTATATATTTGGCAGTAGCCTCTAGATATGCTTAAGAAATTCTATAAGCTTCCATGTTCTATATTTTGAAAATGAAGTAAACTTTTACTAAGAATAGTAGTAGCCTAAAAGGAAAGAAAGGTATGTCCATTATGTCTTTAGCACTTATTTTAAGCAGTTGCCTGAGCATGTTTAAGCATCACAGTAAAAGACAATTGTTCTCTAAGTTTTATGCTTTCTTTCCCTAATATCTTCTGATATAATACAAAAACCCATGTATCCTCTTGGCCCATGTAGGACATACCAGTGCAAAAGAATTATCCTTCTTCTGACCTGTTCCATGGCCTTGGGAGACAGTAACACCTCATGTTCGTTAAGATTTGTATAGCAGTTTGCCATTTAGAAAGTTCTTTCATATGCATTGACTTAGTTAATCTTCACAGCAATCCTTTGCTGTTGAAGTGGAAGTAGTACTGATATCTCCTACTGAGTGCTTACCCTGCACTAAGCTCAGAGGATAGACAACTACAATTACTAATTTTACAGGCGATGAAACTGACTCTCGGAAAAGGAAGAATTGAAATTTCAGCTCAGTTATTTCTCTTTTTTTTATTGTGGTAAAATATAGATAAATTATATTTATTTCAACCATTTATAAATATGCAGTTCAATGGCATTAAATACAGTCACAGTGTTGTGTAACCATCACCACTGTCTATAACCAAATCTTTTTCATCATGCTCAACAAAAACTCTGTAACCATCAAACAGTAACAACCCCATTTTCCCTCCCACCAGCCCTTAGAAACCTCTATTCTATTTTCTGTCTCTATGAATTTGCCTATTCTAGGTACCTCGTGTAAGTGGAATCTACAACATTTTTCTTTCTGTGTCTGGCTTATTTCACGAAACATCATGTTTTCAAGGTTCATCCATGTTATAGCATGTAACAAAAGGCCATTCCTTTTTTGGCTTGATAAATCCCATTGTGTGTATATACCATGGTTTGTTATTCAACGGTTGATTGACACTTGGGTTTTTTCCACCTTGTAGGTATTGTGAATCATGCTGCTATGATCATTCGTGTACAAATATGTGTTCAAATCCCTGCTTTCAGTTCTGTTAGATGTGCAGCGTAGGTAGTAGCAGAGTTGTTGGATCATACGGCAGCTCTACGCTTAACCTTTGAGAAAGTGCCAAACTGTTTCCTACAGTGTCGTCTTGTTTTTAAACAATTATCACAAATTTTAAGCATATACAAAAGTATTAAAATACTGTAAGTGTTCCTTGTATACCCATGAAATCATCCAGCTTTATTATTTACCAACTGATGGCTGTCATGTTTTATCTGTACCCCCACCTGTTTCACCCCATTCCATATTATCTTGAAGCAGCTTGGAAATAATATATATTTTCATGGTTTTGCCTTGTAGGACTTACAAGAAATTATTCCTTATTTAAAAATTTGTACAATTGGGCATCTGGTGCCAGATGATCACACCATTTTTAAATTCCAATGTGCTGTTAAAGGGTTTCTGAAAGAAAATAAAGATAATGGTGAGTTGTTTTTTTTTTTTTTTTTTTTTCCTTTACCTGAACTTTGGTATGCATTTTGAGTGGGATTGGCGATTTTTAACATTTTTAATAGTTCTGATATTAGGCCTGTTGTGTTTGGTAACATTAAGGTGGAAATGTCAGATGGTGCTAATAGAGTACGGTGTTTTTCCTGTTTATGGTCACAACAATTTAGTTTCGTTTGGAAAGTGATTTTTGTGAGAAATCTCAACTGAACTAGCTTACTTACCTCTTTTTTAAAAATTTGAATGGAAAATACATAAAAACATAAAAATGTTCTTTTGTCCTATTTATTGGTTGAGAGGTGGAAGAAAAGGTTAAGACTCTCAGGGTCTTAGCGTATATAAAAGAGAAAACAAAAAGCAAAGGTTCGGAGTGAGACAGATCCGTAGAAGCAAAACAAAACAGAGTGGACCAGAAGAGCGGCTTCCTCATCGTATATGTGTTTAAGATATTTTTGCCGCTTTTACACTTCGGGTGCAAGTGAGGAAGAACACTCCCACCTCTTATTCTTATCTTCAGACAGGAAGAACTTAAAAGGCTGATGTTTTCTTGTTTCCACTTTAAGATCTACTCTGTTAATAGTAGGTCTTAATAGCGTGTGAATTTAAGGTTCCACTTGCCTATTTCTAGCATCTAGCTATCAGAAAGAACATCGTATTTGTCATGTTTTAAGACTGAGGAATCTTTTGTCTTTGGAACACCACTGACGCCCATGAGAAAGTGTTCATTTTGTCCTCTTTCTAAATTTAGCCTGAGGAGTGTGCACTTTATTAAATAAATCTAACAGACAGTAAATATTCCGTGTATATATAAAAGGATGCACATATATACATAAAACAGGGAGTAGGGGAGAAGGAATAGAGATGGAGGTGGGAAGATAGGGGATAGGAGGTGAGAGAGAGAGGGAGAGACTGGAATTTCAAGATAACTTTTCATTCTATAACCTGGTTGCTTAATGCAGGTACTAGCTCTTAAATATCTTAAGCCCTATTCACAGATCTTCCCTGTACTTTAGCTTTAAAATTTGAGAGACTTGACCTTGCGTGTGATAACCAGGGTGTCTAGAAAGGAGGCAAATTATCTGATTCGTGTAAACGTAGTCACAGAAATATTACCTCTTAAGATGTTAGGGTGCAGCTGCCGGCCTACTCACTTCCTCCAGGCTCCTTTGTGTGTGTTCTGTCTGTTCCGCGTGGGCTAGTAGATCCTTACAAGTGCATGAGAACACGTTTGTAAACCTTGATTGTTCACATGTTATACCAAGTGTAGTCCATTGCATATGCTGACTCCTCTGTGGGTCTTCTGCATGCAGTGGGCTAACTTCACCATGCTCTCTGCCATTGCAGTCTCAGGACCTTAGTTATGATCTATGGGTGACTTCCTGTGGTATAAGCCCCTCCCACAGGTGCCAGGCTCACTGATAATGAGGAGACTATACTATCCACTCCCTAGAATTGGTAGAGACTCAGAAAATAAATTGTTTCAGTAAACACTGAGAGCCTTATTGGTTTGTTGTTAGGGCACGGGGATACAGAGGTGAGTAGAAGTCTTTGTTCAGTAGCAACTTACAGTTATCTAGGAAGAGAAACATGTAGTGACTATAAGTGGGTTAATTATAATAGAAGAATCAAATGCAGCAGGAATATAGAGGAGAAATTGAGGAAGGCCTGACTGAGGAGACAGCATTTGAGCTGGGCTTTGGGGAAGAGGATTTTTCCGGAATGAGGAAAGGACAGCCCAGGTATTGGGGACAGGTACAGAAGGCATAGGGCTTGAACTTGTGCTCTGGAGGGGCAGCCTCTGGTGTGACTAGAGGGTAGTGTGAAAGGGCAGAGAATTCATACATTCATTTTCAGCAAATATTTGTATAATACCTTCTACATTGAAGGCACTCTTCTAGGAAGTAGGAACAGAACAAAGTTCTTGCCCTTACGTAATTTACATTCTAGTGGGAGAGAGAGATGAATAAATAAGTAAATATATGGAGTGTCAATTGGTGGTAAATGCTTTGGAGAATAACAAAAGAAGATGAAGAGGTGAGGGAATGTGGTAGGTGATCAGGGAAGTCCCCTCTATTAAGATGTCGATTGAGCAGAGCCTTGGAGTGAGAAACAAGCCATTGGATATCTGGGAGAGAGGAGATGGTGTGGGATCGTGTGTTCTAGGAGAGTGCAGATGAGGTGGGAGGGTGTGTTCTGAAGCAGAAGGAATAGTAGGTGCAAAGTCCCTGAGGCATGACTGTGCTTGGCATGTTTGAGGAATAGTAAGGAGGCCAGTGTGGCTGGACAGGGGTAAGTGAGTGAGGGCAGAGCAGTAGAGAATAAGATCAGGGAGGGTGGCAGGGGAAAAGAGGGAGGTGGATGATGTAGGTCCTTGTAAGTCATAGTTTGAACTTATAATTCAGTTGGAGAGACAGAGTGATATTTGTTTATATAGAGTGCTCAATGCTATTCTAAAAACTTGGGCTTTGTTCTGTTCTAAGTGAAGATGTTTAAGCAACAGAGCAATCCAGCCAAGTTTATATTTTAGAAAGATAGCATCTTCCATGTGGAGGAGCAGTTGAAATAGACTTTTTTTTTTTTTTTTTGTGGCACACAGGCCTCTCATTGCCATGTTCTCTCCTGGATGCACAGGCTCAGCGGCCATGGCTCATGGCCCCAGCCGCTCGGTGGCATGTGGGATCCTCCTGGACCGGGGCATGAACCCGTGTCACCTGCATCGACAGGGAGACTCTCAACCACTGCGCCACCAGGGAAGCCTGGATCAGTTGAAATAGAAGAGATCGTTAGAATTGTAGGGCGGCAGTAATCCAGGCAGGAGATGACGAATGCCAGACACCACCTAGTCACAGACATACCTTTTGCAGAGATCAGCTACATGTTGTTGTTTTTTATTTACTTTCTCATATAATTTTTCCAGTGCTGGACCACGAAATACTGTGGCATACTTGGAAAAATCTGAGACTCGATTCTAGTCTTTTTTCTGTTTGCGTGCTGTGCAGCTTGGGCTTACGTCTCAAGCCTTACTTTTTCATTGTGAAATAAGCACGGTGTTACTTACCCAAGAACTGCACAGGCACATAGACCCATGACGTGTGAGCAGCAGTGAATGAGAGAAGGAATGGAAGTGCTTTGGGACCCCAAGAGCCCTTCAGAAACTGTTTGTTCTTTTTAATATGGAGCATTAAAAGTGAAGGCATTCCATTTGTTTCACTCAAAATCAAATTGTATTCTTCTGATAGCCTGGTTTTTTTCCACTCCCTTTTTCTATAGTCAAATCAGTTCCTTTGGGGCATTCTGCAGTCCACACTATTGCATCTGATTGGAGGCTATGCAAAATTTCCCAGAGACAATGAATTTTGACTTTATAGTACATTCCTGCAAAAACACTCTTTTCTTCAGAGTTTTTCCTTTTCAGGATAGTGGTAGTGTTGTGGTAACTAATAAAGGCTACTCTTCAGAAAATTGTATAACTTGTTTTTAGTGTATCTACTTTGCTTACTTAATTCCATATTCACTGTTTTATAGACAGGCTTATTGGTGTCCACTGTACCCATGGTTTAAACAGGACTGGCTACCACATCTGCAGGTGAGTTGTCAACCCCAGGAGGCAGACCTTGTTTAAATTGTACTGTATACAGTAGTAATGTAAGCTAATGTAAGCTGAATGCAAAACATGCAGTCAGAGAAATGTATGAAGTGGAAGGCAATTTTGCCCCCTACTCAGAGGTTAAGACCAGTAATTATTTAGCACATACTTTTTCAGACGTTAAAAATGCAGATATAAGCATATACAATTGTCCCTTGGTATCTGCAGGGGATTGGTTTTAGGACTCCCCATGGATACCAAAATCCTCGGATGCTCAAGTCCTGTATGTAAAATGGTGTAGTATAGTCGCCCTTCCATATCTGCAGGATATGGAACCGTTGGATATACAGAACTGACTGTACATGTGATTTAATGGTATAGTATTTAGACATTCTGGTTTATAATTTACTATATGGTACACATCTTCCTATGAAAATATTTGGAGACCTCAATCTTATTTATTTATTATTATTTTTTCCTCCAAATTTGCTTTATGTAGTTGGATATAAATTAATGAACAAAAACTTAAGCAAGATACATGTAAGAGTTTAATAGAACCTGATATTCTAATTCTTTCAGTTTTTTTTCAAACTCATCATGGGGCTTATAAGAAAATTAACCAACATGGATACTACTACAGTTGAATGTAAAATTCTTAAGTGCTTATGACATACTAAATTCTTCCCTAATGCACTTATGAAGAACCCTTCAAGAGACTTGTGTGTTGTATGTAGAAAAGTGTTGATTTATTTGAGGAGTGAAGCATTCAGCTTTGGTGGATATATCCTTGTTAGGCTGAGGCAATCATTATCATATCCCTCTTTGCCATGAATTGTCTTATGAATGGTCATATCAGTCTGTTTTGGCAAATAAGTAAACAGGAGAAGGCTGTTATTGTGCTTACGAGAATGATATTTTTCTCTGAAAAAAGATAAATATGCATTAGGAAAATGACCATTTGGACTCTTTTTCTGCTTCCTCCTTGTTTTGTGAGAATATGATACTTGGTTTTACAGCAGCCATTTTGTGACCATGAGATGATTATATGCCAATAACGACAAATGGTAGATTAGAAGGAACCAGCAAAGACAGAAAACAGCAACATCAATAGTAACAACAATCACAGTAAAAGAACAATGGGACCTTAACTTGTGGAGTTCCTATAAAGTAAAAAATAAATGCTCTATGTTTATTCTAAAAAAAAAAAATAACTATGCAAACAAGCTTAAAACTACTTTTTTTTGTGCCAGTGTTATAAAATGTAGCTTTAAATAAAACCTTGACCCAAATGCCAGCAACTTCAGAAAAGAATTTGGGTAGGGGGAAGAAGAAAGTTATCTCACTTAGGAAAAACAACCACTATCTTTATCCTAATCTTCGACACACAATTGAAACATATATAGCTGCTGTAACACTTTACACAAATCCTATGTACTGGAGCAATAACAAGATCTAAATACAATTATATTTTTAAACACTGGGTGAAGGCTTTACATAAAAATAGCATCTTACTTTTCCCCCTAAATTTCTAAAATATCACATACTTTTCCCCAACATCTGCAGCCGTTCAGGAATTATTAGGAAACTTTCATGCATGATCTTAATTCCTAATCCCCGGCTCTTTGGGCTCAACGACAGAAGATCAAAACCACCAAAAATGATGGTTCTCTTGAAGTCAGGTGAGAGACACTGGCTCAGTTAGTCTCGTAGGACAAAAGCAGTGCTGCATCAACTGTCTCCTTGCAGGAGGGGCACGTGAAGGATCTCATCAGCCAGTCATCTGTACAGCCCAGGTGACCTGCATACACAGCAGAAATCAAATTGGGTTGTCATAAACAAAGTCCATCACACAGATCACACACTCCTGGATCTTTTTTTTTAATATTTGTTTTATTTTATTTATTGATTTTTTTTTTTTGGTTGCGCCGGATCTTAGTTGCAGCCGGTGGGCTCCTTAGTTGTGGCATGCAAACTCTTAGTTGCAGCATGCGTGTGGGATCTAGTTCCATGACCAGGGAACGAACCCGGGTCCCCTGCATTGGGAGTGTGGAGTCTTTAGCCAGTGCACCACCAGGGAAGTCCCCCAGATCCTTTTTTCTGATCCATTTCTTCCAGGATCATAAACTCCTTTAGGCTGATGCTGTATGAGGCCTATTCTTTTGAGCTATCCTATTCTGTTCCTCTCAGCTGAGTTGCTAGGCGAGTCTGGCTAGGTGTTGTATGATAGACCAAAACTGGAACTTGATCCAGATATGGCAGCAGTGGCTCCTGATCCAGCTCCGTCCCCTTGCCGAAGCTAGCCCAGTCGGACTGAGACTTGTGAGGCAGGGAGATGTCATCCGAAGTTGGGTACTTAAGGCACTTTCCCATCTTCTGGGGCTTGAGTGTGTGATCTGTGTGCTGTTTTGACAGTCTTCCAACCTCATTCTTTTTTTAAAATGATTATTAATTAATTAATTTTAAAAATTTATTTATTTTTGAATTTAAAAAATTTATTTTTTATACAGCAGGTTCTTATTAGTTATCTATTTTATACATATTAGTGTATATATGTCAATCCCAATCTTCCAATTGATCTCACCACTACCGACCCCCGCCCTGCCCCACTCTCCCCTCTTGGTGTCCATACGTTTGTTCTCTACATCTGTGTCTCTATTTCTGCCTTGCAAACCAGTTCACCTGTACCATTTTTCTAGATTCCACATATATACATTAATATACAATATTTGTTTTTCTCTTTCTGACTTACTTCACTCTGGATGACAGTCTCTAGGTCTATCCACGTCTCTACAAATGACCCAATTTTGTTCTTTTTTATCTCTGAGTAATATTCCATTGTATATACTTACCACATCTTCTTTGTCCATTCATCTGTCAATGGGCATTTGGGTTGCTTCCATGACCTAGCTATTGTGAATACTGCTGCAGTGAACATTGGGGTGCATATGTCTTTTTGAATTATGCTTTTCTCTGGGTATATGCCCAGTAGTGGGATTGCTGGGTCATATGGTAATTCTATTTTTATTTTTTAAGGAACCTCCATACTGTTCTCCATAGTGGCTGTATCAGTTGACATTCCCACCAGCAGTGCAAGAGGGTTCCCTTTCCTCACACCCTATCCAGCATTTGTTGTTTGAAGATTTTCTGATGATGCCTACTCTAACCTGTCTGAGGTGATGCCTCATTGTAGTTTTGATTTGCATTTCTTTAATAATTAGTGATGTTGAGCAGATTTTCATGTGCCTCTTGGCCATCTGTATGTCCTTTTGGAGAAATGTCTATTTAGGTCTTCTGCCCATTTTTTGATTGGGTTTTTGTTTTTTTAATAGTGAGCTGCATGACCTATTTATATATTTTGGAGATTAATCCTTTGTTGATTCGTTTGCAAACATTTTCTCCCATTCTGAGGGTTGTGTTTTCGTCTTGTTTATAGTTTCCTTTGCTGTGCAAAAGCTTTTAAGTTTCATTAGGTCCCATTTGCTTATTTTTTTTAAGGCTGCATTGTACCTTTGCTCACTGATGAACATATAAAAGTCAGAAGTTTTTGATATTATAAAACATCAAAGTAATGGACATTCCTGTGTGAACATCTTTGAATATATATGCTTTGTCTCAGTTAACTTCACTCGGAATGGGACTTCTGCATCAAAGAGTTGATGTCCTTTTGCTTTTTGTGGATGTTGCTACTCTGTACCAATTTATGGTTGTTCATGCAGGAAATACTTATTGAGCATCTGTTATATTTAAGCACTGTGCTGGGTGCTAGTAAAAAGACTTGTGAAATTTCGTGAGTGAAGAGACTTGACCTCCCCTTTGTGAATTCTAACAGTCCAGAGAGGGAATAGATATTCAAGAATCATACTGTGCATGTAGAATTACAACTCTGACAAGTGCCAAGGAGAGGGACATGGTACCATGAGAGCATATTTTAGGGAGGATTTGATCTCATCATGGAGATGAGAGAAGGTTTATTTAGGGATGTTTCAGCTGATATCTGAAGGTTGAGTAGGTATTAAGCAGATACGGACGTTGGGGACAGATTTCTGAGCATAAGGAATAGCAGAAGACCCTATAAGAGGAAAGCATATGCTGTGTTGGAGGAACTGGCCAGGAAGATGGGGCTGTTGGGGGAGCATGTGATTATAATGGAGCTACAAGTGTGGGCAGGAGCTCGATCGTGCAGGCTTATGTTTAAGGTTTCAGAATTTAAGAGTAATAGAAAACCACTGAACTTTTTTTTTGAAGGTGAGTGTGT
This sequence comes from Tursiops truncatus, assembly GCF_011762595.2. Taxonomy (NCBI): domain Eukaryota; kingdom Metazoa; phylum Chordata; class Mammalia; order Artiodactyla; family Delphinidae; genus Tursiops; species Tursiops truncatus. Next base: position 26,688,364 of record NC_047047.1, read on the forward strand.
GGAACATACCCAATTGCATTTTCAACCTATCATTTTGCTACCGAGTGGAGAATACACTGCAGGGAGAAAGAGTGGAAGCGAGGAAAGAAGTTAGGAGACTTTTGTAGAAATTGGGCATAATGGTGGCTTGGACCAGGGTATGGTGGTCATTTTGGTGGAAAGATGTGGACAGATTCTAGAGGTATGTAGGCAGTATCATTGTTAGCACTGGTGGTGGGTTGAGGATGAGGGTGAGGGAGAAATAGCTGTCAGTGATGGTGATTCCTAAGTTTCTGGCTCCTATGGTTGGTTAGATAGGGTTTTTAGATATGATGTTAATATTTATCCTAATTTGTCTTTTGTTATTTGTTGGTGATGAATACTGTGTCATATTAAGTCTCCTGTTTTGAGTGTACAAAGCGTTTTGACCAAAACTGACTGTTGTATGTTATCAGATAACTTTTTTTGTTTTTTTGTTTTTTTTGGTACGCGGGCCTCTCATTGTTGTGGCCTCTCCCGTTGCGGAGCACAGGCTCCGGACGCGCAGGCCTAGCAGCCATGGCTCACGGGCCCAGCCGCTCCGTGGCATGTGGGATCTTCCCGGACCGGGGCACGAACCCGCGTTCCCTGCATTGGCAGGCAGACTCTCAACCACTGTGCCACCAGGGAAGCCCTCAGATAACTTTTTAACATCTGCCAGTTTGGTCCTGTATTTTATTCTCTTTCATTTATTAATTAAATTGTTGTATTAGTGTAATATTAATACAACTATATTAATATTAATAGAAAATATTAATAGATTTTCTAAAGTTGCGTTATCCTTGCATCCTTGGAATAAAGCCTTTTTGTATTCATGGTATATATCATTCTTTAATAATTATTGATTAGATGTGCTGATATTTTCTTAGGACTTTTATATCTATATTTGTAAAGCAAAATTGGACCTTTTTTGCAAAACCTTGATTTTCTTTTCTTTTTATTTACAAATGACTCGAATTTTGTTGTTTTTTAGATATTTGGTTGATGTAGAAGGCATGTGGGCAGACGATGCAATTGGATGTAAGTATAAGGGTTGTCACTACTTTTCCCTTTTTATAAAATTTGAAGGTAGAAGTGTAGGAGAATTTCTCAAATTTTGGAAAAAGAGAAAAGTTTGTAATTCATTTGTTCTGACATAAGATAACCTTTTACCAAAAGTTTATAAAGGGATGTATCTGGAAATAGTGAGATATAACAGCCTAAATAATTAGTCAGTGGATTTCAGCATTTTCTTTTCTTATTAAAATTTTATTTATTTATTTATTTATTTTTGGCTGCGTTGGGTCTTCATTGCTGTGCGGGCTTTCTCTAGTTGCTACGAGCAGGGGCTACTCTTTGTTGTGGTACGTGGGCCTCTCATTGTGGTGGCTTCTCGTTGTGTAGCTCGGGCTCTAGGCACTCAGGCTTCAGTAGTTGTGGCACTCGGGCTTCAGTAGTTGTGGCGCATGGGCTTAGTTGCTCCGCGGGATGTGAGATCTTCCCGGACCAGGGCTCGAACCCCTGTCCCCTGCATTGGCAGGCGGATTCCTAACCACTGCGCCACCAGGGAAGTCCCTGGATTTCAGCTTTGATCTGCTTTCTCTGGGAAAGATTTGCTTTTTGTACAGTTATTTCTAACAGTTCATCCGCTCCTCAGTATTTAATAGGAGCCATGGACATTGCTTAGAAAGACAAAACTACATTGAAAACCTTCAGAATGGTCTCATCAGAAAGTAAGTTGCATTTTATATATGAAATTTGTGGTTAGAAAGATCTATTTTTATATCATTTAAGTTGTACATGTCCCTTCTTCTTGTAGCTTGTTTACTTGCTCGAGGAAACCTAAACAAATAGGAATGGGGGGAGGATGGAATTGTTATTTTCACAGGCCAAAATATAGTCACTAAATTGGCTACTGAATTTGCAGACCAGTAACATTTTGTGGAAACATTCTGTTTGAGGAATCGGGATTCCAGTGTATCCAGAACAAGTGGTTTTGATGACTCAACACATATGATGGAACCAGTTCACACAGCTAATAAGTCTGTTAACCAAGGAAGTATAACCTACATTAGACCCCAGGTTACCCAACATCTCGGCATTTCCATACCCAGACCCAAGATTTGCAGCAATCAGAAAGGTATCTCTGCTTTCCCTTTTTCTAGAATTGAAATAGAAATTAATATTATAAATTAGTGCAAACACATTATAATGTGAAGAATTGGTGTTTTCTTGCTGATCAGTGTCAACCAGGGGGTATTGTTTGTTCCATATTTTGCATTTAGGGATGGAAAGTCAAGTATAGGAGGGGGAATAGGTGAGTTTTTAGAGGCAGTTGGGAAGAGGACTTAGAAATTTTCATTGATTCTTAAACTTAGTTTAAGCCAATAATTTGATGTGAGTGTCAGAAAGGATCTTACATTCTTAGGCTGCATTAATAGTGGTATAGTTTTCAGAATAAGGAAGTTTGCTTTATTTAAAGAGTAAATACATACAAGGTTGCCCACTCTCACCACTCTTATTCAACATAGTTTTGGAAGTTTTAGCCACAGCAATCAGAGAAGAAAAGGAAATAAAAGGAATCCAAATCGGAAAAGAAGAAGTAAAGCTGTCACTGTTTGCAGATGACATGATCCTATACATAGAGAACCCTAAAGATGCTACCAGAAAACTACTAGAGCTAATCAATGAATTTGGTAAAGTGGCAGGATACAAAATTAATGCACAGAAATCTCTGGCATTCCTATATACTAATGATGAAAAATCTGAAAGTGAAATCAAGAAAACACTCCCATTTACCATTGCAACAAAAAGAATAAAATATCTAGGAATAAACCTACCTAAGGAGACAAAAGATCTGTATGCAGAAAATTATAAGACACTGATGAAAGAAATTAAAGATGATACAAATAGATGGAGAGATATACCATGTTCTTGGATCGGAAGAATCAACATTGTGAAAATGACTCTACTACCCAAAGCAATCTATAGATTCAATGCAATCCCTATCAAACTACCACTGGCATTTTTCACAGAACTAGAACAAAAAATTTTGCAATTTGTATGGAAACACAAAAGACCCCGAATAGCCAAAGCAATCCTGAGAACGAAAGAAGGAACTGGAGGAATCAGGCTCCCAGACTTCAGACTATACTGCAAAGCTACAGTTATCAAGACGGTATGGTACTGGCACAAAAACAGAAATATAGATCAATGGAACAGGATAGAAAGCCCAGAGATAAACCCACGCACATATGGTCACCTTATCTTTGACAAAGGAGGCAGAAATGTACAGTGGAGAAAGGACAGCCTATTCAATAAGTGGTGCTGGGAAAACTGGACAGCTACATGTAAAAGTATGAGATTAGATCACTCCCTAACACCATACACAAAAATAAGCTCAAAATGGATTAAAGACCTAAATGTAAGGCCAGAAACTATCAAACTCTTAGAGGAAAACATAGGCAGAACACTCTATGACATAAATCACAGCAAGGTCCTTTTTGACCCACCTCCTAGAGAAATGGAAATAAAAACAAAAGTAAACAAATGGGACCTAATGAAACTTAAAAGCTTTTGCGCAGCAAAGGAAACCATAAAGAAGACCAAAAGACAACCCTCAGAATGGGAGAAAATATTTGCAAATGAAGCAACGGACAAAGGATTAATCTCCAAAATTTATAAGCAGCTCATGCAGCTTAATAACAAAAAAACAAACAACCCAATCCAAAAATGGGCAGAAGACCTAAATAGACATTTCTCCAAAGAAGATATACAGAGTGCCAACAAACACATGAAAGGATGCTCAACATCACTAATCATTAGAGAAATGCAAATCAAAACTACAATGAGATATCATCTCACACCAGTCAGAATGGCCATCATCAAAAAATCTAGAAACAATAAATGCTGGAGAGGGTGTGGAGAAAAGGGAACCCTCTTACACTGTTGGTGGGAATGTAAATTGATACAGCCACTGTGGAGAACAGTATGGAGGTTCCTTAAAAAGCTACAAATAGAACTACCATATGACCCAGCAATCCCACTACTGGGCATATACCCTGAGAAAACCATAATTCAAAAAGAGTCATGTACCAAAATGTTCATTGCAGCTCTATTTACAATAGCCCAGAGATGGAAACAACCTAAGTGTCCATCATCGGATGAATGGATAAAGAAGATGTGGCACATATATACAATGGAATATTACTCAGCCATAAAAAGAGACGAAATTGAGCTATTTGTAATGAGGTGGATAGACCTAGAGTCTGTCATACAGAGTGAAGTAAGTCAGAAAGAGAGAGACAAATACCGTATGCTAACACATATATATGGAATTTAAAAAAAAATGTCATGAAAAACCTAGGGGTGAAACAGGAATAAAGACACAGACTTACTAGAGAATGGACTTGAGGCTATGGGGAGGGGGAAGGGTAAACGGTGACAAAGCGATAAAGAGGCATGGACATATATACACTACCAAAAGTAAGGTAGTTAGCTAGTGGGAAGCAGCCGCATAGCACAGGGAGATGAGCTCGGTGCTTTGTGACCGCCTGGAGGGGTGGGATAGGGAGGGTGGGAGGGAGGGAGACGCAAGCGGGAAGAGATATGGGAATATATGTATATATATAACTGATTCATTTTGTTGTGAAGCTGAAAGTAACATACCATTGTAAAGCAATTATACTCCAATAAAGATGTTAAAAAAAAAAAAGAATAAATACAAATTATAGGGAAAATGGTAAAATTCCTGTAGAGAAACTTGCAAAGGGGTTGAACACATAAATCACAAACATACTTTTACTTGGGAAACAGGAAAAACCTCAGTACAATTAAAACAACAACAGTTTTTGTCATTTTGCTATTAATTTATCAAGTTTTTGACAAGGTAGTCCAGTGTATTGATTGTAAGGCTGGAACTGGGTTTGCATCCTGGCTCTGCTGTTCACCCTGTATGTGATCTTGAGTAAGATCTCTAAATTCCCATTTTCTTATCAATTAGATGGAAATTTTACTAATATTATAAATAAATTTTTAATAACATATACCTTGGGATTGTTGTTGATTATTACATGAGTTAATAAAGTACTTTAGCACATTGTAAACTTTCAGTTTTCAAAAAGATGTTTTGACATTTTTAGCAGATGTAAACATTTCAAAAAGGTGTTGCTTGTGTTGCCAGGGGCACTGAAAAATGGTATAGCCCTTTCAAAACATAACTGTAATAGCCATAAAAATGTTCATACCTGGTAATTCCACCATGAGGTTACAGAAATACTTTAAAATATGGAAAAATCTACATGCATTTAATCACTCAGCACATTCCTCAAACTCCCTACTATGTATCAGACTCTGGACTAGGTACTTAGGATACAGTTGTATATGTTCTGGGATGTTAATCCCAGCATTATTTACAGTAGTGGAAAAATTGGTAGCAGCTTGCATTTCTAACGATGAAGAATAGCTAAGTAAATTATTATATCCATACTATGATATTTTATAAAGCCATTGAAAGTGATAGCTTACTTATGATAAGTGAAAATAATAGGTTATGATTCAGCAGTCAAAAAAAGATGCTAGGGGGAAAAAGACCAAAAGTAATATTAACCAGTTTACTTAGATTAAGTGGGATTGAGGGGTTTTGGGAGGTGCTTACTTTTCTCAGATCTCCAAATTTTCTTTTGTATGATTATATTAGATTTACTGATGTTACTTTTGAAACAATTAAATTCTAATTTTCCAAATTTGCTGCATGTGCCATGGTTAGAATTTCTACATTTTATAATTAATTTATATATGTGTTTACTTATAAAGTGAAAGTAGGTTCCTGGTTTCAAAAATAAATAGCTTATTCTGTTTCATGTCAACACTGCCACACTTAGAGAGAATGTATCTGATTAGAATAGTATGGGCATTTATCTCTATAGGGAAAGGTGGAAAGGCTTCTGGGAACCTACAGTGTGCCAAGGCATTGTGGTGGGTAATTGAAGTATATCATCTTAATTTACCTTCAAAACAATCCATGAAGATGGAAGGTATTATTAGCTCTATTTTATAAAGAACTACGAAATCCAAAGATTAAGCAATTTTTTTTTTTTTTTTTTGCGGTACGCGGGCCTCTCACTGTCGTGGCCTCTCCCGTTGCGGAGCACAGGCTCTGGACGCCCAGGCTCAGCGGCCCTTACGGGCCCAGCTGCTCCGCGGCATGTGGGATCTTCCCGGACCGGGGCATGAACACGTGTCCCCTGCATCGGCAGGCAGACTCTCAACAGCTGTGCCACCAGGGAAGCCCAGATTAAGCAATTTTATCTGCTAAAATCACACAGGTAGAAAACAGTAGAACCAGAGTATCTATGTATAATTTTATAAAGCTTATTATATATATTTATTAAAACTAATAATGGTGTATTACTTTTGTTTTGTTTAAGAAAATTTTCACAGAATCAAAACATTTACCAGAGAGGCCATATTCCTACTCCTGGTCCCCACGGAGAGGACTATTTACAAAGGAGGTACTCTTGGAATGTAGAGCCAAACGCCAGTCAAGCAGCGCAGAACAGAAGGTGGTATCCTGGCAATTACTACAGACTACCCTATCCGACCTATTATAGATGGACCAAGTGACACAAGCCTACCCTGGAAATCTACCTGGAGACAGAACAGGACTGAAGACAGCCAGAGTGATGTTTTATAAAATCAGGTCAAATGAGGTTTATAATCTATTTTAGTGCTCCCTTATGTGTTTGAGCTTAAGGAAAAATTATATTGATACTTAGCTCCGCTGATAAATTTGCAGTATTTACAACAGTGAAGGAAATAGTCTGTCATTCTAATCTTAAATTTTTTTTAAAGGAGGATGATATTTTAGAACTGATAAAAAGTAATAAAGAACATCGCTTGTAAATTATTTTTAAAAATTCTATCTTCCTTTTCTGGTGTATTTCCTTCTGACTAGACTTGTAATGTTAGAGTGTGTGTGTGTGTGTGTGTGTGTGTGTGTGTGTGTGTGTGTGCAGAAAATTTTTAGTGTTTCTGTCATGTTCTGTTATTACCCAATCATCAGGATATCTCCCCCCCCCCCCCACAAACTGTTCAAGATTTCTATCAAAATCTACCTAGGAGATAATCTCTTTAGAACCTAATCACTATTTGTAATTAGTTGTAGTATTTTTGTGATTAGACATTTCTTTCTTTCTTTTGGCAGTCTACTGTTGGATTTGACCAATTTCCTTTCACTGAATTGTCAGATACACCATCTAACACTGGATAAACTTTTAGGGATTTATTGTCAATTGAGCAGGAGAGACCAATTGGTAAATGTAAATGCTAAATGCTGGGTAATTTACCTGACGAGGTAATTGTTATCAACTGGGTGGAGCTACTTAGAAAACTTGAAAACTTTTATAGACTATAAAGGTTGCTTGATGAAAAGAATAGGGTGCGACATTTAAAGCCTGGAATATCTGGGGAGACTTGCATGGCTCCTTGTGTTGTTGCTTCTTTGTTGACCATAACCTGCTGCCGTCTTTCTCCACTTGCCTCTCACAGTGGAATGGTGCCTTGACCTTGACTTTTTCTAAGTTGCCCCTTCTGCTAGTTTACCTCTGGAACACACAGCTGGATCATGTGGGAGGTGTTAATTATTTTTAGTTGCAGAGGAAGCCAGAAACCTTTGTTTGCTCAAGAAAGGGTCTAACTACCATGACATCATAAGCCTTGGTAAATATTTTACGAATACTTGGGCAAATTGGCTGCATTGTTTAAGTCTCTGATTTTGAAGTGTTGTATCATAGGAAGTCTGATATTGCATATGATAGTTGTTTTCTCTGTTCTGTGTTATAAATGAACATCATGTGGAACCTGACCCTAAGGATGTGCTCTAACTCAGCTACTCCCTGGTCTGTGTCTGATGAGCTCAGTCAGGTTACTACCTTTCATCTAGGTGGTGGCTCAGAAAGTTTTTTTCTGCCCGCCACATTTAACAGAGATACAAGAGTTCTTCTTGCCAGAAGCCTGCTCTGTGGAATTGTTCCTTCGCATACATCGTGAACTCTCCCTTGGAAAGATACTGGCGCAGCAAGACAACTGGTGAGGCAAAAAAAGAACCACCAGGGACAGGCATGTGAGTCCAGCTAATCTAATAGTTTTAAGGAGTTCCTGGGCAAGCAGTTTCTGAGGAGGACATTGCCAGCAGAAGTGTCATCTTAAGCACTGCCACCTTTGAAAACCTTCTTTGATCGTGTTGTCCTCTCTGTCCCCATCCCATTTCATTTATCAACACAGCTTATTGAAAACCAGTCTCCTTTTGCTATCTCGTGTCTCATTTATTCTTCAACACACTGTTTTCCCGGCTTCTGCTCACATCACACCACTGAAAGTCCTCTGGCTAAAGGGACAAGCAACTTTTTTTAAAGGTCTTTAGTGGTCTTTTTAAGCTTTTAATTTTTTTATTTTTATTAAAAAAACACAGGTAAGTATTGGGTTGGCCAAAAAGTTCATTTGGGTTTTTCTGCAGGATGTTACGGAAAACCCAAACGAACTTTTTGGCCAACCCAATAGTTTAAAATTCAAATAGTTCTACTGAGATGTCTATGAAAGAGAGTAGTCTTCCCATCAGCACCCCTGCCCTATCCCCTGATTGTCACTCCCCAAGGGCAATCACTTTAAGTATTTTTGCATTATTTTCTACCCAAAGGCAACCACTTTAAGTATTTTAGCATTATTTTCTAATATTTGCCTCCATATTTAAATACTAGACTTATATTACCACGTCTTGATTTTTCAGTTTCTGATACTGTCTATTGACTTCCTACTGTGAAAGATGAGAATTTAGCTCTTTCACATCATCTGTCCACATACACACTTCTGTTCCCCTCATCTTTTCAGGATAGTTATTTCCCAACTTTTGGTTAATCAATATTCTAAGTTTATGTTATTTGCTAGGTAAGTATCATTCACCTCTGAACCATCGTGCACGAGTATGTTTCCATTCTTACACCATTTTGTCCCCTTCATTTTTGTTTGTGTCTTTTCCTATGAACCTATCACTAATTCATCCTCCAAATCTCTAACACCACTGTAACATTTCTCAGTGTGGATAGGGTAAACACATCAGATTCTTTTTTGTTTGAAATCTTTCCTGGATTGATTGGACTTGTTCTTGACCTGTTATAGGTTGGGCACTGCTTTTAGTTTGCCAGAGCTGCCATAAAAATGTACCACAAACTGGGTGGCTTAAACAACAGATGTTTTACTTTCTTACAGTACAGGAGGCCAGAAGTCCAAGATCAAGGTGTTGGCAGGGCTGGTTTCTTCTGAGGCCTCTCTCCTTGACTTGTAAACGGCCATCTTCTCCCTTGGTCTTCACATGGTCTTCCCTCTGTGTCTACGTCCAGATTTCCTTTTCTTATAAGGATACCCAGTCATATTGGATTAGTGCCCACCCTAATGACCTCATTTAAACTTACCTCTTTAAAGATGTCGTCTCCAAGTACAGTCATATTCTGAAGTCCAGGTGGTTAGGACAACTTCAACATATGACTTTTGCGGGAGCACAGCTCAACACGTGACAGGCACGTTGGTTGTTCTCTACACCTGGGGCATAGCTCTTGCCCTGAGATTTCTCTTTGCCTTCACCCTGGTCCTTTCTTATATCCCTCTTCTGTTTCCTGGATCCACAGCTGCTGCATTCATGGTTTACTTCCCTGTTTGGTGGAGCATATCCTTCCATGGTTTCCCAAGGATTAATGGGATGTAAATTTTTTGAGGCTTTTGCATGTCTGAAATGGGTTTATTTTATTCTTGCACTGCATTGATAGTTTGATAGACTGTACAATTGTAGGTAAGCACTTTAAAATGCATTTATTCATTGTTTTCCATAGTTCATTGTTGCTGTTTGAAGCCTTGTACTATTCTGATTCCAGAACTTTTATTTGTGAACTGTAATTTTTCTTTCTGAAAGCTTTAGGATCTTTGTTTCAGGTGTCCTGAAAGTTCATGATATGACTTAGTGTGGGTATTTTTAAAATTCGTAATGCTAGATACTAAGTGAGGTCTTCCAGTCTGGCAGGCTATGTGCATCAGTTCTGGGAAATTTTCTTTTCACTTTATCTTCTCTATTTTCTTTTTGGGGAACTTCTATTAGTTGACTATTGGATTTTCTGAAATGTACCTCTAAGTTAATTAAATTTTTTCTTTTATTTTCCATTTTTAACCTTTCCTTTCTTCTTTTTTTTAAATCACAAGAATTTTCTCAGCTTTATTTCCACCCTTCTGTTGATTGTTTAGGTTTTCTTCTACGTATTATATACATATTTTTCTGCTATATGTGTTTTTCTTAATAAATTTATTTATTTATTTATTTTTGGCTGCCTTGGGTCTTTGTTGCTGCACGTGGGCTTTCTTTAGTTGCGGGGAGCGGGGGCTCTTCTTCGTTGTGGTGCGCGGGCTTAGTTGCTCCTCAGCAACAAGCGATTCTCATTATGGTGGCCTCTCTTGTTGCTGAGCATGGGCTTTAGGGCACGTGGGCTTCAGTAGTTGCGGCGCGTGGGCTCAGTAGTTGTGGTGCACGGGCTTAGTTTCTCCTCAGCATGTGGGATCTTCCCAGACCACAGCTCGAACCCATGTCTCCTGAATTGGCAGGTGGATTCTTAACCACTGCGCCACCAGGGAAGTCCCCTGCTATATGTTTTTAATCTCCAAGAGCTAGCTCTTCTTTTCTGAATAGTTTTTTTCCCCAGGCACTTCATTCTTTTATTTTTTTAAATGAATGCATTATCTTTTCTCTCTCTAAAGCTATCAGTTTTTAAGTTTCTTCTGTTCCCTGTGTCAGCTGTTTTTGTTTTCTCCTGTTTGTTGATGCCTTTCTCTCCTGTTAGATGTGATCTTGAAATATCTGGTGATCTTTGCCTGTCATTTAGTACTTAAGATTGAGGCACTCAGAGCTGATGGAAGTGTATGGTAGACTTGAAATAAGGTGGTCAGGCACCTTGACTTTTTTGTTTAGTTTCCCCTTGCTGCACACAATTAGGTTTTATTTTTCTCCATTCTAAGAGTTAATATCTTTGAAATTTTTATTGTTCTCTCTCTCTCTCTCTGTCTACCATTCATCATCCCTCCCATTCTCTTGTGAGTTCTTAATCTTTAGGAGTCTTATCTTCTTGGTAGGGTTTGAGTAAAGAGTAGAGATATAGGCATGAGTTCAATCTAGCCAGTGTAATGAGACTTTGCCATTAAATTGGTTTTGGGTTTAACCTCAGTCTGGTAAGCTTGATTTTTATGCCTCGTATCTCAGGACTGTAGGCCATTCAGGGTCCTAAGTCATGATTTGGACCCACAAAATCAACTACAAACACTCCTGCTATGGAGGTAGGCCCTATCTAGATCCTGTCTGAACCACATTTCTAATGTAATTCTAACAACTGCCCCAGAATTATGTCCTAAAACAAGCTCATTAATGTTATTCCCCTCTTGGAAACCTTTGATGGCTTACGGCCTTCAGAATCCATTTCCAACTCCTTGTCAGAGCCCTGTGTGATCTGCCTCCCAGCTGACTTTTCAAAGCCTCTGCTGTGTTCTGCTCCATTCTTCAGTGTGCCAGCTGTTTCTTGACCACAACATTATACATGTTTATGCCACAGTATCTTTGTCTTTCAGGTTGTTCCCTTGGCTGTAATGGCTCTCATATAGCCTCTGTGAACAAATCATTCTTGAAGCCCCCTCTCCTCAGTAAAGCCTTCTCTCCCAACCCTACCCCCTACTGAATTACTCCTTTTTCTACAAGGTACCTTGTATCACTATTTAGCATTCATTTCATTTATATCTCCTGTTATGTGAAACACAGGTTCTAAGAATGGTCTCAGATTCCCTCAACCTCTTCCTCCTCCCTGAAGGTGCCATCTGCCACCTGGACCACATTCTCTTGTTTTGCCTTTGCCAGCAAACCTAATTAGCGCTCTTTAAGCTCACTAGAGCCCAAGTTAAACTCTGGGCCTCCATACCAAGCCCTCTCGATTCTCAGCCATCCCTCCATGTTAGAGTTGGAGGAAATGCTACATATCAGGCCACAACTCTGGCTTTCTGAGCTGCCAGAGAAGGGTGAGATGATGAACAGAAGTGTAGAGGAGTTGTCTCCCATGGAAGGAGCCTTGATTAATGAAATGCGTAAGACAGGAGGAAGCCTGGCAGGCAAATTCCCGCTTCTTTCTCCCTTCTGTGGATTACTCTCAGGAATGGTTTTTCCTTTCAAGCCTCCCAAAGAAAGTCCAGCCTGCTGAGTGAACACATATACCAAACAACCTGTGTGTCTTTTTGTCTCATTGTGAAGCCTGTTCCTCACCCTCACAACTCTGTTCTTACATACCCCAAATAAAATACCAGCATTTTAATCCTTGCCTCAGGCTCTGCTTTCTAGAGGACATCAGCAAGACAAATGTAACACATTTAAAATTCATAAATGTAGGGACTTCCCTGGTGGCACAGTGGTTAAGAATCCGCCTGCCAATGCAGTGGACACGGGTTCGAGCCCTGGTTCAGGAAGATCCCATGTGCCATGGAGCAACTAACCCCATGCGCCACAACTACTGAGCCTGCACTCTAGAGCCTGCGAGCCACAACTACTGAAGCCCATGCACTGAAAGCCCTTGCTCCACAACAAGAGAAGCCACTGCAATGAGAAGCATGCACACTGCAACAAAAAGTAGCACCTGCTCGCCACAACTAGAGAAAGCCTGTGCGCAGCAATGAAGACCCAATGCAGCCAAAAATAAATAACTAAAATTTAAAAATAATAAAATTCATATATTTATTATTTGTTAATAAATCTGGCAGTCATAGCTGTTAATTTTTCAACCACGCATATGAGACCAAGAAGTACCAGAGCTCTTCCACTGACTTGACATTGAGATCCTACAAATATTTATACCTTTTAGGAATACAGAGATGTCAAGTAACAGTTTATCAAGAAGTACAGATTTCATTTGGGGGGTTATTTTCACATGACACAGGAATGGTTCCAGTTGCTCACCAGCACTTATATTGTCAGTTTTTTCATTTCTTTGAGCTGTTCTAATACAGATGTAGTGTTGTCTCATGATTTTTAAAACAGCTTTAGAGATATAATTGACATATGTTACACTGTACAACTGTTAAAGTGAACAGGTTGATAAATTTGACATGTATACATCCATGAGATCATTACCACAATTAAGATAGAATACATCTATTGATATTACCCCAAAGTTTCCTAGTGCCCCTTTGTAATTCTCCTTTTCCACCCCAGGCCCCCTACCCAAGCCACCAGTGATTTGCTTTGTCACTATAAATTAGTTTTATATAAATGGAGTCATACAGTGTACACTATTTTTAGGTCTGGCTTTTTTCTTTCAGCATGACTATTTTGAGATTTATCCATGTTATTTTATGTAGCAATAGTTGATTTCCTTTTTACTGCCAACTTGTATTCCACTGTATGGATATATAGTTTGTCAATTCACTTGATGAACATTTGGGTTGTTTCCAGCTTTTGGTGGTCACAGACAAGCCACTGAACTGGAACAACTTTTTTTTCTACGTCTATTTTTTTTTTTTTTTTTTTTTTTTGCGGTACGTGGGCCTCTCACTGTTGTGGCCTCTCCCATTGCGGAGCACAGGCTCCGGACGTGCAGGCTCAGCGGCCATGGCTCACGGGCCCAGCCACTCCGCGGCATGTGGGATCTTCCCGGACCGGGGCACGAACCCGCGTCCCCTGCATCGGCAGGCGGACTCTCAACCACTGCGCCACCAGGGAAGCCCTCTACGTCTATTTTTTAATTGACTTTACTGAGGCATAATTTTATAAAATGTACTCTTTAAAAGTACATAATTTGATGAATTTTGACAAATTCATACTCCCTTTTAACTAACACCACATCAAGATATAGAACATTGGCTTCACTGCAAAGGTTCCCTTGGGTGTACTTTTCAGTCACTGTCTCCCACTTGCCCATTCCTAGCAACCACTAATTTGCTTTCAGTCACTCTAGAATAAATTTGCAATTCCTATAGTTTTATAGAAATGGAATCATACAGTAACATAATTTTAGTTTCTTGCTTTTTTGCTGAGCATGTTTTTAGATACATCCATGTTGCAAGTATTGTTGCAAGTATATTCATTCCTTTTATTACTGAATAGTATTTCATGACATGAATTTACCACAATTTGTTTATCCATTGATGTATTGTTGGGCATTGGGTTGTTTCCAGTTTGGGACTATTATGAGTCAAGTTGCTATGAACATTCACGTTCAAGCCTTTGTGTGGACGCGTTTTCACTTCTGGGTAAATACCAAGGAGTGAAACTGCTGGGTATGGTAAAAATACATTTAATTTCTTAAGAAACTGCCAAACTCTTCTCCAAAGTGGTTATACTATTTTATACTCAGACTAGCAACATGTGAGTGTTCCTGTCCTGCATGTCTGACAACACTTGGTATTTAAAATTTTTAAGGTATTTTAAATTTTAGTCATCTTACGGGTATGTAGTAGTATCTCATTATGTTTTTAATTTGTATTTCCCTGATGAATAATGATGTTGAGCATTTTTTCAAGTTTTTATTGGCCTTTCATATATCTTTTGTGAAGTGTGTTCAAAAATGTCTCCTATTCTTAATTAGGTTGTCTCATAATTTTTGAGTTGGAGTTCTTCACATAATCTAGATACCAGTCTTCTGTCAGAACAATTTTTTTTTCATATATATTCCCACTGTGCTCAAGCCACAAGGTTCTTTGCTCTTTCTTAAATAGGCTAAGGCCATATCTGTCTCAGCCTTTGAACACTCTTTGTTGCCTGGAATGCTGCTCTTCAAATACACATAGAACTTGCTTCCAGACCTCCTCCAGTCACTGTTCAAATGGCCCTATTTGGTGAGATCTTTCTTAACCATCCTATTTAAAATAGTAATACCCACGGCCTGACATTACCCCATTTCCTCTGGTTTTGTCTTCATAGCATATAACCACCCTATTTGTAATTTACTTTTTTTTAAAAACATCTTTATTGGAGTATAATTGCTTTACAATGGTGTGTTAGTTTCTGCTTTATAACAAAGTGAATCAGATATACATATACATATGTTCCCATATCTCTTCCCTCTTGCATCTCCCTCCCTCCCACCCTCCCGATCCCACCCTTCTAGGTGGTCACAAACCACCAAGCTGATCTCCCTGTGCTATGCGGCTACTTCCCACTAGCTATGTATTTTACGTCTGGTAGTGTATATATGTCCATGCCACTCTCTCACTTTGTCACAGCTTACCCTTCCCCCTCCCCGTATCCTCAAGTCCATTCTCTAGTAGGTCTGTGTCTTTATTCCTGTCTTACCCCTAGGTTCTTCATGACTTTTTTTTTCTTAGATTCCATACATATGTGTCAGCATATGGTATTTGTTTTTCTCTTTCTGACTTACTTCACTCTGTATGACAGACTCTAGGTCCATCCACCTCACTACAAATAACTCAATTTCGTTTCTTTTTATGGCTGAGTAATATTCCATTGTATATATGTGCGACATCTTCTTTATGCATTCATGTGTCGATAGACACTTAGGTTGCTTCCATGTCCTGGCTATTGTAAATAGAGCTGGAATGAACATATTGGTACATAACTCTTTTTGAATTATGGTTTTCTCAGGGTATATGCCCAGTAGTGGGATTGCTGGGTCATATGGTCATTCTATTTGTAGTTTTTTAAGGAACCTCCATATGTTCTCCATAGTGGCTGTGTCAATTTACATTCCCACCAATAGTGCAAGAATGTTCCCTTTTCTCCACACCCTCTCCAGCATTTATTGTTTCTAGATTTTTTGATGATGGCCGGTGTGAGATGATATCTCATTGTAGTTTTGCTTTGCATTTCTCTAATGATTATGATGTTGAGCATTCTTTCATGTGTTTGGTGGCAATCTGTATATCTTCTTTGGAAAAGTGTCTATTTAGGTCTTCTGCCCATTTTTGGATTGGGTTGTTTCTTTTTTTGTTATTGAGTTGCATGAGCTGCTTGTAAATTTTGGAGATTAATCCTTTGTCAGTTGCTTCATTTGCAAATATTTTCTGCCATTCTGAGGGTTGTCTTTTGGTCTTGTTTATGGTTCCTTTGCTGTGCAAAGGCTTTGAAGTTTCATTAGGTCCCATTTGTTTATTTTTATTTCCATTTCTCTAGGAGATGGGTGATAAAGGATCTTTCTGTGATTTATGTCATAGAGTGTTCTGCCTATGTTTTCCTCTAAGACTTTGATAGCTTCTGGCCTTACATTTAGGTCTTTAATCCATTTTGAGCTTATTTTTTTGTATGGTGTTAGGGAGTGTTCTAATATCATACTTTTACATGTAGCTGTCCAGTTTTCCCAGCACCACTTATTGAAGAGGCTGTCTCCTCTCCACTGCATATTCTGTTTTTTTTTTTTTTGGTACGAGGGCCTCTCACTGTTGTGGCCTCTCGTGTTGTGGAGCACAGGCTCCAGATGCACAGGATCAGCAGCCATGACTCATGGGCCTAGCTGCTCCATGGCATGTGGGATCTTACCGGACCGGGGCACGAACCCATGTCGCCTGCATTGGCAGGCGGACTTTCAACCACTGTGCCACCAGGGAAGCCCTCCACTGTATATTCTTGCCTCCTTTATCAAAGATAAGGTGACCATATGTGCGTGGGTTTATCTCTGGGCTTTCTATCCTGTTCCACTGATCTATATTTCTGTTTTTGTACCAGTACCATACTGTCTTAATTACTGTAGCTATGTAGTATAGTCTGAAATCAGGGAGCCTGATTCCTCCAGCTCCATTTTTCGTTCTCAAGATTGCTTTGGCTATTCGGGGTCTTTTGTGTTTCCATACAAATTGTGAAACTTTTTGTTCTAGTTCTGTGAAAAATGCCAGTGGTAGTTTAATAGGGATTGCATTGAATCTGTAGATTGCTTTGGGTAGTAGAGTCATTTTCACAATGTTGATTCTTCCAATCCAAGAACATGGTATATCTCTCCATCTATTTGTATCATCTTTAATTTCTTTCATCAGTATCATAATTTTCTGCATACAGGTCTTTTGGCTCCTTATGTAGGTTTATTCCTAGATATTTTATTCTTTTTGTTGCAGAGGTAAATGGGAGTGTTTTCTTAATTTCACTTTCAGATTTTTCATCATTAGTGTATAACAATGCCAGAGATTTCTGTGCATTAATTTTGTATCTTGCTACTTCACCAAATTCATAGATTAGCTCTAGTAGTTTTCTGGTAGCATCTTTAGGATTCTCTATGGATAGTATCATGTCATCTGCAAAGAGTGACAGCTTTACTTCTTCCTTTTTGATTTGGATTCCATTTATTTCTTTTTCGTCTCTGATTGCTGTGGCTAAAACTTCCAAAGCTATGTTGAATAAGAATGGTGAGAGTGGGCAACCTTGTCTTGTTCCTGATCTTAGTGGGAATGGTTTCAGTTTTTCACCATTGTGGATGATGTTGGCTGTGGATTTGTCATATATGGCCTTTGTTATGTTGAGGAAAGTTCCCTCTATGCCTACTTTCTGCAGGGTTTTTATCATAAATGTGTGTTGAACTTAGTCGAAAGCTTTCTCTGCATCTATTGAGATGATCATATGGTTTTTCTCCTTCAATTTGTTAATATGGTGTATCACGTTGGTTGATTTGTGTATATTGAAGAATCCTTGCATTCCTGGAATAAACCCCACCTGATCATGGTGTATGATCCTTTTAATGTGCTGTTGGATTGTCTTTGCTAGTATCTTGTTGAGGATTTTTGCATCTTTGTTCATCAGTGATATTGGCCTGTAGTTTTCTTTCTTTGTGACATCTTTGTCTGGTTTTGGTATCAGGGTGATGGTAGCCTCGTAGAATGAGTTTGGGAGTGTTCCTTCCTCTGCTATATTTTGGAAGAGTTTGAGAAGGATAGGTGTTAGCTCTTCTCTAAGTGTTTGATAGAATTTGCCTGTGAAGACATCTGGTCCTGAGCTTTTGTTTGTTGGAAGAATTTTAATCACAGTTTCAATTTCAGTGCTTGTGATTGGTCTGTTCATAGTTTTTATTTCTTCCTGGTTCAGTCTTGGCAGGGTGTGCATTTCTAAGAATTTGTCCATTTCTTCCAGGTTGTTCATTTTATTGACATAGAGTTGCTTGTAGTAATCACTCATGATCCTTTGTATTTCTGCAGTGTCAGTTGTTACTTCTCCTTTTTCATTTCTAATTCTATTGATTTGAGTCTTCTCCCTTTTTTTCTTGAAGAGTCTTCCTAATGCTTTATCAATTTTGTTTATCTTCTCAAAGAACCAGCCATTAGTTTTATTGATCTTTGCTATTGTTTCCTTCATTTCTTTTTCATTCATTTCTGATCTGATCTTTATGATTTCTTTCCTTCTGCTAACTTTAGGGTTTTTTTGTTCTTCTTTCTCTAATTGATTTCAGTGCAAGGTTAGGTTGTTTATTTGAGATGTTTCCTGTTTCTTAAGGTAGGATTGTATTGCGATAAACTTCCCTCTTAGAACTGCTTTTGCTGCATCCCATAGGTTTTGGTCGTCGTGTCTCCCTTGTCATTTGTTTCTAGGTATTTTTTGATTTCCTCTGATTTCTTCAGTGATCACTTCGTTATTAAGTAGTGTATTGTTTAGCCTCCATGTGTTTGTATTTTTTACACATCTTTTCCTGTAATTGATATCTAGTCTCATAGCTTTGTGGTCAGAAAAGATACTTGATATGATTGCAAGTTTCTTAAATTTACCAAGGCTTGATTTGTGACCCAAGATATGATCTCTCCTGGAGAATGTTCCATGAGCAATTGAGAAAAATGTGTATTCTGTTGATTTTGGATGGAGTGTCCTATAAATATCAATTAAGTCCATCTTGTTTAATGTATCATTTAAAGCTTGTGTTTCCTTATTTATTTTCATTTTGGATGATCTGTCCATTGGTGAAAGTGGGGTGTTAAAGTCCCCTAGTACGAATGTGTTACTGTCGATTTCCCCTTTTATGGCTGTTAGTATTTGCCTTATGTATTGAGGTGCTTCTATGTTGGGTGCATAAATATTTACAATTGTTATATCTTCTTCTTGGATCGATCCCTTGATCATTATGTAGTGTTCTTCTTTGTCTCTTGTAATAGTCTTTATTTTAAAGTCTATTTTGTCTGATATGAGAATTGCTACTCCAGCTTTCTTTTGGTTTCCATTTGCATGGAATATCTTTTTCCATCCCCTTACTTAAGTCTGTATGTGTCTCTAGGTCTGAAGTGGGTCTCTTGTAGACAGCATATATATGGGTCTTGTTTTTGTATCCATTCAGCCAATCTGTGTCTTTTGGTGGGAGCATTTAGTCCATTTACATTTAAGGTAATTATCGATATGTATGTTCCTATTCCCATTTTCTTAATTGTTTTGGGTTTGTTATTGGAGGTCTTTTCCTTCTCTTGTGTTTCTTGCCTAGAGTAGTTCTTTTAGCATTTGTTGTAAAGCTGGTTTGGTGGTGCTGAACTCTCTCAGCTTTTGCTTGTCTGTAAAGGTTTTAATTTCTCCATCAAATCTGAATGAGATCCTTGCTGGGTAGAGTAATCTTGGTTGCAGGTTTCTCTCCTTCATCACTTTAAATATGTCCTGCCAGTCCCTTCTGGCTTGCAGAGTTTCTGCTGAAAGGTCAGTTGTTAACCTTATGGGGATTCCCTTGTGTGTTATTTGTTGTTTTTCCCTTGCTGCTTTTAATATGCTTTCTTTGTATTTAATTTTTGACAGTTTTATTAATATGTGTCTCGGCGTATTTCTCCTTGGATTTATCCTGTATGGGACCCTTTGTGCTTCCTGGACTTGATTAACTATTTCCTTTCCCATAGTAGGGAAGTTTTCAACTATAATCTCTTCAAATATTTTCTCAGTCCCTTTCTTTTTCTCTTCTTCTTCTGGAACCCCTATAATTCGAATGTTGGTGCGTTTAATGTTGTCCCAGAGGTCTCTGAGACTGTCCTCAGTTCTTTTCATTCTTTTTTCTTTATTCTGCTCTGCATTAGTTATTTCCCCTATTTTATCATCCAGGTCACTTATCCATTCTTCTATCTCAGTTATTCTGCTATTGATCCCATCTAGAGTATTTTTCATTTCATTTATTGTGTTGTTCATCGTTGTTTGTTTCATCTTTAGTTCTTCTAGGTCCTTGTTAAATGTTTCTTTCATTTTGTCTATTCTATTTCCAAGCTTTTGGATCATCTTTATTATCATTATTCTGAATTCTTTTTCAGGTAGACTGCCTATTTCCTCTTCATTTGTTAGGTCTGGTGGGTTTTTATCTTGCTCCTTCATCTGCAGTGTGTTTTTCTGTCTTCTCATTTTGCTTATCTTACTGTGTTTGAGGTCTCCTTTTTAAAGGCTGCAGGTTCGTAGTTCCTGTTGTTTTTGGTATCTGTCCCCAGTGGCCAAGGTTGGTTCAGTGGGTTGTGTAGGCTTCTTGGTGGAGGGGACTAGTGCCTGTGTTCTGGTGGATGAGGCTGGATCTTGTCTCTCTGGTGGGCAGGTCCACGTTTGGTGGTGTGTTTTGGGGTGTCTGTGGACTTATTATGGTTTTAGACAGCCTCTCTGCTAATGCGTGGGGTTGTGTTCCTGTTTTGCTAGTTGTTTGGCATAGGGTGTCCAGCCCTGTAGCTTGCTGGTCGTTGAGTGAAGTTGGGTGCTGGCGTTGAGATGGAGATCTCTGGGATATTTTCACCATTTGATATGTGGAGCTGGGAGGTCTCTTGTTGACTAGTGTCCTGAAGTTGGCTCTCCCACCTTAGAGGCACAGCACTGACTCCTGGCTGCAGCACCAAGAGCCTTTCCTCAACACGGCTCAGAATAAAAGGGAGAAAAAGTAGAGAGAAAGAATTAGTAGAAGTAGGAAGAAAGAAAGAGAGAAAGAAAGGAAGGAAGGAAGGAAGGAAGAAGAAAAGAAGGAAAGAAAGAAAGAAAGGAAGGAGGGAGGGAGAGACAGTGGGAGGAAGGAAGGAAGGAAGAAAGGAGGGAAGGAAGGAAAATAGAAAGAAGGAGGATAAAGTAAAATAAAATAGAGTAAAATATAATAAAGTTATTAAATTAAAAAATAATTATTAAGAAAAAAATTAAAAAAACAAAACGGATGGATAGAACCTTAGGACAAATGGTGGAAGCAAAGCTATACAGACAATATTTCATACAGATGCATACACATACACACTCACAAAAAGAGGAGAAGGGGAAAAAATCATAAATCTTGCTCTCAAAGTCCACCTCCTCAATTTGGGATGATTCGTTTTCTAAAGGAGGGAAGGAAGGAAAGAAAGAAAAAGAAAGAAAGAAGATAAAGTAAAATAAAATAGAGTTATTAAAATTAAAATTTTTAAGAAAGAAAAAAAATTTAAAAACGGACGGATAGAACCCTAGGACAAATGGTGGAAGCAAAGCTATACAGACAAAATCTCACACAGAAGCATACACATACACACTCATAAAAAGAGGAAAAGGGGAAAAAATCATAAACCTTGCTCTCAAAATCCACCTCCTCAATTTGGGATGATTCGTTGTCTATTCAGGTATTCCACAGATGCAGGTACATCAAGTTGATTGTGGAGCTTTAATCCGCTGCTTCTGAGGCTGCTGGGAGAGATTTCCCTTTCTCTTCTTTGTTCGCACAGCTCCCAGGGGCTCAGCTTTGGATTTGGCCCCGCCTCTGCGTGTAGGTCGCTGGAGGGCGTCTGTTTTCCGCTCAGAAAAGACAGGGTTAAAGGAGCCGGTGATTCAGGGGCTCCAGCTCACTCAGGCCGGGGGGTGGGGAGGGGCCGCAGTGCGGGGCGAGCCTGTGGCGGCAGAGGCCGGTGTGACGTTGCACCAGCCTGAGGCGCGCCGTGCGTTCTTCCGGGGGAGTTGTCCCTGGATCCCGGGAACCTGGCAGTGGCGGGCTGCACAGCCTCCCCGGAAAGGAGGTGTGGATAGTGACCTGTGCTTGCACACAGGCTTCTTGGCGGCGGCAGCAGCAGCCTTAGCGTCTCCTGCCCGTCTCTTGGGTCCGCGTTTTTAGCCGCGGCTCGCGCCCATCTCTGGAGCTCCTTTAAGCAGCGCTCTTAATCCTCTCTCCTCACGCACCAGGAAACAAAGAGGGAAGAAAAAGTCTCTTGCCTCTTCGGCAGCTCCAGCCCTTTTCCCGGACTCCCTCCCGGCTAGCCGTGGTGCACTAACCCCTTCAGGCTGTGTTCACGCCGCCAACCCCAGTCCTCTCCCTGCGTTCCGACCAAAGCCCGAGCCTCAGCTCGCAGCCCCGCCCACCCCGGCGGGTGAGCAGACAAGCCTCTCGGGCTGGTTGAGTGCCGGTCGGCACCGATCCTCTGTGCGGGAATCCCCCCCTCTTTGCCCTCCGCACCAATGTTGCTGCGCTCTCCTCCGTGGCTCTGAAGCTTCCCCCCTCCGCCACCCGCAGTCTCCGCCTGCGAAGGGGCTTCCTAGTGTGTGGAAACCTTTCCGCCTTCACAGCTCCCTCCCACTGGTGCAGGGCCCGTCCCTATCCTTTTGTCTCTGTTTTTTCTTTATTTTCTTTTGCCCTACCCAGGTACGTGGGGGAGTTTCTTGCCTTGTGGGAGGTCTGAGGTCTTCTGCCAGCGTTCAGTAGGTGTTCTATAGGAGTTATTCCACATGTAGATGTATTTCTGGTGTATCTGTGGGGAGGAAGGTGATCTCTGCGTCTTACTCTTCCGCCATCTTCCCCTCTTGCCCTCGTCCTTGGCAGGCGGACTCTTAACTACTGCGCCACCAGGGAAGCCCAAAGGAAGGTTTTTTTTTTTTTTTTTTGCGGTACGCGGGCCTCTCACTGATGTGGCCTCTCCCGTTGCGGAGCACAGGCTCCGGATGCACAGGCTCAGCGGCCATGGCTCACGGGCCCAGCCGCTCCGCGCCATGTGGGATCTTCCCGGACCGGGGCACGAACCCGTGTCCCCTGTATCGGCAGGCAGACTCTCAACCGCTGTACCACCAGGGAAGCCCCATGTCTCTTTCTTTAGGATAGCTTCCGTGAAGTGGAGTTATTAGGGAAGAGGATATGAATTTTTTAATACTAGAAAGGTGCCACTTTGCACTGGTAATTGGCACAAGTGTGCCAGTCTCAGCAGACTCGCCAACAATGCCTTTTAACCTTTCAACATTTTCACCATTTTGAGTTGTCAGACTACTGGTGAAGTTGAACTGTTTATTAGTTTGCTATGAAGAGTGTTTTGAAAGGGTTTATTTCTGTAACTATTTATAATGTTTTCAACTCTTTGTGAGCCTTTGGGTGAAGAAGAAAAAGTAATGCCATTTCCTGGGAAAGAAGTTAACGTAAGCTCCACAAGCTTTTTCTCTAAACAAATTGATCCAATTTAGGAACAATGTTCTTTGTTCCTAAATTAACCAGGTTGCTTCAGAGCCTAAAGGCTCCCCAGCAAAAGCAAGCTGTAATTATAGGGACTTTGGTGCTGGCAGAGAAGGGATGCAGTTTGGTAGGACACCCTTATCTAGCTCCCTAGTCAAGGGTTACATATTAAAGTAAAAAGCCAGCTGTCTCTGGGATACGGTAAGGGAAGGGGGCTCTGTTACCCAGGCAATCATTGTTGCCATCTCCCCAGTCTTGGCAACAACTAAGGCTGTAACTACAGTGAAATGGTCTTTAATCCCCTATTCCCCTCCCCACCACACACTCAGAAGAACTACTAGAACTGCTCCCAAGCCCTGCACCTTCTTTTTAGAAGGAGCCTCATGGCTCACAGGATATTTCAGGCCTCCTGCTGCCATTCTCATTCTGCTTTTCCCTTGATGACCTTTCCACTTGTCTGCAAACTGCAGTAGTCAATTCCTCTGCTCTGAAACCTGTGCTGGGGTTGCAGCTGCTTCTCTGCTCCTGGCTTTGTTTTGCAGACTGACGTGCCATCTGTACTCCATGTTACAATATTGAGTAAGGCACAGCTCTCTAGGTTGATTGGGTGCAATGAGCAAAGTTTGTATTCATCAAATTTGCCTGTTCTTGTTTTCATATCCTCTGTGCCAGTAGTCTCCCATCGTTCCCTCCAGGTCACCCTTCATCTTTCTCCACTCTTCTCTCTGCCCTGGAGGCTGACTTACCGTGTACCCAGCAAGAGGTCCTCCCTTTCCCTTGGCTTCTACTTGGGTTTGGCCAGTGTGTGTGAAGGGGGGAGGCTAGCAGGAGAACGAGGCCAGGGTATTTATTCCTCTGGCCCTTCCCTGCAAGGACCCCTAGGCTGGCTTTGGCCCTGAACCTCTCAGGGCAGTCTGCGCTACTCAACTCCTGGGTCAGGCTCTTGTCACCTCTCCCTCCGCCTCGCTTCAGGCCTCTGAGCAATAACACACCTCGTTCCCCTCTACCCATCCACACCTTCATAATTAGGCCCTCTGGTGATCTATATCTGTAAAATCAGCTCGAGTTATCCTAATTTCAGTGCTGATACCATCTCCCTTTTGCTAAATTTCTTAAAAGGTTAAGTTAGGTTAGATTAGAAACATTTCTGTAGAGCTGAATCATTGTTCTAGGATTTCTGAACATCCTGCCAAGGACCTATTAGTCCACTTTCTTTCCCCTTGAAATAATTTGCTGTTATTTCCTCTCATTCGTCTAAGTTATGAGTTCTCAGTGGGAGACCAGGGCATTGACCTGAGGCTAGGTTATTGGGAGCCCCGATGAGAGATCAGGGGAGATGATGTTCTTTCCAGGACATTTTCCTTCTCTTTCGGAGGCTTCTAAAACACTATGAGTCTTGATTGTCTACCTTCCATTTCTTTATTTTTTTAAACATCTTTATTGGAGTATAATTGCTTTACAATGGTGTGTTAGTTTCTGCTTTATAACAAAGTGAATCAGTTATACATATACATATGTTCCCATATCTCTTCCCTCTTGCATCTCCCTCCCTCCCACCCTCCCTATCCCACCCCTCTAGGTGGTCACAAAGCACAGAGCTGATCTCCCTGTGCTATGCGGCTGCTTCCCACTGGCTATCTATTTTACGTTTGGTAGTGTATATATGTCCATGCCACTCTCTCACTTTGTCACAGCTTACCCTTCCCCCTCCCCATACCCTGAAGTCCATTCTCTAGTAGGTCTGTGTCTTTATTCCCATCTTACCCCTAGGTTCTTCATGACCTTTTTTTTCCCCCTTAGATTCCATATGTATGTGTTAGCATATGGTATTTGTTTTTCTCTTTCTGACTTACTTCACTCTGTATGACGGACTCTAGGTCCATCCACCTCACTACAAATAACTCAATTTCGTTTCTTTTTATGGCTGAGTAATATTCCATTGTATATATGTGCCACATCTTCTTTATCCATTCATCCGATGATGGACACTTAGGTTGCTTCCATCTCTTGGCTATTGTAAATAGAGCTGCAATGAACATTTTGGTACATGACTCTTGAAGAACACTTGCCTAATAGACCAGCTCAGCCCAGAAATGGGCCAATGAAATGGAAGGTAGAGTCATGTACCTTCCATTTCATTGGCCCATTTCTGGACTGAGCCGGTCTATTAGGCAAGTGTTCTTCATAAATGCAAGCATGGGATTTCACTGACATGCTGCTCTCAAGTCCCACAACTCTGGGAATAACAGTGATTCCAAAAATATAATTATCTATTATATTATATATTATATAATAATAATATATAATATATATAATATTATATTATATATAAATATATATTAATAATATTATATATATTATATATATTAATAATATATTATATTATGTTATATTATAATCAGGCTCCTATAGGCAATAGAAAAATAATTTATCCAGTTACTTGTAACTGTTTAATTAACTGTAATAAGTTAACAGTTACTTGTTAAGTAAGTAACAAATTAACAATGATATAAGTGCTTAATGAGAAGTGCAAAGGCTTCAAAGAGGGAGCAGATACAAGATCCATCTGGTTGGGAGAGGTCAGAAGTCTTGATGGAGAAGGTAGCACTAAACTGGATCTTGAAGAAAGAACAGAGCCTTAGTCACGTATTGGAATTTGGTCAAGTATGGTCTGACCACTGGTGATAGGGGCGTAATGAGGCTTGGAGATGAATCCTGCATCCCAGCAGACAGAGCTGGTTCTCCTGGAATACAGTGCTTTACACTACTTAATAATTCACTTGTCAGATAGCTAGCTGCCTGATGGGGTCAGCCTGTGGTACTGAAAAAGCAAAATGTTCAGGCTTTCAAGTCAGAGCAGCCAAGGCTTGGGTCCCACCCTGCCATGTTCTATGGGGTTGTGGGAAGGATATTGCAGACTTGTGGGCTTCGGTTTCCCATTTGTAAAATGGAAACAATATCAACCTTAGCTCTTAGGTTGCTGCCAATATCAAATAGTACAGCATAGGAAAAGTGCTTTCTCACAGTACCAGGCATCTAATATCTCAGTGAATAACGGCTGTCTCTCCTTCCCTGTATGTACCTGCATAGTGCTGAGGTAGATAGTAAAACCAAATAAGACTCACTGCTGGTGGCAAAGTAAAACTCTGGACAACAGTTTGGCAGCTCCTCAAAATGTTAAAATAGACTTACCATATGACCCAGCAATTCCACTCCTAGGTATATACCAAAGGAATTGAAAACAGGTGTTGAAACAACCACTTGTACAGAATGTTCATAGCAGCACTATTGACAATAGCCAAAAGGTGGAAACAATTCAGTTGTCCATCAATGGATGACTGGATGAACAAATGTGGTCTATCCATACCATGCAACATTATTCAGCCATGAAAAGCAATGAAGAACTGATACATGCTAGGACATGGGTCAACTTTGAGAACAAAAGTGAAAGAGGCTGAACGTAAAAGTTCACATATTACATGTTTCCATTTAAATGAAACATCAAGAATAGGTAAATCCACAGAGACAGAAAGCAGGTTAGTGGTTGCCAGGGGCTCGGGAGCGGTGGAAATAGGGAGTGACTACCTACTGACTAACAGTTCTCCTTTTGGGGTAAAGAAAATGCTTTGGAACTAGATAGAGGTGGTAGTTACACAACATTGTGAATGTACTAAATGCCACTGAATTATACACATTTAAATGGTTAATTAAAAATAAAATAATAGAATAAAATAACACACCTGCCTTACCTTTAGGAGTTCACAATCTTAGCTGGGTCTCTTTAGACTCTTAAGAGTTGGCTGAGGGAACTTCCCTGGTGGTACAGTGGTTAAGAATCCACCTTTCAATGCAGGGGACAAGGGTTCGATCCCTGGTCAGGGAACTAAGATCCCACATGCCGTGGGGCAACTAAGTCTGCGCCACAACTACTGAGCCTGTGCACCACAGCTGGAGAGAAGCCGGTGCGCTGCAACAAAAGATTCCACGTGCCACAACTAAGACCCGATGCAGCCAAAAATAAATAAATATTAAAAAAAAAAAAAGAGTTGGCTGAGGCACATTTGCATCAACATGGATGGACCTAGAGATTATCATGCTAAGTGAAGTCAGAAAGAGAATGACAAACACCATATGATATCACTTATATGTGGAATCTAAAATATGACACAAATGAACTCATCTACAAAACAAAAACAGACTCACAGATGTAGAGAACAGACTTGTGGTTGCTAAGGGGGAGGGGGCGTGGGGGAGGGATGGATTGGGAGTTTGGGATGGTCAGATGCAAACTATTATATATAGGATGGATAAACAACAAGGTCCTAATGTATAGCACAGGGAACTATATACAATATTGTGATAAACCATAATGGAAAAAAATCTGGAAAAGAATGTGCATATATGTATAACTGAATCACTTTGCTGCACAGCAGAACTTAACACATTGTAAATCAAGTATAGTTCAATAAAATAAATTAAAAGAAGAAGTTGGCTGAGGCAGAGACAGGTAGATTCCCAAGCCTCAGTTTCATCATCTGCATGCAGGGCCAAGAGTCTGGAATGTGCTGAGACTTCCAGACTTCATTTCTTCCACAGAGAATTACCCATAATTCCTCTATCCAGAGACAAATGCTGCCAATGTTTGGTGTAACCGTTCAGACTTTTCTCTCTGCATGCTTGTGTGTATAAATTATTTTTGTTTTATTTTTCCAAAAACGAATGAAAACATACTGTTTTATAACCTTTATAGCTTGGTGCTATATTTTGACAATTATTTTTCATGTCAATAAATCCTCCTCATTATTCATGGCTATGAGGAAGGTTGAAAAGCCTGAATGTAAACCAAGGACATTGGGTGTTGAGGAAGCCACAGAAGCTGGTGAGAATACAGGAAAGAGAGGGCAGGGACAGATCAAGGACCTCTGGCCTCTCAGCTTGACTGTTAGGTTTCTGACTAGTTATTATTAGATAGACTCATTAGGGATACTCAGCTGTACTTTGGAGCCTTCTATTCTCTTTTGAGTCTTCAAGTTTTGCTTAACATTAAAAAAAATATTAAAATGTACTGAAAACAATGTAACACACCCATGGCTCACCACCCTTCCTTCACGTTAGTTAAACCCTTGTGGCCTTTTTGCGTGCTGAAGATCTGGAGCCTCAGCAGTCTCCGTCACCAGCCCTGGATTCCAGCTGCCAGGATGGCACCTTTGGGGTGGTCATGATCTGTCTCTCCAAGTCTGGTCTCTCTCCAGTGTCTTCCTAGATGCTCTTGCCAGAAATCTGGCTGTCATCTCTGACCACTTCTTCATCCTCAGATCATCAACTCCTGCCATTTCTACCCCCAAAATGCACCTCCAAGTGGGCCAGGTCACACCCATGGCCCAACTCTGGTCCAAGTCACTGCTTTCTAGCAGGACCAACTGAGCAGCGACACCTTTGAGCAAATAAGAAAAAGGTGCCTTTTCCTTTGGTCAGACTCAGCTCTGTGCCAGGGCTCATGGATTTTAGTTCCCACTAGCCTTCTTGGGCGAGGTGCTCTTTTACAATGAGCAGCCTGCATATCTGTATCTGGAGGCCCTTCTTTTGCCTGGACTGCTGTGCTAGCCTCTGGGGGCAGGGGGATATATGCTTCCATTCCTGGCTCTTCCAATCTATTTTCCACATGTAGCCAGAGTAATAGACACACACCACACACCCCACCCCTACCTCTGGTTATGTTACTCCCCAGCTAAAAGCATAGCAATGGCCTCCTGGTGTTCTTGGAATAGAGTCCAAACTTCCTAACCTGGATGATAGGCCCTGCATGGCCAGGTCCCTGCTGCCCTCATCCAGCTGTGGCACCTTGTGTGCTGAGCCAGGGGACTTGGACTCTGGTCTGTGATGACAGAGCACAGGGTGAGGGGCAAATTCACCAGGGTCATAGCAGCTGTGTGGAGGGGCTGAGGGTGGACATCAGAGAGCACCAAGGTGCTGGGTGAACTGCCATGGTGTGGGGTATAGGCC
This sequence comes from Tursiops truncatus, assembly GCF_011762595.2. Taxonomy (NCBI): domain Eukaryota; kingdom Metazoa; phylum Chordata; class Mammalia; order Artiodactyla; family Delphinidae; genus Tursiops; species Tursiops truncatus. Next base: position 26,717,736 of record NC_047047.1, read on the forward strand.
ATCCACAAAGGCAAGGACTCCTGAGCTGTTCCAGACCCTGCGTACCCTTCCAGGTTAATTCCCCAGTGATCAGAGAATGCGGAATGGACTCCCTGCTCCATCATAGCCCAGCTACTTGAGCCTGGGATTTATGATGAACAAATATCCAGGAGCTGGCCAATGAGGTGCCATCCAGGACCTGGTCCCTGGAAGTGGAGCGTGCCCATTGCAGTCTCCCCTGGATGCCAGCTGGAGGCTGGGGGCAGCGGCTGCCCTGGACACTCAAGGCTCTTGTGGTAGCAGGTGAGAGGCCATGGGTGGAAGGACAGTGTTCTTAGGTGTGGCCTGGAGCTCTGGACCCTCCTCTGGCTCTCAAGGCTGGTCTATTTTTGGTGTTTGGCTCTTATGCCACCTCAACAGCCTGAAAATTTGCAAACAAGTGGGAAGAAGCCTTTCTTGAAACTTGTACGTGGAAACACAGGACTACTGCAGTGTACGGTCCCTGGGAGAGGGATACACGCTTGGCTGCTGCATGGTGCCACCCCAATGTATGGAGAAGCTGAGAGCCAGGGAAAGGGGAACGAGGGAGAGGGGAGGGTACTTCATAACCAGAGATTTGTGTATGTTATTAAGTCCTCTAAACAACTTCAGAAGGCAGGTTCTTGGAGAAGATTATGTAACATGCCCAAGGTCATGCATGGAGACAGGACCAAATGCAGACCTTTCTGCTGACTCTACACCTTCTCCCAGTGATTGTGGCCTATTTCCTCTTGGGTAGAAGCAGAAGGACACATCCTTGAGCAGGGTCATCCCGGTTCTGGGGGGTGGGAGGATAAGCCACTCACATGGCTTCTTCTCTCTCCCCCAGGGCTGCCAGGAAGTCATACTCCTACCTCTCTCATACTCCTACCTCTCTCTTGAACTTTGAGATCCAGACACAGAAGTCTTCCATGGCTCATCAAATCCACAAATACCAGGAAAATTATCGCAAATGGGTCGTGGGCTTGTTCTCCAAGGTGATGACCGAGCACCTTCCCACAACCTTCTACCACATCCTAAAGCTGCCCCGAACCCTTGTGCTCTTGCTTGCGGGGGCCCCTTGCCCTATTCCTGGTCTCTGGCTCCTGGGTCCTGACCTTCGTGGCCAGCCTTGCCCTCCTTGCTGCCGAGGTTTCCTGCCAAATACCACTGGATCCAGTTTGAGGTCATGTCTTTGCACAGACATGTCTGACATCACCAAATCCTACTTCAGTGAGAGTGGCTCCTGCTTCTGGGTGGTTGAGTCTGAGGGGCAGGTGGTGGGCATGGTGGGAGCACTACCTGTTAAGAAGGCCACCCTGTGGAATGAGCAGTTGCAGCTGCTTCACCTACGTGTGGCCCTGGAGTACCGCGGTCAGGGGATAAGTAAAAGCCCTGGTCAGGACTGTCCGAGTCTGCGTGGCACCAGGGCTACAGCAAAGTGGTCCTCAGCACCAGCACACTGCAGTACTCTGCCCTGGCCCTTTACCAGCGCCTCGGCTTCTAGAAGATGGGCTAGTTTTTCTTCTCCACAAGCTATAGGCTAGTTGCTGTCTCTGCAATTCAATTTATCTACCGTCTCCCCTCTGCTCAGGTCTCTCAGGCACTGGAGCAAGGAGGGGGCCCTATGATCTGTGTCATTGTGGATTAGTTAGGAGGGATCGGCTCTGCTGCAGTAATAAGCAAATCCTGAAGTCTCACTGCGACGGTACAGTAAAAGCTTACTGCTTGCTCACATTGGAACCCAATGGCCTTGGTGGTGGGGTGGCTCTGCTCCATTCAGTTTTTGGGGTTGCTACTGTTTCATTTATCTAGTGCCACGAGAATGTTGCATAAAAAAACCACCACAAAATAAATAATGATAAACATTTTTTCAGCTCATGAGTCTGTGGGTCAGTAGCTTAGGCTGAGCTCAGCTGGGCCACCCCTTAGATCTCCAGGTGTCATGCCCTGCCTCTTCAGTGAGAGGAAATGCGAAGTCATGTGGAAAGGGTGAGGAGAAGGAGTGTGAGAAGAATCCACGTGAGAAGGATCAGGGCCAATGATGCCATCAGTCTGCTATGGCCCCAAGGTCTCTGCTGAAGGGCAAGAAGGCAGCCAGGGACAGAGTGTGGGATTTGACATGGACTAGGCCTAGAAGTGGCACAACCCCACATCCCACTGGCCAGGGCCAGGTCATGATTTAAATCAAGCTTCTGTTGCCTCTTGAGTTTTGTCTACTAAAGGCTAACGGCCCCGAAGGAAGCTGGAATGAGGCTAGGAGGTAGCTCTGGACCCAAGGCACCTGTGTCTGCTGAGAGTCTCTGGGCCCACCTGATGGCTACCCTAACCAGACACTGCCTGACACCAAGTCAACAAAGGGCTCTCACCATGTTATGCTGCATTTCTTTTCCTTGACTGGTGCTTTTAGATTGAAGTTCCCCACACACCTCAGGGAGACACTGCATAGCTCCCTGCACCTCTACAGATGGGAAATAACCCTCTGCTGCTTGCTTTACTATGAGTCAATCAGAAGTTATTTTCTATAAAAACACATACAAAAAGGGACTTACTCTTGCCTAGAATTAAGATAATACCATTGTAACAAACGTCCCTGTGGGCAAGGCCACTGTGGAGAAAGTATTGCTCCTGAACCATTAATAATCTTAGTCATCATTCTACCCAAGACTCTTCAGAAGGTTACTACTTCTAAACTACACATGGACAACAAGATAAGTTTTATTAAACCAGACTCATAAAAGTAAGGATTGTGCTCCTTCAGGCTGATAAAATATAATTCCAAGGCTCTGAGGAAAATATTCTTATGTCAGTTCCAAGGAACTTTTCTCCCCAAGAGTTGATTGGTCAATTTCTGTGGAAGAAAAGAAAGGCAGGAAAGAAGTTAGATACTCTTGCCACTAGAGGCAGACAGCCACTCTTTACCCCAGACATGTTGCTGAAGAGACCAGTGTTGTTCTCCCCAAATCTTGTTTATCTTCCCCAGCTAAAGAAACGATGGTAATTATACAAAAAATACTTCCTGAAGTGTTTAGGGAAGATGATCTGTAGTCTATTATAGTCTATACAGAAATATAATATTAATATAATCCTAATAGACTAATCCACCTATCAGTTCACAAACACACAAGCACAATAAGAGGCCTGGCCTTGTGATGCTGACACACCAGACAGGCCATGTAGTGCCTGGGGCGTCCCCACTTGAGGGAGCCCAGCCTGAGCTGCAGTATGTGCTCCAGAAGCAGCTCTCCAATCCCACATCGGTCTGATATGAACTCATCTCTTGGTTTCTGACTTTCAGAGTCCTCTGGGGGTGAAGTGAGGGGGCTGGGAAAGAAATGAGAACACTGAAGGATCTGGACCTTCAGGCATAGTAGCCCATCTGCTTTCTCAAGGAATTAATTGGTATCAAGTCCCCTGGCCTGTGAGGTTCTAAAACTTGCAGTACCACTGATTCTACTGGGGCTGTGGGCAGGAAATGGTAGTGGCTTCAAGGCTCTGAGTACCCAAACTGCCAACTTGTATGCTACACTTGGACATTTTCCAATTTATTTAAAAAGTTCTAGTGGTGTATGATTCACCCATAAGGGGCATAAAACTACCATTTGGGACTCTGGATGAAAACTCATCAGATGTGGGCATTTCCAGCATGGCATCTAAACTGACAGCCAAGTATGAAATTTGGTTTCATTCCAAATGTATGCCTGGAAGGTGCCTTATTTATTTATTTATTAAACAATTTTAAAACATTAAAACAATTTTTTTTGGCCGTGCCGTGAGGCATGTGGGATCTTAGTTCTCTGGCCAGGGATCAAACCTGTGCCCCCTGCAGTGGAAGCACTGAGTCTTAACCACTGGACCATCATGAAAGTCCCTGGAAGATGCCTTTTTTAGATTTGCCTTTCTAGATTTTCAGATTTGAAGTCTAGTTACAGGTGCTTTTATCTTCTAAATTTTAGTAGTGGTATAATGCGTTATGAGCTTAAGTTCACTCTCCAAATGTGGTTAATTCAAGCAGGTCAGATGTGTTTTTCTCAATTTCTCTTTCCCCTGATAAACCTCATCAATCCTGCTCTAGGACTGACTGACCTTTTTATATAGCTGGGCTCGCAGCCGATACGACTTATATTCCAATCTCCTCTTTTCCTCTTCTCTCTTTTTCTGTACTTCTGGAAGCTGTTCATAAATCCTTAGAAATGGCACCGATGGAAAGACAGAAAGCAGTGAGGCCACCTGACCACAGAGGCACACGATCACTCCTCCCCACATCTCCCTAAGCTCTACTGCTCTCCAGGCACTCAGTCCCTCAGACAGGCTGTGGGCCTGTTGTGTGTCCAGCTTCCTGTTAGACACTTGGACACAAAGAACCCTGGCCTGGAGTGCTCATGATCTGAAAAGGGATACAGATAAAAATATAATAAAATCCTGCTAATAGTGGTTACTTATGGGAAAGAAGTGGAATAAGGGGTGGAGATGAACTTCTTTTCACTCTATATGGAAAAATGTATGGTTTCAATATAAGATAATGATTTTGTATTACTACCATATTTTTAAGCATGAAAAATAATGCAAAAGAAAATACAATAATCGTCATATCTACAAAATGCTACATAGGAAAAGAAACAAAACTTATTCTGATTGAAGGAGGTCAAGGAAGACCAGAGAGGAGACTAAGCTTGAGGTAGGTCTTGAAGAATAGTTAGGAGCAGAAAGGGGAGGTGGGGAGAAGGGAGTGTTGGTAAGAATGGAGTCAAGGCTTCACGGAGAGAGTGTAGGGGAACAGGAGGGAAGCAGATGGGGTGAAGGTCTCGTAGCCGTGTGAAAACCTTGGGCTCTGTCCTATCAGGGACTGGATGCCACTGATTTTAAGTAGGGAGGAACATGATCAAACATTCACTTGATAAATACACTCTAACTGGAAATAATGTAAATCTCCAACAAAAGAACAGTTAAACAAATTATGGGCTATAATAAAATTATTACAAAGCATAAAATGTTTCAAATAGTTTTTATGCTATGGGAAAACGTTCACAATACAATGTTAAGCAAAATAAAGCAGGCTACAAACCTGTAGATATAGTATGATAAACAATCTGGGGAGAAAGAAGTGTGTTAACACAGGTCTCTGCAAAATCCCCATAGAAACAGGACTAGTGTTAGTTATGTTTAGATGGAAGAATTATGAGTGACATTTATTTTCTTCTTTCTAATTTTTTCTATATTTTCCAAAGTTTTCTATAATCTGAAAAGAAAATCATTGATAATGATGCAGTGGCTCTGTGGAAAAGAGATTAGAGAAGATAAAGAGCAGAAGGGGGAGAAGAGCAGTCCTCCAAGAGAGGAGGCTAAGCCCGCATCAAGGTAGTGAGGAGAATGGGTTCCAGGGCAATCATGAAGGCGAGTCTCCAGGACGCACTAGCTGGCTGCACGAACAGTGCGGGGTCACGGAGCTGGAGGCAATAGCTCCCCAGCTTTTCTAGTGGGTGAGTGGGTGGCCCAAGTAAGTGTGGGAGAGGAAAATGGGCAGTTCCACTTTGGACACAGTGAGGATAATCACTAAATGAAAACACAAAAGTGGAGGTCAGGAAAGAGACCAAAGAAGAACAAACATATATTTTTAAAAGTCACTGTTGATGAAAACCACAATGAGATAGTATATCACATCTGTTAGAATGGCTATTATCAAAAAAATAAGAGATAACAAATGCTGGTGAGGAGGTAAGAATGTGCTCCGTTGGTGGGAATGTAAACTGGTGCAGCCACTATGGAAAACAGTGTGGAGGTTCCTCAAAACATTAAAAATAGAACTGCCGTATGATCCAGCAATCCCACTTGTGGGTACATATCTGAAGGAGATGAAATCATGATCTCAAAAAGATATGTGCACCCCCATGTCCATTGCAGCACTATTTACAATAGTGAAGACATGGAAACAATGTACGTGTCCATCGACGGATGAATGGATAAAGAAAATGTGATATATATATCTACATATAATGGAACATACATATAATGGAAAATGTGATATATATATACATATAATGGAATAGCCATAAAAAAGGAAAAAAATCCTGCCATTTGCAACAACATGTATGGACCGTGAAGGCAATGTGCTAAATGAAATACGTCAGACAGAGAAAGACAAAACTGTATGATCTCACTAATATGTGGAATCTAAAAACATCAAACTCATAGAAACAGAGAACAGAATGGTGGTTGCCAGGAGCTGAGGGATGGGGGAATGGAGAGATGCTGGTCAAAGAGTATAAACTTCCAGTTTTATGATGAATAAGTTCTGGGGAGCAAATATGCAGCACAGTGACTGTAGTTAACAACACTGCACTGTATACTTGAAAGTTGCTATGACAGTAGAACTTTAATGTTCTCACTAAAACAACAACAAGAAAAATAAAATGGTAATTATGTGAGGTGAAGGATGTGTTAACTAACTTTATTGTGGTAAACATTTTGCAATACAAATGTATGTCAAATCATCACATTACATAGCTTAAACTTATACAATGTTAAATGTCAATTATATCACAGTAAAGCTGGAAAAAAAGTCACGGTTACAGAAGGGATAACAAAGGCCATTGGAAAAAGACGAGTTATCCCAAGGAGAACATGTGATGTGAAGAGAAAATCTGCTTGGGCCAGTAAAGGTTGTATTCTAGGGCTGGAAAGCTGGGAGTCGGGCTAATCAGAGTAGCCAGAAATTGCATTTTGTAAATGGATCCTTGAAAGCAATTACTACATACTATTGGAACTGTCTGTCTGCTCATGGTCTGGAGTCAACTATCTTTCATTTGTAGTACCTAGTCCAGTGCCTGGAGCATACCCAAATATATGCATTAATAAGTTAGTGAAAACACTTCTCTTAAAGGACACATTGGAAGAAATGCTTCAAGTTAAGAGAGTCAGGTTCTCTCTTCTCCAAATCTTTTCTTATCAGAAACGTTTAAACATCTTTGGTAGAGGTAGGTGATGGGAAAAGATGATGAGTAACACCGAGCTCCAGAGCTCCAAGTCCACCACATGATACACCTGAAGGAGTGCTAGGTGGGGAGCCTGCTGCCGGACTCTAACCCCAGCTCTGGCCCTGACTTGCTGGCAACCTCTCTCTGGGTTACAGTTTCCTAAAAGTTAAAGGTAGACTAGATGACCTTTAAGATCCCATTCAACTCTATGATTCTCACATGGAAGTAGATGGCTTCTTTGAAAGGGGGCCATATCAGAAATAAAATGGAACAGAAGTACTCTAATGAAAATGTGTCAGTTTAAAACCTGTCTCTTCCTAGAAGATGGGTACTTAATCCACCCCTACAACTATACTTATATTTTAAAGCACAGATACCTTTCAGAAGATGCCCTACCTTCTTGCAGGCAAGCTTCATAGTCCCATATAGCAAGGACTCCTCTTGCTGAGGTGAGAGTGTTATTAGCTGCCACACAACGAACACTATGTAATTTCCATTAATTAAATTTTGTGACATTCAGAATGAAGCAATAATTCTCAAAGTTTTTGGACTTTCGACACCTTTATACTCCTAAAAATTGAGGGCAATTTTGGTGAAAGTGGATTTTATCTATTGATACTTACTGTATTAGAAATTAAAACATTTAAAAAGAATTTAAAAAATACTTATTTCACAACCTAAGTGTCCATCAGCAGATGAATGGATAAAGAAGGTGTGGTACGTATATACAGTGGAATACTACTCAGCCATAAAAAGAATGAAATTCTGCCATTTGCAACAACATGGATGGACCTAGAAGGTATTACGCTTAGTGAAACAAGTCAGACAGAGAAAGACAAATACTGTATTACATCACTGACGTGTGGAGTCCAGAAAATAAAACAAATGAATGTATATAACAAAACAGAAACAGACTCACAGATACAGAGAACGAACCCCTGGTTTGTAGTGAGGAGAAGGAAGGAGGGAGGGGCAAAATAGGGGTATAGGAGTAGGAGATACAAACTATGTATAAAATAAACAAGCAACAAGGATACATTGTATAGCACGGGGAAACATAGCCATTATTTTGTAATAATTTTAAATGGAGTATAACCTATAAAAATATTGAATCACTATGTTTTATGCCTGAAACTAATATAATATTGTAAGTCAACTATACTTCAATAAAAAACTTGTTTCTTAATTTATTAAAAAAAATAAGCCTGTTACATGTTAACATATAAAATAAATATACTTTCCAAAACAGAAATAAGAAGAGTGGCATGTTATACATATTTTGCAAATCTCTTTAATGTCTGGTTTAATAGAAGACGGCTGAATTCTTATATTTGCTTCTGTATTAAGTTTGCTGTTATATGTTGTTCTGGTTAAAGTGTACATTTAAAAAAATCCAGTTTACACACATATGTAGTTGGAAAAGAAAAGAGTATTTTAATATTCTTTTCAGATAATTGCCGATTTTCTTTTTTTTTTTGGCTGCTCAGCTTTCGGGATGTAGGATCTTAGTTTCCCGACCAGGGACTGAAACTGTGCCCTCAGCAGTGAAAGGGCCAAGTCTTAACCACTGGACCACCAGGGAATTCCCTGATTTTCTTGATACTATACCAAATCTTGACAAGTGGTAGTTTAAATGTTGACATATTTACTTATATAATATGAAAAATATTACAATTATTTATGTCACTGCTGATATCATCAGAAAAGTCTAAGTACTGGGAGATAGTCAATTTCATAGTGGTAGACATAAGTTTTCTAGAATTCTATTCTTTACTTGAAAGTTCAGATTTTCTCTTTGGCAATAAATACTGTCAGCTGTTTTCCCAGAGAAGTGACAGATTCACTTCCTCATTTTCAAGAAAATATCTGTCATATACCCAATTTGGAATAATTAGTTTATCAGTCATTCTTTCAAGTAAAAGCTATGTTCCATGAAAAAGGCAGCTAGTTCAGCTCACTACACAAACCAAGGCTTTTCCTTGAACCAATCGTCGTATCTTGGTATGCAGCAGAAGTGCTTTATGTGTACTTCCATTACACTGCTGCCATGTGGCTGTGAAGAATAAAATGCCAACTAGACTAGCAGTTTGGTCCACTGTCCCAAATAGTGTTAAGGCATCAGCAGTTTTAGTCCTCCCTTCATTACTTTTGCATCATCTGTATAAATGTCAATAGTTAAAAAGACACATAATATCCTAGTATTATTTTGAAATTTGTTTTGACCTGACAAATCCCCTGAAAGGGTCTCAGCAACTTCCAGAGGCCCATGGACCACACTTTGAGAACCACTTGATTAAAGCATCCCTTTGAAATACCTATAAGGAAATGGTTTACTAAATGGAGAGTAAAAAGATTTCAAGAGCAGAGCAATGTTTTAATTTACCTAAGATAAATTGTTTTCAAGCACTATGCCAACTATAAAACTGTTCTTATTAAAGGAAGTCTCCAATGACCCCCTAAGAGGTAACCAACCATTAACTTAGTTATATGGCAGTCTCATGAGCAATATATGCATATCTCTAATTAATTAATTGCTAATAAATGCAAAGGCACAAAATTTCAAAAGGTAAAAAATTAGTCTTTCTCCAACCTCTGTACCCCAGTCACTCAGTTCCTTGTCCCAAACGCAACAACTATTACAAATTTTTTGGGTATCCTTCCAGAGATAGTCTATGCATATACAAGTATATGCATCTATGTAAGCACAAATACTTTTTTATTAAAGACTACAAATGGTGGCAGTGTACACATGCTTCTGAAACTTGATTTTCTTTTAAGCCTAGTTTACTGTGTTTTGGAGACTATTCCCCTATCTCCCATTGTACTGGATACAATTCCTAGTAAAAGGATTGTCTAGATGTAAGGCCCCAGATATTTACTTTTATTTAAAAATATTTTTTATTTATATTTGTTTCTAACAAACACAAGCCTGATTAAGGCAAGCAAATTAGTGGCGATTCTTTGTCTTTTTTATATATGAGGCATCCATACCATGATCTGCTATTTTTCATTTCTTTTTTAGTGCCATAAGTGAGAAACTATTTTTATAACTAATTTTCTCATAATGTATTGTTTTTTTCTTTTTTAGCTCTCAAAATGTTTTAACTAGAGCATATGCCTTTATTCTGGGGCCAAGCTATAGCTCCTGACCATTTGGTGGCCTGATTTATACTTTTATAGTTACTTATTCTTTTGGCCTTACCATTTAGACCGCTGAATCATTTCCTTCTTTCCAACAGGTCTTTTCTTTTGGGCAGCCAGGAAGCCTAAGCAAAAGAAGAAGAGGTTTTTTTAATGGATTGTATCTTTTTTTTTTTTTTAATTAAGGTATAGTTGATTTACAATATTACATAAGTTTCAGGTGTACAACATAGAGATTCACAATTTTAAAGGTTATACTCCATTTATAGTTATTATAAAATATTAGCTATACTTCCTATGCTGTACAATATGTCCTTGTAGCTTATTTATTTTATCTCTGAATCCCCTACCCCTATCTTGGCCCTCCCCGCTTCCCTCTTCCCACTGGTAACCACTAGTTTGTTCTCAATATCTGTGGGTCTATATCTTTTTGTTATATTTACTGGTTTGTTGTATTTTTTAGATTCCACATATAAGTGATGTAATACAGTATTTGTCTTTCTCTGTCTGATTTATTTCACTAAGCATAACACCCTCCAGGTTAATCCATGCTGCTGCAAGTGGCAAAATTTCATTCTTTTTTATGGCTGAGTAGCAGTGGTGGTGTCACCCATACCAGCCCCTAAAAACTGAAGGACCTGTGACTTGATTTATCTCTCTGTTTCCATACCAGCCCCTGAGAGCTGAAGGACACTTGCCCTGATTTATCTTTGTGTTCGTTTCAAAAGTACCTGGCATTTGGCAGAGATGTTTTGCAGCTGTACTTTGAGAGATACATGCTTTGAGAGATATATAGTGGTGAACTCCCCCAAACCGGTTCTGACTGGACCGTAAGAACAAGCGTGCGCGGATGAAACCTGGAAGTGTCCAAAAGTTACCTTTGCTTCGTTACCATGCTATGATCTCTGCTCAAAGGGGACATTTGTACTCTGCTAGGCACAATCTGTGGCATGTGCAAAGGACCATGGAAGACTGTGCATGTCCTGGCTGCCCCCGGCTGCCCCTGAAAATCTCCACCCCTTTCCTCAAGCCCTAATGACCTATCTGCCTCCTAACCCTTAAAATCCTTTACTCTGCTCCCTTCAGGGAGAAAGTATCTTTAGAACATGAGTTCTCCTTTCTCCATTCCTTGATCAATGAATAAAGTCTATGCTCTGCTATGTCGAACCTGGTCTCATTCAATTGACATCTGTGACTCTAGGCAGAGGACCCATTGAGGGGTCCCCGACACTTAGGGGATCAGTAACAGGGTATTGTGCCTTAATAAGGAAGGGTGTGTTGCTCAAGAACTGTGAGAGGGAGCTGCTGGGACTTTGCGCCCCTACCCTGAGCTGGCAGTGCTGGGTGGTGAGTAATGGCCAAGGCCAAGGCCAGGGTTAGACTATGATGACTATGATAGCAGCCTGAGGCTTCTGAAGACACAACACTGTGGCACAGACTAGACAGTGTGCATTGAAACACTGACCAGTTTACAGGTAAGGCTGTGATGAAATCATTAGGTAGTACTTTATAGTTTTCACAGATGTCACATATTATTTTATTGAGATCTTACATCTAGCATAATTGTTAAGAGAACAGACTCTAGCGCCAGCTCACCAGGGTTCAAATCCCAGTTTAACAGGTGTGTAAATCTTGGGCAAGGTACTTAATCTCTCTTTGGCCCAGTTTTCTCATCTGTGAAACAGGGATATTCATAGTATCACCTCAGAGAGGCTCTGTAAGCATTAAACAAGAACAATGTCTGGGCAAAACATAAGGGCTATATAAGTATTTATTATTATTATTATTGCTACCCTATGAGGAAGGCAAGACTGGAATCAGCCCCAAGCCCCTCAAAACATTATACTTTTGGAATTAACTTGCTCATGGTGACAGAGCTGGTTTTTAAAAACACCATTCTTGGGAATTCCCTGGCGGTACAGTGGTTAGGACGCTGTGCTTTCACTGCTGAGGGCCCAGGTTCAATCCCTGGTCAGGGGACTAAGATTCCACAAGCCACGTGGCGCCCCCAAAACAACAACAAACCCAAACACCATTCTCACTGCACACTCTCACTTTTAAAGTGTAGTGACAGGGCAAGAGTAACTGGGCTTATTTGGATTGTGAAAATGCTGAGAGCTAAATTGGGTAGGTTCTGCTACCTAAGGAGATTTGAGTCTCCACAAGCAAAAGGTCACTTTTTGATCTGTAACTAGCCTGGCACTGAGCAGTGCTGCCTTGCATGAAGCAGACCTTGCCCTCTCTACCAAGTCATAGGAAAGTGAACAGGAAGACTATACCTCTCTTAGGGAGCAGGTGCATGGCGTCCCAGTGGCCCTGCCATTCTCGCACAGTGTTGAACAGTGCCTCCCGTTCACTCTGTAACATGTTCTGCAGCTTCCTCTCCTGGACTACTAACTTCAGGCGCTTTATCCGTTCCCCAGAGCGGGAGATGAAGTCAGGTCTGTGAAGTTGCAGTGATTCCTGAGGAGGAGAAAAAGCCCCCAACCTCACATTAATGATGTAGGCTTTTCTCCAAGGGCCTAGAAAAAACAGTACCTGCCTAACAGGTTTGGAAAGCCTGTTTGTAACTTATAGAAAATATCTAGAGTTGAAGAATTATATAACAACTCCCTGTGCGGGAAAGCTCCAGTAGGAAAATCAGAGGGATCAAAGAAATGCCTTTGGAATAAGCCAAGAACTAAGACTGTGGCAATTACAACTCTCCCCAGTGTTGATGGGATAAAGCTTGGCCCATTGTGCTATTTTTAATTTCCCTTCAAAGAAATACATCATTAAAAAAAAACATTTTCTGGACTTCCTTGGTGGTGCAATGGTTAAGAATCCGCCTGCCAATGCAGGGGACACAGGTTCGATCCCTGGTCCGGGAAGATCCTACAGACCGCGGAGCAACTAAGCCCTTGTGCCACAACTACTGAAGCCCGCGTGCCTAGAGCCTGTGCTCCGCAACAAGAGAAGCCACCGTAATGAGAAGCCTGTGTACAGCAAGAAGAGTAGCCCCCACTCGCCATAACTAGAGGAAGCCCGTGCGCAGCAGTGAAGAACCAATGAGGCCAAAAATAAAATAAATAAATAAATAAAATTTAAAAACAAAACAAAAACATTTTCTTTAGCTCCCCAGGTATTTATAAAGAAGAGAGCCAGTGCCTTTAAAACCCTGTGTTAAGCAGAAACAGGAGTTATGTAAATGCAGGAACAAATATAAGGCTGACGCAAACATCAGGCCTCTACTGCACTCCACGTGCTGGTATGTATCTACAAACCCAATGAGCAGCTACACAACATCCTCCCTTCTAGTGCCTTGCCCCAGATACTGAGGGTGATGCACGATTTATAACGGCTAACAGTAAGGCAGCCTTTGATTAATGAGTGTGAGAACAGATGAACTGTGGAGGTGCTAGAAATGAGGATCAGTTGACTGTACTTCAGAAAGCCAAGTCACAGGTTTAACTCTTTTGTATCTTGCTCCTTCTTCCTCCTTAAACATATGGCTAAAATTAACTCAATGTCATTGTACCTGTAGGGTTGCTCTCACAAATGGCTTCAGTGGATCTCTGCCTGGGCCTGCTAGTGAACTGTGGCTGTCCATGTGCTGTCCTTGCCAGTTCTGTTCCTGTAGTGGCTCCCTCCAAGGTGTGGTGTTGGTTACTGGTGCAAACCAGGAGACACCAGGGCCATGAAACTTGGGCAGGTTTTCCTTCTTAGGACCAGACTTCACATTTTCCACAGGAACAAACCATGAAACTCCTATAGGAATTATTTTTAAGAAAAAAAGAAGATTTTTCACTTTTTTCATCAGAGACGTGCATAATATAGGCTCTCAGGGACTCAGCTGTCAGCGGCCACCAGGAGGCCCTGGAGTCTGCTTAACTGCAGGTGTGACTCAGGAACTGTAGTGTTGGATGCAGTCAGCCCTCTGTATCCATGTACACGGGATCCTTGGATTCAGGGGGCAGTACTATGCCATCTTATATAAAGGACTTGAGCATCCATGGATTCTGGTATCCATGAACAAATTGGTTCTGTATCCAGAACCAATCCCCTGCAGATACGGAGGGATGACTGTACTTTGAAAATTTGCCAAGGTGGTGCTGGGGAAAAGATAGGGTCAACATTAAATCATTTAGAAACAAAGAATCTTAGCTTTGCAAAAGACTTGAAATTCACTAGTTTTTCTACTAAGAAAGCAGAATTAGAAACTGACCTTCCCAGCAGCTCTGCTTATTCTTCCTTAACTTTCTGTCCCCAGGATAACTGGTAAGGAGCCTTTTCTCTTCTATCTTTTCTTCTGACCAAGAAGTCACATCACTGTCCTCTTCTACTCTAGCCTCGCTAGAACTTGGAGTTGGGAAAGTCATTCCAACATCTCGAGTGTGTTTTCTGACACCATTCACAATCTCCAACGTACCTAAGGGGAAAGATCACAGCTATCTCTGGGAAGAGCCTTGGGACTTGGTTGGCAGGTATATTCAAGTCAGTAAATGAAAACTGAAAAAAACAACTAATCATTTATTTTCTATTCTGCAAAGAAAAGGAATTGAGAAGATCTATAATTTTCATATCTAAATCTGGTAAAATAGGGAATTCCTGGCGGTCCTGTGGTCAGGACTCCACACTTCCACTTCAGGGGGCACAGGTTCAATCCCTGGTTGGGGAACTAAGATCTCACGTGCCGCACAGTGTGGCAAAATAAATAAAATAAATAAATAAATAAATAAATCTGGTAAAATATTCAAAACAATCATTGAGACATATTTTTAACAAGTATCGTTATGTAAAAATATTTGTTGAAGATAGTGCTCTGAATGAATGCAAAAGACAATGCAAGCAGAGTTGAAAGGCGATATAAACTGTTTTGGAATCATATTATTGTACTTACTACATCAAGCCTCTTCAAAGTTTTATTGTAATTTCGGTATGTGAGATTTTATATTTCCTTATTTTTTAGAACAAGTTAGAGTTGTATTTTCTCTTATTGTCATCAGAAAGTATCCTAACTATGATAAGTAACATACATGTTTTTCTTATTATGATACCTGAATAAGGAAGGGTAGTTTCACTATTACCATTGGAGTTGGATTTTTTTATTCCACTTCAGTAAATGAAAAAAATTTAAGCCTTCAAAATCGCAGGCTACTGCTTCCTCTTGGGTGGGGTGAAGGCGTATGAGGGAAAGAGAAGAGAGGGAAGACGAGGGTAGAGATAGAGAGATGGAGGGTGTGTGTGTCTGTGACAGAGAGAGAGAGGGAGAGAGGGTTTTCATTTGTCAGTTTAGATATTAGAGGGAAAGAACTACTAATATGGATTCAATGGGAAAAGGATTTCAGTTCTGGTCCCAAGTGAGAGGGACAGTAAGTGCTTATAGTCCTACTGGCAGTTACCCAGGTAAGGAAGAGGTTAACAGATGTAAAGACATGACTCGAAGGGAAAAATAATCAAGGGGCAAGTTTATTTCTGTGTTATAAAGTCAAAAGATATAGGAAGTCATAAAGTGAAAAGCCTCCTTCCCACTCTTCTTCTCCATTCATTAAGTTTTTAACCCTGTGATTCCAGAGAATTTTTTGCACACATTCAAGCAATTCTCTTCCTTCCTTTATTTTTTGAATACATGTAGTAGCATGCTATACACTATTTTGTACCTTGCTTTTTCTTTTTAACTATATATCTTGGAGATCTTGACGTATTAGTAGCAAGAGCTTCCTCATCCCATGTAGGACTTCATTATATGGATATACAATAATTTATTTAACAATTTGGCTACTGGTGGACATCTAAGTTGATTTTACTTTTTTGCTTATAATAAACAATACTCCAGTGGTTAATTCTGTACACTTGCCATTTTACACATATGCAGTGTATATTTATAGGCTAAACTTCTAAAGTAAAAGTGCTGGGTCAAAGTAATTTTGATAGAAACTGCCAAATAGGGGTTGTACTCCCAACTTATATTCCTACTAGAATGTACCTATTTCCTTGCAGGCTTGCCCACAAACTTACTATCAAACTTAGATTTTTGTCAATCTGATAGGTGACAAATGGCATTTGAGTACAGTTTTAATCTTCATTTCTTTTTTGTGAGTGAGGTTGAGTATCTTACCATAGTTTTAAGTGCTACCTGTATTTCAATGGAAATGTTTAAATTAATTTACCTGCTTGTATGCCCTTATTTAACATATGTACATTTTGCTTGTTGCAAAGGGTAGAGCTCGAGCTCCAGAAACTGCTGGTAGAAGACGAAACAGAGTCAGAAGAAATATGGTCTGTCACCTGGAAAAACAAGAGATCCTGTCATCATTACCTGTAGTCAATGGCACAGTTACCCAAGGGATAAGAAAATACTATCACCAAGAGCCCTTTCTAATTCAGTTCAAACTGTTTGAGATGAGGTTGCCAGGAAGCTTGTGTCGATGTGAACATGCTACTACACACTTCTGGATGGGGAGGGGGATGCTGCTGCAGTTGGATACAGGCCTGAGCTGTTTTAAGAAGGCAGGAGAGACTGGCTATGCTCCCAGGACTTGAAAAAACTCTGAAGAGGATGCAAGAGAAAGATTAGCCTGGTGTGCCTTCAGAGTGAAATTCTGAGTTGACACCAGCATAAAATTTTGATGAGAGATAAAGAAGGCAGGGGATAACTAAAGAGAGTGAGTGATGAACTGCAGAGAGTGCTTTCCAGTAAGATCTGACTTAGAAACTTAAAGGGTAAATGCCAAAGACCTGAGAGGCGCCATGAGAAGTCCTGAGTGAGTGGAATATTGTAAAAAGCACTTAAAGATTCAGCCCAAAAGGTTGTTTTTAGCAAGTAGAGCAATAAAGGGAGTTGATGGTGGAATGTTAGTGGATGACAAAAAGATTACCAAAATATAGTCGAACAAATATGATATAAAATAGTATTTCTTAAACTTGTTCATCAGAACAATTTCCTGAGGGAGGGTCCTAACCCAGAACAATGAATTGGAGTTTCTAGGTGAGGGCTCTGGGCATCTATATTTTGAATAAATGTCAGATGCCTGTCTACTTAAACACATTTGGTAGAGTAAATTGAAGCCCAAGTCAGGAAAGGAAACAGAATATCTGCTTCCCTGAACTAGATAAACTATATTTCAGGGTCTTCAGGGAATTTGCAACAGATCCTGGAGGAGACGGGGCTGGCTATGTTAGCTGTCTGGGGACAGGAAATACTTTAATTTTCAAAAAGATAAGCATTGCAAACTGCGGGGTTTAATAATGATGACCTGTAAAATTCTAGCATGGATCACAAATTTGATAATTTGCAAGCATTTAGAGGTTAAAGAAAAGATGAGAAAATTTTAGCCAAGGTTCATTAAGGCTGGCAGAATAAGCCCTGCCGGGTTAGCCTTGTTTTTCCTAGTCGACATGGTCACAACTAGATTTGAATAAAACAACAAAATTTCTCATTATGTACTTGAGGGCAAGATGGAGTTATAGGGGTTGAAGGATAAGTTGGTGGAACCAGCTTTCCCATATAATGCACATCTGGGAGGGCCGAAAGTGCTGTCAAGATCCCAAATAATAACAGGCATGATAGGCCAAATCAAACAAGGGATAATTGTCAGGCCCTACACATCAGGTAGAAGGAATAGCAGCAACTCTGAGGCAGTAGAAAAAGCTCTGAGTCGGGTGTCCAAAGACCTAAACCAGTCTCAGATCTTCCCTTTACTAGCTGTCTCTACTTGAGCAAGCCATAATCTCTGTGCCAGTTTCCCCATCTAGAAAAGGGAACACCTAAATTTCTGAAATTATAGAAGTGTTACAAAGAACAAATGATTTAGATTAAAAAATGTAAAAAGCTACTAATATAAAACTATGAGACTATGATGATATTAAATCAATATGTATTGAAAGGGTGGTGAGGAAGATCTGACTGGCAATCCACTATAATTTTTCTGCAGCTGTTTTTTTTAAAAAAAGAGAGAGAACACTTTATGCACTAAAATGGACTTTCAATATAGACTGTCAAGTACAAAAAACAAAGTTTGCTGCCATTTTTGTGAAAAGGGAAGAAAACATATGCAGTTACTTGCTTTTTATGTATAAAATATCTGTGAAAGAACAGAACCCAGATTGGAAAGGAAGAAGTAAAACTTTTTATTTGCAGATGACATGATGCTATCAGTAGAAAATACTAAGGAATCCCCAAAGTATTAGAACTAATAATAAGTTTAGCCAGATTGCAGAATAAAAGATCAACAAGATAAAAAAATCAGTTGTATTTCTATATTCTAGCAACGTGCAATCTGAAAATAAAATTAAGCAAAGAAAATCAGGGAATAAATTTATCAACATAAGTGCAAGGCTTGCACACCAAAAACTATATAACATTGGTGGGAGAAATTAAAGGTTTAAATAAATTGTGAGACATTACACATACGTAATTTAAAAATGGACAACAGATTTGAATAGACATTTCACCAAAGAAGATATAACAGTGGCCAATAAACATATGAAAAGATGTTCAACATTATCAGTCATTAGGGAAATACAAATTAAAATCACAATGAGATACTACTTCACACCCACTAGGATGGCTATAATAAGAAAGATGGGCAGTACTAAGTGTTGACAAGGAAGTGGAGAAACTGGAAACTTCACAAACTGCTGCTGAGAATGTAAAATGGTACAGATACTTTGGAAAACACTTTGGCATTTTCTTAAAAGCTAAACATAAACTTACCATATGACCCAGCAATTCCAGTCCTACGTATATATGCAAAAGAAATGAAAATATATGTCCACACAAAAACTTTTACAAAAATGTTCATAGCAGCATGATTCACATTATCCAGAAAAAAAAAATCAAACAATCCAAATGTCCAACAACTGGCAACTGGATAAACAAAATGTGGTAGAGCCATACAATGGAATACTAACCAGTAATAAAAAGGGGTACTGATACATACTATATAACAAGGATGAATCTTGAAAACATCATGCTAAGAAGCTAGATGCAGAAGACTAGATATTATATAATTCTTTTTACATGAAACGTGCAGAAAAGGAAAAAGGCAGATTGGAGGTTGTCTGGGGCTGGGAATGTGGATTGATTGCAAACAGGTATAAGGGACTTTACTGGGTGACAGAAGTGTTCTAAAACTGGATTGTGGTGATGATTGCACAGCTCTGTAAATTTACCAAAAAGAATTGAATTGTATACTTAAAATGGATGTACTTTATGGTATGTAAATTATACTTCGATAAAGTGTTTTAAAAATCTCTGTAAAGATTTGCAAGAACAAGTAACACTGAGTAGCTCTGGAAAGGAAAGATGGGTGCCTGGGAACGGGAGAGGGAAGACACTTTATCAAACACTCTTTTATATATTTTTAATTTTGTACCATGTATTATAGTTTAAGAAATGAGAACAAACAAAACAAAAACTTATAAGGAAGAGTGTGGCAATAAAGGTTTAATGGTTTTGGTGAGTTCAGTAGGGGTAAAACATATGTTAGGCCATAGAAATATTCTAGCTTACAGAAAGGAAGATGATAAATTCTCTGTCACCACCTGAAGTACAACATGCTTAGTTCAAAGGGACATGCTTAAAAACAGGATGCCAACAAATAGACCCAGAAGCTGTCAACTTAGGAAAGGGGAGTAGAAAGGATGACCTGTGAGAAATGGTTCAAAGAGTGAAGACCTGAGGGAAAATACTTCAGGGAAGGAAGTGGGGACCTGAGAGGTAGAAGATTAGATCTCTTTTCTGTGCCTTCAGAGAGCAGAACTGGAAGCAGAGCCAGGAAATCTAGTACAGGCAGATTTTAGATCTTCTGAAGTTTTAAAACCTTTGCCAACTGGAGCCTTAGACAAATGAAACAAGTTGCCAATGAGCGGTAAGTGAGTGGTGGAGCTGTTGAAGCAGAGGCTGGAGCACCCTGGGGAGCAGAGGCAGCAGAAGTGTTGATGGTCCCTTCCAAGAACGAGTCTGAGAACCTCTGGCACTTCCAAAGTACATGGTATGCACCACTGGGTGTAAAGCACACACGTTTACATCGGATTAAATGAGGAGCCTTGGTGTGTGTGTTTCTGCTTCTAGTTTCAATCTTTTTGATTAAGTTCATTCCTGCCTATAAAACGGTAAACATTTAAAAATAGAAAATAGTCTAAAAATAAATTCTTTCTCAACAAAATGTATCTAGTTAGCCCTCTAGGATGGTGAAAATCAAAAGGACAGACAAAAACAAGTGTTTTCAAGGATGTGGAGAAATGGGAACCTTCATACATTGCTGCTAGGAATGCAAAATGGTAACAATACTTTTCATAAGTCTGGTAGTTCCTCAAATGGTTAAATATAGAGTTACCATATTATCCAGGGTATATCCATTCGTGGGCATATGCCCAAAAGAAATGTAAAATACGTCCACACAAAAACTTGTACATGGATGTTCACAGCAGCTTTGTTAACAGTAGCCCAAAACTGGAAGAAATCCAAATATCCATTAACTGATGAACAGATAAGTAAAATATGTATATTCATACAATGGAATATTTGGCTATAAAAAGGAATGAATACATGCTACAATGTAGATGAACTCTGAAAATATTAAGTGAAAGAAGCCAGTCACAAAAGATCCATTTACATGAAATGTCCAGAATAAAGAAATCTATAGAGACAGAAAGCAGATTAGTAACCACAGCCGGAGCAGGGGCTGGGGCAGGGGTGGGAAATTGGGAGAAATGAGTGCCTGCTAATGTATATAGGGTGCTTATGGTAGGTGTTGAAAATGTCGTGACGGTTGCACAACTCTCTGAATATACTAAAACACACTTAACTGTACACTTTAAATAGGTGACTTTTATGGTATGTTAAAGATCTCAAGAAAGCTGTAACAATGTGTTTATTCATGTACGCAAACTGAAATACATGTAGATTATGAAGCCTTATTTGGAGAAAAAAGGTTCTCGTGCTCTCTGTTCTTATATCTTCTGTTACTGAATCAGGGGTACAAGAACAATGGAAGGTGACCAACAGCGTCATTTCCATTTAACAGTGGACAGTCCTAACAAAAATGTGGGCGCTGGGTATGGTACGTATGGTTCAGCGCTACACACACTACAGCTAGCGCTAAGTGCAAACCGTCAGAACCGTGCCGTCACGCTCTTTTGACTTCCACAGATTCAATCAATAACCACAATTCACAGGCCTGCACCGTGCCTGACAATTTGTGCTGAGGACCCACCATAGGATAGAACATAATTGCTACTGAATTCATTTACAGATGCTGTCGTTAAACCACAACAATCCACTTTCCTTAGTCCGTGGGAGAGTCTCAGGCATTTCCTCTAATGATCTCATCGTCCCTTAGCGCCTGGATGTGAATCAACCCACCCAGTTCTCTGCAACTGGGCTTACACATAAAGACTTGTGACTACAAGTCAACTCACATTATCAGCTACCATGGTTTAAGCTTTCTGTTGCAGAGAGTCTTAAAAGGAGATACACGCTGGCTGGCTTCTTCTGTTTTAATTTCTATTATTGTGAGAGTAAACCCACCTGTTAATGCCTTACTACAACTGGGGAAAAAGTAACTGCCGCCATCTCAGAGATGTTTCAGGCTTTACGTAGTACTTTTTAGTTTAATTAAAATCTACGTGAAATTCATTCCCATATTCATTGATCAGACAAACCATCATAGAGACCCAGAAAAAAAAAAGATTTTCAATTAAATAATGACTTTTTAGGTGGAAACTGAGCTTAGGAAAACATATCAAATATAGGAAAAAGGCTATATTTTCTTACATCACCTTATACAGCTATTCTTCATGTATGAAGATTGTTATTGCTGACCTTCTGCCAGCAAGGTGCCTGCTGAAAGATGCTTTTCTTTCAGAAAAATGGGTTTATGCTAATTTATAACCACTAAAGTTTAGGACCAGAGATACACATTGATAAGACAGTCAAAATTAGAAATACAGTCGATGGCACCAAAAGACAGTCTTTTCTTGTGAAAAGTTTTTAGATATGCACGGATCAAACTGGCAACTGGAGTTTCAATACTAAAACTTACTAGCCAGTCTGCCCCCAAAATAACATTTTGATGTAGATTTAATTCTGAGAGGCAAGATTAGAACTTATAAAAGCAGGAACTAAGGTGATAACTGTCTATTATTCACCATCAGAAAATCAGAACTGGTCAATTATTTCTGCAAGTATGGTAGATGATAACTCTAATATATCCTCCCCCTCAAATCAAAAGTGCATTGTGCCTGCAGAATGGTCCTCAGAAAATTTCTTTTCATACACGAATGAGTAAAGATTGCAGAGACATAACGAATCTGAGTAATGCCAAAATTCAAAGTATGGCCATGAGACTGTATAGTTAAAATGTAATGGAAGTACTTGTCATTAGAACCAAGGTCAAGAAACTAACAGGATGGTAAGGTTTCCCAGATAATGGCTGGGTTTGGGGTAGAAAAGAAAGAAAATCAAGAGCTAAAGTCCTCAATTAATATACAGGAAAAACTGGAAGGTTAGCAAATGATCATTAAAATCTTGTAGAGGGTGGTAGAGCTAGATGACATAAGTCCCAAAGGATTTTCTATCAGGTTTGAAAAATTATGGTCTGGAAGTGACTCTCTCACTCTCCTTTCTTCTCTGCATTCTCTGAAATCTTTCCTCTTAGTTTTAGTATTTATGAGGATTATGATCACCTTTTTTACATGGATGGCTCTAAAATCTTTATTCCAATCATGACATACTCATGAGATCATATGTATCTATGTTTTTAGATATTTTCACTTGGATGTTTTGATCTAACTTCAAGTTTAATAAATAAAACTCATTCATATTTCAGTCAGAATTAGTTTCCTCTTCCAATCTCTCCATTTTGATAAGGTGTTTGCATAGTATTTTAGTTGCTTTGGGTAGAAATTTCAAAAGAACCACGGCTATTAATTACCAAGTCCAAGTGATTAGAGTCCAGTTTAGTTTCTTCTCATAAATTAATTTATGAATATGACTTTATTTAAAAAGCTCTACTGACAATTAGATAAACATTTGGCAATAAAATTATATCTAGACACACAAAATAAATTCCATGTGGATTAAGTGTTTAAATGCATTGCCCTCCCCCTTAAATAAGTATTAAAAAAATAGGGGAGAATACTTTTTTATACTCTTGTGGTTGGGGACATCTTTCTTAGCATGGAAAAAAGAAATAAAGAAGTTGAGTACACAGCAATGCTATTACACTATCAATACAATATAAATAATGCTCAAGAATTAATAAGAAAAATTCTTCAGAGAAAAATGGGCAAAGGATATAAGCAGCTAATTCTCAAAACAAGAAATGTAAAGAGCAATCTCTGAAACCTAATATTTAAAAACTGCAATTTAAAGCAATGAGTTCTTTTACACATCAGATTAGCAAATATTAAAAAGACTGATACTACCCATAGTTGGCAAAGGAATGAAGAAACACATTCTCTCATACTTCTGGTGGGCATATATATTTGTACAAAATTTCTGGAGGGCACATAGTTAGAGGTGGGGAGGTCTACAGATTACTGACAGTCTTTTAAATTTCTATTATTAATGATCTACTTAGGATTTAAAACTTCTTGGCCAATTCTGTTTATATTTTCTTAGAAAATCACCCATCTAATTTAGGTTTTAAAATATATCAGCCTAAAGTTGCATACAGTAATCCTTTAAAAAAAAAATCACTTCTTTGACTGTGGTTATACCCTTCCATACTATTAGTGTTGATCCTTTTCCTCATGGTCAGAATAACCAGAGATTTGGTCTATTTTTTTTTTTTTTTTTTGAAAGAACTAGATCTTGGTTATATCGATCAATTCTGGGGACTGATTTATAGAATGCTTACTTGAGTTTGTTGAACTAAATATCATTTAATACATTTTCCTCTAAATATAGATTTAGTCACATCCCGTAAGTTCTGGATATGTGCTTTTACTCTCATTAATGAAAAAAAAATTCTATAATCTCAATTCTTAGTTCTCCTATAGCCCAAAAGTTTAGAATGTTTTAAAATATTTAAGGAAAGAGTTGTAGTTGTTAGATTCCAACCTTATTGTATTGTGGTTAAAGAATATAAGCTTAGTTACAAATGTTCTACTTTGGGGATTTATCAACATTTTGCCTAAATGTACAGTTAATTTTTGTATATATTCCATGGGCATTTGGAACAACTGTGGATGCTGTGTTTTGGGAATAAAGTTTTATACAGGTACTTTAAATCAAACTTCTTAATACTGCTATTAAAATCTTCCATATCTTTTATCTGTTATATGTCAAAATCTGACAAAAACAATGAAAATATCCCATTCTTGTACTTCTGTCACGTTGTATATTGTAATTATGTCTGGATGAACATATGAATGCACTCTGGTGGAAAGCACAGCAGTAATTTTGGAAGTCTCTGAAAGACTCTTTCTTCCCTTGGAAATTACAGAGTGGAGATAGGGTAGATTCTCAAGACAAGTAACATTTAATTAAAAATGACCAAAAAACCCTACCTTTCCATGGTATAGAAACTTGCATTTCTTATCTGGCAAAACTATAAATTACTGGCAGAAAGGTGGAAGTATAGGAATTTTCATGCATTGCAGGTAGGAATATAGACTGGAAATTAATTTGGTACTAATGTAGAAAATTAAGTATACATATAGCTTATGATCCAAGATTTCCACTTCTGGGTCTGTGCAACAAAGGTAGTCTCACAAGGTCCATAAGGCAATATGGACAAGGATGTGCACTGCTAGTGTTTTGCATTGTTGGGAATTGACAGCGACCTGGGTGTCCATTACAGGGAAAGCGCATAGGTAAATTGGTAGATGCACTCAATGGAGTACTATGCAATGATCAGAAACCTGAATTATATGTATGTGTAGCAATGTGATGAATGTTAAAAATACAATGCTTAGCGAAAATAACAAAAATAATGATATACCTTTTATATAAACTGAAAATACATGACAAACACAGAATACATATTTTGTAAGAACTCTTGTAAGCCAAAAGATACTTACATAACAAGGCCAGTTCCGATGGGAGGGCAGGAATGAGGATTGGCTATGGGAATGAAATTTTAAAAAGACAAGCCATGGATGCCTTAGGGACCAGGAGAAGATGGCCAAAGAGTAAGACGCGGAGATCACCTTCCTCCCCACAGATACATCAGAAATACATCGACACGCGGAACTGCTCCTATCCTATAGAACACCCACTGAATGCTGGCATAAGACCTCAGACCTCCCAAAAGGCAAGAAACTCCCCACGTACCTGGGTAGGGCAAAAGAAAAAACAGAGACAAAATAATAGGGACGGGACCTGCACCAGTGGGAGGGAGCTGTGAAGGAGGAAAGGTTTCCACACACTAGGAAGCCCCTTCGCGGGAGGAGACTGCGGGTGGCGGAGGGGGGAAGCTTCAGAGCCACGGAGGAGAGCGCAGCAACAGTGGTGTGGAGGGCAAAGCGGGGAGATTCCCGCACAGAGGATCGGTGCCGACCATCACTCACCAGCCCGAGAGGCTTGTCTGCTCACCCGCCGGGGCGGGTGGGGGCTGGGAGCTGAGGCTTGGGCTTCGGAGCTTAGATCGCAGGGAGGGGACTGGGGTTAGCAGAGTGAACACAGCCTGAAGGGGTTAGTGCGCCACGGCTAGCCGGGAGGGAGTCCAGGAAAAGTCTGCAGCTGACAAGAGACAAGAGACTTTTTCTTGCCTCTTTGTTTCCAGTGCGCGACGAGAGGGGATTAAGCGCACCGCTTAAAGGAGCTCCAGAGACAGGCGCGAGCCACGGCTATCAGCGTGGGCCCCAGAGACGGGCATGAGATGCTAAGGCTGCTGCTGCAGCCACCAAAAAGCCTGTGTGCGAGCACAGGTCACTATCCCCACCTCCCCTCCCGGGAGCTTCTGCAGCCCGCCACTGCCAGGGTCCCGTGATCCAGGGACAACTTCCCCGGGAGAACACAGGGCACGCCTCAGGCTGGTGCAACGTCATACCGGCCTCTGCAGCTGCAGGCTCTCCCCGCACTCCGTACCCCTCCCCCAGCCCCAGACTGAGTGAGCCAGAGCCCCCGAAACAGGTGCTCCTTTAACCCCATCCTGTCTGAGCGAAGAACAGATGCCCTCAGGCTACCTACACGCAGAGGCGGGGCCAAATCCAAAGCTGAACCCCGGGAGCTGTGCGAACAAAGAAGAGAAAGGGAAATCTCTCCCAGCAGCCTCAGAAGCAACGGATTAAACCTCCACAATCACCTTGATGTACCCTGCATCTGTGGAATACCTGAATAGACAATGAATCATCCCACATTGAGGAGGTGGACTTTAGGAGCAAGATAGATTATTTTTCCCCCTTTTCCTCTTATTGTGAGTGTGTATGTGTATGCTTCTGTGTGAGATTTTGTCTGTATAGCTTTGTTTTCACCATTTGTCCTTGGATTCTGTCCGTCCGTTATTTTTCTTAATTTTTTTGTTTTACTTTTTAAACTTTTTTGGCAATTATTTTTTACTTTTTATTTTAATAACTTTATTTTATTTTATCCTACTTTATTAGATTCTATTTGATTTTGTCCCCTTTCTATCTATTTTTTCTCCCTTTTATTCTGAGCTGGGTGGATGAAAGGCTCTTGGTGCTCAAGTCAGAGTCAGTGCTGTGCCTCTGAGGTGGGAGAGCCAACTTCAGGACACTGGTCCACAAGACACCTCCCAGCTCCACGTAAAATCAAACCACGAAAATCTCCCACAGATCTCCATCTCAACACCAAGACCCAGCTTCACTCAATGACCAGCAAGCTACAGTGCTGGACACCCTATGCCAAACAACTAGCAAGACAGGAACACAGCCCCATCAATTAGCAGAGAGGCTGCCTAAAATCATAATAAGGCCACAGACACCCCAAAACACACCACCAGACGTGGACCTGCCCACCGGAAAACAAGATCCAGCCTCATCCACCAGAACACAGGCACTAGGCCCCTCCACCAGGAAACCTACACAACGCACTGAACCAATCTTAGCCACTGGGGACAGACACCAAAATCAACGGGAACTACGAACCTGCAGCCTGCAAAAAGGAGACCCCAAACACAGTAAGATAAGCAAAACGAGAAGACAGAAAAAAAAAAGCAGATGAAGGAGCAAGGTAAAAACCCACCACACCTAACAAATGAAGAGGAAATAGGCAGTCTACCTGAAAAAGAATTCAGAATAATGATAGTAAAGATGATCCAAAGTCTTGGAAATGGAATAGAGAAAAGGCAAGAAACATTTACCAAGGACCTAGAAGAACTAAAGAGGAAACAAGCAATGATGAACAACACAATAAATGAAATTAAAAATACTCTAGAAGGGATCAATAGCAGAATAACTGAGGCAGAAGAATGGATAAGTGACCTGGAAGACAAAATAGTGGAAATAGCCACTGCAGAGCAAAAGAAAAAAGGATGAAAAGAACTGAGGACAGTCTCAGAGACCTCTGGGACCACATTAAACGCACCAACATTAGAATTATACGGGTCCCAGAAGAAGAAGAGAAAAACAAAGGGACTGAGAAAATATTTGAAGAGATTATAGTTGAAAACTTCCCTACTATGGGAACGGATATAGTTAATCAAGTTCAGGAAGCACAAAGAGTCCCATACAGGATAAACCCAAGGAGAAACACGCCAAGACACATATAAATCAAACTATCAAAATTTAAATACAAAGAAAATATATTAAAAGCAGCAAGGGAAAAACAACAAATAATACTTAAGGGAATCCCCATAAGGTTAACAGCTGATCTTTCAGCAGAAACTCTGCAAGCCACAAAAAAGTGGCAGGACATATTTAAAGTGAGGAAGGGGCTTCCCTGGTGGCGCAGTGGTTGAGAGTCCGCCTGCCGATGCAGGGGGCATGGGTTCGTGCCCCGATCCAGGAAGATCCCACATGCCGTGGAGCGGCTGGGCCTGTGAGCCATGGCCGCTGAGCCTGCGCATCTGGAGCCTGTGCTCCGCAACGGGAGAGGCCACAGCAGTGAGAGACCCGCGTACCACAAAAAATAAAATAAAATAAAAAAATAAAGTGACGGAGAAAAACCTACAACAAAGATTACTCTACCCAGCAAGGATCTCATTCAGATTTGATGGAGAAATTAAAACCTTTACAGACAAGCAAAAGCTGAGAGAGTTCAGCACCACCAAACCAGCTTTACAACAAATGCTAAAGGAACTTCGCTAGGCAAGAAACACAAGAGAAGGAAAAGATCTACAATAACAAACCCAAAACAATTAAGAAAATGGGAAGAGGAACATATATATCGATAATTACCTTAAATGTAAATAGATTAAATGCTCCCACCAAAAGTCACAGACTGCCTGAATGGATACAAAAACAAGACCTTTATATATGCTGTCTACAAAAGACCCATTTCAGACCTAGCGACATATACAGACTGAAAGTGAGGGGATGGAAAAAGATATTCCATGCAAATTGAAATCAGAAGAAAGCTGGAGTAGCAATTCTCATATCAGACAAAATAGACTTTAAAATAAAGACTATTACAAGAGACAAAGGAGGACACTACATAATGATCAAGGGATAGATCCAAGAAAAAGATATAACAATTGTAAATATTTATGCACCCAACATAGGAGCACCTCAATACATAAGGCAAATACTAACAGCCATAAAAGGGGAAATCGACGGTAACACATTCATAGTAGGGGACTTTAACACCTCACTTTCACCAATGGACAGATCATCCAAAATGAAAATAAATAAGGAAACACAAGCCTTAAATGATACATTAAACAAGATGGACTTAATTGATATTTATAGAACACTCCATCAAAAACAACAGAATACACATTTTTCTGAGGCGCTCATGGAACATTCTCCAGGATAGATCATATCTTGGGTCACAAAATCTACCCTTGGTAAATTTAAGAAAATTGAAATTGTATCAAGTATCTTTTCCGACCACAATGCTATGAGACTAGATATCAATTACAGGAAAAGATCTGTAAAAAATACAAACACATGGGGGATAAACAATACACTACTTAATAACCAAGTGATCACTGAAGATATCAAAGAGGAAATTAAAAAATAACTAGAAACAAATGACAATGGAGACATGAGGACCTAAAACCGACAGGATGCAGCAAAAGCAGTTCTAAGAGGGAAGTTTATCGCAATACAATCCTACCTTAAGAAACAGGAAACATCTCGAATAAACAACCTAATCTTGCACCTAAAGCAATTAGAGAAAGAACAAAAAAACCCCCCAAAGTTAGCAGAAGGAAAGAAATCATAAAGATCAGATCAGAAATAAATGAAAAAGAAATGAATGAAACAATAGCAAAGATCAATAAAATTAAAAGCTGGTTCCTTGAGAAGATAAACAAAATTGATAAACCATTAGCTAGACTCATCAAGAAAAAAAGGGAGAAGACTCAAATCAATAGAATTAGAAACGAAAAAGAGGAAGTAACAACTGACACTGCGGAAATACAAAGGATCATGAGAGATTACTACAAGCAACTCTATGCCAATAAAATGGACAACCTGGAAGAAATGGACAAATTCTTAGAAATGCACAACCTGCCAAGACTGAATCAGGCAGAAATAGAATATATGAACAGACCAATCACAAGCACTGAAACTGAAACTGTGATTAAAAATCTTCCAACAAACAAAAGCCCAGGACCAGAGGGCTTCACAGGTGAATTCTATCAAACATTTAGAGAAGAGCTAACACCTATCCTTCTCAAACTCTTCCAAAATATAGCAGAGGGAGGAACACTCGCTAACTCATTCTACGAGGCCGCCATCAACCTGATACCAAAACCAGACAAGGATGTCACAAAGAAGGAAACCTACAGGCCAATATCACTGATGAACATAGATGCAAAAATCCTCAACAAAATACTAGCAAACAGAATCCAACAGCACATTAAAAGGATGATACACCATGATCAAGCAGGGTTATTCCAGGAATGCAAGGATTTTTCAATATACGCAAATCAATCAACGTGAAACACCATATTAACAAATTGAAGGAGAAAAACCATATGATCATCTCAATAGATGCAGAGAAAGTTTTTGACAAAATTCAACACGCATTTATGATAAAAACCCTGCAGAAAGTAGGCATAGAGGGAACTTTCCTCAACATAATAAAGGCCATATATGACAAACCCACAGCCAACATCATCCTCAATGGTGAGAAACTGAAACCATTTCCACTAAGATCAGGCACAAGATAAGGTTGCCCACTCTTACCACTCTTATTAAACATAGTTTTGGAAGTTTTAGCCACGGCAATCAGAGAAGAAAAGGAAATAAAAGGAAACCAAATCGGAAAAGAAGTAAAGCTGTCACTGTTTGCAGATGACATGATAGTATACATAGAGAATCCTAAAGATGCTACCAGAAAACTACTAGAGCTAATCAATGAATTTGGTAGAGTAGCAGGATACAAAATTAATGCACAGAAATCTCTGGCATTCCTATACACTAATGATGAAAAATCTGAAAGTGAAATTAAAAAAACACTCCCATTTACTATTGCAACAAAACGATTAAAATATCTAGGAATAAACCTACCTAAGGAGACAAAAAACCTGTATGCGGAAAATTATAAGACACTGATGAAAGAAATTAAAGATGATAGAAATAGATGGAAAGATATACCATGTTCTTGGATGGGAAGAATCAACATTGTGAAAATGACTCTACTACCCAAAGCAATCTACAGATTCAATGCAATCTCTATCAAACTACCACTGGCATTTTTCACAGAAGTAGAATAAAAAAATTTCACAATTTGTATGGAAACACAAAAGACCCCGAATAGCCAAAGCAATCTTGAGAACGAAAGAAGGATCTGGAGGAATCAGGCTCCCTGACTTCAGACTATACTACAAAGCTACAATAATCAAGACAGTATGGTACTGGCACAAAAACAGAAATATAGATCAATGGAACAGGATAGAAAGCCCAGAGATAAACCCATGCACACATGGACACCTTATCTTTGATAAAGAAGGCAAGAATATACAGTGGAGAAAAGACAGCCTCTTCAATAAGTGGTGCTGGGAAAACTGGACAGGTACATGTGAAAGTATGAAATTTGAACACTCTCTAACACCATACACAAAAATAAACTCAAAATGGGTTAAAGACCTAAATGTAAGGACAGACACTATCAAACTCTTAGAGGAAAACACAGGCAGAACACTCTATGACATAAATCACAGCAAGATCCTTTTTGACCCACCTCCTAGAGAAATGGAAATAAAAACAAAAATAAACAAATGGGACCTAATGAAACTTCAAAGCTTTTGCAAAGCAAAGGAAACCATAAGACAAAAGACACCCCTCAGCATTGGAGAAAATATTTGCAAATGAAGCAACTGACAAAGGATTAATCTCCAAAATTTACAAGAAGCTCATGCAGCTCAATAACAAAAAAAGAAACACCCAAACCAAAAATGGGCAGAAGACCTAAATAGACATTTCTCCCAGAAGATATACAGATTGCCAACACACACGAAAGAATATTCAACATCATTTATCATTAGAGAAATGCAAATCAAAACTACAATGAGATATCATCTCACACCAGTCAGAATGGCCATCAGCAAAAAATCTACAAATAATAAATGATGGAGAGGGTGTGGAGAAAAGGGAACACTCTTGCACTGCTGGTGGAAATGCAAATTGATACAGCCACTATGGAGAACAGTATGGAGGTTCCTTAAAAAACTACAAATAGAACACCCATACGACCCAACAATCCCACTACTGGGCATATACCCTGAGAAAACCATAATTCAAAAAGAGTCATGTACCAAAATGTTCATTGCAGCTCTATTTACAATAGCCAGGACATGGAAGCGACCTAAGTGTCCATCGACAGATGAATGGATAAAGAAGATGTGGCACATATATACAATGGAATATTACTCAGCCATAAAAAGAAATGAAATTGAGTTATTTGTAGTGAGGTGGATAGACCTAGAGTCTGTCATACAGAGTGAATTAAGTCAGAAAGAGAAAAACAAATACCGTATGCTAACACATATATATGGAACTTAAGGAAAAAATAAAAAGGTCATGAAGAACCTAGGGGTAGGACGGGAATAAAGACAAAGACACATGCCTACTAGAGAATGGACTTGAGGATACGGGGAGGGGGAAGGGTAAGCTGTGACAAAGTGAGAGAGTGGCATGGACATATATACACTACGAAACGTAAAATAGATAGCTAGTGGGAAGCAGCCGCATAGCACAGGTAGATCAGCTCGGTGGTTTGTGACCACCTAGAGGGGTGGGATAGGGAGGGTGGGAGGGAGGGAGACGCAAGAGGGAAGAAATATGGGAACATATGTATAACTGAGTTACTTTGTTATAAAGCAGAAACTAACACACCATTGTAAAGCAATTATAGTCCAATGAAAATATTAAAAAAAATTAACTTGATCTTAACATAGAAACTGTGTATTAATTCTATTCTATCACTCTGCTTCTAGAAGGATTTGTTATGACTAGATTGGAGTTTCAAACAGGTACTTTAGGCAGAAACTAGAACACAATGAAAAGCTTGAGAATTCTCTCTTCCAGCTCATAACTAATATTTTATGTTTGATCAGTCTGGCTGAGGTCACTTTTTAATTAATGTCACAAAGAAATTTTTCTGATTTCATATTAGAAAAGACGTGCTTCTTGTTTAAAACAAACATGAAAAATTAAAAAGAAAAAATGTATAATCCCATAATCTTAATCTGCTAATATTTAATTTTGTTCCAGTCATATAAATACATGTAAATATCATATCTTGCTTTTTACCTCTTAGCATATAATGAAATTTATCCTTGGGTTCCAAGATACTGCTTTTGGCTGTTGTTTCCCTCCATATATGTGTGATTGTGAAGAGTAATATAAAATTAGACTGCTTTATAAAAATGTAAGAAACACTGGTAAACATTTAATTAAATATTACTAAAGCTCTCATTTTATTCTCTCATGGAGGTCTCTTTGTTTGGTAGTTAGCTTGTGTTGTTCATTTGCCCCACTGCTGAAAATGTGGGCAACTGGAAATAATGAGAGGTCAAAAATACAGAGAAATCATTCATCTTCAGCTTTTTCTCCATAAACAAAAACTGAATAAATATGACCTCTTTTGTACTGACAGCAGTAAACTATCCCTTTTCTTTGATCTGAATATACATCCAGACATTGAGAGAAAAAGATGGGAAAGGGAGGGGGAACGAGAGAAAAAACAGGGAGAGAGAGAAAGAGCACAGACACAAACACAGCAAGAACATGAGAGAAAGAGAGGAGAAAAGGA
The DNA here is from genome assembly GCF_011762595.2 of Tursiops truncatus. Taxonomy (NCBI): domain Eukaryota; kingdom Metazoa; phylum Chordata; class Mammalia; order Artiodactyla; family Delphinidae; genus Tursiops; species Tursiops truncatus. The sequence continues at coordinate 26,751,162 of NC_047047.1, forward strand.
GTAACCAGAAAAACAAGAGAGATACACAGCAGAGACAGTGAGACAAGAGACAGCATGGGGTGGGGTGGAGGAGAGCACAAGTGCACAGAATGCGGGTGCACAGAGGTAGAGAGAAAGAACACAGAAGCAGACAGGGTGCAAAGATACTGTAATAAGACAAAAGCATGAACTATAGAGCCTGGGGACAGCCTGCACAGACACAGCAGAGAGAGGCACAGAAAGAATGAGTCAAAGAAAGAGTAGGTGTAATCAAAGGAAGAAGGGAAGAACAAGCAGGCAGTTGCACTTATTCCCTTATATTGACTCTTAACCCCTCAAATGTACACGTCCTAGGTACACATGTTCAGGAAAAAAAAGCATTAGCATATCTAAGGAAACCTGGGTTAAAGATAAGATAGGCAGTTCAAAAAAGAAGAAATACGGTCGATAAACACACAAAAGAAACTAAAAACTCCGTATGATTAAAGAAATGTGGATCAGGATAGATACCATATTTCTGCCCTATGTGGCAAATATTAACAAGAATGCTATTGGCAGGTACTGACCAAAATATTATTACACATTACTGGTGAACGAATAATTGAATCAACATTTCAGAAGGACAATTTAGTAGTGTGGATTAAACATTTTTAATGTGCACAATTGGTAACCCAGAAATTCCATGTTTAGAAATGTTTCTCAAGGAAACTGAAAAATTCAGAAAGATGTAACAAGACTACCCATCGAAGTGCAGATTATGATAAAGAGAAATTCAAAAACAAACTTAAATATCTGTCATTAGGAACTAACTAAATATTACATTTATACAATGGAACCCATAAAGCTATTAACAATGACTACATAAATCTTTATTTACTGCATAGAAAAATGTCTATGATATACTAAGTGCAGAGCTTCAAAACAATATACATAGTATGATTTCATTTTTTTGGACTGTTGTTTCTCTCCATATACGAACATGATTGTGAAGACTGATATGAGATCAGCCTGTTTTATAAAAGTGTAAGAAACACTGGTAAACATTTAATTAAACATTAATAAAGCTCTCATTTTATGCTCTCATGGAGTTCGTCATTTGATATTTAGCTTCATTAGATTGCAGACCTAATAAAATAGATCCAAGATAGGCAGTAGGTATGTGAATCAGAAAATATAAACCTCGAAGCTTATCTATAATGTTAATCATTACTATTTCAGGATGGTGAGAATTATGGGTGGTTTCCAAGGTCTTTATATTTTATATATTATCTAAACTCTTTATATTTAGTTATCTTTTTACTTTTATACTCAAAAGTAATGAAATATCTTTTTTGACAAAAGTATTTAGTAATAAAGAGACGAGAGAGATGTAAAGTGTAGAAGCATCAACTGCAGGCCAAGTCCCTCACTCCACAGGCTATGATAAGGAAAGACATAAGCATCGTTCTAGCTGAGAGGAATGAGCCTACAGAAAAGGAAGAAATCGAATATAAAAGAGAGAGAGGAAACAAAACTGAGAAAACAGATAATGGATTTTAGAAAACATGACAGCACAGAGACCTTTTCTTTCATAACTGAAAGACACAAACAAAAAGTATCAAAAAGTTTTAAAAAATAGGACATCCCTGGTGGCACAGTGGTTAAGAATCTGCCTGCCAAGGCAGGGGACATGGGTTCGAGCCCTGGTCAGGGAAGATCCCACATGCCGTGGAGCAACTAAGACTGTGTGCCACAGCTACTGAGCCTGCGCTCTAGAGCCCACGAGCCATAACTACTGAGCCCACGTGCCACAACTACTGAAGCCCACATGCCTAGAGCCCGTGTTCCACAACAAGAGAAGGCACCGCAATGAGAAGCCTGTGTACCACAAGAGTAGCCCCCACTCGCCACAACCAGAGAAAGCCCGTACACAAAGACCCAACGCAGCCAAAATAACTAACTAAATAAAAAACAAATTTATTAAAAAAGTAAAAAAAAAATTCAGAATCTAGGGAACAGACTCAACTCACGCCACAAAATTCCAGAAATAATATCTGAAGAAACAACTGGGAATAAATATAAGGAGCCACCACAAAGCTCTTCCTACACAAAGGACCATACAGAAGGGTAAAAGGTGAGTCAACAATTCAAACTACCCCACTGGTATCTCAGAAAAGGGACTGAGGTAATAAGTGGCCCAGGAGAAAGGTAAATGTCCCAATTGGAGACATGTTCCCTGTGAAAAAATAGCTCCTTATGCCCTTGCCAGAATGGTTTACTGTATGCCAGCTTTGGCCAGGAAGAAGTCAGAAAAAGGGATGGGAAATAACTTTTTAAGTCTAAACATCTTAGTTTTATTACTAAGATTTGCTAGAAAAAAATAAGGCCTCAGTCATATCACTGCCTACACAACAATGCTATGAAAGCAGCTACCAGGTGACTTTACAGTAGTGTAATAGCAAAACCCCAAGAGCATGTCCTATAGAACAAGATACTTTCCTCACCTCCACACTTGATAAGGTGGCCATCAATTTATGAGTTTGAAAACAATGGCAGAGAAAAATGTCACCTACTGTAGCTGTCCAGAGTTCTAGAATCAATTACTATCTTTCTGCCTTTCCCAAACTCTGAGGGGCAAAAGAAATACAAGCCATACACAATCAGCCTTCAAGTTCATGTCCTAGGAAGGGGACTCAAGCAGTATCTTGTAAATAGGTAATAAGGTCATCAAATGTGATCAAATAAATGGTTGTGATCAAATAAATGGTTTCCACAGAACCGTTTTGAGACAAAGGTAATCTGAAAACAAAAGAAAAGGATTTATGAAAATATTCTATAGCATTAAAGTGGAAGAAAGGGGGCTTCCCTGGTGGCGCAGTGGTTAAGAATCTGCCTGCCAATGCAGGGGACATGGGTTCAAGCCCTGGTCCAGGAAGATCCCATATGCCATGGAGCAACAAAGCCAGGGTGCCACAATTACTGAGCCTGTGCTCTAGAGCCTGCGAGCCACAACTACTGAGCTCACACTCCACAACTACTGAAGCCTGCGTGCCTAGAGCCTGTGCTCCACAACAAGAGGAGCCACGGCGAGGGCTTCCCTGGTGGCGCAGTGGTTGAGAGTCCGCCTGCCGATGCAGGGCACATGGGTTTGTGCCCCGGTCCGGGAAGATCCCACATGCCGCGGAGTGTCTGGGCCTGTGAGCCATGGCCGCGGAGCCTGCGCGTCCAGAGCCTGTTGCTCCGCAACGGGAGAGGCCACAACAGTGAGAGGCCCGCGTACCGGAAATAAAAAAAAAAGAAAAAAAAAAAAAAAGAAAAAAGAGGAGCCACGGCAATGAGAAGCTCGTGCACCACAATGAAGAGTAGCCCCCGCTCACCACAACTAGAGAAAGTCTGGGCGCAGCAATGAAGACCCAATGCAGCCAAAGATAAATAAATAAATTTATAAACAAAAAAGTGGAAGAAAGGAAGGAAAAAAAGAAGGGAAAGAGAAAGAATTTATTTTGCCAGAAGGTTTACCCATTTTAGTCAATAAAGAATTTGTACTCTCACTCTAGAGAAAATTTAAAAAGAACATGGACTTAATAAAATGGATCCAAGATAAGCTCAGACAATAGAGGGAGACTAAAAGGTAGTTGACAAATTAACATACTTCATCAAAAAATTAACGAATGTCTGCCATGTGTTGGGAAACCAAGGACAGGTACCAAAGGAAAAAAACTGACAGAAATGAACGGAGACATAGACAATTCAATAGTAATAGCTGGAGACTGCAATATTACACTTTCAAAATGGACAGAAAAACTCGACAGACCAATAAGGAAATAGAAGGCTTGAACAACACTATAATCCAACTAGACCTAAAGACATATACATAATACTCCAACCAACAGAAGCAGAATACACATTCTTCTGAGGGCACATATAATGTTCTCCAGGACAGACCATATGCTAGGCCATAAAACAAGTCACAATACATTTACAAATTATACGAAGTATGTTTTCTGACCACAATGGAATGAAACTAGAAATCAATAAGGAAATTTGGGAAATTCAAAAATATAGAGAAATAAATGACACACTCTTAACTACCAATGTTCAAAGAAGAAATCACAAGGGCAATTAGAAAATACTCTGAGGTGAATGAAAATGAAAGCAAAGCATACCCAAACTTATGGGATGCAGTGAAGGCAGAGCTTACAGAAATTTGTATCTGTAAATGTCCATATTAAAAGAAGAAAGATTTTGAAACTATAACCTCACCTTCAACCTTAAGAAACCAGAAAAAGATGACCAAATAAAACCTAAAGCAGGCAAAATGAAGGAAATTATATAGATTAGAATGAAAATAAATGAATCAGAGAATCAAAAAAAGAGAAAAATCAAAGAAATCAAAAGTTGGTTCTTTGAAAAGGTCAACAAAAATGGACAAATTTTTAGCTAGAACTTACCAAAGGGAAAAAGGGGAAAACCCAAATCATTTAAATTAAGAATGAACCAGGGGATGTTACTACCAATCACACAGAAATTAAAAAGGATCATAAGGGAATATTATGAACAATTACATGTCAACAAATTAGGTCACCTAGATGAAATAGACAAATTCCTAGAAAAACGACCTACCCAAACTGACTCAAGCAAAAATAGAAAATCTGAACAGACCTACAATAAGGACAGAGGCTGAGTCAGTAATCAGAAAACACCCCCCAAATTCACCAGTTTGGGCCTGGGCCAAATTCACCAGTTTGGCCCAGGCCCAAACTGGTGAATTCTAAAAAACATTTAAAGTAGAATTAACAACAACCATTCATAAACTCAAAAAACAACATCATCAAAACAGAATGAGAAGAAGGATCACTTCCCAATTCATTCTATAAGGAGAATATTACCCTGATAAAAAAGGCAAAGATACAGTAAAACTACAGACCAATACTCCTTATGAATATAGAAGGAAAATCCACAACAAAATACTAGCAAACTGAATCCAGCAACACAGAAGAGGGATTATACATCAAAACCAAGAGGAATTTATCCCAGGAAGGCAAAGTTGGTTCAATATATGATTATCAATCAACGTAACACACCATATTCATGAAGAAAACATAGGATCATCTCATTATACATAGAAAAAGCACATGGCAAAACCCAAACCCTTCCAAAATAAAAAAACTCAACAAAACAGGAATAGAAGAGAACTTCCTCAACCTGATAAAGGGCATTTATAAAAAAAAACTCACAGCTAACATCATGCTTAATGACGAGAAAGATTTCTCCTTAAAATCAGGAACAAGACAAGGATACTCATTCTTAACACTTCTATTCAACACAGTACTGGAGGTTCTTAGCAAGGGCAACTAGGCAAGAAAAAGATAAATGACATGATATCAGAAAGAAGAAGGAAAACGATCTCTATTTGCAAATGACACAATATTTTATACAGAAAACACTAAGGAACACATGAACACACAAACAAACACATATTACTCAAACTTATAAGCAAGTTCAGCAAAGTTGCAGGAACCAAAATAAATACAAAAATCAGTAATATTCCTGTACAACAAGGAAAATTCCCAAAATGAACTTAAGAAAACAATACTAGTTACATTGGTATCAAAAAGAATAAAATACTCAGGGATACTTTTAACAACAGAAGTGCCAAACTACAAAGAAGTGGAACCCACAAACATCACTGAAGAAACTAAAGATGACCTAAATAAATGGAAAACACCCTAGTTCATGGATTAGAAGATTTAATATCGTTATGACAGCAGTACTCCCTAAATTTGTCTACAGTTTCAATGCAATCCCTACCCACGATTCAAGTTGTCTTTTTTTTTTCTTTTTGGTATAAACTGACAAGCTGATCTGAATATTCCTATGACCTAAGAATAGATAAAACAATCTTGAAAAAGAAAAAACAAAGTTAGAGGACTCACACTAATTGGACAGTGTGGTAGTGGCATAAAGAGTGACATATAGATCAATAAAATAGGGTTTATAGTCTAGAATAAACCCTTACATTTATAATCAATCACTTTTTTTCATTCTTTTATTTTTATTTTTCTGATTTTTTTTTTCTTCTGATCAATTGATTTTTGCCAAGGGTGCCCAAACAATTCAATGGAAGAAAGAACAGTCTTTGCAACAAATGGTACTAAGACACTGGATATCCACAGGCAAAAGAATAAAACTGTACTACCTCAACGCCACACACAAAAGTTAACTAAAAAATGATCATAGAACTAAAAGTAAGAACTAAAATTATAAAACTTTTAGAAGAAAAAAAGTAAATATTTTGTAACCTTGGGTTAGACAATAGTTTTAGATATGACATGAAAAGCACAAGTGACAAAAGAAGAAACAGACAAATTGTACTTTGTCAAAATTAAAACTTTTGTACCACAAATAAAATCATCAAGAAAGTGAAAAGGACGGCACAGAATGTAAGAACATGTTTGCAAAACATATCCTAATAAGGGACTTGTATTCAGAATAGACAAAGAAACATAATTCAGTAATAAAATGACAAATAAGCCAATTTTAAAATGGGCAAAGGATCGGAATAGACATTTCTCTAAAGGTAAACAAATGGCCAATAAGCATATGAAAAGATGCTCAACATCTTAGTCATTAGTGAAATGCAAATTAAAATCATTAAAAAGTGAGATACCCCTTCACACCCATTAAGATAGCTATTATCAAAAGACAGACAACAAGTGTTGATGAGGATGTAGACAAACTGAAATATGATCCAGATGGGAATATAAAATGGTGCAGCCACTTTGGAAAGCACTTTGGCAGTTACTCAGAAGCTTAAACAGAGTTACCATATGATCCAGCAATTCTACTCCTAGGTATATATGTAAGAAAATTGAAGAAATTTGTGCACACAAAAACCTGTACATTAATGTTTACAGCAGCATTTTTCATTATGGCCAAAAAAGCAGACACAATCCACATGTCCAACAACTCATGAATAAACATGTTGTATATGTATTTGAAATACTGCTTGTTACTGTTCATAACAAACAACAAGTACTGATTCCTGCTACAAAATGGATGAACCTTGAAAATATTAAGTAAAAGAAGCCAGACACAAAAGGCCACATATTGCATGATTTGCTTATAAAAAATGTCCCCAATAGGCAAATTCATAGAAACAGAAAGTAGATTAATGGTTGAAGGCCAGGAAATGACTGTTAACGGGCACAGGGTTTCTTTTTGGTATGACAAAAAGTTCTGGAATTAGTGGTGACGGCTGTATAACCTCCTCTGAATATACTAAAAACCACTGAATTGTATACTTTACAAGAATGAATTGTAAGGTATGTAAATTTTATTTTTAAAAAATCAATAGAGATTGACCAACACGGAGACATACCCTGGGAAAGTAAGAAAACTTAGATTTTAAAAACCCAACAACAATCCAGGATCCAATAGGGAAAAAATATTAGGGTTGCCTCTGGCACAGAAATATTAATGTATATGCCCAGAAAGGGGGAGCAAATCTGACTGAGTTTTGAATTAAAGGTTATTATTCAAAAGTTTTATACCCAAACAAGTTGTTATTCCTATACAAAGGTTACAGAATGATAATCTCAAATTTATAAGAACTGAAGAGATGCTCACTCCTGAACAACTGTTGAAAAATCTATTTTTATTTAGATTATTTAAATTAATAAACTCACAGTTACACTGAAAAGACTCACGATACTGACCCTCTTTAAAAAACACATAAAAGGGCTTCCCTGGTGGCGCAGTGGTTGAGAGTCCGCCTGCCGATGCAGGGGACACGGGTTCGTGCCCTGGTCCGGGAAGATCCCACATGCCACGGAACGGCTGGGCCCGTGAGCCATGGCCGCTGAGCCTGCGCGTCTGGAGCCTGTGCTCCGCAACGGGAGAGGCCACAACAGTGAGAGGCCTGTGTACCGCAAAAAAAAAAAAAAAAAACCAACAAAAAAAAAGACATAAAATGGTGATTTTGCTTACAACACGGAAGAAAAATGTTATACTTCTTAAAAATAAAGCTAATCAATACAGTAGTAATACTACCATAATGAACTGAGACAACATTCACAAAATATAACGAATATTGTTATGTTGGGGGAAGTGTGTGTAGGTGGGGAGTGAGGAGAAGTAGGGCAAGTGCAACCAGTTTCTTAATTTTTCATATAATGGAGTCAATAGATACTATTTCATATCTGGGTGATATTTTGAGACAGTGGCTTAAGCATATTGGTTAATTACATGGCTGCTAAGTTAGCAAAAAAACAACTTGAAGGAGATCATATAGCAATAAAAAAAATTGAAAACAGTAAATCATTAAAAATGATAAGAAACCCTGAAGAACCAAAACAATTTTGAAAAAGAACAACAAAGTTGGAGGATTCACACTTCCTGATTTCAAAACAGTAATATAATAACAGTGTGGTACTGGCATAAAGATAAATAGATCAATGGACTAGAATAGAGAGCCCAGAAATAAACCTTTGTGCCACATGGTCAAATGACCTCTGACCCTTGACAAGGGACCAAGACCATTCAACAGGAAAAGAGCAGTCCCCTTAACAAATGGTGCTGGGAAAACTGGATATCCACATGCTCTTAAAAAGAATGAAACTGGAAAAGAAAAAGAATGAAGTTGGAGCCTTATCTTACATCATATACAAAAATTACCTCAAAATGGATTAAAGACCTAAAACCATAACATTCTTGGAAGAACACACAGGGGAAAAGCTTCATGGCATTGGACTTGGTAATGACTCCTTAGATATGAAACCAAAAGCACAGGCAGCAAAAGTAAAACTCGACAACTGGGACTACATCAATATTAAAAATTTCTGGGCATCAAAGGACACAATCAACAAAGGTGAGAAGGCAACCCACTGATTGGGAGAAAAAATTATAAATCATATATTTGATAAGAGGTTAATACTCAGAATATGTAAAGAACTTCTACAACTCAATGACCAAAAAATAACACGATTCAAGAAGGAGCAAAGTACTTGAATAGACATTTCTCCAAAGATGATATACAAATGGCCAAGAAGTATATAAAAAGATGCTCAATATAATCATGAAAGAAATGCAAATCAAAAACTTATCACTTCATATGCATTAGGATGCCACTATAAAAAAACCCAGAAAATAACAAGTGTTGACAAAGATGTGGAAAAAGTGGAACCATTGTGTGCTGTTGGTGGGACTGTAAAATGGGCAGCTGCTGTTGAAAACAGTATGGTGGTTCCTCAAATAGTTAAAAATAGAATTACCATATAATCCAGCCACTCCACTTCTGGATATGTACCCCCCAAAATTGAAAGCAGGATCTTGAATGGATATTTGTACACTCTAGCATCATTATTCACAATGGTCTAAAGATGGAAGCAACACAAGTATCTATTAATGGATGGATGAATGAATGAACAAACAAAATGTGGTATATATATACAATGCAGTATCATTCAGTCTTAAAGAAAGGACAATCCTGCCAGATGGTACAACACTGATGATACTTGAGGACGACATTATGCTAAGTGAAATAAACGTATTACTTAAAGACAAACACTGTATTCCACTTACATGAGGTACCTAAAGTAGTCAAATTCTTAGAATGGTGGTTGCTAGGGGCTTGAGCATAAGGTGGAATGGGGAGTTGCTATTTGAGTCAGTGTAGAAATTCAGTTTTGCAAGATGAAAAGAGTCCTAGAGATGGGTGACGGTGATGTCTGCACAACAATATGAATGTATTTAATACCATTAAACTACACCATGCACAAAAACAAATTCAAAATGGATTAAAGACTTAAATGTAAGAACTGAAACCACAACCAAAAAAAAAGACAAAACTTCTTGAAGAAAACATAGGCAGTAAGCTCTTTGACACTGATCTTAGTAATTTGTTTTTGCATATGTCTCCTCAGGCAAGGGAAACAAAACCAAAAATAAACAAATGGAACTACATCAAACTAAAGAGCTTTTCCACAGTGAAGGGAACTATCATCTACTGAATGGGAAAAGATATCTGCAAGCAATCTATCTAATAAGGGGTTAATACCCAGAATATACAAAGAACTCATACAACTCAACATCAAAATCCCAAACAACCTAATTTTAAAAAATGGGCAAAGGATCTGAATAGACACTTTTGCAAAGAAGACATACAGATGGCCAAGAGGCACATGAAAAGATGCTCAACATCACTAATCATCAGGGAAATGAAAATCAAAACCACAATGAGATATCTATCACCTCACACCTGTCAGAATGGCTATTAGCAAAATACAACAAGTACTGGCAAGGATGAAGAGAAAAGGGAACACTCATGCACTGTTGGTGGAAACGTAAATTGGTGCAGCCACTATGAAAAAGTTTGGAGGCTCCTCACAAAATTAAAAACAGAACTATCACATGATCCAACAATTAACATATGGGTATTTTTCTGAAGAAAACAAAAACACTAATTCAAAAAGATATATACACCCCTATGTTCACTGCAGCATTATTTACAATAGCCAAGATATGGAAGCAACCTAAATGCCCATGGATAAAGAAAATGTGGTGTATATATTTATGAAACGGAATATTGTTCAGCCATAAAAAGAATGAAATCTTGCCATTTGCAACAACATGGATGGACCTAGAGGCTATTATGCTAAGTGAAATCTAAAAAACAAAACAAGCACAACAAAACAGAAACAGAGTTACAGATAGAAAACAAACAGGTGGTTGTCAGAGGGGAGGTGGTGAAGGGAGGAAAGAAATAGGTGAGGGAGATTAAGAAGTACAAACTTCCAGTTGTAAAATAAATGAGCCACGGGTATTAAGTGTACAGTGTGGAGAATACAGTCAATAACTATGTAATATCTTTGCATAGTGACATATCGTAACTAGACTTACCATGGTGTTTGAAATGTATAGGAATATCAAATCACTATTTTGTGCACAGGAACTAACATAATGTTGTAGATTAATTATACTTCAGAAAAAAAAACTCATATAAAAAGATCAGATTTGTGGTTAACAGAGGCAATGGGTGGGGGGAGGGAGTGGGAATTGGTTGAGGGCAGTCAAACTTCCAGTTATAAGGTAAACAACTGTTAGGGATGTAATGTACAACATGATAAATAAAACTAACACTGCTGTATATTATATATGAAAGTGATTAAGAGAGTAAATCCTAAGAGTTCTCATCACAAGGAAAATACTTTTTTCTATTTCTTAAATTTTGAATCTGTATGAGATGATACATATACACTAAACTTACTGTGATAATCATTTCATGATGTATGTAAGTAAAATCATTAGGCTGTACTCAAACAAACAGTGCTGTATGTCAATTAAATCAATAGAACTGGAAGAAAAATAAAATTACAAAGAAAAAATGGTTAAGATGATAAATTTTGTTATGCATATATTATCACAATTAAAAATAATAAAGAAAAAGAAAGAAAACATGAGAATCAAATACTTAGGAATAAATTTAGACAAGAAGGTATAACACTTGTACATTGGCAACTACAAGACCTTACCGGAAGAAATTAAAGACCTAAATAAATTGAAAAACATCCTGTGTTCATCAACTGGAAGACAATGTTGTTAAGATGGCAATAAACCCCAAAGCAAGCTAAATATTAAATGCAATTAATATAAAATTCCCAACAACCTTTTCAGCAGAAATTTTAAAAAGCTGATCCTAAAATTCATATGGAGACACAAGGGCCCTGATTGGCCAAAACAGTCTTTAAAAAGAACAAACTTGGAAGACTCATACTTCTCAATTTTAAAACTTACTACAAAGCTACAGTAACTAAATCGGCGCAGTAATGGCATATAGATCAATAGAACAGAACTGAAAGCCTAGAAATAAGCCCTCACATCTATGGTCAACTGATTTTTGACAAGGGTGCCAAGACCATTCAATGGAGAAAGAACAGTCTCAACAGCTGATTTTGGGACAATTCCACGTGGAAAGAATGTTTGACCCCTACCTCATACCATACAAATAAATTAACTCAATATACATCCAAGATGCAAATGAAAGAACTAAAAGTATAAAATTCTTGAAAGAAAATATATGGACAAATCTTCATGACTTTGGTTAAGAATCCACCTGACAATGCAGGGTTCAAGCCCTGGTCCAGGAAGATCCCCCATGCCAAGGAGCAACTAAGCCCGGGCCCCACACTACTGAGCCTGCACTCTAGAGCCCACGAGCCACAACTACTGAGCCAGCAAGCCACAACTACTGAAGCCCGTGCACCTAGGGCCCGTGCTCTGCAACGAGAGAAGCCACCACAATGAGAAGCCCACATGCCACAACGAAGAGTAGCCCCTGCTTGCCGCAACTCAAGAAAGCCTATGCACAGCAACGAAGACCAAAGGCAGCCAAAAATTAATTTTAAAAAATGGCCAACAAGCACATAAAAAGATACTTAACATCATTAGTCATTATGCAAAGGGAAAGGCAAAACAAACCACAATCAAAATGACAATGAGTATGAGATACCACTTTGTACCTATTGGGATGGCAAAAAAAAAAAAAAGTAAATAAAGAGTGTTGGTGAATATGGAGAAATTGGAACCCTTAGAAATTGCTGCTGGGAATGTAAAATGGTGTGGCCACTGTGAAAAACAGTTTGACGGTTCCTAAATAAGCTTAAAATAAAATTACCAAATGATCCAGCATTTTCAACTCTTATGTGTATACCCAAAAGAACTGTATGTAGGTGTTCAAATAAAAACTTGTACACAAATGTTCATATCAGTTCTATTCACAATAGCCAAAAGGTAGAAACAACCTAAATGTCCACGAATGGATGAACAGATAAATAAAATGTGTCTAAACATATAATGAAATATTATTCAGTCATAAAAAGCAATGAAGTACTGACAGGTGCTAGGACATGGATAAATCTCAGAAAGATTATTCTAGAGTCAAAGAAGCTTGACACAAAGGCCACATATGATATGATTCTAATTAAATGAAATAACCAGAATAGGCAAGTTCACAGAGACAAAAAGTAGATTAGTGATTGATAGGGGCTGGTAGGAAGGGGGAATAGAGAGTAACTGCTTAGTGGGTATGAGGTTTCCACTAGGGTGATGAAAAAGCTCTGAAACTAGATAGTGGTGATAGTTGTAAAACACTGTGAATATACTCAGTGCCACTGAACTGCATACTTCAAAATGATAAAACTGTAAACTTTGTTATGTATATGTATTTTAGTACACACACCAAAAAACCCTCTATCTGCATCCTTTCCCCCTACCTCCTCTATGGAACAAAAGGCCTCAATCTGTGTCTTTCCCAATTTTTGGCTTACTTTAAAAAAGAGTCTTATTGTACTATTTATATGTGTAATTACTATCATTTAATACCTACCAAAAACTCAATTGAGAAATAATATTTATGGATAAATGTCTGAATGTTTTGTGCCTTCTTTCGGCTAAACCAGTGGTCTCCAAATTGTTTTGATCATGGGGTCCCACTGATAAAACATTTTTAAGTACAAATTACTAAAGTAGATATTTATTTATAAATTATATATTATTGCTGTACTCATACACTGTAAAACATATACAAAAATATAAACTTTAAAAGGTTCATACTCCAATGAACCATTTTGCAAGTATCCCTATTTGGAGAGCACCTGTCCAAATCAATTTTATCTTGCGTTAAAGTAATGGTCTGCAATTTACTGACCCCTTGAAATCTGCCTTTATGGAATTCCCTAAACAAAGGCCATATTAGCCTTATATGATTGTTGTTACTGAGAATGTACTGTAAGGATGCCGATGAGGATTTTGTTACACCACAATGCCTTCTTTATGAGGACAGATGAGAGAAATTTAAGAAGCCTTAGTATCAGAAATATCTGTAATGCTTTTGAAAATTTAGTTTGCTTTTATATTAGAGTTATGTAATTGATCACAAAATTCTAGCAACACTAATTTCTAGAAAACATAAAGCAAAATTTGTGGCTCATCTTTAGCAACCATATCCACAAGGTATCAACTTGCCTTCCCATCACTCTTAATTCTTCATGTATTTATTTTTTAAATCATGTTGTACCTCACCCCTCCCTGGCTTCAGTCTAATTTTCCATCATTCCAATTCTTCATTTACTTAAAAAACAATCATATCATATTACTTATATGTGTGTGTGTGTGTGTGTGTGTGTGTGTGTATGCTTAAAAGCACCTCAAAATTTCTCAAAAGACAGGGAGGAATGAATAAACAAAAACCAACAGGCAATATTGTTCAGAATGGAGGTCATTCTAAACTTGAAGATCCCCTGTACCAAAGGTATAGACTTTGCAGATTTTGCAGCATTTAGCAGCAAAGCCTTTCATCCAAAGGGTAATTCGTAAATGAGTGTTGATGAAAAGAATGACAACTCAAACAGCACTGTACTACACTTTCTCACTCTTTTCCAGCTGGTAAGAAATGTTACAGTTAGGAAAGGGCAATTGGCTTTTTTTCACCTGTGTGCAAAGCTTAACTAAAAAGTCCATGAAAAATGCAGTCATATTGCCAGATGGAATTTGCAGCCATGTACCTGGACGTGTTTCCTTCTGGTGTGTTCTGAAGTAATTTGGGGATAACCTGTATTCAATGGTTTCTTGTTTTTCTTGCTCCGCTTCTCAAGGTATCTCCTCTGATGGTCGGTGATGCTGCTGTATAATTTAATTCGCCTGGGTGACAAACAAACTCTTTCACGACCAAAAGCATGGATCAGTCGGGCAGTATCAATGGTGGAAATAGAGCTGCTCCTCTCATGCAGAGTCACTTCCTTATCTGTTTGGGTCAATATATCTGATTCCACAGAAGTGGTGGTGGAAAGGATGTTGGTGGCAGTATCTGTGAGCAGCTCACTCTCCTCTGAGTGTCTAGAATCTGAAGAAGCGTTATTTATATAATGAAAACCTGGCAGTTTTCTCAAAATATATTTATCAAATTTAATCTGTTCAATTTTAATCTGCTTGGACCTCCCAGCTTGATGAGTAGAAAGAACCTTGTTTTTTTTAAGATCGCCTGTGTTTCTATGGCATTTCTCCAGGCTTTTATACTGTTTCTTTTTCTGAAGCTTGTTCTTCTGCTGTTGCTGTCTACCACTCCATTCCTTAACATCTTGTTTCCCTTTGCTATCATCCTGTGTACTTTCTGAGGGCTGGAGAAAATGTGTGATGGGATGCTGAAGAAGTTTAGCCAAATGATCAAGTCGCTCCACCAAGGAAAGTTCCTTCTTGGCACTGAACTCAGGAGGTTTCTGTTGCCTCTGTCGCTCCTGATACCTGTTCCAGAGTTCATTTAAACTCACAGTGTGCTGAGCTGTTAACTCTGGGATGGCCTTATGATCCCTTTTTAGGTCATTAACTTGTTTGTCATATTTTAGAAAATCTCTAGCCTGACTTTTAGTAGTATGCTTTACTTCTTTGTTTTCCAAGTTTACATCGATACTGAGGCTCTCTATTGTGGTATAATCTGACTTTGTCTTTGCCACATTTTGATAAGAGGAAGGAAGACAAGTGTGTTCTCTTTGTTTGTCTGGATGATGCTGAAAGGAATCTTTCCAAGAATGACTCATGAAAACTCTTCTTCCTAAGGATTCATGGCAAAAATCTTGATCACTTGGTAGGTGCACTGGATGATGAAAGTAAAACTTAGCTGACCTAAAGACAGAATGGGTGGTATTTTCAAATTCTGAATGACATCTGGACTCTGAAAAGGCAAAAAAAAAAAAAAAAAAAAAAAGATTTTGAAGGACTTTCAAGATATTTGCATTCCATTTAAAAATAGTATTCACATTTAATTCTTTAGATACAAAACAGAGACTGAAGGAAAGAATGGTCTATATAAAGATTAAGAAAACTCACTGCCTGGACAAAGGATTCATGCCTTGTGCCTAGTGGCCAGATTGGCATGGTAATAGTTTAAGAGACTCAGGATCAAAAGACCCAGATTCTGGGCTGGATTCTGCCACAGACTGGCTCTATGACCTTGAGGAGGGCATTTTGGTCCCTGGGATGTAACAGCAGCTGCTATGTATTACTGCTTGCTATGTGTGGGGTATTATGAATATGCTCTATATCTGTTTTTTTCCCCTCTTATAAAACTGAGAGAGAGGTATTATTAATCTCATTTTCAGCTAAGAAACCTGAGACTTTATTTTTATCATCAGTAATTAAATGGATGGAATTTTAAAAACTCCAACCCTTTACATGTTTTAGAGCCTTGAAAAATTCTTTTTTGTGAACCATCTTCACACCCCCTCAATTTTTTTTTTTGTGGTAAAATACACCTAATATAAATTACCATCTTCCATCTTCACATTTTGACAGTCATTCTATATCAAAACAGGCATTTTAAGATGTAGAACATCTTAACAACTATAAGCCGTAATTGTAAACATTAATTCAGTTTCCATACACATTTTTAGAGTTCTAAGTCTAAAGAAACAGACATACACATGAAACAAAGTATCACTTGTAACTATGGGATCCATTCTTCCTTCTCTATAGATTATTGGTAATCAGAATTTTCACTAAATACTCTGGGAATCCCTAAGACAATTTCCCCAATATATAGTGGGATACATGGAGTCTGCTTTTATATCTAAAGTATAAAAAGACTCTCAAACCTCCCAATGAACAAAAGTCCAGGACCAGGTGGCTTCACTGTTGAATTCTACCAAACATTTAAGGAAGAATTAATATGAAAGATTCTCAAACTCTTCCAATAAACAGAACAGAACACTTCCAAACTTATTTTATAAGGCCCACATTACCCTGTTACCCAGACGTTACCTAGATACCCAGTGTAGATACACTACAAGAAAATTACAAGCCAATATCCCTGATGAACATACATGCAAAAAAAACCCAAACAAAACATTAGCACACCAAATTCAATAATATATTAAAAGGATTATACACTATGATCAAGTGGGATTTATTCCAGGGATGCAAGGACGGTTCAACATCTACAAATCAATCAATGTGGTACATGACACTAACCAAATAAAGGATAAAAATCATATAATCAATAGATGTAGAAAAAGCATTTGAGAGAACTCAAAATCTATTCATGATAAAAACTCTCAACAAAGTAGGTCTAGAGGAAACATAGCTCAACGACCATTTCTGACAAGACCATAGCTAACATACTCAATGGTGAAAAATGGAAAGCATTTCCTCTAAGATCAGGTACAAGACAAGGATATCCACTGGCATCACGTTTATTGAACACAGTATTGGAAGTCCTAGCCAGAGCAATTAGGCAAGAAAAAGAAACAAAAGGCACCAAATCAGAAGAGAAGCAAAACTGTCACTATGTGAAAATGGCATGATTTTATATATAGAAAACCCTAAAGACTCCACCAAAAAAAACTGTTATAACTAATACATTCAGTAAAGTTGCAGTATACAAAATTATTTAACAGACAAAAATCTGTTGCATTTCTATATATTAAAAATAAACTACCAGAAAAAGAAATTAAAACAATCCTATTCATAATTGCATCAAAAGAATAAAATATCTAGGAATAAGTTTAACCAAGGAGGTAAAAGACCTGTATACTGAAAACATTGATGAAAAAAGCTGAAAAAGACATGAAAAAATGGGAAAATATTCTGTGCTCACAGATTTGAAGAATTAATATTGTTAAAATGTCCACACTACTCAAAACAATCTACAGATTCAACGCAATCCCTATCAAAATTCCAATGGCATTTTCCACAAAAATAGAACAATCCTAAAATTTGTATGTAACCACAAAAGACTCCAAATAGCCAAAGCAATCTTAAAAAAGTAGAAGAAAACTGTAGGCATCACACTCCCTGATTTCAAACTATGTTACAAAGCTACAGTAATCAAAATGGTATAGTACTGGCATAAAAACAGACATGTAGATCAATGGAACAGAATAGAGAGACCAGAAATAAACTCTCACATATAAGGCCAATTACCTTATGACAAAGGAGCCAAGAATATACAATGGGGAAAGGATAGTCTCTTCAATAAATGGTACTGGAAAAACTGGATAGCCACATGCAAAAGAATGAAACTGAACCATTATCTTACACCATACACAAATATCAATTCTAAATGGATTGAAGGTTTAAATGTAAGATCTGAAACCATAAAATTCCTAGAAGAAAACATAGGCAGTTAAGAGCTTTGACAGTGGTGTTAGCAATAATTTTTTGAATTTGACACCAAAAGCAAAGACAACAAAAGCAAAAGTAAATAGTAGGAGTACACCCAACTGAAAGGCTTCTGCACAGCAAAAGAAGCCATCAGACTACTGAATGGAAGAAGATATTTGCAAATGATATATCTGACAAGGGGTTAACATCCAAAATACACAAAGACTTCAACTCAAATAAAACAAACAAACAACCCAATTAAAAAAAGGGCACAGGATCTTAATAGACATTTTTGTAAAGAAGACATACGAATGGCTAACAAATACAGGAAAAGATACTCAGCATCAATAATCATCAGAGAAATGCAAACCAAAACCACAATAAGATATCATGTCACACCTGTCAGAATGGCTATCATCAAAAAGACAAGAAATAACAAGCATTAGTGAGGATATGGAGCTAGAGGTTCCTTTTTCTGTGCACTGTTAGTGAGAATGTAATTGGTGTTGCTGCTATGGAAATCAGTATGGAGGTTACCCAAAGAGTTAAAAATGGAACTACCATATGATCCAACAATTCTGCTTCTGGGTCTATACACAAAACAATTGAAAGCTTGGTCTTGGAGAGATATTCGTATATGTGTGTTCACTGCAGCACTATTTAAAATAGCCAAGACATGGAAACAACCTAAGTGTCCACTGATGGATGAACAGATAAAGAAAATGTGGTATGGGGGGTGGGAGGAATTGGGAGATTGGGACTGACATATATACACTATTGATACTATGTATAAAATAGATAACTAATGAGAACCTACTGTATATAGCACAGGGAATTCTACTCAGTGCTCTGTGGTGACCTAAATGGGATGGAAATACATAAAAGAGGGGATATATGTATATGTATAGCTGATTCACTTTGCTGTACAGTAGAAACTAACACAACACTGTAAAGCAACTATACTCCAATAAAAATTAAAACAAAACAAAAAAAATGTGGTATAGAGGGAAGTGGGCAAGATGGCAGAGTAAAAAGACCTTGAGCTCACCTCTTCTCACAAGCACACCAAAATCACAACTATCTGCAGAACAACCATTAAAAAAAAACATACACACACAAAAAACTGGAACCCACGAGAAAAGATCTCCTACACCAAAAGACATAAAGAAGGAACCACAACAAAACTGGTAGTAGGGACAGACTCACGATATAATCAAATCCCATAACCCCTATGTAGGTAACCTGAAAACTGGAGAGTAAATATATTACAGAGGTTCTCCCAGGCTGGGGGTCTGGCACTGTTGAGATGAGCCCACAGAGCATCTGGCTTTGAAGGCCAGAAGGCTTAATTGCAGGAGTCCCACAGGACTGGGGTAAATAGAGATATCGCTCTTAAAGGGTGCACATGAAATCTCATATACCCTGGGACACAGGGCCAAAGAAGTAATTTGATAGGAGCCTGGGCCAGACCTACCTGCTGGTCTTGGAGAGTCTCTTGGAGCGTCAGGGGTTGGGGGAGGGTGGCTGAGGCTCACCCTGGGGTCATAGACACTGGTGGCAGACATATTGGGGAACACTGTTGTTGGTGGATGACATATTGGCTCATTAGTTCCAAAACCTGGCCCCACCCAACAGCCTGCAGGCAACAGTGCTGGGACGCCTCAGGCCAAGGAACTAACTGGGTCAGGACACAGCTCCACCCATTAGCAGACAGGCTGCCTAAAGACTAAAAAGCTCACAGCTGCCTTTGGACTCGCCCCTAGACATGGCCCAGCCCACCAGAGGTCCAAGACCCAGCACCACCCACCAGTAGAAAGGCACAGGACTCTCCCACCAGGAAGCCAGGCCAAGCCTCTAGACCAGTCTCATTCACCAGGATACAGGCACCAAAAGCAAGAAAACTATGATTCTGCAGTGCAGGCCAGAGCCTACCCTGGGACCAGCTGGGCCCTGGACTGGCCCACTAGCAGGCCAAAGAAACCTTCAGGACACTCCAGACCCTGTACCCAACTGTGTCAGGAACCGACACCACCCCCACAACAACCTGAAATGAGCTCTGGGATCCCAGGGCCCTGCAGCTGGACTCCAGGAGCCAGCTCTGCCTGCCAGTAGACCAGCACTAACCCCAGGATCTGGCTTCAACTACCAGTGGGTAGGCAACAACCCTAGGGTCTTCAGGACCCTGACTCCATCCACCAGTGAGCCAGCATTAGCCCCGGGGCCCCTAGGATTCTGCAACCAGCCACATTGTGACCAGGCCCTGCTAAACAGCAGCCAGCAGCATCCACACAAGGCAGGACCTAGCAACCAACCAGACTAGGGGCCTACCAGACTGCCCACATAGTTAGCCTACCACAACAGAAGGCCCAAGTAGCCCTCTTAGGGTGAACCCCTGGAGTACACAGCTTGGGTTAACAAGAGGGGAGTGCATTGCTGGAGTGCACAGGATGCCTCCTACAGAGGGCCACTCCTCCAAGGTTGAGAGATGTAACTTACCTACTGCATACATAAAAATACAAATAGCAACTTATTGACAAAATGAGATGGCAGAGGAATATGTTTCAGATGAAGGAACAAGATAAAATCCCAGAAGAAGAACTAAGTGAAGTGGAAACAGGCAATCTACCCAAGAAATAGTTCAGAGTAATGAGCATATAGATGATCAAAGAACTCAGGAGGGGCTTCCCTGGTGGCGCAGTGGTTGAGAGTCCGCCTGCCGATGCAGGGGACACGGGTTCGTGCCCCAGTCCGGGATGATCCCACATGCTGCGGAGCGGCTGGGCCCGTGAGCCAAGGCCGCTGAGCCTGTGCGTCCGGAGCCTGTGCTCCGCAACGGGAGAGGCCACAACAGTGAGAGGCCCGCGTACCGCAAAAAAAAAAAAAAAAAAAAAAAAAAAGAACTCAGGAGGAGAATGGATGCACAGAACGAGAAGTTATAAGTTTTAAGAAAAGAGTTAGAAAATATAAAGAACAACCAGACATGAAGAATACAATAACTGAAATGAAAAATACAGTGGAAGGAATCAAAGTAGACTAAAGGATTCAGAAGAATGGATCAGTGAGCTGGAAGACAGAGTAGTGGAAATCACTGCCACTGAACAGAAAAAAGATAAAAAAAAAAAAAAAAAGAAATGAGGACAGTTTAAAAGATCTCTGAGACAACATCGAGAGCACTAATATTTGCATTACAGGGGTCCCAGAAGAAAAGAGAAAGAGCCCGGGAAAATATTTGAAAGAAAGAGCTCAGGAAAATATTTGAAGAGATAATAGCTGAAAACCGCCCTAACCTGGGAAAGGAAATAGTCATCCAAGTCCAAGAAGTGCAGAAAATCCCATACAGGATAACCCAAAGAGGAACACACCAAGACACGCTGTAATCAAAATGTCAAAAATTAAAGATACAGAGAATACTAAAAGCAGCAAGGGGAAAGCAACAAATAACATACAAAGGAACTCCCATAAGACTATCAGCTGACTTTTCAGCAGGCACTCTGCAGGTTGGAAGGGACTGGCATGATATATTTAAAGTGATGAAAGGGAAAAACCTACATCCAAGAATACTCTACTCAGAAAGGCTCTTGTTCAGATTTGACAGAGAAATCAAAAGCTGTATAGACAAGCAAAGGCTAAAAGAATTCAGCACCACTAAACCAGCTTTATAACAAATATTAAAGGAACTTCTCTAGGTGCAAAAGATATGAGAAAATTATGGAACAAAAAAGCTCACCAGTAAACATACAGTAAAGGTAGGAAATCATTCACAAACAAAGCTAGCAGGAAGATTAAAAGACAAAAGTAGTAAAATCATCTGTATCCACGATAAGCAGTTAAGGGATACAAAAAACAATTTGACGTAAAACATGACATAAAAAACAGTAATCATGAGGCAAGGAGAGTACACATGTAGGGTATTTAAGATGCATTTGAAGTTAAGACATCAGCAACTCAGAAGAATCACATATATAGAGAGAGAGACTGCTATACAATAACCTCAAGGTAACCACAAGCCAAAAATCTATAACAGATACACACATACACAAAAAAGGAATCTAAACATAACACTGAGGATAGTCATCAAATCACAAGAGAAGAGAACAAAAGAAGGAAAAAGACGACCTACAGAAACAAATACAAAACAATTAACAAAATGACAGTATACATATTGATAATTACCTTAAACGCAAACAGACTGAATGCTCCAACCAAAAGACACAAACTGGATGAATGGATACAAAAACAAGACCCGTTTATTTGCTGCCTACAAGAGACTCACTACAGATCTAGAGACACATACAGACTAAAAGAGAGGGGATGGAAAAGGTAGTCCACACAAATGAAAATCAAAAGAAAGCCAGAGTAGTAATATTTATATTAGATGAAATCAACTTTAAAATAAAAACTGTCACAGGAGACAAAGAAGGACACTACAGAATGATCAAGGGATCAATCCAAGAAGAAGATATAACAGCTGTAAATATATATGCACCCAACATAGGAGCACCTTAATACATAAGGCAAAATATTAACAGACATAAAAGGAGAAATCAACAGTAGCACAATAATAGTAAGGGACTTTAACACCCAACTTACCTCAATGGACAGATCATCCAGACAGAAAATCAATAAGGAAACATAGGCCTTAAATAACACATTAGACCAAAGGGACTTAACTGATATTTATAGAGCATTCCACCCAAAAGCAGCAGAATACACCTTCTTTTCAAGTGCACATGGAACATTCTCCAGGATAGATTACATGTCAGGCCACAAAACAAGCCTTCGTAAATTTAAGAAAACTGAAATCATATCAAGCTTCTTTTCCAACCACAACTCTATGGAACTAGAAATCAACTACAAGAAAAAAAAAAACTGCAAAACCCACAAACACGTGGAGGCTAAACAATATGCTACTAAACAACCAATGGATCACTGAAGAAATCAAAGAGGAAATCAAAAACTACCTAGAGACAAATGAAAACGAAAACACGATGATCTAAGACCTATGGGATGCAGAAAAAGCAGTTCGAAGAGGGAAGTTTATGGTGATACAGGCTTACCTCAGGAAACAAGAAAAATCTCAAATTAACAACCTAAACTTACATCTAAAGCAAGTGGAGAAAGAAGAATAAAAACCAAAGTTAGTAGAAGGAAAGAAATAAATATCAGAGCAGAAATAGATGAAATAGAGACTAAAAAAACAATAGGAAAGATCAATGAAACTAAAAGCTGGCTCTTTGAAAATATAAACAAAATTGATAAACCTTTAGGAAGACTCATCAAGAAGAAAAGGGAGAGGGCCCCAATCAATAAAATCAGAAATGAAAAAGGAGAAGTTACAACCGACACGACAGAAATACAAAGGATCACAAGAGACTACTATGAGCAACTACACGCCAATAAAATGGACAACCTAGAAGGAATTGATGAATTCTTAGAAAGGTACAATCTCCCAAGACTGAATGAGGAAGACACAGAAAATATGAACAGACCAATTACCAGAACTGAAATTGAATCAGCAATTTAAAAATTCCCAACAAAGAAAAGTCCAGGACCTAATGGCTTCACAGGTGAATTCTACCGAACATTGAGAAGAGTTAACACCCATCCTTCTGAAACCATTCCAAAAATTTGCAGAGGAAGGAACACTTCTGAACTCATTCTAGGAGGCCACCATCACCCTGATACCAAAACCAGACAAAGATATTACAAAAAAGAAAACTACAGACCAATACCACTGATGAACATAGATGCAAAAATCCTCAACAAAATACTAGCAAACCGAATCCACTAATAAATTAAAAGGATCATACACCATAATCACGTGGGATTCATCCCAGGGATGCAAGGATTTTTCAATATCTGCAAATCCATCAGTGTGATACACCACATTAACAAACTGAAGAATAAAAACCATATGACCGGGCTTCCCTGGTGGCACAGTGGTTAAGAATCCACCTGCCATTGCAAGGGACACGGATTCGAGCCCTGGTCCAGGAAGATCCCACATGCCGCGAAGCAACTAAGCCCGTGTGCCACAACTACTGAACCTGTGCTCTAGAGCCTGTGAGCCACAACTACTGAGCCCGCGTGCTACAACTACTGAAGCCTGTGCACCTAGAGCCCGTGCTCTGCAACAAAAGAGAAGCCACCGCAACGAGAAGCCCGCACACCGCAACAAAGAGTAGCCCCCGCTTGTTGCAACTAGAGAAAGCCCGCACTTTCAACACAGCCAAAAATAAATAAATAAAATAAATTTATTAAAAGAAAAACATATGATCATCTCGATAGATGCAGAAAAAGCTTTTGACAAATATCAACACACATTTATGATAAAAACTCTCTAGAACGTAGGCACAGAGAGAACATACCTCAACACAATAAAGGCCATATATGACAAACCCACAGCTAACATTATACTCAATGGTGAAAAGCTGAAAGCATTTCCCCTAAGATCAGGAACAAGACAAGGATGTCCACTCTCGCACTTTTATTCAGCATAGTTTTGGAAGTCCTAGTCACGGCAAGCAGAGAAGAAAAAGAAATAAAACAAATCCAAATTGGAAAAGAAGAAGTAAGCTGTCCACTTTTACAGATGACATGATACTATAAAATCCTAAAGTTGCTACCAGAAAACTACTAGAGCTCATCAATGAATTCGCTAAAGTTTCAGGATATGAAATTAATACACAGAAATCTGCTGCATTTCTACATACTAACAATGAAACATAAGAAAGACACATTAAGCAAACAATCCCATTCACCATTTAGAACTAATAAACGAGTTCAGCATGGTTGCAGGATAAAAGTTAAATATTAAAAAAACCAATTGTATTATTATATACCTGCAATTAACAAACTGAAAATGAAATTAAGAAAACCATTCTGGGGGAATTCTCTGGCGGTCCAGTGGTTAGGACTCTGCAATTCCACTGCAAGGGGGCATAAGTTAGATCCCTGGTTGGGGAACTAACATCCCTCAAGTCAAGCAGCACAGCCAAAAACAAAATCAAAAACTAAAACAAAAGCAAAAGAAAACCATTCTGTTCACAACAGTCTCAAAAAAATTAAAATATTAATGTAAATTTAACATAAGAAGAGAAAAACTTCTACTCTGAAAGCTACAAAAAATTACTGCAAGAAATTAAAGTATATCTAAATAAATGGAAAACATCCCAAGTCCATGGACTTAACTGTTAAGAAAGCAATTCTCACCAAACTGATCACAGATTCAACACAATCCCTATCAGAATCCTAGCTTATTTCTTAGTAGAAATTTTGCAAGCATATGGAATTGTAAAGGACCCAGAATAGCCAAGACAATCATGAAAATAAGATAATGTTGGAGGACTCATACTTCCCAATTTTAACTCACAGAATGGGAGAATATATCAAAATCAAAATTTAGATAAGAGTGTGTATCTAGAATACATAGAACTCTTAAAATTCAATAAAAAAGAGAAATAATCCAAATGAAAACCAGGCCAGGATCTGAATACACATTTCTCCAAGGATAATGCACAACTGGCCAATAAGCACACAGAAAGATGTTCAACATCATAATCATGAGGCAAATGCAAATCAAAATCAAAATGAGATACAAATTCACATCCACTAGAATAGACCCAATGAAAAAGTCAGATAATAAGTGTTGGTGAGTTTGTAGAGAAATTGAAACGCTCATACATTGCTACTGGGAATGTAAAATGGTGCAGCCACTTTGGAAAACAGTCTGACAACTCCTCAAACGATTAAATATAAAGTTATCACATGATCTAGGAATTCCATTCCTGGGTACATACCCAAGACAAATGAAAACATACTGTTCATATAAAAACCTGTACATGAACATAAAAGCATTTATATTTTATAAATATAAAATCATTATTTTATAAAAGCATTATTCATAGTAGCCAAAAGGTGGAAACAACCAAATGTCCATCAACAAACGGATAAACAAAATGTGATACATACATACGATGAAATATTATTGAGCCATTAGAAGGAATAAAATAATGATATAAGCCCGTAACTTGGATGAACCTGAAAACATCATGCTGAGTTAAAAGAAGCCAGTCACAAAAGTCCACACATTAAATGATTCCATTTGTATTAAGGTCTAGAATAGGAAAATTTATAATAGAGACAAAGTAGATCAGTGGTTGACTTAGGGCTTGGGGGGAGGTGCGTGATGAGGAAACAGAGGGGTGATAGCTAAGGGGTATAGGGTTTCTTTCTGAGGTGATAAAAATGTTCTAAAATCAACTGTGTTGATGGTTGCACATATCTGTGAATAGGGTAAAAATCATTAAATGGTACACTTTAAGTGGGAGAATTATATATGTGCATTACATATCAAAAAAGCTGTTGAAAAAAATGTTCTATGATCATTTGAAAGGTTTTTTTTAAAAAGCATACAAACATTTATACACATCAACCTCATTATTTCCAGATGTTTCTCTAACGCTTTTTTTTTTTTTTTTTAAATTTCATTTCCATGGTCTGTTATGGGCTAAGTATGTGTGTTCAAGCTCCCTAGTGTTCTGTATTATCCATTTCTCCTTGAGGGTCCTCTAGGGCAGCAGTCCACAACTTTTTTGGCACCAGGGACCGGTGTCATGGAAGACAATTTTTCCACAGATGGGGGTGGGGGGTAGGGGGATGGTTCAGGCGGTAACATGAGGAATGGGGAGCGATAGGGAGCTGCAGGTGAAGTTTCGCTCGCTCGCCCGCCACTCACCTCCTCTGTGCGGCCTGGTCTAGAGTATGTTTCTGCAGGTTATGTTTCCATCTTTCTTTTCCAAGCTATGTCTCCTAGACTACCCACTGCAGAGTTGCAATGTTGTTTTTTCATCTTATACATTCTTTTTTGTGTGTGATAAACACAGAAGATTAAATTTACCATCTTAACCAATTTTTAAGCATACAGTTCAGCAGTGTTAAGTATGTTCACACTGTTGCACAACAGATCTCTAGAACATCTTCATCTTGCAACACTGAAACTCTACACCCAATAAACATTAATTTTCCCTCCTTTCTCTCCCCAGCCGTTGGCAGCCACTTTTCTACTTTGTTTCTAAGATTTTCACTATTTCAGATACTTCCTATAGGTAGAATATACAATGTTTATCTTTTTGTGACTGGCTTATTTCACTCAGCACAAGGTCCTTGAGATTCACCTAAGTTATAGCGTGTGACAGGATTTTCTTTTTTTTAAGGCTGCATAACATTCTATTGTATATATATCACATTTTTATCCATTTATCCACACATATTTATCCATTCATCTGCTGATGGACATATCTTGATTATTGTGAGTAATGCTGCAATGAACATGGGTGTGCAGATATCTCTGAGATCCTGCTTTGAATTCCTTTGGATATACACCCAGAAGTGGGATTGTTGTATCATATCGTTATTCTATTTTTAATTTTTTAGGAACCTCCATACTGTTTTCCATAATGGCTGTGCCATTTTATATTTCCACCAACAGTGCACAAGGGTTCCAATTTCTCTGCCTCCTTGCCAACAACTGATATTTTCTGTTCTTTTGATAGTACCCATCCTAATAGGTGTGCAGTAGTATCTCATTGTGGTTTTGATTTGCATTTCTCTGATGATTAGTGATATTAAGCATCTTTTCATATACTTGTCGGCCATTCATAAATACTCCCTGGAGAATTGTCTATTCGAGTCCTTTACCAATTTTTAAATTGGGTTTCTTTGTTGTTGAGTTTTAGAAGTTCCATATATAATCTGGATATTCATCACTTATCATGATTTGCAAATACTTTCTCCTATTCCACAGGTTGTCTTTTAACTCTGTTGATTGTATCCTTTGAAGCAGAGTTTTAAATTCTGATACAGTATAATTTATTTATTTTTGCTTTTGTTGCCTATACTTTTGGTGTCATATCCAAGAAATCATTGCCAAATCCAATGTCATGAAGCTTTTCCCCCACGTTTTCTTCTAAGAGTTTTATAATTTTAGCTCTTCTGTTTGGATCTTTGATCCATTTTGAGTTAATTTTGTATATGGTAAAAGGTAATGGTCCAAATTAATTCTTTTGCACGTGGATATCCAGGTTTCCAACACCATCTGTTGAAGAGACTATTCTTTTCCTACTGTGTAGTCTTGGTGCCCTTATGGAAAATCATCCACCTAATACATTCTTGATGTTAGCAGCTGCACGAGGACTATTTTCAAAATACAGTATCCACAGATTAGCTTCTTGACTCCTTTCTTTTCTTATCTGGATACTGTTCTATATTCCTCTAAGACATAAAGTTTGACAGCTAGGTAGTAACGGCTTGTGTCCTATACAGTTTTCTTTTATGTTATTAGAGAAAGGGGGCCATGGGTAAACATAAATAGATTTGATCTTGGGTCCTTTTTATCGTAATTTTTAAAAAGTTTGTATTGAGGTTCTTTCTGTCTTTGTCACAGTCATCTGGAATGCCTTAAGCTTTCTGCTGTTTCAGTGTTGAGACATGATACTTCACTTCTAATACTATCAGCCTTGAGTATTTAATTGTAATTTTGTTTCTAAATTGCCAGTATCTTTTCCCAGAAGTAACAATTATCTTACAAATAAATACATACATCCACACAGACAGAGAAGCACTGAAGTGATATGCATAAGAAAGCAAAAAATAAAAAAATGGAACTCTGTTTAAATTGTGAGACTACAGTCTCATCAGAATTAAGTGGAAACACATAGACACAGGCGTTTGCGTGCGCATGCTCTCTCTCTCTCACACCCCCTACCCCACTCCCCATTACCTGCAATATCTATTTGCAAGGATTTCTTCTCTTCGGGCCAGCCTTCCTTAGGAACTGTCCTCTTACTGTGGATCTCCTCTTTCTGTTTAGTGGCTTTAGTGTCTGGTAGATTAACAATCTTCGTGTCTTGTAGTTGAGCTGACTGCTCTGAAGCAGCAGCAGCACTGGAACCTAAGAGAGGAAAATCAAGATTCAGACAGGAAGCTGACAAAAATTATTTTAAAATACCTCTCAAGCATCTACTAGTGTGAGAAGATAGTTACGCTGGATAAACAGTGAGATGGATGCAGGACAGGAATAAAGACACAGACGTAGAGAACAGACTTGAGGACACGGGGAGGGGGAAGGGTAAGATGGGACGAAGTGAGAGAGTGGCAGGGACTTATATACACTACCAAATGTAAAATAGATAGCTAGTGGGAAGCAGCCGCATAGCACAGGGAGATCAACTCAGTGCTATATGACCACCTAGAGGGGTGGGATAGGGAGGGTGGGAGACACAAGAGGGAGGAGATACGGGGATATATGTATATGTATAGCTGATTCACTTTGTTATAAAGCAGAAACTAACACACCATTGTAAAGCAATTATACTCCAATAAAGATGTTTAAAACAAAAAAAAAGTGAGATGGAGGGCTTCCCTGGTGGCATAGTGGTTGAGAGTCCGCCGGCCGATGCAGGGGACACAGGTTCGTGCCCCGGTCCAGGAAGATCCCCTATGCCACAAAGCGGCTGGGCCCATGAGCCATGGCCGCTGAGCCTGCACGTCCGGAGCCTGTGCTCCGCAACGGGAGAGGCCGCAACAGTGAGAGGTCCACGTACCGCAAAAAAAAAAAAAAAAAAAGAGATGGAAAGAGAAAAGCATTTTGGGCAAAGGTGACTACATATGAAAAAAATGGAATCAGGAAAGCAACTGAACATCTAAGAAACAGTGCAAGTATATAATTTATTAGATTATAGAATTTGTAAGGAAAAGAGAGAAAAATTAGCATTTGAAAAGTTCTTTGGGAGCCCATTCTACTGTTCTGAAAGACTAGGCTAAAAAATTTAGTTTTCATTCTTTTTTTTTTTTGCGCAGGCTTCTCATTGCGGTGGCTTCTCTTGCTGCGGAGCACAGGAGGGCTCGAACCCGTGTCCCCTGCTTTGGCAGGCGGATTCTTAACCACTGCACCACCAGCGAAGTCCTAGTTTTTATTTTCAAGGGCAATGAAAACTTTTTGATGAGGAAATTAACATGATCAAAACTTTTTCTGAAGCATTTGTTTAAAAACAGCAAAAAAGCTGGTAAGTTTTCAAATACAATATTTGCCCAGAATACAATATAACTTCTGAAAAAGAATCAATACACAAAAAAGAGAAGTGGCTAATTATACTCCAAAATATGTTTCTATTTATACTTGTGGCAGACTACCAGCTGTCCTCTGAAATCCATTTTCCTTTTCCTCTAAAATAGAACCTGATTTATCTGGGCATACCATAATAGAGATTATATTTCCCAGCCTCCCGGGCAACATAGGTTGGTGTGACCATGTGAATAAGTCTGGCCAATAGGATGGAAGGGGAATGGTACATTTAACTTTTGAGAAGTATTTAAAGGAAGAAATACACTTTTTTCTTTATCCTTTTTTTTTTTTTTTTTTTTTTTTTTGTGGTACACGGGCCTCTCACTGCTGTGGCCTCTCCCATTGCGGAGCACAGGCTCCGGACGCACAGGCTCAGCGGCCACGGCTCATGGGCCCAGCCGCTCCGCAGCATGTGGGATCCTCCCGGACCAGGGCACGAATGTGGGATCCTCCCGGACCGGGGCACGAACCCGTGTCCCCTGCATTGGCAGGGGGACTCCCAACCACTGCGCCACCAGGGAAGCCCTCTTTTTCCTTTGTTTTCCTTTTTGCTGGCTGGAATACGTGTCTGACAACTACAGCATGAGAATGGAGGCTAAAATGTTGAAGCAAAAGGAGAGAAAGAGCTTTGTTCCCTGATACTCTTTTCTGTCTTCTTTAAGCCAATGTCATTTTGTTTTTGTTTTCATCTCTCAGAGCCAAAACTATCCTAAACGAAACACACTTTTACAGGCATTTTTAATCAGCACAGTCCTACCAAAGTAAATTAACTGGGAAGGTAGTTAGGAAGTAAACAAGCTAAATTCCTGAAGAACAAAGGCCTATATAAAACAATTTTATTAGAGAATTAGCATCTCATGGCAACAAATGTTTTTATCAGTAGAGTTTTTAAAAGTCCATTATGTGAATTTCTGGCAATGCGATTAATTTGTGTATAATATTCATAAAGTTCTCCAAAAATATCTCAAGGAGCTTTAAAAATGTTAGTTTTACCTGCCAGTGTACACCAAAAGTTGCAGCTAACATCCTATTTCACATATGAACAAGATGGAGGGTTGAAGAGAGCAAGAATATATAATATTTTTCTATTTATATTCATTTTAGAAGGTCAGAATAAAACAATAGGCAGATGATTCAGTTCCACTACCTGTAATGTCTTTCTGCAAGGATTCTTTTTCTTCAGATCGAGAAGCCTCGGTCACTGCCCTTTCACTGTAGATCTCCTTTTTCTGGTTTTTGTCTGAGAGGTCCTCATCCCCAGTGGTAAGAACTTGAACTTGAGCATCTGGAATAATGATGTCATTTGATCCCAGGGAGAAGGAAAAGATAACACAAGCAAGTAATCCACCCCTTCCACCCCAAACAAAAACCAAAACAAAAACCTCTTTATATATTAGGAAAAAAAGCATCTCTTAGGCTCAACCATGTAAAAGCTGTGACAGTTTTAAGGACTTTATAACATATGACAGTTTTGGGGGGTTTGGAAAGTTCTCCATATTTTTCTGTGTACAATCACTTTAAACAAAATCTGTTCTTTGCTGTTTTGATGCAACAGTTTAAAAAAAAAATCCAGATCAGGTATCTTTCAAAGTGGCAAAGTACATCTGAACAAGACTATTCAAAATTTTTGTCACTTAGGGGGCAAATTTTGATATTTCATATAATCCTAGAAAAGCATCTATATCATCTAGATTTTATATATAGTACTTATATAATTCTTTAAAATCTCCTGAGGTTAAATTTGTCTAATGCTTTCTATTTTCCTTCTGTTTTTCTTGGTCATACTTGCTAGAGATTTATCTACCTTATTGGTCTTTTAAAATCAGCTCTTTTCTTTTCTTTTTTTTTTTTTTGTGGTACGCGGGCCTCTCACTGTTGTGGCCTCTCCCATTGTGAAGCACAGGCTCCGGACGCGCAGGCTCAGTGGCCATGGCTCACGGGCCCAGCCGCTCCACGGCATGTGGGATCTTCCCAGACCGGGGCACAAACCTGTGTCCCCTGCATCGGCAGGTGGACTCTCAACCACTGCGCCACCAGGGAAGCTTTCTTTTCTTTTTTATTGTATGAGAAAACGCAAGTGCAAAATAATAATGTTGGTAAATAAATTAAAAATCACCAATACAACAACTAGGATACAGTTATCAAGCAGTTAATACGGTTATATGTTTTTTACAATGGATTGACAAGAGATTCATTTCCTATCTCTAAGAATGAATATTTTTCAACAAAGCAGTCAGAAAGGCAATAGAGATTACGAAAAACAACATAATGAACACCAATGTGTCTACTATAGAGCATAAGAAATAAGATAAAACATTACAGATATAATGATATAATGATACCCTGTGTAAAGCCTCAATGATACCATTCTCTCTTTTCAGTAGCAACCTTAAGCTCAATTTAGAGTTCGTCAATCTCAAGGATGTTCTTGAACTTTTTACTATACAGTGCTGCATGTATTAGTCAACAATGTACTGGATGGTTTTGCGTGTCTTTAAACTTTATATAAAGGGTATAATACTCTGTGTACCTTTAAATAACTTGCCTTTTACACTCAGTATTACGACTGGGGGATTTACTCATAGTGACTCTAATTAACTCATTCTCAGTGTTATGTAGAATTCTATGGAATTAATATATCAATTTTCACCTGTTGGTAAACTTTAGGCTATTTCTAATTTTTTTTTTTTTTTTTTTTTTTTTGGTGGTACGCGGGCCTCTCACTGTTGTGGCCTCTCCCATTGCGGAGCAAAGGCTCCAGACGTGCAGGCTCAGTGGCCATGGCTCACAGGCCCAGCCGCTCCGCAGCATGTGGGATCTTCCCAGACCGGGGCACGAACCCGTGTCCCCTGCATCGGCAGGCAGACTCTCAACTACTGCGCCACCAGGGAAGCCCTCTAATTGTTTAATACTGAAAAGCATTACAATGAACATTACTATAAAATTTCTTTGTAGGTTGTATGAGTTTCAAATATCTTCTCTCAGTCTGTGTCTTGTCTTTGAATTATTTATGATGTCTTTCGGTGCACAAAATTTTTCATTTTAATAATACCACTTATTTTCTTTTTCCTTCACGGTCTGTGCTTTGTGTGTCTTATTTAAGAAATCATTCTTTCATGGTCAAAGGTCATCTGAATTCTAAAAGCTTAAAGTTTTCTTTTTACATTTAATATCATTTGGACTACATTTTTGTTTAATGTGCAGCAGGGATCTATCTGATTTTATTTTTTCTTACATATATAATCAATGGTCCAAACACTATTGAATAGTTCACCCTTTCTCCAGGATTGTTATGTCATCTGTTTCATATATTAGTTTCCACATTCATGGGTGTGTTTCTGGGTCAACATGTTGTTCCACTTTTCTTTGTTTATTCCTTTGCAAGTGAGGTCTTAAACATATATATTATATATATATATAAATTATATATAAATTTTATATATGTGTACACACACACACACACACACGTCTTTTGATGTCTGGTATAGCAAGTTCCCTTACCTTATTCTTTAAATATACTTCTTGAATTTCCAAAAAAATTTTGGAATCAGCCTGTCAAGTTCTATGAAAAAATCTACTGGAATTTTGAGTAGCAATTCATTGAATTTATTTAAGTCTTCCTTAATATATTTCAATGAAGCTTTATCATTTTCTCTAGTTTTTCATGTCCTTTGTTAGATTCATTTCTAAGTACTTATTTTTTGTTGTTTTTAAAAAAAGTATCTTAAAAAATCTTTTGCATTATGTATCAGAAGACATGTATCAAAAAATGCACAGAGAACTCAGTTAATTGTTAAAAAGTGAACATGTACCCAGGTAAAAAAAAAAAAAATCTGCCTATATAACCCTATATGCTCTCCCCTCATTCTTTCAATCTCCCTCAGGCTGAGCATAACACCCCATTTTAAATGCAACAAATTACTTATATATCTGAACTTTATATAAATGGAATAATACAGCACATAGCCTTTATGTCTTGCTTTCTTCTCTTACATTATATTTGTCAGATTCGTTAAGTGTTAAAACATATATTTGTCTTTTACTCAGTCTCATTTACTGGTTACTATTCAACAGTGTTAATATGGTACAATTCACTCATACTACTGGAAAAATAATGGCATAATAAATATAAAAATAATGGCATCAGGGTAATTGCCAGTTTGGAGCTATTACAAAAACTGCTGTAAAGAATATTCATGTGGCAGAGGAGACACCGCCACAGTTGCCGCCACCTCCGGGATTTCTGGTTCTTTTCTCTTCGCCTTAAATTCGGGTGTCTTTTATGAATAATCAAAAGCAGCAAAAGGCAACGCTATCAGGCCAGCGTTTTAAAACCAGAAAAAGAGATGAAAAAGAGAGGTTTGACCCTACTCAGTTTCAAGACTGTATTATTCAAGGCTTAACTGAAACTGGTACTGATTTGGAAGCAGTAGCAAAGTTTCTTGATGCTTCTGGAGCAAAACTTGACTATCGCCGATATGCAGAAACACTCTTTGACATTCTGGTGGCCGGTGGAATGCTGGCCCCAGGTGGTACACTGGCAGATGACATGATGCGTACAGATGTTAGTGTGTTTGCAGCACAAGAGGACCTAGAGACCATGCAAGCATTTGCTCAGGTTTTTAACAAGTTAATCAGGTGCTACAAATACCTGGAGAAAAGTTTTGAAGATGGAAGTTAAAAAGCTGCTGCTGTTCTTAAAGGGTTTTTCAGAGTCGGAGAGGAACAAGCTGGCTATGTTGACTGGTGTTATTCTGGCTAATGGAACACTTAATGCATCCATTCTTAATAGCCTTTATCATGAGAATTTGGTTAAAGAAGGGGTTTCAGCAGCTTTTGCTGTAAAGCTCTTTAAATCATGGATAAATGAAAAAGATATCAATGCAGTAGCTCCAAGTCTTTGGAAAGTGAGCATGGATAACAGACTGATGGAACTTTTTCCTGCCAATAAACAAAGCGTTGAACACTTCACAAAGTATTTTACTGAGGCAGGCTTGAAAGAGCTTTCACAGTATGTTTGGAATCAGCAAACCATAGGAGCTCGTAAGGAACTCCAGAAAGAACTTCAAGAACAGATGTCCCGTGGTGATCCATTTAAGGATACAATTTTGTATGTCAAGGAGGAGGTGAAGAAAAACAACATCCCAGAACCAGCTGTCATTGGAATAGTATGGTCCAGTGTAATGAGCACCGTGGAATGGAACAAAAAAGAGGAGCTTGTAGCAGAGCAAGCCATCAAGCACTTGAAGCAATACAGCCCTCTACTTGCTGCCTTTACAACTCAAGGTCAGTCTGCGCTGATTCTGTAACTGAAGATTCAGGAGTATTGCTATGACAACATTCATTTCATGAAAGCCTTCCAGAAAATAGTGGTGCTTTTTTATAAAGCTGAAGTTCTGAGTGAAGAACCCATTCTGAAGTGGTATAAAGATGCACATGTTGCCAAGGGGAAAAGTGTCTTCCTTGAACAAATGAAAAAGTTTGTAGAGCGGCTCAAAAATGCTGAAGAAGAATCTGAGTCTGAAGCTGAAGGAGGTGACTGAATTTGAAACTACACCCTCAGTAAAGCAAACAGGAGTTGTAGATAAAATATCATGTCTCCTGTGTCCTGGTTCTTACATCTTCCTACCTCCCTATATCAAGCACGATATAAGGGCTTTCATGGCAAATTTTAACTGTTTCTACGGTTACTGGAAATGTTGGATTTAGTTTCTGAAACCATGTTTTAAGTAGCTACAGGAGCTACAGATTTGAATTTAATGTTGCATTAGTCTTTTCACTTATCTTCTACCTCCTGTATTTTCTACTGTAATAATGTAATTTAAGGCCTTCCACAATGAATAGTTCACTTTTCCCCTGGGTTTTCTATATCAACAGTTTTCAAGATATGATTTGGTTAAAAATAATTTGTTATAAAAATTGTTTGCAAATTAAACTGTAAAAGTAAAAAAAAAAAAAGAATATTCATGTATGTCTTGGTGCTCACGCACATCCTTTCCTGTGGAGTATATAGTTAGGAACAGAACTGCTCTGTTATGCTTTTGTGTAACTTAGTAGATAATGGCAAATTGCTTTCCAAGGTCACTCTACCAATTTACATTCTTACCAGCAGTGAATAAGTACTGTTTGTTCTATATTCTTACCAACACAGTATTAACTTTTTCATTTCAGCCATTTTAATGGGTATGCAGAGATATCTTACTGTGGTCTTAATTTGCAATTCCCTGTTGATGAATTAAGTTGAATATTTTGCATACGTTCATTGGCTACTGGATAGTCTCTTTTATAAAAAGTACCTATTCAAGCCTTCTGTCCTTTTTAAAAATTGGATTGCCTAACTTTTTCATACTATTTGTATGAGTTCTTTTTATATTCTGGATAGAAGTCCTTTATGAGATATGTATTGTAAATATCTTCCCCACTCTGTGGCTTGCCTTTTACTCTTTTATTTGGTGTTTAATTAATAGAATCCCTTAATTTAATGTGGCATATCTGTCAGTTTTTTTTTTTATGGCTACTATTTTTTGGGGGTGGGGATCCAATTTAATAAATGTTTTCCCATTCCAAGATTGTGAGGACATACTCCTCTGTATTTTCTTGCAGAAGACTGACCTATCCATCTATCTATGCCTTTCATATTTAAATCTGAAGTATAAAGAATTGATTTTGGTGTACAGTGTAATGTAGGGGGGTCATAGTTCTATTTTTTTCCTAACATCCAATTTACCTAACATCATTTTACTGAAAAGATCATCTTTTCCCCCACCATACTGCAGTGGTACCTTTACTGTAAATCAGGTGTCCATATATGTGAATCTGGAGTATTCTCTTCTATGGTCAGCCTATTTATTCTTGTGCCAACATCACACTGTCTTAATTACTAAAGTTTCATAATAAGTTTTGATACTTGGTAGTGTAAACCTTCTAGAATCTTTTTCAATTTTTTATTATTTGTATTTAAGGGTGTAACGTTACCCCTAATCACTTTGGCTATCTTCTATACATTTTGATAGCAGAATTTTATTATTATTTAGTTTTAAATATATTGTAACTTCCAGTATGACTTTAACTTCTGAGTTACTTAGAATTACATTTTTAAATTTTCAAATACATGTTTATTATATTAGTATATATATATAATATTTACATATTAGGTATATTAGTTTCCTAGGGCTGCCACAATAAATTACTACAAACTGAGTGGCTTAAAACAAAATAAATGTATTCTCCCACAGATCTGGAGTTTAGAAGTCGAAATCAAAGTGTCAGCAGGAACATGGTCTCTCAAAAGTCTATCTGGGAGAATCTTTCCTTGTCTCTTCCAGCTTCTAGTGACCCCTAGTGCTCCTGGCTTCGGACAGCATAATTCCAATCTCTGCTCCTGTCTTCACATGGCCTCCTCTCCTCTTTTTATAAGTACACTAATCATTGGATTTAAGGCCCACCCTACATCCAGGATGATATAACCTAGAGATCTTTAACTAATGACATTTGCAAAGACCCTATGTCCAAATAACATCACATTCTGAAGTTTCCTGTGGACATGAATTTTGGGGGGATTACTACTTAACCCATAAAACAGATTTTTGTTTCATTTTGTTATTCCATGTTTTTATTGTTGAGTTCTACTTTAGCTACACTGTAGTCAAAGAAGCTGTTCTGTTTGAACATCAATTCTTCAAAACCAACAGCTTCATCAATTTTTCTAAGTGTTCCGTGTGTTCTTAAAAAAATGAAAAGTTCTCTATAGTAAGTCAAACTTTTAAATTCCATTTTTAAATCTTGTCTACTTTAATTTTCTTTCCTGGTCTCTCACTTTCTGATAGATATGTATTGTTGGGTTTACCTATATTTTCCTGTCATTTTTCCTGCATACAAGTTTGAGTAAAAGAAAATAAACTCAAATTTTATCTTATTGGTATATTTGAGACTTTTGTTATTATGAGGTAAACTCATAATATATATTAATATTTTTTGGCCTGGAATTTTATTTTGTCAATATTAACATTGCTCATTAGCTTTATTTTAGTTAGTATTTGCCAAATATATCATTTTCCATCTCTTCCATGTTTTGGGAGGTAAGGCAAAATAAACTGTAATCTAATCAAAAGAACATATACAAATGGTTTTGAAAGTCAAATAGTTCCAGTAAACTTATAACAGAAATCAACAGTTTTCAAATACCACCAATTTATTTAGCCATTTCTTCTAGTATCACTATCCTTGTTTCCAAATAACATGCCTTTATATTGCTGTATCCTTTTTAGTTCCAGAAATTATTTTTTATTTCCTTCTATGATCAACATGGATTTACCTTTTATAGAACTTTCCTGTCACACCCATATTCCCTCAATCTATCTTCTGAAAAGTTTTAGCCCTATATTAATGTTCATTGTTTATATATTATGTAAATTGTAGTCATGATGATTAAATCAATATTCAGTGATTGTGTTATGTTTCTATTATTCAGTTAAACCAACTAGTATACCGTAATCACATTTATTTTCTTTTACAAAGTTTTGCTTTTACTGAGGAGTTAATAATTGCCTATTTTTGCATTTGCTATGTTTCTATATACCAATCCCTACATCATCCTCATAAATGTAAATAGAATTGAAAATCTCTTCTAAATACAGTCAACTACATAAGGTATTCTATCAACTCGACCTTTTTCTTACAGTCCTCAATCTGAACTTGTTCTAGATCTTCTGTACCACTGCTGCAATGGCAATTCCTTTCCCCCCTCTTCTATGTTGGCCCCATTTCCTCCATCCCATGTTTTCCTTTAAAAAAAATTAAATCTACTCCTTCATTTTATTTAGTGAAATAATTTTCCCTCAGAATTTCAAGGCATCACTCCTTTGGTTTCTAGTTCCATGTATTATTTTTGAAAAGCTTAATGTCAGTCTAATTTGCATTTCTTTATATGGTACCTGTTTTCTTTCTGGAAGCTTTCAGAATCTCTTTCCTTGCCAGTGTTTCAAAATTTCAAGGTCATGTGCCTTGGTGTGGATTTTTATGTACATGACAATTCCTATTAGCATGGAAATTCATATCCTTCAGTTTTGGAATTTATTCCTATACTAGTCCTTTGAGTTCTTCTTTTCTATCTTCTCTACTATCTCTATGGAACATCTGTTTTTGATGTTGACCCTCTGGGGCCAATCTTGAATTTTTTTTCATTTTCCCTTCTTTTTATGTTGTTTCCTAACAGATTTCCTCACTTTTATATTCCAATCCTTCTACTGAGATTTTTACTTCTGATATATTTAATGGGCTCACTTAGCTATTATACAGAAGTCACTATTCAATTTTCCCCAGCAAGTATCTTCCCCCTATTCTTCTAAATCCTTTAAAGTGAGAGGCTCTGAGGCTGGGCTTCTCCAAACGGTGAAATAAGAGGACTTCTCCTTAGGATGTTAAGTCTGGAAATAGACCAACAATAATAGTAGCAGTGGACCCACATAACAAGTGGGAAGTTATAGGGGTCCCTCAGTGAACAAAGCCTAACTTATTTCACACACATCATCCTTACCAAATGCAAACTAGAGGTGAGTTATATTTGGTAAGTTCATTGTGCAGACTTCTGATGGAGTTCCCTTAGTCTATCACTTTGTTCCCTGCCAATTTTTCTACATCCACCTCCTTCTCAATTGTCTGACAGTGGGATCACAGGGTTATCTATATGTACCAAATTACCACTAATATATAGCTTGTATATGAGAGTTTTTATTTATGAACTACATTTTGCAAAAATATTTGCCTTTCTATTTACTTGGCAGCCTCAACGTTAACTGGCAGATGTACTTCTTTTATCTTATTTCAAAAGACTTCAAAATGCTTTTCAGTGCAACAAAAAGTTATCTGGAAGAATAAATGTGTGCACTTTAGCAAGCAGCCTTTCATTCGGTTTCCTCATAAAAGCATTAACAACATCATATGAAGTCATTAACACTATGCCAAAACTGGAACATAGAGCCAGCCTATGTTTGAATACTGCCCCGGGATCAGTAGGTCCTATTTGCCTAATAGCTATGCACAGGAATAAAAAACTGTAAATGCAACAAAGCAACACATGCAAGTATACATGTAGAAATTTCAGTGGCTCCTGGAATTTTTATTTAATAAATACTACTGTGCATCAGTTAAAGAAGCACAATGTCAGGGATGCAAAGGAAAAACAATCATGCAGATTCCTAAAGATTAAAAGCTTTTATAAAACAGTGGGACCTATATCTGGGGGCAAGGATGAAAATTCAAATACCCACAGTCACCAGACTGACAAGGTAGATGTATGAAGTGGATTGAGTCCGAGACTCGTGGGGACTGAAGCAAACAGGAGAATGTATGTCCTCTCTGCAGAGGACAACCATGCCTCAGGGTCAACTGATAACTGCCATGGAATAATACAAGTTGAGTGCCACTACATATTCTGACTTCTCAAGGGAAGCCCCAAATCTTATTTTTAGATGTTGGCAGCAAAATTTTTAAAAATTTAAAACACCATGTGAGCCATACACTTTCCTGCAGAATCTAACCTATGAGACATTAGTTTGTACCATCTGACAGATAAATTCATGAGGCATTTTAATCAAGATTTTCTATGAATTTTAGTCTTTAAAACATACTTAAATGGATACTATTTCATTTCAAAAGTTGCAATATATTTCCCATAGTGAAAATAAAGTCTACAGTTTTCAAAAATCTAAAGCATTTAAAAAGATTTTATATTTTCCTTCTTGTACATATCCAATAAAACAGCTAGGAGAAAAGTTTCCATTAACAAAGCAGAAAAAAAAGAAAGCCTGAACAATACTCTCATTTAAGATGAACAGGAAAAAAAAAGGCCACAGAGGGCTTCCCTGGTGGCACAGTGGTTGAGAATCTGCCTGCCAATGCAGGGGACACGGGTTCGAGCCCTGGTCTGGGAAGATCCCACATGCCGCGGAGCAACTGGGCCCGTGAGCCACAACTACTGAGCCTGCGCATCTGGAGCCTGTGCTCCGCAACAAGAGAGGTCGCGATACTGAGAGGCCCATGCACCGCAATGAAGAGTGCCCCCACTCGCCGCAACTAGAGAAAGCCCTCGCACAGAAACGAAGACCAACACAGCCAAAAATAAATAAAGAAATAAAGAAAGAAAGAAAGAAAGAAAGAAAGAAAGAAGTTCCTTTTTAAAAAAAAAAGGCCACAGAATACACAAAGCCAATCCAGTCACCTGCATTATCTTTCTGAAAGGGTTTTTTCCCCATTGACAAGGATGCCTTAGTTACCACCCTCTTACTGTAGATTCCCTCTTTATGTTTAATGTTAACAGTGTCTGCCAGGTCATCATCCCTTGTGCCTAGCACCTGAGCCGGGAAGTCTGGAGCAATGGCATCATTGGATCCTACAGAAAAATGGAAAAGTAGTACAGTTAACACAAGTACAGATTGAAGAAAGACAAAAAATTTACCTCTTAAACCACTTCTATAAAAAAGGCACTACCAAAAAAAAAAAAAAAAAAGGCACTACCATGGGAGTGTTACAGGGTAATCAGAAGGAGACATCAGTCAAACTGAAGCTGTCAGAAATGTACAATATTGCAACAATATACTGGAGAAGCAAATGACATAAGAGGAGACATATAAGTTAGAAGGGAGACAATTTCTGGCTCAGGAACATTTTCAGAGGAGGAGAAAATAGTTTGTACCTTGGAAAATAAGTAGGCTTTTTGAAATATGGAGAGGAAGAAACAAAGGTATTTTAGGTAGAGGTTACAGCATTAGCAAAGACCAGGAAGCAGGAAAACAGATTAAACAAAAAAATCAGATACTTTTGTGGTCAGACTGTATTATGGACTACATTAAAGACAGTGGTGGGAGCTATTAAAAATTGTTTGGGGTCTTCCCTGGTGGCGCAGTGGTTGAGAGTCCGCCTGCCGATGCAGGGGACATGGGTTCGTGCCCCGGTCCGGGAAGATCCCACATGCCGCGGAGCGGCTGGGCCCGTGAGCCATGGCCGCTGAGCCTGCGCGTCCGGAGCCTGTGCTCCGCAACGGGAGAGGCCACAACAGTGAGAGGCCCGCGTACCACAAAAAAATAAAAATAAAAAATTGTTTGGGACAAAATTCAGCAGGGCATGGAATCCCAAGCTATAGGGGTAAAGAGTGTAAATTTTACCGTACATGAAATGCAACATCATTAAGGATTTTTTAATAAAGGGAACTGCAATCAGTTACATTTTAGGAAGCTTAATCTGACAATAATACAAAAGACAAAACATTGTAAGGAAAATTTTATGTGATAAAGTAAATACAAGATTTGAAAGTAACTTTATTTTCTTTAAAATATATTTCAATATTCTTAAAACCACTAATATAGGAACTGATAAGAGAAGTTTATCCATGTCACATATAAGAGGCAAAAGAACATCTCTGGACGTACAAGAGTTTATAGTAACTATAGAATTATCTTCTACAAAGATGCTTTTCTTTCTTAACTTGTACTCCATACTTCATGCATTTTCTAAGCACCTAAAATGTGTATGGCAATAAAAGCTGGGTAAGTATCAGTTCATTTGTACAGTATAAATATAAATAAGTCATGAGTTATATTTCAGGACAGATTGCAAGGATCCTATTAAGCCTTCCGGGTCATATGTACACTGAGCTTTTCTTTGCTTCCGTGGCATCACGTTCTTTTATTTGCTCCCTACCTCTCTGGTAAATCCTTAGTGTCCTTTCTTCCACCAAATCTCTCAATGCTGGAGTTCCTCAAGGGGTCAGAACTGGGTTCTCTTCTCTTCCTGGATGAACTCATTGATCATCAATATATGGAACACTACATGTGGATGACCAACAAATATATATATCTAGCTGGAACCTGTTTTCTGAGCTTCAGATTCTAGCATTCAGGACACAGCTAGCCTCTAAAGCATTTGGAGGAAAAATTAGAAAAAGATGTCCCTTCCTCATAAAAAAAAATTTTATTTTATATATTATGATACAACACAAACAACTATACGTGAGGGTCTCTTCACCACCTCCCTTTATTCTCCAAAAGAGGTGATTATGTCAGGTTCAGAGTTAGGTAAGGAAGAATAATTAAGTTCCTGAGAGCAGTGCATGGATGTACAAGAGAATCAACCTCCTTGGAGCTGAGAGGCAGTTGAAAGAGAGTGTAGCCACACATATGTGTATATGCCATTGAATGTATGTGTACTTATTTTCCTGCATCTGTGCACAGCTGCAGAATGTGTGAAGATTTACGTTTCAGGCAGGAAGAGAGTTAACATTATTGCTCCAGAACTCTAACAGGAGATTTGGAATCTTCACACCTGGGTGTTTTCATAAAAAATGGCATATGTTTATGACGTGAACAGAGCCACCTTCTAGATAGTGCCCTTGCATACAAACTCAACTGTAAACATTCAATTTACATTTAATTGCAGGTTTAACATCTCTACATGGATGTGGAACAGAAATCTCATTTTTAACATGTCCAAAGCAGATAT
Source organism: Tursiops truncatus (assembly GCF_011762595.2). Taxonomy (NCBI): domain Eukaryota; kingdom Metazoa; phylum Chordata; class Mammalia; order Artiodactyla; family Delphinidae; genus Tursiops; species Tursiops truncatus. The sequence goes on from NC_047047.1 coordinate 26,794,888, forward strand.
TTTAACCATCTTCTCCAAATCTGCTTCTTCCTCAGGCTTCTCCATCTCAGTAAATGGCACCGTTATTTACCCAGTTGCTTATTCTAGAAAACTAGAACTCATTTTTTTTTCACCTCCTTCTCCCTTACTCTCCATATTCTACTACCAAGTCCAGGAAGAACTATTTCCTAAAAATAAGTTGAATGTGTCCACTTCTCTCCATCTCTGTCATCATCACTCTAATCCTAGGTGCTACCACTTCTGACACTAATTACTGCAACAGCCTTCAGCTAACTGGTATCCTCACTTCTACTTCTTGACCCTCCCTTCACCTGGGCTCCTTGCCTTTCCATCCACAAGCTATTCTCCATATAGCAGCCTGAAAAAAATTTACAAATGTAAATCAAACCACAGTTGCCTACTAGAAGAAAGTTCAAATGCCTTAATATGGTTTACACAACCCTGGATCATCTTGAACCTACCTATCTTTAACCCTATCTAGCCACAGCTCTGCTCTACCCACACTGCCTTCTTCTCACTTGTCAAATGCATCAAACTTTCCGGTTTCTGGAGCTCCTCCCATTCTGTTCCCTTCCGCCAGAACACTCTCACTCCCCACTCTCTGCCTGCCTAACTTATCTATATCCTCTAGATCTCAGCTCAAAAGTTTCTTCTTTGGAAAGGCCTTCAAGGGCTCCTAAAACTAAACTGGATCCTTTTACTCTCTTAAAACTCTTCTTTATTTTCCTAACTCGTCATTTGTAATTATGTACTTATTTGTATCTATTTGTTAATATGTGTCTCTCCACTTGAACATGATCATATGGGGCATGTTTATTTTGCACAGCGGTATAAATGTAGCACCTAGCACGGTATCTGCCAGAAACACGGTAAGAACATTAATACTTTTTTGGTTGAAGAAAAAATGAACATAAGCTGAAAGTTTCTGTGACCTTAAAAAAAAAATAACCTGGTCATTGCAGAAAATTCAGAAAAGTAAGCAGAAAACAAACAAACCAAAAAACTCGACCATACTTTGGTTATAGATCCTTCTAAATGAATATATAGTGGGATCAAAATGTATATACTTTCAGTATCTTTTTTTCCCACCCAAATAGAGATACATTTTATTTAAATGGAATTTAAAGTCAGCATATAAAGTGAAAAAACATGCAGGGTCAAAATCATCCTTGAAGGTTGAAATTGATATCTTGTCTGCTCAATAAATCCATCAGAGTCCACTTTTTCCCCCTGGCTTGTAACAAATCACTGTGCCTTCATCTAAGCACCTGATGAAGTACCTGACTTGTGTTTAGAGACCACATTGTACTAAAAACACTTAAACTCTAGAATCATACTCAGGGAAGCAAGTTAAAAGATGCTTAAACTATAAAAGTCAAATGCTGACAATGAACTTCGAGAACTGAGGTTTCCCACCTCTCATTTCAAACTCTCTCATGATAATATGCTGATAAGAGTGTGGAGGGTACAACACACTTGTACTTTTAAGATTCATTCTCCTCTTCTCTTTTTGTTAAATACGTGTAATTGAACTTTTTTAAATGCATGTGTGACATAATGCCTACGTACGCCAAAATTACTCATCATAGTTAAAGATATTTCATTGTAATCCATTCATCTGACTTATTTATGCTATCTTAAGTTTCTTGTTTCCTGTATTTTTTTGGCTGCGTTGGGTCTTTGTTGCTGTGTGTGGGCTTTCTCTAGTTGCGGCAAGCAGGGGCTACTCTTCCTTGTGGTGCGCGGGCTTCTCATTGCAGTGGCTTCTCTTGTTGCGGAGCATGGGCTCTAGGCTCGCGGGCTTCAGTAGTCGTGGCATGAGGGCTCAGTAGCTGTGGTGCATGGACTTAGCTACTCCATGGCATGTGGGATCTTCCTGGACCAGGGCTTGAACCCGTGTTCCTTGCGATGGCAGGCAGATTCTTAACCACTGAGCCACCATGGAAGCCCCTCTTGTTTCCTGTTCTTGTTCTATGTTATTTTGCTAATTTTATATACTCAACAATAATTTGGAAGACAGATATCTAGTTTTAAAATTCTTTTAGAGGTTTTTTTTTTGGTAGCTTTTTTCCATTGTAGTAAAATATACATAAAATTTACTATTTTAAATATTTTTAAGTATACAAGTTAAGGCATTAAGTATATTCACATTGTTGTGCAATCATCACACCATCAATCTCCAGAATTAACTCATTTTCCCAAATGGAAACTCTGTACCTTTTAAACAATGACTTTTGTTATTGTTTTTTTTCTTTTTTTTCTTTTCCTCCTCCTCCAAGCCTTTTGTGACTGGCTTGTATTACTTAGCACAATGCCTTCAAAGTCCATCCACAGTGTAGCACGTGTCAGAAATTCACTGCGTTTTAAGGCTGAATAATATTCTATTGTATGTATGTATCACATTGTATTGATCCATTCATCAGTTCATAGACATCTGGATTGTTCTCACCCTTTGGCTATTGTTAATAATGCTGCTATGAACCTGGCTGTTCAAAATCTGTTCAAATCCCTGCTTTCAATTCTTTTGGGTATATACTTAGAAGCAGAATTGCTAGATCATATAGTAATTCTATGCTTAATTTTTTGAGGAACCACTACACTGTTTTCCACAGTGGCTATACCATTTTACATTCCCATCAGCAATACACAAGAGCTCCAATTTCACCATATCCCTGCTAACCCTTGCTCTTATTTCATAAAAGCCATCCTAATGGGTATGAAGTGGTATCTCTTTGTAGTTTTTATTTGCATTTCCTTCATGACTAATGATGTAAAACATCTTTTCACGTTCTTTTTGGCCATCTGTATCTTTCCTGGAGAAATGTCTCTTCAGATTCTGTACTCATTTAAAACTTAGATTGCTTTTTGCTGTTGTTGAACTGTAAGAGTTCTTCATATATTATGGATAGTCATCTCTCATCAGATATATGAATTGCAAATGTTTTTCCCAATTCTGTGAGCAACCTTTTTACTATGTTGATAGTGTTTTTTTTGGTGCACACAAGTTTTAAATTTTAATCAAGTCCAATTTATTTTTTATGAAAACTTCTTTAACCTATCTGATCACCAAGTCATGAATAAAATGACAGCTCTTTAGTCAAAAAGACAAAAAATACAATTGTTTTTTCTTTTCATGCCTCTCATTCCAAAATTAACTTTTGGCATTTTTTTTCCCACTTTGTAACTAAATTTTCTATTTAGATGAGTGTTGTGTTAAACTGACTTCAAAGTTCACCACTGATCACTTTCAGCACTGCTTCATTTCTCTGTAATGAATTCTTCATTTTGATTCATCTCTTCAGCTGGGTGAGTCTTCAAGTGAATTTTTCAAGAAGGTACAGAGGTTGAATATACTTTCTAGCTGCTGTGTACTTGTGAAAATGTCTCTTCATTGTCATACTGCTTAATGAAAATGCACTGGGTCCATAAATCCTTGAATTTTCCCAATAAATACAGATTTGGTTCCATTATTTTTACATTTAGTATTTTAAATAAGCCTGATATCAGAATAAATTTTGTTCTAACTTTTTTTTTAATTGTATATTTATGGGATTTTTTTCTTTTTTTCTTTTTCTTTTTTTTTTTTTTTTTGGCGGTACGCGGGCCTCTCACTGTTGTGGCCTCTCCCTTTGCGGAACACAGGCTCCGGACACGCAGGCTCAGCAGCCATGGCTCACGGGCCCAGCCGCTCCGCAGCATATGGGATCTTCCCAGACTGGAGCACGAACCCGTGTCCCCTGCATCGGCAGGCGGGCTCTCAACCACTGCGCCACCAGGGAAGCCCTTTTTTTATTTTGACTCAAAAATCTTTTTCTGATATGTATCTCAGTCTCTGACTTTTCCCTGGATTTTTAAGACAATTTTCAATCTGCATACAGTGTTCCCCTTTTCAGGAGAGGGATGTTTTATTCAATTAAGTGTTTGAATATTACTTTCTTCCTCAGCTACAGATATAGTTCTTGGTTTGGTTTACTTAGCTTTGTTTCTTATGTCTCTCATCATCTTTCACAGCATGTTCATTTTCTTCTTTTTCCTCTGTAATTTTGCAGACTCTCAGATTTGTCCTCATCACTAATTTAACTTCCTTCATGTTAATTCCACCCTTTCTTGCCTGCAAAATGTATTTTAAATCTGTTACCAAATCTTTAGTTTTAGGCAGTCTTTCCTTCATATGTTCATTCCTGCCCCCCCCACTTTTTTTCAAAATGGAGACAAAACATAAAATTCATCAATTAAAGTAAGTGTACAATTCACTAGTTCTTAATATTTTCACAACCAATATTGCTATCTAATTCCAGAACATTTCTGTCGCGCCCCCACAAAGAAATCTTGTATATGTTAGCTGTTACTCCCTATTTTCCCCTCCCCAACATCCCCTGGCATCCACTAATCTACTTTCTGTCTATATGGATTTGCTTATTCTGGACATTTCATATACATGGAATTATACAATATATGACCTTTTGCTATTGGCTTGAATTATTTCTCCCTTTAACAGTGTCAGTTTTTTGGACTTCCCTGGTGGTACAGTGGTTAAGAATCCACCTGCCAATGCAGGGGACATGGGTTCGAGCCCTGGTCTGGGAAGATCCCACATGTGGCGGAGCAACTAAGCCCGTGCACCAAAACTACTGAGCCTGCGCTCTAGAGCCCAAGAGCCACAACTACTGAAGCCCATGCACTTAGAGCCTGTGCTCCTCAACAAGAGAAGCCACCACCACAAGAAGCCCACGCACCACAACTAAGAGTAGCCCCTGCTCGCCACAACTAGAGAAAGCCCGTGCACAGCAACGAAGACTCAACGCAGTCAAAAATAAAAATAAATTTATTTTAAAAAATAGTGTCAGGTTTTTTCATTTTAATTCTGTTAGTTTTTGTTTATGTATTTGGGACTTGCTTATACTGCATTTGTCTTTTAAGTCATATAGGAGAAAAACTGAATTACAAACAAAAATACATTTATACTGTCTTTTGTATTTACTTATGTAGTTACCTTTGGTACTTTTTTCATGTGGATTTAAGTTACTGTCTGGTGTCCACCATTTCATCTTGAAAAAAATCTCTTTAGTATTTTCTGTGGGTCAGTTTGCTAGCAGTCTTTCAACTGTTGTTTATCTGAGAATGTCTTAATCTCTCCTTCATTTTTGAAGGGTAGTTTTGCTAGGTACAGAACACTTGGTAGGCAGGTTTTTTTCCTTAGCTCTTTGCATATGTCATTGCAATGCCTTCTGGCCTCTATGGTTTCTGATGAAAAATCAGCAATTAGTCTTATTGAAGATTCTTTGTACATGATAACTCCACTCTTGCTGCTTTAACACTGTCTTTGTCATTTGATGGTTTATGATGTATCTAGATCTGGATCTCTTTGACTGTATCATGCTTGGACTTCCTTGAGCTTTTGGGATGTGCAGATTAACAGCAGTCATCAAATTTGCGAAATTTTAGGCCATTATTTCTCCAAATACTCCTTCAGTCTCTTTTTCTGTCTCTTCATCTGGAACTCCCATTATGTATATAATAGGATGCTTGAAGGTGTCCCATAGGACTCTGAGATTCTGTTAATTTCTCTTCATTATTTTTTCTTTCTGTTTCTCACACTGGATAATCTCAATTGGCCTATCTTCCAGTTCACTGATTCATTCTTCTGCCTGTTCAAATCTGATACTGAGCTTTCTCCAGTCAATTTTTTATTTCAGTTATTGTACTTTTCAACTACAGATCTTCTATTTGGTTCTTTTTTGTAATTTCTCTTTATTGATATTCTCTATTTGGTAAGACACTGTTCTTATACTTCTTTAGACATGATTTCATTTAGTTCTTTGAACATATTTTAAATAGCTATTTTAAAGTCTTCATTTAGTAAGTCCAATGTCTGAGATTCCTCACAGTTTCTAAACTGCTATTTTTCTTTTGTATGGACCATATATATATTTTTTATTTTGAATTTCCATATCTTGTAACTTTTTGTTGAAAACTGGACATCTTAAAAAATATAATGTGACAACCCTGGAAATCAGAGTCTACTACCTCCCTAGGGTTTCCTGCTGTTGCTTTATGCTGTTTTTTTAAAGTAACTTTTCTGAACAAATTCTATAGAGTCTATGGAAGCTGCCACTCAACTAGCTTAGTGGTCAGCTAACGCCTAGATGGAGATATCCTTAAACATCTAGAAACAACAAATCTCCCAGTCTTTGCTGAGGGACTACGTGCACATAGCCGTCAACGCTGAGGGCAGGGAGTTATCAATTCTGCCTTAGCCTTCCCTTTCTTTTTGCCCAGAGCCTCAAGGGCAGCCAAAGTAAAGGGTAGGCCCCTCTCAGGTCTTTCCTCAGCATGCACTCAGGCCTGTGCACACTTGTGGTCTTCTAGAGTCCTAGGAATATGTCAATGCTTTTCAAAATATCTATGGACATCTCATCCTCAGTTTTTCCGTTAAAGCTTTTGGTTAGTCTATTGTTTGTCTCAAGTGTTATCCACTGCCTCATGCAGTGTGGCATTAAAACACTTGCCTGGGGACTTCCCTGGTGGTCCAGGGGGTAAGACTCCGAGCTCCCAAAGCAAGGGGCCTGGGATCAATCCCTGGTCAGGGGACTAGGTCCTGCAACTAAGGAGTCTGCATGCCGCAACGAAGATCCTGAGTGGTGCAACTAAGACCCGGCACAGCCAAAATAAATAAATATTTAAGAAACTAAAATAAAACACTTGCCTGTAAGTGTTTTTTGACAAACACCTCACACACAGACACAGAGGCTCATACACACTGGATAGCTCTGAGTAAGGTCAAATAAAGATAAGCCTTTTGAGTGGAGTTTTCCAGAGAGCCATCAGACAGGTCAAATACTGATAATTCTTTGGGAATGAAATTTTGAAAGAGGTCCAGCTCTGTTCTGCTCCCTCCAGTCCTGGGAATGCAGACTGATATTTTTCAATTTTATCACTGAGCTGAGTGTGGCAATGAGAAGAGGGCAAGTTAAAATGCCACAAGCTTACTATTCTTATCAAGGTTCAGCCATTTTTCTTGAATAAATGCTTGCTACAAAAGCTACAGGCCTTTGGTTAATTTCCAGAGTTTTGGAAAAGTTTTGCCAAAATTCTGTTGCTTTTATCACAGGGCAAAATTTTGGAGGTGTTTACTCCACCCTTTTTTTCTGCTATTAACTCGTCACTTTGTTTTAAAAATCCCAGCCAGTTCTTTCCCCATGGCTTTTTGCTCCTATTGACAGTAAGTATTAGTACATAAAGTATTTAAATGTCTTTAAATGAATATAAAAATAACATCTATATTATATATTGGTATGAGGTATAAAATGGCTTAAGAAAAAAAGACATAGTACCTAACTTCAAAGAACTTACTGTCAGATATAAATGAAATCCTGTTACTACTTAAGAGGGTTACTTGGGGCTTCCCTGGTGGCGCAGTGGTTGAGAGTCCGCCTGCCGATGCAGGGGACATGGGTTCGTGCCCTGGTCTGGGAAGATCCCACATGCCACAGAGCGGCTGGGCCCATGAGCCATGGCCGCTGAGCCTGTGCGTCCGGAGCCTGTGCTCCGCAACGGGAGAGGCCACAACAGTGAGAGGCCCGCATACCACACACACACAAAAAAGTGTTACTTGACCTAATGAGTAAATCTCTAACATCTATTGTACCTATATTCACAGAACTTACATATAAATGAAATCCTGTTACTACTTAAGAGTGTTACTTGACCTAATGAGTAAATCTCTAACATCTATCTCTTTCTTTGCGAGGTTACCTTTGCCTTGTTTTTTTGTTTTTGTTTTGTTTTTAGTTTATGTAATTTTATTTTTGGCTGTGTAGGGTCTTTGGTGCTGTGCACGGGCTTTCTCTAGTTGCGGCGAGTGGGGGCTATTCTTTGTTGCAGTGTGCGGGCTTCTCTTGTTGTGGAGCATGGGCTCTAGGCGTGCGGGCTTCAGTAGTCGTGGCACATGGCTCAGTAGTTGTGGCTCGCAGGCTCTAAAGCGCAGGCTCAGTAGTTGTGGCGCACGGGCTTAGTTGCTCTGTGGCATGTGGGAACTTCCCAGACCAGGGCTGGAACCCATGTCCTCTGCATTGTCAGGTGGATTCTTAACCATTGTACCGCCAGGGAAGTCCCTTTGTTTTTGTTTTTAAAAGAATTTTATGAGTTCAATTGTTTACTCATTCTCAACTGAGAGAAATTATTTGGTCCAAATATCTGCAATGGTTTATGACTTGCCCTTGGCCCCAAACTCTAGTTGGATCTTTCTAATATCTATAGAATCACAACATACTAATAGACAATATCTATCAGAACAATTCCTAGGCTTTCATCTAGAGCAGCTCTACTGGTCTAAGAAACTATTATTTTCAACTGTCAACTCCCTCACTCTCAGAATAGTTGCAGAACATGATAAATGACAACCTCAAGTGTATATAGCTAACAGATCTCTTCTTGTCTAATTGATGCATTCAGTACTTTATTTATAGGGACAGTATACCTCAGGATACAATGTACCATCCCTGAGTCATCTTCTCTTCCCACTACTGTCCAATTTTTCTAAAGTTAATGTCTCCAAAGGGAAGAGTTAGGATGTAAATGAACAGAAGTACACAGGAGGCCTCAAAAAATACTGGAACACCTGATTAGACTTCTATTGTTATATTCTGTTTTCTGAACTAGGCGGCTGAAAGTGAGACTGAGATAAAAGATTTTCCTACCTACAATCAATTAAGTAAGCTTGTTCTATTTCTGGTAGCCATTAAGTGTTTTTAAAATCATAGCCATGCAGGTAGTGAAAATTTCTTCCAGTTCCTGGTTATAGGCTTAATAATCAATCCTAACATATGAGCATTTTGTGGTTCTTTTTTTCAGTGGCATCACAGTGGGAAATCAGGAGCAATTTTACCAGGGGCTTTAACTCAGTTACTATCAGATACTAGCTGGGTCCTCTTAAAATTAACAGAAAATCTGCGTAAGACCAGGGACAACTACTTTCTTTTTAATTTCTACACCTATAAAGATGTCTTATGACAAATCATTAACAATTTATATCTAAACTGAACCGAGTCAACTCCTGTGGACCGATCAATATGTTATCCCAACAATCAAAACCCCACACCACACCAACTCAGTATCCTTATCTTACAATTTTCCACAGAAAATATTTATTCAGTTCCTCCACGGGATGCTATTCATTTTCTAAATCTGCAGTTCTATTGTGGTGATCTCACAGGGATGCTGTGGGATATTTTAAAATTCTAGGGAAACAGTGATATTTAATATCTGGTGTACAGGACAAAAACTAATAGCTAAAGATAGTTTAAAGTTCCAACATTAGATACTGCTACATTCCTTTCAATGCTGCTGTCTGTATCTCTGCAGAGTTGGATTCTTGACAGTTTCTGCAACAAAAGCAATAAATGGGGGTGGTTGTGTCCAATTTCATCTCAAGGTTTGAGAAACTGTGCCCTAATAGCCACATATATCTCATTAGCAAGTAATTATGCATATTTATGAACAAAGTAAAATGTTTTCTTTCAAACACAAAACCAAAAATATTTTTGTTTATTAAGTTGTAAGATCAAAATGGTAAGTATTTTTATGTCCTAATAACATAATAGCTTAGTATCTGAAAAAATACTTCATGTATTTATATGCTGCTGCTGATTTATATCCCCATGATGATGAGAAAAGAAATCACCCAAACACTAAGGTGACTGTGAACAGAGAAAACTCGGAAACCTTTGTCCTAGATGGAGTCCACTAACCCAAACAAGTAACTGTTCATACAATTTTCTTCAAATATTTATCAAATGTTTGAGTGTACACAATACATCTGACCAAATAACTCACCTATCTGAACCAGAGACTGAGTCATGAAAAGCTCCATGTTTCACTTAAAGATTAAATAGCACTGAGCTTTCATATGTCATCCAGAATTAAACAGCCAATCCACAAATAAAATTTCAAAAAATAAAATTTTGAATAATTTCTGCACAGTACCTGAGTGTGAGCTCTCAATGGTGGTGTCTGACTTGGAATCCAGAGATGAAGGAATCTGTCTTAATTGGGGAACATAGTACATCTTCGTACTACCAGAAGGCTTATATGGCAACAGTAAAGGCTGGCCTAAGGAGATAAAGATCAGAATAATTAATAAGAAAACATTTATTAATTAACTGAACAAATATTAAGTACCTTTATTGTGCCAAGGAGTGGTCAAGATTCTTGGAATATATCAGTAAACTAGCATTCTAGAAGAGGGAGATATACAGTAAACAATTAGCATACTAAATAAGTAAATAATCTAGTATTTTTATAAATTATTAGTGACATAAAAAATTAGAAAATACGGGGCTTCCCTGGTGGGGCAATGGTTGAGAATCTGTCTGCCAATGCAGGGGACACGAGTTCGAGCCCTGGTCTGGGAGGATCCCACATGCCGCGGAGCAACTAGGCCTGTGAGCCACAACTACTGAGCCTGCGCGTCTGGAGCCTGTGCTCCGCAACAAGAGAGGCCGCGACAGTGAGAGGCCCGCACACTGCGATGAAGAGTGGCCCCCGCTTGCTATAACTAGAGAAAGCCCTCGCACAGAAATGAAGACCCAACACAGCAAAAATAAATTAATTAATTAATAAACTCCTACCCCCAACATCTTCTTTAAAAAAAAAAAAAATTAGAAAATTCTGGGACTTCCCTGGTGGCGCAGTGGGTTAAGAATCTGCCTGCCAATGCAGGGGACATGGATTCGATACCTGGTCTGGGAAGATCTCACATGCCGTGGAGCAACTAAGCCCGTGCGCCACAACTACTGAGCCTGTGTGCCACAACTACCAAGCCCGTGTGCCACAACTACTGAAGCCCGCCTGCCCTAGAGCCCGAGCGCCACAACTACTAAGCCCATGTGCCACAACTACTGAAGCCCACGTGCTCTAGGACCCTCGTGCTGTGAGTACTGAGCCCTCATGCTGCAACTACTGAAACCTGCGCGCCTAGAGCCCGTGCTCCGCAACAGGAGAAGCCACCACAATAAGAAGCCTGTGCACCACAACGAAGAGTAGCCCCCACTCGCCACAGCTAGAGAATGCCCATGTGCAGCAATAAAGACCCAAAAAACAGCCATCCCCCGCCAAAAAATTAGAAAATGCTGAGGAAGATTAGAAGTATTTGGGAAATTGCAGCAGGATGCTGTTTAAATAGAGTGGTAAGGGCAGGATCCATTGAGAAGATGACTTCTTAGCAATCTATTCCATATTTAGATGGCTCTAACTAAGAAACACTTTATCTATATTGAACCCAAACCTGGTCACTGTTAACCCCTACTACTGATCTTTGGAGGTTCTTCCTCCAGAGTCATAGAAAGTAAATCTAATTCTCTTCTATGTGGCAGATTTTCAAAATAAGTTTTCCATTATAAAAGTATAAATTCTCAATATTAAAAAAACACACAGAAATAAAAAAGACAAAGTCTTACCACTCAAAGATAACTATTATTAATATTTTAATGTATTTCTACAGGTCTTTCCTCTGTATTTCTTATTTGTTTACATAGTTGTGTAGAGTATGTATAATTTGGAATTCAGTTTTTCTACTTTACATTTATAAAGTTTGTTTTTCTTAAATACTAACTGGTAAAATTCTTTCTAAACTGTCTATGACATGGTAGTAATTTGATTATTATAGAAGATGAAATCTTTTTCTTATTTTTTTTTTTGCTTCATTGGGTCTTCATTGCTGCACGTGGACTTTCTCTAGTTGCGGAGAGGGGGGCTACTCTTCGTTGTGGTGCACAAGCTTCTCACTCTTCTCACTGCGGTGGCTTCTCTTGTTGTGGAGCACAGGCTCTAGGCACGCAGGCTTCAGCAGTTGTGGAGCATGGGCTCAGTAGTTGTGGCTTGCGGGCTCTAGAGCACAGGCTCAGTAGTTGTGGCACACGGGCTTAGTTGCTCCACAGCATGTGGGATTTTCCCGGACCAGGGCTCAAACCCGTGTCCACTGCACTGGCAGGTGGATTCTTAACCACTGTGCCACCAGGGAAGTCCCTGAAATCTTTTTCTATATACTCGTTTTTCTTTCATGATGTGGTAGAAACTCTCTCTCTGTAACAGCATTTTGATATTTAGCTGGGTACATACTGCTCATGCGTACACTGTTATTTCCCAATCTCCCTTGCAGACATGTATGGACATATGACTAAGTCTGGGCCCATAGGTCAAGGGTGAGAATAATGCCTGCAACTTCCAGGCATCCCATTAAAACACTCCACTGGCTGCTGCTAAACTTTATCCTCCCCATTACTCTTCTTTTCCAGTATTTTCTTTATTATTCTTCCTGAAAAAATTTAAGATCAATTAAACAAGTTCAAAAGAACAATTCCATTAGAATTTTTAGTAGAATTACGTTAGAGTTTAAGTTTATTTGGGAATAAATGACATCTTTACAATATTCAATTTTCCCATTCAGAAATATCCCATCCCTTCTTTTAGTCTACTGTCCTTTTCTATGCCTACACAAAGGATTAGTATTTCCATCACATGAGTCCTATAAAATTCTTGTTTAGGTTACTCCTGAGTATTTATGGGGTTGTACTGCTCATTCAAATAAAATTTTGTAGATAGCTTCCACTTCTCCTGATTAAACACAACAGCTTCTTCAGTTTATCCTTATAGACCATGGTCTTCTCTTGCATCCTGTAATTACCTCTAAGAGATGGACTCCTAGTTGCCCATGTCTAGTTTATAAAAATCAAAATACTCTAGACAGAGTCTGATAGTCCCAGAGTAGAATGAGATCTCCTTCATTCTGGACACAATAACAACTTTTACATTATTTAGAATTGTGTTACCATCCTTGACCACTCCATCATTCTGATGATTTGACACGGAATCCATATTATTAGTACCCTGCTTCCAACCAAGGAACTGACTTCATAGTGAAGGAAATGAGACAAAAGGCTGATGCCTAAAAGGAGTCACTGTTCTCATCACAAGCCTGATCACCCACAACTATGGTAAACTCAAAAAAAAAAAGTGAGTGAACAATTTACTGATAACTGGTATGGCACAAGCTGGGAGGCATAACTTTCTGAGGTTGGAATGCTAGCTTACAGAATATGGCATGTGCTCAGAACCATATATGGTACTTGCCTATCCCACAGACAGAATGCATGTATTTAGGAACAAAGGCAGAAGCCTTTAAAATCTTTTGCTTTCTATCTCTATGACTCTGCTTTGTTTGATGGAAGATCTTAGAAATAAGGGAGGGGCACTTCTACCAGGAGACAGGAGCCATCTAGTCATTTTACATTCTTTATGTCACTGAAACAATACAGGGAATAGGATGCCATAGTGTTGACTAAAACTACAATTGACCTTAACTATCAGGGAGAAATAAGGTTACCTTAAAAAAAGAAAGTCAATAGGAGTATGACTAACACCTAGGGGACCACTTTACCAAGCCTGGTCATCGAAATTAACAAAAAATTACATTAAACCTATGCAGGGCTAGCAAAGTCTTAGACTACTTAGGAATACTTGTACCAACCTATCAGGCAAAACCCCAGCCAATGAGAACCTGGCTGAATTCAAGGAGAATGAAGAAATGTATAGAGAAGGGGAGAATTTAAATAACAGAAAAAAATAGGCTGTAGCCTCTACTTCTACTTGGACATTGCTGTAGTCATTATTGTTAGAATATTGATTTATTAGTTTTCTTCCTCCACCAGTGTATATAAAGCTTGGTAGTGATGGTTAAATTTACCATTTAGTTCAAAGTTTGCAGAAAATGGGGCTTCCCTGGTGGCGCAGTGGTTGAGAGTCCGCCTGCCGATGCAGGGGACACGGGTTCGTGCCCTGGTCCGGGAAGATCCTACATGCTGCGGAGCGGCTGGGCCCGTGAGCCATGGCCACTGGGCCTGCACGTCCGGAGCCTGTGCTCCGCAACGGGAGAGGCCACAACAGTGAGAGGCCCGCGTACCACAAAAAAAAAAAAAAAAGTTTGCAGGAAATGGACACCGACAATTGGGCAGAATTACAATGGACCCAGAGCAAGAATGGTTACCATGTGGAGATGGAGAATTCAGAGACAAGATAAGTGGCTTTTTGAAATTCTCAACGACTTTATGTTTGGATGCAGAAGTCTTAAAGTTACTTTGGACTGCCTATCTCTGGGGGAAGAAGCGACTATTCAGCAAATAATGGTTGTTCCTGGGAGAGAAAGAAAGGACTGGAGAAGGGTAAAGAAGAAAGTCCAACCATAAAATTTATTTCTTCAAAAAACTTGAAAATAGAACTAAATATAAACATATAACGTATTACTCTTAATTTGTTAATTCAGAGCAGTGGACACATAGTCATAAATTCAACATACTACTCTGTATACTTTTAAAATATTTTTAAAAATTTTACTTCTGAATCCACAGAGTTAAAAATAATATTTTATTAGTAAACCAAATAATATTTATCTTTTAAAGGAGTCCTTTCTACGAAGTACCTGTATGTAAAGGTAAAAACATGAACTGTGGCCTCTATATAGACTGATCCGTTTGATGTCAGAAGAGGTATAAAATACACTTTCACAGTTGGATTTCCTCTCCTGTGCTCTGCCACCAACATGAAAACAACATAGCCTAGAGTAGCCTGGGTTTCAGTACAAGCATGTGGAACAGACCCAAACCATTTTTGCATCCTGATGCCAAACTCCAACTGACTCGTAAGCCTATGAGTGAAGAAAGCAAATGTCTGTTGCTACAAAGCACTGAGATTTTCGAGGTTCTTATACAGTATCATGGTGGCAATAGGTAACTGACACATTAAAGGTGTTCTGTGTGATATTTATTAGACTATACATTTGGGGGGCAAAATTTTACTTCACAATAAAAATGTATAAGAAATATAACCATCTCGAGTTTCCCTGATAGCGCAGTGGTTAAGAATCTGCCTGCCAATGCAGGGGACACGGGTTCCAGCCCTAGTCCGGGAAGATCCCACATGCCGCGGAGCAACTAAGGCCATGTGCCACGACTACTGAGCCTGCGCTCTAGGGCCCGCGAGCCACAAGTACTGAGCCCATGCACCACAACTACTGAAGCCCACGCGCCTACACCCCGTGCTCCGCCACAAGAGAAGCCACTGCAATGAGAAGCCCAGGCACCACAATGAAGAGTAGCCCCCGCTCGCCGCAAGTAGAGAAAGGCTGTGTGCAGCAATGAAGACCCAACACAGCAAAAAATAAAATAAATAAAATTTTTTAAAAAAAGAAAAGAAATATAACCATTTCAACATATAAATATATTTATTCAAATTAAATTCAGTACAATTTAAATGTGGAACTAAGCAATTTTCTTTATACATTTAGGCATATTCCATTTATACCTACAGACAGATAAACTTTTTGCATAAGTAGGAAAACTTAAAATATATTTTGAATAGATTTGTACAAACTACTGAATACTTTAAAATTAGTAATTTAAAGTTCCCACCCTCATTTGGAGGTAGAATGGGAACTTAACTTTCTAGTTACTGGTCTGAAAAAGAAAATAACTTGCTATAATTTTGAACGTTATATAGTATAAGGACTATAAAAATATCACTGTCATGATAGCATATGAACACTCTAAATGTAGACCTTATGGTAGAGATTGCTAGCTGTTCACCAAAACTCATTTCTTCTTCATCCTGGAAAGCACAGCTAAACTATTCCTAGTCAGTGGAAAGTGATGTGGGCCACACCTAGGCCTAGCCCATAAAAGCCTCCCAACGTGTGCTCCTCCATGCTTTTCGTCCCTTCCTGTTGACTATGATGATGAATCCAAGGTTCCATGTTTTAAAGAAAGCAGGGTCACAGTCAACCTGGGTCCCTGGTCAACGTTTCTTGAAAAAGAAATAGACTGGTATTGTGTTTGCTATCTGTTCATTGTATCATGCAAAACAATAGTAAAAAAAAATGCCAAATAATTATCTACCTCCCTAAAATTGAACCTCTATAGTTTTTATGTTTTCATGAACTACCTGCATTCTTATGACAAGTATTATGAGTTGAAAATACATCAACCACAGTAGCATGAGTTTCACATAGGTTGTTAACTTCACTAGAAATTGAAGTAAAAACATAATAAATTATATTCTCTTCATAGCTATGTAAATAAAAGATGATATAATCATGTACAACCTATTGCTTAAAATTAAAATTAGGTTTTCTAACTAGAAAGACCCAATCAAGAAATTTCTTAGTTAATTACACAGAAGTTGGTAATATGACCTAAAATTCTCTTACCATCTGTGCCATGAGGAACAGTAATCTGTTGGACTGAAGACGATGAAGCAAACTTGACAGGAACTTTGCCCAACTTCCGTGTACTGAGCTCTGGAATATCATGTCCACGATCTTCAGCATTAACAAAAATCTCAGATGAAAACATGGCTTTTCTTGGACTTTCTGTTGTTATCTGAGTGACTGCATCAGATGATAATTTTCCAGAGAAGGGAGAAAACGGGGTCTTAGTCTCCTTTGGTGATCTGAACAAAAAAGAGAAAACACACAGCAGGTCATATCCTTGGCTTATCAAATACTGTAATTTCTTTCCAAATGTGGCTTCAATATTTTTTGGAGACATCCAACTCAAATGGTTAAGTTATTTCTGCAGTACCCTTTGCTTTTTTACATACTTATTACAGTGTGATCATGCATGAGTTTACTTTTACTTATTTTAAAATCTACTTTTATTTTGGATTTAGAATGCTATTATATAAGGAAAGGGTACTTTTCAGTTGAAGTGAAAAGATATCCATTAAAAAATAATTACTGGAAGTCCACTATAAATTAGGGGACTATGCTAAACGCATAGAGTGTACAAAAATAAAAAAGAAACAAAGCCTTTCCTCAAAAAGTTTATATGTCAGTGGGGGAACCAGAGGTTTTTAAGGTTGTAACTATATATATAGATTATAAAGAATCCATATTAAAACATAATGGAGTAAATAAATGAGTGTATAAATAAATAAATAATAGGAGGGAGGGAGAAGACAAATCTTGCCAACATAAGAATTCCATATGTAGGTAACCTCACCCCCGGCATCCATCTCCTCCCCAAGGAGGTGGAGGTGAAGCTTAATCTTCCCCTTAAGTCCAGTCCTGGGCTGGTCTTAATGACTGAATTCCAAAGAGAGTATAAAATGGGAGAAAAAGTAACTTTACAGTGGAGAAACCTAGCAAACACCATGTTATGCAAGTGATGATGTTTCACATCACCAGTGATGTCACGGAGACATTACATACTCTCTGTAAATGATGTGATGAGAAGGTTACTTCGCTTCTGCGGTATTCTTTGCCAAAACCTGTAACTCCAGTCTAATCATGAGAAAAACATCAGCCAAATCCAGATGGAGAATATCAGACCAATATTCCTCAGGACTGTCAAAATCATGAAAAACAAGGAAGGAATGAGGAACTGTCATAGACCAGAGAAGACTAAGCAGACATGACAACTAACTAAGTGGAATGTGATATACTGGATTGGGTCCTAGAACAGAAAAAGGTCATTAACGGGAAAACTGGTGAAATCAAAAAAAAGTCTTAAGTTTAGTTAATAGTAATATATAAATGTTGGCTTTTTAATTTTGAAAAGTATACTATGGTAGTATAAGATGTTAGCAATAGGAAAAACTGGGAGAGAGGTAAAGGGAACTCTATTATGGTTTGTATCTTTTCTGCAGATTTGAAATTATTTGAAAATAAAAAAGGTCATTTTTTTAAAATGGAGTAATACTGTATTATATTATATCACAGAAGAAGAAGACCTTTTAAAAGGTCTTTTAAATCTCTACCCTCTATATACTATTTACTAATTAAAAGGACAATTATGAGAAAAGAAAATAGGCCCATCTCCCTTATGTATATAGAAGCAAAAATCATAAACAAAATGTTAGACAATCAAATGTAGAGTGTGTGAGTGAGTGAATGTGTGAATGTGTGTGTGTGTGTGAATTCCTACCAAGCTGTTTTACTCCAGAAATGCAAGGTGAGTTAACATTCAAATGTCAACAAATGTCATGCACCACATCAATAAAATAAAGGAGAAATGTATATGATCATAGCAGTATAGTCAGATAAAACATTTAATAAAATTCAATAATTATGTATGATTAAAAACTCATAGCAAAGGGAAACTACAAAAAACTTTAGAGCCACCATCCTATTTACAGTGAAATGTGGAGAATGTCCACTGTAAGATTAGGAACAAAATAAGAATGCCAACTCTTACCTTTTCTATTCAACATGTTAGTAAAAGTATTAAATGGCATTAGCAGTAAGGCAGGAAAAAGAAATCAGAAATATAAGGATAAGAGAGGAGGAAATAATACTTTCCATATTTGATATAATTAAGGATACAGAAAATCCAAAACAATCTACAGATAACTTATTAGAATATCAGTTAGTTTTTAGAAGAGTTGCCAGATAAGAGACCAAACTTTAAAAAATTCCACTAACATTTTTTGGTGTCTGAAAAGTTACAAAATTAAAAACTAAAAAATATGCCATATACATTATCATCAAAACATCATATACCTAGTAATAAGTATACTAAAAAATGTAAGAACCCTAAACAGAAAACTATTAATATATCATAGAGAGAAATTAAAGGTGATCTAAATAGGATTTCTACTTTGAGGCAGGATGTATAGGCATACCTCACTTTATTGCACTTCACTTTATTGTACGTTGCAGATAACGCTTTTTTTTTTTTTTTTTAACAAATTGAAGGTTTGTGGCAATCCTGTGTCAAGCAAGTCTAGTGGTGGTGCCATTTTCCCAACAGCATTTGCTCACTTCGTGTCTCTATGTCACATTTGGTAATTCTCACAATATTTCAAACTTTTTCATTATTATACTTATTACATGATCTGTGATCAGTCATCTTTGATGTTACTATTGCAAAAAGATTACAACTTGCTGAAGGCTCAGATGATGGTTAGCATTTTTAAAGTCTACTTTCAAATTAAGATATGTACTTTTTTTAGACATAATGCTATTGCACACTTAATAGCCTACAGTATAGCATAAACATAACTTTTACATGCCCTGGGAAACCAAACAACTCGTGTGACTTGCTTTATTATGATATTCTCTTTATTGTAGTGTCTGGGACCAAACCCCTATCTCCGTATTAATATGCCTGCATTAGGAAGGCACAGGCCATCACTCCTGCTGCAACAAGCAAACAAAATTGAATAAAAGATCATAGAGCTAAGGAAGCAATCAAGAAACAATGTCAACTAATATGCTAGAGAGGGACATTTAGAGATTTGGAGCAGGGGTTTGGTGTAGGGAGACATACTCCACTGGAAAAGAGAAATCACCAGAGCTTTTGATGAACTCATTTGCTGGCATGATGGAGTGAAATCTAGCAGAATGTCAAGCCAATTTCCCCCACAGGACATTTCCTTAGTGTCAGGGTGGTATAGGATTATGGGGAGCTGAGCCAAGAAAGCAGAGTGAAATTTCCTGCACAGTCATGGCACTAACAAACCAAATCCCACTAGATAAAGGGGCCTGTGACAATCATTAGGTCTCCTCTTCAAGACATTTGTCAGTTTTTGAACCTATATAAAGCAGGAAGCTAAATACCTAATGCCTGAGGGAGAGAACTTTCAAAAGTGAGGAATTAGAGACCTACCAGACTCACAGTAAAAACCCAGAAGTGCTATCCCCAAGAAGGGGGCTGAGTCAGAAAAAGTGAAATCATCTGCAATGTTTCAGTGTTTATGAGACAAACTTTCACTGAGAAAGTGTAATGGCAACAAACACATAGCTGGTCTCTCCTTACATTTGCCATACTCTGAAGCTGTGAGAACTGAGAGCCTAAAGAGCTGAATTCAAACATCTGAAAGACTGAAGTCAATAACTGACTGTATTTATTGAAGAATCAAAGACCTGTCAGGCTTACAGCAAAAATCCAGTGAGGCCACAAATTAGGAAAAATCATAGGTAGGATGAGATAACTAAAGCTCCAACCTAGTTCTGATCTAGTAAAATTCCTGAAATGACTGAAATGATCAGCCACTCTGATTAGCAGAGAAAAGGGTAAATCTTCTCTGGTGCAAAGCAATAGCATCTTCAGTCTCTATGATTTTTTTTATTCACAATGTCCAGCACACAATCAAAAGTTATGAAATTCGTGAAGCAGGAAAAAGTGACTAAAAATTAAGACCAAAAAAACAAGAAAAATTGATTTAGAGGGAATTCAGATTCTGGAGTTAGCACAGAACTTTAAAATGACTATATTGAGAGTAAAAGATGGGGATTAATAGATAAAAATATGGAGAATCTAGGGCTTCCCTGGTGGCGCAGTGGTTGGGAGTCTGCCTGCCGATGCAGGGGACACGGGTTTGTGCCCGGGTCTGGGAGGATCCCACATGCCGCGGAGTGGCTGGGCCTGTGAGCCATGGCCGCTGAGTCTGCGTGTCCGGAGCCTGTGCTCTGCAACGGGAGAGGCCACGGCAGTGAGAGGCCCGCGTACCGCAAAAAAGGAAAAAAAAAAAAACATGGAGAATGTCAACAGAAAATTGGAATCAATTTTAAAAAATCAAATACAGATAAATGAAAAATAAGAAAACTGATCCCCAGCAGACCTTAGGGAATACTAGAAGAAATTTTTTGAGGCTGAAGTAAAATGGCCCAACATAGAACAGAACTGCAGGAAAGAACAAAGAGCATTTAAAGTGTGTGTGTGTGTGTTTAATATATACATGTACATATACCCAGGTACATACACCTTTATATTTATATGTTGTTTTATAAATAAACAATAATAATGTGGGGATGTAGAACAGAAATATACAACAAAAGCACAAACAGCAGGAGGGGGCACATGGAGTTAAACTGTTGTGAGATGCTTCATTTTTCATAAAATGGTAAGAATACTAATTTAAGGTTAATTGTAAAGTCAAGAAGTATAATCTCTTGAAAAATCACTAAAAGAATGATAGAGAAAAAGTATAACAAAAAAATCCAGTAAAGGAGATAACATGAAATCAAGATAATTGATTAAAATAATAAAGGACAAGAGTAATAGAAAACAGCAAAGTGGCAAAACTTAAAATCAACCACCTCAATGATTACATTAAATATAAATGAACTAAATATCCCAATTAAAAGACAAAGGTTGACAAGATGAATAAGACCCAACTATATGCTATTCACAAGAGAAACGCTTTAATATAAGGTCACAGATATACTAAGTTAAAAGAATGGAAAAGGATACCCCAAGCAAACACTAATCAAAAATAAGCTTCCTCTTATCTTTCTCTTCCTCCTGGCTTTTTATTCTCTCCTTTTACCTTTCCCTTCCTGAACAACTGAATCTTAAAACCATTAGGTGGACATTCACAGTGGGTGGGGCAACAGTGGCCCAGAGTAAGGTATAAGAGCCTCATCGGGGTGAGGAGGGTGCCCATGTAAAGGAGTAGCTTTAGCATGTAGTATCACAATCCAATCAGGGCAAAGAGAATCTGGGGAGGTGTGGCTTGTTATGCAATACCAGAGGAGGATGAGGAGGGTTTCCATGAAGAAGAAGGTCCAGCTTGGCATGTGAACTTACTGCCCAGCCAGAATGAGGAAGGCGTCTCTACAGTGGAGCAGCCTAACATAAAGTGGCAGAACTAGAGCAGAGTAGAGAAAATAATCTTCACAGACAGGCAGCCTGGGCTGGTAAGTCAGACCCCCTGCAGAATGAGAAGGGTGTCATCCAGGGCTTGGGAGTAGCCCGGTTTGGTGAGTCAGAGCTCAAGCAAGGTAACAGCAATATCTACCATACAGGATAAGGGGAGGTAATCTGACCTGAGATGTCACAGCCTGGGTGATGAGGGTGTCCAACAGGGTAGCGAGGCATCTTGAGTCAGATCCTAGACAGGATGAGGGCATCCAAGCAGAGAGGAGGCCCAATGTGAGATACCAAAAGCCTAAGCAGGATGAGGAAGATGCTCCTGTGAGGAAGTAGTCCATCTCAGGGAGTTAAGAGTCTAAGTGAGGTGAGGAGGGTGTCCACATACATGGGGTGAGCATTCTGATGGGAGGAAGTCAAAAACCAAGTTGGGGATGTTATCTATGTTTAGGGGTAGTCTAGAATGGAGTGTCAAAGCCCCAGCAGGGTAAGAAGAACATCCAAACAAAAAGGTAGTCTGAAAGGAGAGTCAGAATCCAAGTAGTGAGTGAGGGCAATCGTAACTGGGGAGAGGATGGCAGGAATGATGGGAGATTAGTTACACATGGCAGATTGAGCAAATAAATAAATAAATATATAAAGCACATAAGAAGTGAGGGTTCTCACTACTGGATAAGGGAGTTACAAACACAGAAAGAGAAAAAAAAGTAGAATAAAACTGAATTAGAATTGTATACATGGGTGTGAGCTTATGGTTTTTAATATATATAGACAGATACAGAAATAAATGTAAATGAGTATGTGTGTGTATTTATGTATGTATGTATGTACGTATGTACATAAATCCACTAAGAAGGCTGGGAGCAACCCAATAGCAATGCTCAAATCTTGGCTTCTAAATATCACTTTCCTCTAAAAGAAAGCAGGTTCCTTGGAGAAATGGCCAATTTCAGAGCTGGGGAAGAAGAAGTTATGAGCCTGAAGTGTCTTGTTGTGCCAGAAGGCAAAGACATGTGCAAAAGATGACAAGAACATGTAAAAAGGATACAGAAACCAGCTTGAAGGAGCTGCCACTGGTCAGTAAATCAGTGGCATTTTGAGCATGAAAACAAATTACAATAGTAATAATGAATATAAGAAAACATAACTTTGTATAAGATCTCATATCCAACAAAAAACTTTTATACAGAATAGATTAAAACTCTCTAAATTCAACAGTAAAAAAAAAATGCAGTTAGAAAATAGCAAAACTTAAACACACACTTCACCAAAGATAATATACAGAAGACAAGCACATGAAAAAATGTTCATCCTCATTAGTCATTTAGAGAAATGCATATTAGAACAACAATGAGATATCCCTATATACTTATTAGGATGGCTAATAAATAAAATAATAAAATTAAATAATTATTTATAATAAAATTATAATAATAAAATAAATAAAAAATACTGACAATAACAAAAGCTGACAAGGATGTGAAGAAACTAGATCTCTCATATATTGCCAGCAGAAATGCAAAATGGTACAACCACCCTGGAAAACAGTTTGACAGATTCTTAAAAGATAAACATATACTTACTATACAACCCAACAATCACACTCTTGGGCACTTATCCTAGAGCAGTTTCTCAACCTTGGCACTACTAAAACTGAACCAAATACTTCTTTGTCGTGGGGGACTGACTACTCTGTGTATTCCAGGGTATTCAGCAGCATCCCTGATGGCAACAGCAAAATTCCTTCCTAGTTGTGACAATCAAAAATGACTTCAGATGTTGCTACTGTCTCCGGGGAGCCAAATTCACCCCTGGTTGAGAATCACTGTCTGAGAGAAATAGAAACTTCATTTGTGTAAAAAAAAGTATATGAATGTTCACAGTAGCTTTATTAATAACAGTCAAAAGTTGGAAACAACCCAAACATCCTTCAACAGAGAAATGGTTAAATAAACTGGTATGTATCCATACAATGGAATGCTACTTAGCAATTAAAAAAAAACAAAACCATTGATATACACAACAACTTGGATGGATCTCCAGGTCATCATGTTAAGTAAAAAGAGCTAATCTCAAAGGTTACATGTTATATGATTCAATTTACAAAACATTCACAAAATGACAAAACCATATAGTAGGAAAACAGGTCACTAGTTTCCAGGGTTTAAAGAATGCAGAGGGCAGGGGAGAGGAGTGTGACTACAGAGGGGCAGGCATAAGGGAATTTCTTTGTGGTGACAGAATATTCCTGTATCTTGATTATAGTAGTAGTTATGTGAAATCACAATGTGATTAAATTTCACAAAATTATACACATATGCACTCAAAAAAGCCTGAGTGCATGCAAAACTTGGTGAAATATGGTTAAGTTCTGTAGTTTAGTTAATTATATTGTGCCCATGTCAATTTCCTAATGTCATTTTGAAAATGTACTATAGTTATATAAGACATTACCAATGGGAAAGCTGAGCGATAGATACCTGGGACTCTCTGGACTATTTTTGTAATCTCTTTTTAAGTCTATGTATTTTTAAAATAAAGAGTGAAGAAAAGATAGTAATAAATCATAACCCACTGAATGAAAGCATGATTCTGTACAGATATAAATAAACTAGAAGTCTTCTGAGGACTGAGATACTTACATAATTTCAAAGTTCCTCCCCATAAAACACTTAGCTACAAAGTGGAAAACAGTAACTTTCCAGTTCAGAAACCTAGCCCACAACCTTACTAAGTAATTAAAGTGATCACTGTCAGCAGTGGGACAAATAGAAGTGTACGACAGCTGCTAAGATGTTATAAGAAGAATTCAATGTCAATTCTGTGATAACCGTACCAAAAATATCTCACCTGAACTTAATCATGAAGAAACATCAGAGAAACCCAAACTGAAAAACACTCTACAAAGTAACTGACCTGTAATCTTCAAAAGTGTTAAGGTAGGGCTTCCCTGGTGGCGCAGTTGTTGAGAATCTGCCTGCCAATGCAGGGGACATGTGTTCGAGCCCTGGTCTGGAAAGATCCCACATGCCGCAGAGCAACTGGGCCCGTGAGCCACAATTACTGAGCCTGCGCGTCTGGAGCCTGTGCTCCGCAACAAGAGAGGCCGCGATAGTGAGAGGCCCGCGCACCGTGATGAAGAGTGGCCCCCGCTTGCCACAACTAGAGAAAGCCCTCGCACAGAAACGAAGACCCAACACAGCCATAAATTAATTAATTAATTAATTTTTTAGAGAAAGTGTCAAGGTAATGAAAGTGAAGGAAAGACTGAAGAACTGTTCCAGATTAAAGGAAATTAAAGAGTCATGACAACTAAAGCAACATGTGATTTTGAGTTGCTCCTTTTTGTTATAAAAAATCTTACTGGGACAATTGGAAAAACTGGAATAGTGTCTATAACACATTGATATTAATTTCCTGATTTTTACAGCTTTACTGGTTATGTAGGACAATGTTCTTTTCATAGGAAACGATGAGAGTGATGGGGCAGTAGTTCAATAACTTACTACCACATGGCTAAGGAGAAAAAAGGAGGTATTAACATGCTGTTCTCAAATGCTGATTAAACAAGCAGACAAAAATTCAGTAAAAATGAAGATTTCAACATAACAGCTGACCAAATGGACCAAAGTAACATACACAGAATATCACAAGAAGCAATGGCAGAATACACATTTCTTTCAATTGCACACTGATCAAAATAAAAATATATCATATCATAAAGCAGTTCTAAAAAATTTAAGTATACTGAAATCATTAAAAATATAATCTCAATGACCAAAAAGAATTAACTAAAAATAAAAAATCATTTATATGTTCTTATATAATTGGAAATTAAGAAACACATCTCTATGTAGCCATGGATCAAAGAAAAAGTTATGATATGAGAAAATATTTTGTACAAAGATGATGATGAAAAACTACATAAAAATCTGTGTACACTAGACAAGAAAGCTAAAAATTAATGAATATGTAAAAAAAGTATCTATTCTCAGAAAGATAGAAAAAGTTAAGTTAAACCCAAAACAGAAAAAAAAAAAAAAGATACAGCAGCAACTAATGAAACAGAAAAAAACACATCAGACGATCATAAAAACCCAAACTGCTAAAGCCCTAGCAAGAGTGATCAAACAAAAAAGGATAAAACACAAATTACTAATACCAGACATAAGAAAGCTAATATCACTGGAGATTCAGAAATTGAAAGGATATAAGGATATTGTGAAAATAACTCATGCCAACAATTTTTGACAACTTATTTAACTGAAGAATACTTTCCAAACTGACACAAGAAAAAAAAATCTGCATAGTCAAATCTACTAAAGAAATTGAATCTATAATAAAAACTCCAGGCCAAAATGGTGAATTCTGCCAAATATCTAAGAAAGAAATAGTACCAATCTTACACAAACTCTTTCAGAGTGTCCTGATATACTAATGAGGTCAGCCCAATGCTCATACCAAACTCAGACAAAGATATTGCAAGAGAAGAAAATTACAGGTGAATATCCCCCATGAACACAAATGTACAATTCCTAACAAAATATTAATTAGGTAGATTGTATCTAGCAAGAAGGATAATACATAAATTAGGAATACATATGATAATCTCTACAATAACTACTGCAATAGAGTCTGACACAATTTTTGATGTTTGATTACTGACTTCTTTTTAAGCCTCACCTTTTGCTCCACATCTGGAAAGGCTGATAAGCCTGAGTATGATTGCCTCCTCCTTTGGCACCAGCAGAAAATTTAAACTGCCCATATATAGACTTTTTTCTCAGTTCCACCCTACAAAGCCCCCTCTGCTGTGCCCAAGACAGCCTGGACCTGCTTGTGCCCACCCAACTCTTCCCAGGGGTTCCCCTGTGTGAGTAATAAACTTCCTCTCAAATTCTCTGGGTTTGAGGAGTGTCTGAAGCCTAGGTATCTGAACAAAATTTTGGGTGGGAGTCCATCCCACTTCTGCGGGATGGCCACAACCACTAAAAAATAAACAAAGATGTATATTAAAACAGCAAATAAGGAGAATATAAAATGGAATAATAAAAGATAAATCATTAATACAGAAGGCAAGAAAGAACAAAAACCATATGGTACAAATTGAAAGCAAAATGTAATATGGTAGATTTAAATCAAATAATACCATTCTGACACAAACTCAGAAAATGAGAAAGAGGTTTTTTTCTTAAAAGCCACTGTAACTCTGCTGTCAGGACACTCCAAGAAGATTATAGACCAATATTAGCAAGCTGAATTCAGCAATAAATATAAAAAGGGACAATATGTCATAATCAAGTGGGATTTATCCCAGTAAGAATAATATTTGAAATCTAATCAATATATTTATATAATATATATAATATTATATAATAATATAATTCATATCAACAGACAGGAGAAAACAAATATGATCATAATACAGCAGGAAAAAGCATGTGACAAAACTCAACACCCACTCACAGAACTCACAGCAAACTAAGAATATGAGAGGGCATCCTTAATCTCATAAAATGCATCTAATAAAAATCTACAGCTAACATCAAATTTGATGAAACACTAAATCCACTCCCCCACCCACGCAAAGATGGGGAATAAGGTAAGATGACTGCTCTTACTACTTCTGTTTAATATTATACTGAATGTCCTAAACAGTGCATCAGGCAAAAAAATAAAGACATGAAGATTGGAAAGGAAGAAGTAAAACTGCTGTTCATGCCCTGGCAACGTGAGTGTCTATGAAGAATAGACATTAAAGTTGAGGATATCACTAAATTTAAACAAAGCACTCCCTAAATCATAGGGAAGTTACTAGACACAAATTGAGGACAAATAGGTATGCCTCAACTTAACCACCAGAAGTATTACCTTGCCTAAATTCCCTATGGTCACTGCACACAAATTGCCTAAATTATCCTGGAGTAAGCAAGGAAGCTCTGACCCAGTGAGTAAGAAATTAAAATTAAAATTAACTTGTTGGCATTGATAAACTGGTTTGACAACAGCATTTGTATATACAATCAACAAATAACTAGAAAATACAAAATCTAAAATACCATATACAAAAGTATCATAAAACAAAATAATGAGGAATAAATTTAATGAAAAATGTGCAAGCCTACACACTGAAAATTACAACATCTTACTGAGAGACATTACATAAGTAGGGGGAAAAAACATGTTCATTCATAGGGAGATTCCATATTACTAAGATGTCAATCATTCACAAAATGATCTATAGATTCAATGCAACATTGAACAAAATCTCAGGATGTTTTTTTGGAGAAACTGAGAAGACTATTCTAAATTTTATACAGAAATGCATAGAACCTAAAATAGCAAAAAATATTGTTGAAAATAAAAACAAGGCTGGAGGACATAACCTGATTTCAAGACTTATTATAAAGCTACAGTAATCAAAACATTATGGTATAGCTGTAAAGACAGACAGTTCAAAGGAACAGAGTAGAAACTCTTAAAAATAAACCCACATGTAAAAGGCCGATTGATTTTTGACAAAGATGCGAACTAAGTTCAAAAAGGAAATAATCATTATTTCAAAGATGGTGCTGGAATATCCAGTGAAAGAAAATGATCCTAAACTGTGTAAATTACAGTATATACAGAAATTAGTTTGATATAGATCACAGACTTAAAAAATAAAGCTAAAACTATAATTCAAGATGAAAATATAGGAGAAAATTTTCATAACACTGGGTTAGGCAGTATTTTTAGACAAGACACAAAACAGTACTAACCATAAAAGAAAGATTTAGAATGTCCATCAACTGATGAACACACACACACACACACACACAATGAAATACCACCCAGCCATAAAAAAGAATGAAATTTTGCCATTTGCAACAACATGGATGGACTTGGGAGAGTATCATGCTAAGTGAAATTAAGTCAGAGAGAGAAAAACAAATCCTGTATGATATCAATTACATGTAGAATCTAAAAACTACAATAAACTAGTGAATATAACAAAAAAGAAACAGACTAACAGATATAGAGAACAACCTAGTGGTTACCAGTGGGGAGAGGGAAAGGGGAGGGGCAATATAGGGGTAGGGAATTAAGAGATACAAACTATTATGCATAAATTAAGCTACATAAGCTGTATATATCGTACAACACAAGGAATATGGCCAATATTTTATAATAACTATAAATGGAGTATAACCTTTAAAAATTGTGAATCACTCTATTGTACACTTGTAACCTATACAATATTGCACATCAACTATACTTCCAACAGAAAAATTAACAAACTGGATTTCATAAAAGTTAAAACTTTTTCTTCATCAAAAGACACCAGTTAAGAAAATGAAAATCAAACCACAGACTGTGAGAAAATATTTGCAATACACAGAGGATCTGTATCTTGAAAATATTAAAAATTCTTAAAGTCATGAGACAATCCAATGGAAAAATTAAACAGACACTTCATAAAGACATAAAAATGGCCAAGAAGCACAGAAGCAATTATCAGCATCATGAGTCATCAGGGAAAAACAAATTAAAACCACAATAACATACCATTTCACATCCACATTTAGAATGGCTAAAATTAAAAATAACTGGAGAGACTTCTCTGGTGGCGCAGTGGTTAAGAATCTGCCTGCCAATGCAGGGGACACAGGTTTGAGCCCTTTTCTGGGAAGATCCCACATGCGGCGCAGCAACTAAGCCCATGCGCCAAAACTACTGAGCCTATGCTCTATAGCCAGCGAGCCACTACTGAGCCCACGTGCCACAACTACTGAAGCCCGCGCACCTAGAGCCCGTGCTCTGCAACTAGGGAAGCCACTGCAATGAGAAGCCCACGCACCGCAACGAAGAGTAGCCCCCGCTCGCCGCAACTAGAGAAAGCCCACGCGCAGCAACAAAGACCCAACGCAGCCAAAAATTAATTTTTTAAAAACCCTGGATATACCAAGTGTTGCAATGTAACTTGCATATGCTGTTAATGAGAACGAAAAATGGTACATTCAGCTCCAGTTTGGGGTAATCAGTCATAACCCATTCAGTCTCTCCCACTAAGTGCAGCTATAAAACCTAGACAAACTACATGGAGCAGCTCTTAGAAGACTCTTGAAAAATAGGAGCAGGCAAATTGGTGAAGACCAGCAACATCTGAAGTACCATTAAATTGGTGATGAGTTAGTTTATCATTGTTTCCTTTAGTATCCAATGACCTGAACTCAATAATAGAGTCTGACACTTAGAAGTGGACATTAGCACAGACAGAAAGACCTCCAGAAGAAGCCCTCTAATTCAGGCATGAGGAGTGGAAGCAGAAATAGTGTGAAAAATCCCTTTTTCTTTTCTCTCTTTCTAGTAATCTCAAGCACTCAAGTAATCTCATGGAGGCATTGGTACAGCAGTAACAGGGACCAGAAGAAGTTTAAAATTCTGAGGGGGGGAAACCCTCCTCTTTTACCAGAGAAGGTGTGGTCTCAAGAGGGTGAGGTGAACCTGTGTTGATTTTTTTTTTCTCTTTACTGAGCCACCTGGCACTGACACAAAGTAGCCACAGGAAGCACATAAAAGAGAGGGGTAAATTAAGCCCTTGCTTTCTGTTCTGAGGACCAAAAAAGGGGAGCTCAAGGAGAAACATATAGAGGAAAGCCCCTATTATAACAGTTTAAATATACTGACAATACCACAAGTTGGCGAGGATGGAGAGTAACTGAAACACTTGTATATTCCGAGTGGAAATACAAAGATACAGCCACCCTGGAAAAACAGTTTAGCATAGTTTAGTTCTAAACAGTTCTTGTAAAGTTAAACACACACATATACCACATGACTCAGCAGCTCTAACTGTAATCACCCCAAACTGGAAACAACCCAAATATCCTTCAAAGAGTGAATGTATCAATAAACTGTATTTTTTTAAACTTTTTATTGCTTTATGCTTGTAATAAAGCATTAAAAAGTAAAAAACTGATTCATAAAATGAGATGGGTAAATCTTAAATATACTTTGTAAAGTAAAAGAAGCCAAACCCAAAGGGCTATTATATATTTCATGATTTCATTTACATGACACTCTGGAAAGGTAAAACTTGGAAGAAAACAGATCAGGAATTGCCAGGGGTCAGGGGAGGGACTGTCTATAAAGGGATGGCATGCGAGAATTTTTGGACTGACAGAAATGCTTTGTATGGAACTGTGATGTGGATTTATCAAAACTGATAGAACTATACACCACAAAAAGTAAGTTTTACAGTATGTAAATTTTATAGTATATAAATTTTTAAAAAATTAACCAAGATATTGGGGCAAAATGGAATACAGGATGTAAGAAATGAATCTAACTGTATTATAAATGAATCACATCCTCATGCTGAAGTCTATAAGGAAGAAAAAAGCTAACCCAGGAAACAGAAACAATGTCTGGACTGTATACTATACATAAAACCTGTACTCTAGGTGGAAAATTTGTTTCTCACCTGGGTATGGGATAAGAATTCTGAAACTTTATTTATATACTAGGGTAAATATACTGTAAATAATAAGAGCCATGTTTATCACCATTGGAGAAAGAAGTTACAAATAAAGAAAGGGAAAAGGCTAAAATCAACCCTGTGGTTTTGGACTAGTTGGAGGTATCGACTTGTGGTTTAAAAAAAAAAATACATACACACACACACACACACATATACACACACACACACACATAATAGAGATGGAAATGAATATAGGTGTATGTATATGCATGAGTTAATACCTATAATCTTTAGTTTTATTCACTCAGAGGGGCAAGAAGCAGCGTCATCCTAGTAGCAATGAGCAAACCTCATTGGTTTCTGAACACCACTTTCCATTGTTGAAAGTGGGGTACTAAAGTCCTTGACTATTACTGTATTGTTGTTTACTTCTCCCTTTAGATGTTAGTATTTGCTTAATATATTTAAGTGCTTTGATGTTGGGGGTGTTTGTGTGTGTATGTGTACTGTGTGTGTGTGTGTGTGTGTGTGTGTGTGTGTGTGTATGACTGTTATATCATCTTGATGCATTGACTCCTTTATTATTATATAATGACCTCCCCTTTGCCTATTGTTACTATTTTGTCTGCTACGAGTATAACCAGCCCTGCTCTCTTTTGGTTTCTACTTGTAAGGAGTATCTTTTTCCTTTCCTTCACTTTGAGCTCACATGTCCTTAAAGCTAAAGTGAGTCTCCTGTAGGCAGCATATAGTTGGGTCTTGATTTTGTATCCATCAAGTCTTTTGATTGGAGAATTCAATTCATTTACATTTAGAGTAATTATTGATAGGTAAGGTCTTACTTATACCATCTTATTGTTTTCTGGCTGTTCCGTAGTTTTCTTTTTCCTTTCTTCCTCTCTTGCTGCCTTCCTTTGTGAACTGGTGATTTTCCGTAGTAATATTTTCTGACTGCCGTCTTTTTGGTGAATCTACTATACATTTTTGCTTTGTGGTTACCCCGAGGCTCACATAAACATCTTACAGAAAACAATATATTTTATATGATAACAACTTAACTTCAATCACATACAAAATCACTACCCTTTTACTCCTCCCACTTTTATGGTTTTAAACACCCCACTTTTCAACAATGGATAGATCACCCAGATAGCAAAATCAACAAGGAAACATTGGACTTGAAGCATACTTTAGACTAAATGGACTTAACGGACACCTACAGAACATTCAGCAGCTGAATACATTCTTATCAAGCATACACAGAACATTCTCCAAGTTAGGTCACATATAGGCTGCAAAACAAATCTTAGCAAATTTAACAAGATTTAAATCATACCAAGTACCTTTTCTGACCACAATGATATGAAACTAGAAATCAATACTGGGGGGAAGCAGGAAATTCTACAAATATGTGGAAATTAAACAACACAGTACTGAATACAAGTATGTCTAAAAAAATCAAAAGGGAAAGCTAAAAATATCTTGAAACAAATGAAAATGTGAACACAACATATCAAAACCTATGAGACAAAAGCAGTTCTAAGAAGGACATTTATAGTGCTAAACGCCTTTATTAAGAAAAAAGAAAGGCCTCAAATAAATAACTTTACATCTCAAGGAATGAGAAAAAGAACAGACTAGCCCAAAGTCAGCAGAAGAAAGGAAAATAACAAAGATCAGAGCAGAAATAAATGAAATAGAGACCAGAAAAATAGAAAAGGTCAATAAGATTAAGAACTAGATTTTTGAAGATAAACAAAATTGACAAACCTTTAGCTAGACTAAGAAAAAAAGAGAGGACTCAAATACATAAAATCAGAAATGAAAGAGAAGACAAAGCAACTGATACCACAGAAATATATAGGATCATAAGAGACGATTATGAACAATTATATGTCAACAAATTGGATAACCTGGCAGAGATGGAAAAATTGCCAGAAACATACAACTTACCAAGACTGAATCATGAAGAAAGAGAAAATATAAACAGACCCATGGAGTAAGGAGATAGAATCAGTAATCAAATCTTCTCAACAGAGAAAAGTCCAGGGCCAGATGGTTTAAGTGGTGAATTCTAACAAACATTTCAAGAAGAATTAACACCAATCCTTCTCAAACTTGTCCAAAAATTGAAGAGGGAGGAACATCTGCAAACTCATTTTATGAGGCCATCATATTACCATGATGATCCAAAGCTAGATGAAGACATGCAAGAAAACTACAGACCAACAGCTGATGAATACAGACATAAAATTTCTCAACAAAATATTAGCAAACTGAATTCAACAGCACATAGAAGAATTATACACCATGATCAATTGGGATTTATCCCTAGGATGTAAGGATAGTTCAACATATACAAATCAATAAATATGATATGCTTCTTTAATAGAATAAAAGATAAAAATCATATGATTATCTCATTAGATACAGAAAAAGCATTTGATAAAATACAACATCCTTCAATGATAAAAACTCTCAACAAATTGAGTATAGAAGAAACATCCCTCAACATAATAAAGGTCATGTATGACAAACCCTCAGCCAACATCACACTCAATGGTGAAAGGTTGAAGCTTTCCCTCTAACATCAGGAACAAGATTAAGAGTGCCCACTGTCACCACTTTTACTCAACATAGCACTGGAAGTCCTAAGCAGAGCAATGAGGCAAGAAAAAGAAATAAAAGGCATCCAACCAGAAAGGAAGAAGTAAGTTGTCTTTGTTTGTACATGATATGATCTAATATCTAATAGAAAATCCTAAAAATTCCACCATAAGCTGTTAGAAATAATCAATGAATTCAGTAAAGTTGCAGGATGCAAAAATCAACATACAAATATCAGTTGTTTCTATACACTAACAACAAAATATCTGAAAAGAACTAAAGAAAACAATCCCATTCACAACAGCATCAAATCAATAAATACCTAGAAATAAATTTAACCAAGGAGCTAAAACATCCGTTCACTGAAAACTAAAAGACTGTGATGAAGGAAACTGAGGAAGATGCAAACAAATGGAAAGACACATGAAATGTGTTCATGAACCAGAAGAATAAATATTGTTTAAACATCCATACTACTCAAAGCCATTGATAGAGTCAATGCAATCCCTACCAAAATTCCAATGCCATTTTTCATAAAAAGAGGAAAAACAATTCTAAAATTTATATGGAACCACAAAAGACTCTGAATTGCCAGAGCAATTCTGAGAAAGAACAAAACTGGAGGCATCATACTTTCTGATTTCAAACTATACTACAAAGCTATAGTGATCAAAACAGTAAGGTGCTGGCACAAAAACAGATACATAGATCAATGGAACAGAACAGAGAACCCATAAATAACCCCCCACATATACAGTCAACTAATATTTTACAAGGGAGCCAAGACTACTCAGTAGGGGAAGGATAGTCTCTTCAATAAGAGGTGCTGGGAAAACTAGATATCCACATGCCAAAAAAATGAAATTGGACTCCTACTTTTACCGCTCACAAATTAATGTGAAATGGGTTAAAGACTTAAACATAAGACCTGAAACCATAAGCTCCTAGGAGAAAACACAGGGGAAAACTCCTTGACATTGGTCTCACCAGTGATTTTTTTGGATGTGACACCAAAAGCACAAGCTACAAAAGCAAAAATCAGTAAGTAGGACTCCATCAAACCCCAAATTCTCTGTACAGCAAAACAGTCAACAAAATGAAAAGGTAACCTACAGAAGAGGAGAAAATATCTGCAAACCATATATCTGATAAGCAATTAATATCCAAAATATATAAAGAACTCATAAAACTGAATAACAAAAAAACAATCTGATTTAAAAGTGGGCAGAGGAACTAGAACTGAATAGACATTTTTCCAAAGAAGATATACAAATTACCAACAGGGAGATGAAAAGGTGCTCAACATCACTATCTATCAGGGAAATGCAAATCAAAACCTCAATGAGATCACCTCACACCTGTCAAAAAGGCTATTATCAAAAAGACAACAAATAACAATGTTGATAGGGATGTAGAGAAAACAGAACCTTTATGCACTGTTGGTGGGAATGTAAATTAGTGCTGCCACAATGGAAAACAGTAGGGAGGTTCTTTAAAAAATTAAAAATAGAACTACCATATAATCCAGCAATCTCATCTCTGGGTATACATCCAAAGGAAATGGAAACAGGTATCTGCACTCCCACATTTGTTGCAGCATTATTTACAATAGCCATGGTATGGAAACAACCATATCCTGTGTCCATCAATGGATAAATGGATAAAGAAGACATGGTGTAGGGACTTCCCTGGTGGTGCAGTCATTAAGACTCCACACTCCCAATGCAAGGGGCCCGAGTTCGATCCCTGGTCAGGGAACTAGATCCCACATGCATGACACAACTAAGAGTTCGCATGCCACAACTAAGGAGCCCGTGAGCTGCAACTAAGACCCAGCGCAATAAAATGAAATGAAATGAAACAAAAGACATGGTGTATATATACACAAAAGGATATTATTCAGCTGTTAGAGAGAAGGAAATCCTGTCACTTACAACAACAACATAGATGGAGCTTGAGGGCATCATGCTAAGTGAAATAAACCAGACAGGGAAAGAGATATACTGTATGACACCATTTACATGTGGAACCTAAAAAAGCCGAACTTGTGGAAACAGAGTAGAATGCTGTTTACCAGGGGCTGGAGGGTGGGGGAAATGGGGAGATATTGGTCAAAGGGTACAAACTTCCAATTAGAAGATGAATAAGTTCTGGGGATCTATGCACAGCATTGTGATGATAGTTAACAATAATGTACTATATAGTTGAAAGTTGTTGAGAGTAGATATTAAATTTTCTTACCACAAAAACTATGTGACGTGATGGAGGTGTTAGCTAATGCCATGATGGTAATTATTTTGCAATATAAGTGTATCAAATCAAAGCACTGTATACCTTAAACAATGTTATATGTCAATTTTATCTAGTAAAGCTAGGGGAAAAAAATCTTATTCTCCAAAACAAAAAAAAAAATGAGGGTTCTTTGGGGAAATAGTTGATTTCAGGGTAGTGGCAAGGTACAGGAGCCAACATGAACGTGTTCTCAATAGCTAAAACTAAAACAATTTGAGTAGTATTGGATTGTAATCCAAAGAATGAAATAAATACCCCTGAGTTCATACTAATGTACATGGAAAACTAAAGGAATAAATAAATGGGGGAGGAACAACAGCTCTTGCTTACAGAAGAATTCCAATTAATAAATGTAGAAGGAATAAAGGAAATATGAAAACTCCATTAGAATACCAGAGTAATAATTGCTACAAGCAAGATCCACTGAAGGATGCTTAAAATTAGTGGTCAAAGTTTAAGCAGAAACAGGACATTTGCATAGTCTAGCAATACCTCCCTTAAATATTTAGTATCAAAAAAAAATTAGTATCTACAAAGGAAAAACATTAAGTTTACAGTGGAGAATCTTGGTAGATACTACTTTAGCCAAGTGATCAAGGTTAACATCACTAGTCATGCATATCAACTTAATGTGCTCCCTGATGAAATGCACTGAAAGTGTATAACCCCAATCTAATCTTGAGACAACATCAGACAAAGCCAGATTGAAAAGACTTTCTCCAAAATAACTAATTCTCTTCAAAGTGTGAAAGTTATGAAAAACAAGGAAAGTCTGAGAAACTGACACAGATTGGAGGAGATTAAGGACACAACAACTACCTGCAAGGTGAGATTATGGAATGGATCTGAAACAAAAAAGCTTCATTTGTGGAAAAAACAGGTGAAATCCAAATTGGTCTATACATTTAATTATAATTTTATATGAAGGAGAATTTCTTAGCTTTGGTAAATATTTTATGGTTATGATGTTAGGGTAAAATGTTAACATAAGGGGAAGCTTTAGCAAAGGGTATATTGGCAACCTCTAAAATAGGCCCCCAATGGGACTTCCCTGGTGGTCCAGTGGTTAAGATTCCACGCTCCCAATGCAGGGGGCAAGGGTTCAATCCCTGGTGGGGGAACTAAGATCCCATCCCACATGCCACATGGTGTGGCCAAAAAAAAAAAAAAAAAAAAAAATCCCCCCAATGATCTCTGCCTCCTGGTATTCATGCACTTGTGTAATCCCTAACCCTTGAGGGTTGGCTGGAAATAGTGATTCATTTCTTTCTAGTAGAATGTGGCAGATGTGGTGAGATTCACTTCCAAGGTTAGGTTACAAAGTAATGACTGTGGGTTTTGTCTTCAGCACTTTCTCCTGCAGTCTCAATTGCTCACTCTGAGAAAAGCTTTGCTGTCATAGCTGCCATATGGAAAGAAGAAACTGATTATTTCTGGCCAATAACTGTGTGAGTGAGCTTGGAAGGACATTCTCTTAGTCAAGTCTTGAGATGGGACCACAGCTGTAGTCAATACCTTGTTTGCAACCTTGTGAGAGACCCTAAGCCAGAAGCACCCAGTTAAGCCATGCCTAGATCTCTGGCCCACAGAAACTTTGGGATAATATTTATTGTTTTAAGCTGCTACATTTCAGGGTAATAGGTTACACTGCAATAAATAACACAGGAACTCTACTATTTTTTGCAGCTCCTCT
Organism: Tursiops truncatus; assembly: GCF_011762595.2. NCBI lineage: Eukaryota > Metazoa > Chordata > Mammalia > Artiodactyla > Delphinidae > Tursiops > Tursiops truncatus. The sequence goes on from NC_047047.1 coordinate 26,832,584, forward strand.
GTAAGTCTAAAACTATCTCAAAATAAAAAAGTTTAATACATATATAAATGTTTTATGCATATATATATGCACACACACAGATAAGTGTGTGTATGTATATACAGTTAGAATTATTTACAGACTCTGGAGTCAGACAAACCTAGGTTCAAATGCCACCTCCAACACTTAATGGCCATGTGATCTTAGGCAAAACATTTAATTTCTCTAAGTATTAGGTTTTTAAAATCTATAAATTGAGGTAATAATATCTACCTCCGGATGATTATACTAAGTATAAAGTGATACACACATTGACTACAATGCCTGGCATTTAGTACATTCTGAACAAACAGCATTATTATTAGTTCATATTTAAAATCATCTATAATTTTCTTCTCATTCAAGGAATTCAGTCCCAATAACTTGGCATTTTATCACTGAGAAGAGTTTAAGTATTGTATGTAAACTTGTCAATCTTTTAATTTCTAAACATTTTTCACACACAGTACTGATCTCTATAACACTCTACTATTTATAATAGTATTGAAATTAGAGATTGACCTTGTTTTTTCCTGCCCCAATCCAATTCTCAACCACTAATTTTTCAAGCTATAATGGACCTTTAAGCTTTCCAACCCTTTCCTTCCATCAGTCATCCATATATGAGTGCCAAAGACATTAAATGACTTGTCCAAGAGGAGAGTTGATAGAATAGTTTAAGTACGGTTTAGGATTCGGGAGAGACAGTACCACGTGGTGAACAAGCTCTTGCTTAGACTGAACAGACTGCATTATTTGAGACAATGAGGTTTGCTTGATAGCAATGTCAGTGTCTCAGTTTCCCAGAGGGCAAATAAGGATACCACCACCTACCTCATAGGGTTATCACAAGTATTAAATGAGATAACATATTTAAGTCCCTCACTGCCATGACTACCACATGCCGATGTCGATTACACATTTTTTCCCTCTTTGTAAGGCCAGTGCTCTCCACTCTGAAATACTACCGTCTCAACTATAAGGTGGAAACATTAAACACAGACAGTAATTCGTTTAGCCATATGGTAAAAGACTCACTAATGTAAAACTGAATCAATGACAGTCTTAAAATCAATCTGAATAGTATAAATCTAATGCATTTATCCCTGAATTGGGTTTCCATTCCTACAATCATTGTGAAGTAATAAGGCATCACATCAGGGACCACATTAGGTTGACGTGCATTACTGGTGATGTTAACCTTGACAACTTGGCTGAAGTGATGTCTGCCAGGAAATTTCACTTTTTTCATTCTAAGTACTAAATATTTGAGGGGAATCATGAAATGGAAACAAAGAGAGGAGAGGGAGCAAAGCCTGGTCTTCAGCATATTTCCAATGTAATAAATAAGGAATTAGTAAATTGTACCACTCAGTGATCAAAGATTCTTCTTAGAGTAATTCAGTGTTTTAAAATACTTGATGTCAAGTCGTTTTCCAAAAGCTCTTTGAGAGTATAAATACATTACTCTCAGGTGTTTTCTCTTAGTTAGGTGTTTATTCCTTGACAGAATTCTAGCTTAGGCAGATACAACCTCCCCTAAGAGAAATCATACTGCCTCTCCCCCAAGAACTTACATTTGCTTAAGTATTTTAAACCCTTTATCATAAATTCCATCAGCTTGCTTGTAATCACAATGAGACTCACCGAACTGCAGATACTGGAGTCCCTTCTGGATTGGAATATGCTTCCAAATCTGAAATGTTCACTTGTGTTTGCCTTGAGGTTACTATCTGGTTATTCTGAAAAGGTATGGTTTTCAAGTCCTGGGAAATAATATCACTATCTGGAAGAGGAGACTGTACGACTTGGAAGTCCGGTGAAGATTTAGGTCCTAGAAAACCTAAAGATTCTTGATCCTGTGCTACAGGTTTACTGGTCAATAATTTGGAGGTTGGTTCCAGTGATTCTGAAGATATAGTCTGTAGGTCAGAGTTAAACTCACTATTCATCCTTGTTTTAGAGGCAGGATCCAATGAATGAAAACTTTTATCTAAGGTTCCACTATCCAACTTGGAAGGAGTCTTGGGACAAAGAGTTATACGAACACAAGAAAGTGCTTTTCTATTTGAAGGTGGAGTAGATGCAGATGTTACTACTGTACATTGATTTGGGGCTGATGGGGAGGCCACATCACTGAATTCGCCTTCAACATTTATCATATCAGAAATGTGTAATTTAGGCTCATGTTCATTATTCTTTTCTACTATATAATCCTGACCTTGAGGAAAGGAAGAATGGTGTTCTCCCATGTGGTGATCTACATCTGGGGCTTTGCTTTGTTCAAAGAGCTGACGTTGTTCAAGAAAAATGCGAGAAGGAAGGTCTGAAGCTATATAATCCTGACTTTGAGGAAGGGGAGAGTGGTTTTCTCTCAACTGATTATCTTTATGTTGGGTCTTGCTTTGTTTAAAGAGTTCTCGTTTTTCAAGAAAAACACGACAAGGGAGATTTGCAGCTACATAATCCTGATGTTGAGGAGGGGGAGAATTGTGTTTTCTCACACGGTGATCTGCATGTGAGGCTTTGCTTTGTTCAAAGAGCTCTTGTTCAAGAAAAATGTTCGAAGGAAGATCTGGAGTTATAGTTACATTCTTCTCTTTTACTCCTAGTGTGGAACTGGGTCTGCCCATGTTAATGAGAGTATCGTTATCAGAAAAATGAACTTCCTTGAAATTGCTATCATTTGCACTGGTACTGGGCTTAGAATGACTGCCTTTAAAATCTGATCTTTCTAAGGGTTTTTCTTCTTGGTGAGAATGTGCAACAGATAATTTTTGGCTTTGCCTACTATTTTCTGCTAAAATAGTCACAGCTTTATCTGGTGACTGACTAATGATTTTAAATGATGAAGGGGAAGAGGTTTTCTCTTTTAGATCTCTAGTAGGATTTTGCTCTTCAGTGATATGAGAACTAACTAGCCCCACAGATGCTCCAGTACACTGGCTACCTTCAGTAACACCAACCTTAAGAAAAGAGGAATCTGAAAAGCATTTAGAATGTCGGTGAGATGAGAAAATGATGGAGGTAGTAAACTTTTTCATGGGTTCTGGGGGCAGCATTTGTGATGACGACTGACAATCCATTTCTTCAGGTGGCATACAAGCAGGTTCTACTAATTCTGATAGCCAAGGGTCCAACTTTTCACGGAATGGCATTCGAAGACCCTTGCTAATTTTCAAGTCATCACCTATAAAGTTTTGAAATGGGGAATGACTTTGTAACTGCAATGAATTCCAAACTTTGAAATGGGAGTTGTTCTGGTCCAGTGACTTGGCAAGGTTGATGTGCCCAGTTGTCCATGATGATGGGCTCCGTTGTCCTCTGATCATTTCTGAGGGTTCAGCAGATCTGAAAACACAAGGGTGGCTGTCCAATTGTGGCCGTTCAGCTGTTAGAGTCCTGAAACATCCTTTTTCATGGCTCTCAATAATAATGTGACTACATACAGCTTCTGGCTTGCATTCTATCCCCTGTGGACTCTGTAAACCCTAGAAGATATAAACAAGTTCTTACTTGACGTGGTCCAAATAGTTATATAAAAATTAGATTCCTATCTAGGCTAAGATCTGACCATGAAGGTAATGTTGATCTTTTATAATGAAACAGGTAAGAACACAACAAGAAAAATACAACTAACTATAGAATAAAATGGCTCATGATAAATAAGACCACACAGTTAATTTCTTCTAAAAATTTTCACTGAAGTAACAAAAGCAAAGACTACTACTCACCTTTTTTGTTCTAGTAACAGAGGTCCCTTACCCCAACTTCTGCTGGTCACATGACTGCCAGCAGAGACATTTCCAGTTTCTTCTGCAGCCAGATGTGACCATGTGACTAGGTGTAGGCCAATGGGATGTGAGCAAAAGCAGTAAATACAATTTCTGGTTCCTGTCCTTAAAAAAATCAAGTTCCTGACCTCTATGTTTCCCTACCCCAACCATCATTACCATCACCATTACCTTTGCCAACTGAAAATGGTGATGTCTAGAACAATCTTGGGAAGCCAAATGTAAGGATGGCTCAGCGGCCCACCCAGTTTGGTTCCTCAGAAGACCTCAAGAAGCAGAGCTTTCTTTCCTACCCTGGAGAAAAATACAGTTCTACCTTATTTGAGCCACTGTATTTGAGTCTCTTTGTTACAGAAGCTTGGCCTACAACCTAATATTTAACATTAACAATAGGAAAAAGAACTAGTACCTCTTTCTGGGGTATAGGATCAGTGCTTAAAGATAAATATAACATTTCTTTGAGATTTCGGTGTTTTACCTATAAAGTTATAACCTGGCATTCTATTTAACTTTAGTGCCACATTTGATTTCATAGAAAAATATTTTAAATTATGGTGCCATTTGTCACATAATGGAGGAGATGTACTTTTCCCTATTCCTCCTGCTAAGCAGAACTAAAAATCCTGGATATTATATATACAACAAACTTAAAAAGAATCTGAAAGGTGTAGAGGAAAAGGCAGACTGGCTAGGGACCTTGGGACCTGAGGAGTAACAAGGTAGTGAGATCCCTGGGTTTTCTTTTTACTTCAAATATCCCAGACTTGGAGGTGAAGACAGCGACCCATGAACAAAGAGCACAGAAGAGCACAAACAGCACAAAAGCTCTAACAAAAACCTGCTCTCGTTAGCTAAAAAACAAGCAAAGGTAAAGTTTAGCAAGACACAAAACCTTTAGACAATAACTGCTCTCTTCCAGCCAAACATCACAGAAAAACACTGTGGCCTCACCCACACTCACACCAGCAAAAGCCAAGTGAGGAGCTTGAGCTCTATCCTTTCAAAACTCTAATAAGGAACCCCAACATCCAGGCCAGTGTGGAATTAGAGATGGTCAAGCAAGATCCCAGAACTATTTTCAACCCTGATGGCTAGTAATGAGCTACCCCTCCCTGTGATGTCAGTAGAGACGACATGGGGAGATAGCTTTCATTCCCACTTAACAATAATGAGGTGCCTCTCTCTCTCCCAGCTGCAGACTGGAAGAAAAGATTTGCAAATCTCATATCCAATAAAAAATTTACAAAGAACTCTCAAAATTGAGGAGTAAAAAAAAAAAATTTTTAAAACAATCCAGTCCCCCAAAAGGGGCAAAAACATATACATTTCACTGAACAGGACAGAGATGGGAAATAAGGGCATGAAAAGATGTTCAACACCATTAATCATTAAGGAAATGGAAATTAAAACCACAATGAAATATCACAACACACCTATCAGAGAATGGCTAAAATAAAAAATAACGACAGGACTTCCCTGGTGGCGCAGTGATTAAGAATCCGCCTGCCAACATGGGTTTCAGCCCTGGTCTGGGAAGATCCCACATGCCATAGAGCAACTAAGCCCGTGCAACACAACTACTGAGCCTGTGCTCTAGAGCCTGTGAGCCACAACTACTGAGCCTGTGCTCTAGAGCCCATGAGCCACAACTACTGAGCCTGTGCTCTAGAGCCCATGAGCCTAGAGCCCGCGCTCTGCAACAAGAGAAGCCACCACAATGAGAAGCCCACACACCACAATGAAGAGTAGCCCCTGCTCGCTGCAACTAGAGAAAGCCCGTGCAGCAACGAAGACCCAACGCAGCCAAAACATAAATAATAAAAATAGAATAAATAAATCTAAAAAAAAATAATGACAACATCAAATGCTGGTGTGGCTGTGGAGTAATGAGATCACTCACACATTACCGGTGGGAATGTAAAATGGTACAAACGTCAAACAGTACAAATGGTGTGGAAGTTCTCAAAAATTTAAAACATGCAATTACCATATGACCCAGCAATAGTAATAAAGACCTATGTTCATCAAAAAGCTGCAGAGGAATGTCTATAGCAGCTTTATTTGTAATAGCGAACAACTAGAAAACTACCAAGTTGTCATTCAACAGGTACATATTTAAACAAATTGTAGCACATCCATACCATAGAATACTACACATCAATAAAAATGAACAGACTGTTGATATTGAATATTCTGCAGAGAATTATGCTGAGTGAAAAAAAGCCAATACTAAATGACTGCACACTGTATGATTTCATCTATACGAGTCTTAAAATGACAAAATTATAGAAATAGAAACTAGATTAATGGTTGCCGGGGGTTAAGAAAGGAATGGGAATAAGAGAGAAGTGGATGTAGCTATTACAGGGCAACATAAGGGACCCTTGCTGTGGTGTAAACATTAAGTAGCCTGACTGTATCAATGTCATTATCGTGGTTGTGATATATTGTTACAGATTTGCAAGACCTCATCATTGTTGGAAACTAGGTAAAGGGGAAAAGCAATCATTCTATATTATTTCTTACTACTTTATGGGAATCTACAATTACTTCAAAGTAAAATGTTTATATTTTTAAAAAGCCAACAAACTAATTAAACACCACTGGACAAAAAAACACTTTAAAAATGTGATATTTATTCCATGGCTTCTTATTACCCTGACACTGCCTGACATATCACTGGGAAATAAATATTCCAATTGGAAATAAATACTACAATGACTAAGAATCATAAACTTAGTCCAGCCTCTTAAAGCAGGGCATGATTAGATTTATATTCATCCCAAAAGACATTTTTTCCTCCTTTCCAATAATCTGTATCTTACAATTCTTTGGAACACTCCAAACCTTACAGCCTTCCATCACCTCTTTCAAGCTTTATAACAATTATAAACAGCTTTCAAATAACTTTTCCATTTAAAAAATTCTTATAGCTTTGGTATTTGGCAAATAAATTTTAGTATTTTCATATAACCTTTTCCAGATAAACCGTAAAAACTTATCTTATATCCCAACAATGTATCACATGTTAAAAGCTACTATTTAACTCAACAAAATCCAACACTTTTTTTTAAAATTCAACACTCTTTAATGATAAAATCACTCAGTAAACTATAAATGAAAGGGACTTCCTCAAACAGATGAATGGCATTTACAAAACATGCACAGCTAACATTATACTAAATAGTGAAAGATCAGATGCTTTTTCCTTAGGATAAGACCAACACAAGTATGGCCATACTTCCTCTTATCATCTGGAGGTTCTAGCCAGGGCAATCTAGAAAGCAACTTAAAGAAATCCAAAAAGGAGAGGAAGAAGTACCTCTATTTGCAGATGACAAGATCTTCTGCACAGAAAATAGCAAGGAAATCATAAAAAACCAACTAGGACTAATAAGCAAGTTCATTAAAGTTTAGGATGTGAGCTCAACAGACAAAAATCAACTGCATTTCCATACACAGTGAACAATCCAAAAATGAAATAGAACAATTCCATTCACAACAGCATAAGAATAAAATACTTAAGAATATATTTATCAAAATAAATAAATAAATAAAACTAGTACACCACAAAACATTACTGAAATTACAGAAGATCAGAATAAATGGTAAACTGGCCCAATGGATAGGAAGACTTAATATTGTTAAGATGGCAATATTCCCATATTGATCTACAGATTCAAGGCAATTCCTAACAAAATGCCAACTGGCTTTTTTTTTTTTTGCGGTATGTGGGCCTCTCACTGTTGTGGCCTCTCCCGCTGCGGAGACGTGCAGGCTCAACGGCCATGGCTCACGGGCCCAGGCACTCCACGGCATGTGGGATCTTCCCGGACCAGGGCACGAACCCGTGTCCCCTGCATCGGCAGACGGACTCTCAACCACTGCGCCACCAGGGAAGCCCCCAACTGGCATTTTTTTCTTTGCAAAAATTGACAAGCAGATCCCAAAGTTCATACAGAAATTCAAGGGACCCACTGTAGCCAAATCAATCTGGAAAATGATGAACAAAGCTGGGGGACTCAAGTTCTGATTTCAAAACTTATCACACAGCTACAGTAATCAAAACAGGGTGGTACTGGCACAGGAACAGATATATAGATCAAGAGAATAGAACTGACAGTCCAGAAATAAACACTAACATTTATGATGAATTGACAAAAAGACCAAGAAAATTCATAGGGAAAGAATAGTCTTTTCAGCAAACATTGCTGGGACAACTAAAAGAATGTAAAGTGTAAAAGAATGAATTTGCACTCCATATATTAAAAAATGCCTCTAAGGGGACAGGCAACAAAAATAAAAAAATATATATGTAGTTGTCCAGTTTTCCCAGCACGACTTATTGAAGAGACTGTCTTTTCTCCACTGTATATTTTTGCCTCCTTTGTCATAGATTAGGTGGCCATAGCTGCATGGGTTTATTTCTGGACTTTCTAGAAAATCAGTAGTTCCAATGACCTATATTTCTGTTTTGGGGCCAGTACCATACTGTTTTGATTACTGTAGCTTTGTTGTATAGTCTGAAGTCAGGGAGCCTAATTCCTCTAGCTCTGTTCATCTTTCTCAAGATTGCTTCCACTATTTGGGGTCTTGTGTTTCCATAAAAAGTGTAAAATTTTTTGTTCTAATTCTGTGAAAAATGTCCTTGGTAATTTGATAGGGATTGCATTGAATCAGAACACCCCCTAACACCATACACAAAAATAAACTCAAAATACTTATTTGCAAAGCAGAAATAGAGTCACAGATGTAGAGAACAAACGTATGGTTACCAAGGAGTGAAGGGGGAGGTGGGATGAACTGGGAGATTGGGACTGACATAAAAACACTACTATGTATAAAATTGATAACTAACGAGAACCTACTGTATAGCGCAGGGAACTCTACTCAATGCTCTGTGGTTACCTAAATGGGACAGAAATCTAAAAAAGAGTGTGTGTGTGTGTATATATATATATATATATATATATATATATATATATATATCTGATTCACTTTGCTGCACAACAAGAAACTAAAACAACATTGTAAAGCAGCTATACTCCAATAAAAATTAATTTAAAAAAATACACACCAAATTAAAAAAAAATACAGGTGCATATAATCAGTGAAAGACCCTTCTCAAAGAAAACTAATGTTAATACTTTTGTTGTTTATTTAAAGAGAGAAATCTTAGTTACATAAGCTCTGGTTTGGGAATTTTTCAGTGAATTTGAAATATTAAAGATCTCTAGATTAAAATAAAGACAGGTACAATTTGAATCCTTCATATATAATTTAGTTTTAACAAGGAAATTTACAAATTTGAGTTTAAATCCATCACAGCATTCAGTGGTAAAGGGTTTCACAGGAACTCAGATTAACTCTTTTGATTCACTTCAGTAGGAAAAATAAAAACTGGAAAATAAAATAATAAATTTAAAAAGTAAAAATATATAAATTAGACATCAAAACTTAAAACTCTATCAAAATGTACAATCAAGAGAGCTAAAAGGCAACCTACAGAATGGGGAAAAGTATCTGCAAATCATATATCTGATAAAGGGTTAATATCTAGAATATATAAAGAATTCTTACAATTCAAACAAAAAAACAACCCAATTCAAAAATGGGTAGAGGTCTTGAATAGACATTTCTCCAAAGAAGATACATACCTGGTCAACAAGTCCATGAAAAGTTGTTCAAATCAATAATCATCAGCAAAATGCAAATCAAAAACACAATAAGTTGTCACTTCATACCTGGCATGGCCATTATAAAAAAAAAACAACAGGGCTTCCCTGGTGGCACCGTGGTTGAGAGTCCACCTGCCGATGCAGGGGACATGGGTTCGTGCTCCGGTCCGGGAAGATCCCACATGCCATGGAGCGGCTGGGCCCATGAGTCATGGCCGCTGAGCCTGCGCGTCGGAGCCTGTGCTCCGCAGCGGGAGAGGCCACAACAGTGAGAGGCCCACATACCGGAAAAAAAAAAAAAAAAAAAAACACAGAAAGTATTAAGTGTTGGTGAGAATGTGAAAAAATTTAAATCCTTATGCACTATTGATGGTAATGTAAAATGGTATGGCTGCTATCGAAAACTGTATGGCAGTTCCACAAAAACATAAAAATAGAATGACCATATGATCTAGCAATTCCACTTCTGGGTCTATACCAAAAGAATTTAAAAGCAGGGTCTCAAGGAGATATATTTATATGCTCATATTCACAGCAGCACTATTCACAAGAGCCAAAAGGTGGAAGCAACTCAAGTGGCCACTGATGGATGAATGGATAAACAAATGTGGTACATACATACAATGGAATATTATTCAGCCTTAAAAAGGAAGGAAACTCTGACACATGCTACAACATGGATGAACTTTGAGGACGCAGTTTAAGCAAAATAAGTTGGTCACAAAAAGAAAAATACTGTATGATTCCACTTTTATGGAGCTACCTAAAGGAATCAAATTCAGAGACAATTTAGAATGGTGGTTGCCAGGGGTTGGAGAAGAGGCGGGGATAGGAGATCATGGTTTACTGGATATAGAGTTTCAGTTTTATAAGAAAAAGAGTCCTGAAGATTGGTTGACAACCATGTTAACACAGTTAACACCATTCAACTTCAGAGTTAAAAATGGTTAAGATGATAAATTTTGTTATGTATTATTTTAGCACAATTTTTAAAAATAAAAATAATTTAAAATTGCCTCAAAGGGGATAACAGACCTAGATATAAGAACTAAAACTAAATCTCTTTGAAGATAATGATGAATTTTTGTGACTGTGGGTTATGCCATGATTTCTTAATATGACACCAAAAGCACAAGCAATAAAAGAGAAGTATAATTTGGACTTTGTCAAAATAAAAAACTTGTAGGACTTCCCTGGTGGCGCAGTGGTTAAGAATCCGCCTGCCAATGTAGGGGACACAGGCTCGAGCCCTGGTCCTGGAAGATTCCACATGCCGTGGAGCAACTAAGCCCATGTGCCACAACTACTGAGCCTAAGCTCTTAAGGTCCGTGAGCCACAACTACTGAGCCTGTGTGCCACAACTACTGAAGTCTGCGCACCTAGAGACTGTGCTCCACAACAAGAGAAGCCATCATAATGAGAAGCCCGCACACTGCAATGAAGAGTAGCCCCCGTCTGCCACAACTAGAGAAAGCCCGCATGCAGCAATGAAGACCCAACGCAGCCAAAGATAAATAAATAAATTTATAAAAAAATTAAAAACTTGTGCTTCAAAGGTCACCATCAAGAAAGTGAAATGACAGTATAAAGAATCTGAGAAAATACGTACAAGTAATATATCTGATAAGAATCTAATATTCAGAATATACAAAGAATTACAATTCAACAGTAAAAAGACAATTAAATTTTAAAATGGGCAAAAGATCTGAATAGAGATGTTTCTGCAAAGAAGATAAATGACAATAACCACATGAAAAGACATTCAGTATCATTAATCATTAGGAAAATAAATTAAAAACAAGATGAGACACCACTTCATACCCATCAGAATAACTATAATCAAAAAGGCAGAAAATAGTGACATTGAAAAGGTTTTCTAGTATGAGAAACTAGAACCCTCATACACTGTTGGTGGGAATGTAAAATGGTACACTTTTTTTTTTTTTTTTTTTTTTTGCGGTACGCAGGCCTCTCCCTGCTGTGGCCTCTCCCGTTGCGGAGCACAGGCTGCGGACGCGCAGGCTCAGCGGCCATGGCTCACGGGACTAGCCGCTCCGCGGCATGTGGGATCTTCCCGGACCGGGGCACGAACCTGTGTCCCCTGCATCGGCAGGCGGACTCAACCACTGCGCCACCAGGGAAGCCCTGGTACAGTTACTTTTGAAAGACAGTATGGCAGTTCCTTAAGATGTTAAACATAGAGTTATTGTATGTCCTAGCAATTCCACTTCTAGGTATATATAGCCAAGAGATAGGAAAACATGTCCATTCAAAACCTTGTACACTTATGTTTATAGCAGCACTATTCACAATGGCCAAAAAGTAGAACAACATGTCTATCAACTGGTGAATGGATAAATAAAATACAATATATCTATACAATGGTATATTATCTGGCAATCAAAAGTACTGAAGTACTGATTCATGCTACTATGCAACATGGATGAATCTTGAAAATACTATGCTAAGTAAAAAAGAAGGCAGTCACAAAAGATCACATATTAAATGATTCCATTTATATGAAACATCCAGAATAGGCAAATCCATAAGGAGAGAAAGTAGATTATTGGTTGTCTAGGGCTAAGGGAATGGAGGTGGAGGGGTAGAATGGTAAAAATGTTCTCAAATTTAGTTATTGGCCAATTCTGTAAATAAAGTAAAAACGACTGAATTATATATTTTAAATGGGTGAATGTTACTGTATATAAATTGTAGCGAGATAAAGCTGTTACAAAAGTACTTTTAGCTGATATGTCCTTTATGAATTTCCAGACTATTTCTTAATTAAAATTTTCACCTAACAGAGCTACTTGCGTTTTGTCAGATTATTCACTCATTGCTCAGCTTAATATCACAAGTCACAGACTTCATGTAACAAACCAGAAAGGAAATAATAGTTCCTCCCTGTCACATAAAACAAACAAAACTAAACACACACATGCACATGTACACGCACACACACAGCCACACATACACAGTCATCTAGCACTAAAAGTAAAAATCTACTCTCTACAAAGAAATGAAACATGGATTACTATTTCATGCAAAACTCCCTTGAGGTAACGGCCTCGCAGTCCAGTGGTTAGGACTCTACGCTCTCACTGCCGAGGGCCCTGGTTCAATCCCTGCTTGGGGAGCTGAGATCCCACAAGCCACACGGTGCAGACAAATAAGTTAATTAATTAATTAATAAGTAAGTAAAGCTTTTAAAAACATAAAAATTATTTTTAAAACTCCCTTGAAAATCAATAAACTTATGGAAACAAATGTTTTAAAAATAAATAAGGGTTATTTTAAGCTTGAGTGTAAAATTTTAGAAAAATCTATAAACTACCATGGAATTACTTGACAGGATTAATTGTCTAAGTTGTTCATAATTTTATATTTTAGGACCTCAAAGTCAAAACTTAAAAAAACCCCAAAAACTACAACAGTTAAAGCAATTTCTACTTGCACTAGAACCAATGGGTATGCTAAGTCTTCTTTTAAAATGTTTTCTGGAAAAACTTGAAAATCTTGCTATACACTTAAAACCAACCCTAAACCTACCGGGATGCGAACTTCATTATTTATATTCTAAACAACAGTAAGTCTAAGCAACAATACTTTGTATGCGTGTGGATATTTTACAGCTCTGTAAAATACATTCTTTCGGAAGAATGTTTAATGTAAAAGCAAGCACAACACACACAAAAGATTTTTCCTTCAGCACTTTAAATATATCAACCCACTTCCTTTAGCCCACTTAGGTTTCTAAAGAGAAGTTGACTGCTAATCTTATTGAAGATCCCTTATAAGTGATGAGTTGCTTCTCTATTGCTGCTTTCAAGATTTCCTGTCTTTGGTTTTCAACAATTTGACTATTCACTTGACCCCTGAACAACACGAGTCTTGAACTATGCAGAACCGCTCATACATAGATGTTTTTCAATAAATATGTACTACAGCACTAAACGACCTGCAGTTGGTTAAATCAGAGGATACAGAACCATGGATACGGAGAGATGACTGTAAAGTTTTATGTGAATTTTCAGCTGTACTGGTGGGGGTTGGGGGGGGGGGTCGGAGTCCCTAACCTCCGCATTGTTCAAGGACCAACTGTAATGTGTCTCAGTGTGGAAGTCTTTCAGTTTTTCCTGCTTGAAGTTCACTAAGCTTCTTGGATGTATATATGCATGTTTTCCATCAAATTTGTAAAGTTTTCAACAATTACTTCATCAAGTATTATTTCTGTCCATTTCTCTTTTCTCTCACCCTAGGACTTCCATTATACACATTTTGGTATGCTGGTGGTACCTCATGGCTCCGTTAATTTTTCTTCATTCTTTTCTCCTTCTGGGCTTTCAAACTTGATAATCTCAACTGACCTATTTTCAAGTTCACTGATTCTTTGTTTGACCTGCTCAAATGTGTCCTTCTAGTTGGACTTTTCATTTCAGTTATTGTACTTTCAGCTCCAGAATTTGAATTTGGATCCTTTTTCTAATTGCTATCCCTTTTTTGACATCTCTATTTGGTGACACATCCTTTTCTTGGTTTTCTTTAGATTGTTGACCATAGCTTTCTTTAGCTCTTTGAGCACATTTAAGACAGCTGATCTAAAATCTTTTTCTTATAATTCCTGGGCTTCCTCACGGACAGTTTTTATTAATTACAGTTGACCTTTGAACAACTTGGATTTGAACTGTGAGGGTCCACTTATATGTGGATATTTTGCAATAGTAAATACTACAGTACATCGTGGTTTGTGGTTGGTTGAATCCACATATGGGGAAAAAATATCACAGAAATGGAGAACTGAATATAAGTTATATGTGACTTAATCCCTGTGTAGTGTTACTGTAAACTGTATTTCTCCTCCTGACAAGAGCCATATCTTGTTTCTTTAAGTGTTTCATAATTTGTTGAAAACTGGACATATCAAATATAGTCTGGAAACTCTGGATACCAGATTCTCCCCCCTACCTGGAGTTTGGTGTTGCTGCTTGTTGTGGGTTATTGTTTGTCTCTTTGATACTTTTCTGAACTACTTTTGTAAAAAGTTTGTATTCTTTGTTGTGCGTGGCACTGAAGTCTGTGTTCTCTTAGCTTAACTGTCAGCTATTATTTTGACAGTTTCGTTAAACACCTGCAGCCAAAAAAGAAAAAGAAAACAGAAAACAACTTCTCCCAATCTGTTCTGATTTTCTCTATGTGGAAGCATTCCAACACTTAGTTAGACAGGTCCTTCAGCCTTCACTTATAGCTTGTGCAATGCAAAGCCTGAAAGGTCGGCCAGAGGTGAAAGCTTAAGGTCTTCTTAGGCCTTTGCTGAGAATGAGTCGAGCTCTGGGCACGCACATGGCCTCCTAAATTCCCCAGTATAAGCAGGACCTTTAAAAAGTCCTATTCCCCATGTATCTACCTCCTTTCTCAACTGCTTCCTTCCCAAGCTTTTCAGTGTGCCTGTTGTTTATCTTGACTGTTATACCAAGACCCAGGTTGCTGCAGCCGATGCTTTGGCCATTAAATGCTTTCGTCAAACACTGGCAGGGAAGCTGCCTCAGCCTTGGGAAAGCTTTTAGTTGAGTAAAGCAAAGGGAAGTTCCTGCACTAGTCCTTCAGGGAGCTGTCAGACAGGTTGAAACACTCGATAACAATTTTTTAAGAATAAGGTTTGTATTGTGCCCTCTGTAACTATTAACCTGTATTAGGAGTGTGGTCTGTCATCATCAAAGCTACGATTTAAGATACCTCAGTCAATGCTCTCCTACTATAGTACAACAGCTCTTTACTTTAGTAATCATTCCCTATTTTTTTTTAAAGTTCTAACTAGATTCCAGAGATCTACAAAAGTTGGTTCTGACAGATTTTGCCAGCTTATTAGTTCTTTTTGTGCAGAAATGGAGCCCTGGAGTTCCCTACTTGACCATTTATGGTAATATCACTCACAAATGTTTTATATGTATAAAAAAAGTATATGACCTTTGACTATGCTGATTGCTAATTTCAAATACATATTCTTTATTATACTGAGGCACTATTGCTCTACTCTAATTTAGAGAAGTATTCTTAATTGAGAACAGATTTTTACTTTTTATTTTTATTCCCAAATACCTTTTTGGAACCTACTGAAATAACTACAGTTTTCCTGCTAATGTAAAATGTATGTTTATAAATTTCCTAAGACTGAACTATCCGCTTTGCTGGCTTATGCTCTACCTGTTCATGATACATTATTTTTAAAAATATGATAGTGAATACCAAATACTAATATTTATTTAAACACTTTTCATCTATTTGACACATTACATTCTTTTTTTAATATGTATATTGTGCTAAGAACACTTAATATGAGATCTGTCCTGTTGGCAAAGGGTCCACTTTTCTAAGTGCACCATGTTGGGGAATAGGTCTCTCTCTAGGATTTATTTATCTTACGTAACTGAAACTGTACACTAATTTCCTACTTCCGACTTATCACAGCCCTGGCAATCACCATTCTACTCTGTTTTTATGAATTTGGCTATTTTGGAAACCCCATATAAGTAGAATCATGCAGTTGTCCTTCTGTAACTGGTTTACTTCACTTAGCATAACATCCTCCATATTAATCCATGTTGTTGCATATGGCAGGATTTTCTTTTTAAAGGCTAATATTCCATTATACATATTTACCACATTTTCTTCATCCATTCATCCATCAATAAACATATAGGTTATTTCCATATCTTGACTATTGTGAAATCTTGACTACTGTGAATAATGTTGCAAAGAACAAGGGAGTGCAGATATCTCTTTGAGATCCTGATTTCAATTCTTTTAGATATCTACCCAGAAGTAGGATTGTTAGATGATATAGTAATTCTATTTTTAACTTTTTGAAAAACCTCCATACTGTTTTCTATAGTGGCTGCACAATTTTACATTTCCTCCAACAATGTACAAGGGTTTCAACTTCTCCACATCCTCTCCAACCCTTGTTATCTTTTGGGTTTTTTAAAAAAAAAATAACTTTATTTATTTATTTTTGTCTGCGCTGAGTCTTGGTTGCTGTGCATGGGCTTTCTCTAATTGTGGTGGGGGGGTACTCTTCATTGTGATGCACGGGCTTCTCATTGCGGTGACTTCTCTTGTGCGGAGCATGGGCTCTGGGCACACAGGCTTTAGTAGTTGTGGCAAGTGGGCTCAGTAGTTGTGGCTCACAGGCTCTAGAGTGCAGGCTCAGTAGTTGTGGTGCATGGGCTTAGTTGCTCCACGGCATGTGGGATCTTCCCGGACCAGGGCTTGAACCCATGTTCCCTGCATTGGCAGGCAGATTC
Organism: Tursiops truncatus; assembly: GCF_011762595.2. NCBI lineage: Eukaryota > Metazoa > Chordata > Mammalia > Artiodactyla > Delphinidae > Tursiops > Tursiops truncatus. The sequence goes on from NC_047047.1 coordinate 26,849,376, forward strand.
TTAACCATTGTGCCACCAGGGAAGCCCTCTTTTGGCTTTTTGATAGTAGCCATCCTGATGCGTCTGAGGTGATATCTCCTTGTGGTTTTCATTTGCATTTCCCTTTTGATTAGCGATGTTGAGCATATTTTCATGTACTTGTTGGAGAGCTGGATATCTTTGGAAAAATGTCTATTCAAGTCCTTTGCCCATTTTTTAATCAGGTTGGGTTTTTTTTTTTGGCTATTGTGGTATAGGAGTTCCCTGTGTATTTTGGATATTAACCTCTTTATCAGATACATGGTTTGCAAATATTTTCTCCCATTTCATAGTTTGCCTTTTCAGTCTATTGATTGTTTGCTGTGCAAAAAGCTTTTCAATTTGATATAGTCCCAGCTGTCCATTATTGCTTTTGTTGTCTATGCTATACCCATAACATGTTTTATGTAGTCTCATGATAGCCGCAAAGAAAATACCACAAAAGATAAAGAAGAGAAACAAAGAAAACAGTCAAAGCATATCCCTACAAAAAAATTTTACAAATCACAAAGGAAGACAGATTGTTATCATGGGGAAATCTGATGCTTTCATCTCACAGGACAATATAATTTACATTTTCCCCAACATTTTTGAGTCCCCTTACAGATTTTAAAATGTCAATCATCTTGCCTTCCAATACTCACCTGCAACCTGATTGGGGATGGGTGGTTAGCTATGACCCACCCTGGTCAGAGATAGTCCTGGCCCATTAGAGGAACACAGACCCACTAGGTTACTACTGGACCATACTTATCCACTTGATACGCAAATTCCCACTGAAATTCCAATGTATAGTGAGTGCCTTTAGTGGATGGCTCCTTTCTCCTAACTATACCCCCCCACAAGAAGTAGAAATAATTAACCTTGGACCCAGTGAAAGAATGGTGTGGATGGAACTCCAAAAGGGGGGAAAAGGCACTCAGGTTGACACCAGCAACATTAGAAGATGACATCATAGTGATACAATCACAGCACCTGGCCCTACCTCACTCTGGAGGAGGCTGCCAATGAGATGTTGACTTACAAGAGCCCAATAACAAGTCATCACATGGGGCACACAGCAGGCAGGCACAAAACTATAAAATGTAGATGCCTGCTACTGTTGTCCCTACTCTGTGCCATCTGGGTCATGGGGATTTCTCCATGACCCCAAAGAGGCAACACCAGAAAGTTACTGGAAGACCACAGCACTCGCCCACAACTGAACCCCAGGATGGGGGGATGGTGTATGTTGGAAGTCAGCCCTAGAGGGGCTGGGCCCAAAAAACCACCAGGTATAGATACTAGCTGGACAATTCAAGCCCTCTATCTTAAATGGGACCAAGGGCACAAATGCTTAATTGCCACCAGCCATTACACTGCCCTAATTTTAACCCTAATTGGCTGATAAGATTATGCAGTTCAGACCATCTCAGTTACCATCTCTGGTAACACAAGACTAAACATTAAATTGTCATGAGCGTATAACTAAATATTCTTGGGCCTCTAATCTTTACTATTTATGATGGAGACCTCCTATGCCTTGGAGAACGGCACTGCTTAATCACTTGCGAGGGGCACACCCAAAGACGCTTAAAGTTTACTGAGAATTTGAGATACCAACAGACACTCCCAATGGTGCAAGCAAACCTTAACCAGAGCATCCGAAATTTATGCAACCCTATTAGACCCCTTGGCCCCTCAGTTCCCCTCCTGGGTAGCTGGAGAGCCACCTACTATAGAATGGCTCCCTTCACCTGCAACACTGCTGATGACAATGCCCCAGTCCATGACAGCGCGGGACACAACTTCATCATGAATGCCACCTCCGCAACCTTCCACTATAGAAGGAGGTGACACCAGGAAGACATGGCAGCTGACGATGGCAAGCACTCCCCAGGACGTGGTTGCTGAATGGAATGCTTATCTAAATTCCCTGCTGATGACCCACTTCAGTGGCATTTTGTAGAGTTAAATATTATTTACCCCAAGGTCCCCTTGCTTATTATTATGCTTGCTGCTCAAGTGTCCGGTGGCACTATGACTGCCAGACTGCTCTCCACTGCACCTTTAAATTTTGATAGGCTAAGGTACATATCGAGTCTCATAACCTTACAGAGGTCTGATTAAATGCTTCATTTAATTGCTTGCCCTCACTACACACACTAGATTGTTCCACATTATGTGACCTACTGAGGGTTAGTGAATTTAAATTCTATTGGGAGGACCCCTCCCTGGCTACAGATGCTACAACCACCAGAGCACCTCCCCAACCCCCTCACACATACACCCTCCACAACTGCAGCCAGAGTCATCTCCCTACACCACCCCAAGGGGGTCCTTTCCCACTGTCAGCACTCAGGGCTTCACAATCTTCTCATTCAAGCCCTCCCACAGTCTTAATATTTTTATGCAATGGGCAGAAACCAGTGCTCATTTTTTTGGCTGCTGTAATTGCTGAACATATTATCAAACTCAACAAAGGCTTCTTCCTGAGTTAGTGGCCTACCTGGCTAATTTCTTGACTCTGCCTCCATTTGCCCAACACAGGCATCCCATGCATCCCTGTGGCTTACCCAGCTACTCTCTATGTTGCTCAACAGCTCCCATGCAACACTTTGCAATACAGTATGTAGCATCTGGCAGGAGCCCCCACATGCCCTTTATAATCTCCCATATCTGCCCAGGCACTAACACACTCCACCTGTGACACCACATGGATGAATACGACCTATACCTCTCATCCCAAGAAGCACAATCCCCATGGTCTTAGACATCCCCAATCCAACAATCAGTGTCCACTGTGGGTCCAGTACCCAAGAGCCAGTATATATACATGATTCCCCATATGTGCACTTCTCCTTTTCTCAGCCTCCAATGCATTTGCCTCCTCCTGTCTGTTCATACCAAGGTACTTTAGTCTCGCTGGGACTACCCTTACAAAGCACTGAATAGGATCCCCAAACTGTATCTCTTTATGCCACCTCATGTAAAAAATCTGCAGTACTCATCCCCAGTATGTTGGGAGTAGGGCTGAGACAATTCTGCATGGGAACTGGGTTAGGCACCACCACAATAGGCATGCAACAACAAATTATTAAGGCAACACAAAACTGTCGGCTACCCTGGCTAAACACATTGGGCTGTTACATGAAAGCCCAGCCCTAATGCAACAACAACACGATTCTTTAGTGCAGATGGTTTTGGATAACCATTTAGGTTACTAATGGCCAAGGAAGGGGGAACTGTAAAGGGTACCTCTTGCTACATGTATATTAATAATTCTGGACAAATTCTGGTAAATTTACAAAAGATGGCCCAACAGGTACAAGTATTCCATAATCTCACCCAAGTTTTAAATCAAATACCTACCTTAATCTTATCCATGGACTTTCATTTATTTTCTTGTCTGGACCCCAAAAATGGGAGATGGTTACAGACAGGATTTCAAACTACCATTTGCTTATAGATATTGCTGAGTGGCATTTTTGTTTTGTTTAGATGTTTCATGTGCTGGGTGACCAAAACCCCGCCAGTAGCTTTTAAAATCTCCACCATCTAAACAGTGCCCATGACTTTCCCTAAAGACTAATACCTAGGCATCACAGAGTCAATTGTGATGAGAAAACAGCTACTCTGAGTTGCTACCTAAGCATTTTACAGTATGACAACCCTGCTCACACCCAGAGTCTAGATAGTTAGATAAGGACCTGAGTTTAGGATTCCTGCCACAAGCTCCTGCTTGCTTTTTCTCAGGGAACCTTTTAAAATAACCACTTAGAGTTGAATTTTGAAAAAGGTAACAAAATCTGCCCCAAACACTTTATAAGTAATAGGTGCTTGCTACTCTGCTCTCTATCTCCTGTTCACTTGTGACCTGGGACAGAGGACTGCCCTTCCCAGGCTCTTGCACACGCCACCCCCACTTCTGGGATCGTAAGTAATAAATCTTGTGACTTTCCTCCCTTGTGTGAGTGTACTGACATTGTGCCTTCAATCAAAATGACCCAGTGCTTGCACTTGCCCAAAGTGAAAGCTCAGATGCTAAGAGAACAGTATGCCAACCCCATGTGGATGGCTTGTGCCTGCCTACTCATTCAGCAAGTCATAATGTTCTTAATATTAAGAATATTCTTAATTTAATATACAAGCTACAGGCCCCACAACACAACATATTTACAAAGCAAAAAAACTACCTGAAGAGACAAAGCAAGCATCGAAACCAGATATGGCAAAGATGCTGGAATTATAAAACAGGAATATAAAACAACTATGATTAATGTGCTAAGGGCTCTAATGGATAAAGTGGAAAGCATGTAAGAACAAAAGGACAAAGTAAGCAGAGAGATGAAAACCCTAAAAAACAACAAAAAAAAGATGCTAGAGATCAAAAACACTGTAACAGGGGCTTCCCTGGTGGCGCAGTGGTTGAGAGTCCGCCTGCCAATGCAAGGGACGCAGGTTCGTGCCCCGGTCTGGGAGGATCCCACATGCCGCGGAGCGGCTGGGCCCGTGAGCCATGGCCACTGAGCCTGCGCGTCAGGAGCCTGTGCTCTGGAAATGGGAGAGGCCACAACAGTGACAGGCCCACGTACTGCAAAAAAACACACAAAAAAACCACTGTAACAGAAATGGAGAATGCCTTTGATGGGCTTATTAGTAGACTGGACATGGTCAAGACAAGAAACTTTAAGCTAAAGATATCTCAATAGAAACCTCTGAAACTGAAAAGCAAAAAGAACAAAGACTGGAGGAAAAAAAAGCAGAACAGAAAATCAAACAACTCTGGGAAAGCTCCAAAAGGTGTAATACATGAGAATGAAAATACCAGAGAAAGAAAAGGACAGAAGAAATATTTGAAGCAACAATGACTAAGAATTTTCCCTAAATTAATGTCAGACAACAAACTGCAGATTCAGGAAGTTCAGAGAACATCAAGGCAGAATAAATGTCAAGGAAAAAAACACTATGCCTAAGTATTACATTTTCAAAGTACAAAAAAATCAAAGATAAAGAAAAAATCCTGAAAAAAGCCAAAGGGAAAAAAAATCTAAAGAGAAACAGACAATTGCTTCCAACTTCTCCACAGAAACCATACAAGCAAGAAGAAATAGAGTGAAATACTTAAAGTGTTGAGAAAAGAATCCCTCCAACTTAGAATTCTATACCCTCCCTATGAAATTATCTTTTAAATTGATAAAGAAATACATTCTCAGACAAACAAAAATTGAGGGAATTTGTTACCAGGTTGAGAAAAGAATCCCTCCAACTTAGAATTCTATACCCTCCCTATGAAATTATCTTTTAAACTGATAAAGAAATACATTCTCAGACAAACAAAAATTGAGGGAATTTGTTACCAGTAGGTCTGCCATGCAATAAATGTTAACAGATGCACTCTAGAGGAGAAAATATAGTTCAGAAACTCAGATCTACATAATGATAGGGAGAGCATCAAAGAAGAAACAAGTGAAGGTTAAAAAAAACAACAACACTTTTTTTCCCTTATCTCTAATTGGTCTTAATAGTTTTTTCAACAAATTTCTCACACATCTTTTCTGACCACAATGGCATGAAACCAGAAATCAACCACAGAAAAAAAAAACAAGAAAAAAACAATTACATGGAAACTAAAAAATATGCTGGTAAAAAACAATTGGTCAACAATGAAATCAAAGAGGAAATCAAAAATACCTCAAGACAAATGACTATGAAAACACAACTATACAAAATCTATGGTATGCAGCAAAAGCAGTCCGAAGAGGGAAGTTTATAGCAATACAGGCCTTACTCAAAAAACAAGAAAAATCTCAAACAAAAAACCTAAAAATTAGAAAAAGAAAAACATGGACTTCCGGTGGTCCAGTGGATAAGACTCATTGCTCCCAACACAGGGGGCCCAGGTTCTATACCTGCTTGGGGAACTAGATCCTGCATTCATGCCACAACTAAGAGTTTGCATGCTGCAGCTAAGAAGTCTGCATGCCGCAACTAAGAGTCTGCATGCTGAAACGAAGATCCCACTAGCCACAAATAAGACCTGGTGCAGCCTAAACAAATTAATTAATTAATTAATATTAACAAAAAAGAAAATCATAATTTTTAAAAAAAAGAAAAACAAACAAAACCTAAAGTCAGCAGAAGGAAGCAAATGATAAAGAGCAGAAGGAAATAAATAAAGATTTAAAAATATATTAAAAAATCAATAAAAGCAACAGCTGGGTTTTTGAAAGGATAAACAAAATCAACAAACCTCTAGCCAGGCTCACCAAGAAGAAAAGAGGACCCAAATAAACAAAATAAGAAATGAAAGAGAAGAAAAAAACAACCAACATCACAGAAATACAAAATATCATAAGAAAATACCAGGAACAGTTATATGACAAGATGGACAACCTAGAAGAAGTGGAAAAGTTTCTAGAAACATACAGACTGCCAAAACTGAACCAAGAAGAAACATAATTTGAACAGAGCAATCACTAAAAGTGAAGTACAATCTGTAATTTAAAAAAAAATCCCTACAAACAAAAGTTAAGGACCAAATGCCTTCAGTGGGGGATTCTACCAAACATACAAAGAAGAACTTACACTTATGCTTCTCAAACTCTTCCAAAAGATCGAAGAGGAGGGAATACTCCCAAAGTCATGTGAAGCCATCATCACTCTGATAACCAAAACCAGACAAAAACACTACTAAAAAAGAAAATTACAGGCCAATATCTTTGATAAATATAGATGCAAAAATCCTCAACAAAATATTAGCAAACCAAATTCAACAACACATACAAAGAATCATACACCATGATCAAGTCAGATTCATCCCAGGGTCACAAGGATGGTTCAGCATACACAAATCAATCAATGTGATACACCGTATCAACAAAAGCAAAGACAAAAACCACATGATCATCTAAATAGATGCAGAAATAATATTTGATAAAATTCAACATCCATTCATGATAAAAAAACTCTCACCAAAGTGGGTATACAGGGAACAAATCTCAACATAATAAAAGCCATTTATGACAAACACACAGCCAATATAATACTCAACAGTGAAAACCTGAAAGCCTTCCTGCTAAATTCTGGAACAAAACAAAGATGCGTACTCTCACCACTTCTATTCAACATAATATTGGAAGCCCTAGCTCCAGCAATCAGACAAGAAAAAGAAATAAAAGGTTTCCAAATTGAAAGGGAAGAGGTAAAATTGTCATTGAATGGAGATGACATGATAGTCTATAAATAAAACTCTAACGATTCCACATGAAAACTATTAACTATTAGAACTAACAAATGAATTCAGCAAGGCAGCAGGATACAAGAATATATAGAAATCTGTTGCATTTCTTTAACTAAGAAATAACAAAAAGAGAAAGTTAAAAAAGCATTCACATTTAAAACTGCATCAAACAAACAAACAAAAAAACCTAGTGACGGGCTTCCCTGGTGGCACAGTGGTTGGGAGTCCGCCTGCCAATGCAGGGGGCGCAGGTTCGTGCCCCGGTCCGGGAAGGTCCTGCATGCCGCGGAGCGGCTGGGCCCATGGGCTGTGGCCGCTGGGCCTGTGCTTCCAGGGCCTGTGCTCCGCGGCGGGGGGGTCGCGGCAGTGAGAGGCCCATGTACCGCAAAAAAAACAAAACAAAACCAAAAAAACCTAGTGACAAAATGTAACCAAGGAGATGACAGACCTATACGCTGAGAACTATAAAACACTGATAAAGATAACAGAGATGATTCAAAGAAATGAGATATCTCATAGTCTTTAATTGGAAGAATTAATACTATTAAAATGGCCATATAACCCAAAGCAATCTATAGATTTAATGTGATCCCTATCAAATTACCTGACATTTTTCACAGAACTAAAACAAATTATCCTAAGATTTATATGGAATCACAAAAGATCCAGAAATGCCAAAGTAATCCTGAGGGAAAAGAACAAAGTTGGAGGCATAATCCTCCCAACTTCAGACAAAACTACAAAGCTACAGTAAACAAAAACATATATATCAAGAGAACAGAACAGAGAGCCCAGAAATAAGCCCAGGAACCTACAGTCAATTAATCTTCGACAATGGAGGCAAGAATATACAATGGAGAAAAGACAGTCTCTTCAGCTAGTGGTGCGGGGAAAGCTGGATAGCCTCATGTTAGTCAATAAAGTTAGGACACTCCCTCACACCATATACAAAAATAAACTCAAAATGACTTAAAGACTTAAATATAACACATGACACCATTAAACTAGAAGAGAACATAGTCAAAACATTCCCTGACATAAATCACAGAAATATTTTCTTAGATCAGGCTCCCAAGGTAAAAGAAATAAAAGCAAATGCAAACAAATGGGACCTAATCAAACTTACAAGCTTTCACACAGCAAAGGAAACCATAACAAAACAAAGACAACCTACGGACTGGGAGAAAATATTTGTAAATGATGAGACCATCAAGGGATTAATTTCCAAAACATACAAACAACCAATAAAACTCAATATCAAACAAACAAACAACGCAATCAAAAACTGTGTAGAAGACCTAAATAGACATTTCTACAAAGAAGACATATAGATAGCCAACAGGCACATGAAAAGATACTCAACATCACGAATTATTAGGGAAATGCAAATCAAAACTACAATGAGGGCTTCCCTGGTGGCACAGTGGTCAAGAATCTACCTTGCCAATGCAGGGGACATGGGTTCGAGCCCTGGTCCGGGAAGACTCCCACATGCCGCAGGTTCACGCCCTGGTCCAGGAAGATTCCCACATGCCGCAGAGCAACGAAGCCTGTGCGCCACAACTACTGAGCCTGTGCTGTAGAGCCCGCGAGCCATAATTACTAAGCCCATGCACCACAAATACTGAAGCCTGTGCACCTAGAGCCTGTGCTCTGCAACAAGAGAAGCCAGTCCACTGCAACGAAGAGTAGCCCCCACTCGCCGCAACTACAGAAAGCCCACGTGCAGCAACAAAGACCCAATGAAGCCAAAAATAAATTTAAAAAAAAATTAAAGATTCTCTACCATTAAAAAAAACAAAGAAACAAAAAACTAGAATGACCTCACACCAGTGAGAATGGCCATCATCAAAAAATCTACGAATAATAAATGCTGGAGAGGGTGTAGAGAAAAGGAAACCCTCCTACACTGCTGGTGGGAATTTAAATTGGTGCAGCCACTATGGAAAACAGTATGGACATTACTTTAAAAATAGAGTTACCGGGGCTTCCCTGGTTACGCAGTGGTTAAGAATCCACCTGCCAATTAAGGGGACATGGGTTCAAGCCCTGATCTGGGAAGATCCGACATGCTGCGGAGCAACTAAGCCCGTGCACCACAACCACTGAGCCTGTGCTATAGAGCCTGCAAGCCACAACTACTGAGCTCATGTGCCACAACTACTGAAGCCCATGTGCCTAGAGCTCGTGCTCTGCACGCAACAAGAGAAGCCACTGCAATGAGAAGCCCACGCACCGCAATGAAGAGTAGCCCCCGTTCGCCACAGCTGGAGAGAGCCCGTGTGCAGCAACAAAGACCCAATGCAGCCAGAAATAAATTAATTAAATTAATTAAATAAAAAATAAATTAAGAAAATAAAATAGAGTTACCATATGATCCAAATCCCACTCTTGGGCATATATCCAGTAAAGACAAAAACTCTAATTCAAAAAGATACATGCAGGGCTTCCCTGGTGGCACAGTGGTTGAGAGTCTGCCTGCCGAGGTAGGGGACACAGGTTCTCGTGCCCCGGTCTGGGAAGATCCCACATGCCGCAGAGCGGCTGGGCCCGTGAGCCATGGCCGCTGAGCCTGCGCATCCGGAGCCTGTGCTCTGCAATGGGAGAGGCCACAACAGTGAGAGGCTCGCGTACCACAAAAAAACAACAAAAAAGATACATGCACGCCAACGTTCACAGCAGCACTATTTACAATAGCCAAGACGTGGAAGCAACCTAAGTGTCCATCGACAGACGAAAGGATAAGAAGATGTGGCATATATATACAATGGAACACTACTCAGCCATAAAAAGAAAAATGAAACAATGCCATTTGCAGCAACATGGATGGACCTAGAGATTATCATACTAAGTGAAATCAGACGCAGAAAGACAAATATTATGACATCACTTACATGTGGAATCTAAACAATAATACACATGAACTTATTTACAAAACAGAAATAGACTCACAGATGTAGAAAACAAACTTATGGTTACCAAAGGGGAAAGGAGGGGAGGAGGGATAAATTAGGAGAATAGGATTAACAGATACACATCACTTAAAGTGATACAGCCACTATGGAGAACAGTGTGGAGGTTCCTTAAAATACTAAAAATAGAACTACCATACGACCTAGCAATCCCACTACTGGTCATATGCCCTGAGAAAACCATAATTCAAAAAGAGTCATGAAAAAAGAAAAAAAAAAGAGTCATGTACCAAAATGTTCATTGCAGCTCTACTTACAAAAGCCAGGACATGGAAGCAACCTAAGTGTCCATCAACAGATGAATGCATAAAGAAGATGTGGCACATATATACAACGGAATATTACTCAGCCATAAAATGGAACGAAACTTATTTATAGTGAGGTGGATGGACCTAGAGACTGTCATACAGAGTGAAGTAAGTCATAAAGAGAAAAACAAATACCGTATGCTAACACATATATATGGAATCTAAAAAAAAAGAAAAAAATGATCAGAAGAACCTAGGGGCAAGACAGGAATAAAGATGCAGACCTACTAGAGAATGGACTTGAGGGTACAGGGAGTGGGAAGGGTAAGCTGGGACAAAGTGAGACAGTGGCATGGACATATATACACTACCAAATGTAAAACAGATAGCTAGTGGGAAGCAGCCACATAGCACAGGGAGATCAGCTCGGTGCTTTGTTAATCACCTAGAGGGGTGGGATAGGGAGGGTAGGCAGGAGGAAGATGCAAGAGGGAAGAGATATGGGGACATATGTATATGGATAACTGATACACTTTGTTGTAAAGCAGAAACTAACACATCATTGTAAAACAATTATACTCCAATAAAGAGGTTAAAAAATGTTTTTAATAAAATAATAATAATAATTTTAAAAAGATACACACCACTATATATAAAATAAACAACAAGGGATTACTGAATATAGCACAGGGAATTATATTCAATATCTTATAATAACCCATAATGAGAAAGATTCTGAAAAAGAATCTATAATGGGAAAGAATTATGAATATGTATGAATTACTTTGCTGTACACCTAAAACTAACACAATATTGTAAATCAACAACAGTTCCCAAAAAAATTTTTTTATAAATTATAAAATAAATGCCCAGTGATAAAAAAAATAGTTGGGCTTCCCTGGTGGTGCAGTGGTTAAGAGTCCACCTGCCGACGCAGGCGACACGGGTTTGTGTCCCGGTCCAGGAAGATCCCACATGCCGCGGAGCGGCTGGGCCCGTGAGCCATAGCCGCTGGGCCTGCACGTCCGGAGCCTGTGCTCCGCAACAGGAGAGGCCACAACAGTGAGAGGCCCACATAGCGCAAAAAAAAAAAAAAAAATAGTTGAGTAAATTAAGGTATATTGATGAGACATTATACTGTATTACACTATAGTTCAAACTATGGCCTGTGGGCTGAGTCCAGTCTACTTCCTGTTTATTTTTTCCTGCTTTTGTCAATAAAGTTTTATAACAAAACAGCCACATTAAAAAAATAATAAAATTACATCTTCATTATATACTACTCAAAAATGATTAAGTGATCTTTAAAATTCTTTTGTAGCTGGGAGGAAAAAAAGATATATATATATAGTTTGTGCATGTGTATGTGTATGTATGAAATGAATGGCAGCAATGATATAAGAAATAGGAGGGAAGAACTGGGATTATTTTGGTATTAGAAAGTGCTCAATACTATCTGTGAAGTATCTGTGTAGTGTTATTTGAAAGTAGACCTAGATTGGGTGCAAATGTATTTTACAAATTCTAGAGATTGTTTCAAGATGGTGGAGTAGAAGGACGTGCACTCACCTCCTCTTGCGAGAGCACAGAAATCACAACAAGCTGCTGAACGGCCATCGACAGCAAGACGCTGGAACCCACCAAGGAGGATACCCCATATCCAAAGACAAAGGAAAAGCCGCAATGAGATGGTAGGAGTGGCGTGATCACGATAAAATCAAATCCCATACCCACAGGGTGGTCAACCCATAAACTGGAGAACCATTATACCACAGAAGTCCTCCCACTGGAGTGAAGGTTCTGAGCCCCATGTCCAGATTCCCAGCCTGGGGGTCTGGCAACAAGACTGGGAATCCCCAGAGAATATGGCTTTGAAGGCCAACGAGATTTGACTGCAGGATTTCCACAGGACTGGGGGAAACAGAGACTCCACTCCTAGAGGGCACACACAGAGACCTGTGCGCACCAGGACCCAGGGGAAAGGAGCAGTGACCCCACAGGAGTCGGAACCAAACCTGCCTGCTAGTGTTTGAGGGTCTCCTGCAGAGAGAGGCCCTGGGTCTCTCACCATGAGAGACAGGAGCTCACCATGGGGAGAGGAGCATTGGCAGCAGTGGTTCTGGGAAGCACCCATTGGCATGAGCCCTCCTGGAGGTTGCCGTTGGTCCCACCACACAGCCTGTAGGCTCCAGTGCTGGGTCACCTCAGCCAACAACTAAGAGTAAGGGAACACAGCCCCACCCATCAGCAGATGACAAGGTTAAAGTTTTACTGAGAATGGCTCTCCCCACCAGAGCAAGACCCAGTTCTATCACCAGTCCCTCCCAACAGGAAGCTTGCACAAGCCTCCTAGACAGCCTCATTCACCAGAGGGCACACAGAAGCAAGAACTACAATCCTGCAGCCTGTAGAATGAAAACCGCAATCACAGGAAGTTAGACAAAATGAAAAGGCAGAGAATTATGTTGCAGATTAAGGAACAAGATAAAACCCCAGAAATATAACTAAGTGAACTGGAGATAGGCAACCTTCCAGAAAAAAGAATTCAGAATAACGATAGTGAAGATGATCCAGGATCTCAGAAAACAAATTCTAGGACAAATACTAAAAAAATTTTTAAAGAGAAAAAACTATAACATATATGCTAAGAAATGAGAGAAAATGTAATCACATAAATGCTCGACTAAAACCATAAAAGGCATCCACCAGAGGGCAGACAGCAGAAGCAAGAACTACAATCCTGCAGCCTGTGGAATGGAAACAACAATCACAGAAAGTTAGTCAAAATAAGACAGCAGAGGAATTTGTGAAAGGACAAGATGAAACCCCAAAACAACAACTAAGTGGAGATAGCCAACCTACCAGAAAAAGAACTTAGAATAATGATAGTGAAGATGATCCAAGATATGGGAAAAACAATGGAGGCAAGGATAGAGAAGATTCAAGAAATGTTTAACAGAGACCTAGAAAAACTAAAGAACAAACAGAGATTAATAATATGGGAACTGAAATGAAAAATACAGAAGGATTCAATAGCAGAATTAAGTGAGGAGAAGAACGTGACTTAGAAGATAGAATGGTGGAAATCACTGCCACGGAAAAGAATAAAGAAAAAAGAATGAAAAGCAATGAAGAGAGTCTAAGAGACCTCTGGGACCAACATTAAACACACCAACATTCGCATTATAGGGGTCCCAGAAGGAGAAGAGAGAAGCACCCTGAGAAAACACTTGAAGAGATAATAGCTGAAAACTTCCCTAACATGGGAAAGGAAATAGTCACCCAAGTCCAGGAACTGCAGAGTCCCAGGTAGGATAAACCCAAGGAGGAACACACCGAGACACATAGTAATCAAACAGACAAAAATTAAAGACAAAGTATTAAAAGCAACAAGAGAAAGTTGACAAATAACATACAAGGGAACTCCTGAAAGGTTATCAGCTGGTTTCTCAGCTGAAACTCTGCTGACCAGAAGGGAGTACCACAATATATTTAAAGTGATGAAAAGGAAGAAACTACAACCAAGAATACTCTACCCAGTGAGGCTCTCATTGGGATTTCATGGAGACATCAAAAGCTTTACAAACAAGCCAAAGTTAAGAGAATTCAGCACCACCAGACCAGCTTCAAAACAAATGCTAAGGGCAATTCTGTAGGTGAGAAAGAAAGCAGCAACTTAAAACAATCTTGTACATATACAGATGGCTATATCAAAACCCCATGGGAACAGCAAACCCAAAAACTACAATAGATGCACACAAAAAAAGAAAAAACAACCCAAACACAACACTAAAGATGGTCATCAAACAAGAAAAGAAGGGAAGAAAAAAGACCTCCAAAAACAAGCCCAAAACAATTAACAAAATGGCAATAGGAACATGCATATTCATAATTACCTTAAATGTAAATGGATTAAATCCTCCAACCAAAAGACACAGACCTGCTGAATGGATACAAAAACAAGACCTGTATATATGCTGTCTACAAGAGACCAACTTCAGACCTAGGGACACATACACATTGAAAGTGAGGGGGATGGAAAAAGGTATTCCACACAAATGAAAATCAAAAGAAAGCTGGGGGGGCTTCCCTGGTGGCGCAGTGGTTGAGAATCTGCCTGCTAATGCAGGGGATACGGGTTCGAGCCCTGGTCTTGGAGGATCACACATGCCGCAGAGCAACTAGGCCCGTGAGCCACAACTACTGAGCCTGCGCGTCTGCAGCCTGTGCTCCGCAACAAGAGAGGCCACCATAGTGAGAGGCCCGTGCACCGCGATGAAGGTGGCCCCCACTTGCCACAACTAGAGAAAGCCTTCACACAGAAACGAAGACCCAACAGCAAAAATAAATTAATTAATTAATAAACTCCTACCCCAACATCTTCTTAAAAAAAAAAAAAAGAAAGAAAGAAAGCTGGAATGGCAATACTCATATCAGACAAAATAGACTTGAAAACAAAGACTGTTATAAGAGACAAAGAAGGACACTACATAATGATCAAGGGATCAACCCAAGAAGAAGAAGATATAACAATTGTAAATATATGTGCACCCAACATAGAAGCACCTCAATATATTGAATATAAGGCAAATGCTAACAGCCATAAGGGAGACATTGACAGTAACACAATAATAGTGTGGGACTTTAACACCCCACTTTCATCAATGGACAGATCATCCAGACAGAAAATCAATAAGGAAACACAGGCCTTAAATGACACATTAGATCAGATGGACTAAATTGATATTTATAGAGCATTCCATCCCAAAGCAGCAGAATAAACATTCTTCTCATGTGCAAACAGAATATACTCCAGGACTGACCACATGCTGGGCCACAAAGCAAGCGTCGGTAAATGTAAGAGAATTGAAATCATATCAAGCATCTTTTCTGACCACAACACTATAAGGTTAGAAATAAACTACAAGAAAAAAAAAAGCTTTAAAAAACACAAACACGTGGAGGCTGAACAATATGCTATACTAAAAAACCGATGGATCACTGAAGAAATCTAAGAGGAAATCAAAAAATACCTGGAGAAAATGAAAACAAAAGCACAATGATCCAAAATCTATGGAATGTAGCAAAAGCAGTTCTAAGAGAAAAGTTTATAGCAAATCAATCTTAACTCAGAAAACAAGAAAAATGTAAAATAAATGACCTAACCTTACACCTAAAGCAACTAGAGAAAGAAGAACAGCAAAACCTAAAGTCAGTAGAAGGATATCATAAAGATCAGAGCAGAAATAAATGAAATAGAGATGAAGAAAACAATAGCAAAGATCAATGAAACTAAAAGCTGGTTCTTTGAAAATATAAACAGAATTGATAAACCTACAGCCAGACTCATTAAGAAAAAAAGGAAGAGGACACAAATCAATACAATTGGAAATGAAAAAGGAGAAGTTACAACTGACACCATAGAAATACAAAGGATCATAAGAGACTATTACAAGCAACTGTATGCCAACAAAATGCACAACCTGGAAGAAACGGACAAATTCTTAGAAAGGTACAATCTCTCAAGACTGAACCAGGAAGAAATAGAAAATATGAACAGACCAATCACAAGTACTGAAATTGAAACTGTGATTTTAAAACTCCCAAAAAACAAAAGTCCAAGACCAAATGGCTTCAAAAGCAAATTCTATCAAACATTTAGAGAAGAGCTAACACCTATCCTTCTGAAACTGTTCCAAAAATTTGCAGAGGAAGGAAAACTCCCAAACTCATTCTATGAGGCTACCATCACCATGATACCAAAAACAAAGATACCACAAAAGAAGAAAATTACAGGCCAATATCACGGGTGAACACAGAGGCAAAAATCCTCAACAAAATACTAGCAATCCAAATCCAATAATACATTAAAAGGATCATACATCATGATCAAGTAGGATTTATCCCAGAGATGCAAGGATTTTTCAATATCACAAATTAATCAGTATGATACACCACATCAACAAATTGAATAAAAACCATATGATCATCTCAATAGAGGCAGAAAAAGCTTTTGACAAAATTCAACACCTATTTATGATAAAAGCTCTCCTGAAAGTGAACATAGAGGGAATCTACCTCAACATAATAAAGGCTATATACAACTAATCTACAGCTAACATCATACTCAATGGTGTAAAGCTGAAAGCATTTCCTCTAAGATCAGGAAAAAGACAAGGATGTCCACTCTTGCCACTTTTATTCAACATCGTTTTGGAAGTCCTAGTTACAGCAATCAGAGGGAAAAAAAAAAGAAATAAAAGGAATCCAATTGGAAAAGAAGTTGTTAAACCGTCACTGTTTGCAGATACTATACTATACATACAAAATCCTAAAGACACTACCAGAAAACTACTAGAGCTCATCCATGAATTTGGTAAAGTTGCAGGTTACAAAATTAATACACAGAAATCTGCTGCATTTCTATACACTAATAACAAAAGATCAGAAAGAGAAATTAAAGAAACAATCCCATTTACCATCGCATCAAAAAGAATGAAATACCTAGGAATAAACCTACCTAGGGAGACAAAAGACCTGTACTCCAAAAACTATAAGACACTGATGAAAGAAATCAAAGACAACACAAACAGATCAAAAGATACACCATGTTCTTGGATTGGAAGAATCAATATTGTCAAAATGACTATACTACCCAAGGTGCTCTACAGATTCAATGCAACCCCTATCAAATTACCAATGGCCATTTTCACAGGACTAGAACAAAAAAGTCTTAAAATTTGTATGGAGACACAAAAGACCCCAAATAGCCAAATCAATCTTGAGAAAGAAAAATGGAGCTAGAGAAATCAGGCTCCCTGACTTCAGACTACACTACAAAGCTATAGTCACCAAAACAGTATGGGACTGTCACAAAAATAGGAATATAGATCAATGAAACAGTATAGAAAGCCGAGAAATAAACTGACGTACCTATGGTCAATTAACCTATGACAAAGGAAACAAGACTATAAAATGGAGGAAAGACAGTCTCTTCAATAAATGGTGCTGGGAAAACTGGACAGCTACATGTAAAAAAAAATGAAATTAGGAAATTCTTTAACACCATACACAACTCTTAGAGGAAAACATAGGCAGAATACTCTCTGACATAAATCACAGCAATATCTTTTTCAATAAATCACAGCAATATCTTCTTCAATAAATCACAGCAATATCTTTTTCAATCTGTCTCCCACAGTAATGGAAATAAAAACAAAAATAAACAAATGAGACCTAATTAAACTCAAAAGCTTTTGCACAGCAAAGGAAACCATAAACAAAACGAAAACACAACCCACAGAATGGAAGAAAGTATTTCCAAAAGATGCAATCAACAAGGGATTAGTCTCCAAAATTTACAAACAGCTCATGCGGCTTAATAACATAAAAACAAACAACCCAATCAAAAAATGGGCAGAAGACCTAATAGACATTTCTCCAAAGAACACATATAGATGACAAAGAGGCACATGAAAATTTGGTCAGCATCGGTAATTATTAGAGAAATGCAGATCAAAACCATTGATGCAATGAGATATCACCTCACATCAGTTCAGAGTGGCTACCATCAAAAAATCTACAAACAATAAATGCTGGAGAAAGTGTGGAGAGAAGGGAACCCTTCTACACTGTTGGTGGAAATGTAAATTGGTACAGCTACTGTGGAGAACAGTATGGAGGTTCCTTAAAGAGCTAAAAGTAGAGCTATCGTATGATCCTGCAATCCCACTCCTGGGCATATATTCAGAGAAAAGGATGATCCGAAAGGGTACATGCATCCCAATGTTCACTGCAGCACCTTTCACAATAGCCAAGACATGGAAGCAACCTAAATCAGGTCCATCGACAAATGAATGGATAAAGTAGATGTGGTACACATATACAATGGAATATTACTCAGCCATAAAAAGAATGAAACAATGCCATTTGCAGCAACATGGATGGACCTAGAGATTGTCATACTGAGTGAAGTCAGACAAAGACAAATATCATATGATATCACTTATATGCGGAATGTAAAAACAAATACACACACACACAAACACACACACACACACAAATGAAGTAATTTACAAAACAGAAACAGACTCACAGACTTAGAGAACAAACTTATGGTTACCAGAGGGGAAGGGTGGGGGGGAGGAATAGTTAGGCAGTTTGGGATTGACAGGTACACACTGCTATATTTAAAATAGATAACAAGGACCTACTATACAACACAGGGAACTCTGCTCAATATTACATAACAACCTAAATGGTGAAAGAATTTGAAAAACAGATACATGTATATGTATAACTGAATCACTTTGCTGTACACCTGAAACTAACACAACATTGTTAATCAACTATACTCCAGTATAAAACAGAAAGTTAATAAATACATACATACATAGAAAACCATAAAAGGCAGTATTACTGAATCACTTTGCTGTACAGCAGAAATTAACACAACATTGTAAATCAACTATACTTCAATAAAATAAATTTTAAAATAAATAAATAAATCCTCCATTTTATATATACACACAAAATAAAACACAAACAGCAGAAAAGAGTGGAAGACAAAAATATGAACAAATAACAAGGGCAATGATAGAAAATAGCAATAAATATGACAGACATCAATCCAACTATATTAATAATCACTTTGAAAGCCAATGGTCTAAGTATAATAATTAAAAGACAGAGATTGCCAGAGTGGATCAAAAAACAAGACCCAACTATATGTTATCTACAAGAAAGCCACTTTAAATATAAAAACACATGTAGATGAAAAGTAAATGAATGGAGAAAAATATACCATGCTAATACTAATCAAAAGAAAGTAGAAGTGCTATATTAATTTCAGACAGAACAGACTTCAAAGGAAGGAAAGTTATCAAGGATAAAGAAAGGCATAACATAATGATAAAGGGGTCAATTCTCCAAGAAGATGAAACAATGTATATACTCAGCTAACAAGACTGTAGAACTACATGAGACAAAAAATGATAGAACTGCAAAGAGAAATAGATGAATCCACTATAATAGTTGGAGACTTTAACACCCCTCCATCAGAAATGAACAAATCTCTCAGGCAGCAAATCAGTAAGAACATACTTCACCTCAAAAACATCAATAAAATGGATATAAATGCACATCTATAAATTACTTCAGTCAAAAACAGCAGACTACACATCCTTCTCAAGCTCACATGGAACAATACGCCATGTTCTGGGCCATAAAACACACCTTAACAAATTTTAAAAAACAGTAACCATACAATGCTCTTAGACCAGAATAAAGTTAAACTAGAAATGACACAAAGACAGTTGGAAAACCCCCAAATATGTGGAGATTAAACAACATACTTCTAAAAACATATAAATCAAAGAAGAACTATATTAACTTAAATGAAAATGAAAATACAACTTGTGAAAATTTGTGGAATGCAGTGAAAGCAGTGCATAGAAAATTTATAGCACTGAATGCATATATTAGAAAAGAAAGATCTAAAATCCATAGTCTAAATTTCTACCTTAGGAAACTACAAAAAGAAGAGCAAATTAAGTCCAAGGTAAGCAAAACAAACAAATAAATAAATAAATATCAATAAGCCAAGCAAACTAAGAAAAGGAAAGAGCAGGCACAAATTACTAGTATCTAAAATGCAACCGGGACATCACTACAGATCCTATGGACATTAAAAGGAAAACAAAGGAATATTAGGAACAAACCACATGCCCACAAATTTGACAACCTAGATGGAATGGACCAATTCCTTAAAAGACACAATGTGCCAAAACTCACATAAGAAGAAAAAGACATGCTGAATAGGCACCAATTTATGTAAGAAATTGAATCAGTAACTTAACAACCTTTTAAAAAAAGAAAGCAGTAGGCCCAAGTGGCTTCACTGGTGAATTCTACCAGACATTTAAGGAAGAAATTATACCAATTCCCTCCAATCTCTTTCAGAGACAGAAGCAGAAGAAATACTTCTTCCTAATTCATTCTATGAAGCCAGCATTACCCTAATAAAACAACCAGACAAGGACACTTCAAGGGGGAAAAAACCAAAAAACCAAAAAAACACTACAGTCCAATATCTCTTCTCATGAATATAGTTGCAAAAATCCTCAATAAAGTATTAACAAATCAAATCCAACAAAGTATAATTATATGCAGTGACCAAGTGGGATTTATCCCAGGTATGCAAGACTGGTTCATTATTCAAAAATCAATTAATGTAATCCATCACATCAAAGCCTAAAAAAGAAAAATCACACAATTATATCAATAGAGGCAAAAAGCGTATTTGAAAAAATCCAACACCCATTCATGAGAAAACGATCAGTAAACCAGGAACAGAGGAAAACTTCCTCACCATATTTCATGGTGAGAAACTAGCTTTCCCACAAGGATCAGAAACTCATTAAGGATGCCCATCTCACCCTCTTTTTCAACAGCACGCTGGATCCTAGCTAATGCTTTAAGACAAGTAAAGGAAATAAAAAGTATACAGCTGGAGAAGGAAGAAATAAAACTGTGTTTGCAGATTACATGATGATCTGTAGAAAATCTGAAAGACTCAACAAAAAAAACTCTTGGAACTAATAAGCAATTACACTAAGTTGCCAAATACAAGGTTAATATACAAGTCAACGCTCACCTATGTATCATTTATGAACAAGCGAAATTTGAAATTAAAACCACAATACCATTTATATTAGCATCCTATAAAAATGAAATGTTTACATATAAACTAACAAAATATATACAAGATCTATATGAGAAAAATTATAAATTCTTGATGAAAGAAATTAAAGAAGAATTAAATAAATGGAGAGATTCCACGTTTATCGACAGGAAGACTCAATATTTTCAGGATCCTCAGTTCCTCCTAAACTGATGTATAAATTCAGTGCAAGTCCAATCATAATGCCAGTAAGTTATTTTGTGGATATTGAAAGACTGATTCCAAAGTTTATATGGAGGGGCAAAAGACCCAGAAGAGCCAACACAATTATGAAGGAGAAGAACCAAGTAGGAAAACTGACACTTTCTGAATTTTAGACTTACTATAAAGCTACAGTAATCAACACAGTGTAGTACTGGTGAAATAGACAAATAGATCACTGTAACAGAACAGAGCCCAGAAACAGACCCATGTAAATACAGTCAACTGATCTTTGACAAGACACAAAGGCAATACAACAGAGTAAAAGTAGCATTTTCAACAAATGGTGCTGGAATAACTGGACATCCATGTAGAAAAAATGAATCTAGACACAGACTTTAAACCCTTCACAGAAATTAAATCAAAATGGATCATAGACCTAAATGTAAAATGCAAAACTCCTAGAAAACAACATAGGAGAAAACTTATATGACCTCGGACACGGTGAGAAAATAACAAATGCTAGCGAGCATGTGGAGCCACAGAAACTCTGATTCATTGTTGGTAGGAATGTGAAATGAAACAGTCACTTTATAAGATGGTTTGGCAGTTTCTTATGAAACTAAGCATACTCGTACCATACGGTCTAGCATTTGTGCTCCTTGATATTTACCCAACTGAGCTGAAAACTATGTCCACACAAAAACCTGCATCTGATGTTTATAGCAGATTTATTAATAATTGTCAAAACCTAGAAGGAACCAAGATGTCCTTCAGTAGATGTAGGGATAAATTCTATTAAGTAGATGAATGGATAAACTGTGGTACATCCAGACAATGGAATATTATTCATTGCTAAAAAGAAATGAGCTATGAAGCCATAACAAAACACGGAAGAACCTTAATGCATATTACTAATCGAGACAGCCAACCTGAACAGGCTACAAAACGTATGATTCCAACTGTAAGACAATGTGGAAAATGGTAAAGTATGGAGACAGTAAAAAGATCAGTGGTTGCACTGTGGGTGGTAGACTTGAATAGATGGAGTACAGAGGAATTTTAGGGTGGTGACACTACTCTGTATATTATAATGATGGATACATGTCATTATACACTATCCAAACATACAGAATGTACAATACCAGAAGTGAACCCTAATGTAAACTGTGGACTTAGGGTGCTTAAGACATCAGTGTAGGTTCATCCATTGTAAAAACTGTACCACTCTGGTGGGGGATGTTGATAATGGCAGAGGAAATGCATGTGATGGGGGCAGGGGGTATATGGGAAATCTCTGTATCTTCCTTGCAATTTTGCTACGAACCTAAAACAGCTCTAAAAGATATAATCTTTTAAACAAAAGTTGACAGAATGTTAAAAAAAAATAAACACTTGAATTTGAACACAAAATCCAAAGATAGACCTTGCTCATGGATTGGAAGATTAATATTGTTAAAGTGACCATACTCCCCTAGGCAATCTACAAATTCAATGCAATCCCTACCAAAATACCAGTGGCATTTTTCACAAAACAAGAAAAAATAAATCTAAAATTTGTATGGAAACACAAAAGACCCCAAATAGCTTAAAGTCTTGAGAAAGAAAAACAAAGCTGGAGGTATTACTATCCTTGATTTCAAACTATACCATAAAGCTACAGATGTCAAAACAGTATGGTATTGGCACAAAAACAGACATATAGAACAATGGAACAGAGTAAAGACCCCAGAAACTTACATGGTCAACTAATCTATGACCAAAGGGGCAAAAATAAACAACAGGGAAAAGATATCCTCTTCAATAAATGGTATTGGGAAATCTGGACAGCTACATGCAAAAGAAGCAACCTGGACTACCTTCTCACACCATATGCAAAAATAAACTCAAAATGAATTAAAGACTTAAATGGAAGTCCTGAAACCATAAAACTCCTAAAAGAAAATATTGGCAGTATACTCTGAGATCACTCTTAGCAATATTTTTTTGAATATATCTCCTTAGGCAAGGGAAACAAAAGCAAAAATAAACAAATGGACTATATCAAACTAAACAGCTACTGCACAGCAAACAGAACTATCAACAAAACAAGATGGCAGCCTACTGAATGGAAGAAGATATTTGCAAATGATATATATGACAAGGGATTAATATCCAAAATACACAAAAAATTCATACAACTCAAATCAAAAAAAACCAAACAACCCAATTAAAAAATGGCCAGGGCTTCCCTGGTGGCGCAGTCGTTGAGAGTCCGCCTGCCGATGCAGGGGACACGGGTTCATGCCCCGGTCTGGGAAGATCCCACATGCCGCGGGGCGGCTGGGCCCGTGAGCCATGGCCACTGAGCCTGTGCGTCCGGAGCCTGTGCTCCGCAACGGGAGAAGCCACAACAGTGAGAGGCCCGCATACCCCAAAAAAAAAAAAAAAAAAAAAAAAAAATGGCCAGAGGATCTGAATAGACATTTTTGTAAAAAAGACATACAGATGGCTAACAGACACACAAAAAGATGCTCAACATGACTATCATCAGAGAAATGCAAATAAAAATCTCAATGAGATATCACCTCACACTTGTTAGTATGGTTATTATCAAAAAGAGAGCAAGTAAGTGCTGGTAAGGATGTGAAGGAAAGGGAACACTCATGCACTGTTGGTGGGAATGTAAATTGGTGCAGCCACTATGGAAAACGGTATGGAGGTTCCTTACAAAATTAAAAATAGCACTACCACATGATCCATCAATTAACTTATGGGTATTTTTCCAAAGAAAACAAAAACACTAATTCAAAAAGATACATGCACCCCTATACGCAGCACATCATTACTTACAATAGTCAAGATACGGAAGTAACCTAAGTGTCTACCAAGAGATGAATGGATAAAGATATATATATATAGACACACACACACATATATACACACACACCCCATATGGTTAATAGACCATGATATATATATATATATATATATATGTATATATATATATCATGGTCTATTAACCATAAAAAAGAATGAAATCTTGCCATTTGCAACAACATGGATGGACCTAGAGGGTATTACGGTAAATGAAATAAATCAGACAAAGAGATACAGATACTGTATGATTTCACTTACATGTGGAGTCTAAAAACAAAACAAATGGATAAACATAACAAAACAGAAGTATTCTCATAGATACAGAGAACAAACAGGTGATTGCCAGAGGGGAGGGGGATGGGAGGGAAGAGTGAAATAGGTGAAAAAGACTAAGATAAACAAAAAAAAATGAGTCATGGGGATGAAATGTACAACATGGGGGAATATAGTCAATACTAGTGTAAAAACTTTGTATCATGACAGATGGTAACTAGACTTATCTTGGTGATCATTTTGTAATGTTAGAAATATCAAATCACTAAGCTGTGAAGCTGAAACTAACATAGTCAATTATACTTGTACTTCAACTTTTGAAAAGGTAATTTAATATATCTACTTGTACATTTCATTCTGAGGAAAATGAATAGCAAATAGCTTAATAGTCAGAAAAGACAACTTAACTTTTGTTATGTGTTCACAGAAGAATATTTAGAAAAATTACCAGCAGAGTCAAAAAATCTGCTATACAACATTAACTATAAAACCTAGGGCTTCCCTGGTGGCGCAGTGGTTGAGAGTCCGCCTGCCGATGCAGGGGACACGGGTTCGTGCCCTGGTCCGGGAAGATCCCACATGCCGCGGAGCGGCTAGGCCCGTGAGCCGTGGCCGTTTAGCCTGCGCGTCCGGAGCCTGTGCTCCGCAACGGGAGAGGCCACAACAGTGAGAGGCCCGCGTACCGCAAAAAAAAAAAACCTATAATTAATGCTGTATTCTGCATATAAGAGTTTTAAGAGTGTAGATCCCATGTTATCTTACCATAATAAAAAATTCCGAAGGAAGGAAAGAAGGAAGGAAGGCAGGCAAATCACTGGGGAAAACATGTGCTTTTAAGAAAAAGGGTGCTAGAACAACTACTTATCCATTTTATTATCTGTTAATTTTGTTTTTCACAAGCATATATACAAAACTAAAATCCATCTAATTTATACTTTCAAAAAACTTTTCCAAAATTGGTAAGTCAAATAATTGTTATATCACTGACAATTTTCTAAGAAACTGTATGAATTACGCCATTAAGTGTACATATCTGATAGCTATATCAATTTTTATGGAATTAATAATAACAGCTGCCAATTATTGAGCAATATCACACACCCTAATAAGCACTTTTATAGGCATTATCTCATGTAAGCCATAGCAAAATCCTGTAAGATAGGTATCATTATACCCCATTAATGTTCGTAATAGCAGACCAAATGCCCCATGCACAAGAGAATGGATAAACTATAATATATTCATACACTGGAATACTTACAGCAATAAAAAGGAATAAATTAAAACTATGTATATCTATCTAGAAGAACCTCAGAAGCCAAAGACTGTGTTAAAATTGCAATTCTCAGAAGAATATATAACATCTTAATATATAACATCTTTATTCCATCTGTTACATAGTTCAAAACCATACTGAGCAGCAAAAAAACCAATACATGTCAGGATAGGAAGTAAGAGTGATATAACTGGGGAAGAGAACACACAGTAATACAGTGATATTTGGTAACATTCTACTTCTCAAGCTGGATGGCCAATAAACAGGAATTCTTTCTACTTTTTCTTTATACACGCTTCATATATATTCTTTTCTATGCATGAAATAGTTCACTATAGATGGAAAATGAGTACTATTAAAAAGAAAGTCATTTATACATAAGCTATTATAGCTGTGTGTTCTTAAGCAGAGAATATATATCTGAAAATAGCTGGACTGCATCTGCAGCTCAAGATACCACCCTCAAGAATAAATAAAAGTGATAAGAATATATTGATAAAACAAGCAAATCCATTCTTATTTTTCTAAGACAAAAATTTTTAATAGGTTAATTTAGAATTAATCAAAACCTATAGAACCTAATCCTTAAATCTTAACTTTTGAAGACTTAAGACTCCTAACACTTCAGCCAAAGACTATCAGTGACTCAACTGGAGTCATCAATGCCCCAGTAAAGAGATCCAAATTTCACACCCTTTCTGTCACATTTTCTCTCTTAATTTCTAGATTTCTTTTATACCTTGGGCAAGTCAGTTGTTCTCCCATGACCAAACAACTTTGCTTTGATCTCTTCTACTTTTCTCCTGTCATCTTCATTTATTTCTGAAATGGAGTAGCCACACTCATGAGCCATATTAAACTTCAGATTCCAGGCTGGAGAGAAAAGCATAAAAACATTTAAGATCATACAATGCAAAAGTATCAGTGACTATAAGAGCACAGAAGATCATCAATATATGCAATTTAATGCCCTACCACAGTGCTTACTAAACAGTGTGTACTCTCAATTTTATGACAAACTATTAGAAGTTCTTGAGAGATATAATTTCACTGAAAAGTCAGATTTTTTAAAAAAACATTCTACAGACATTTCTCCAAAGAGACCACTTTAAATATAGTATTCAGCCATTTTATCTTTATCTTCCTTCCAACCAAGAGTCCCTTTGTCTCCCCAATTAGCTCCTGCTACAGTCACTGCCACTTCCATGATAGTTAATATTTTAAAAGAATAAATAAAACTTGAAGTTTTTGGAGAATCAAAATATGCATAAGTGATAGAAGGAATGGTGCAGGAAGTTAATCTCAAGAGATTTCCAAGTAGGCCTGAACTGCTTATAAATTGCCTTCCAAATTTATTTGCCATGTTGTCTTAAAGACTTTTTTCTTTTTTTTTAATGGAATTCTACAATTAGAGATGAATGAAATTTAACTCTAACCCAAGTTCTAGTGTGAAATACCTTGATTTGGTTTTTTCTGACGTCTATCTAAGATCTGCTTTAAGAATTTTATTAGAAAAGTGGATAGAAACTATATGTAGTTTGACGATACAGAGTGACTTAGAGAAGCACAAATTGAAGATTTTTACTGCCTCCAAAATAAGGACAGTGCAATGAAAAGATCAGGAAAACATCCAAGCTTTAGGAGTTTGGAAACCCAAGTTTTATCTCCCCTTTTCTTTAGACATCAGAACTTACTTTTCCTTAAGACCTTAAACTAGTACTATTAATACTGTGACTTCATTATTGGTTAAATGAGTTTATTCTGGGTTGCTGGTAGAAAATGTAATCATCTAACAGTTCTGCAAGAAAATTAATTTAGAGCTCCAACACTTAACTTTAAGCAAATTATTAAACTATAATGTTTATGAGTTTGCCCTGCCTTTATAACAAATTATGTTTTCCTACCTCGTGCCCGTACCCGAGATTCCTCCTCCTCTGCATTTCTGAGTATTTGTTTAGCATGGTTCAATGAGGATTCACATTTCAGAAGGTTTTTCACATGTGCAGCCAGTGAATCTACACTGCTACCACTGCCATCGTCACTCTCTAACATACTCTCTTCCTCTTTGCTATCTGTCATGCTTGTCTTGGGTGAAGAATATGGAAAGAAGTTTAGAAGCACATCAGAAACTGACTCCAAGGAATTACTGTCCCATGAGCAGGAACTTGCATCACTACTTGAATCACTTTTAATGACAGTCATCATAGGAATAACAATCTTATTCTCAATGGTTCTACTATACCCTTCAGGGTCAGATCTCATTACAGATCTGGCTGCTTTATATTGCCTAAGGGTCTCGTCTAATGCCACTCTGGCTTTGCTTTCTGCTTCCTGTAAAGGACTTCTAACTGTAGTTGAACTAATAAACTCCCAATTTTCAATGCCTCTCTGGCATTTCAGATTCGTCTGTGTGCTAATATCCTTCTGTATGCACTTGCTGCTTGGGCTTTCTTCTGTGAATGGCTGTCTCTGAGACAAATCACCATTAGATGCATCAGTTGTGGGGGGTTCTTTGAAGCAAACCACCTTCTTAGATTGTATAAATGAAATATCACTAACATCTCTGAAAGGGACAAGGGGAACAGGAAAATTGCATCGTCTCAGTGCTACATTTTCTGCTTCCATTAAAAGTGACTGAATCTCTTTAAGAGTTTTGGAACTGTTTTCCGTATCCTGGATTTCCTTAGAGCCAACATCTTCAAAACCTGAAGATTCTGGCTTATTTATTACAATTCTACCATCAGCCTGAGAATTTAAAGGCATGTTGTTTGAGATAACACTGGCGTTAGAAGAATCCAAATTATCTATCAGCGTTTGGACATGGTCTGAAACAAGTTTGTGCTTCTCACTATGTGAATAAGTACTAGGGGGAACTGTTGATAACCCAGTAATCTGACCAGCTTGCCCAAGACTACTTGAGAACTTCAGGTTATTTTCAGTTAGATGTCTTTCTGGCAAATCCTGTTGGTAGAAAAGAACTGGTTTCTCTCTATGTGAAAAGGAACTAGGAGGAACTGCTGGTAACACAGTTTTTTGGTCAGCTGGTCCAGGAACTGTTGAAACCTTCAGTGAATCTTCAGTGGGATGTTTGTCTGGCAATTCCTTTGGGTAGAAAATATTAGATTTCTCTCTGTGTGAAGAGGAACTAGAAAGAGGTATTTGTATCCAAGAATTCACATCAGTTGGTTCAGAAACAGGTGAAATCTTCAGAATATCTCCACTTTGATGTCTATCTGGCAACTGCTGTTGAAAGAAAATACTGGGCTTTACTCTCTGAGAATAAGAATTAGGAAAACCTGTCAGTAATGGAGTCTTCTGGTCGTCTGGTCCAATCACAGTTGGAGTCTTAGGCTTTTCTCTATGTGAGTAGGAACTAAGGGGAGCTGACAGTAACTCAGCCTTCTGGTCATCTGGTAAAATCTTGAGTTTCTCTTTATGTGAGTAAGAACTAGAAGGCCCTGTTGGTATCTCAGCATTCTGGTCAGCTGCTCCAGGAAGAGCAAAAACTTTTAAAGTTTCTTCAGTAGGATCTGGCAACTCCTTCTGGTAAGAAAAGATGGGGCTCTCTCTATATGAGTAGGAACTAGAGGGGACTGTTTGTATGCCAATCTTCTGGTCAGCTGGTCCAGGAACAGCTGAAACTTTCAAAGTTTCTTCAGTAATATCTGGCAACTCCTTCTGGTAAGAAAAGATGGGGCTCTCTCTATGTGAATAGGAAGTAGGGGGCACAATTCGCATCCCAGTGGTCTGGTCTGCTTGTCCAGGAAGCTCTAAATGTTTTAAAGCATCTTCATTAGGATCTGGCAACTCTTGCTGGTAAGAAATGATGGGCTTCTCTCCATATGAGGAAGAAGTAGAGATTATTGCTGGTATCCCAATCTTCTGGTCAGCTGGTCCAGGAACCTCTAAAACTTTTAAAGCCAGTTGAGTAAGATCTGGCAACTCTTGCTGGTAAGAAATGATGGGCTTCTCTCTATATGAATAGGAACTAGATGGTACTGCAGGTATCCCAGTCTTCTGGTCAGTTGGTCTGGGAGCAGTTGAAACATTCAGAGCCTCTTCAGTAAGATATCTATCTGGTAAGGCCTGCTGGTAGAAAATAGTGGGCTTCTCTTCATGTAAGTAGGAAGCAGAGGTTACTATAGGTATCCCAGTCTTCTGGTCACCTGTTCCAGTAACACCTGAAACTTTCTGAGCCTCTCCAGTTAGATGACTATCTGGCAACTCCTGTTGGTAGAAAACACTGGATTTCTCTCTATGTGAGTAGGAACCAGAAGGTTCTGATGTCCCAGTCTTCTGATCAGCTAGTCCAGAAATAGCTGAATCTTTCAGAGCCTCTTCAGATAGATGACTGCCGAGCAAGGCTTGTGGGTAGAAAATACTAGGCTTCTCTCTATGTGAGTAAGAACTAGCAGGTACTGAGAGTATCCCAGTCTTCTGGTCACTTGGTCTAGACGCAGGTGAAACTTTCAGAGCCTCTTCACTTAGATTACCATCTGGTAACACCTGCTGGTAGAAAAAATCACCTGGCTTCTCTCCAAATGAGTAGGACCTAGACGACCCTGTTGGTATCTCAGTGTTCTGGTCAGCTGTTCTAGGAAAAGCTGAAACTTTTACAGCCTCTTCAGTTAGAAGACTGTCTGGCAGCTCCTGCCAGTAAAAAATAATGGGCTTCCCCCTCTGCAAGTAGGAACTAGAGGGTACTGTCTGTATCCCAGTGTTGTGGTCAACTAGTCCAGGAATAGCTGAAATTTTCTGAGTCTGATCACTTAGATGACTGTCTGGCAACTCCTGCTGATAGATTACACTGGTCTTCCCTCTATGTGAGTAGAAAGCAGGGGGTGCTATTGGTGTCCCACTCTTCTGGAGAGCTAGTCCTGGAAGAGCTGGAACCTTCTGAGCCTTTTTAGTTAGATGACTATCTGGCAAATCCTGTTGGTAGAAAATACTGGGCTTCTCTCTATGTGAGTAAGAAGTAGAAGTTACTATAGGAATCCCAGTTTTCTGCTCAGGGGTTCCAGGAGCAGGTGAAACTTTCTGAGCTTGTTCAGTTAGATGACTGTCTGGCAACTCTTGCTGGTACAAAATACTGGGCTTTTCTCTATGTGAGTAAGAAGTAGAGGGTACTGTCGATATCCCAGTCTTCTGCTCAGCCAATCCAGGAGCAGCTGAAACTTGCTCAGCCTGTTCAGTTAGACAACTGTCTGGCAACTCTTGTTGGTAGAAAATAAGAGGTTCCTCTCTATGTGAATAGGAAGTAGAGGGTATGGTAGGAATCCCAGTCTTCCGCTCAGCCAATCCAAGAGCAGCTGAAACTTGTTGAACCTCTTGAATTACATGACTGTCTGGCAACTCTTGCTGGTAGAAAATACTGGGCTTCTCTCTATGTGAGTAAGATATAGAGGGTACAGTAGGAAGCCAAGTCTTCTGCTCAGCCAATCCAGGAGCAGCTGAAACTTTCTGAGCCTGTTCAGTTAGATGACTGTCTGGCAATTCTTGCTGACACAAAATACTGAGCTGCTCTCTATGTGAGTAAGAAGTAGAAGTTACTACGGGAATCTCAGTCTTCTGTACAGGGGGTCCAGAAGCAGCTGAAACTTTCAGCGCCTGTTCAGTTAGATGACTTTCTGGCAATGTCTGTTGATACAAAATACGAGGCTTCTCTCCATGTGAGTAAGAGGTAGAGGATGCAGTAGGCAACCCAGTCTTTTCATCAACTGGTCTAGGAGAAGGTGAAACTTTCAGAGCCTCTTCTGGTAGATGACTGCCTGGCAAGGCCTGTTGGTAGAAAATACCAGGCTCCTCTCCAACTGAGTAGGAACTAGCCGGTACTGTTGGTTTTCCAGTCTTTAGATCAGCTAGTCCAAGAAGAACTGAAACATTCAGACCCTCTTCAGTTTGATGACCGTCTGGCAATGCCTGTGGGTAGAAAATACTGTGCTTCTCTCCAAGTGAGTAGAAACTTGGAGGGACTGTAGATATACTTGTCTTCTGGTCACCAAGTCCAGGAACAGCTGCAACTTTTAGAGCCTCTTCAGTTAGATAACCATCTGGCAAGCCCTGTGGGTAGAAAATATTTGGCTTCCCTCTTTGTGAGTAGGAACTAGAGGGCACTGTTGCTATCTCAGTCTTCTGGTCAGCTAGCCCAGGAACAGCTGAAACTTTTAGAGCCTCTTCAGTTAGACGACTGTCTGCTAATGTCTGTTGGTTGAGAGTATCAGTATGTTGACCAATATTCTTCACTTGAGGAGACCTTCCAGCCAACTGAGAAAAGTCCTCAGGGGACAAGGAGAAATGAGATACAGTGTCTGAATCTTCAGGAGTGGTAGTGATGCCTGGTTTCAAGGTGGATTGAGGAATTTCAGCTATGTCTCCTTTGGACGTATCCCCTAAAGAAAAAGAGATTTGTTAATACTGTTGATATTATATACATATTTTGAATTAAAAAGATTCCTTTTATGCTCTAAAAGAAATAAAGCGAGCTTTCCTTCCTTTGGCCTTTATGCTTCCAGAAAGGATTCCTAAAGAAATACTCATCAGAAGAAATAAAGATTTATACATAAAGATATTAATTACAAAGTGATTTATAAGAACAGACTAATGTGGAAATAATTATTCAACAAGAGGGTAATGTTTTTAAATAGCAGTATATATATTTTATGGAATATTATGTGGATCTTAAAATTTAGATTTTAAAGAATTTTCAGTGTGATGGAAAAATCCTATCTAGTATGGGATTTGATTTCCCCCTAAGCTAATAAGTTAGCCTGTTATTGTGTCATGTATGTTTTCAGAAGACGTAAGACTCCTCAATCAGAGACAAAATACTTTACTCCAAGGCATAGCAAAGGATCATCAGCTTATTTTCATGAAATCCCCTTTCCCCTAAGTCATATGAGGGCAAAGCAATATAGCCCAGATGGATGCTATGCATGCAGTGGATTTAACTGACTCTCCTAATAAATACACCCTGAATAAAATATGTATTTTTAATTAAATGAAACTGTAAAGACTCTAAAGGTTACACTAAGGAGTTTGAAATTAATTCTACATGGCATGGGGAGCTGCTGACAGATTTGATCAGAACTGTACTGCAGAAATACAGATTCTCTTGAATCTGGGTGGAAGGGAATGCAAAAGCGTCGTAAGCAGTACTATCTAAAAGAACTTTCTGCAACACTGGAAACGTTCTATATTTGTACTATCTAATACTAAATGAAAGTAGCTCTAAATAGCAGTGAAAAGTAAATGACTGCAATCAAAATTACAAGATTTGACATTCATTTGCTGATTCAAAAAAATGAATGTTTACTATGTGCTAGTCACTGTTCTACATATAGAAAATAGAGCAATAAGCAAACAGACAAAACTTACATTCTAATTCTCCCTCACAGAGCTTACATTCTAATAGGAGGAAGCAGACAATAAACAAATTAGTAAAACATACGCTATGTCAGATAGTGATAAGATGATTAATATATACAGCAAGTATTGTCTCTACTTTACATTAAGTTTCAAAGATAATGATATAACAGTGCTTCTCTTTGTAGAGATCTTGTTAACTTGCAGATTCTGACTGAGTGAGTAGGTCTGGGGTGGGATCTGAAATTCTGCATTTCTAACAAGCTCCCTGATAATGCCCAATACTACTGATCCTCAGACTACATTGTGAGTAGCAAAAATATATAATTTTTCTAGAGTTGTATGTTGAGTAAGTGACAAAAACAGGCACTTTAACCTTTTAATCCTAACTCCAAATTCTGAACTCTTTTCACTACAACTAACTGCCGTTCTAAATCCACTAATGAGCTTCAAAAAAGTAGCTGAATGTATGATGAAACAGCTTGAATAATGATTGTAAAGTAAAGAAGTAAAGTACCAAGTACTAACTCTTCAAAAAAACTAAACAAGGAACAATGTAACCTGTGTAGTAACTTGAGAAGGAAAATGGGATACAGAAATTTTTGTGAGAAAATAAACAGCTCAGAAAATTAATAAATCAACAAAGACTGACAAACTGAACAACCAACAGCTCAAAGAAGAAATCAAAAAGGAAATAAAAATCACCTGGAGACAAATGAAAATGGAAATACAACATACTAAAACTTACGGGATACAGCAAAAAGTTCAAAGAGGGAAGTTTATAGTGATAAATGCCCACATCAAGAAACAACAAAAATGTAAAATAACCTAACTTTACACCTCAAAGGAAAAGAACTAGAAAGAGAAGAACAAAGCCCCAAGTTAGTAAGGAAGGAAATAACAAAGATCGTACTTGAAATAAATGAAATAGAGACTAAAAAGACAATGTAAAAGATCAATGAAACTAAGAGCTGGCTCCTAACACTGCCTTAGCTAGACAGAGGAAGAAAAAGGACTCAAATAAATAAACTGAGAAATGAAAAAGGAGATTTCCAAATAATAGCACAGAAATAACAAGGGTAAGAGACTGCTATGAACAATTTTAGGCCAACAAATTTGACAACCTAGAAGAAATGGATAAATTCCTAGAAAGGTACAATCTACCAAGTCTCAATCATGAAGAAATAGGAAATCTGAACAGCCTAGTAAGGAGATTGAATCAGCACTCAAAGTGACCCAAAAGGGACTTCTCTGGTGGCACAGTGGTTAAGAATCCACCTGGCAATGCAAGGCACACAGGTTCAAGCCCTGGTCCAGGAGGATCCCACATGCCACAGAGCAACTAAGCCCATGCGACACAACTACTGAGCCTGCAAGCCACAAACTACTGAGCCCAGGTGCCACAACTACTGAAGCCTGCATGCCTAGAGCCTGTGCTCCACAACAAGAGAAGCCACCACATTGAGAAGCCCACACACCACAAGGAAGAGTAGCCCCCACTTGCCACAACTAGAGAAAGCCTGTGTGCAGCAACAAAGACCCATCACAGCCAAAAATAAACAAATAAATAAATAAATAAAACGGAGCAATGGGATATTAAAAAAAAAAAAAGTGTCGCAACAAACAAAAGTCCAGGACCAGATAATTTCACTGTTTTATTCTATGAAACATTCAGAGAATTAAAACCAATCCTTATCAAACTTTTCTAAAAAATACAAGAGGAGAGAACACTTCCAAACGCATTTTATGAAGCCAGCATTACCCTGATACCAAAACCAGACAAGGACATTACACAAAAAGAAAATTACAGGCCAGTATACCTGATGAATTCAGATGTAAAAATCCTCAACAAAGTATTAGCAAACCAAATTCAACAATACATGAAAGGGGTGATATGCCATGATCAAGTGGGAATTAATCTAGGGATGCAAGGATGGTTCAACATCCACAAGTCAATCAATGAGATACACTTTGTTAACAACATGAAGAATAAAAATTGTGATCATCTCAATATATGCAATATATTGGGATTGAAACATATACACTGATATGTATAAAATGGATAACTAATAAGAACCTGCTGTATAAAAAAATAAATTCAAAAAAAAAAGCTTCCTATGAAGGGTAATAGGTCAGGAAGCAGAACTTGTTTCTATCTCTACATCAGTCTTTATCTTCCTGAGTGACTATGTCTGAATTACTTGTATAGCCTTCAGTTTCCTCATTTACCTTACATAGACTTGGAATTTATAACCTCATAACAGTGTATAAATCTCTCAAATTTGAGCGGCTCCCTTGGCCTAACAACTGATTCATTTTTGCCCCATTAAACAAACCAGTGTTTTGGAAAAAAATGACCAAATGCATCCAAGGCCATGTTGGGTAAGTAACTGACCTGGACTCAGAAACCTCGGTTTTTGGTAATCATTCTGTAATCAACTTCCTCTATGGCCTTAGGAATTTTGTTTGGTCTCTGTGAACTTAGATTTTCTCATCTGTAACAGGAAAGTATATAAAAACCAAGACCCCTATCCACTACTCTTATTTTTTTCCTACAACAAACTATATCATTTTATAATGTAGAATTTCCTCAGCTTAAAGTACATTATTTCTAGTGTAAAAAAATAAATGATTTTCCTTAAAAAGAAAAAAAGCATTTGCTAAGATTCACTACTCCCTTATGATAAAAACTATCAACAAAAGGGATACAGAAGGAATGTACCTCAACATAATAAAGGCCATATACAACAAACCCACAGCCAACATCATACTCAGTGACTCAATGGTGAAAAGCTAAAAGCTTTTCCTCTTAAGATCAGGAGCAAGACAAGGATGCCCACTCTCATCACTTTTACTCAACATACTACTGGAAGTCCTAGTTGGAGCAATTAGGCAAGAAATAGAAATAAAAGACATCCAAGTCAGAAAGGAAGAAGTAAAACTGTCTCTCTTTGCAGATAACATGATGCTATATATAGAAAATCCTAACGACTCCAACGAAAAACGATTTCCATAAAGTTGCAGGATACAAAATTGCTATACAAAAAACAGCTGCATTTCTATGCACTAATAATGAATGATCAGAAAAAGAAATTAAGGAAATAATCCCATTTACAACTGCATCAAAAAGAATAAAATACCTAGGAATAAATTTAACCAAGGAGGTGAAAGAGCTATACAATGAAAATTATAAGACACAGTTGAAAGAAATGGAAGAAGACCCAAAGAAATGGAAAGATAGTCTGTACTTATGGACTGGAAGAATTAACATTGTTAAAATGTCCGTATTACCTAAAGTAATCTATAGATTCAATGGAATCTCTATAAAAATACTAATGGCATTTTTCACTGAAATAGAAGAAGCAATGCTAAAACTTATATGAAAGCACAAAAGACCCAAATGCTCAAAGCAATCCTCAGAAAAAGGAACAAAGCTGGAGGTATCACACTCCCTAATTTCAAATTTGACTACAAGTCTACAGTAATCAAAACAGCATGGTATTGGCAGAAAAACAGATATAAAGATCAATGCAACAAAATTGAGAGCCGAGAAATAAACCCACACACATATGAACAATTAATTTATGACAATGGAGCAAAAAACATACCATGGAGAAAAATCAATCTCCTCCATAAATGGTGTTGGGAAACCACCACCGCACGGGAAAAGCACCTGCAAAGGAATGAAACTAGACCACCATCTTACACCATACACAAAAAGTAACTCAACGTGGACTAAAGACTTGAATGTAAGACCTAAAACTATAAAACTCCTCGAGAAAACATACACAGTATACTCTTTGACATTGGACTTAGCAGTATCTTTCCTGATATGTCTCCTCAGGCAACGGAAACAAAAGCAACTACATCAAACTAAAGCTTCTGCACAGCAAAGGAAACCATCAACAAAATGAAAAGATCACCTACTAAATAGGAGAAGCTACTTGCAAATCATATATCCAATACGGGGTTAATATCCAAAATATGTAAAGAATCTATACAACTCAACAACAACAACAAAACAACCTGATTAAAAATGGGCAAAGAACCTGAATAGACGTTTTTCCAAAGAAGACATATAGACAGACACAGGAAAAGATGTTAAACATCATTAGTTATTAGGGAAATACAAATCAAAATCATATGAAACTATCACCTCACACCTGTTAAAATGGCTATTAATAAAAAGACAAGAAATAAAAAGTACTGGCGAGGATGTGGAAAAAAAGGGACTCCTGTGCACTGTTGGTGGGAATGTAAATTGGTGTAGCCACTATGGAAAACAGTATGGAGGTTTTTCAAAAAAATTAAGAATAGGGACTTCCCTGGTGGTCCAGTGGTTAAGAATCTGCCTTCCAATGCAGGAGATGTGGGTTCGATCCCTGGGCAGGGAACTAAGATGCCACATGCCTCAGGGCAACTAAGCCCGTGTGCTGCAACTACTGAGCCCACATGCCACAACTAGAGAGTCCATGTGCTGCAACTACAGAGCCCACATGCCACAACTAGAGAGAAGCCCATGCGCCGCAATGAAGAGCCTGCATGCCGCAATGAAAGATCCCTGTGCCGCAACTAAGACCCGACGCAGCAAGCAAGCAAGCAAGCAAGCAAGCAAGAAAGAAAGAAAGAAAGGAAGGAAGGAAGAAAGAAAGGTCAAGGAGAAATACATAAAGATACCCCTTCAAGGGTATGGACTGATGAATATTAAAAAAAAGGATAGAACTACCATATGACCCAGTTATTCCACTTCTGTGTATTTATCTGAAGAATATGAAAACACTAATTATAAAAGAAAAAACACTAATAATAACACCCTTGATTGCAGCATTATTTACAATAGACAAGGTATGGAAACAACCTAAGTGCCCATCGACAGATGAATGGATAAATAAGATGTGGTACGTACAGTTGATGCTTGAACACTGTGGGTTTGAACTTTGCAGGTCCACTTACAAGTGGATATTTTTCAACAGTAAACACTAGAGTACAACAGTCTGCGGTTGATTGAATCTGCAGTTATATGCAGACTACCCCCACGTTGTACAAGGGGTCAACTGTACATACAATGAAATACTACTCAGCCATTAAAAAAAAAGATGAAATCTTGCCATTTGCAACAACACAGATGGACCCTGAGGGTATTATGCTAAGTGAAATAAGTCAGAAAGAGAAGACAACACTGCATGATTTCACTCATATAAATAAGAAAATAAATAATAAATACCCGAACAAACAAACCAAACTAAAAAATACACACAGATACAGAGAAGAGAGTAGTGGTTACCAAGGGAAAGGAGGGTGGGAGGTGGCTGAAATGGATAAAGGGGGTCAACTGTATGGTGACAGAGGGAAACTACACTTTTGGTGATGAACATGCTGTAGTGCATACAGATGTCGAAACATAATGTTGTACATATGAAACATATTTAAAAATGAAAAATAAACAGATTAAAGAACATTTGTTCCAAATGATTTTCTAATTTTTCAAAGTTTTTACATGTTTTGATCATTACAAATTAATAGTGACATCTAGTACCTAGAAGGGAACAAATGAGATAACAACCAAGGAGTTAAGATATACAGCCCAGATCCTTGAAAGATGTGTTACACAAAATAACGAGTCCCTACTTAAGAAGACTTCAGCAGGAAGGAAAAGATTAGTAAAGGAAACTAGAAGAACTACTGCAAGTTAAGCTGCAAAAAGTGTAGGAGGAGACCTGTGTTCATGAAGAAATTTCTGGCAGTTCCATATAAGCTTAAGGACATACACTTCAAACTGTCAGAAGCAATGTTGATAATAAATCCACTATCATTTTTGAAATATGTTTGCATATGTAAGGAATACATGATGATGAATGGCACAGTTGTAGAGTACTACCCTCTCAGCCCTTGAAACAGGAATAAATATGCTGACTGTGAACGTTACAACATTACTGTATATCTACTGAATTCTTCAAAATCCATTTTTAGGGGAAGGGTTGAAGAGAAAAGTCTGGACATGAGGAAGAAGAGAACTGCCCAGAAAAAGACTATAGTATTCCAAAAGTTTATATTGATGCCTTTTAGAGACAGACTAACAACCTGGTTAGGATTTTCTGAAGAACTGTTTACCCACTGGAGCCAAATGCTTATTAACATAGAGGATTTCTATGGGAGACAAAAAGCATAGTTTTATTTCTCAAAGTATAATCTGAAATCCTCTATGACCTCATTTAATAAGAACAACAAGCAAGTACTTTATTTCTCACAGACAAAATGAGATGCAATTCCAGTTTTGTTTTACATACAACTAAGGGCTTCTTATTAGTAATCATCAAGTGAATTATTATGGATTATTAATATTAGCACACAAAAATAAATTAGCATACTTCTGGATTTCAAGACCTCCAATTCAGTCACCACTAACAGGTCTGGCTGTCCTGAAGAGAATCTATTTTGTCTGCACAGCAAGTACACTGAAATTCCTGCAGTTTTAAAAAGGATACTGGTAATATTTTAAGTTGGTCTTTGTTTTCATTGTTGTTATTCTTGCTCTCTAATTATGAACTACTGTAACTTTACTGTTTTTACAATTTCCTAATTAGTAATTACTGATAACTAGGTAAGTATAATTTTTTGTGGGTTATTTGGTTAATCCTTGAGTAAATTGATAGATGTTTGTATCAACATTAACCTAAGTCTTCTCAAACCTAGACTATAATACATGTATATATTATAGTTCAAATAGAAATTCTTGATACCATTATTGACAAAGCAGATGTAAATATAACCCTTCCAAAGTGCCTATAGGGACTTCCCTGGTGGTCCAATGGTTGAGAATCCGCCTTCCAATGCAGGGGACGTGGGTTCAATCCCTGGTCGAGGAACTAAGATCCCACATGCCGTGGGGCAACTAACCCCACATACTACAACTACTGAGCCCGTGCGCCACAACTAGTGAGCCCACGTGCTCTGGAGCCCAAGCGCCACAACTACAGAGCCCGTGCGTCGCAACGAACAGCCTGCATGCTGCAGCGAAAGATCCTGCGTGCCACAACAAAAGATCCTGCATGCCGCAGCTAAGACTTGACATAGACAGACAGACAGACAGACAGACATACATACATATTTTTTAAAAAAAACAAAGTGCCTATATAGTGTGATACTTTATGGATGTTGTCTTGTTGACAAATGTATGTCATCTGAATAACTTGCAACGCAATATCAAGTTAAATGTAAGAAAACTGTTGAGTTTATAGGGCACTGTTTTGTAACATGAAAATCACATACAGAAGCTCATTAGATAACCTCACTTTTTTGTTGCTATCACTAAGTTCTTCTATGTGAAAGTGGTATTTGGTAAGGTAAGTGGGCTATAGACTCCTCTGCATTCCTAAAAGGGCAGCAGTTCCTAAAAGCTAAAGAACTACTGGTCTTGTGTAAAGATCATGAACCCTGCACTCAGACACAGGCTCAAATCCAAAGTTTACTATTTCCTAATAGAATAACCAGAAAGTCAGTTCCCTCATCATACCACCCTCATATGGTTGTGAAGGTTAAATGAGGTAAGTATGTAATATACCTGGCAAATAGTAAGTTCACCCTTACAGAAGGGAGGGCAGGTGGAAGATGGTATTTTGGGTCTTGCTTCCAGGCCCTTCATCTTTCAGAGAATGCTCCCAATGTCCTGCCCCAAACCAAAGTCACATCTCCGAGACAGAAACCAAACAAATAACGTGAAGTAGGCTAAACCAAAGACATGACTTTAATTGTAAATTACGGCAAGAAAACTAATGGATAATTAAACCAATTAAGGTTGTGGTCAGGGATCACAAACCCTAATAACAACCAAACAACATAAAAAAAGGCATATATGCATACAAGTCATAGAGATGGCCCCATATTAATGAGATCAATAAAAGCTTTTAATACAAGAAAAAAATCCACAAGCCTTCATAATAACAACTGAAATAAAGTTGTTTATATGATTTTTCTTTTCATTTAACCCACTTTCTTGAGAACTGATCTCCCCAAAAAGGACAAAGCCTACCTCCTTATTTCACCCATCTCTTACTGAAGTCTACCCAGACATCTAATTCATTTAATATTCAATAATTCACTAAGTCCTTCAATATGTACTATTTACTAAGCACCTCTCATGGCCAGAAGTAAATAAAATATTAACAAAGCCCCAGCTCTACCCTCAAAGAGTTTAAAGTCTAGTGGGAAACAGAAATAAGTAAACAAGCAATTACTATACTATGTGTTCAGAGCAGTGATGAATGTGAGTGTTTATAGAATACCATGAGAACACATATACAAGGAGTACTGACTCTTTCTCAAGGACACATGGTGAATGGTGGAAACCAGGAAATATTTCCTAGAAGACATCTAAGCTGAGAATGAAAGGATGAAGAGTTGGGCAAAGATGGGGCACAAGGAGTAGAGGAAGAAAGTCATCCAAACAGAGAAAATAGCATCTGTAAGATCAAGGAGACTAGAGGACCTAGCATAATGAACGAATAGCAGTAGTTCAATATGATCAAAGAGACAAGTGTGAGGCTAAAGAGGTGAGCAGGGACCTCCTATGACATATTAAGGAGTTTGGAATTTATCCTGAAGGTAGCAATGGAAAGCAGGGGTTTCAAACTAGAAGTGATATTATCAAGTGTGTCATGAAAAAAGACTATTCTGGCTTAATGAAAAGAATGGATAGGAAGGCAGAAAAGATGACGAGTTTCCTATTACTAATGCAATAATCCAAAAAGGTGAAAACAGTAGTTTGAGAATCATAATCAAAAGGACTGTGTAAATGGACAGGGGTGAGAGCAAGAGTAGAAAGAGAAGTTTCTAGCTTGGCAACTAAGTAGATAGATGCCCATTCACTAAGAAGAAAGAGTACTTTGAAAAGATGATGATCAGTTCCGTGGAGTTCTGGGGCTATAGTGCCATGGGACATATAAATGAAGATTTTCTATAGGTAGTTAGCCACAAACATCTAGAGTATGAGACACATCTGGACAGAGTGCTACATTTGGAAGTCATCAGCCACAGAAAGTAAATGAAGCACTGGGAGCAGATATCAGCTCAGAAGAACTTAAGATCCTTTCTTGCACAAAGCATTGTTTCCTACCATGTTCCTGCTTGCTGCTGTAAACAAGCTGAGGACAGCCAGTACTGTTCCACTGACTGATACTCTTAAGTTAGGAAACAACCATCAAGATTTTTCCATGCCTTTATTATGTGCCAATATTTGTGTTAGGCATTGAACAGAAATAAAATGTGGTGCCCTTTATACATGAGGATTTTAATAAACTGTAAGTGTGCTATTTATGGTGAGGTTACATAGGTATTTAACATTCAAAAAAAAAAAGGAAGAACAGTATGGAATGAAGTAACCAAAAATCCTCTTAGAAAAAGTGGGGCTTGAGCTAGGCCTTAAATTATAAGTAGAATGTAGAGATGTGAAGAAAGGAACTGGCATTCCAGGGAAGGGAAAATGTATAAGTAAAATACCAGGGTAAGGAATGAACATGACTTTAGAGGTAGAAAAGTAAACAAAAATAACAACAATAAAATAGTTTGCCTGGAATGACCAAAATGTACAAACTTAAAGCTGGACAAATAGAATTCAGAAGGTCTTAATCAGCCAGAAGAGTTTAGATTTGACAGAGAAGAAAGAAATACATTATCACTGATGTTTAAGAAGAATAAAAGAGTTGGGTTTAGGGAAGATAAAAGGTGGAATAATGTAGTGATTAAGAATGCAGGCTCTGGAGGATATTGCCTGGGTTCACAACTGGCACTCCAATTCACCAGCTATGGGGCAAGTAATTTAACCTCTCTAAACTTCATTTTGCTCAGTTATCAAATAGGATAATAGTAGTACCTAACATCGTAAGTTAGGTATAGATATAAAATAATATGATCTATGGAAATGCTTAACAAAGTAAGCAAGGAATGAATGTTAGCTATTATTTTTAGTTCATTATGGGGCAGATTTTAGAAAACCTAGGGAAAGTTCATGGCATAGGTGTCCCTACCTTCTGTGGCTAGAGATCCCTGAACTTATTCAATGTTGCCTGAGAAAGATCTTTACTTCACTTCTTACCACCGTGACTCCCTCATTTGATGATTTCTACCAACAGCCCGAAGACAATAATGCCTCCAAAGTTCTCACATATTCAAAATTCCAGTTGTCTTCTCGTCACCAGACAAAAAGAGTATAAACTCACCTTTCTCTGCTTCTCCCTGTAAACAATTCAACAGAAAATCATAAAAAGACTCTGAAAGGTTGGAAAGTGGAAGGCCAAATGGCTAGGGACCACACTTGAGGAACTTGAGGAACAACACAACACTGAGTTCCCTGGATTTTCTTTTTAATTCTCATATATCCTGAATGGACCTAGGTGAGGCTAGTGTCCTGGAACCTGCACCAAGATGGGGAAGGAGGAAGAGAAGGCCTGGATGGAATCTCCTAACCCTCTGGCCAGCAACTGATTCCAAATCTCCTGATTTCCAACCCAGTGACAGAAGGCAACCCAGGTCAGTGCTTTCCTCCCCAACAGTACTGGCAGAAACTTAAGAGAGAAGCCCACCAGCACTAAGAGGCCCAGAGAGCTGGCCCAGGAAAAGTCAGTACCCTAGAAGCCCAGAATTCCTACATCCCCCACCTAAATGTACCAGGAGGCCTAGAAAAGCACTTTTTGCCCCGACTGATGGCAGGACCAAGAATCAAGTGGGAGATCCACTGGCATCAGGTGCCCAGGGAGCAGGCCCAGGAAAGCATCCTTCACCCTATGGGCCAATATCTCCCACTTTCCACTCAACAGCAGTAGGCCTAAGGAAGAGCATTCTACCGCATGAGCAGCACCAGCAGAGATCAAGCATGAGCCTCAGCAGCACCACTGAGCAAAGTAGACTATAATGCAAATCTGCTTTGTTCAGTGAAAACTGAAAACTAAACAGTCTCTGAAACCAAAGCCCATACAAGTAGGCCAGGACCTATATGTTACATATAAA
This sequence comes from Tursiops truncatus, assembly GCF_011762595.2. NCBI lineage: Eukaryota > Metazoa > Chordata > Mammalia > Artiodactyla > Delphinidae > Tursiops > Tursiops truncatus. The sequence goes on from NC_047047.1 coordinate 26,893,489, forward strand.
TAAGACAACTGAATGCTAAAACAGATTAAATAGGATCCAGTCTCTTACTGTAACATTCAAAATGTACAAAACACAATTAAAAATCATTCACAATATCAAGAACCAGGAACATCACAGCTTGAATGAGAAAGATAATCAGATGATTCCAACCTCAAGGTGAAACAGATGATGGAATTATCTGACAAGGATTTAAAAAGCAACCATCTTATACGCTTGAGCAAGCAATTAAGAATGTCTTGAAGAAAATGAAATAAGATAAAATCTCAGTAAAGAAACGTAAGTTATAAAAAAGAACAAATGGAAATTGAAAAAAATACAGTAACAAATAAAAGCCTCATTTGAGAGGCTCAATGACAGAATGGAAATGACAGAAAATAGAATAAGTGAACTTGAGGACATATCAATACAATTAATAAGTCTGAACAACAGAAAGAAAATCAATTTTTAAAAGACAGGGGCTCTTGGGCTATAACAAAAGCTCTAACGTTCATATCAACAGAATGGCATAAGCAGAGGAGAAGGGGGGTGGGGGTGGGGAGGGAGGCGCTAAAAAAAACTATTCACAGAAATAATGGGAAACTTCCCAAATTTGGTGAGACATATATCTACAGGTTCAAGAAGTTAAGTGAATCCCAAATACGAAACTCAAAGATATCCACACCAAGACACAACACAATTAAATTTCAGAAGATATAGGAGAACACCAATTTGAATGATAGTAGATTTCACATCTGAAAACATGGAAGCCAGTAAGAAGTGTTATGCCATTTTGCAAGTGCTGAAAGAAAAAAACCATAAACCATTAATTCTATGTCTGGCTCAATTATCCTTCAAGAATGAATGAGGAATAAAGACACTTTCAGGTAAAGAAAATAAATCTGTCACTAATAGACTCACCCACATAGAGGGGCTGAGAAATTCTCCAACCAAAAGAAAATAGCAGGAAAAAAACCTGAAAGTTCATAAAGACCAAAAAAAACAAAAACAAAAACCACAACAGAATGGATAAAAATAGAGGAAATATAACAGACTTTCAGTCTCTTTATGAGTTTCTTAAATCATATTTGATGACTGAGGAAATTGTCTAACACTATTTGCTGTTGTACTCAATATATGTTAAACGAAATATTAAAACAATTATTATTTTTAAAGTGGGAAGGGTAAAGGGAACTAATTCTACTTCACTCTCAGAGGTGAAAGTTGATACCAGTAAACAGTTATAAATTATGTATGTATATTGTAACACCTAAAGCAACCTCTAAAGAAACAATACAGTGCAATATACTCAAAATACTATAGATAGATCAAAATGTTCCTGTAATCCACAGTAATTCAAGAAAAGAGAAACAGAGGAACAAAGAGAAAACAAATACAATGGCAGACTTTAAGCCCAGTATATCAATAATGGTTTTAATGCAAATAGTCTAGTACACCAACTAAAATACAGACATTAACACAGTGTTTAAAAAAAATACAACTATATGCCCATTGTGTTTGAAGAAAATCCCTTCAAACACAATGACATAAGAAGGTTGAAGTAAAAAGACAGAAAAAGAAATACTGTACAATTTTTTAAAAGCAGTAATGGCTATAATAGCAGATAAAGTAATCTCCAGAATAAAAATAATTACTCAAAACAAAGAGCATTACCACATAATGATAAAAGGATAAATTCACCAAGAAGATTTAGCAATCTTACACGTGTATGCAACCAAATCCAGTGTGATGTGACAAAGGCAATAAGAAATGGGAATGAAAACTAAAAGAGTAAAAACTAAATCTGATTAATAAACAAAATATCTGTTCCTTTTCTGTATTCTCTATTGGCTCCCCTTTCTCCTACTATATTCTATAAAGTTTTATCCTTGGAATTTTGCTGTTCTCTATACTCAGGCTCCCCCAGAGAGCTTATCTATTCTTACAGCATAATTTAATCATGGGTTGTTGAAGTCTTTCAAATTTGTCTTTCTCATTTCCCATTTTTTCAACTGCTTCAGATGTCAAGGCAGCTGAATCTAATTTCAGGCTTTTCCCCAAACTACTATCACTCAGGAGCTCAGGGTCTTACTGGGAGGAATGAGACATAACCAAATGGTACAACTGGGTGCATCAATAGAAATAAAGCATAAGGTAAAGAGGCTGAACAGAGAGGATGTCTTGGAAGACAGGCTGCAAAAGAAGAGCACAAAGAGTGACCTACCTTCACCTAGTTCCCCACTTTTAGAGATTTACCCCAGGCACGGTAGGCTGAGAATACTGGGCTGCAGCCCCACCCGACCTTACTAGTAGGATGGAGGTTCCACTCCAGAAGAGGCGATCCAAGAAGACCAGAGAATACCATCCACACCCAACACCATTCTTATAAAGAAGGGACGTGTTACTCCAATATAAGTGGGTCACTGTTCCAACTCCCAGAGCAATGTCACAAAGCTTTTTCCCAGGAGAGGCAAGCCATATGAACAGAGAGCTCCACATATCTCCATAAGCAGACTGACTTCATTTGGAATAGAACAGGGAGAAGTTCAGGCCTAAGAACACCAGCAAAAACAATGGTGATCACAGTAAAGCAATTAAGAGGAAGCTGCTAGCTACATGATACGAAAAAGCCACACAGCAGACAAGCTAGAAGTTTAAAAGAAAGGCTCAAAGACTGACCTAAAAGACTACCTCTAAGAAAGGGCCTTACAGTAACTGAATCAGACCAGGAGCAATTTATGCCTCAAGGCATTGTTGAAAACAATACAGCAATCAGCTTAGCTGAGGCTAACAGCTGATACCAATATTGCAAGACAAACAAGAAGATTAACAAGGAGATGAAAGAGACAGTAAAAGAGAACTCAGTTAAAGCCACAGTCATAGGAGGAGGGAATGGATGGAGACCACAGTCAGGGAGGCTGTACATATACCAAAGACTCTGCTTTTGGGACTTCCCTGGTGGCGCAGTGGTTAAGACTCCATGCTCCCAATGCAGGGGGCCTGGGGTCAATCCCTGGTCAGGGAGCTAGATCCCACATGCATGCCACAACTAAGGAGCCCAACGGCTGCAACTGACAGGGCACAACCAAATAAATAAAATATTTTTTTAATAAAATAAAATAATCAAATGCAAATCCAATTAAAAAAAAAAGACTCTGCTTTCCAGTGAGGAAATTCAGAAGGTGCATACTGCAGGGGAAACAGACTTCACTTCCAAACTAGTCACTAAATAACCAGACAAGCAAAACAATAACAAATATTCTCAGCCTAGAGAGGGAATCAGTAACCAGAGCTGCAACAATATATTATCTAAAATGTCCAGTTTATAACAAAAAGTTGTGACACACGCAAAGAAAAAGAAAAGTTTTTTCACAGGAAAAAAACAAGCAATAGAAACCGCCTTTAAGGAGACCCACATTTTGGTTTTAGCCAGCAAAGACTTCAAAGCAGTTATTATAAATATGTTCAAAGAAGAAAAGGAAACCATGCTTTAAAAATTAAAAGAAGCTTCAATGAAATCCCTATTAAACTACCAATGTCATTTTTCACAGAACTAGAACAAAAAAATTCCACAATTTGTATGGAAACACAAAAGACCCTGAATAGCCAAAGCAATCTTGAGAAAGAAAAACGGAGCTGGAGGAATCAGGCTCCCTGACTTCAGACTATACTACAAAGCTACAGTAATCAAGATAGTACGGTACTGGCACAAAACCAGAAATAAAGATCAATGGAACAGGACAGAAAGCCCAGAGATAAACGCACACACATATGGTAACCTTATCTTTGATAAAGGAGGCAAGAATAGTGGAGAAAAGTGGAGAAAAAAAGGAAGCAAGAATAGTGGAGAAAAGACAGCCTCTTCAATAAGTGGTGCTGGGAAAACTGGACAGCTACATGTAAAAGAATGAAATTAGAACACTCTCTAACACCATACACAAAAATAAACTCAAAATGGATTAAAGACCTAAATGTAAGGCCAGACACTATCAAACTCTTAGAGGAAAACACATGTAGAACACTCTATGACATAAATCACAGCAAGATCCTTTTTGACCCACTTCCTAGAGAAATGGAAATAAAAACAAAAATAAACAAATGGGACCTAATGAAACTACAAAGCTTTTGCACAGCAAAGGAAACCATAAACAAGACGAACAGACAACTCTCAGAATGGGAGAAAATATCTGCAAATGAAGCAACTGACAAAGGATTAAACTCCAAAATATACAAGCAGCTCATGCAGCTCAATAACAAAAAAACAAACAAACCAATCCAAAGATGGGCAGAAGACCTAAGCAGACATTTCTCCAAAGAAGATATACAGATTGCCAATAAACACATGAAAGGCTGCTCAACATCACTAATCATTAGAGAAATGCAAATCAAAACTACAATGAGGTATTACCTCACACTGGTCAGAATGGCCATCATCAAAAAATCTACAAACAATAAATGCTGGAGAGGGTGTGGAGAAAAGAGAACCCTCTTGTACTATTGGTGGGAATGTAAATTGATACAGCCACTATGGAGAACAGTATGGAGGTTCCTTAAAAAACTAAAAACAGGGCTTCCCTGGTGGCGCAGTGGTTGGGAGTCTGCCTGCCGATGCAGGGGACACGGGTTCGTGCCCCAGTGCGGGAAGATCCCACATGCCGCGGAGCGGCTAGGCCTGTGAGCCATGGCCGCTGAGCCTGCGCGTCCGGAGCCTGTGCTCTGCGACGGGAGAGGCCACAACAGTGAGAGGCCCGCATACCACAACAACAAAAAAAAAACACAAACTAAAAACAGAACTAACATACGACCCAGCAATCCCACTACTGGGCATATACCCTGAGAAAGCCATAATTCAAAAAGTCATGTACCACAATGTTCATTGCAGCCCTACTTACAATAGCCCGGACATGGAAGCAACCTAAATGTCCATCGACAGATGAATGGATAAAGAAGATGTGGCACAAATATACAATGGAATATTACTCAGCCATAAAAAGAAATGAAATTGAGTTATTTATAGTGAGGTGGATGGACGTACAGACTGTTCATACAGAGTGAAGTAAGTCAGAAAGAGAAAAACAAATACTGTATGCTAACAAATATATATATGGAATCTAAAAAAAATTAAAATAAATTGGTTCTGAAGAACCTTGGGGCAGGACAGGAATAAAGACGCAGACGTAGAGAATGGACTTGAGGACATGGGGACGGGGAAGGGTAAGCTGGGACGAAGTGAGAGAGTGGCATGGACATATATACACTGCCAAATGTAAAACAGATAGCTAGTGGGAAGCAGTCACATAGCACAGGGAGATCAGCTCAGTGCTTTGTGTTCACCTAGAGGGGTGGGATAGGGAGGGTGAGAGGGAGAGGCAAGAGGGAGGAGATATGGGGATATATGTACACATATAGCTGATTCATTTTGTTATACAGCAGAAACTAACACAGCATTGTAAAGCAATTATACTCTAATAAAGATGTTAAGAAAACATTAAAAAATAAAATTAAAAGAAAGTAATGGCAATGTCTCATCAAATAGAAAATAAGCTAATAGAACTTACAAAAGAAGCAAATGGAAGTTCTGGGGTTGAAAAGTACAACTAAAATGAAAAATTTCCTAGAGGCTCAACAGTAAATAGGGACAGACAGAAGAATCAGTGAATATGATGATAACAGAGACTATGCAAGCTGAAGGACAGCAAAAAAAAAGAATAAATAAAAATGAACAAAGGCTCAGAGAGCTATTTGACAAGATTAAGTGTACTGACATATGTATAATGGGGGATATCTGAGACAGAAAAGAGCAGAAAAAAATAATGGCTGAAAACTCCCCAAATTTGATGAAAAACATTATCCTACACATCTGAGAATCCCAATGAACTCAATGATAAACAGAGAGATCTATGCCAACACATCATAATCAAAATCAAAATGCTGAAAGACGAAGAGAATATCCTGAAAGCAGCAAGAAAAAAAACAAATCACATACAATGGAACACTAATAAGAATAGCTGATTTCTCACCAGAAACAGTAAAGGCAGAATACAGTGAGTGGAAAGACATATTCAAAGTGCTGGAAAAAACTGTCAACCAAGAATTCAAAACCCAGCAAAACTATCTTTCGAAAAGATAATATAAAAACATTCCCAGATATACAAAAACTGAGAGAATTTGTTGGTGGCAGGCCCATCTTACAAAAAATACTAAAGGAAGTTCTTCAGGCTGAAAGCAAGTGACACCAAACAGCAATTCGAATTTACAGAACAAAACAAATAGTGCTAGTAAAGATAATTATGTTAGGTAATTACAAAAAGACAGGACACTTGCATATTTTCCTTTCTCCTAACAGATTTTAAAAGCAAGCTTACATAAAACAACACATATATAATTGTATTATTGGGGCTATAACATATAGAAATGTAACATATTCAACTATAACATCAAAAGGAAGTACATGGGAGCAAACTTAGAGTACAGCAAGGAAATGACACTGGGTGATAACAAATCCACAGGAACAAATAAAGAGAATAAGAAAAAAGAATAAATTCAAATATTAATGTAATAAGCTCTATAAATATAAATATTTGCTCTCTCTACTTCTCTGAGCTTCTTTAAAATACATAAAATTATATAAATAATTATGACAATGTAACAATCTACTCTTGGGTTTGTAACATATAGGTGTATTATGTATTATAATAATTGCAAATACAAAGAAGAGGGAATAGATCTATATAGGAGAAACATCTCTGTATCACACTAGAATTTAGTTAGTATAAACTGGGAGTATATTCTGGTAAGGTAAATTTTATAAACCCTAGAGCAACCACTAATAATATAACTTTAAAAATTAGCTAGGACTTCCCTGGTGGCGCAGTGGTTAAGAATCCGCCTGCCAATGCAGGGGACACGGGTTCGAGCCCTGGTCCGGGAAGATACCACATGCCGCAGAGAAACTAAGCCCGTGTGCAACAACTAATGAGCCTGCGAGCCACAACTACTGAAGCCCACATGCCACAACTACTGAAGCCCACATGCCACAACTACTGAAGCCTGTGCACCTAGAGCCCATGCTCCGCAACAAGAGAAGCCACCGCAGTGAGAAGCCCACACACCACAACAAAGAGTAGCCCCTGCTTGCCGCAACTAGGGAAAGCCCACATGCAGCAACAAAAACCCAACACAGCCAAAAATAAAATAAATAAAAATAAATAATTCACTTTTTAAAAAGTAAAAATTAGCTAGAAAATTATTAAAGAAATTAAAATACTGGAAAATATTCACTTAATGCAATAAAAAGCAGTAAAGGATGAACAGAAGAACAAGAGTCATAAGGCATATGGAAAAGAAAAAGTAAATCAGCAAGTATAAATCCAATGTTATCAATAATTACATTAAATGTGAATGGATTAAACAATCACATCAAAGGCAAAGATTGGGGCTTCCCTGGTGGTGCAGTGGTTGGGAATCCGCCTGCTAATGCAGGGGACGCGGGTTCATGCCCCGGTCCAGGAGGATCCCACATGCCGCGGAGCGGCTGGGCCCATCGGCCATGGCCACTGAGCCTGAGTATCTGGAGCCTGTGCTACGCGACGGGAGAGGCCGCAGTGGCGAGAGGCCTGCATACCGCAAAAAAAAAAGGCAAAGACTGTCAGTCTGGAATTAAGAAATAAAAAGATACAATTATAAGCTATTTACAAGAGATACAGTTCAGTTTCAAAAACATAAATAGGTTGAAAGTACAGGGATGAAAAAAGATACAACATTCAAGCAGCAACCATAAGAACTGGAAAGTCCACAGAGACATAAGACAAAATAGACCTTAAAACAAAAAAATATGTTTCTAGAATTAAAGAGGGACAACAGCAAAAAGGTCAATTCATCAGGAATATATAACAATTACAAACATAAATGCACTTAATATCAAAGTCTCAAAATATATGAAACAATTCTGACAGAAAAGGGAAAAACAGACAAACAATAATAATTGGAGACTTCAATACCCTACTTTCAAAAATGGAGAAAACTAGCAGAAGATCAACAAGGATCAGAAGACTTGAACACTATAAACCCACTAGAACTAAGAGACATGTATAGAACACACCACCTAACAACAGCAGAATGCACATTTCTTCTCAAGCACAAACCATACATTCTACCGGATAAACATGGTAGGACATAAAACATGCCTCAGTTAAATTTAAAAGCACAAAAATCCTATAAAGTATATTAGGAAATAGTTTAGATGAATTAAAACAAAAACACAACAAGCCAAAACTTAAGGCACACAGCTAAAGTAGTGTTTAGATCTATCAACGTAAATACCTACATTAAAAAGAAAAATCTCAAATCAATAACATAACATTTAGGGAAACGTAAACCAAAACTACAAGATACCACTTCACAGCCACCAGAATGGCTATAATCAGAAAGACAGAAAAACAAGTGCTGTGGAGGGTGTGGAGAAACTTCACTGGAACCCTCATAATGCTGGTGGGAATGTAATATGGTGCATATTCTTTGGAAAACAGTTTAGCAGTTATTCAAAATGTTAAACACTGTTACCATGAACGAGAAATTCCCACTCCTAGATATATACCAAAGAGAAATAAAAATAACAAATACACAAACCTGTACGTGAATGTTCATAACAGCATTATTCCTAAGGGTCAAAAAGTGGAAAACAACCCAAGTGTCCATCAACTGATGAACAGGTAAACAATATGTGACATATCCATCCTATGGCAATAAAAAGGAATGAGTACCGATATACACTATAACATGGATAAATCTTGAAAACGTACTCAGTAAAAGAAGCCAGCCACAAAAGATCTCATATTGTATGATTTCACTCACATGAAAATGTCCAGGATAGGCATCTCCAACCTCAGCTGACTTCTCAGAACTACTGCCAATCCATCTGCTTATCCTTGGTCAGCTCCATCCCCTATTCACTTCAACATAAATTCTAAGCCTTCACCAAGCCACTCTCCTCAAATCCCTTAACTCACCTCCACAACTCTCAACCTCCCTCAGCAGACAATCTTGCTTTCTACCTCAAAACTAATCTCTCAGTTTCCTCTCTGTAAACGTGTATCTGTTCTTATGCTCATTTAATTCCCTTTTCCCTTCAAGTCACAGAAAGGAATATAGAAACAAACTGACTCTAATATCAGACTCCTCCATGTAATTCAGTTCTAAACACTGTCATGAAGAATGCAATGAAAATCAAATGGTTCATCTAACAAAAGATCTGAGGATCTATAAATACACCTAATCCAAAGTTAACATTATTGCAGGAGTTCAAAAGTAAAAAATTAGGCACAGCAAGATATTTTTAACAAGCTAGTCATAAGGACACTTGATATCTCCTTCTTTACATACCTGTTGAATGTTTGAAAGTCCCTGGCACAGTGTCAGGAGATACCCTCAACATTCTGAGATCTGAAGAGTGATACTCCAACTCTCTAGTTGGCTCATGAGGAACAGATGGAGGCAATACAGATGCAAAAGACTGATTAATGTCCATATTAGAAAGACATACCTATGAAAAGAGATAAAAAATGAAGAAAATAAGATTAATTTTAGACTTCATCTACTAAAAAATAACCTCATTTTTATGAAAATGAATGTTAAGCAGTTATACCAGTTCCTCAAGATCATATTCTCAACCCTCCTGAATTCATATATAGATCATATCTTGTTTGGTTAATTCCAGGAAGGCTCTACAAATTATTTGAGGGTTTGGAAGTCTACCTGTATAGAATATTACAGATAGGAGACCTAGAAGTGTTCTATTACTCAGAAGTTTGCTACTTAACAATAGTATGATCTGAACTATGGTAATATTCTTGACAAGCTCAAGGACTTGTTTTTTAAGAAGGAGAGGTATGTTAGGGAAAGGAAAGAGGAAAGGAGGGAAGAGAGAACAGAAATATTTTCAAGAAATCCACAAATGTTTAGAAGAAAAATAAACGCATCAAAGAACTGTATCTGTGATCAGTTACCAAAAATCATAAGTTCTCAAATTTTTTGAAACAAAAGTAGTGGGAAATATAAACTGATGAAGTAAAGGTTAAATGCTGAAAAAGAAGTTCCTGAAGTTTCATGACATTCCAGCAAGTCCTTGTTAAAAAAGAAATCAGAGGGGACTTCCCTGGCAGTCCAGTGGTTAAGACTTCGCCTTCCAATGCAGGGGTGTGGGTTCGATCCCTGGTTGGGGAGCTAAGATCCCACATGCCTCATAGCCAGAAAAACAAAACATAAAACAGAAGCAATATTGTAACAAATTCAACAGACTTTCAAAATGGTCCATATCAAAAAAAAATCTTAAAAAAAAAAAAGAAGTTAGAAACTATTAGTACTGATGTTGGTACATAAATATTACACAACTTTTCACCAAATTCACAGTATACTCTCATATAAAAACAACATACCACTTTTATTTTCCTAAAAAGTTATTCCAGTGCTGCCCTCTCAGGAGGGAGTCTAAAAATGTACATAAGCATGAATTTTTCTATCCTCTTTTATGAAAGATTTTTCAGTGTGTAGTAACAAATATTCTTAAGAAGCTGGCAGAATGTGGAAATAAATAATTCTACTTCTACTGCCCATATAGTTTCTCTAGACCCATGGTTCTCAAATGGGGAAGATTTTGCACTCCCCCACCTCCCCCCACCAAGGAACGTGTGGCAATACCTGGAGACATTTTTCGCTGTCATAACTTTAGTGGGGGTAATGTTACTGACATCTAGTAAGTAGAGGCCAGGGATGTTGCTAAACATCCTAAAATACACAGAACAGCCCCCCACAACAAAGAATCATCCAATCCCAAAGCAATAGTGTAGAGGAACCCTGCTCTAAACATAGCACAAAGTTCTTAGTTTTCAATTATCCTACTGCCAAAGGAGACATGCAGCTCATTAACAGCATGGGTTTGAACTGCACTGGTTCACTTACACATGGATTTTTTTTTTTTCAATAGTAAATACTACAGTACTACACACGATCCAAGATTGGTTGAATCTGTGGATGTGGAAGAACCATGAATATGGTGGAATCGGGGATACAGGGGGCCAACTGTGGATCTTCAACTTCGCAGAGGGTCAGTGCCCCTAATTCCCACATTGTTCAGTCAACTGTATATATCACATATATGATAGATAAATACTTGTGTGTGCTCATGCATGCACTGTGTTTAATAGAAGTTTTCCCCTAAAGCTTCCAAACATAGGGGAAAAAATTTCTATTCCAATCTTGACTTTGATAACATTTCAAAGCTTCGAAATATATAGATTATTAGAGCAGTTAATAAAAAAGAAAATGCAGAATGAAAAAGATGAGATATATTTATTTAAGAGATCAACAGATGTTTGTCACTAAAAATTAAAGGAGTCAGGAGGGAAAAAAAAAATCAAGATTTGTTTATCTCCTAGTTTTTATCAATAATGAAGACAGAATCAAAGACAATGAAGAAACCAAGAAATGCTAACACCTCTATAAGAACTGAGAAAATCTGTAAGTCACTCTGATTTTAGGAAAAAAATGAATTATTCTGATCTAAGCAAGGTGAATTTGAGATGTTGGGACTATTCACAGGAAAATTTCATGCAAGAAATTTCTACCTAGGAGAAATAATACTAGGGTCTTAAAATAGAGATGATAACCATCCACACAGAGAAAAGCATTTAAACCTTGAGAGGAAACAAATTCTTTGGGATGGAGGGGGGACCAACAAAACAAACACGAAAGAAATCTAAGGAGTCAACCTTAAATAATATTTAAGAGTTACGTGGCCAAAATAAGGGATACTAAAACAGTATTTTATTATAGAGGTTAAAAGAATGTAATATGCTGCTGCCAGGAACAAGGAGAGAGAAGGAACAGAATAATGAATTAGAGTAGGAAGTCCTGGTAAGAGTCTAATGGTCTAGTTTCAGTAAAGGGAACTAACAGCCAGGCACTAACCATGTAAGTGCTACATACCTTACACCCCATTTAACATAACAACATTTGAGGTTGATTATTATTGTTCCTATTCTTTATGTAGACAAGGAAGGAGAGTGATCCTCCAAAATCATTTGCCCAAGGCACAAGGCTAATAACAAAGTAACTGAACAGGGTTTTGACTCCAATTCTCAAGTCTCTTCATAGCCCTAACCTACATCATACATAAGTGGATACCCAAATAATCATTTAGAGAATGATGGATACGTATCAAAGTGAGGCAAACAAGTATGAATGCCTCTTCTGAGACACAGATGAGAATAAGGAAGAAACCAAAGAGTAGGCAAACCCCCTGAGAGCAAGCTGGGCCACGCAGGAAGATTATCATCATGTCTGGCTCATTGTTTCCCTCATATTAGCATTATGTAACTCCCAGACCATAGAAGAGAGCTAAGAGTGAAAGACAATATAGAGAACAGCATCCTCCCTGGACTAAAAACCTACAGTTAAGGGCAAATAAAATTTGAAATTGTGTCACAGTTAATCTCAGCACAACACTGTTAACTGAATATACATCTTCATGTCTTTAAATATATTTTATCTACATGAAAAGTTGATGACATAAATTACAAAAGTAGCACTATCAAAAAAATTAGAAACTCTCAATTTAAATATAATTAACACTGCTGTATGTTATATATGAAAGTTGTTAAAAGTAAATCCTAAGAGTTTTCATCACCAGGAAAAAATATTTTTTCTATTTCTTTAATTTTGTATCCATATGAGACGATGGATGTTCACTAACTTTATTGTGGTCATCATTTCATGATGTATGTAAGTCAAGTCATTACACTGCATCCCTTAAACTTATACTGTGTTGTATGTCAATTATACCTCAATAAAACTAGAAGAAAAAGGCAAAAAGAAACTCAAAGTTTAAAATTGATATTTTGTTTCTCATTCTTATTAAAACTAACTCTGACCTTCACTCTTGCCAAAATGATGCAAAATCTTGGCTTTGGTTTCACTGAAGAACAGTTTATGGTATAGTGGTTAAGTATATTGACAAGGTTAGTTTCAAATACTAGTTCCCCTACTTGCAAGTTCCTTAACCCTCTAAATATCAATTGTAAAATGGGGATGATAATAATCCCCAACAATCCTCCCTGACAGGATTGACCAAAGGCCTAAATGAATTGAGGCATGTAAGTAAATCTCTTAGCATATTATTTGAGCACAGTGTGTTAGCTATCATTTTCACCCCCATCGTTATTAAATTGAAAATTAGAATTAAACAATGTCTAGAATGTTGAAGAAAATAAAACTAACCTAACAGTTCTCTATATTAAAATTTTTAAATAAATTGTAAATAAAAGGAAAAATTCATCACAATATCTTTGTTCAGTTTCTCTTTTCAACTACCTGAACCTAAAGGTCAAAATATAATTGCAGGGACTTCCCTGGTGGTCCAGCGGTTGAAACTCTGCACTCTCAATACAGGGGCCCAGGGTTCGATCCCTGGTCAGGGAACTAGATCCCACATGCCGCAACTAAGACCCGGCGTAGTGAAATAAATAAATAAATAAATATTTTAAAATATAATTGCAACTCAAACTAGCAGCTTTCCAATGACATACTAATCTTATACATGGGAAAACTGGAAAAGGAAAGTAACATTAAGTATACCACATATATGACCTAACTGTCTTTAATGACTAACAGAATGTAAGGATATATTATCAGGAAGTGGGACCCAGATTGGAGCTGACAGTATCAGACAAAACCGGATGAGCAATGGGACCAGAGAAACATTAAAGCCAAAAGATCCAAGGATCCAGGTAAATGAAGCCTTGTACATAAAAGAAAATTGTGACTTCAAGATACCTCTGAAGTTAAAATCTTTCAGGGGTTTCTAAACAAATACTTGAATATGTCAGGGCCTATATACCAAGGCCTGTACATTGAAGGCCAGAGGGGGAAAAAAGCACAACTGAATATCTCCATGAATGAGTCTAATCTTAACACCATCCCAAAGGTTCCTGCTGGCACAATTTGGAAGAGTTAAGATGCCTCAAGATGAAAGGCCTGCAAGCTCCAAAGGATGGTCTTTTCCAAAACACCACAGAAGTCACTAAATCTCATGGTCTACGAAGCACAAATATTTCTTTTACGCCAACCTCTAACAAATTAATGCAGCATATTCCTGGATATCAGATGAAAACCAGATTACACATCACAATTTGGTATTAGAGGATATAAATGGCCCTATACTTTCATCCCCATTTTTCAACTAAAATATTTCTTTCCCTACCGCATAAGAAATGTCAAACAGAAAAACTTACAGGCTCTTCAAAACTGCTCTCTTCCTTAGATGGTAGCTGTACAGTAGACTGCCAGTGCAGGGAGCTGTCACAAATCTCTAGATCATCAAGCAAATTTTCTAAACCTGCTAGCTTAATGCACTCACCAGTCAAGTCACCTTGGTCACATATCTGGGAAACAGTAAAGAGTAAAAGTAAAAACAAATAACAATACCATTTTCTGAAACAATACTGGAAAAGACCATGTCTCTCCCCAACCATCATTTTATTGTCTCACCTCTCTTTGTGGTTCAACAACTCTTTTCCTGCATACAACATCATTTTCATCTAGGCTACAGCATTCAGTATCATCATCCAGAGTACAGATGTCAGATTCAGCCTTCCCCTGCAGGCCCTCTACAAAATAGGAGTCATTTTGCATAATTGTATAGACAGTAAAACTGGACTTGGCTCCCACAGGCCAAGGAATTTCACCTTGGTCTATATCAGCTTTCAGCAATGTCTCTTGGCCAACTGCAATTAATGATGCATCACTGATCACTGGCAAAGTACCTTGTGACTTTGCATTACATGCCACCAAGTTTGCTGAAAAGCTGCTTCCTACAGCTGCAGATGGACCTTCAATGACGTTACTAGAGTTTCCATTCTTACCCAAAATACAGTTTGAGGAATCTGCAACTTCTTCAAAGGTGTGCTGCTTTAAATCTTGTAAAACCAAAGAATCTGAAGTCCATACTTTCATTGGATAAATAATGTTTGAAGATCCTAACTTCTCTGCAAGGTCAAGAGCAGAAACAGACTTTATCTTCCCAATGGGAAGAAATGGTTCATTGTCTGTATCATACTGAAATAAAGCTGACTGTGTCTTGCCAAGACCAACAGCCTGTCTGAGAGATTTTTCACTTAAAGAAGATGACGACTTAAGCTCTGGACTAAGAGAAAGTGGCTTAATGAATATTTCCTGAGGAGCACTGGGGAGTGATTTTATATTAGGATGCCAGTACAGGGAGCTATCACCATCATCTTTTTTATACAACAATGGTTTTGAAGCTGCTGATTCAAACACCCCAGGAGTAGATTGATAGTGTGGGTGATTAAGTTTATCAAAGAAAAAGTTTTCAGCATAATTTAATAGGGAAAGATCTGGATTTTTTGGTTCATTTTCTTGGCTGTCATTTGTTAAAGATTTATTGATGTCAGTTTGGATTTCATTTACTGTACTCTCTTTCTCAGAAGGTTCAATAGAGGCAATAACTGCCTGAAAGGCTACATTTTCAGTAGCATCAACATTTTTCCCACCAAAAGCAGAAGGTGGCTTTTGGTTTCCTTCTTCTTGAAAACACAGCTGTTCTGATGTCTCATCTGAGTTGGATTTAATAGTCTGAAGAGGACCACCAAAAACCTCCATCTTAGAGGTATCATGCCCCGTGGAGAGTATATGTGCTTCTGACACTTCTACAGAATTATCAGTAACTACAACATTCTCAATATATTGTATTTCTGAAGATCTGGGATGCACCTCTGATAATACTAAAGTATTTCTATTCTCCTTTAGTTCAAAACATTGAGATAATTCTTTCCCCAGATCTTCTTCAATTCCTTTATAACCCTCCAAAGAATCCATCTTTTGTTTCATCTCATTCTCAGCAGGAGCCCTTAAATAAACACTCTCAAAATAATGACTATCAGCTGTCAAGGGAACCTCTCTTCCTCCTCTTTCCAACAAACAATGCAAAAAACAATGTGGCGTTTTACTATAAAAGCGAGGAGCAACTTCATGTGGAAAAGAAACACAGTCCTTACTGATTAGACATATTTCTGGATGGTGTGAAGCTCCCTGTTTGCTCCATGGCATATCTGAAAAAGGGGCACTAAAATTGTCACTTTCCTTATGAATTTTATTTTTATCAATTGTGTCAGATGAATCTGAATAAGAATCATGGTCCTTACTGGTTAAATATTTTTCTAACTGTTGTAAAGCTTCCTGTTTCCCATATTGCACATATGAACAAGAAGCATCAAAATTGTCACTTCCTTTAGGAGTTATGTATTCATCACTTGTATCAGATGCAGTTGAAAAAGAAACTTGATCTTTATCAGCTAAATTGGTTTCTGGCTCCTGTATAACTTCTTGTGTCTTCCATGACATATATGAATAAAGAGCATCATAACTATCAGAGTCTTTGGGGGTTTTCAGATCCTCAAGTGTATCAGGTGAAACAATCTCTTCTTTAGTCCCTTGTTCAAGAGTTAATAAAGAGCGCTGAGAGTCAATAGCTGTACTACCTATAAGTGGGTGCTGAGATACTCTAAAGCAACTGTTAACTAAGTTTGAAGCTACTTCTGAGGCTGCCTGGAATAAAGCTTCACTAACTTCCGACGGTCGAGAAAACCATTCAGTGTCTTCAGACTTACCAGGAATTCCCCTGAAAATATACAGTTAAAAATAAATAAATAACACATTAAAAACATTTATTTTTTAAAATACTAACATGAAAAAATACAAAACTGATATGTCACTGAAATCGAGGTTATTCGAAAGTATATTGAAAAACAAAGTCCTAATTTCAAATTCCTTTAGGGTGGCTAATGATTGAACAAAGCAAATTCTTTTAAAACAGAAGGTAAACTACCATCCTATGACCCTGATATTTTCTCAGGCTTCCCTCAAAACAATATTGCCCCAAAAAGTGATTCTTTAAATGAAAATATCAAACTTTACTATTTAAAATGCATAGTTTATCACCTACCATAATTTAATATTCATTTAACCTGCATTAATTCTTCTACTACTCATTTATTATGCTCTTGAAAACCAATTAAGTGAGCTACTCCCCAAACAAAACAGTAACCTAAGCATTGGTTGACTATTGTGTATAGAACACTTTTCACAAAAGTAATTTTAAAGTAATACATAGCACAGGGCAGAGGTTTTTACTCTGTAAACATTTATACTTTTTAATTTAAGGCTTCTTTTTTATTTCTAAAAGAAGAAAACATATTCTTGGATAATTCCAAATATGCTTTGGAGAATTCCAGACTTGTCTCTCATTATGACTAAAGGGCATTAATTTGGAGTAACTGTTAATTTCGATGTGTTTATTAGAAAAATCGTGTTAGTTCATATTCGCACCTCCTATGAAGGAGGGATAGCTAGATTCATTCAATATTGGCTGACAAAAATGACAGTGCCAAACAAGCTAGTGACCATGAAATGAATGCTTTTTACAGAATGGGTGTGGGCTGATGAGCAGCAAAAGGGAAGATTTAGAAGGAAGAAAATTAGTGTGCCTTCTAAATTAAAATATGCCTAATATACTAGAATACATTAGAAATTATTTTTAAAGAAACTGAAGTCCCCTGGCTCATTTTTACACATATTACTATGCCAAATTAACATGTATCATGCCTTAATTTAGGGCCTTGTTATCTTCAGAGTGTGTACTGAGAATATCTAGCTCCCAACCCAAAGTCTCACCTGAAGTCATTAATATTAGTAACAACTTAGAAGAAAAGAAAGAGTAGAAAGGTTACATGCAAACAGAAAAATAAATCATCCTACCTCAGAGGAGCAAAATCTAGTTCACTTTGGTGAAACAAGGAATCAGGCCCAAACTCTTGATCTTTTGTCAAACATGTCAGCAAAGGCAAATCAGGAGAAGCGAAATTGTCTTGTATGACTGCAAAGTTTCAAATATAAAGATGTTGGGAATGCTGAAAATTAATTGTTTAGCTTATATAGTATTTTAAAGAACCTAAATATGCTGCCATCTGGAAGTTTCTACAAGCATTAGAATGATAATATAACAGCAGCAGCAGCAAATACCATTTATTAATAGCCTGACAAGATCCAGGCACTTAACATACAATATTTTATTTAATCCTCATAACAACCTTGAAGTATAGGTATTTTTATACCCATCTTATAGATGAGGAAACATGATCATAAATCTTAAAGAATACTACGTAATTTGTCCACATTCAAATAGATTAAGTACCAGAGTGCAATCTGAATCTAAACACTCTACTTTTTAGCAAGTGCTCCTAACCATTATGAGTGTTTCTTCCTATCTTACATCAAAGTGTGGTCCACAGACTCCCAGGCATCCCTAAGACACTCTCAGAAGATGCCTGGGGTCAAAATTATATTCAAAGTAATATTAACATATCATGTGCCTTATTCACTCTCACTCTCTCATAAGGATACACTGGAATTTTCCAGAAGCTACATTACCTATGATAAAGCAACATCCTGAATGCAGAAGCCACCTGTCTTCTATTAAGTCAGACATTACAGTTTTTTCTTTTTTAAGTAAAACAACGCTAGTCTTCTAAACATTTTTGGTTTGGAAAATAGTTATTTTTCTAAAAAACTAGATAATTTATGTTAACATGCAATGGAGTTGTTACTTTTTAATGAGTTGATAAATATTTTTTAAATTTCTCAGTTTTAATAATTTCTAATATGGGAAAATATCAATAATCCACATCAACAAAAGTTCTCAGTAACTTTAAAGTGTGTCAAGGAAATTCTGTGAACAAGAAGTTTGAGAATTGCTAATATAAAGGAAAAAAAGTTCTTCTGAATTCCTGAATGCCACCTTAAATAAGGTTTATTATAATGTCCTTAAATATGTACAACTAGGTATAAACTCCTTATTCCTTATAGTATTTCTACAACTATAAAACAAAAAAATATTAATAGAAACAAAACTATAAAACCAACAGCATTCTATTTCATATTAATTTAAATAGATTGGTGATGTTTTGCTAAAACTGAATTGTTCTTTCAATATAAAGGCAATACTGTTGCTACAGTATACTTTCTTGATTTCAGAATGCCTCTAATAATACTGCATACCTTCCCTATCATAACTGTCACACTCTTGTTTTAATCTTTGGTCTGTCTGCTTCCCACCTAGGTTATCAACTCCATGTCTGCATTATTCACAGCTGTACCCTCAGTGCCTAGCAAAGTACCAGCTACATTTAGTAGGCACTCAAAATACAATTATTTATTTACTGAATGGATTAATTAAAAATAAGAAACTGAAAGATAACGATAACCTTTACCACCAAGGACTAATCGGTATGGTTCCTCTTTGGCTACAGACTCAGTCTTAAACCTTCATAACAGAAATCTTTACCCCTCTAAGAATCATGAAGATTTTTTAACAAAGACCCCACATTTCCTCACATTTTGGCAATTACTGATGGCCTGGATCACTCTTTTTTGAGATACCTAACTGTTCTGGCACCAGTCATCATCATGACATTTGCCATTGGTGAGGTACACCCTACAATGACTGGATTCAAGCATAACAAAAAA
Source organism: Tursiops truncatus (assembly GCF_011762595.2). Lineage (NCBI taxonomy): Eukaryota > Metazoa > Chordata > Mammalia > Artiodactyla > Delphinidae > Tursiops > Tursiops truncatus. Next base: position 26,913,058 of record NC_047047.1, read on the forward strand.
GCAATGATGAAATTTCCTCTGGCCATCAGATCCTGGGATCTAATAATTAAAATGTTCTACTTTATCTATAGTAAATGAGAAGCTGGAGTTATAAAACTTTACATTAGAAAATACATTAGAAGCCATGTAGCACAATCTCCAACCCAATGCTGAAACTATCCTATTAGAGAACTTCGCTTGACATTTTGCTATGACATAATGCTCACTTTTTTTTGTTATACAGCCTTTCCAGTATTAAATGGCTCTATTAGAAAGTTCTTTCTTGTATCAAGTTGAAAACAGCCTCCCTATAAGCTACGTAGTCTCATTTTAACCTCTAGAATAGGAATTAGCAAACATTTTCTATAAAAGGTCAGCTAGTAAATATTTTACGCTTTGTTGATCACACATGGTATCTCTATCCTATATACTTCTTTTCTTTTTACAATCCTTTAAAAATGCTAAAACCTTTTCTAGCTCACAAAATCAGGCCTTAGACTATGGCTAGTAGTTTGCAGACTCCTGCTCTAAACCACTATCCAACTCATCCCATGGTACTATTATTTTCCTTTTACTGTATTGTCTTCCCAAAAGAAGAAGTAGCTTTCATCTATATATCCCTAGCATCCAACACACAATAGGCACTTAGATATTTGTTAAATAAATGAATAAATGAAAAATACATTGCTTCCTCTTTAGCATGACAGCCCTTCAAATACCTGATCATAGCAAAGTCTTCCCTTTCATCTACTATCATAGTAATCTCCTCCCACAAGGGAACTCTAATGTTAACATCTTTCTTAAAATATAAAACTAAAATTGACTTTGATGATCTACATCACTGAATATACTGGCACTAGTATTTTTACTTGGATAGTATTTGCTTGTATTTGAAAGGAACTTGTTGAATTAATTCCTAATTCTTGCTCCTCTACAAAACTGATACGACAACTCCATGGTTGAATCCCACTCCCTTGACAAAAGTTAATTGTAAAATATGTGGTTGTGGCATTTTCTTCAATTTTTGAAAATAAAAATCTGAAGAAAACGGAAGGAAAAACCAAAGAATATTTGTCTGAATTATGATTTAGGAATGAAAAAACTGAAATTACCATATTGGCTAAGCATTCTTATATATGTGCAACAATCCAAAGTAATGATAATACAATTCTACCTCCTACCTTGATGATTTGAAAAGTACTTAAAGTTCATCTTTTGTAAAGAGCTAATAAATCAGTTCCACATTAAACAGAGGAAAGCAGGAAGCTCTACCTCAGACAAGTCATTTAACCTCTTTATCTCAATGTCTGGGTCTGAAAACTTAGGATAATAATATATGTCTTAACTAATTTTAAGAATCTAATGAGCTTAAGCATGAACATTTGTTTTTTGTTTGTTTTTTATACATCATGGAGCCTCCACTGCTGAGAGAAGTAGTCAAAGGATAAATATATGGTTTACATATATGTTTACAAATTCAGGACTAAGGAGGCATACCCACTAGAGGAAGTTACCACTTTTTTCCCTTCTGAGAACAACAAGGGGAGATAAAATGAGGAGCAACTGCACATTTAAATATAACTAGGCGGGCTGGCCAGTGTGGAAAACGAGAAATAAGCTACTACCTTTGAGTACAGTTCTACAGAGCTCCTCAGCTCAAGAAAGGATTTAGACGCAAGATTTGCACTCCCCCATAAGTATTTTACAAATGTGAGGTATTACTACTAGTTAAAAATAAAGAGGCATTACCTAGCAATGGCGAACATAAGAGATCTCTGTTCGACTCCTTTACTTGATTTTCTGATTGGGTCAATATACCTTCCTCCAGAGAGGGGAAGTCTGTCACTTCAGTCCCTTTCTCTCTCACATTAAACCTGGTCTGGGTTGTATCCAAGGTGTGGGAAGAGTCCATTTCTTGAGGAAGATAATGCCAAGATTCTGTTCTCTAAAACAATAATTTTGAAGGAAAATATGCTAAATCATTAACTGAGTTACCATACATATTAACATTTAGATTAAAACGTCCCTTCACGTAGGATACAGCTTCCTATTTCACAACATTCTCATCAAAATTTGTAAAAAGTAAAGCTGTTCTGTGTTTTTCACAATATTGATAACATTTTTGATCTTTTCCCATTATTACCCATCTTTCAACATGTTGAATCACTGGCATTTCTGCTATTCTTTAATAGTTACTTCTCATCATTAAAACAATAAATTTGGTTCTTCATGATGAAATCTTACAATGTGATAATAATAAAACTGAAAAAAAGATTCCAAAACTAAAGCTACGATATTCTCTACATGTGACCACTTTACTGAATTCTTACTTGCTATACTAGTTTCTAGCGGACTTCTCAGTGCAAAACATCATATGGTTCATGCGTAGTGAGTGGTTCACTTGTCTCTTTCAAATATTTACTCTTATATTAGTGGCATGATTCAGAAAAATGTTTCTCAAAGTATCTATAGGAAGGATCAGTTTTTCCTACTTCCTATTCATTACAGACTGACATTTTATTAAAATACTAATAAAAATTAACAGGTAACAAGTAAAAAAAAATAATAAACTAATTTTAAAAACTAGTAAAAATAACTAGGAAAATGAAATTGAAAAGATATATAAGCCCAAAATACAAAACACAAGTCTAAGTATCTGATTTCTAGTTCTAAAAAACATCAAATTGCTATAAAAGTTTCTAAACACTTCTTAATTCTTGTACTTATCTCTTGACAGTAACAAGCAATTCATGGCCTGGCACCAATCCACAGACCACACTAGGTAGCAATGTTGAAATAAAGTTGAATTAAATACTAACGGTAAGCAGTTTTTAAACACATTTTCTTTTTAAATTTGGTATTAGTTAATAATTAAGAATATTCGTCCTGGGCTTCCCTGGTGGCGCAGTGGTTGAGAGTCTGCCTGCCGATACAGGGAACACGGGTTCGTGCCCCGGTCTGGGAGGATGCCACATGACGCGGAGCGGCTGGGCCCGTGAGCCATGGCCGCTGAGCCTGCGCAAATGGAGCGTGTGCAACGGGAGAGGCCACAACAGTGAAAGGGGCCCGTGTACCACAAAAAAAAAAAAAAGAATATTCGTCCTATCATGCTATTATTCTTTTATTTTCATTTTAAATTAATTTTATTAGGAATGAGCACTAAATTTGATCAAACTGCATTATAGCATCTTTTTTTCCCCAATTACATCTGTTAAAATACAGCAATAAATTTCTTCATATTGCAACAACTTCACATTTCTTACTTGGTAGTAGTAGATTAGACCTTAATCATATTTGCTAGCACAGTCTTTTACATTTTCACTCATTAGATTAATCAGTATTTTAGAATGCTTCTTTTGTTTTCTAACCTTGTTCTATATTTTTTTAATACAAGGAAATTTGATTTTCCTTAAAAATATAAAAGATTTCATCAGTGAATCCATTAGATCCAGAAACCTTTTTGATAGCTGGTACTATTATAACATTCTTGATTTCTTCCTAGTTCTAATCCAACTCTATAAGCTTTGATAGGTTTGTATTAAGTCTATTTTATTAAGGTGTTTTTCTTTTTCTTGACTGGATTTGCTAGGAATGTATATATTTTGTCTTGAATTTAACAATTCTGTTTTCTAACTTAATTATTTGTTTTTCTCTTTGCCATGTTTCTTCTACTTGCAGTTTTTCATTATTTACGTAAAATTTTTTGTTAAATAATGAATTCACTTGATTTACATTTATTTGTTTAAATAAAAAGATGAGACATTATATTGACGGCAATCAACATGCTTAGATATATAATGTACTGATTTTCATTATTTTGTAGTCTATTACTCTCCTTCCTTAATCAACTCAAATTTTTTTAAGAGAATATATATTGTTTTCATTCCCAAATGACCCACCCATAAAAATATGTTGTACTACAATTTAGAAAGATTTCACAATTTCAACAAGACTTTTTTCTTTAAAGGATTATTTCCAGTATTTAAAATTCACCAACCAAATGCTCTTACAGTAAGTTAAAAAAAAAAAAAGATACACAACTATCCACTACCTAATATCAGTTATATAAATAGGTATAGAGAAAAATATTGGAGTGAATATTCTAAAATATTAACACTACTCATCTATGGCTTATGGGATTATAGACCTTTCACATTCCAAAATATACCAATCCCATCTATGTCAGATAAATCAGTCAAATCCTTAACATCGAACATTACTACTGGAAACATGCTTTTTACATTTTTAATACTTGAAAATAAAAGGAATACGAGAATGATTATTTTAATTTTTTTCTTTTGAGAGCACTCTATTCAATAGGGGATAGTGGGCCAAATGAACAGGTTTTAAAGCAAGGGAATTCCAGTCATCTTGTGACTCTCATTATAGCAAAATCTCGGGTCCCCAACTCATCTCTTAGCCCCTTTGACCGGGGTTTGAGCCTCATCCCATAGTTTATTCCTCACTACTGATGAGAGACATATCCATGTGTTCTCCTGCCCATCCTTTGACCTCCACAGATCACTTACTTAACTCTAGCTCCTCAACTGCAATAATTTTGTAACCTTCTGAAGACAACTAACCTGTCACATTTACACTTTTCATAATTCCTTTCTTACTTGTATTTCCCTCTTTACCACTCTGAGAGTTCATAATCATCCTTATAATCACTACCTTGCAAACATCTCTTCTTTCTTACCCTTTTCCCCGACTATCCTATTTGCCTGGCAAAAGCTCAGTTCTGGTTGAACCTTCTGCTTGCCTTAATCCAAGCAGTAGCACACTGCTGAAGAAAGCACACACCTACACTGGTTTTCCTTTAGACTGATGACATTAAACCTCAAGGGCACTCAGCCTTGCCTGGAAATTCTACTCTATTTTCCGGGTAAGTTGATTGGCTAAAATGATTACTTTATACTTTCTCTCCTCAGAACTACTGAACCCTCCTTCCTCATTTTTCAACTGATGACCTCATTTCCTACTTTAGTAAGTGAAGAACAGGAGGTGGACCTTCCTTATCTTCCTAGCACAAGATCTACAACCCCATTACCTAACCCAGCTTTTCATCTTGTGATTTAAAAAAAGTCTTACTACCTATCAAAGACCTTCCCATCTCATTCCATTTTTTTTCAATGATTTCTTTCCTATATGTGATTCTCCCATTTTCCTTCATGCATTTTCCCTTTCTACTGAATCATTCCTCTCTCCATGTAAACATGCTCTTATAATTTCCCCTCATAAAATAAAATTTAAAAAAATTTGTTGACCATTCTTTTCTTTCTGCTTATTTTGCTGCTATGATTCTGAGTGTTATACCTTTTTAACCAATATAAAAAGGGCCTCAAATCTCTAAATATTTTTTGACAGATGTGAAGAGGGATGACAAATAAACAACAGAATAAATACAAACAAATTTTGAGGGAGAAGTAAAGGTTGGAGATACAAACTTGGGATTTTTAAGTACACAGGCATATTTAAAGCCCTAGATCTAGACAAGAACCAAAACATTCCAACATTTCAAACAGAAGTTAAAAACTCAAATGTGTTTTTACAGGGAGGTAAAAGAAATGAGGTACAGGGAGGTAAAAGAAATGAGTAAACCTGCCTGATATTAGAGAGTAATGGGACCTGTGGCCAACTATGCACTGCATGCACACTTTAAAGTATTCTGTTTAAAAATTTTTAAAACACTGTGCCCCCCCAATTTTTTTTCTGCAAACCACATTTGAGCCATATGCAGGCCCACAGCTTGCAACCTCTGATTTTAAGGTTTAACAGGGGATGAGAAAGAATAGCCAGAGGAGTAGAAAGAAAACCAGGAGAAGCCGAGAAAGGAAATAATTTTAAGAAGTTAAGCATTGGTTAAGAACATGAAATGCTATTTATTGCATCTAAGATGAGGACAGAAAAGTGCTTACTGTATTCAGCTACACAAATTTGTTGGTGACACTTGCTTTCACAGAAGTGAGGACAGAACACAAGAAGATCAAGTAGAAGAATAAGTAGATCCCAGCCAGCAGATAAGGCATATATATCAAAAAGGAAAAAGGAAAAAAAAATACAATGGATATGATTGTCTATACATTAAAAAGTCCTAAAGAATCTACAAAAGAACTATACTAGAACTAGTAAATGAGATTAGCAAGGTCATAGGATACAAGGTCAATATTGAAAGTCAATTATATTCCTATATAATTGTGATGAACAGTAGGAATTGCAATTTTTTTAACATTTCAGTAAGTCTAATACAAACATGTGTTAAGTTTGGTACACTGAAGGCAACAAAACACTGATGAAGAAATTAGCAATCTAATTAAATCTAAATAAAACTATAAGAACTGTTGTGTCTATGGATTAGAGAACTCAATATTGTTAAGATGTCAATTCCCTTCAAATTGATTTACAGACTCAAGGCAATTTTAATCAAAATTCCAGCAGACTTTTTAAATAGAAATTGACAAACTGATTCTAAAATTTATATGGAAATTCAAAGAATCTAGCATAAACAAAACCATTTTTAAAAAGAAAAACAAAGTGGGAGAACTCACACTATCTGATTTCAAGACAGTACAGTAATTAAGAGCACAGTATTAGCATGATGATAGAGATATAAATCAATGGAATAGAGAGTCCAGAAATAGACCCACACAAAGATGCCAAGGGAAAAGGGAGTATTTTCAGCAAATGGTGTTGGAATAACAATTAGATATGCGTATGTAAGAAAATGAAGCTGGACCCCTACTTCACACCATAATCAAAAACCAACTCAAAACAGATTTAGATATAAATGTGAAACTTAAAACTATAAAACTTCAAAAACTCATTCTCAACTGGGCAAGATTTTGACACCCTCCTCTCCCCTCAACCATGATACATATGGCAATGTTTGGAGACATTTTGACATTTACAAACATGGGGCAGTATTACTGATATCTAGTGGGAAGAGGCCAAGGATGCTGCTAAACATCTTACAATACACAGGACAGTCCTGTAAAATAAAGAATTATCTAGCCCAAATATCAAAAGCACCAAGGCTGAGAAATCCTGTTCTAGAAAAAAATATAGGAGAAAATTTTTGTGATCTAGGATTAGGTCAAAATTTACCAGGTTAGACATAAGAAGTAAAAACCATAAAAAAAAAAAATCAATAAACCAACTTCAACTTCATCAAAATTAAAACTTCTACTCTTCAAAAAACAAATAGAACAATTGAAAGGAAAACCACAGACTGGGAGAAAATATTTGCAAAACATATAAAGGACTTACATCTAGAATATATAAAGAACTCTCAAAACTCAACAAATGGAACAAATCACCCATAAAAAATGGGGAAGAGATTTAAACCAACCCCTTCATTAAGAGGAAACATGGATGGCAAATAAGCACACAAAAAGATGCACATTATCATTAGGAAAATGCATATTAAAACCACAATGAGGGCTTCCCTGGTGGCACAGTGGTTGAGAGTCTGCCTGCCGATGCAGGGGACACGGGTTCGAGCCCTGGTCTGGGAGGATCCCGTATGCCGCGGAGCGGCTAGCCCCGTGAGCCACAATTACTGAGCCTGTGCGTCTGGAGCCTGTGCTCCGCAACGGGAGAGGCCGCAATAGTGAGAGGCCTGCGCACCGCGGTGAGGAGTGGCCCCCTCTTGCCACAACTAGAGAAAGCCCTTGCACAGAAACAAAGAACCATACACAGCCATAAACAAATAAATAAAATTTTTAAAAAAACACACAATGAGACACCACAACATACCTAGAATGACTAAAAATTTTAAAACAAAAACAAAAAAACCTGACAATACCAAGAGCTGGCAAGGATGCAAAGCAACTAGAACTCCTATACATCGTGGGGAATGCAAAATGGTACAGGCACTTCGGAAAACAGTTTGGCACTTTCTTATAATGTTAAACGTACAGTTACCATATCAGCCAGCAATCCCATTCCTAGGTATTTACCCAAGAGAAATGAAACCAGCTGTCTACCTGAAAACCTGTACATAAGTGGAATACTACTCAGAAATAAATTTTAAAGAGCCACTGATTTATGCAACAACATGGATGAACCTCAAAAGCATGTGCCAAGTGAAAGAAGTCAGATTCAAAAATCTACACATGGGACTTCCCTGGTGGTGCAGTGGTTAAGAATCCGCCTGCCACTGCAGTGGGCACGGGTTTGAGCCCTGGTCTGGGAAGATTCCACATGTCACAGAGCAACAAAGCCCATGCGCCACAACTACCAAGCCTGTGCTCTGGAGCCCGTGAGCCACAACTACTGAGCCCGCGTGCCACAACTACTGAAGCCCACACACCTAGAGCCCAGGCTCCGCAACAAGAGAAGCCACTGCAAAGAGAAGCCTGCGCACTGCATAGAAGAGTAGCCCCCACTTGCCACAACTAGAGAAAGCCCGCGTGCAGCAACAAAGACCCAATGCAGCCAAAAATAAATTAATTATTTTTTAAAAAATCTACACACTACAATTCTGAAAGGCAAAACTATAGACAGAAATGAGATTAGCGGTTGCCAGGGACTAAGCATGGGGGAGATGACTGACTACAAAGGGGTACAAGGAAACTTTTTGGGAGTGATGGCAGTCAAATGTGTAGTAGTTATATAACTGTATGTATTTGTCAAAGCTCATCAAACTGCACACCTGAAAGAGTTAATTTTGCTGTATTTAAATTATACCTCAATAAACCTGACTTTTTAAAACATGAGGATAAGGTATCAGAAAATAGAGACCAAAAACTCTTGAAAATTTCACTTAACAGGGAGCAGAAACATTAAATGGGGCAGTAGCTGGAGGGAAGAAAGGATGAGACATTTGTACTCAAGTTGCTGGAGCTGATAAGGTCTAGACTGTGACCATGGGGTAAGCAGGGATAGGAGAAGGTTGGGAGGAGTGAAGGAAAAAAATCTCTGCACATTAGATCAAAGATCCAAGAGTTTCAGACCTTGGATGGGTAATGTAAGCTGAAGTGAAAGAAACTAAAAGACGACAGTGTAGCAAGGGCTATAGTTTTCAATGAATAAAAAAAAGTTAATTTGGATGACAGCAACAAGGATGAATGAGCAGAATAACCAGAAGGAGAAAAGAGGGGAGAGAATTAGGAAGTGGTATAATCCTCCAGTTCTTCTGAGGAACACAGGCATAAAGGCAGAAATGAAGAGCTACAGGATCTATCCACAGTTTATATTTTATAAAACAAGGACCAAAAAAAGGCAAGATATCCATTTTTGGACTGTGCTCTACCATAAACATGCCCTCAGAGAATATTAAACTACTTAGGAATATACCTCTGTATTCGTTTCCTAAAGCTGCCATAATGAACTTACACAAAGTGGAGGGCTTAAAACAACAGAAATTTATTCTCTCACAGTTCTGGAGGCTACAAGTCTGAAATCAAGGTGTTGGCAGGGCCATGCTCCATCCAAAGCCTCTAGGGGAGGATCCTTCTTACCTCTTCCTCTTTCTCGAAGCCCCAGGCATTTCTTGGCTTATGGCAGCATAACTCCATCTCTGCCTCTGTCTTCATAGAGCAGACCTCTTCCTGTGTGTCTCTCTCTTACAAGGACACCAGTCATATTGGATTAAGGGCCCACCCTAAATCCAGTATGATCTCTTCTTAATTTAAATAGTTCTATCTTCCATCACTATATTTCCAAATAAGGTCACATTCTGAGGTGCTGCAGATTGGGACTTCAACACATCATTTTGGGGCACACAATTCAACCCATAACAATCCCCCTTCCATTTAATGATCACAGAGTACCATGCTTTTTCTGGTCAGGGTTTCTCTTAACCCTTTTCACTTGGCAACAGTAAATCTCCTTCCTCCATACCTTGCATTTAATGGATAATAAATGCAATTTAGGGGAAATTGAAGGTACTAGAAGAAATCTGATACCCAAGTTATTAGATAATCAACCTTAAATAATCATTATGAGTAAGGATGCATTTTTTTCTCCAACAAACATATATGAGGCTTTTTCCTATCTGCTCACAATTTTTTCCATTTCTTCTAAGTTTATTACTATGCTCTAGATCAGTGGTTCCCAAAGTATGGTCCAAAGATCCCTGGGGGTCACTGACACCCTTTCAGGGAAGTTAAGTGGGCCTCCCTTTTCTAACTACATATCTATGTAAGGTCAGATTTTCTTCACATAATTCAACCAAAACAATATATCCCAATGGACTAAATGCAGAAGCAGATCTGGGAATTCAGTTATGATGGTTAACTTTATGTGTCAACTTGGCTGTGCCAAGTATTTGGTTAAACATCTGGGTGTGTCTGTGAGGGTGTGTCTGGATGAGATTAACATCTGATCCACAGACTTAGTAAAGGACACTGCCCTTCTTAAGGTGGGCAGGCCTCATCCAAGCCATTAAAGGCCTGAATAGAACAAAAGGCTGAGCAAAAGATAATTCGCTCTCTCTGCCTGATGGTCTTCAAGCTGGGACATCAGTCTTCTGCTTCGGACTTGGACCTGGAGTGGAACTTACACCATCAGCTCACCTGGTCCTCGGACCTCTAGACTTGGGCTAGAACATACACCATCAGTCAGCTCCTGGTTCTCGGGCCTTCAGTTTCAGACTGGAACTATACTGTCAGCTCTCCTGGATCCCCAGGACAGATCTTGGGAATTCTCAGCCTCTATAATCACATGAACCAATTCCTTATTTTACATATATATATATATATATATATATTTGTATTTACCTATTTACATACGTATATGTTTCCTATTGGTTCTATTTTTCTGGAGAACCCTGCCTAATACACCAACTGTCTTCTAGTAAGCCTGACATTAAAGAGCTATGCAAAACTGTAAAACAATGCCACCCTTTCAACTAATTTTTTTTGTTTTGGAAAATAGCCATTTTTCATTTAAAAATATATTTGTATGTTAATATGTAATGAGTTTGTTATTTCTAAGTAAATATTTTTTAAATGTTTTAATTTTTTTGTAAGCTAAATATTGATACAGATAACCCTTATAAACAAAAGCTCTTTAAAATACTTTTGAAGAATGTGAAGGAGTCCTGAGACCAAAAAAAAAAAGTAAACGCTGTTCTACATAATTAAGGCTGCCAAAGATCTATTAGAAAAATGGAATATTAAAGTAATTCACCTCTTTCCATTCTTCATAGCTAAATCAGAATTTCTCATGCTGCTTACCAAAAGATAGTTTGCCAGTTATGCAAGACATACCAGATCATCCCCAGAACACCACTGAGCTGTTTTTTCCAAAGAGACCGTATTAGTATCAGAAATCTGTGTTCCACTATTGTTTTGATATAATGGCTGTTGCCATACATGACAGGTCAATGGAACAACCTGAAGATCAAAAGATTTAAATAGAATAATAACACAATCCTTATGACTAAACAATAATAAAGTCTAACATTTAGATTATGTTTCTCTGTTTATAAAGCACTTTCACAAATATAGTAACATTTGGGCTTCACAACCACTGTCCAAATTATCTTCACTTAAAAATAAGGAAACAGGGATTTAAGGTTACCCAGTAAGGACTCAACATATTCCAACAAACCACAGCAGTTCTTTAACCTCCTATATTTGTAGCAGTAAAAGAAGCAAGCAGAAACAAGCAAGTTATCTATTTTACAATCTTACTATTTGAGACACCTAAGAAATTAACTCTAATAATAGGAACTAAAATCATCTTATAGCATGGAAAGTGGGGACAAAGTTAGGCTCATTCTGTGAAATCAGGAGTTGAAGCAGGGCTCTCCCTTCTGTGAAAGAAGGCAATAAAAGCTGTGACTACTGCCCAAGGCTGAAGCAATGCACATGGAAAAGATCAGAGGTTATCAAACAAAAGTGACCTCAGTCAACTCACCTGCTGGTTCAGGTACTGGTTATTGAGATTTTCCCCAATATTCCTGGAGAGTAAGAACCCAAAGCTTCCAATATAAACCTTCCTTATAAAGAAGGAACCACAAGGGGCAAGGCAGAGACAACCAAAAAAAACACCAGGTAGAGAAGGATGCACCAAAAGAGAAAACAAAATAACACTCCTGCTAAAAATGAGATTACAAACTATACTTTCAAAAGACTTTAAAATGAGAATATCTCAGACCCTTAAAGAGACTTTTTAAAAAGACACAATGTCCATAAAAAAAGAAGAGGTTATTAAAAGTAAAACAGGCAGTTATGAGTCAAGAAAAGATGAATGCTAACACAACCAAAAATGTGAAAGAGCCTCTGAAGGAAACTCAAGGTCATTAAGATTTTTTCCCCCCAGAATTAAAAGTTACTACACTAACAAAACATTTTTACAGAGCGCTTACAACAATGTGCTTTTGACCATAGAAAGGCAAGCTTAACTTAAAATCTATTCAACTAAAGAGATTTCTATGGTATCAACTCTTCCAAGAGGTTTTTCTCAAAAGGTAGAACACCATGGGGCACACCCACCTTGCTTCAATGGCATTTTTTAAGGGATAAAGAACAGAAAACAAAGAAAGGCATTTTGCAAATTCATTTTGGCAATTTGAAATCCCTAAATAAATAACAATGCAGCCAATGTTTTGGCACAGTCAGTCTTCTTTGAGCCCTCGAGGAAAGAATGCCAAAATGAATGTTCAAAATGGTTATTCACTGCAACTAAATAATACTGGGTGTAGAGCACAGGGTGTTGCCTTTGAAAATTGCTGATTCACATTAGCTTACAATAAGAGAGTTTGATTCATTAGGATATTTGTAGAACACTAATGATACAATATTAAGAAACCAGCACTTTGACAACTAACCCAACGTGTGAGAAAAAAGAACACTCTCAATTTTATCAGCTAAAAAAAAACCCCAAAAGTTAAAATTAAATATTAAAAGTTCTTATTAAAAAATACATTTCCCTGAACTTACTTTTATTACCTACTTGATGGTTTATAGACTTCATTAAGGAAATTAATTTCTAATAATTCCCACATGTTTGATCAGTTTTCCCAGTTGCCTCTGGATAGTGGTATAACCCAAATACTTGAAAGAGAATTCTTAAGAATAATGCTTCAAAACTAAGCAGGTGTCATCAGCAACTCTCTGATCTGAGATTAAATGTCTTTTGGTATAAATAAACAGTTTCAGAGTCTTTCCCTGAGTCATTTTTTAATATTACAAGTTAGCAGTCTGGGTCTTCCCTGGTGGCCCAGTGGCTAAGACTCTGCGCTCCCAATGCAGGGGGCCCGGGTTCGATCCCTGGTCGGGGATATAGATCCTGCATGCATGCCACAACTAAAGATCCCATGTGCCACAACGAAAATCCTGTGTGCCACAACTAAGACCCAGTGCAGCCAAAATAAATAAATAAATATTTAAAAAAAGAAATACTGGTCTTTAGTAGTCTTCCAACTACATGTTGTCTATCAAAGAAACATTTTAGATATAAGGATACATATCGATTCCAAGTAAAAGGATGAAAAAAGAGATTTCATGCAAATAGTAACCAAAAGAGCACAGGAGTGGCTATATTAGTTTCAGACAAAATAGACTTTGAGTCAAAAACCGTTACAAGAGACGAAGAAAAATATCATATAATGATAAAAGGGTCAATTCAGGGCTTCCCTGGTTGTGCAGTGGTTAAGAATCTGCCTGCCAATGCAGGGAACACAGGTTCGAGCCCTGGTCCGGGAAGATCCCACATGCCGCGGAGCAACTAAGCCCATGAGCCACAACTATTGAGCCTGCACCCTAGAGCCTACGAGCCACAACTACTGAAGCCCGCATACCACAACTACGGAAGCCCACACGCTTACAGCCCATACTCTGCAACAATAGAAGCAACTGCAATGAGAAGCCCGCAACTAGAGAAAACCCACACAAAGCAACAAGGACCCAATGCAGCCATAAATAAATAAATTTTATTTTTTTAAAAAGGGGTCAATTCACCAAGATTTGTTAAGTATTTATGCACCAAACCTCAGAGCTCCTAAATTAATGAGGCAGATGTTGAAAGAATTGAAGAGAGAAATACACAGCAACATAAGAGGCTTCAACACCCACTTTCAATAATGAACAGAACAACCATACAGAAGAATAAGGAAATATAGAAATTGAACAGCACTACAGACCAATCAGACATAACATATACACAGAACACTCCACCCAACAACAGCAGAACACATTTTCTCAAGTACACATGCAACATTCTACAGGATAGAACACATGTCTAGCCACAAAGCAAGTCTTAATAAATTCAAGAAGACTGAAATCATAATACACAGTATCTTTTCCAATCACAATGGAATGAAACTAGAAACAAATAGCACAAGAAAAACTGGAAATTTTACAATATGTGGAAATTAAACACGTGTCTTACAAAACCAATGGGTCAAACAAGAAGTCACAAAGGAAATTAGAAAATACCTGGACACAGATGAAAACGCGAAATGCCAAAAAACTTATGGACGCAGCGAAAGAAGTACTAAGAAGGAAGTTTATAGCCGTAAATGTATATATTAAAAAAAAGGCAAGATCTCAAGTAAGCAATCTAACTTGTACCTCAAGGAACTAAAAGAAGAACTAAACCTAAAGCAGGCAGAAGGAAGGAAATAACAAAGATTAGAGCACAGATAAATGAAATAGTCAACAGAAAAAAAAAAATCATGAAACTAAAAGTGTATTTTTCAGAAGATCAACAATATTGACAACCTCTTAGCCAGACTGACTAAGGAAAAAAAGAAGACTCAAATAATAAAATCAGAAATGAAAGAGGGAATATTACAACCAATGCCACAGAAACAAGGATTATAAGAGAATAAATACTATGAACAACTGTATACCAACAAATTGGATAGCCAAGAAGACATACATAAATCCCTAGAAAGACACAACCTACCAAGACTGAATCATGAAAAAATAGAAAATCTGAACAAACATATAACTAGCAAGGAGATTCAATCAGTAATCAAAAACCTGCCAACACAGAAAAGCCAAGGACCAGATGGCTTCACTCATCCTCAACAAAATACTAGCACACAGGATTCACAACACATTAAAAGAAGTATGTATACACCATGATCAAGTGGGAATTAACCATGAAATGTAAGGATGATTCAACACATAAAAATCAACCAATATAATACTTCACATTAACAGAATGAAGGACAAAACCACATGATCATCTTGACTGATACAGAAAAAGCAGTTGACAATGCTCAACACCCTTTCATGAAAAAGCACTCAACAAATCAGGAATGGAAGGAAACTAATCAATATAATAAAGGCCATTTATGAGGGCCCACAACTAACTCACACCACACTCAACAGTGTAAAACTGAAAGATTTTCCTCTAAGACCAGGAACAAGGCAAGAATGCCCACTCTTGCCACTTCTATTCAACACATTATTGGAAGTCCCAGGCTAGAGCAAAGAGACCCCAGGAATAAACTCTCACATACATGGTCAAATGATTTTCAGCAAAGGTATCAAGACCATTCAATGGGAAAAGGATAGTCTTTTCAACAACTGTTGCTCATAAAACTGGTTATCCACATGCAAAAGAATGAAGTTACACTCTCACCTAGCAACATACACAAAACTCAACTCTAAACGGACCAAAGACTTAAATGTTAAGACCTAAAACTATAAAACTCTTAGAAAACTCAGAGCAAAAGTTGCACAACAGCAAATTTGGCAGTGATTTCCTGGATATGATACCAAAGGCACAAGCAACAAAAGAAACAACAGACAAACTGGATTTCATGAAAATTTTTAAATTCTGTATATCAGAAGACACCATCAACAGAGTAAAAAGGAAACCTGCTGTATAGCACAGGGAACTCTACTCAGTGCTCTGTGGTGACCTAACTGGAAAGGAAATCCAAAAAAGAGGGGATATATGTATACATATAGCTGATTCACTTCACTGTACAGCAGAAACTAACACAACACTGTAAAGCAACTACACTCCAATTTTAAAAAAAAAAGAGTAAACAGGCAACCCACAGAATGGGGGAAAATATTTGAAAATCATGTATCTGATATGGGATTAATATCCATAATATATAAAGAACTCAAACTCAAAAACAAAAACAAAACAAAACACCCAATTAACCAATTATCAAATGGGCAAAGAACTTGATGAGCCATTTCTCCAAACATATACAAATGGCCAATAAGCACATGAAAAGATGCTCAACATCACTAATCATTAGAAAAATACAAATCAGAACTACAATGAGGGACTTCCCTGGTGGTCCAGTGGTTAAGACTCTCTGCTCCCAAAGCAGGGGGCCCAGGTTCGATCCCTAGTCAGGGAATTAGATCCCACATGCCACAGCTAAGAGTTCACAAGCCACAACTAAAAGATCCCACGTGCCGCAACTAATACCCAGTGCAGCCAAATAAATAAATAAATATTTTTAAAATAAATTAATAAAATAAAATAGATAACCAACAAGGACCTACTGTAAAAACAATTTTAAAAAACCTACAATGAGACATCACCTCACACTCATCAGGATGGCTGCTATCAAAAACAAAAAAAAGGAAGAGAGAGAAAATAACAAATGTTGGTGAAGATGTGGAGAAACTGGGACCCTTGTGTCGTGTTGGTGGGAATATAAAATGGTGCAACCACTGTGGAAAACAGGAGGGAGTTTCCTTAGAAAACTAAAAATAGAACTACCACATGATCTGGCAATCCCACTTCTGAGTATATATCCAAAAGAACTGAAGGCACCGTCTCAAAGAGATATTTACAAACCCATGTTCACAGCAGCACTACTCACAATAGCCAATAGGCAGAAACATTCCAAGTGTCTTACTAACTGATAAAGGGATAAACAAAATGTGATACAAAAAGGATTCTGGAGAACAGAGATGTGGAGATCATCTTCCTCCCCACAGTTACACCAGAAATACATCTACACGTGGAACTACTCCTATAGAACACCCACTGATCGCTGACAGAAGACCTCAGACCTCCCAAAAGGCAAGAAACTCCCCACGTACCTGGATAGGACAAAAGAAAAAAGAAAAAACAGAGACAAAAGAATAGGGATGAGACCTGCACCAGTGGGAGGGAGCTGAGAAGGAGGAAAAGTTTCCACACACTAGAAGCCCCTTCACGGGCAGAGACTGCGGGTGACAGAGGTGGAAGCTTCAGAGCCACGGAGAAGAGCGCAGCCACAGGGGTGCGGAGGGCAAAGCGGAGAGATTCCCGCACAGAGGATCGGTGCCGGCCAGCACTCACCAGCCCGCCAGCACTCACCAGCCCGAGAGGCTTGTCTGCTCACCCGCCGGGACAGGCGTGGGCTGGGAGCTGAGGATCGGACTTAGGTCGGATGCAGGAGAGGACTGGGGTTGGCTGCGTGAACATAGCCTTAAGGGGTTAGTGCACCACTGCTAGCCAGGAGGGAGTCCAGGGGAAGTCTGGAGCTGCGAAGAGACAAGAGACTTTTTCTTGCCTCTTTGTTTCCTGGTGCGAGACGAAAGGGGATTAAGAGCGCTGCTTAAAGGAGCTCCAGAGACGGGCGCGCAGCGCCGACCCCAGAGACGGGCATGAGACGCTGAGGCTGCTGCTGCAGCCACCAAGAAGCTTGTGTGCGAGCACAGGTCACTATACACACCTCCCCTCCCGGGAGCCTGTGTAGCCCGCCACTGCCAGGGTCCCGTGATCCAGGGACAACTTCCCCGTGAGAACGCACGGCACGCCTCAGGCTGGTGCAACGTCACGCCGGCCTCTGCTGCTGCAGGCTCGCTCCGCATCCGTACCCCTCCCTCCGCCCGGCCTGAGTGAGCCAGAGCCCCCAATCAGCTGCTCCTTTAACCCCGTTCTGTCTGAGTGAAGAACAGACGCCCTCAGGCGACCTACACACAGGGGCGGGTCCAAATCCAAAGCTGAACCCCGGGAGCTGTGTGAACAAAGAGAAAGGGAAATTTTTCCCAGCAGCCTCAGAAGCAGCAGATTAAATCTCCACAATCAGCTTGATGTACCCTGCATCTGTGGAATACATGAATAGACAATGAATAATCCCAAATTGAGGAGGTGGACTTTGGGAGCAAGACAAATAATTTTTTGCCCTTCTCCTCTTTTTGTGAGTGTGTATGTGTAGGCTTCTGTGTGAGATTTTGTCTGTATAGCTTTGCTTTCACCATTTGTCCTAGGGTTCTGACCGTCCGGTTTTTCTCTTTTTCTTTTTACTTAAAAAAA
The DNA here is from genome assembly GCF_011762595.2 of Tursiops truncatus. Lineage (NCBI taxonomy): Eukaryota > Metazoa > Chordata > Mammalia > Artiodactyla > Delphinidae > Tursiops > Tursiops truncatus. The sequence goes on from NC_047047.1 coordinate 26,931,214, forward strand.
ATTTTTTTTCTTAATAATTATTTTTATTTTAATAACTTTATTTTATCTTATCTTACTTTATTTTATCCTCCTACCTTCCTTCCTTCCTTTCTTTCTCTCTTTCTCTCTTTCTTTCTTTCTATTTTTTCTCCCTTTTATTCTGAGGCGTGTAGATGAAAGGCTCTTGGTGCTCCAGCCAGGGATCAGTGCTGTGCCTCTGAGGTGGGAGAGCCAACTTCAGGACAGTGGTCCACGAGACCTCCCAGCTCCATGTAAAATCAAACCACGAAAATCTCCCACAGATCTCCATCTCAACACCAAGACCACACCCAGCTTCAGTCAATGACCAGCAAGCTACAGTGCTGGACACCCTATGCCAAACAACTAACAATACAGGAACACAGCCCCATCCATTAGCAGAGAGGCTGCCTAAAATCATAATAAGGCTACAGACACCCCAAAACACACCACCAAACGTGGACCTCCCCACCAGAAAGACAAGATCCAGCCTCATCCACCAGAACACAGGCACTAGGCACCTCCACCAGGAAACCTACACAACCCACTGAACCAACCTTAGCCACTGGGGGCAGACACCAAAAACAATGGGAACTACAAACCTGCAGCCTGCGAAAAGGAGACCTCAAACGCAGTACGATAAGCAAAATGAAAAGACAGAAAACCACACAGCAGATGAAGGAGCAAGGTAAAAACCCACCAGACTTAACAAATAAAGAGGAAATAGGCAGTCTACCTGAAAAAGAATTCAGAATAATGATAGTAAAGATAATCCAAAATCTTGGAAATAGAATAGAGAAAATGCAAGAAACATTTAACAAGGACCTAGAAGACCTAAAGAGGAAACAAGCAATGATGAAGAACACAATAAATGAAATTAAAAATATTCTAGAAGGCATCAATAGCAGAATAACTGAGGCAGAAGAACGGAAAAGTGACCTGGAAGATAAAATAGTGGAAATAACTACTGCAGAGCAGAATAAAGAAAAAAGAATGAAAAGAACTGAGGACAGTCTCAGAGACCTCTGGGATAACATTAAATGCACCAACATTCGAATTATAGGGGTCCCAGAAGAAGAAGAGAAACAGAAAGGGACTGAGAAAATATTTGAAGAGATTATAGTTGAAAACTTCCCTACTATGGGAAAGGAAATAGTTAATCAAGTCCAGGAAGCACAGAGAGTCTCATACAGGATAAATCCAAGGAGAAATACGCCAAGACACATATTAATCAAACTATCAAAAATTAAATACAAAGAAAACATATTAAAAGCAGCAAGGGAAAAACAACAAATAACACACAAGGGAATCCCCATAAGGTTAACAGCTGATCTTTCAGCAGAAACTCTGCAAGCCAGAAGGGAGTGGCAGGACGTATTTAAAGTGATGAAGGAGAAAAACCTACAACCAAGATTACTCTACCCAGAAAAGATCTCATTCAGATTTGATGGAGAAATTAAAACCTTTACAAACAAGCAAAAGCTGACAGAGTTCAGCACCACCAAACCAGCTTTACAACAACTGCTAAAGGAACTTCTCTAGACAAGAAACACGAGAAGGAAAAGACCTACAAAAATAAACCCAAAACAATTAAGTAAATGGGAATAGGAACATACATATTGATAATTACCTTAAATGTAAATGGATTAAATGCTCCCACGAAAAGACACAGACTGACTGAATGGATACAAAAACAAGACCCGTATATATGCTGTCTACAAGAGACCCACTTCAGACCTAGAGACACATACAGACTGAAAGTAAGGGGATGGAAAAAGATATTCCATGCAAATGGAAATCAGAAGAAAGTTGGAGTAGCAATTCTCATATCAGACAAAATAGACTTTAAAATAAAGACTATTACAAGAGACAAATAAGGACACTACATAATGATCAAAGGATAGATCCAAGAAGAAGGTGTAACAGTTGTAAATATTTATGCACCCAACATAGGAGCACCTCAATACATAAGGCAAATACTAACAGCCATAAAAGGGGAAATCGACAGTAACACAATCATAGTAGGGGACTTTAACACCCCACTTCCACCAATGGACAGATCATCCAAAATGAAAATAAATATGGAAACATAAGCTTTAAATGATACATTAAACAAGATGGACTTAATTGATATTTATAGGACTTTTCAACCAAAAACAACAGAATACACATTTTTCTCAATTGCTCATGGAACATTCTCCAGGATAGATCATATCTTGGGTCAATAATCTAGCCTTGGTAAATTTCAGAAAATTGAAATCGTATCAAGTATCTTTTCCAACTACAACACTAGGAGACTAGATATCAATTACAGGAAAAGATCTGTAAAAAATACAAACACATGGAGCTAAACAATACACTACTTAATAACAAAGTGACCACTGAAGAAATCAAAGAGGAAATGAAAAAACACCTAGAAACAAATGACAATGGAGACCCGAGGACTCAAAGCCTATGGGATGCAGCAAAAGCAGTTCTAAGAGGGAAGTTTATACAATCCTACCTTAAAAACAGGAAACATTCCAAATAAACAACCTAACCTTGCACCTAAAGCAATTAGAGAAAGAAGAACAAACAAACCCCAATTTAGCAGAAGGAAAGAAATCATAAAGGTCAGATCAGAAATAAATGAAAAAGAAATGAAGGAAACGATAGAAAAGATCAATAAAACTAAAAGCTGGTTCTTTGAGAAGATAAACAAAATTGATAAAGCATTAGGAAGACTCTTCAAGAAAAAAAGGGAGAAGACTCAAATCAATAGAATTAGAAATGAAAAAGGAGAAACAACAACTGACACTGCAGAAATACAAAAGATCATGAGAGATTACTACAAGCAGCTCTATGCCAATAAAATGGACAACCTGGAAGAAATGGACAAATTCTTAGAAATGCACAACCTGCCCAGACTGAGCCCAGAAGAAATAGAAAGTATGAACAGACCAATCACAAGTAATGAAATTGAAACTGTGATTAAAAATCTTCCAACAAACAAAAGCCCAGGACCAGACGGCTTCACAGGCGAATTCTATCAAACATTTGGAGAAGAGCTAACACCTATCCTTCTCAAACTCTTCCAAAATATAGCAGAGGGAGGAACACTCCCAAACTCATTCTATGTGGCCACCATCACCCTGATACCAAAACCAGACAAAGATGTCACAAAGAAAGGAAACTATAGGCCAATATCATTGATGAACATAGATGCAAAAATCCTCAACAAAATACTAGCAAACAGAATCCAACAGCACATTAAAAGGATCATACACCGTGATCAGGTGGGGTTTATTCCAGGAACGCAAGGATTCTTCAATATACGCAAATCAATCAACGTGATACACCATATTAACAAATTGAAGGAGAAAAACCATATGATCATCTCGATAGATGCAGAAAAAGCTTTTGACAAAATTCAACACCCATTTATGATAAAAACCCTGCAGAAAGTAGGCATAGAGGGAACTTTCCTCAACATAATGAAGGCCATATATGACACACCCACAGCCAACATCGTCCTCAATGGTGAAAAACTGAAACATTTCCACTAAAATCAGGAAAAATACAAGGTTACCCACTCTCACCACTCTTATTCAACATAGCTTTGGAAGTTCTAGCCACAGCAATCAGAGAAGAAAAAGAAATAAAAGGAATCCAAGTCAGAAAAGAAGAAGTAAAGCTGTCACTGTTTGCAGATGACATGATACTATTCATAGAGAATCCTAAAGATGCTACTAGAAAACTACTAGAGCTAATCAATGAATTTGGTAAAGTAGCGGGATAAAAAGTTAATGCACAGAAATCTCTGGCATTCTTATACACTCGTGATGAAAAATCTGAAAGTGAAATTAAGAAAACACTCCCATTTACTATTGCAACAAAAAGAATAAAATATCTAGGAATAAACCTACCTAAGGAGACAAAAGAACTGTATGCAGAAATTTATGAGACACTGATGAAAGAAATTAAAGATGATACAAATAGATGGAAAGATATACCATGTTCTTGGATTGGAAGAATCAACATTGTGAAAATGACTCTACTACCCAAAGCAATCTACAGATTCAGTGCAATCCCTATCAAAGTACCACAGGCATTTTTTACAGAACTAGAACAACAAATTTCACAATTTGTATGGAAACACAGAAGACCCCGAATAGCCAAAGCAATCTTGAGAAAGAAAAATGGAGCTGCAGGAATCAGGCTCCCTGACTTCAGACTATACTACAAAGCTACAGTAATCAAGACAGTATGGTACTGGCACAAAAATAGAAATATAGATCAATGGAACAGGATAGAAAGTTCAGAGATAAACCCACACACATATGATCACCTTCTCTTTGATAAAGGAGAAAAGACAGCCTCTTCAATAAGTGGTGCTGGGAAAACTGGACAGGTACATGTAAAAGTATGAAATTAGAACACTCCCTAACACCATACACAAAAATAAACTCAAAATGGATTAAAGACCTAAATGTAAGGCCAGACACTATCAAACTCTTAGAGGAAAACATAGGCAGAACACTCTATGACATAAATCACAGAAAGATCCTTTTTGACCCACTTCCTAGAGAAATGGAAATAAAAACAAAAATAAACAAATGGAACCTAATAAAACTTAAAAGCTTTTGCCCGCATACCACAAAAAGAAAAAAAAACAACTACAAATAGGACAACCATACGACCCAGCAATCTCACTACTGGGCATATACCCTGAGAAAACCATAATTCAAAAAGAGTTATGTACCAAAATGTTCATTGCAGCTCTATTTACAATAGCCAGGACATGGAAGCAACCTAAGTGTCCGTCAACAGATGAATGGATAAAGAAGATGTGGCATATATATACAATGGAATATTACTCAGCCATAAAAAGAAACGAAATTGAGTTATTTGTAGTGAGGTGGATGGACCAAGAGTCTGTCATACAGAGTGAAGTAAGTCAGAAAAAGAAAGACAAATACCGTATGCTAACACATATATATGGAATGTAAGAAAATAAAATGTCATGAAGAGCCTAGGGGTAGGATGGGAATAAAGACACAGACCTACTAGAGCATGGACTTGAGGATATGGGGAGGGGCAAGGGCAAGCTGTGACGAAGTGAGAGAGTGGCATGGACATATATACACTATCAAACGTAGGGTGCATAGCTAGTGGGAAGCAGCCGCATGGCACAGGGAGATCAGCTAGGTGGTTTGTGACCACCTAGAGGGGTGGGATAGGGAGGGTGGGAGGGAGGGACGGAGGGAGACGCAAGAGGGAAGAGATATGGGAACATATGTATATGTATATCTGACTCACTCTGTTGTAAAGCAGAAACTAACACACCATTTTAGAGCAATTATACTCCAATAAAGATGTTAAAAAAAAAAAAGTACAAGAGAATATTATTCAGCCTTAAAAGGAAGTTAATCTGTCACATGTTACAACGTGCATGAACCTTGAGGACATTAAGCTAAGTGAAATAAGCCAGTCACAAAAGACCAATAGTGTATGATTCCTCTTAAATGAGGTATCCAGATTAATCAAATTCACAGAAACACAAAGTAGAATGGTTGTTACTAGGGGCTGGGGTGAGAGGGAATGCGGAGTTGGTTGTTTACAGGTGCAGAGCTTCAGTTTAAGAGTTCAGGACATTGATTGCACAACAATGTTAACATATTTAACATTACTGAACTGTACACTTTAAAATGGTTAACGTGGTTAAGATGTTATGTGTATTTTACCACATAAAATTTAAAAAAAAATTTTTTTTTTCAAAAAAATCCCCACATAAACCAAAACAGAAAATTTCTTTATTTCTTTTACAAGAAATACTAAGGGAAGTGCCTAAGGGACATTTCAGAATGATAAAAGGGTCAATCCACCAAGACTACCTAATAATTAAAAATATATATGCACCTAGCATCAGAGCTCCAAAACACCTTAAGTAAAAACTAACAGAACTGGGAACTGCCCTGGTGGTGCAGTGATTAAGAATCCACCTGCCAATTCAGGGGACATGGGTTCGAGCTCTGCTCCGGTAAGATCCCACATGCTGCAGAGCAACTAAATCCGTGCACCACAACTACTGAGCCTGCGTTCTAGAGCCCATAAGCCACAGCTACTGAGCCCATGTGCTGCAACTGCTGAAGCCAGTGTGCCCAGAGCCCATGTTCCGCAAAGGGAGAGGCCACTGCAATGAGAAGCCCAGGCACCGCAGCAAAGAGCAGCCCCCACTCCCACAACTAGGGAAAAAGCACGCACGCAGCAACGAACACCCAACACAGCCAAAAATAAATAAATAAATAAGGTTATTTAAAAAAAAAAAACTAACAGAACTGAAGGAAAAAAGAGACAATCCAACAATAATTAGACCTCAATACTCCAGGTTCCAAAAGCAGTGGATGGATGGAGATTCTGTGGATGATTCTTGAACATTAAAAAAAAAACAACAGAGCAAATGTCAATGGCTCTCCTATATACCAGCAATGAACAACTGGAATTTGAAATTAAAAACACAATACCATTGGGGCTTCCCTGGCGGTCCAGTGGTTAAGACTCCACACTTCTGCTGCAGGGGGTGCAGGTTTGATCCCTGGTCAGGAAACTAAGATCCCACATGCCACATGGCATGGCCAAAAAAACCCTCAAAAAACAAAAAAACACCACAATACCATTTACATTAGCACCCCAAAAATTAAATACTTAGGTATAAATCTAACCAAATATATACAAGATCTACATGAGGAAAACTATAAAACTCCAGCAAAAGAAATCAAAAAGGAACTAATTAAATGCATGAATAGTCCTTTTTCATGGTTAGAAAGACTCAATACTGTCAATGTCAGTTCCTCCCAACCTGTTGTATAGATTCAATACAATTCCAATCAAAATCCAAGAAAATTATTTTGTGGACATTGACAAACTGGTTCTAAAGTTTATATGAAGAGTCAAAATACCCAGCATAGCCAGCACAAAATTGAAGAAGCCAAAGTGGGAGGACTGATACTACTTGACTTAAAGACTTACTATAAAGCTACAGCAATCAAGAGTGTGGTATTGGTGAAAGACTAGACAAACAGATCACTGTAACACAACAGAGTCCAGAAATAGACCCACATAAAGAAAACTGATAATTGACAAAGGAACCAAGGCAACGTAATGGAGCAAAGACAGTCTTTTCAACAAATTATGCTGGAATAACTGGACATCCACGTGCAAAAAGTGAATCTAGACACAGATCTTACCCCTTTCACAAAACTTAACTCAAAATGGATCATAGATGTAAATGCAGAATGCAAAACTATAAAAACTATAAAACACCTAGAAGATAATATAGGAGAAAACCTAGATCACCTTGGCTATGGTGATCACTTTTTAGGTACAACACGAAAGGCACAATCCCTGAAATAACTGATAAGCTGCACTCATCAAAATTAAAAACCTTTGTTCTGTGGAAGATAATGTTAAGAGAATGAGAAGACGAGCCACAGACTGGGAGATATTTCTAATAGACATATCTGATAAGGACTGTTAACCAAAATATACAAAGAACTCTTAAAACTCAACAATATGAAAACAAACAACTTGGTTAGAAAATGGGCAACAGACCACCAAAGAACATATACAACTGGAATAAGCATATGAAAAGATGCTGAGTATCATTTATCATTAGGGAACTGTAAAGTAAAACAATGAGACACTACTACCTACCTATTAGAATAGCCAAAATCCAAAACACTGACAACGAATGCTGCCGAGGATATGGAACAACAGGAACTCTCATTCACTGCTGAATGATGGTGGGAAAGCAAAATGGTACAGTCACTTTGTAAGACAATTTGGCAGTTTCTTATAAAACTAAACATGTTATTAGCATACAATCTAGTAATCAAACTCCTTGGTACTGACCCAAATGGACTGAAAAGATATGTCTACACAAAAACCTGCACATGGATGTTTAGAGCAGCTTTACTCATAACTGCCAAAACTTGAAAGCAACTAAAATATCCTTTAGTAGGTGAATGGATAAGATAAACTAGACAACGTAATATTATTCAGCACTAAAAAGAAATGAGCTGGGCTTCCCTGGTGGCGCAGTGGTTAAGAGTCCGCCTGCCGATGCAGGGGACACGGGTTCGTGCCCCAGTCCGGGAAGATCCCACATGCCACGGAGCGGCTGGGCCCGTGAGCCATGGCTGCTGAGCCTGTGCATCCAGAGCCTGTGCTCCGCAACGGGAGAGGCCACAACAGTGAGAGGCCCGCATACCGCAAAAAAAAAAAAGAGAAAAGAAATGAGCTACCAAGTCATGAAAAGACATGGAGAAACTATACTGTACCATAATGGTGGATACATGCCATTATACGTTCGTCAAAAACCATAGAATGTACAATACCAAAAGTGAGCCCTAATGTAAACTCTGGTTTTGGATGTCAATGTAGATTCATTGTAACAAACACACTCCACTCTGATGTGGGATATTGACAGTGGAGGAGGCTGTGCATGTGTGGGGGCAGGAGGTGGATGGGAAATCTCTGTACCATCTGATCAATTTTTCTTTGAACCTAAAACTGCTCTAAAAAATAGTCTGTTGAGGGAATTCCCCAGGGTGGTCTAGTGGTTAGGATTCCGTGCTTTCACTGCCAAAGGCACGGGTTCAGTCCCTGGTTGGGGAACTAAGATCCCACAAGCTGTGGGGTGCAGCAAAAAAAACAAACAAACAACAACAACATAGTCTATTGAAAAACAACCAAAACAAAAAAACCTCTGGTCCAGCAATGCAAGGAGTTAGGAAATCATCACTCCCATCCCCACAAAAAGAGAAAAAGCTGAACAAGTTGAAAATCAACAACTCTTCTTACATCCACCAGGGAACTGAAATGAAGGGCAAACTACATTCTCCCAAATTAGAGAGACAAACGGATACAGAGAATCACAACTTAATGGAACAGAATCCCAGAGCAGACACCACCATGGGGACCTGTACTAGGGTAGGCAAGCCTAAACTGTAATTGACAAATTGCTAGAGGCTCAGGGTAGACAACCCTGAGATTTAAAAGCTCCTGGGAAACAATCTTAGAGGGGCTCCCACACTTTATGAGTTTTACCTCCAGGAACTGTACCAGGTTCCACAGTTAAGATCAGAGAAAAATCTCCTCTCGCTCTGGCAGGGGGAGGGCAAAAGCAGCCATTTTGAAACAAGCCTAGAGTATTCTGTTCTTAACAAGACCTGCCCTCAAAAGAAACTATTTTACCAGAGCCTGGGGTTTTACCAGAGACTAAGTGATGCAGGGGAAGGGAAATACCCAACTCCAGCCCCCTTCTAGCTTTCCTGTCTCACCTAAGGGGAAAACAATGAGAAACCCTAGTGAAGATCACAGCCCAGGGAAAGTCCTAATAATAGGACTATAGAACACTTACCCTCCACCCACACCTTACCACTACATCAACAGGGCTCCTGATAATGATGGTATATGAATGAAAGAACAGCACAACTCATACCTTACTTAAGAAGTCCTCAGAGGGACTTCCCTGGTGGCACAATGGTTAAGAATCCGCCTGCCAACACAGGAGACACGGGTTCAAGCCCTGATCCAGGAAGATCCCACATGCCGCAGAGCAACAAAGCCCATGCACCACAACTACTGAGCCTGCGCTCTGAAGTCCACAAGTTGCAACTACTGAGTCCGTGTGCCACAACTAATGAAGCCCACGCACCTGAAGCCATCCCAACAAGAAGCCTGCGCAGCGCAACAAAGAGCAGCCCCCACTCGCCGCAACTAGAGAAAGGCCGTGCACAGCAACAAAGACCCAACACAGCCAAAAATAAATAAATAAAAATAAATTTATTTTAAAATTCCATATTTAAAAATAAAAAAAAAGAAGTCCTTAGAGAAATCCAAAGACAACAGGGGGAACAAAAACAAGGTCACCAGAGGAAATTTTAGCCTTTGACACCTACAGCTATAGCAAACAATAAACACAAAATCACCTCTAACCAGATAAACTTATAAAACTTCACATTAAAGGTCTATTTACTTCAGTTCCTTTCATATCATATTCATTCAGTACATGCCTGGCTTTCAACAAAAAAAATTACAAGACATACAATACATAAAACTAGTTTGAAGACACAAAGCAAGCATCAGAACCAGAATCAGATAAGGCAGACATATTCGAGTTTCAGTTTGTAAAGATGAAGACGTTTTGGAGATGGATGGTAGTGAAGATTACAAAACAGTGTGGATGTACTTAATGCCACATAAAAATGGCTAAAATGGAGAAATTCCCTGGTGGTCCAGTGGTTAGGACTCAGTGCTTTCACTGCTGGGCCCATGGCTTCAACCCCTGGTCGAGGAATTCAGATCCTGCAAGCCACGCAGCGCAGCCAAAATAAATAATTTTTTTAAAAAGTTAAAATGGTAACTTTTATGTTATATATATTTTACTTCAATTTTTAAAAAAAGAAAAAGAAATCAAGTTGGAAAAAAAGAAATGAGCTACCAAACCATGAAAACACATGGGAGGAAACTTAAATGCATATTGCTAAGTGAAGGAAGCCATTCTAAAAAGGCTACATAGGGACTTCCCTGGTAGCACAGTGGTTAAGAATCCGCCTGCCAATGCAGGGACACAGGTTTAAGCCCTCGTCTGGGAAGATCCCACATGCCGCAGAGCAACTAAGCCTGTGTGCCACAACTACTGAGCCTGCACTCTACAGCCTGCGAGCTACAACTACTGAGCCTGCGTGCACAATTACTGAAGCCCATGCACCTAGAGCCCATGCTCCGCAATAAGAGAAGCCACCTCAATGAGAAGCTCGCACACCACAACAAAGAGTAGCCCCCACTCACCGCAAGCAGAGAAAAAGCCCACGCGCAGCAACAAAGACCCAACACAGTCAAAAATAAATAAATTTATTTTTAAAATAAATAAATAATAAAAAATAAAAAGGCTACATACTGTATGATTCTGACTACATGACTTTCTGGAAAAAGCAAAACTGTGGATACAGTAAAAATATCAGCAGCTGCCAGGGTTTCAGAGGAAGAAAGGGAGGGATAAACAGGTAGAGCACACGGATTTTTTTAGGCAGTGAAACTGTTCTGTGTGATACTGTAATAGTGGATATATGTCATTATACATTTGTCAAAACCCACAGAATGTACAAAAAGTGGACTCTGATAAAAACATACACTTCAATTAATAATGTATCAATATCAGCTTACCGATTGTAACAAATGTGCCACCCTAATACAAGATGCTAATAATAGAGAAAACAGGGGAGGAAAAAGAGGTACATGAGAATTCTGTACTTTCTGCTAAACATAAATCTGCTCCCAAAAAAGTCTATTAATTAAAATGAAAAAAAAATGATAGCTACCTGTGACAAGACCAACAAGGAAATATAAGATGTGAATACTCTATAAACAAACTACGTCTATGGATATTATAGAGCACTCCAGCCTAGGGTAGCAGAATACACCTCAGCATACATGGAACAACTCCAGAACAGACCATATGTTAGGCCATAAAACAAGCCTCAAATTTTTTTTTTAATTTTATTTTATTGAAGTATAAGTGATTTACAATGTTGTGTTAATTTCTGCTGTACAGCACAGTGACTCAATTATACACATAAGTCTCAAATTTTTTAAATAACTGAAATCATGGAAAGTATATTCTCCAACCAAAATGGAATGAAATTAGAAATCAATAACAGAAGGAAATTGAGGAAATTAACAAATACGTGGAAATCAAGCAACAGACTCCTAAATAACCAATGGGTCAAAAAAAGAAATCACGAAGAGAATTTTCAAACATTTTGAGATAGACAACAGGCAGAAAACAACCCAAATGTCCATCAATTGATGAATGGATAAAAAAATGTAGTATATCCATACAATGGAATATTATTAAGTCATAAAAAAGAATGAAAAATTGATGTTATATACATGGATGTTTCCTAAAAACATTATGCTAAGTGAAAGAGTCCAGTCATAAGACCACATATTGGAATTCGCTGGTGATCCAGTGGTTAGGACTCGGTGCTCTCATTGCCAAGGCCCTGGGTTCGATCACTGCTGGGGGAACTAAGATCCTGAAAGCTGTGTGGCATGCACTACATGTTATATGATTCCATTTATATTAAAGGCCCAGAATAGGCAAATCTAAAGAGAGAGAAAGTAGATTAATGGTTGCTTAGCGGAATGGAAGCTAGAGGGGTGATAGCCAAAGTATACAGAGTTTCTTTTTGAGGTAATGAAAAAATTGTTCTAAAATTGTGGTGATGGCTGCACATATCTATTAATTTACTGAAACCACTGAATTGTGCATTAAAATTCAGGGTAAATTGTATGGTATTTGAATTATATCTCAACAAAACTGTTAAAAATGTTTTTAAATAAGCCAGGTAAGCATTCAGCACATTAAGTAAAATTAAATAAAATATATCTAGGGAAATAGTAAAAGATGAGAACTGAAATTAATGAATTAAATGATGAAAAGCAATAGAATTAAACTTAAATCTAAGAGCTGTTTCCTTGGATGAAAACAATTAACAAGACAAATCCATAGCTAGTCAGATCAAGAGAAGAATAAAACATAATCATATAAAATCTGGAATGAGAAATGGAAATAACCACAGATGCAGTAGAAAAAAATAAAGAATACTATAATTAACCAGAAACCCTTGCTGAAATGATTTTCTAGAAAAATCATAAATTACAAAATTAACCCAAGAAAAGTGAGAGAGTATATACAGATTATAACCCTGAAAGGAATCCAGAGGCACAGTAGTTTCACAAGTGATTATTTTTCAAACATGCAAGAAAATTTTACATTATTTAAACTGTTCCAAGACACAGAAAAATAAAAATCTTCCCAGTACCTTGCAGAAAAACGGCATAATTCTGATTCCAAATTTGACAAAGAAAGGTCAAGAAAACACTTTTAAAAAAACTTAAACCATTATCATTTATCAAATATCTACAAATAAAATCCAGCACTTCCTTAAGAGAAAAATACGCAATAACTGATAGTTTTTATCCTATAAGCACAAGAAAGGATTAATACTAAGAATAAAATCTGTATTAACAGGTCAAAAAAGATTAAGAATTGTACAGTGTAGATAAATTTGGAGATGGGGAGCAGGAAGGTGTAGGGGTTCAGGCCTGTGTTCTCTCCTTCTATGAAATGGTAACCTGTTGATAGGAGAATGCTGAACATTGGGTGAAATCTAGAGGAAAAGAGTGAAAAAGCAGGGCTTCCCTGGTGGCGCAGTGGTTGAGAGTCCGCCTGCCAATGCAGGGGACACGGGTTCATGCCCTGGTCTGGGAAGATCCCACATGCCGCGGAGCGGCTAGGCCCGTGAGCCATGGCCGCTGAGCCTGCGCGTCCAGAGCCTGTGCTCCGCAACAGGAGAGGCCACAACAGTGAGAGGCCCGCGTACCGCAAAAAAAAAAAAGAGTGAAAAAGCAGAAGCTGAAGGAGGAAACATAAAAAGATTTCCAAGCACTGTTGATGACCCATTTAAAAGTTGGAGACCAGACTTCCCTGGTGGTGCAGTGGTTAAGAATCTGCCTGCCAATGCAGGGGACGCGGGTTCGATCCCTGGTCCAGGAAGATCCCACATGCCATGGAGCAACTAAACTCATGCACCACAACTACTGAGCCTACATGCTGCAACTACTGAAGCCCATGCACTCTAGGGCCTGCGTGCCACAACCACTGAGCCCGTGTGCTGCAACTACTGAAGCACGCACGCCTAGAACCCAGTGCTCCACCACAAGAGAAGCCACCGCAATGAGAAGCCCTCTCACTGCAATGAAGAGTAGCCCCCACTCGCCGCAACTAGAGAAAGCTCGCACACAGCAATGAAGACCTAATGCAGCCAAAAAAAAAAAAAAAAAAGTTGGAGTCCAAGTGGTCAAAAGGTACAAACTTCCAGTTATAAGATAAATAAGTACTAGGGATGCAATGCACAACATGATAAATATAATTAACACTGCTGTATGTTATATACGAAAATTGTTGAGTAAATCCTAAGAGTTCTCAACACCAGAAAAAAATTTTTTTTCTATTTCTTTAATTTTCTAGCTATATGAGATGACTTATTGTGATAACCATTTCATGATGTATATAAGTCAAATAATTATGCTGTATATCTTAAACTAATACAGTGCTTTATGTCAATTATATTCAATAAAACTGGAAGAAAAGTAAATAAACAATAAAACTAAAAGAAAAAAAAAGTTGAAGACCAAGAATTTCTATGATACCAATCCACAGAATTGAATTATTTTCCCTAGCACAGTTCAGAAATTTAGGTTTAGGAATTACAAGTAGAGGTGTTTGAAATGGTCCATGTTGAATGGTCTGCAGGACCAGCATAAGACCAATACAGCAAGGGCTCACTTCCCTGAACTCAAAAAAACTTGGTTGTAAGGCGGGTCATATTTTGCATTGAACTTAAAACAGTTCCACGCCTTAGCTCAGTTTCATTAATAGGACTTGCAAACTTAATCAACACCTTACAGATCACCACTAGAACATCCTAATTGCCTACTAAGAGAGATACATGAGAGTGAATCAAATATTACAATTTTGTCATTTAACTTGAGACTAGACTGAATGAAATTAATGTTTCCTATCATTTGGTGTCTTCCTTTGAATACACTGAATTAAATACTACACAACAAACTCATCTTCAAAAATTTTATAGTTCAGGGCTTCCCTGGTGGTGCAGTGGTTAAGAATCTGCCTGCCAATACAAGGCACACGGGTTCCAGCCTTGGCCCGGGAAGATCCCACATGCCGCAGAGCAACTAAGCCCATGTGCCGCAACTACTGAGCCTGCACGCCTAGAGCCTGTGCTCCGCAAAAAGAGAAGCTACCGTGGGCTTCCCTGGTGGCGCAGTGGTTGGGAGTCCGCCTGCCGCTGCGGGGGGTGCGAGTTCGTGCCCCAGTCCGGGAGGATCCCGCGTGCCGCGGAGCGGCTGGGACCGTTGGCCATGGCCGCTGGGCCTGCGCGTTCGGAGCCTGTGCTCCGCCCCCGCTCACCGCAACTAGAGAAAGACCACGTACAGCAACGAAGACCCAACACAGCCAAAAATAAATTAATTTAAAAGAAATGTTATAGGGGCTTCCCTGGTGGCGCAGTAGTTGAGAGTCCGCCTGCCGAGGTAAGGGACACGGGTTCGTGCCCCGGTCTGGGAGGATCCCACATGCCGCGGAGCGGCTGGGCCCGTGAGCCATGGCCGCTGAGCCTGCGCGTCTGGAGCCTGTGCTCCGCCACAGGAGAGGCCAAAAAAAAAAAAAAAAAAAAAAAGAAATGTTATAATAAATTTCTAGCAAGAAATATATTAAAGTTTCTCCTTTAAACATTTTCCAACTTACACCAGTAAATCTTAATATGTTAGTGAACAAAAAATTATTTTAATACTCTTTATATCATCTTAGAACTACCTTTAATACAGCACATCACCCACACCTTCATATACCCTCCAAGGTAAATAGGACAATATCTGATTTCTCTCAAAAACAGAAACAAAACAGCTCTATGGAAAAAGCACTCTGGGCTCTAAGAAGCAATATCTTCTATTACACATAGATAGATCACTGTTAGACAGGATAATAATTTTTTCACACTGGCTGTAATAAGCGGTAAAGTGGTTTAATTAAAATCTTCTCGGAATATTAAATTTATACATTAATAGTTATTCAAACAAGAAGTCATAGAACAAAATTAAAGTTAGGAGACCTCATCCACAAGTGTGGCTTTAATTATGGTCCATATGTAGATAACTTACAACTTGACATGTCCAGCCCAGACCCCTCCTCTGATCTCTAAAACCAAACCCATAATCTTAACACCCATCCCAACCATCCCATCACCCCACCCCATGGCCACCACCCCTACCATAAACCTGGCCATATTTCAACCATTTATCCAATAACCTGACACCTTCTTGCCCTAGTGTTCCACATCTAATCCACTATTAGTGTAAAAATAATGTAAAATTAGTGTATCAGTGTGATTACTTTACCTCTTAAATATCTCTTGAATCAGTCTACGTTTTACTATATCCACCAACACTTCCTTATTCCAAAATACCATCATCATCATTTGCCTGGCAATACTGCAATGACCTCCTAATTAGCATCCCTGACTTATTAATGCAGCTCCCCACCCCACCCTGCTGTCAAAGCTGTTCTCTACTGTGCTACAAAGTGATCTTTCTGAAACACAAATCTTATCCTATACCCCTTTGTTTAAAACATTTTCAATGACTTCCCAGGATAAAGCTTCCAAATCCCTTGCACAGCACACAAAGCCTTGAAGTCTCTGCTCAACCCATACTGGCTTTTGGTTCCTTGACAATGCCACACTCTCTCTTACCGACAGTACCTTTCTATGTGCCTTTCCCTCAGCTGCAAAGCTCCTTCCTTTTCACTTCACCTAGTTGACTGTAACCTGTCTTCAGATCTCAGCTTGTCATAGCTTCCTCAGAGAAGCTTTCCCCAGCTTCACTGGCAAGATGAGATTCCCTTATTGAATGTTTTCAAAGCATGTTAGCACATATCAATTTTACTTTTATTTTTGTGACCCAACTGAATTTTGTCTGCCTCCCTCTTTAGACTGCGTACGCTAGAAAAGCAGAGACAACAAATGTTTGGGTTCACCAAGGTTCCACAGCACCCAGCACAATGTGTGGCCCATGAAGAATGCTCAATGATATATGTTCAGTGAACTCAGCACCAATTGGAACATTTACCAGGCAAAACAACAACTATTACTCTTTAATGATCAACAGTCTACAGCATCAATGTCCAGCAGAACTTTCTGTAGTGATGAAATTATTCTATATCTGCACTGTCCAATTACATAGCCACTAGTCAAGTGTGACTACTGAGCATTGTTCGTACAACAGAAGCACTGAATTTTTAATTTTATTTAATTTTAACAAATTAAGATGTAAGGAGCCACACGCTGCTATGACTACTGTATTGAACGGCACAGGCCTATATAGTCTTTCTTCTGTCTTTTCAATTGTTGTACCTTGTTGTTTTACTCTGCACAGTTGACATCTTGTCTAAGGAGCAGTCCTAGACAATAAACCTTAGGTTTCTTTTTGTCCCCACAAGGTACCTTTCACAGAATAGAAATTTCATAAATGTCTGATGACTAGATATCTGAATCGTATAGCAAACCTTTCCTTTGTCCCTGAAAAGGAATCAATTAAATGCAGTTATTTTCAAAATGATCTTCAGGAGGCAACCATAAAATCAGCTCTTTCTAGTTTTCCAGACAGTTGGGAGCTGCAACTTAAGCCTCCTGCGTTTCTAAGCCCCTCCTACCGGCTGGGGACCCCTTTATTGCTACAAACGAGAGGTCAGAGAAGCACAGTTGGCAAGAAGCCTCTAGAGACTAACTACTCAAAGGGTGCACAGAATCCACTCTGCTCCCTCAAGGGCAGTCCCGCCCTTCAGGCAAACTAATCTCCTAATTGTCTCCCCAACAAGATAGTCCCTGGGCAACCACTGTCTCCACTCCTACAACGCCCTTTTCCCCTCCCTCAGGGTATAAAGCCCACCTCCTCCCCAGAGCGTTTCTTAACCACCATATTGGCTCCTCTGAACATCTGGAGTAATTTTAAAAGCCCAGGGGAGAGAGGGAGGGTGGGGAGGTAACAAGAGAGATCTTTGCCTTGAAAGAACAGGAGACTTGGAGTAGTCGGCCAGAAGCCTGGGCAAGAGTCGGGGCCTAGGAGACGAAATGGCCCTACAAACCTTTAAAAGCACGCGTACTATTCGTCAGGCACCATGACAGTCAGAGAGCAAGAGGAAGCCCGCAAGGGAGAGCAGGCAAAGCGCTCAGGATCCACCCTGCCCGACCACGGCCCATACCCCTCCCCGACCCGGCTCACCTTCCCCAGGCTAGTCAGCTCGCCCTCCGAGCAGCGGTGCCTCGGGAGCGACGGCTGAGGCAAAGTCCGGCCGGGGTGCGCCTGCAGCCAGGCCTTGGCCTCCTCATCCTCCTCGTCGTCCGTACTCTCCCGACGCTGGCTCTCGTGGTTAAAATCCGCGTCCGGCTTCCGTCCCTCCTCTTCCTCCATCTCCTCCGCCATCACCACGTCGTACTCGTCCAAGTTCTCCGCCGCCTCCTCCTCCTCCTCGAGCTCTCCTGGCCACGGTATGTCCTCTAGCTCCATATTGGCGTCTAGCTCCAGGAAGCTGAAGAGGAGGAGGGGGAGGGGGAGGAGGGAGGGAAGGGAGGGGAAGAGAGCCTACTGGCGGTTGTGGCCGCGCGCAGGCGCGGAGACCGCCGACGCCTCGCGCCGGCGCCGCGCGGACTGGTCGGGGCAGGGAGTGCGCGCTCTTGTTGCTAAGGGTGCCCCGCGGGGACAGCGGGAAGTTCAGAGGGGCGGAGCTGCTGACAGGCGACGCCGACGCCTCGCCCCTGTCACGCGATGGGATCTTGCTCACAGTACTGTAAGCTCACAATGAACCCGGACTGGGCTTCTGTCGGAAGAGGGGAGAATTCAGTCCTCGGCTGGGCCGGGCCAAAATTGAATTTTGCCCCTGCACAGAGGGACGATCAGACCCTCGGACAAACCCAAAATAATCAAACCTAAAAATTATAAATTTTTAAAGGTTGAGTGCCTAATGTATGACAGGCTGTATCATGGGCACTTGAACCTAACAGTGGAAAAGTGTCAGAGGCAGTAGAGGGTTAAGTAAGAACAGGGCTCTGGTATCAGTAAGATGGGACTGAATCCAAACATGGCCACTTAACAGCAGTGAGACTAAGCCTCTATGAAATGAGGTAATAGGCCCTCGCATAGGATGGTTGTGATAGTTAAGGGAGATAACCAATATGAAGGACTTAGTGGTAGGTATTATTTGTTGATTATTGTACAGTAACATTAAATGCTTACAGTTCTGTGAGACAAGTATTATTACCATTTTGTATTTGAAGAATCTAAGCCTCAGAAAAATAACTTGCCCAATGTCTCTTACCTCGTAAGGGGCTGGCAATGCCATCCCAGGCCTTCTGTAAGTCCAGTAGTTGCCCTTGCCCAGACCTATCAGCTAAAAAAGGACAAAAGAGCAAATATTTATACTGATAGTACCTACATTTGGGGGTTAGTCAATGATTTCAAAATGCTTTAAAAACAAAGATTTCCTTATCACTTAAGAAGCCCTATGAAATGAATGGCAAATTAAAGAATCTTGAGATCCTTTGCTATTATCTAAGGAGATAGCCACAATTAAAGTGGAGTCCAGCAAAAAATTCTTCACGGTATTACCCACAAAAGCAGAGATAAGTTGGCAACCAACATTGGTGGCATAAATTAGGGGTATTGCCAAGGATGTAGGTCCTATCTGCCAATGACTCAATCCTGGCAAAACTATAAAGCTAGAATATGGGCTGGAGCCCAAAGCCTCAGTGCTCCTTTGAACACCTCGAAATGAACTGAGTACATACAAATACAATTCTTTTTATGGTAGATTGAAGATGTTCCCTGCTGGAGAGCTATGGCTGTAATGGTGGGGAAAAAATTGCTTGGTTTTATATTTCTGACTTGAGAAATTCCAATGTACCTCTCCAGTAACAGGGTCACACATTTCACTGACACTATCATTAAGTAATTCTGTAAAGCTTTACCATTTACTTAGAAACTTCACTGTCCTTATCATCTACAAATGTCAGGAAAAATAAAGGGAACTAATGGAATTATAAAACTAATTATCAAAGCTCTCAGAAACCCTCAGACTTCCAAGACCCAAAGAACTTCTGTTTACCTTGATAGCAATAACATGAACCATTCTAGGATATACATATCTCCTTCTGAGTTAATAATAGGCTGCCTCATGTATTTGGGAATTACTTCCAGTACTAGATTCTACCTTGATGCAAGCTGATATGACTAATTACTGCAGGGAGCCCACACAATAACTACTGCTTTATGAACAATAGGTAGGAGCTGCATTTCCAAAGCACCCACCTAAGCAAACTTTGCATGACCTCAAAGCTGGAGATTTGATCTTTCTGAAAAAAACATCAGAAGAAAACTTCCCATGAACCTCGATGGAAAAGACTTATTAGGCACTGCTAACAACTGACTCAGCAGTAAAATTCCAAGGCATTGATCTTGGGTTCACGTTTCCCAGCTAAAAATACATGCATCATTTTTGCCTGACTACTGGACGTCCATTCCTTTGGAAGACTGAAGATCCTTGGGAATTCTCCAGAAGCTGCTGATTATAGAAATGGACAGCTTGACCCATGACAACAGAAAAAGATTAACTTTCTGATTCTTCAGCATCCTTTACCCTACCACTAATCTTGCCTATTATTGTACTTTAACAACTAACAAAATGATTTCTCAGTATGATCTCCCTTATCTTCATCCTGTTACGTTTGACTCCTGTGCTCTTCTGCTGCTTAAGAAAAAGAAGCCTCGTGGTGTATTTTTCTCAAACCATAACTACTGCTCTTAATTAAACTGACTATTGACAAAATTCAGTAGCTGCACTTTTAAACACTTCATAATGTAGATTTTCATCTATAGGTCTCTTCTGGTTCTTAAGCTTTTCTCGCGTGATTAATCCCAAACTTCAATCTTATAAAAATTGGACCTTGATCCACACCTCAACAAAATGTTTCTCTGAGAGTATCACAACCGTATCAGAAAAACCTAGCCCTTCAGGAATAGCAACTAATATTGGGGCTATCCTTGCTCCAATAGTCAGTTTGTTCTTTTCAGAAACACTACAGCCCACTTTGCAAAAACCTATTTTACTTAAACAAGAAATCTGCCCATCTTGAGGACAAAATACTGGCTTGCTCCTGATATACTTAATAATACTTATACTCCCAGTATAGTCTGTACCCCGCTAGAGTACTACTTCTTACATAAACATAAGGCTTACACCCTCCTACTAACTTACCCTGTATATTGAATCTAATTGTTAGAGGTTTTCAGGAGCTTAAAATTACCACTCCTCCAGTGGCTCATATTTCTCTGAGAGCAGTACCCACAAACCAAGAAAATGAGGCAAGCACAGACTCACAGGCTACTTGGGAGAACACCCAGGAGGGATAACTGACTTTCTCTGCATATGTACTGTGAATGAAATTCAGTCCCACAACAAAAGTAACACAACTGAAAAAGACGCTCCAAACTCTTTTCTCTGACTTTAGCAAACATTATAAATATCACAACTTCTGCTTTAGAAGCTCAACCAATTAAATTTGAGTTCATTAGCCAGAGTTTTCATGAACAATCACATAGGCATTGATTTCCATTTAGCTAGCCACAGGGGAGTTTGTGTTTAGCAATACTTATTGCTCCATCTGTATCCTTCAGGATAGTAGAACATGAGTAGGATAAAAGATGATAAAACCACCTGGCTTTCTAAAACAGACCCAGCTGGATTATTCTGGGGTATTTTTTCATTGCAGGGTTTTATAATCTGGGGCCCTGGCTTCCAGACTTAATGCAAAGGTGAATAATCATTTTGTTTCTGGTAATTGTTTTTTTGGCAGTTGGTCACTGTACCCTGTCCAGAGTCTTAAATGTTACTACACAGTCATTGTCATGGCGTATGATTCAACAACTTATCCTACAGCTGGAGGACAAGGAAAGATTAACCCTAGTCCCACTACAGTCCATTCTCTGAGTCAGCAGGATCCCAGCAATAGTAAAAAAAAAAAAAAAAATCTGAATATCATGGATTAACATTCCATGGCCTAACTTTGCCTTTGACCAAAAGTGTTTGGGTTGGGGGACTAAGAAAATAAACCTCTGGCATCTGGAAACTGGCCTGACACTAAGAACTAAGCCTCAGTGTTGCTAGGAGCTGGCCTGGCAGTCAGAGCTATGCCATAATATTTTCCTATTGAGCATAAGCAATCTCATAGAACACCAGCATCACACAAGGTCACTCTGTGACTGTGATGAATGGAGACAAAAAACAAGACCGCTTCATAGTCTTGTCTAAGCACAGAGACAGTGTTACTGTGCAAACCATAAACATACTAAACATCTCCCTCTTCCAACTAATTTGAGGGACTGCTGCTTCTTTTTCAGTTATAGCTGTAGCATCACTCTGTTCTTCCTTCTTCTAGATAAGGTTCATTAAGATACTCAATCATAGAATTATCCCCCCTGATATCATCCAACTCAGTAAAGCCCTGCTTCTCTGAACCTTCCTCAAAATCACTTAACACAAGCCCAAATTCTGTTAAGTCCTAACAACATCCTCTTACTGAGATACTCCACAATTTCCCATTATGTGTGTTCTCCCTTGTTGCAACAAATAATAAATCCAACTTTGCTTAACTATAGGAATATTCCCAGTGATGTTCCCTGGCTGGAGAGCATTGACATATTAAACTAAAGGAACTATGTAAGTTCTATGCTAGTTTTAAATTTACTGTGAGTGGAGTGCATTCTCAGTTACTAGAATTCTGGTTTCTGCTCTGAAGCACAATACCTCCTGATCAAAGATTGATTGCTTTGTAGGTTCAAGGCACGTGCTAGGAAGTAGGAATGCCATCTCCAGGCACCAATCTTTCTATGTCTAAGCAAGCGCCCCTGTTGATATTTCCTTCTAGCAGTAGTAGTAGCTGGTGTTAAAGATGGCGCTGCCACAAGAAGACAGGACAGGAGCTGAGGATCCTTTTTCCCTGAGAGCACGGAGAAACCTGGCCATCCACTATAGTAAGATTAAACCCAAGCCTCATCATTCAGACTCTTCCTATTCCCTGGGTTCTCCAAACTGTTTCCCTGCTGTTATCTCTTTGGAGAGTTCAGCTTTTGCCCAAATCAGGATTCAGGCCTTCCTGTTTCTCTAGGAAGGAAGAAACTGGGCAAGGATGCACTCAATGCAGGAACAGAAAGCTTTAGTCACTGAAAGAGAGTGGTGATTCTGAGCACACTGTGCTTGGAGACATCAAAAACCACACACACATACACTTTTACCACACATACAATTTTACCACCCATAATACATTGTAGTGGCTCCAGCTCTGGCAAAGAGTGCTGTACAAATGTTGTTTACAGATTTATTTATTTATTTATTTATTTATTTTTGGCCGTGTTGGGTCTTCATTGCTGTGCTCGGGCTTTCTCTAGTTGTGGCGAGCGGCGGCTACTCTTTGTTGTGGCACGTGGGCTTCTCATTGCAGTGGCTTCTTTTGTTGCAGAGCATGGGCTCTAGGCACGTGGGCTCAGTAGTTGTGGCTCGTGGGCTCTAGAGCATAGACTTCAGTAGTTGTGGTGCATGGGTTTAGTTGCTCCACGGTATGTGGGATCTTCCCAGACCAGGGCTCGACCCCGTGTCCCCTGCATTGGCAGGCAGATTCTTAACCACTTAACCCTGTTTATAGATTAAGTACATAGGTACATCAATGAATAATAAGTTTACCTTGCCTGCTGCCTGAGATTATGGCAAAGGGTCCTAGCTAAAAACGTTAAGCATAAATTAGGTACTGATACTGCACTCAGAAAAAAAAATTACTATTATTTGTGATAGCCATCTATTGAAGCAGAGGCCCAAAGGATGGGAAAAGACAGGTGGAGAACTATGGAGAGGATGAGACCTACCCATACACCTTGAACAGACGGTCTGACAACTGAGACTTACAGTGCATGTTCCTGGCTATCACTTCCTATAGCAGGACTACACCTAAATGAGTGCATAAAAAGTTGAAATTTGCCAATTCAAAATGGTATAGATTCCCATACCACATATCTAATGTGCCCACAGAACTGAGAGGCTGATCAGACTACACCTGCCCACTCATGGGGCATGCCCACTCCTTCATCTAGGAGCCAGGAGGCAGTGAAACAGGGGTAAGGGCATCATGCCCTCCATTCCTCCTCCCACATTCATTGTCGTTGCCTCACCCTCCTCCACTTCCTTTCTTCTTCCCCGTCTCCTTTTCTGGATAAACAGAGATGAGGAAAGCAAAAAGCTATCTATTAGGAAGGAAAGAAATCTTAATTGGGTTTTTGAAGTTCAAATGTAGAGCAAAAGGCAGATTTCAGTAAAAAATGAAGGATCCGATTCACTAAAACCATAAAACACGAGATCACATGCAAACAACTACAAGGTCTTTGCATTTTCTGTCCCCTCAGATACCCCCTATTGCTCACTCTTTTACTTTATTAAGGTTTCTGATCAAACGTCAGAGGTCTTCTCTGATCACCTGGTCTAAGATGGCATCCCTATCCCCACCTCCTCCTTCATTCTCTAACCCATCACTCTGCTTTATTTTTCTTCATACATTTATCATTAGCTGACATTGTATATGTTTGTTTATTTTCTATTTCTACCCACTAGAATATAAACTTCATGAAAGCAGAGACCCTATCTTTTTCACAACTTTAACACCTGGAATTATGCCTGCTATATAGTTGCCCTCAATATTTGTCCAGTGAATGAATAAATGAATGCTATTTTGGTAATCCTCTCACAAAAGGAATTTAAAAGGAGCAAGAGGCATTCTCACCCATTCTACCATAGATGTCTGGAAAATCAGATGTGAGGGCTTCCAGACTTTGGTGGTGAGGCCCAGAGATGCCCAAGGCAGCTTTGATACCCACTGAAGACCACAAGGCCTATCAGGCAATAGCAGAAGCAATTATAGAGTCTAGTGGAGGAATTAGTGCTCCAGAGATGAACAACCTAGGAGAAACTACAGCCATGCCCAGATGAGGCCAGTGTGACCATGGGAGAAGCTGTCCACTGCTGGAGTGGCAACAATGCCACCCATCACATGACAGCTAGCTAGGCTTCTTGGGAAAGTCATGAATGACAGACTGACAACTTCCAGAAAAATCTGGAGGCAGGGCTGATACTCATCTGATATGCACAGGTACAGCCATATTGGCTGTTAAAATATTGAGGTATTTCCATATTCATTGGTAATTAGCCAATGCCTCAAGCACCCTTCCCGTCTCCACTCCCATTACTTTCTGGTACCCCAGATCTACCTCCCTAGGATAGAAAAACTAAAGGGTTAATGCCTGTTATAGCTTGAGCCTCTGGTTTGATTGGCCTATGCCCTTGCCATTCCAGTTGTTAATTATTTTAATATCACCACTACCTGGGGGCAAGGGGGAAATGAGGCACTATTTGAAGAAAGAACAGAACCAATGAATTGGGAGATTACTATTAACTTGGGACTTATCTGAAGCCAGAGGCTGGTGAAGTTTTAGTTTGGAAAAACATTATGAATCTCCAGCTTGCCAGAGCTGTGCTAAGGGAAATCCATGGAAAAAGTCTCCGACGACCTTTGAGCCAGAACATGTGAAGCATGTGGGCCCTGTATGGCAGTGACAGGAGTCATTAAACTGAGCCTACTGCCTGTAAAAGATGAAACTCTGGGCTACTTCAAATTGCAGGGTCAGCTGGCTTTCTCCTATCAAAAGATTCACTTTTCAAACTGAAGCCTTTAAAGGTTCAGGCTTTTGTTTTTAAATGGGAAAAGAGTGTACATAGGCAGATTACCCCAGATAGTCAGGTTACAACAGAGCTAATCAAGTTACATCCCTCTTTATCTACCTGTCAGGCCTGAGGCTGTGCCTTGTCACCTTGGCATCTCTGGGTCAGCCCCAAGTCTCCAATGGCATTTACTCAACAAATATTTATTGACCAACTACTAAATGCCAGTCACTTTGCCAGATACTAGAGCAACAGAGACTGAATGACACTTTCTCTGCCTTCAGAAGAGTTACAATCTATGGGGCGACGTAGTCAGACTTGACCCTTAGAAATCAATGTCCAGTCTTGCTTGTATCTCATTTCCAAAGCATCACTGGACTCCACCATGGTGATATTTTTCATGAAGCCAGTAATAAAATTATGAATTGAGGAACTTCAGTAATCCTTGTAATAGAGTTAACCATAATATACTGTATAATTGAAATTTTGAGAGGGTAGATTTTATGTGGTTCTTACCACAATATTTTTTTAAAGTCATTTTAATTGCCATTGCTCTCTATAGTGTATGAACCAAGCCTGGGACTGGTCAATATGGCAGAGCTCTCATTGAGTCCTTCTGCTGTGATTGCATACTGTGACTTTCTCCAAAGATGACTCTTCAAGAATGTATAAAGTTAGGTATAAGTGAGGAAGTAATTAGATCTATCAGCTGGTGGCAAGCTATCCCAATGTCTACATCTGAAATGTTTAAGCCTGTCCAGCAGCTTTCACATTCCAAGCGAACAGTCTGAAAGACAAACTGGTGTCACATGGGTCTGAGCTTTTTAGAGAACAAACTGGAATCATCCTTCAACTACAGCACCCTTTAAACAAATGGTTGCATCCTTGAGTTATACAAATATGTCCCTATATCTTTTCACCCATTGTCCTTAGAAATCAAAACATATGATGTTGTGGAGGAGAGCCCTGGTAGAAAAAAGGAGATCCCCTAAGGAAGTTACAACAGTACTTCAGATGATGATTGAAAGAACGGAGGAGAGGAGAGAACAGATGCAAAAGCTATGTAGGGAGTGACATCAGTAGTACCTGGTGACTGGATGTGGGGAAGAGAGGTGGAAAGGAAAGAGTAAAGCTAAATCCCAGGTTTTGGTTTGGGCAACTGAGTTGATGATAGAAATATAGAAGTAGAAAGATGCAGCTCTGAAGGGAAAAGTCATGTGTTTAATTATGAGCATTGAGTTTTAGTTGCCTGAGAGATACCCAGGAAGGAAGTTCAGTTAGCAGCTATATATACAGATCTAGGACTCAGGAAAGAGGGAGGTGTAGGTTGCTGACAATGAGCATATATGTGTTAGAGGAAGTCATAACTCAGTACATGTGCCAAGGATGGAACCCTGAATAATACACACATCCCAAGAGAGGAAGAGGTGAACACAGACTAAGAAAGAACTACCAGAGGGATAGGAAGAAAACACAAAAAGAGTGGTATCATATAATACAGGAACTCAAAGAGTTTCAAGGTGGGAGAAGCCAACAGTATCAAATGCTGCAGAAAGATAAAATAAGGACTGAAAAGTGTCTATTGAATTTGGCATTAAGAAATTTATTGGTAACCTGCATAAGAAATTATTTTGATGAGATAGTAAGAGGAAACTAGTCCAGCAGTTGAGAAATGATTGGGGGTGAGGAAGGTGAGACATTGAGTATAGAAAGAAGGAAGTTGCCCATGAAAAGAAAGGAAATTGATTAGGTAGTAGCCAGGGCAGGAAAGGAACTATTGGGATTTTTTAATATTGCTATGCTGAGAAGACTGACCCAAAGGAAAGAAAGACATTGAAGCTAGAACACAAAAAGGAAATTGATAAAAGCAGAGAGAATTTTGGGTGATTCAGGTGGAGGAATTACCCTCAGACAAGAGAAGTATGTGGCTTTCTCATAAAGCAGAAGAAAGATACGTGCCAATAAATATCATTTACTCAGGAGAGTGGGGCAATAAGTTTATTGAATTCATGTTTCCTGGTTTTTATTCATGTTAACCAAAGTGTGATCCACAGACAACCTTCATCAGAATTACCTGAGGTATATATTTTATGAAGAATCCCAGCTCCCATCATGCAGAGAATAAGATTCAGGGAGTCTGGATTGGTGCTCAGGATCTGATCTTTAAACTATCACACATACCACCCCCAGGTAATGCTGATGCACGGTCATGGTAGAGAATCACTCCTTCCTTTTCTCAAGGACAATATTCCCCACCCACTATAGAAAGCCATCCTTCTCCCTGCCACCCAGCAGCCAGGGAATAGACATGTGACCTAGATTCACACATTTGGTTGCTCTCCTCTGTGCCTTTGACTCTTAAGGGGGTAAGGCAGAAACAGTTCAGAACTTTACTACTCGAAGTATAGTCTGGGGACCAGTAGCATCACCCAGAGCTTGTTAGAAATGCAGAATCTCAGACCCCATCCAGACCTACTGAATCTGCATTTTAACAAGAGACCCAAGTGATTCGTAGGCACATTAAAGTTTGAAGAGCACTGGTTTAGAAGTAGTAGTAGTGAAGTCGAGAGTTCAGCAGTAGCAACAACCAATGGAACAAGCAGAGATATCCTCACCAACTTGTTCTTCTGGCATGACCTTAGTAATGGGTTCTACTCCCCCACCTTCCTTGGTTCATGCCTTTCTTGGTCAGCTATTCACACAATGCTGTGTAACAAACAAACACAAAATCTTAGTGACCTATAATAAAAAACACTGTTTCTTGCTTGTGTACCAAATAGTTGCCTGGGGATATCTGTGTCGTCAGTGAATGACTTGGCTGAGGTGACTTTTCTCCACAAATTTTTCATTATTCTGGGACAGGTTACCCAATGCATGCTCCTTCTATGACAGAGGAAGGAAGCTCTCAGAGGTAAGTGGAAACACCAATCCTTCTTAAGGCCGCAGGCATTCCTCCCACACTTCATTGGCCAAAGCAAATCACATGGGCCCATCCAACTTCATGCTTCTCCCATGGAGGCTGATGGAGGAGAAGTAATAAATATTTACTGAATGATAAACCTAACATATGATACCACCCCTTTTCTAAGCCTGGCTTCCAGCTTTACCACTGGTTCTAGGACCCCTGCAAAATCCCTCCAGGAGGTTCCTTTTCTGCTGCAGCTAGCCAGAGCCAGCTTCTGTTGCCTGAAACCAAAAACCCTCACTGACTGATCCACAGGAGGAAGTCTAAGCCAAATGGGGGAGAAGGTGGAGTCCCAGGATGCAGCTGTCAGACTTGGAGAAGAAGCGCTTGGAGACTAAGTGCACACGATGGTGAGATGGCATGAACGGGTGAGTGGAGAAATAGGGGGTTTTGACTGGAGACCAAGTTACTGGTGTTTAGAATGTCCAGAGTGTGGCTACAGGAGTTTAAAAGGCCTCAGGTGTGGCTACAGGAGTGAGTTCCTAAAACAGTTCTCCTTATGCACTTACTAAAACCCCCTAGGATGGAGACAAAAGCTGAATTAGAGAGAAGGTGGGCCAGATGCCACATTCTCCCTGCACACTAACCAGATGAGTGACAAGGAGGACAATATGGACATCAAAGGGACGGGGGAAGGGAAGTCTATGGTTTTCTGAGTGCCAGGTACTATGATGGGTATTTTACAATCATCACCTCCTCTAATCTTCACAACAATTTGCCAAAGCATTTTACAGATGAGGAATCCAAGGTCAATAAGTTAAATAATTTGCCCAACATAACCCAGCTAGTAAGAGTGGGTGATGTATGGTTCCAAGCCCAGTCTGACTACACAGTCTATGCCCCTTCCTGTTTAACCATGTGGTGTAGAAGCATCCAGTGGGGCAGCAGGAGCAAGCACAGCCCAACTCCTAGTCCAGTTGTAAGTGGAACATGGGAAACTGTCAACCTTCCCTGCAGAGGCTACAAGGACAGCCATGTCCTCAGGAGCAAACTAGGTATCAGTTAAAGGCAGAATGAGGTGAGTGGCTGTGGCGACGAGGGAAGGCTTTCAACAGTTGTGGGATAGGTTTTGGGAAAGGAGGTCAGCAGGAAGAAGAGCTAAAGAAGACTTGCAGAAATATGCAGAGGAAAGCCCTGCAGCAACAGGAAATGGGAGGAGCTCACCTGTGTGGATGTGGCTGAAATGAAGAAACTTAGAGGTATGGAACTAGTTTCCATCAAAGACAATTTTCTATAGGGGAACAAGAGTGATCTAATTAAATCTTTAATCTGAGTATTTCATGTCTCTATTCAAAACCTCACAAGGGCTTTCAACATCACTCAGAATAAAATCCGAAGTCCTAACCAGGGCCTACAAGAGCCTACATGATCTGGCTCCTACCCGGATACTTCCAGATCTAAACTTCTGCCCATCCTTCTTGCTTACCCCACTCCAGCCACGCTGGCCTCCTCACTGTTCCACAATATGCAAAGCCCACTCCCACTTCAGGGCCCTTGCACCTGCTGTTCCCACTGCTGGAACACACTACCACAGAGTCTCTGCTCATTTTATCAGAGAGGGCTTCTCTAGTAACCCAATACACCCACACCCTTACCTATGCTTTATTTTTCTTCTTAGCACTTATCACTACCCAAAATTTGTTTGTTATTGTCTTGTTAATTCCCCACCCCACCCCCCATTAGGATGCAATCTCCATGAGAGAAGGAATTTTTTTGTCTGTTTTGCATGCCACTGTATGCCTAGTGCCTAAAACAGTCTGGCACAAAAAATGTGCTTGGTAAACATTGTTGAATGAAATGAATGGAGATTGAATTGAATTAGCCAGTCAAAAGTTTCTGAATAGAACTTCAGAATAAGTTTGGTTTCACTGAAGCTGATAAAGATGTCTGCCTACTAGGGAACCTTTAATTTCCTCTCCCACCTGGCTCCTGGGAGTATTATGTGAGCAGAAAGTGAGGTGCATCTCAGGTGCTTGAGTGGGTGGAGGCGAAGCTGATTACAACCTGCAGTTGACTCTTGGTGGCAAGCTCTCCCTTAGGAGGAGTCATTTCCACTGATGGCTAAGTTAATAGCTTCATTTTTATAACGCTTTTATAATCAGAAAAAGAAATTATAAAAGTTAGTATATGGCATATGTAGAGAGAAATTTTGTTTTATACATGTATACGTGTGTCTGTGTGTGTGTGTATATATATATATATAATAATTTTAGTAAATGATAAATCAGTAAGGACAACATAGACTATGCAAAAAGTTTCTATTCCTGTAAGTGCAAAATTACTGTCTCAACTCACTGATCCCCTTGAGGGTTGCTACCACGTTACTGGATCACAAGTGGATGCTACTATCAGCATTTGGGTAGGTAACAGTGGTGGTAGGCAGATCAAATTTAGTGAAGAGAAGTGCATATTGTTGAGTTCATGCATAGTATCCATCCCCACAACTAGGACCACTTTGTTCAGGTGCCCATGCTCCGGACTGCATTCTAGGCACCTGCTACCCGTAGAAATTCACTGTTTCTCCACTGAGTTTCATGAGCTACTACTTTCCTCTCCCCCAATATTAATTGAAGTCTTACTGCCTTTTGCCTTATCTTGGTCTGATGATCAATTCCAAATACCCCATATTTCTTCAAGGGTCTTTCGCTTGGGACACACTCTCAGGTAACAATTTCTGTTCCATTTGGTGTTCTTTGATTATAAGCAATAGAAATGACTCTGGTCAGCTTAATTAAAAGAGAAATTTATTGAAAAGATATAGTCTAGCTCACATACTACGTGAATCAGAACAACCCAGTCAACTCACAGAATTGTGAAAGGTAATAAATTGTTGTTTTAAGCCATTAAATTTTGAGGTGGTTTGTTACCCAGCATCAGATAACAAAGCATCCACCTTATATAAAATAATAGAAGAAAGATACAAGGAAAATTAAGATGTATAGTTCTAAATAGATATTTATTCACATATGTATATGCATAATGTGAGGAAAATAAGATGACTTCTAGTGTCCTCATTTCTGTAGCTGGGCACAAGTTACACAGCACTACTATGATTCTATAATGTCTATTTCATGTTCTCTTTCAGCAGACATCTCAACCAGCTGGGCTTTTTTACTCTTGGGGTGACCCAAACCACCATTTCTGAGGGGTCCTTCCCATATAGGGTTGCTGCAATCTTTCACTGACTTTTATTACAGATAGAAAAAAGGCAATTTCAAGATCAATAGCAGCCTACCAGATACCAGGGGCTGTATTGATTTTTCTCTGATAAAGAGATCACATTTGAATCAGCAGTTACAATCAAATTTATCATCTGATTAAGCTTATGGTAATCCAATAAAAATATCTAAGACACACATCAAACAGGTGAGTGAAATGGAGATGTGATAAGAATCACCAATTATAAGTATTCCAAGTCTTTGATGGTGCCTAGTCACCTAAATTCCCCCAAGGGACTTGATATTGTCTTTAGTTTATAATTTTGGTAGGGAAGTAACTCTTAAGAACTTCCATTTGGGACTCCCCTGGTGGCGCAGTGGTTAAGAATCCGCCTGCCAATGCAGGGGACACGGGTTTGATCCCTGGCCCGAGAAGATCCCACATGCCGCGGAGCAACTAAGCCCGTGCGCCACAACTACTGAGCCTGTGCTCTAGAGTCCGCAAGCCACAACTACTGAACCCCCATGCCACAACTACTGAAGCCCACGTGCCTACAGCCTGTGCTCCGCAACAAGAGAAGCCACCGCAATGAGAAGCTCACGACCACAACAAAGAGTAGCCCCCACTCACCGCAACTAGAGAAAGCCTGCACACAGCAACAAAGACCCAACACAGCCAAAAATAATAAATAAAAAAAATTTTTTTAAAAGGACGTTCCATTTGGTTCTTTCTACCATAATAGACATTATATCATGGGTCAGAGAGCAAAGTATATTTTTTTATCAGGAGCTAAATGTCTCTACTCCAACTATAAACTCAAGAACTAGGAAAATAAACACAGGTGGATTTGAAGACCCATTGGGCCCTTGTGAGAAAAATGATAACGAAACTCCATCACATAGCTCTCATAAGCCCCACACTGACTGGCAGACCACAGGGGAACTCAAGTTCCTTAAGGGATTAACTCTGGCTCTGAGCTAGTAACTAATAATTCCTGAGAGGTCTGGGTGTTTCTCTTTCCCTAGCTTCAGTTGCCACAGTAAGTAGGCATGAGTCCCTTTGGGAAAGACTAAGAAAAAGAGTTTTGTAGGTATCTAAGTTATCACATGGTACTTCCACAAGGGTTCCTGATCTCTCCTTCATTCAAGGGGTCCTAGGACATTGAACTGATTCAGTAATGGAAAGGAGGTAAGAGGCCATGACTCTTCACTGCAATGGCTTATGTCAGGACTCTTTTCATACACCTAAAGATCTTTCCTGTTATTGCAATTTTAGTAGAACCTCAGTGGGCTCTTTGTTTTGGCCCTAAATACCCCATGTTAGGCATTATCAAAGTTTTCTGTGGGTCAAATTATCCTGATTACCACTCTAGCCTTTCTGCCTATTGTGGTAGCCATGCTCACCTTTTTCCATTGGTTAAGTGCCAAGCTATAGCCTCTGCCATTCTGAGATATGATTATCTCCATTGAAATCAAGGAATGCATTTCAATAGCAGAATATCTCACCTCATCCACAGCTTACAAAGGACAGCTACTATGGTTCCTTTTAGAGATATAGGGCTCTCCACACCAGTGTATTTTTCTAGGCCATAATGAAGGGGATGTTCTCTGAGACTTCTTAAGTGACTTAATTAGGAGAGGGGTGAGTGAATGATAAATCCACATTTAATAAATCCACTCCAGAATACCAAAATACCGAAGTCTTTGGATTTCTCTATGCCATACTGAAGACTTTCTGGTATCTAAACTTCATGTAGCATAAGCCACACCAGGTTTCAATCAACCAACTAAGCCGTTGGAGCCTCTAAAATTAATTTAGACCAACAGAATCATGTCCCTAATCTCTTGAACTCCATGTTCACATATATTATACATTTTGTGTTGAAATAAATTAGCAAAATTTTGCAATTCTCTTGCTAAGTAATTTTTGACTTTGTAATTGGTCCCCTGGGACATGGGACAATATGACATATGTCTGAATGTAATGAGAGGGGATAGGAGGGGTGTGAGGAGAATTGGCATTCACTTGCAAGGAAACTATCTCAGGTAAAGTCATAAGAAAGGCTTTTCAACCAGGGCAGGAATAGGCACATCAGACAAAGGCAGGGAAGAGGGGCTTCTTCTGCTATCAAGAGAAGCTCAGTGATGTTTAAGGTACTTTGTATCAGCCAGATCCTCCAGCTTTCCCATTCCAATCTCATAGTACCACCCTTTTGCAACTGATGCCCTAACTTTTGCCTAAAAGATTAGATAAGACTAAGGGTTCAGTTTATGTTAATCCAGAAACCCACTCAGCCATGTGGGACTACCTGAAGAGATTCTTTTAGAGCAGTCGTAAGAACTCTTTGATTCTCTAACTATGCCTCGAGGCAAGAATTTAACACCCAAAGACTTTCATTTTCTTTCTTTAAGCAGAGTTAGAAATAGCCAGTCCAAGCCACAACATTTATATTTCTCTGCCC
The DNA here is from genome assembly GCF_011762595.2 of Tursiops truncatus. NCBI lineage: Eukaryota > Metazoa > Chordata > Mammalia > Artiodactyla > Delphinidae > Tursiops > Tursiops truncatus. The sequence continues at coordinate 26,965,234 of NC_047047.1, forward strand.
TTCACATGGTCTATCACAGCAAGCACTTTGATCATTAAGATATTGTCTTTTTTTTTTTTTTTTTCAGGCTGCACCGGGTCTTAGTTGCGGCACTCAGGATCATTTACTTGTGACATGCAGCCTTCTTAGTTGCAGCATGCATGTGTGATCTAGTTCCCCGACCAGGGATCGAACCTGGGCCCCCTGCATTGGGAGCGCAGAGCTTTACCCACTGGACCACCAGGGAAGTCCCAAGGTATTGTCTTCAATATGTACTTTTCACTCCAGACAACCACAGATGATAGTTGAAGTAATTGTTCACCACTGTGTATGATGCACCATTCTAACAACCCGTTCTCTGATGTGAAACACCCAGGTCAAATGACCAATCCCACTTTCCCATTTCACGGAGGTAGTACTGTCTGCAGTCACAGCTGCTATTGGTCAGGATTATTTGCTTTAGCCAACAGACTCTACTCTAGCATGTTTTAATAAAGAGAGGTTTGTTATATAATATTGTCTTAAGAATTTCCAGGAAATTGGGGGTGATAATGCAGCCAGGAGAAACACCCAACCTCACCGTGGAAGGTCCCAGTGGAAATTCCACTGCTACCACTGCCTTTCATAGACATGTATGAGGCTGGAGAAAGACAGTAGAAAGGAACTCCAACACAGCTTCCCCCAAAAGAATCAAATGCTTCCCCCACATGATATGCATAGCCACTTCTCACATAGCTCACTTCTAGCAACTAATCCTTCACAGGTGTATTAACTTGGATGAACTAATTGGAGTCTGGGATTTTGTTTTAGTTTTCCATCCCTGCTTCTATGGGAAAGCATGCTAGAAGAGGGATGCAACGGATATTGAATTACCCAATCTTCATTCCTGCAGCAATGAGAAACACTTTCTGCCCAGTAAATATACTACTGAGAGTCTACCTCATGGAAACGAAAGAACTCACATGTAAGGATTTATGTAAGGATGTCTATTACAGATGCTTTGTAGCAGCAAAAATCCATAAACAAAGTGAAGGCCCAACACTAAGAACATGGTTGAATTATTTACAGTCCATGCGCATCTCTGAATGCTATAATTAAAAAAAAGGAAATAGAGTTTTATAAGGTGAACTCTATTCACCTATTGGAGCCATTTCCTTAGGATGTTGACAAAAAAGCAAGATAAAAAAAGTACATATGATCTTGTTTCTGTAAAAAATAATTAAAAGGAAACCATATATAATGCTTAATGTACATGATTATATGAATATAATAAAAACTATAGAAAAACAGGCAGTAAGTTTAGAACATGGGTTATCAGAGGAGATATGGGGTGATATATGTGTGAGGGAAGGGAAGACTATACGAAGGAAGAAAGAAGAAAGCAAAGGAGACTACATTTGAAAATTACATGATGGATTCCTGGAAGGTGGCAGTAGTAGTAGCATCAGCATAGTTTTTCAACCTCTACAAATCTCCACATAACAACAGCAGAGCAACTAGATAGCAAAGCCAACATACATGAAAAATATTTACAACTAGGATTGCCAGATTTAACAAATAAAAATACAGGCTGCCCAGTTAAATTCAAATTTCGGTAAACAATGAATAATTTTTTAGTATAAGTATGTCCCAAATATTGCATGGAAATAGAAACTCTAGATCTAAATGGGGGAGGGGAACAGAACCAGAAAACCCCAGAAAGCAAACCACCGTATTTCTGAACACTACACAGAAACAACAGAAGAGGGAGCTCTATGAAATTAGAAAAACTTTCCTAAACTCCATCTTATTTCTTTATAAGTTCAGGAAAACTAATTTCACACAAAAATAAGAAACAGAATACATAGTTTCAAAGTCAAATCCCACACAAAATTATTATAAGAAAAAAGGGAATAAGAAGCATAAAACATTCCAAAGACAACAAAGGCATGCCAAAAAGACATGCCCACAAAAGTTGTAACATACTATTTCAAAATAAATATTAAGAAAATTATAGAAAACACAGAAAAACTACATAAATTAGAAAAACTCAGAAATGAGGTGACCAAACTCAAGGAAGAATAAGAATCAAAAGGAAAAAAATCATTTCATAAATGAAGACTAAGCTAGAAAGAACACAAGAGCAAGTAAATGCAAGATAATATCTGAAGAGAAATAGAAAGTGAAAAAGAGGAAAAATTTTTTTAAATCAAAAAGAAATGCAGAGAGAGAAAGGTAAAGGAGATCAAACACACAGGGAATAGGAATTCCTAAAGGAGAAAACCAAAGCAAGGGCATAGAACAAGTGCTACAACCTATAAATTAAAAAATAAAACAAATAACAACAACAACAACTCTTCCCTGAATATAGAAAAGATTTGAAACTGCACATGCAAAAGAGCATACCACACAGTTGAGGTTATTGACCCAGAGCAAACAATACCACACATTATTTTAAACTATTGGACTTTAAAGAAAAAGAGAAAGGCTCAACGTCTAGAAAAAAGAGCATGTGATTTTTAAGGAAAAGGAAATTAGATTATCATCAGAATTTTTAAGCAATGCTTTACACCAGGAAAAAAAAGGAGAGAGAGAGAAAAGGAGTAACATAACATAATCAAGGAAAGAAAATGTGAAATAAGGGTTTTATATCCCTCCCAAATTACTTGCAGATATAAAGAACATAGAGAAACTATTATCAACAGGTGAAGACCAGGGAACATTATTCTCATGAGCCCTTCCCAGAAAAATCTACCAGAGAAAGAGCTTCAGACCACCAAAATAACTAGAGAGTCACTGATATAAGGGCAGATGTTAGGCATTCAATATATAATTAATGTAGAACTATGAGTAAATGAGAGTTAAAAGATAGAGTATCATATATAATGAATATGTACTCTGACAATGTAAATATGTCAGTGTCTTCTTTATTTTTAATTTTTAAAAACAGCTTTATTGAGTTATAATTCATATGCTATACAGTTCATCCATTTAAAGTATACAATTTAATAATGGCTTTTAACATATTTACAGAGTTGTGCAAGCATCACCACAATCAAATTTAGAACATTTTCATTATCCCCAAAAGAAATCCCATACCTCTTGAGTTATTTCCTAAACCTCCCAGCCAAACCCCCTAGCCCCAGGTAACTACTAATCTGCTTTCTGACTCTGTAGATTTGTTGACTCTGGACATTTCATATAAATGGAATCATACATCATGTGATCCTTTGTGACTGACTACTTTGTAGTCAGATTGTACAGTTCACTCTTGAACAACACAGGTTTGAACTGTCCTTGGGTCCGCTTATACGTGGATTTTTTTTTTCAATAAATACTACGTAGTAGTATTTGATATATACGTATATACGTAGTATATACGTATATACTACGTATATACGTAGTATTACTTGATCTGCAGTTGGTTGAATCCCCAGATGGTTGAATCCTCCGGAACTGCATGTCCGGAGGGCAGATTATGAAGTTATATATGGATTTTCTACTGCTGGGGGTTTGGCAACCCAACCCCAGCAGTTGTTCAAGGGTCAACTATACAAGTTTTTGTGTGCACACTTTTTTGTGTGTTCTCATTTCTCGTAGGTAGATTCCTAGGAATGGAATTGCTGGGTCATATAGCAACTCTATGTTTAACTTTTTGAGGAACTGCCAGACTATTTTTCAAAGCAGTTTGCACCATTTTATACTTCCATCAGCAATGTATAGGGATGCTGACTTCTCATCTTTTCAGATAATAGCCATCCCAGTAGATGTGTAGTGATGTCTCGTTGTGGTTCTCATTTACATTTCTCCAATGGTTAATGATGATGAACATTTATTCATGTTCTTACTGTCCACTTGTACATCTTCTTTGGAGAAATTTCTATTCATATTCATAGCCAATGCTTATTTTTAAATTGGATTATATGTCTTTTTCATTATTGGATTGTAATAGTTCTTTATAAATTCTAACTACAAGTCCCTTATCAGATACATGATTTGCAAATACTTTCTCCCATTCTGTAGGTTGTCTTTTCACTTTCTTGATGGTACCCTTTGAAGTACAAAAGTTTTTAGTTTTTTTTAATATAAATTTATTTATTTTTGGCTGCATTGGGTACTCATTTCTGTGCACAGGCTTTTCTCTAGTTGTGGTGAGTGGGGGCTACTCTTCATTGTGGTGCGCGGGCTTCTCATTGAGGTGGCTTCTCTTGTTGCAGAGCACGGGCTCTAGGTGTGCGGGCTTCAGTAGTTGTGGTGCGAGGGCTCAGTAGTTGTGGCTCATGGGCTCTAGAGTGCAGGCTCTGTAGTTGTGGCTCATGGGCTTAGTTGCTCCGTGGCATGTGGGATCTTCCCAGACCAGGGCTTGAAACTGTGACCCCTGCATTGGCAGACAGATTCTTAACCACCGCGCCATCAGGGAAGTTCCCAAAAGTTTTTCATTTTAATGATGTCAGTTTACCTATTTTTTCTTGCTTGTTCTCTTGATGTCATATCTAAGAAACTGTTGACTAATCCAAGGTCATAAAGATTTGCACCTATGTTATCTTTTGAGTTTGTTTTACCATTTTAACTCTTACATTTTTATCTTTGATCCATGTTAATTTTTTTCTATGGCATAAAGTAGAGGTTCAATTTCATTCTTTTGAATGTGGGATCCAGTTGTCCTGGTAGAACAACATTTTTTTTAATGGTGAGAGAGGACAGAGAAGGATTATGCAAATTTTAAGTGTTTTCAGCAATTATATTTGTGGTAGTATTAGAATTGTTATTCTGACAGTCATATGTGTAATATGGGATAAAAATAATGAGTAATTTGTCATCCCCTATATCCTTGAGAAACAGGATTCTCAGCATAAAAGAAAGAAGACTATCGTAATAGAGAAGAGGTTAAGCAAGTTCTATAGTCTGTCATTGGAATTATAAATATTAATATGAACTCATGAATTATTTAGCTCTGTCTGCTGAAAAAGCCCAAAGATAATAAGCAACTATGTAGCAAGGAGCATCCCTTAGTATCTAGACTCTAGTCTTGAAATATCATTTCTCACTAAAAAAAATCAGGACTTCTGGGGAGTTCCCTGGCAGTCCAGTAGTTAAGATGCGGTGCTTTCACTGCTGTGGCCTGGGTTCAATCCCTGGTTGGGGAAGTAAGATCCCGGAAGTCGTGAGGTGGGGGGAAAAAAAAAACAGGACTTCTGAAGAAATATTTCATCTCAAGTCTGGGACAAGTAAATGTATAAGATGAACCTGGAGCATCTTGTAATGCTCCAGGTTGCAAGGAAGCTACTGAAGACTATTAGGATTATGTCAAAAGGACTCAAGAGCCAATCTGAGGAGGTTCTCACTGGCCATAAGACTATTTGAGCTTCAATAATGTTAATGCAATGGATTAAAATTCATTAAATATGTCTAAATCTACGAGTTCATAATGATACTTTTAAAAACAAGAATTGATCACCTTCAGAGAATGATAGGGAACAGATTTATTATCTTGAAACTGGTGAATAAAAGGAATAAATATAACAACTATCCTACCTTTTCTATATGAATTTTACTACTGTATAACAAAAGAGTGGATGAGGTAAAGTGTGTTTTTATAGGAATATTCCAGTAAAAAATGAAACAGACATTATAGCATCAGAATATCAACATTTGGCAAGCCTCCCCCAGTGAATAATAGATATAGGCATTATGCATCTGCTAAAAATCACAGAAAATGACAACCAGACAACATGTGCCTCCTATAGTATTGCCATATAATACCTATAGTTTTGTCAAAGATATCAAAACTGTATCTCTACATCCTCTCGACCCGCTGTCTATCTATAGGAAATTCAGAGGGCAGAGGAACACACTGAACTGCACCAAGAGTATTCAAGTAACAAACTCCAGACCTGGGGAGACTCTACAGATCAAAAGGCCTGAAAGCAAAAGAAAGGATGGAAGAGAAACCTATAGATTAAAAGATACTTAACATTATATAAATATATATTTTCTTTTTTTTTGGCCACGTCACATGGCTTGCAGGATCTTAGTTTTCCAACCAGGGTTGAACCCGGGCCCTGGGCAGTGAAAGTGCTAAGTCCTGACCCTGGACCACCAGGGAATTCCTTTTTTCTTTTTCTTTTTTTGAATATGTTTTTTAAATGGGCAAGAGTAAACTATGGTATCTAGGAATGCACATTTGGGTGATAAAATTATAAAAAAGGAAAACTCAGTGAAGTGATACTATAAAAGTCAGGATAGTGGCTACTTATGGGAGGAAAGAATGTGTGATTGGGATGGGGTACATGGAAGGAGCTTCTGGAATGCCTGGCAAAGTTCTACTTTTTTTGTCTGGATAGTGTTCACCTTAAAATAATTCATTAAGCCACATGTTTTATTTGTGTGGTGTTCTGTAATGTTGTTTTATTTTATAACAAAAAATATATATATTTAAACTTCCTATACCCCAGTCACACCCCAGACAATTATATTAAGTTCTCTGGAGGTGAGACGCAGGCATGAGTATTCTTTAAAGCTCCCAGGTGATTCCAAAGTGCAGCCAAGTTTAAGAACCATTGTGTAAGAGGAATGGTACTTCACTGGCTCAGTATCAAGGGCCTGGGTTCAAGTCTTCACATAGCCACCAATACAGATGTGTGACCTGAAGTAAGGGTTTTAACCTCTCTGGGCCACAGTGACATATATGTTACATGGTGAAAACAGTTTATCTGCCCAAAGCTGGGATTGGCTAGGTTGAGTTTTTAAGTCTCTCTTCGTTCTAGAATCTGATAATCTTAAAAAAAAGAAATAAAATAGAGATTGTATTAGAACAGTTTAATTGTATAAAACTTTTAACAGTTGCATATATGATATGATCACATTTATGCATCCATATGAAAAGTTTGTGTGTGTATGTATGTTGTCCAGTGTCCTGGCAAGAAAAATAATTCATCATATACAATTTAATAAAGAGATGTAATGAAGGAGCTAGATACAGACATGTGGGCAGGATTACTGTACTTACAGACTCACAACAGTGAGAAGCTGTTACCCCTCCAAAGCCTGAAGACAAGAGATGTCTTACAGGAGCCCTGAAGACAAGAGGAGGTGTCTTACAGGAGCCCACCAAGAGCTGGGGGATGGAGGAGCCACCTGACAGGAGCTATAGTTGTAGAAGGACACAGTCACACCCTGGATCCATTCATTTGTATGGCTATGTAGATAACTATACCACAATGCATTCATCCTTTCAACTGTTGATGGACATTTGGGTTATTTGCAGATTTTTGTTCTCATAAATAATGTTTCTAAGAATATTCTTGTACATACTTTCTTAGTGAACATCTGCATACATTTCTGTTGGGTACATACATAGGAATGGAATTGCTAGGTCATAGCATATATGAATCTTCAGCATGTGTTGCCAAACTGTTTTTCAAAAACAGTTTCTCTAAACAGTTTCTCTATACTTTCTCTAACAGTATAGAAGACTTCCTCTTGCTCCATAGTCTCATCTACAGTTGCTGAAGGAGACAAAGTGAGAGGACCTACGCAAACAGATATGAACACTTACTATAAAACTAAGTAATTAACACTGTGTGGTCTGGGTAAAAAGATGGATAAATAAACCAATGGAGAAGGCTAGAGTCCAGGAACAGTTCTACACATACATGGACACTGAATTAATGACAAAGGTAGCACTGTAGAGCAGAAAAGAAAAAAAAAAAAAGATAGTCCTTTCAGTAGATGGTATTGAGTCGATGGAATATACCTACCTAAAAAATCAGACTTAACCACACCTCACACCATACCCAACAGTCATTCCCAGGTGGATTGCAGATCTAAATGCAAAAGGTGAAACAATAAAGATTTAGAATAAAACATGGGAGAATATCTTCCTGACCTTGGGGTAGGGCAAAAATTTCTTAAACAGGACACAAAGTGCTTAGCTAAGAAGGAAAAGATTAAATCAAATAAATTTGATTCCATTAAGATCAGGTACTGTTGCTCACCAAAGGACACCATAAAGAGTACAGAGTAAGGGGCGGATTCAAGATGGCGTACTAAGAGGACACTGAATTCGCATCTCCTCACAATTAGGGCACCTACCAGGCACCGGTGGGGGACCACGGACACCTAAGGGGACAGGAGGAAACCCCAACGACTGGGTAGGACGTGGGGCGTGAGGGGAGTGAAGGGGGAGGAGACGTGTAGGTGGGACGGGATTGGCACCCCTGAGGGGCGGCTGGGGGAGGGGAAGGGATCCCATGCCCGAACGGGGAAATTGGGGAACCACGGGGAGGGCAGAGGATCAAAAGGGAGCGTGGCTAGGTTTCCCCTGCCCACTTGGGCCCCCCGGGAATCTGCTGAGATCCCGGGCCTGATCCTCTGCCCACTAAGGGCCCCTACAGCAGCGCGGGTGCTGAGGGAGTGGGAGGGAGGGAAGGGCGAGCAAAAGTAAAGGCCAGACCTCTGGGCAGGCACCTCTGAGGGGTGGCTGAGGAAGGGAAGGAGTTCCTACACCCAGTGGGACCCATCCACAGTTAGGGGTCCAGTGGAAATTGGGGGGGAGACCCTGGGGGAGATAGTGGTTTAGGGGCACAAAGAAACAGAAGGAAATGGGGCCAGTGCTTTCCCTGTCCACTTAGGCACTGAGGAGCCTGTTCGGCTCTGCCCTCCGAGCCTCCCTCCTGCAACACAGAGCCCAAGCCCCTCCCCTACACGCCCACCCAGGGTTCTACCTCTACACTCAGGCACCTCCTCCAACGAACTGGGCTTAAACCCCACCCACACACCCTCACTCAGGGCCCTACCGACAAACTCCAGAATCCCATACTCCAGAGGCCCTCCTTTCCACTTGCTGCCTCGCCCCTTCTGCACAGGTCCTAAGCAGAGGCCCTGCCACATGCTTGAAAGTTGCCCCGCATAGGCCCCACCCCATGCTCAAACGTCACCCCCCAACCCACCTAGGTCCTGCCCCACCCTAAACCCTGCCCCTGCCTAAGTTCCACCCCACCTAAACTCTGCCCACATAGCCAAGGCTATTTTTTTTTTCCTTTTCTTTTTTCCTCTTTTAGATCGGGGTTCCTTGTTGATTCATTGTTGTTGATTCTTTTATATTTTTATTTTTCCTAATAAATCTTTTATTTTTCTGATTTTATTTTATTCTTTATACTTTGTTAGTGATCTCTCCTTTCAGCTTGTTGCCCCCCCCCACCTTTTTTTTTCTTTTTTCCGCTGTGGTTTTATTTTACCTTGTTGCAGTTGTTTCAATTACAGTTTTATTTTTCCTAATCTATTTTTTATCTCTCTAATTTTATATGGTTTTTATTCTTTGATATTGTACAGCTCCTTTTTTCTTTCTTTCTTCCTTTTTTTAAAAAAATGAACCACGAAGCTTGCGGGATATTGGTTCCCAGGCTAGAGGTCAGGCCTGAGCTCCTGTGGTGGGAGGTCCAAGTCCAAACTGCTGGACTAACAGAGAACCTCAGACCCCAGGGAATATCAGTTGGAGTGAGGCCTCCCAGAGGTCCTCATCTCAGCACCAAGACCCAGCTCTATCTAACTGCTTGCAAACTCCAGTGCTGGATGTCTCAGGCCAAACATCAGTAAGACAGGAATACAGCACCACGCATCAAAAAAAAAAAAAAAAAAGAAATGACAAAAAAATATGTTACAGACAAAGGAGCAAGATAAAAACCTACAAGACCAAATAAATGAAGATGAAATAGGCAACCTACCTGAAAAACAATTCACAGTAATGATAGTAAAGATGATCCAAAATCTCGGAAACAGAATGGAGAAAATACAAGAAACATTTAACAAGGATCTAGAAGAACGAAAGAGCAAACAAACAGTGATGAACAGCACAATTACTGGAAGTAAAAATACTCTAGAAGGAATCAATAACAGAATAACTGAGGCAGGAGAATGGATAAGTGAGCTGGAAGATAAAATGGTGGAAATAACTGCGAGGGAGCAGAATAAAGAAAAAAGAGTGAAAATAATTGAGGACAGTTTCAGAGACCTCGGGGACAACATTAAATGCACCAACATTCGAATTATAGGGGTCTCAGAAGAAGAAGAGAAAAAGAAAGGGTCTGAGAAAATATTTGAAGAGATTATAGTTGAAAACTTCTCTAACATGGGAAAGGAAATAGTAAATCAAGTCCAGGAAACACAGAGAGTACCATACAGGATAAACTCAAAGAGAAACATGCTGAGACACATATTAATCAAACTATCAAAAATTAAATACAAAGAAAAAGTACTAAAAGCAGCAAGGGAAAAGCAACAAATAACACACAAGGGAATCTCTATAAGGTTAACAGCTGATTTTTCAGCAGTAACTCTGCAAGCCAGAAGGGAGTGGTGGGACATATTTAAAGTAATGAAAGGGAAAAAGCTACAACAAAGATTACTCTACCCAGAAAGGATCTCATTCAGATTTGATGGAGAAATTAAAACCTTTACAGATAAGCAAAAGTTAAGAGAATTCAGCACCACCAAACCAGCTTGACAACTAAAGGAACTTCTCTAGGCAGGAAACACAACAGAAGGAAAACACCTACAAAAAACAAACCCAAAACAATTTTAAAAATGGTAATAGGAGCATACATATTGATAATTACCTTAAATGTAAATGGATTAAATGCTCCCACCAAAAGATATGGCTGAATGGATATAAAAACAAGACCCTACATATGCTGTCTACAAGAGACCCACTTCAGACCAGGGACATATACAGACTGAAAGTGAGGGGATGGAAAAAGATATTCCATGCAAATGGAAACCAAAAGAAAGCTGGAGTAGCAATTCTCATATCAGACAAAATAGACTTTAAAATAAAGACTATTACAAGAGACAAAGAAGGACACTATATAGTGATCAAAGGATCAATCCAAGAAGATATAACAATTGTAAATGTTTATGCACCCAACATAGGAGCACCTCAATACATGAGGCAAATACTAACAGCCATAAAAGGGGAAATCGACAGTAACACAATCATAGTAGGGGACTTTAACACCCCACTTTCACAAATGGACAAATCATCCAAAATGAAAATAAATAAGGAAACACAAGCTTTAAATGACACATTAAACAAGATGAACTTAATTGATATTTATAGGACATTCCATCCAAAAACAACAGAATACACATTCTTCACAAGTGCTCATAGAACATTGTCCAGGATAGATCATATCTTGGGTCACAAATCAAGCCTTAGTAAATTTAATAAAATTGAAATTGTATCAAGTATCTTTTCTGACCATAATGCTATGAGACTACATATCAATTACAGGAAAAAATCTGTAAAAAATACAAACATACGGAGGCTAAACAATACACTGCTAAATAACCAAGAGATCACTGAAGAAATCAAAGAGGAAATCAAAAAATACCTAGAAACAAATGACAATGAAAACACGACGACCCAAAGCCTATGGGATGCAGCAAAAACAGTTCTAAGAGGGAAGTTTATAACAGTACAATCCTACCTTAAGAAACAAGAAACATCTCAAATAAACAACCTAAGCTTACTCCTAAAGCAATTAGAGAAAGAAGAACAACAACAAAAAAAAAAAACCAAAATTAGTAGAAGGAAACAAATCATAAAGATCAGATCAGAAATAAATGGGAAAAAATGAAGGAAACGATAGCAAAGATCAATAAAACTAAAAGGTTGTTCTTTGAGAAGATAAACAAAATTGATAAACCATTAGCCAAACTCACCTAGAAAAAAAGGGAGAAGACTCAAATCAATAGAATTAGAAATGAAAAAAGAGAAGTAGTCACTGACACTACATACAAAGGATCATGAGAGATTACTACAAGCAACTATATGCCAATAAAATGGACAACCTCGGAGAAATGGACAAATTCGTAGAAAAGCACAACCTTCTGAGACTGAACCAGGCTGAAATAGAAAATATAAACAGATCAATCACAAGCACTGAAATTGAAACTATAATTAAAAATCTTCCAACAAACAAAAGCCCAGGACCAGATGGCTTCACAGGCGAATTCTATCAAACATTTAGAGAAGAGCTAATACCTATCCTTCTCAAACTCTTCCAAAATATAGCAGAGGAAGGAACACTCCCAAACTCATTCTACGAGGCCACGATCCCCCTGATACCAAAACCAGACAAAGATGCCACAAAAAAAGAAAACTAGAGGCCAATATCTCTGATGAACATAGATGCAAAAATCCTCAAAAAAATACTAGCAAACAGAATCCAACAGCACATTAAAAGGATCCTACACCATGATCAAGTGGGGTTTATCCCAGGAATGCAAGGATTCTTCAATATATGCAAATCAATCAATGTGATACACCATATTAACAAACTGAAGGATAAAAACCATATGATTATCTCAATAGATGCAGAAAAAGCTTTCGACAGAATTCAACAACAACTTATGATAAAAACTCTCCATAAAGCAGGCATAGAGGGAATCTACCTCAGCATAATAAAGGCCATATATGACAAACCCACAGCCAACATCGTTCTCAATGGTGAAAAAACTGAAACCATTTCTTCTAAGATCAGGAAGAAGACAAGACTGCCCACTCTCACCACTATTATTCAACTTTTGGAAGTTTCAGCCACGGCAATCAGAGAAGAAGAAGAAATAAAAGGAATCCAAATTGGAAAAGAAGAAGTAAAACTGTCACTGTTTACAGAGCACATGATACTATACATAGAGAATCCTAAAGATGCTACCAGAAAACTACTAGAGCTAATCAATGAATTTGGTAGAGTAGCAGGATACAAAATTAATGCACAGAAATCTCTGGCATTCCTATACACTAATGATGAAAAATCTGAAAGAGAAATTAAGGAAACACTCCCATTTACCATTGCAACAAAAAGTATAAAATACCTAGGAATAAACCTACTTAAGGAGACAAAAGACCTATATGCAGAAAATTATAAGACACTGATGAAAGAAATTAAAGATGATACAAACAGATGGAGAGATATACTATGTTCTTGGATTGGAAGAATCAACATTGTGAAAATGATTATACTACCCAAAGCAATCTTCAGATTCAATGCAATCCCTATCAAACTACCAATGGCATTTTTCACAGAAGTAGAACGAAAGATTTCACAATTCATATGGAAACATGTAAGACACTGAATAGCCAAAGCAATCTTGAGAAAGAAAAATGGAGCTGCAGGAATCAGGCTCCCTGACTTCAGACTATACTACAAAGCTACAGTAATCAAGACAGTATGGTACTGGCACAAAAACAGAAATATAGATCAATGGAACAGGATAGAAAGCCCAGAGATAAACCCACGCACATATGGTCACCTTCTCTTTGATAAAGGAGGCAAGAATATACAATGGAGAAAAGACAGCCTCTTCAACAAGTGGTGCTGGGAAAACTGGACAGCTACATGTAAAAGAATGATATTAGAACACCCCCTAACACCATACACAAAAATAAACTCAAAATGGATTAAAGACCTAAATGTAAGGCCAGACACTATAAAACTCTTAGAGGAAAACATGGGCAGAACACTCTATGACATAAATCACAGCAAGATCCTTTTTGACCCACCTCCTACAGAAATGGAAATAAAAACAAAAGCAAACAAGTGGGACCTAATGAAACTAAAAAGCTTTTGCACAGCAAAGGAAACCATAAACAAGATGAAAAGACAACCTCAGAATGGGAGAAAATATTTGCAAATGAAGCAACTGACGAGGGATTAATCTCCAAAATTTACAAGCAGCTCATGCAGCTCAATATCAAAAAAACAAACAACCCAATCCAAAAATGGGCAGAAGACCTAAATAGAAATTTCTCCAAAGAACATATACAGATTGCCACCAAACACATGAAAGAATGCTCAACGTCATTAATCATTAGAGAAATGCAAATCAAAACTACAATGATGTATCACCTCACACCAGTCAGAATGGCCATCATCAAAAACTCTACAAACAATAAATGCTGGAGAGGGTGTGGAGAAAAGGGAACACTCTTGCACTGTTGGTGGGAATGTAAATTGATACAGCCACTATGGAGAACAGTATGGAGGTTCCTTAGAAAACTAAAAATAGAACTACCATACAACCCAGCAATCCCACTACTGGGCATATACCCTGAGAAAGCCATAATTCAAAAAATCATATACCACAATGTTCATTGCAGCTCTACTTACAATAGCCAGGACATGGAAGCAACCTAAGTGTCCATCGACAGATGAATGGATAAAGAAGATGTGGCACATATATACAATGGAATATTACTCAGCCACAAAAAGAAACGAAATTGAGTTATTTGTAGTGAGGTGGATGGACCTAGAGTCTGTCATACAGAGTGAAGTAAGTCAGAAAGAGAAAAACAAATACCATATGCTAACACACATATATATGGAATATAAAAAAAAAGAAATGGTTCTGATGAACCTAGGGGCAGGACAGCAATAAAGACACAGACATAGAGAATGGACTTGAGGACACGGGGTTGGGGAAGGGTAAGCTGGGACGAAGTGAGAGAGTAGCACTGACATATATACACTACCAAATGTAAAACAGATAGCTAGTGGGAAGCAGCTGCATGGCACAGCAAGATCAGCTCGGTGCTTTGCGACCACCTAGAGGGGTGGGATAAGGAGGGTGGAAGGGAAATGCAAGAGGGAGGGGATATGGGGATATACGTATGCATATAGCTGATTCACTTTGTTATGCAGCAGAAACTAACACAACACTGTAAAGCAAGTATACTCCAATAAAGATGTTAAAAAAAAAGAGTATAAGCCACATACTAGCAAAGATATTTGTAACACATTGTCTTAGTCAGTTCAAGTTTCTATAACAAAAATACCACAGGCTGGTGACAAACAATAAACATTTATTTCTCAATCTGGAGAGTGGGAAGTCTAAGATCAAGGCACCTGCAGATTCATTGTCTGGTGATGGTCTGCTGTATGGTTCATGCACAGTCATCTCCTCTTCCATGTGTCCTCACATGGAAGAAGGGTGAGAGATCTCTCTGGGGTCTCTTTTATAGGGTACTAATCCCACTCATGACAGCTCTACCCTCATGACGTAATCACATCCCAGATGCCCCACCTCCTAATACTATCACATTGTGGGCTAGAACTTTAACATGTGAATTTGGGGGGGACAAAACCATTCAGGCCATAGTACACATATAACTGACAAATGGCTCTTTTCCAGACTGCAGAAAGAACTCTTAGAATGAAAAAGTTAGTAACCAAATGGAAAAATCATCAAAAGACTTGAATGGACATTTCACAAAAGAGAATATCCAAATAGTCAATAAACATATTAAAAAGGGCACAACCTCATGCAAAATATTACAACAATGTGATATTACCTACCAGCATGGTTAAAATTAAAATAACTGACAATATAGTGTTGGAGAGAATATGGAGCAATGAGCTCTCTCCCACATATAAATTGATACAATCCATTTGGAAGTGAAAATAAATTGAAGTTGAAAATATACTATGATTCAGCAATTCTACTCCTACTCCTATACTCCAGAAATATATACATTTGTGTTCCAAAAGACATGTAGAAGAACATTTATGAACAATATTTTTCTTAATAGACAAGAATGGAAACAACCCAAGGGTCTATTAACAATAATATCAATCAATAAATTATGATAGGGAATTCCATGGCGGTCCAGTGGTTAGAACTCTGTGCTTTCACTGCTGAGAGCCCGGGTTCGATCCCTGGTCAGGGAATGAAGATCCCACAAGCCACAGGGAGGGGCCAAAAACAAACAAACAAACAAATAAATACATAAATAAAGGTATACTCATGCAATGGAATAGTATAGAGCAATGAATATGAACCAACCAATGCTAAATCAATCTCATATTTATAACATCGAGTGAAAGAAGCCATACACAAAATAACATATATTGTAGGATTCCAGGTATATAAAATGCAAAATCAGGCAATAATAATCTATGGTACTTGAAATTAAAATAATGGTTAAGATTGAGGAATGGGAAAAGGGTAGTGATTAGGAAGGACACAATGGGGGACTTCTGGGATGCTGGTATATTTCTATTTCTTGAGCTGGGAGGAGTTTCCTGGGTATATTTATTTTTCGATGGTTTATCAAGCTATGCACATATAATTTCTTCATTTTTGTATGTAATACCTCAATTACTTTATTAATGAAAAATATGTATATACAACAATGTTCCTCATTGCATTATCTATAATGTCATTGGATTCATCAGTTATGGTATTAGTTAAATAAATTGAGGTATATCCACGGAATTAAATACTTTGTTGTCATTTAAAATAACGTCTATGGAAAACTTTCATAACATTTTACTAAGTGGAAAAAGCAGAGTACAAAATAGTATATCCAGTACAAGTCCATTTGTTTTTAAAAAATATATGTGGTGGGACTTCCCTTGTGGTGCAGTGGTTAAGACTCCACACTCCCAATGCAGGGGGCCCGGGTTCAATCCCTGGCCGGGGAACTAGATCCCACATGCATGCTGCTACTAAGAGTTCACATGCCACAACTAAGGAGCCCGCCTGCTGCAACTAAGATCCAGCACAACCAAATAAATAAATAAATATTTAAAAAATATATATGTGTGTGGCATGTGTTTCTGGTGTGTGTGTGTGTGTGTGTGTGTGTGTGTGTGTGTGTGTGTTCATAAATTAAGTGGAAGGATTCACTCCAAAACATTAACTGGTGATTACAGGTTTCTTTCTTTTTTTGCCTTTCTGAATTATTTGATATTTCTATCATAAACATGTTCTACTTATATTTTGTTAAATGTTGAAAAAAAAAGAAAGAGAAGGAAAATCTATTCAGAACTTTGTTGGCAATCCACTAAATACTCTTTTATATATCCCCTGATTCTGTCAAAGTAGTCTTTTATTCTCCCCATGGTATCTGAATCAGGCAGAAAGCAAAATTAACCCACTATACAAATCATTAAACTAAAAATCTGAAATGGCTTCAGTTAGAGCTTTCCTGTTGTGTGATCTTGTTTCTCTCATTAGATCTCTTTGAACCTAATATTCTGTTCCCAGTGTCCTGCTGGAACTTGGATTTAAAGTCATTCTGTTTCTCTGTATATTTTCTCAGTGTTTGGATTTTTTTTCTGTCTACAAGAGACACAGCCATAAAATCTCCAGACATAAACCACGGTAGGTGCCTTATTTAAAAAAAAAAAGTAATAATGCTCATACTAGACCCCATATATAAAATGCCTATTATTGTCAGATACAGTGCTAAAAGCTTAACATGAATTAATCCTCACAACCCTAAAAGGTAGTATCTTTATACCTATCTTACAGATGAAGAAACTAAAGCTCAAACAGGTTAAACAACTTGGCCAAGGTCACCTGGTTAGTAAAGTGCAAAGCCAGGATTCAAAAGCAGGGAAGAGCCATGGAGGAGGGCAGACCCATAAAAGTGTCCAGGAGAGAGACTTGTATAATAAGTACTTTGGCTGTACAAATCTTCATCACCCAAGCGTTCCTTCCTATGGATGTCTGATATTGGAACAATATCAGAGGGTGAAAATGTCAGGAATGAATTATCAGGAGAATCTAGCAATCTCAGGAGACTCTGGTTGTCTGACAGCAGAGGCCCCACTCCACATCAAAGGCCTCTTTTTGGTAAGTATGCCCACCTCTTGGCTGGATAGAACAAGACCCTGGAAACTCTACCTTGAACCACCAGGCCCCCACTTCCCCAGATTTTTCCAGGGGAAGCACTTAGCAGACAGTGAGGACTGCGTAGAATACATGACTACTGAGATGTCAGTTTGGGGAATGCATCGGGGTATTATCCAGAGTTCTGTGGACATTCAAACCGAGAGTCATACAAGTTCAAACACATTCTAAAAGATCTCTATTTTTATATTCCCCTCCCCCACATTTTGTGATTTTTGAGGTCCTATTTTACATCTTCATGCTTATCCTTTTGCTGTTAATTGTAGTTACAATCACTTTTACAAAATTTTTTTATTGTTTTCTAATCTATGTACTGCCTTATTTAAGTGACCATCAATCCCTTTATACATTTGCCTTTCCTACTGTGATTTTCCCTTCCCTATAAATTCTTGCTCCTTTTCACTACGGACACTCGAGATGCTATTAAGTGCCAAAAAATTTTCAGAGTTCTGCCCAAACATACAGGCATCATGGCAAAGCCAAAATGGCTAAGGTCATCTTCCAATCGTTGCTTTCCCAGCTATTAGCTGGAAGTACCCCCAGAGATGTAACCACATAAATGAAGACATTTTAATTGGGGTGGAAAGCTGGGAGTCAGAGGCCTAAGGTAGTGATTCTCAAACTTGAGCTTGTTTCAGAAGCACCTGGAGGGCTTGTTAAAACACAGTTTGCTGGAATCCATCTGCACAGTTTCTGATTCAGTAAATTTGGGGCAGGGCCCAATCATTTGCATTTTTAACAAGTTCCCAGATGATGCTGAGGCAGCTGGTCTAGGACCACACTTTGAGAGCCACTGGCCTAAGGACTGGTACAATATATCATAGCTGTATAGATTTTTAGATTGTAATGGCAGCCCTTCCCTTCATGGCCAGAGTGAGGAGGGAGATTTTAGGGGTGCTAAGCTGGTTCAGCCAGGGTAGAGGAAAACCAGGACAGTGTAGTATCACAGAAACCAAGTAACAAGAGAATTTCAAAGAGGACTAAAGTGAGAAGTTACATAAGATAAGGAAAGGCAATGGTCCGTTGGATTTGGTATTCAGGAAGTCATCAGTGACCTCAGGGAACAGAGTTTCATTGGAGTGGTGGGGACAGAAGCATGGCTGCAGTGGTTTTGAGTGAAATAATTAACAACAGTACTTGCAGATGACTCTTTCAAATATCCTGGCTGTGAAATGATGAAGAGTTATAGGATAGTAAGATAGGGAGGATTTGACTTGAGCAAGTGCTTAAGGAAAAGCACCATGAGTGAAGAAGAGGTTGAAGATACAGGGGAGAGAGTTGTAGGTCAGTGAACAAATTCCTGAGAAGTGAGAGAGATTCCAAGCCTGGTGGAGGGAGAAACCACTTTCCCTGAGGCAAGAGGGAAGGAGACAGGAACAGGTCAAGAGAGGGTTTAATTTGTAGGTGATTGGGAAAGAAGTTGAGAGAGTTCTTGCCTAATGGCCTCAATTTTCCCAATGGAATAGGTAAGTCCTTAGCTGAGAAGAAGATAATGGGGAAAGAGATTTGAGGAAAGAGCGAAGAGGTTGAATTAAGTGCTGGAGAGATGAAAAGGGGCATAACTTCTAAAAAAGAGAGGGATTGATGAGCAGGTATAAAGGCCCAGATAAAATTGGAGACTTTGATTGGAAAGCAGTCTTGTGTAAATTTCTTCAGCAGCAATAAACTGAGCAATTGAATGCTTGGATTAACTGAGGTTTGGGGTTCAGTAGGTCAAGTACACTGGCATGTCAAAGGTCAAAAAGGCCTAGGGAAATAGAAAGGATAAAAGGGTAGAGATTCAACAGGAAACAAGTGATGGCATGAGGATGCTGATTTCACTGGGAAAGAATGGAGTGGACGAGGGACCTACTGTCAGATTGTGGCCAAAATGGGAATATAGGGAGTCGCATCACAGAAGGGACCAGACTCTAAAGGCAGCACTTGGGGCATAAATTTCATGAGGTCAAACTTCCCGTTGAAAATTCCTTAAATTAGCCTTAAAATATAGTTTGCACTGACAACCTGACATACCATTTTTCAGTAAGTCAGCACTGGCCTAGAACTCTATCTTTGGTTGAGCAGCATGTGAGTAGTTGGCATGTGTTCAGAGGCCATACAGACAAAAATAAGGAGTGTTCTTTAACCCCTAGAATCACAGTGAGGGCAACGAGATGCTCCCACAATAAGAGGTACAAGGGAACTGAGGTTAACCTACAAAACAGCAGTCATGGCTCCCACCTCATCCTCACTCTTCAGCACATACTCATTGAAAGAAAAGGCCATGAAACAACTGTGCTATTTATTTATTTAAATTATTTATTTTGGCTGCACCGGTCTTAGTTGTGGCATGTGGGATCTTCGTCGCGGTATGTTTTAGTTGCAGCATGCATGCGGTATCTAGTTCCCCGACCAGGAATCGAACCCCGGCCCCATGCATTGGGAGCTCAGAGTCTTACCCACTGGACCACCAGTGAAGTCCCACAACTGTGCTATTTAAATTTTTCTTTCTTTCTTTTTCTCATTTTTTTCACAGGCTGTAGAACCAAATTTAAATTAGTTTAAAACATGAATGATGTGATTTCACTATTTTAGGAATAAGAGAAAGAGTGAGGTTAAATAATTAGAGACTGTGGTCTGTGTGAATCATGAAAGTAGGACTTCAAGGGTTCAGATGGTTGATAAAAGCAAAGGACAAGTATCCAAATAGCTATCATTATCAATCAATATGCTGCCTCCAAAAATTTCAGTTTCAAGCATCTCTCTGACCACCACCCAAACTTCCAGTCTGCTAATTCTAGTACCCCACACTAGGCAATTCTCCATTCCAGTGACTCTGCCTTTTTTCATTCTCCCTTCCCTTCTCTTAGTATCCTCTGTACCCAGACCCTTCCTAATGGTCTTTCACTACACAGACTTATTTGCAAACAACCTTAATTCCT
This sequence comes from Tursiops truncatus, assembly GCF_011762595.2. Classification (NCBI taxonomy): domain Eukaryota; kingdom Metazoa; phylum Chordata; class Mammalia; order Artiodactyla; family Delphinidae; genus Tursiops; species Tursiops truncatus. The sequence goes on from NC_047047.1 coordinate 26,985,810, forward strand.
TGACCCTCTCTTCTTCCAACTCACTTGCCTGGTCAAGCTCAACAATCTGCCTACTTACGTACCTGAAGAGTTGAACAATATTGTTTCTCCCCAGTGTTTCCTGTATTATTATCTGGACTGGTTTCACTTTATTTTTTATTATTATTTTTAATTGAGGTACAGTTGATGTACAATATTATATGTTTCAAGCGTACAACAAAGTAACAATTATTAAAGGTTATGTTCCATTTACAGTTATAAAATATTGGCCATATTCCTTGTGTTGTACTATATATCCTTGTAGCTTATTTATTTTATACATAGTAGTTTGTACCTCTTAAGTCCTTACCCCATCTTGCCCCTCCCCATTCCTTTCTCCCCACCAGTAACCACTAGTTTGTTCTCTATATCTGAGAATCTGTTTCTTTTTTTGTTGTTGCTATATTCTCTACTTTGTTTTATTTTTTAGATTCCACATATGTGATATCATACAGTATTTGTCTTTCTCTGTCTGACCTATTTCACTTAGCATAATATCCTCCATTTTAAAGTGGTTTCACGCTAAAGTCATGATTGAAAATTTAAAGTGGGATCACAAATCCATACTGCTTGGCAGTCCTACATTTCTCTGCTGAGATGAATGTGCACGAGAAGTCTGTTTTAAAGCTTCTCCTATCTCTCCTCAAACCTCCAACACCCTTTCCACCTCCTTTCTCAGCTGAAGCCCTCATGTCAAATGTCACTAATCACAGTGACAGCCAGATAGGAATAGTCTCACCTTTCCGCCACCGGATCTGCTGCCTCTATCTATATCCATACACTGTCTTTCTTCCTCTAACAGCGGATGGATTCCTAACCCTATCTAAGTTCAGTCCTTCCATTAATGCTTTGAATCCCATTGCCTTTTGCCTTAAGATCTTGTACCTGCAACCATTCCCTTGTTCTCTTCCATCATTAATTTCTCCCTCTCTATTGTATTATTCCCATTGATTATAAGGATGTCCTAGGATCACCCATCATTGGAAAACCCACCTTTATCTGTACATCTTCCTCCAAATATTGTCTCATTTCTCTGTCTCTCTTTACAACAAAACTTAGCAATTTACCTAAACTCATACTTCCTGGCCCTTCACCTTCTATTCCCTCCTCATCCCTCTTATTTCATTCCTACATTCCACTAAAACTGATTTTATCAAGGTCACCAGTGACCTCCATGCAGCCAAATGCAATGGCCACTTCTCTATTCTCATCTTATTCAACCTTTTAGCAACACTCAACATGTATAATCAATCATTCCTTCCTTCTTGGTATCAGGATTCCACACTCTCCTAGTTTCTCTTTAACTTCTCTACTTTTTCTCTCTCCCTTGATTTCTCCTCATCCTCCTCTGTCCAACAGCTAAACGTTGGTATATTTTAGTGAACAATCTGGACCCTCTTCTCGTTTTCCTCTTCACCTTATCTGTAGAGAGCTCATCCAGTTTCATGACTTTAATGTCATCTTCTGATAACTCCCCAAATTATATTATGATTCTGGCTCTTCTTTAAGTTCCAGACTTATATGTCTCATTGCCTGCTTAACATTTCAATCTGATATCTAATAGGAAACTTAAACTTAACATGGTTGAAACATAACTTTTAAGACATGACTATGTCTCCAATCTCTTTCTCCCCAGTGCTTTCTGTTTCCAAAAATGCACCACCATCCCCAGTGTATTAGTTTTCTATTGCTATGTAACATATTACCACAAACTTACTGGCTTAAAACAATACACATTTATGATAAAAACTCTGCAGAAAACAGGCATAGAGGGAACATAGCTCACCATAATAAAGGCCATATATGACAAACTCACAGCTAACATCATACTCAACAGTGAAAGGCTGAAAGCACTTCATCTAAGATCAGGAACAAGACAAGGATGCCCAGTCTTGCCACTTTTATTTAATACAGTTTTGGAAGTCCCAGTCACAGCAACCAGAGAAGAAAAAGAAATAAAAGGAATCTAAATTGAAAAGGAAGAAGTAAAACTGTCACTGCTTGAAGATGACATGATACTATACATAGAAAATCCTAAAGACACTACCAGGAAACTATTAGAGCTTATCAATGAATTTGGTAAAGTTGCAGGATACAAAATTAATATATAGAAATTTGTTGCATTTCTATACACTAACAATGAAATATCAAAAAGAAAGTTAAGAGAACAATCCCATTTATCATCACATCAAAAAGAATAAAATACCTAGGAATAAACCTACATAAGGAGGCAAAAGACCTATACTCTGAAAACTATAAGACACTGATGAAAGAAACTGATGACAATACAAACAGATGGAAAGATATACCATGTTCTTGGGTGGAAAAATCAATATTGTTCAAATGACCATACTACCCAAGACAATCGACAGATTCAGTGCAATCCCTATCAAAATATGAATGACATTTTTCACAGAACTAGAACAAATAATTTTAAAATTTGTATGGAAACACAAAAGACCCCAAATAGCCAAAATAATCTTGAGAAAGAACAGAGCTGGAGGAATCATGTTCCCCAACTTCATACTATACTACAAAGTTACAGTAATCAAAACGGCATGGTACTGGCACAAAAACAGACACATAGATCAATGGAAGAGGATAGAAAGCCCAGAAATAAGCCCACACACTTATGGTCAATTAATCTATGACAAAGGAGGCAAGAATATAAAATGGAGAAAAGACAGTCTCTCAGTAAGTGCTGGAAAACTGAACAACTACATGTAAAAGAATGAAATTAGAACATTCTCTAACACCATATACAAAAATAAACTCTACATGGATTAAAGATCTAAATGTAAGACTCGATACTATAAAACTCCTAGAAGAAAACACAGGCAGAACACTCTCTGACATAAATCACAGCAATATTTTTTGGATCTGTCTCCTAAAGCAAAGGAAGCAAAAGCAAAAATAAACAAATGGGACCTCATTAAACTTAAAAGCTTTTGCACAGCAAAGGAAATCATCAACAAACTAAAAGAAAACATACTGAGAAAATATTTGCAAATGATTGGATCAATAACAGATTAATATCCAACATATGTAAACAACTCATACAACTCAACATCCAAAAAACAAACAACCCAATTAAAAAATGGGCTGAAGAACTAAATAGGTATTTTTCCAAAGAGGAAGTGCAGATGTCCAACAGGCACATGAAAAGATGCTTGACATAGCTAATCATCAGGGAAATGCAAATCAGAACCACAATGAGATATCACCTCACACCTGTCTGAATGGCTATCCTCAAAAAGAACACAAATAACCAATATTGGTGAGGATGTGGGGCAAAGGAAATCCTTGTACACTATTGGTGGGAATGTAAATTGATGCAGACACTCTGGAAAACAATATGGATGTTTCTCAAAAAAGTAAAAATAGAACTACCATATAACCCAGCAATTCCACTCCTGGGTATATATCTGAAAAAAGCAAAAACACTAATTTGAAAAGATACATGCATCCCAATGTTCATAGCAGCATTATTTACAATTGCCAAGACATGTAGACAACCTAAGTGTCCATCAACAGATGAATCAATGAAGAAGATGTGGCATATATATACAATGGAACACTATTCAGCCATAAAAAAATAAAGAAAATTTGTCATTTGCAGCAACATGGATGGGCTTGGAGGGCATTCTGCTAAGTGAAATAAGTCAGACAGAGAAAGACAAATAGTGTATGATATCATTTACATGTGGAATCTTAAAAGTACAAAAAAAAAAAACCAACTAGTGAATATAACAAAAAAGAAGAAGGCACACAGATGTAGAGAACAAACTAGTGATTACGAGTGGGGAGACAGGAGTAGGAAACATAGAGAGGTGGTGGAGTGGGAGATACAAAGTATTGGGTGTAAGATAGACTCAAGAATGTATTGTAGGGACTTCCCTGGTGGCGCAGTGATTAAGAATCCACCTGCCAATGCAGGGGACATGGGTTCGAGCCCTGGTCCGGGAAGATCCCACATGCCGCAGAGCAACTAAGCCCATGTGCCACAATTACTTGAGCCTGGGCTCTAGCTCCCGCGAGCCACAACTACTGAAGCCCACGCACCTAGAGCCCGTGCTCTGCCACAAGAGAAGCCACTGCAATGAGAAGTCCGTGCACTGCAATGAAGAGTACCCCCCTGCTCGCCGCAACTAGAGAAAGCCTGCGTGCAGCAAAGAAGACCCAATGCAGCCAAAAAATAAATAAACAAATGAATAAAATTTTTTTAAAAAGAATGCATTGTACATCATGGGGAATATAGCCAATATTTTGTAATATATGTAGATGGAAACTAACGTTTAAAAATTGTATAAATTTTTTCTTCAATTTTTAAAAAACACATTTATTACCACACATTTTCTGTAGCTCAGAAGTCTGGGCACACTTAGCTGGGTTCTCTGCCTCAAGGCCTCATCAGGCTACAATCCATGAGTCAGTTGAGGCTGTGGTCTCATTAGAGGTTTGACTGGAAAAAGATCCACTGTCAAGCTCCCTTAGATTGTTGGAAGAATTAATTTCCTTGCAGTCCCAGGGGGCCACCCATAGTCCCTTGCTATGTGGGCTTCTCCAGCAGAGCCACTTATTCCATGGCAGCTGGCTTCTTCAAAGCCAGTGTATGTGTGTGTGTGTGTGTGTGTGTGTGTGTGTGTGTGAGTCAGCTAGCAAAACGGAACTTCACACTATATTATATATTATATTACATTATATTATGTAATTGCAAGTGTGATATTCCTATCATCTTTACCACATTATATTGGTTAGAAATAAGTCACAGGTCCTACCTGCACTGAAGGGAGGGGATTACCAAAATTGTGGACACCAGGAGGCAGAAATTATGGGAGCCACCTTAGAGTCTGTTCACCACATGGAGTGGGCTGCATCTATTCCTTTTTGTCTTCCTGATATCCAACAGGTAACTACTGATCAAATACACACACCGTGCGCGCACACACACACACACACACACAATCACACTTACTTCCCAAGAACAAATACTGATTTCTTGGAGATAGCACAGTCTAAATTTATATTGCAGAAGAAAAGATTTTTCCTTAGTGTCACATAAATTTAAGACAGCCCCCTACCTGAGAGTACCTGAAATTATGCAAAATTGTGGGTTCCTCTTATCCATCTTACTCTCTCAAGCTTTCTTCACTCCCTTCAAACCACTAGTGTTCTGGACTCATTATTAAACTACAGACCTCTTAATAACTAATGGTTAGCTACACAAAGAACTGTCTTTGGAATTGCCCTTTCTCTTAACCATCAGCCAAATTAAATTACTAGCCAAGGCCCATCTTCCCTCTACTCTCTGATAGCGAGAGAGAAAAGATGTTTCCTCTTCTAATTATGTAACCAATTCTCTCTTGATTGACGTTTTAAATAATTTTGTTTCCCTTTCTTAATCTGTACTCTGTTCTGTCATAAGTGTTTTTCCTATTTCAATCTACCTCAAACTGTTCTGGGAAGTAGGTAAATTGTAAGGAATCAACTAAAAGTAAATAAACATCTAGATTCACAACTTCCCTGAGTCTTAGATGCCCAGGCTGGATAAGAACTGAATGAGGTTGTGAAGGGGTTGATGGATAGTGAAAATCATTGAATTACAATCTCACTGTGGTTAAGAATTGCTGGAATGGGTTACTAGAGCAAGTACACTGGAAGGATAAGAGGTATAGTCAAAGAAAGAGATGCTTGAAATCAAGATATTGGAGATGTGCAGAAGCCAATGGTGACAGATGTTTGTTTGTTTTTGGCTGCATTGAGTCTTCGTAGCTGCATGCAGACTTTCTCTAGTTGCATCCAGCGGGGGCTACTCTTCTTTGTGGTGCGCAGGCTTCTCATTGCGGTGGCTTCTTTTGTTGCGTAGCATGGGCTCTAGGCATGCAGTCTTCAGTAGCTGTGGTTTGCAAGCCCTAGAGCACAGGCTCAGTAGTTGTGGCACATGGGCTTAGTTGCTGCGTGGAATGTAGGATCTTCCTGGACCAGGTCTCGAACCCACGTCCCCTGCATTGGCAGGGGGATTCCCAACCACTGCGCCATGAGGGAAGTCCCCCTGGTTCTTTATTATGTTGAGGAATTTTGTATTGTATCTTGAAGTTGTGAATGTCATGTTGGATAGACTCTGGATTCTATTAAAGTCCTCTGGAGAATGTTTATGTTTTTGTTTTAGCAGGCAATCAACATTTTTGCCTCACCTTCTCTGGTAGTTCAAATCACAGTTCAGTTCTCTAAGCCTCTGTAATGCTGCTTTGGCTCTGACCTGTTCAGGTGCAACACAGAGATTATTCTGAAAGTTGTTCGGGTGGTTCAAATTCTGCTTTAGTTCTCCAAGCCTTCGCCACCTTTGTCTGCATCTGTTCTGCATATGTGCTCTTCAGTGGTTAGACACAAATATTTGATCATGTGGTTCAAACCTTGGCATCTGTCCATGCATTCATAGCTCAGGGCTTGTGCTAAGACTTATGTGGGTTCATGTATAGAATTAATGGATTTCCTTCTTTGGGTCTTTCCATATAGGATTCTACTCCCTAGTATCGGGCATGCAGGGACTCTTTTCCTGTTTTCTTTGGCCCTAAACACTGGGTTTCTGATCACATTCTAGCTGTAGGTGCCTCTATACTTCTCCACAACCAGGGCTCAGCCACAGAGCAAGGTCAAAAGGGAAAAGAGGGGAAACAAAGGGCAGCTCACTCCATGGTAGTTGCCTCTCCAATTTTTTACTTTCCTCCACAATCTGCTTGCATTTTTTTTTAATGTTGAGCCTTATTTTAATTTATTTATTTTTATTTTTGGCTGTGTTGGGTCTTCGTTTCTGTGCAAGGGCTTTCTCCAGTTGTGGCAAGCGGGGGCCACTCTTCATCGCGGTGCACGGGCCTCTCACTATGGCGGCCTCTCTTGTTGCAGAGCACAGGCTCCAGACGCGCAGGCTCAGTAGTTGTGGCTCACGGGCCTAGTTGCTCCGCAGCATGTGGGATCTTCTCAGACCAGGGCTCAAACCCGTGTCCCCTGCATTAGCAGGCAGACTCTCAACCACTGCGCCACCAGGGAAGCCCTGCTTGCACTTTTTTTTTTTTTTTTTTGCACTTTTAATTAAAAAAATTTTTTTTTAATTTTCAGAGTCCTCAGGTAGTGGTTTTTTGTATTTTGTCTAGTGATCTTACTCATAATCAGTAGGAGAGATGGGCTGTGCATACCACCATGGTAGAATTCAAACCTTGTCATGATGTTTTAAACTTTGAATATTGATATAAAACTTGTGTTTATTCAGTTTATATTCTAACATCACCGCTTACCGGCTACGAGACCTTGGGGAAATTACTTGATTTATATGAACCTGAATTTCTCCATCTATAAAATGGAATTATACTGCCTACTTTACAGACTTGTTGTGAGTATTAATTGAAATAACACATGTATAGTGCTTGGCTTATGGTAGTTGCTCTATAAATGTGAGATCCTTTCCCCTAGACTGGGATAGTAAATAAGTTCAACCCTCAAGCCAAATCTGTTTTTGAAAGAATTCTCAAGAACAATTTCATTTGCTATGGATGGTAATATCTATTTCAAAGTCTTTAATAGTAGCTTATATGTTTTAGTCATTGAGTACAACAAAGATAAATATGTACAATACATTTTAAAATTAAGTACAATTTGACTGATAAGATTTTTTTAATTAATTAATTTATTTTTGGCTGTGTTAGGTCTTCATTGCTGCACTTGGGCTTTCTCTAGTTGTGGCGAGCTGGGGCTACTCTTCGTTGCGATGTGCGGGCTTCTCATTGCTGTGGCTTCTCTTGTTATGGAGCATGGGCTCTAGGCGCGTGGGCTTCAGTAGTTGTGGTACGCGGGCTCAGTAGTTGTGGCTCGTGGGCTCTAGAGCGCAGGCTCAGTAGTTGTGGTGCACAGGCTTAGTTGCTCCGCGGCATGTGGGATCTTCTCAGACCAGGGATCGAACCCATGTCTCCTGCATTGGCAGGCGGATTCTTAACCACTGCGCCACCAGGGAAGTCCTGATTGATGGTAAGATTTTAATCAAGCTTTTTTCAGCTTTATTGAGGTATAATTGACAAATGAGAGTGTAAGATACTCAAAGTGTACATCCAAGTTTTAAAATTTGAACATTTTTGTTTCATACTGTTCATGGGGCTGTGAATACTTGGGCAATATTTTCTTGATTGCAGTGTAATGTTAGGAGCCGAATCAATTAGAGCAATTGATTATGTGGTTCTAACTAGATACAAGTCATAGACAAGTAATGCTTTTGCAAAACTAGCTATACCGAAACATTATCAAAAGATAAATTACAACGTTATAACACTGTTTAAACTGTAATTATCAAACTATAATTGCTAAATGGGAAGACAGTGAAACAACAATGCACTCAAAGAGAAATGAGTATAAGTAGTTGAAAACACTCTACAACTGATCTGTAACATCTTGGACCTCAGAGGCGGAGATAATCCATGACCATTATCATGCTTGTTCTGGGCAAAGCACTTTCTAGTTTGTTCTTTGTTTATGCTCATTCCCCAAAGCCTATCTACCCCCATACACACACAGGCAAGTATTTAAATGAATTTATAATGTATCCTTTATACACAGAGAGAGATATATAAACATACATTATACATAACATACATGTATAATGTGTGTATAACACATTCAAATGTGTTTAACATATACACATGTATAACATATATTTTGCATACATGTCTCACAAAACATGTATTTATGTTTTGTGTATTTTTTTTTATTGAAGAATGGTTGATTTACAATATTGTGTTAGTTTCAGGTTTTGGCAGTGATTCAGTTATATATATTTTTTCAGATTGTTTTTCATTATAGGTTATTATAAGCTATTGATAGTTCCCTGAGCTATACAGAAAATATAGTTCCCTGTGCTACACAGAAATCTTTGTTTCTTATCTATTTTATGTAGAGTAGTCTGTATCTGTTAATCCCATATTCCTAATTTATTAAGAGTTTTAAAAATTATTATTTTGTTTTAGACCTCATTCTGTTTCTCATGTTTTTGACTCAGCACTCTGTTATTAGTACTATATTTGTGTTGCTTGGGCACATCCAGTCTCTTGCTTCTACACGCTACATAGTCTTCCCTGGGGTATGTCCAGTGCATTTTACTTATCCAACTCCCCAGAAATTAACATTAGATTGCCTCCAAATCCCTGCAAAGAGCATTGAAATCTCCAGATATGCCCCCCCACCTTATGACTTTATGTGAGAATTCTTTTGTGATATATATGCAGAGTAGGATTACTAAGCCACAGATTATATTATTACCCTCTAGAATGTCCTTATTAGCCTACACCAGGGGTCAGCAAACTAAAATCCATGCTTCATATTTGCCCAGCACCATTTTTTTGTGTAAAAAAAAAAGTTACTGGAACACACCGACTCACTTGTCTATGGCTATTTTTGTGTTACAACTGCAGAGTTGAGTAGTCAAGACCGATACCTCTGGCCTGCAAAGACAAAAATATTTAGTACTATCTGGTCCTTTACAGAAAATAGTCTGTGTGATATTGATTCTATGGAATTTTTTAATATTTACTTTGTTGTCTAGTATATGGTAAATTTTTATATATATTACACGTATACTAAAAAAGAATACATTCTCTGTTTGGTATAGAGTTTGATATAAATTTAGCAGCTAAATATTAGTGATATTCAGATTTTCCATATCTCTGCTAATTTTTTGCTTGCTGATCTATCAACTTGTAGTTAAAATCTCTGATGATAATTGGTAATCTGTTTCTCTCAGTGTTCTGTCAGTTGTTATTTTATATATTTTGAGGCTATGTTGCTGCATACATGTTCATGATGGCTATATGTCCTTGTCCCGTGGTTCCTTTTCCCAGCATATGATGATACTCTTTGTCTGTTATTATTATATTTCTCTAGGAATCTACTGATATTTCATGAGACACAAAGATTGCTACCCAACTTTCTTTTTGTTTATTCCTTTTAATGACGTATTTTTCTTTATTGATATTATTAAATAACCTCTTTTGGGGCTTCCCTGGTGGCACAGTGGTTAAGAATCTGCCTGCCAATGCAGGGGACACGGGTTCGATCCCTGCTCCAGGAAGTTCCCACATGCCGTGGAGCAACTAAGCCTGTGCACCACAACTACTGAGCCTGCACTCTAGAGCCCATGAGCCACAACTACTGAGCCCACGTGCCACAGCTACTGAAGCCCACACGCCTAGAGTCCGTGCTCTGCAGCAAGAGAAGCCACTGCAGTGAGAAGCCCGCGCACCTCAAGGAAGAGTACCCCTCGCTCACCGCAACTAGAGAAAGCCTGCCGGCAGCAACGAAGACCCAAAGCAGTCAAAAAGAAAATAAATAAAATTTTTTAAATAACCTCTTTTATTTTTCAGTCCTCTTTCCTCATTTCTTCTCTCTCTCTCCTCAAGAATAATAACTTGATTTTCATGTGACTTCACCACAACTTTTTAAATGCTGTAAGACAGTGAAGAATCAGGAAAACCTCAAGGAAAATAAACATGACATTTTACTCCAAGCCGAACTGTCATTCAAGTACATAGGTAACAGATAAACAGCTTCGAACATAAAAGAATTCTGAGAATTCCTATGAGTTCAAATGGAGGATTCTATTGGAGTGTAAACTTGGGCCTACCAAGGGATGATGGAAAAGCTGCAACAAAAGAACTGGCAGAGAGCATTGGATGTATATTACTATAGACCAAGACAAAACACATGCAGTGAATATGGCTGAAGAGCAGATTAGAAATGATCTGGAAATGATCTAACTGACAAAAGTTCAGATGAAAAGGGGGGACAAAGGTAGGATAAATACATTGCAGCATAAATGTGTTTCTTCATCTTTAATAGCTTGGGCTACGGAGCTGCCAAATCAAGTGAGAGAAGTATATTTAACAATACAAAATTTAACTCTATGAAAATAAAACTATCAATTAAAATTAGGAGGGGGTGAGGAGAGTAGAGGAAATGGGAAGGAAGTAGAAACATACTAATTTCACCATTGCTCATAGTGAGGAATTAATAGACTCTTTAGAAAAATAGAAAATTAAGATAGTAATATAAATACAAAAAACACAAGAAATAAATGTTGGCAAGAATGTGCAGTACACGGAATTCTTGGGCACCGTTGATGGGAATATAAATTGGTATAGCCACTATGGAAAACTGTATGGAGCTGGAGGTTCCTCAAAAAATTAAAAATAGAACTGCTGTATGATCCAGCAACTGCACTTCTGGGTATATATCTGAAGGAAATGAAATCACTATCTTGAAGAGTTATCTGCACCCCCATGTTCTACTGCAGCATTATTCACAATAGCCAAGACATGGAAACAACCTAAGTGTCACTGATGAATAAATGGATAAAGAAATGTTATATACATGTATCCAAAAAATGATAATTATGTGAGGTGGTAAATATGTTAACTAATTTATTGTGGTAATCATTTTTACAGTATATACGTGTATCAAATCATCATGTCGTACAGCTTAAGCTTACACAATGTTATATGTCAGTCATATTTCAATAAAGCTGGGGGAAAAAAGAACAAAACCAACCAACCAAACCAACCAATGGTGAGCACTTAATATGGTAATATAACCTGAGCAGACCAGCCAGCCACCTGGTGGCAGATTGATTTTATTGGATCCCTGCCAGGGTATTGTCTATACTAGAATAGACATTTATTCTAAACATGGATTTGCCTTTCTTACTTATCATGCTTCTGCTACAAACACCATCCTTGAAATTACTGGATGCCTTATTCCTGGTCATGGTATCTGCACAACATTGTTTCTAGCTAGCAGAGAAGGCAATAGGCTAATACAGACAGAAATTGGTGGTCTTGTCATGTACCTCATCATCCAGAAACAGCTGAACATATAGAATGGTTAACTGTCCAATTAAGACTCAGTTACTGAACCGACTGGCAAAAAACTGGGGCAGTCAGGGGAAAGGGGTGGGTGCTATACATGCTCTGAACTAATATACAGTGCTCTTTCCCCTACAGGCAGAATACATGGATCTGAGAGCCAAAGGGATGAAAGTGGTAGTGTTACTTTTCAATATTAAATCTACATGTTTGCTTCTTGTTCCTTCAATTTTTGGTCCTATTGGTTAAGAGGTCTTTGTACCCAAGGAATTAGTGTTTCCACCATTGGACAAAACAAGGGTTCCACTGAACTGAAAGTCGAAACTGTCACCTGACCATTTTGTGCTCCTTATGCACCTGGATTAACAGGACAAAAAGGAGGTTACTGTTTGGCTGGGGATTACCAAAGGGCAATAGTATTATCAAAGAGAAATAAGAACACTGCCACAACGTTGAGTGAGAGAAGGCTATGTCTGGAACACAAGTGATCCTCTGGAACACTTCCTAACAATGACATATGCTGTAATAAAAGTCAATGGAAGATTACAGCAAACTTATATGGGAAGGACCCCTCATATAGCGTCCCTATATGAGGTCACCCTCATATTGGGTGACCCTATATGGGGTGACCCAAAAGGCAGTGAGATTTCAATTAACATTGGGGGAAAGGAAAGTAGTAGCTCATGGAACTCAGTGGAGAAACAGAAAACTTCTATGGGTAGCAGGTGCCTAGAATGCGGTCCGGAGCATGGGCACCTGAACAAAGTAGTGGCTGGGATGGACACTATGCATGAACTCAATATGGACTTCCCTTCACTAGATTTGATGCAGCATTGCGTTGCAGCATGTTGATTGCAGCATTATTTACAATAGCCAAGACAAGCAAACAACCTAAGTGTCCATCAACAGATGAATGGATAAAGATGCACACAATGGAAAGAAGAAATCCTGCCACTTGCTGCAACATGAATGGACCTTGAGGTCTTTATGTAGAATGAAATCAGACAGAGAGAAGGACAAATACTGTATGATCTCACTTATATGTGGAATCTAAAAAAACTGAATTTGGGAGTTCCCTGGTGGCCTAGTGGTTAGGATTCCAGGCTTTCACTGCTGCGGCCCAGGTTCAATCCCTGGTCAGAGAACTGAGATCCTGAAAGCTGTGCGGTGCAGCCAAAAATATAAATTAATTGGGACTTCCCTGGTGGCGCAGTGGTTGGGAGTCCGCCTGCCAATGCGGGTTCGAGCTCTGATCCGGGAAGATTCCACATGCTGCAGAGCAACTGGGCCATGCACCACAACTACTGAGCCTGCACTCTAGAGCCCACGAGCCACAACTACTGAGCCCGCAAGCCGCAACTACTGAGGCCTGTGCACCTAGAGCCCGTGTTCTGCAACAAGAGAAGCCACCTCAGTGAGAGGCCTGCGCACTGCCACGAAGAATGACGGCAGCTGGGGGAAGCCCTTGCACAGCGACAAAGACTCAAGGCAGCCAAAAATAAATAAATAAATACATTTATGTTAAAAAAAAAAAGAGCCCTTTAAAAATAAAATAAAATAATTTATTTTTAAAAATAAAGCAAAATTTTAAAAACTGAATTCATATTTACAGAGAACAAATTGATGGTTGCCAGAGGCAGGTGTAGGGCTGTGGGGTGGGCAAAATGGGTGAAGGTGGTCAAAAGGTATAAACTTCCAGTTAAAAGTCATGGGGATGTAATGTAGGGCATGTTGACCACAGTTAACAACACTGTATTGTATGTATATTTGAAAGTTGCTAAGAGAGCAGGTCTTAAAATTTCTCATCTCAAGAAAAAAGTTTTGAAACTGTGTGGGGTGATGGATGTTAACTAAGCTTATTCTAAGAATCATTTTGCAATATATACATATATCAAACCATTATGTTGTACACCTAAAACTCAGACAACATTACATGTCAATTAATATCAATTTTTAAAAGATAGTTACTTAAAATTACAAAGCTAAAAACCAGAATAAAAATGTTTAATTTCCAAATTATTAGAAGGAACACACACTCAAACAACTGAGGAAAGCTGAATAAGATTGGTGGTTGTATCAGTGACAATATCCTGGTTGTGATATTGTACTAGAGTTTGGAGAACATTACCATTGAGGGAAACTGGATAAGGGGTACATGAGATTTCTCTGTATTATTTCAAGTGCATGTGAATCTACAATTATCTCAGTTAAAATTGCAATGAAAAAGAAAACAAAGCAAACAGAGCAAAATATTTTTAAAGCTAAAACGCACTGAAGACCAAAATATTACAGAAACAAAGGGAAACAAAACATCTTAATTAATGTAAATGAGCAAAATTTAGGTATTAAGACAAAAAGACTTTCAGGTTGACTTACCAAGCAAAAGCCAACTGTATGCTATATTCTAGAGACACACCTAAAACAAATTAGTATTTTTATACTTCTTCCCATTCCCTGACTTTTAGTACATGTTATTTTATTTTCCATTGTCAAGGTTTATAACGTATACATTTCATTTGATAACCTTAGATTTTTGTGTTTATTTCTATCTCTATGTTTAAATTAGTACTGCAAATAACATTTCCAAACATTTCTCTAGTTCTTATTTTGATTCTCTTCTTGATTCTGTTTCTATCATTAGCATATTTTTTCAACAGCAATATATAACAATAGCAACAACAACAACAATAATAGCAGTGCAAAACATTTTAACATTGGTTCAGCCCTCGCTTAGTGCTGAGAACTGTACCCAGATACTTTTTTTTTAAATTGGAGTATAGTTGCTTTACAATGCTGTGTTAGTTTCTTGCTGTACAGCAAAGTAAATCAGTCATACATACACATATATTCCCTCTTTTTTTATTATTTATTAATTTTTAATATTTATTTGTTTGGCTGCGTCGGGTCTTAGTTGAGGCAAGTGGGATCTTCGTTGTGGCATGAGGCTCTTCCTTGTGGCGTGTGGGCTTCTCTAGTTGCAGTGTGTGGGCTTCTCTCTAGTTGTGGTGCGCGGGCCCTAGAGCATGTGGGCTTAGTTGCCCCGCTGCATGTGGGATGTTAGTTCCCCAACTAGGGGTCAAACCAGCATCCCCTGCATTGGAGGCGGATTCTTCCCACCAGGGAAGTCCCTATCCACTCTTTTTTAGATTTCCTTCCCATTTAGGTCATCACAGAGCATTGAGTAGAGTTCCCTGTGCTATACAGTAGGTTTTCTTAGTTATCTATTTTATACATAGTAGTGTATATATGTCAGTCCCAATCTCCCAATTCATCCCCCGACCCTTGGTAATCATGTTTGTTCTCTACATCTGTGACTCTATTTCTGCTTTGCAAATAAGTTCATCTCTACCATTTTTCTAGATTCCACATATAAACAATATTATTACCCAAACACTTTAAATTATCTCATTTAGCCCTCAAAACAATCCTACGTCTGGAAGTTATTATTTCTATTTTATAGTTCCTTATTCCGTAAACACGGTAATTTTTTTCTCTTCTAGTCTCTGTATCTAAAACTGCATATCTAGGACTTCCCTGGTGGTCCAGTGGTTAAGACTTCATGCTTCCAATGCAGGGGACACGGGTTCAATTCCTGGTCGGGGAAGTTCTGCATGCCACGTGGTGCGGCCAAAAAAAAAAAAGAAAAAGAAATAAAATTGCATATCTATACCCCTCCCAGCATTTACATTCTATCCTCAAGAATGTAGAAGTATATATGTATATTCTTATTATACTAAGGATGATGACTTCATTTGAACCTAGCAAACAAAAGACCCCATCATCTTTAGAGGGCAGTGGGGGATTAAAAAATAATAGGAAAATTTTGTTCTACCATATTTGAGAGTTCTACAAAATAAGCCTTGAAAATTAGACGTTGGGGACCCTCCATTTGCTGAAGAGTGAAAGAAGTTGAGGAGGTAGCTCAGGGCTGGGAGCAAAGTATGTTCTCACTTGGGTAGAATGTTAAGTGCAGCCAAAGGAAGAATCACACCAGAGCTTTAAAGTACTCAAGGCTGTGTGAGACATGAACAAGAAGCACTGCTTTATCTGACATTAGAATTCTGAAGGAAAATGCTGAAAAAAATATTGTTTTAGAAGTTATAGGCTTTTGGATTCATCCTTAAATCCTGGAGGTTATATACTCCCCCAATTGTGGTAGTGAAGAAAAAGGGACAAGTATGTGCAGATACCATATTCTTAATTAATTGCATACTTGTGTACTACTTCTTGAGTATTTGAAGATTGAATAATTATTTTCTCCTTTTCCTTTCCTTTAAAATATTATTTATGGCAAATTTCTTCCTCTTACTCATTCCTACCTCTCACTATTCTAAGTAGGTGTGTAGGCAGTAGTTAAATTTATCATTCATTTCACAGGTCAAAGAATCCTGGAATTATGATAGACTAGAGGAGGAATGGGCATCACCTGGAAATTGCAATCTCCAAGATTAACTAGCAGCTCTGAAAATGAAAACAATAGAACATGGTAGTTAAGAACAATGGACTTGGGAGCCACATGCTTGGGTTCAAATACTCACTCTGCCATACAACATGTGTGCTCTGTGAGGACTACATGAATAAAATACTTAGAAAAATGCCTGACACACAATATGTGTTCAGGAAAAGAATTTAATAGTCCCATGCTTTCATCTCAAGGTGCTGAATGTGATTTTGTATTGGTTGCTGGGGAGTATTTTGTGTGATCCAATTAGTGGTGTGGAGCAGAGAGTTAAAACATTATTATGCTGCCTCCAAAATTCAAGGGTGTCTTTGAAACATTGGTCTTCTTTTCAGTGATGAGGCACAAGGTGAAGCAACTTGTCTTTCATTTTGGATGGAATATCCCAAAATAACCCAGATTTCTGCACACTCCATCCATCCAAGAATTTCTCTAAAGTAAAAGACTTCTGTATTTTCACAGGATTTATCCCTTTGCTTTGCTCTCTTCACACAAATCTTACCAAAATACCCAGTGTACTTGTGGCTTCTAGTTCTCCAGAGCCTTTAGTATGACACCATCATTCTTGCAAAGCAGCATGCTGTCCTTTGGGATGGAGATGGATTCAGGGACACTGCAGTGTTCCAGAGTCCCGCTTGGTTGTGGGTTCTCCCAGACTGTGTTCCTGACTCATCAACCACCTAATTTATCAGCCTCTGGTTTAATTTTTCTGTTCGTAAGATTGAGCAAAATTGGTATGGAGAAGGGGGACAAGAAAATGGATAGGGAAAGACCTGGAATGAGTGGAGAATCATACCACCTAGGTTATCCAGTGGTGGCAAAGAATGACAAAAGTCTTGGATGACAGCTGCAGCGCAAACAGAGTCCATCCTGTACTTAAAGACCGGCGTTCCCACCAGATTGAATCTGTTTCCATTCCATTTTAAAGAGTGGCAGTGGGGGTGGGGGTGGTAAGGAACAACCAGGCTAAAAAAGAAACCATCTTTTTCCTTTTTTTATGCAGCTTCTGGAAGCCACTCAAGCGGTAAGACATCCTATTCCAAGGAAGAGAAATGCTTTTCATTACTTGGCAATAAGCTGGATTGGCAATTTATTAGCATCTATTTCAACATCCGAGGTATCTCATGTATTGACAGGAGAGGCTGATCAACATTTAGGGGAAACATTTAAGAACTTACATAAATTTGTGTTTCCTGTACAGAGCACTGACAATCCGGAGATGCAATGATGATTTTGAAATCTGGGTTTAGGAATTCCTTTGAAATTGGTCCAGGCTTGTCAGTGCCTTTGAAAAGCATATGGCTAAAGGCAGCAATGATAATAAAAACCCAAGGAGGCACAACTCAATCACTCAGTTGCTTTTTTCCCCCTTGCTGCCTTTGCTATCCATCCATTATATGCTCTCTGGGTCATTGGCAGGAAATCTGTAAATGTCCATGTGAGGAGTTTCCAGTGCATTATTATAGCAGAGGCAACATTATTTTTTTTCTCCTTTCAAAAACATTTTGGCAAGATACCTGAGACTCTGGAATGGGCTGCCAAATCTCAGTAGGATTCCAGATGGTTGAGATTCCGGCTCCTGATGCCCTGATGTCTTCCCCTCCCTCCTCTCTTAGATATTTTCATTTGTGTTCTCCTCAAAGATAAATATTTTTATATCAACCAGCCTCAATAGTGGTCATTATTGAACATTTCTGGATTAACCTTGAGGTGAATGAGCTTAATGATATACACTTGTGAAGTTCAGCCTTCATATCACCCCTTTCCACTCCTCTTGCCCCTTTCAGCATCCTCCTCCCCTCCCTTTCCCACTGAGATATCCTGTGCAGACCTGACCTACTAATGCTCCCTCTTTCTGCCCTAATTTAACTGGCTGGTCCCTAATAGGTGCTCAAGCGTTCACAGAGTGATGTGTGAGCTTCTCTGTGATCCTCCCCTGACCCCAGCAATCAGGGTGACTGCCCGTCCCTGGGCTCTTGTAGCACCTGTGTTGTCCTCTATTGTAGGAACATCATGTAGTGGTTGCACACAGAGACTTTAATCAGAACTTGGTGTGACTCCAGGCTCTGCCTCATGCTATCTATGTGGACTTGGGCAAGCTCTTAACCTCTTTAAGCCTCAGCTCCCTCATCTGAAAACTGGGAATACTAAAATTACCTTAGTGTGATTGTTGTGAAGACTAAACAAGATAAAACATGTAATGTGATCAGCATAATACCTATACAGAGTAATTGTTCCATGGACATTTAGCCATTGTCATTGTTATTATTATAGAACTTTATTTCATTTAGGTGGGTGTCTGTCTCCCATTCTCGATTGTAAGCTCCTTGAGAGCAGGGACTACATCTTTGTTATCTCTGATTCCCAATCCCTAACACAGTAAGGGTTAATATATTCTGCTCAAAGGGTAATTTGTACATTTAAATGGGGCTGTTGTAAGGATTGTGCCCTAAATAAAGTGTCAATTTTGTTTCCCAAAAGGGGAAACTTCAGTTATATGTAAATCAAGGCTATTTCTACTATTTTACTCCTATGTCCATTTTTGCCCTTAAGGGAGGGAATACCACATTATTAGTCATTTCTGAGGGAGGAAGAGTTGCCCAAAGCCTAGGGCATTCCTGAGCCATGTTTTACTGGTGGGCAGAGTGACTGCATTTTGTAACAGGTGAGAGTTTGGGCTCTACTCTTTCTTCCACTCCGTGCCTTCATGCAGTGAGAGAGCAGGTTTGGCTGTCCTTCTGGTCAGCCATCCTGTTCTGTCTTGTCTGCCTGGATCTGTGGGAGGGAGGGGAGTGTGTAGGCTCTGCAGGCTCTATTTTTCTCAGTTTAGAAGAGAGGGCATAGGAAACCCCTCCTAGATTTTCAGAACTAAGCCCTGTTTCTTACAGGTGACATCTACTTGTGCACTATTACTCACTATTGCTGTGCACTATTACTCACTATTGCTGTGTTTCCCACTTCCACGTGTAGCTGAGGGAATCCCAGGATGGATAAGGGACATGTGCTATGATCCGGACTCTAAAATTCCACCCCAAATTGAAGTAGGGGACATGTGGGATGAACCTCAATATTTTCACAAACATTTCAAGAGTACATGACCCATGCCAGGGACCATGGAAAGGTGGCAACACTAATCCAGACACTCTTGAGACATTCTGAGAGGACTCTTGAGATGGGTGAGAGCAGAAGAGATTGACATGTTACTTTCTATCCTTCTGTTCTAATGGAATCACTTATGATGAGCCCATATGGCTTCTACAGTAATAAAGAAGTGATTGAAAGAAAACGGAGGCATTAACCTGGCTCAGCAGCAGGGAAGAGGAGCCAGGCAGGGAAACCCCTCCTCTTTTCTTCTCCTTTGAGCCATACTTCAACTCCTTCCTACTACATTTTGCTTCCCCTCATTGAGCCACTCTATTTCTCCCCAGAATCCTCTACATTTGTGAGTAAACAGCCTGTGGCTGGAAGTCAGGTGACCTGGATTCTCACCTAGTTCTGCCCCTAAATCGCCAGCCTTGGGACTCTGAGTCCTTAACTCTTCCAAGAGTCAATTTCTCATCTGGAAAGTAGATATAAATACGTAGTTCTTAGGAAACTGTCGGGTCCTGGCCAGATAATATATTTAAAATCTCCTTCCAAAGTACACAGTGCTAGGGACATCCCTGGTCCTCCAGTGGTTAAGACTTTGCCTTGCAATGCTGGGGGTGCAGGTTTGATTCCTGGTCAGGGAGCTAAGATCCCACATGCCTTGTGGCCAAAAAACCAAAACATAAAACAGAAGCAATATTGTAACAAATCCAATAGACCTTAGAAATGGTCCACATCAAAACAAAACACAAAGTATACAGTGTTATAAACAATGTCCCCACAGGTTTGGGAAGGTCTTGAAACACTTAGTCCAACCTCAAATCCCACATAGTCCCAAACCTACATAGCCCAACCCCAAAGAGTCAAGAGGAGAGCAGAGCTAAAGAGTCAAAGACAGTGAGCACATTCAAGTCTCAAGCCATAAGACTGGAATCCCAGATTGGGAGCAGGGAAAAGCAGGTTTAGTTCCCGATTTCTTCATGCTATGACCCCAAGTAAGTCTCAAAATCTTTAATTTCACAATTTAGAGTGAGAAGTCTTGAAGTTTATTTATTCCTGCCACCTCATGTATGTTTTTGTTTTTATTTTATGTTCAGGTTAATATTTTATTTCTTCCTCTGGTTGCTGGTTGCATTGTTATACCACCTTGCTTTATAGAGGTAGAAATTAAGGCTCAGAAAGTCTAGCAACCTCTCCTGGTTCTCAGTCCAGTGCTCTTCACACTACACACACCTTTTTGTAAAATGAGCCTTCAATTCTCAGCACCTGTGATTTGATAAAATTGTGACTCAAAGAAACTACATGAATTTCCCAGGGTTACATATATTGGTAGCTGTAGACCAGAAGGAGTCTGATCGCTTGCTCTTGGTTCCCACTGGGACACAAATGGGAAATCCAAACTCTAGTCCCCACATCCCCAGCTGAGCCCAGGCTTACAGGGTGTTCAGACTTGATAGGGGCTCTTTTTTTTTTTTTTTTTTTTTGCGATATGCTGGCCTCTCACTGTAGTGGCCTCTCCCGTTACAGAGCACAGGCTCCGGACGTGCAGGCCCAGCGGCTATGGCTCACGGGCCCAGCCACTCCGCGGCATGTGGGATCCTCCCGGACTGGGGCACGAACCCACGTCCCCTGCATCGGCAGGCGGACTCCCAACCACTGCGCCACCAGGGAAGCCCGATAGGGTCTCTTTTGCTAAAAGCTATGACTTCTGTGTTAAGTCATTTCTGTGGGGAGAATCCACCTACATATAATCCCTTAATTTCCACTTCCCTTTCAGCCCTTTCTTAGCCCCGGTTGCCTAGCAAACAACCCAGAGGCAAAGCTTATGTGCTAGTGCTTTACTGAGAGAGACAAGCCCAGGGCACCAAGAGTGAGGTAAAATGGGAAGCAAGGCAGGTAAGGAGGGGAGCAAACCCAAGCTGCTGCACTAGCAAGCTGGCCACAGCTTCACAGGAAACATGGCTGCTTGCTCAGCCATACAGGATATCTTCCAGGTAAGCCATGTGGAAAAATCCTGCCTCAGAGTACTCCTTTGGGGGAAAGAGAACAATGAAGTGTGTTTTAACAAGCCCTTTGGGCAATTCCATCCACATTCAAGGTTGAGAACCACTGCTCCACTGAAACAGTCACTCAGCTACAGACAAAACCTCCATCAGTTACAGTCACTTTAAGAGCTAAATACCATATAGGCAGCTAAAATCCTGTCACCTGGGTCATAAAATTAAAAAACGAGCTGCAGAAAAAGTCCTTCCTCCTTTAACAAACCTCCGTAACTAGAGTACAAGACAAACCACACATCCTGGCCCACCAAAACCTTTTCCATATGAATATTTCGTTCCTCCACATCCACTCTTACGTTGTTTCTAAATGTTTCTGGCCAATGTAGCAGATGCCTAAGTTTCTGAGATTGCACATTCCGAAACTGAAGGTGCATCCAGGGGCAAGGCCCATTCCCATATAACATTTGTTGTGAGAAATAGCATTGAAGAACACGTGACCTTTCTGCTGGCAGCTGACTGCCATGAGGGAAAAAAGCTGGAGTAAAACAGGTCCTCAGATCATTCTACCCAGCCTTATTGATCAGAGAAGTCATTTCATTTTCCTTGGTCAAAGGTTAGGAATTACACTAATGAATGCCACACAAGTCCTGAGAACTGCCTCCAGACTTCTTGATATGTAAACATTTGTTTGGGTTAAATTTTATATTCCAGAAAAAGATATGTTGGAGTCCTAACTCCCAATACCTCAGATTGTGACCTTCTTTGGGTCTTTACAGAGGTAATCAAGTTAAAATGAGGTCATCTGGGTGAGCCCTAATCCAATATGACAGTTGTCCTTATAAAAAGGGAAAATTTGAACACAAAGACAGACACGCACAGAGGGATACAATGTGAAGAGACACAAGGAGAAGACAGCCATCTACAAGCCAAGGGATGCCTGAGGCTATCAGAAGCCAGGAGAAAACCTGATCAAATCCTTACTTAGCTCCTTCAGAGGGAGGATAGCCCCACTGACACTTTGATTTTAGACTTCTGGCTTCCAGACTGGTGAGACAACAACTTTATGTTGTTCTGAGCCACCCGGGTTGTGGGACATTATTATGGCAGCTCTAGGAAACTCATACCTCTAAATGTCCTCAAGATTTACTGTGGTCAGGCATTCTGTTAGTTGCTGCCAAAAACGTTCCTAGTTGATACATCTTAGATGTATATACATATGTACTTAGGTGTATAACAAATCACCCCAAACTTAGCAGCTTGAAACAACAAAAACATTATCTCACACAGTTTCTATGGGTCAGGAATTCAGCAGTAGCTTAAGTGGGTGGTTCTGGCTCTGGTGAAAGTCTCGGGTGGTTAAAGTCAAGATGTTGGCCTGGGGACTTCTCTGGTGGTCCAGTGGCTAAGACTCTGCGCTCCCAATGCAGGGGGCCCAGGTTCAATCCCTGGTCAGGGAAGGGGATCCCACATGCTGCAACTAAGAGTTCACATGCCGCAACTAAAAAAGACCCCGCATACCACAAGTAAAAAAGATCCCACATGCCGCAATGAAGAACCTGCATGGGGCAACAAAGATCCCGCATGCGGCAACTAAGACATGGTGCAGCTAAATAAATAAATAAAAAGAGGTTGGCCTGAAAGCCTGACTGAGGCTGAAGGATCCGTTTCCCTCTACAACATCACCATGGATGTGACTTGGCTCTAAGGACTCCCATTCCATGTGTCTCTGTTTCACATTACAGATCCTATCAGAAGATAGGATACAATGGGTCCAACCTAGACCTGTTCTCCTCTGGGCCAACCACCTACCTCAGGGAAGATTTAAAGAACACAGATCTGGTTGCTGGGCCATGCTGCTGATTTGGGGGCAGCTCTCAGACAAGGAGCAATTGTGGGCTGGGTACCACCTACAGAGCTCCCTACCACAGGGCCCATCGTAAGCCATATTCACTAGCACAACATCTTAGAAGAGCTCTGGCTTGCAGGAGCCAACCCAAATCTTTGCCCCTGCTTATGAACTTCCTTATGTCACCCTGTTCTTATGTCCTTCAATGTCTTGACCAGAAAGAAACAATCTTTCCTGTGGCCAGCCATGATGACACCAAGAACCCAGAGAATGATAAACATGTCCTTACTTTTTCCTTAATACAGTCCTTCAGTGCAGACTGAATCAGCCTTAGGTGGGAAGTCCCAAGGCCCTCCTTTCCCTGGCTTCCTCCCTCTTCTCTTTCTACTCCTCTGTTCTGAGCTTCCCTGGTGGCGCAGTGGTTGCAAGTCCGCCTGCCGATGCAGGGGACACGGGTTCGTGCCCTAGTCCGGGAATATCCCACATGCCGCGGAGCGGCTGGGCCCGTGAGCCATGGCCGCTGAGCCTGCGCGTGCGGAGCCTGTGCTCCTGTGCTCCGCAACGGGAGAGGCCACAACAGTGAGAGGCCCGCGTACCGCAAAAACAAAAACAAAAACAAAAACAAAAACAAAAACACTCCTTGGTTCCCACCTATCACACCCCACCCCCACCCTCACCCTACCCACAGGCTTCAGGCTCCGGTTCCATTCTGACAGAGCCCCTTGTGGTCAATGTCTTAGAGACTGCATTCTCTTGGTGGTAGATGGAGCCTCCTTATAGCACTTCAAGTCTAGATAACTTTAGGTCTTGCAGATTCTTCAGAGTAAGACATCTGTAAGACAAACAGGGATTTATCCTGCTAATTCAAATCATCTCCCAGAATTCATTTTTTTAATTGAGGTATAGTTGATTGACAATATTATATTAGTTTCGGGTGTACAACATAGTGATTCACAATTTTTAAAGGTTATACTCCATTTACAGTTATAAAATATTGACTATATTCCCTGTGCTGTACAATATATCCTTGTAGCTTATTTATTTTACACATAGTAGTTTGTACCTCTTAATCCCCTGCACCCATCTTGTCCCTCCCCCATTTCCTCTCCCTACTGGTAACCATTAGTTTTCCATATCCCAGAATTCATTTTTATTCTAAGAGACCCTCGCCACAAGAAGGGTTCCACAACGTATCATTCTTTTTATCCCCTCTTCAAGTCTGGGTGTGTGTCTTATGACTCCTACTTGGTGTCTGTACCTGTGAAACATGATACTAACTCAGTGGGGGGAGAAGTGACTAATGGCAGTATGTGTCACTCCATGCAGCAGCCTCTAAATTCTCTAAATTATGAGCCTAGATGGAGACTGTCACTCAGGAGCCATTATGTCCCATGGCAGAGGCTGAGGGAAAAACACTAATTGGTATTGGAGAGGAGGTGGGCAGGGCGTGTGGGGTGGGAATCTCTTAGTCAGCGGCCCTGGTCCTATCCTAGAGAGAAGAATTTCTGGAATATGACAAAAGAAGTTATATCCAAATTAGTGGGTGATGGCTTCAAGATGAATAATATCTCAGCTATATTTGAGCTCCTGTTAAACATAGAAAATTATCCTACAAGAAGTAGCATTTAATCTGAGCTTTATTCTCTGCCAAGTGAGGCCATTTAAGGATATTTTAAAATGTTAAGCCTGCTAAAGTAGATTTGCCCTATTGGTGACAGTGGGAACAGATGAGAAAGTAATATGGCAAGGCAGGTCCCTGACTCCAAACCTGATCTTACTGTAGCATGGAAAGTCACCTTGGGTGAGGGAAGGTGAAGGCATGGGGTGGGGGGCCACACAGTCGGATGTGGAGTACTGCCAAGGGCCGGGTTTTGTTTTGAGTAGTGAGTTTATGGGTGCTTATTACATTATTAAAATTAACTAAATAAAAGTAAGTTATAAAGGAGGATGAGGGGTAGGGCAGAAGAGTCAGCCTTTAGCAACTACATGTTCCTATCTTTTAAATGGGATTTTTTTAATGTTTAGAAAATACTAGATTGATAAAAGAGTAAACATCTCTATAACCCTATTTTGTGTTGGATGTGAGAATTATAAACATTTCTCCCACCACCCCTCTAAATCCTGAAGGGGACCACAGTGGGGTTGGGGTGGGCATTTCCTAACTTAGAAAATGGCATTATAGTAGGCAGATCTTCTGTTTCATCAGCTCCCTCAATCCATTTGGTTAAAATATCCCTTTAAATATCTTCAAAAGTGTTTCCACACAAATATTTTCCATGATGTGAGTCTCAGTAATGAGCAAAGTGAGGTGAATGGACCCAGATCCTGGAACTCTCATGAGCTTGCTATTTAGGAATGATTAGGAAAGACTGGAACACCAGTTATTAAATGACTACATGAATGTAAAGGAGGGTGCTTTCACTCCATTCAAGCAAGAAAAAAGTAAAGGGCATTTGATGAGTGACAAGTAAAGTGTGGGGCCAATAATAAACTGCACCTCCCTGGCAAGTCACCTGGACAAACGTGCATTTCGTCTAAGGTGTGCCAGGCCCAGGCTGGGTGCTGAAAAGGTTGCAAACATGAATAAGGTGTGGTGCCTGCCCTCAAGGAGTTTGGAGTCTCACTGGGGAGATAGGTGTCTACACGGATAGCTATTTTATACAAAAACACAGAATTTGACCAGGAATTAAAAAGTGGGGGGTGGGGGGTGGGGAGATGGGGGAAGACAATGAATGCACAGTGAGAAGGGAAAGGACTAGTTTGGAAATTTGAGTCACCTTATGCTGGGGCCCAGAGGAAAAGCCAGGGAGAGCCTCATCTGAGAAGTCCATGAGTGAGGGGCTTGGAGAAGAGAGACAGGGATACCACATGCTCGAAGGCTTAGAAAGGGTGGATGAGAAGCAACGAAAACAAGAGACATGAGGAAGGGCAGCCTCTAAATCTGAATCACACTCTGGGCTTCCCAGAAGGCCCAAGGGTCCCTAAGAATGAAGTTAACATGGCCAAAATGATAGGAGGGTCAGGCATAGATGCTGGGAAAGACGAAAGGCTGCATCTGTCCTGGGACCCACCACCTGGGAGGCTGTCTGTGAAGGGGAAGCTCTGGTGCAGGGTAGGAGGCTCCCTGGTTGGAGAGGCAAATCGGGGTCTGGGTCAAGATACTTGTAGGAAGGTGCTGCTTGGGATGTGAGAAAGTACAGCCATCAGACTGTAGTGGCCAGGGACATGGTCTGGAATCCAACTTTTGCATTTATGTCTCATATCTTCCACTTTCTAGCTCCTTAATCTTGGATTAAAATTTAAACTCTGTTCCTCAGAGTTCTTTTCTGTAAAATGTGGACAATAAAATGACCTACCTCTTAGAGCTGAGATGAGCAGGAAATGAGTTGACAACTACTAGCATATAGTTAGCCCTCATCAGTGTTAGCTAGGATTAGCCTCTAGGCACTCAGCCTCAGTGCCCCACACCTGCCCGTCATCTCTCTATCCCCACATTCCATTTAATCCAGGGACAATTCATTCAATTGGTCAAAACGTGTACTACTGAGGCAGTGGGTTGGGGCTCTGTCTTCCTATGGGTCCACTAACACTTCTTGGCTCTACATCAGAGATGAAGCACACCTCCAGCACAGACCCCACCCTGGTGGGGAGCAGACAGCCACTGGAAAACAGGTGCCCTTGGTCTTGAGGGAGGCCCTATAGGAAAGCAGCTGTGGGCAGGGGCCTCATCCCCCATTGAACCCCACCACCACACCCACCATTCTTTAATTTTCTAAAAGAAGGAGACACTAAATATTTTCAATCACATTTTCAATATTTTCTTCTTCCCAATCAAGTAATTGATTTTTTATGGTCTCTGTGCAGCCAAACCTCTCTGCTAATGATAATCTGTATTTGCAGCTGCTCCCCATGCTAGCATCACTGCCTTAGCTCCACCTCAGATGATCAGGCATTAGATTTTCGTAAGGAGTGCACAACCTAGATCCCTCTCACGCACAGTTCACAGCAGGGCGCTCCTATGAGAATCTAATGCCGCCGCTGATCTGACAGGAGGCAGCACTCAGGCAGTAATGGGAGAAATGGGGGGCAGCTGTAAATATAGATGAAGCTTCGCTCGCTTGCCCACTGCTCACCTCCTTCTGTGTGGCCTGGTTCCTAACAGGCCACGGACCGGTACTGGTCCATGGCTCGGGGGTTGGGGACTCCTGTTCTAGTTCTACCTTCTCTCTGTTATTTTCCTTTACCTTCACATCCTATGTATTAAACTTTATTCTTTAGAAAACTATTTGCTTCTATATTTTAGGCTTTCTATTAAAAAAAATCTTGTAAAGATCTACCCTTTCTTTTCTTTTCTTGTATATTCCTTTAAAATGTTACTTGTTTAGATATTTTCAGTCTTAATATTTTCTGTTGAATTTAATTTTAGCTTAATCTTTTATTCTTAAGGTTTAAAAAGAAAAGCAACTTTGTTATTAACTGTATCAGTTATGTTTCAGAGCAGGAATGTGGCAGATTGTACTTCCTAAAAATGGCCACAATATTTCCATCCCACACGCTCTTCTAGAACTTTGCCACTCTTCCATCAAGAGGTTGTATCTTAAGTCTCCTCCCCTTGAACCTGAGAGGGTTGAACCTGGGTGGGTCTTTGTGACTGTCTCGACTACTACAGTATGGCAGAAGTGATGCTACAGACTTCTGAAGGTAAGTAATAAAGATGATCTCTCTCTCTCTCTCTCTCTCTCTCTCACACACACACACACACACACACACACACACACACACACACACACACACACACATACATACACACACTCATCCTTGGAACCCAACCACTGTGCTGTGAGGAGAGGCCCACGGGTATAGGAAGAGGCAACTCAGCTGACAGCCAGCACCAATTTGCCCTCTATATGAGTGAGTCCTCTTGAAAGTGCATAGTTAGCCTTCAGTAGAACCCTTCCAATGAGCTTTCCTTGCCAAGTCCTGCCCAAATCACAGATTTGTGAGCAAAATAAATGATTGTTGTTGCTTTAACAATTTTTTAAAAAATATTTATTTATTTATTTGGCTGTGTCAGGTCTTAGTTGCAGCATGCAGGATCTTCGTTGCGGCACACGGGATCTTTCATTGTGGCCCGCAGGATCTCTAGTTGTGGTGCACGGAGATGTAGAAGTGTAGCTGTTGAATCAAAGAAAATTCTTACTGTTTTCCTTGATTTTTAAAGCCATTTTTAATGTTTAAAAATTCGAACAAGGAGTTATATAAAGTAAAATGTAGAAATCCCTCCACAGCACTTCCCCAGAGTTAAATACTCCTAACAGTTTGATGTGTGTCCTTCAAGGCCTTCCTGTACGAATATGCAAACACACACACCAGAAACACATACACATAAATTGTTTGTTTTTCAAAAA
Organism: Tursiops truncatus; assembly: GCF_011762595.2. Classification (NCBI taxonomy): domain Eukaryota; kingdom Metazoa; phylum Chordata; class Mammalia; order Artiodactyla; family Delphinidae; genus Tursiops; species Tursiops truncatus. The sequence continues at coordinate 27,014,525 of NC_047047.1, forward strand.
TGGGATCATTTTATGTATATATTGTTCTGTGCTGCTTTTAAACTTAACAATATTTTAAAAACTTAAATGTATAATAATAGCATTATCACAAATAACTCTCTCTGTTTAGATACACTTCATTCTTTTTTAATGCCAATATGAATATTATTAAGCTTTTGCCTGTCTGAAGGGTAAAAATCTTCATCTCTTACATCTCATTGTTTGATTTTCATTTATCTTATTAACAATGAGGTTGAACATCTTTTATCTCTTTATCATTTGTATTGTTCCTTCTTTAAGTTGCCTGTCATATCCTCTGGCTATCTTTCTACTGGGTTGTCTTTTTAAATTTATTTGTAGGTATTAAGCCATGTCTATTAAATATATAGAGATTTTTTTCTCCAAGACTGTCCTTTGTTTTAAATTTTATGAAGGCTTTTGTCAAACATTTAAAATTTTCATATAGACAAACTTGCCAATTTTTTTCTTCCAAGTTTTATTTCATGCTTGCAAAGACCTTCCTCATGCCAAGATTATAAAAGTATTCTCCCATACAATTTTCTTTTGCCATTTTATAGTTTTAGGTTTGTTATATTTTTTTAATATGTCTGTAATTTACTTTTGAATATCTTATAAAATATGTATTCTACTTTTTCCTCTTCAGGTCTACCCTGTTCTCTCAATGCCATTTATTCAATAATCAAATTTCTGTCATTACTGTGACAATTTGTCTTTTATCATATTCTAAATTCCATATATATGTGAGTTGGTTTCTTAATTATTCCACTGATTTATTTGGGTATCTCTTGTTCAAACACTACATTATTTTAATAGGTTTTGATATTTAATAGCGCATTAGTCATAATTTTTAAAATTCTCTTGATTATTCTCTCATATTCTTCCAAACATACTTCAGAAATAATTTGTTAAATTGCACCCCAATTCCTAAAAAACCCCACACCTTATTGGCATTACTTTTTTTTGTATTCATGGATACCTTCCCCTACTACTTATGATAATACTACACCATTTACTCTAGATTTATAATATGTTCTGATATTAAACAGCATGACCCACCCATCCTTATTCTTTTCAAAAAGCATCTTAACTGCTCTTGGTTCTTTGCATTTTCATAAATACCTCATGATCAACTTATCAAGAACTCCAAAAAACATTATTTTGTTTGTTTTCACTATCAATGCATTTGGGGAAGTCTGTTATCGTAAAATTTCTTAATTTTCAATACATGAAAATGATAGATTGCCCCACTTAATTTAAGCTTTGTATAATGTCTCTCAATAAAATGTTATCAATTTCTTTATATTTTACTTTTTTGTTATATTTATACTTCAGTACTTCATATTTTTGTTTTTGGAAAATGATTGAATTTTTAAAATTCTGCTTTGTTTTCTTATCCTGTTACGTTTCATTTTCTAACTCATTCTTGCTGATATATAGAAAAATAGATTTTTATATGTTTACTTTGTATCAAGAAACTTTTATAAAGTCTCATAATTTCTCATAATTCATCTATTTATTCCTTTGGATATTTTCCTGTACATAATCATGTCATCTTTGCATTTTTTATTGGCACTGCATTAAATTTACAGATTAATTTGGGGAGAACTAACTGTGGCAGCTATGGAGGTGTGCCCCTTAAGTTTTGCTTCAGGAAAGAATGTGCTGTACAGCTGCATGGAGTGCAGATATAGCTGAGCCTCCAGCTGTTAGCACCTTTAAGGTTCACCTCAGCTTTCAAGCCAAGGCCATGCCTTTTCCAGGAAGGCTCCCACCAGTGACTGAGTACAGAGGGGGTATCAGGGTATCAGGCCACGTCTTCCCAGGGCAAGACTCTTGTAATGCGCATTTTTTGCTCTGGAACTCATCACTGGATTGACTGAAACCCTGTCAGATATGCATTGCAGGCTGACGCTCTCCTGCCTCTCTTTTATCTGTCACATATGTTACTCCCAAATAAACCCTGTGTACTCCTAACTCCATCTCAATGTCTGCTTCACAGAGAACCCACTGACACAGACACATTGACATATTTATAATATTGAGTCTTTCCAACCAAAAAAGCATATCTCCCCACTTATTCTATTTTTTAATGTCCTTCAGGAAATTTTTATAGTTTTCTTCATATTCATCTTACACATTCTTGAGTTTGTTACTAAATTTTTACAAAATTTCTCTCTTTTTTGCTGAAGTAAATGAGATCTTTTATTCACAGTTTTATTTATATATTTTGATGCTATATAGTAGGGCACAAGAGTTTATAACTGTTATATCTTTTTTTTTTAATTTAGTTTTGACTGCATTGGGTCTTCGTTGCTGTGCGCGGGCTTTCTCTAGCTGTGGCGAGCAGGGGCTACTTCTCATTGCGGTGTACGGGCTTCTCATTGCAGTGGCTTCCCTTGTTGCAGATCATAGCCTCTAGGTGCGTGGGCTTCAGTAGTTGTGGCTCATGGGCTCTAGAGTGCAGGCTCAGTAGTTGTGGCGCATGGGCTTAGTTGCGCCAAGGCATGTGGGATCTTCCTGGATCAGGGCTTGAACCTGTGTCCCCTGTGTTGGCAGGCAGATTCTTAACCACTGTGCCACCAGGGAAGTCCCTGTTACATCTTTTCATTGTCATTCATTTCTAAATCATTTCCCTTTTGGATTCCTCAAAACAAACAAACATAAAAGCAAACAATAACAACAACAAAAACCTACTTCCATCAGTAGGAGAATGGATAAACAAACGGTGGTATGTTCAAACAATGGCATGTTAGTCAGTGATTACCAAAAAAATGAATAAACTATTGATACATGCAAAACATGGAGTGGATAACTCTAACAGACATTGTGTTGAGCAAAAGAAGTCAGACACAAAACAGTATTTACTGAATTATTCCATGTCTATGAAGTTCAAGAGCAGGCAAAACTAATCTATCGGGATAGAATTGAGAAAAGTGGTTACCCCAATTGGAAAGGGGCACAAGGGAACTTTCTGGGGGATATAAATGTTCTATATCTTGATGGGGGTATAGAGTCATTAAACTGTACACTTAAGAGCTGCTCCTTTTACTGTATGTGAATAATAGCTCCATAAATAAAACACTTTTGTTTGGTTGGAGGACTCTGCTTTTCTTGCTGATCCTCCACCTAAATAAATGACTACCTCACTGTCAAACCCAGAACCCAAGAGTCAACCTTGATTCCTTCCTCTCCCTTCTGCCCGATGTGTAGCTAAGCACCCATATATGTCCATTATAGACTAGCTCCTAAACTGCTGTTGATTCTGAAAGCTTCTCCTTTCCTGTTGCTAACAGGGTTCAGGCCTCATGCACTTCTCTCACCTGAATTACTACAGCAGCCTCCTTCCTAACTGACCTCCCCTCCAGGTCACCTTCCATACAGGAGGCAGACTGATTTTTCTAAAATAAAACCTGCATCTCCTACGCAGCTTAAACCTCTTCAAAGGCATCTTATGGCCCTAGGGATAGAGTCCAGATGCTAAACATGCTTTAAAACGTCCTCTAGAGAGAGATTGGTTCAAGATGGCGGAGTAGAAGGACGTGCTCTCACTCCCTCTTGCGAGAGCACCGGAGTCACAACTAACTGCCGAACGATCATCGACAGGAAGACACTGGAACTCACCAAAAAAGATACCCCACATCCGAAGACAAAGGAGAAGCCACAATGAGATGGTAGGAGGCACACAATCACAATAAAATCAAATCCCGTAACTGCTGGGTGGGTGACTCACAAACTGGAGAACATTTATACCACAGAAGTCCACCCACTGGAGTGAAGGTTCTGAGGCCCACATCAGGCTTCCCAACCTGGGGGTCCGGAAACAGGAGGAGGAATTCCTAGAGAATCAGACTTTGAAGGCTAGTGGGATTTGACTGCAGGACTTTGACAGGACTGGGGGAAACAGAGACTCCACTCTTGGAGGGCACACACAAAGTAGTGTGCGCACTGGGACCCAGGGAAAGGAGCAGTGACCCCATAGGAGACTGAACCAGACCTACCTGCTAGTGTTGGAGGGTCTCCTGCAGAGGCAGGGGGTGGGGTGGCTGTGTCTCACCGTGAGGACAAGGACACTGGCAGCAGAAGTTATGGGAAGTACTCCTTGGTGTGAGCCCTCCCAGAGTCTGCCATTACCCCAACCAAAGAGCCCAGGTAGGCTCCAGTGTTGGGTTGCCTCAGGCAAAACAACCAACAGGGAGGGAACCCAGCCCCACCCATCAGCAGACAAGCAGATTAAAGTTTTACTGAGCTCTGCCCACCAGAGCAACAGCCAGCTCTACCCACCACCAGTCCCTTCCATCAGGAAACTTGCACAAGCCTCTTAGAACTACAATCCTGCAGCCTGTGGAACAAAAACCACATTCACAGAAAGATAGAAAAGATGAAAAGGCAGAGGGCTATGTACCAGATGAAGGAACAAGATAAAACAACTAAATGAAGTGGAGATAGGCAACCTTCCAGAAAAAGAATTCAGAATAATGATAGTGAAGATGATCCAGGACCTCGGAAAAACAACGGAGGCAAAGATCGAGAAGATGTAAGAAATGTTTAACAAAGACCTAGAAGAATTAAAGAACAAACAAACAGAGTGAACAATACAATAACTGAAATGAAAACTACACTAGAAGGAATCAATAGCGGAATAACTGAGGCAGAAGAACAGATAAGTGACCTGGAAGACAGAATGGTGGAATTCACTGCTGCGGAACAGAATAAAGAAAAAAGAATTAAAAGAAATGAAGACAGCCTAAGAGACCTCTGGGACAACATTAAACATGACAACATTTGCATTATAGGGGTCTCAGAAGGAGAGAGACAGAAAGGACCCGAGAAAATATTTGAAGAGATTATAGTCGAAAACTTCCCTAACATGGGAAAGGAAGTAGCCACCCAATCCAGGAAGCACAGAGAGTCCCATACGGGATAAACCCAAGGAGAAACACACTGAGACACACAGTAATCAAATTGGCAAAAATTAAAGACAAAGAAAAAGTATTGAAAGCAGCAAGGGAAAAACAACATACAAGGGAACTCCCGTAAGGTTAACAGCTGATTTCTCAGCAGAAACTCTACAAGCCAGAAGAGAGTGGCATGACATATTTAAAGTGATGAAAGGGAAGAACTACAACCAAGATTACTCCACCTGGCAAGGATCTCATTCAGATTTGATGGAGAAATCAAAAGCTTTACAGACAAGCAAAAGCTAAGAGAATTCAGCACCACCAAACCAGCTCTACAACAAATGGTAAAGGAACTTCTCTAAGTGGGAAACATAACAGAAGAAAAGGACCTACAAAAAACCCCAAACAGGGCTTCCCTGGTGGCGCAGTGGTTGAGAGTCCGCCTACCGATGCACAGGACTCAGGTTTGTGCCCCGGTCCGGGAAGATCCCACATGCCACGGAGTGGCTGGGCCCATGAGCCATGGCCGCTGAGCCTGTGCATCTGGAGCCTGTGCTCCCCAATGGGAGAGGCCACAGCAGTGAGAGGCCCGTGTACCGAAAAAAAAAAAAAAACCAAACAATTAAGAAAATGGTAATAGGAACATACATGTCGATAATTACCTTAAACATGAATGGATTAAATGCTCCAACCAAAAGACACAGGCTTGTTGAATGGATACAAAAACAAGACCTGTATATATGCTGTCTACAAGAGACCCACTTCAGGCCTAGGGACAGATACAGACTGAAAGTGAGAGGATGGAAACTCACATTCCATGCAAATGGAAATCAAAAGAAAGCTGGAGTAGCAATACTCATACCAGATAAAATAGACTTTAAAATAAAGAATGTTACAAGAGACAAGGAAGGACGCTACATAATGATCAAGGGATCAATCCAAGAAGAAGATATAACAATTATAAATACATATGGGGCTTCCATGGTGGCTCAGTGGTTGAGAGTCTGCCTGCCGATGCAGGGGACACGGGTTCGTGCCCTGGTCCGGGAAGATCCCACATGCTGCAGAGCAGCTGGGCCTGTGAGTCATGGCCGCTGAGCCTGTGCATCTGGAGCCTGTGCTCCACAACGGGAGAGGCCACAACAGTGAGAGGCCCATGTAACGCAAAAATAAATAAATAAATATATGCACCCAACATAGGAGCACCTCAATACATAAGGCAACTGCTAACAGCTATAAAAGAGGAAATCGACAGTAACATAATAATAGTGGGGGACTTTAACACCTCACTTACACCAATCGACAGATCATCTGAGCAGAAAATTAATAAGGAAACACAACCTTTAAATGACAACAATAGACCAGATAGATTTAATTGATATTTATACGACATTCCATCCAAAAACAGCAGATTTCACTTTCTTCTCGAGTGTGCATGGAACATTCTCCAGGATAGATCACATCATGGGTCACAAATCAAGCCTCAGTAAATTTAAGAAAACTGAAATCATATCAAGCATCTTTTCTGACCACAACGCTATGAGATTAGAAATCAATTACAGGGGAAAAAAATGTAAAAAACACAAACACATGGTGGCTAAACAGTATGTTACTAAATAACCAAGAGATCACTGAAGACATCAAAGAGGAAATTAAAAAATACCTAGAGACAAATGACAATGAAAACATGACATTCCAAAACCTATGGGATGCAGCAAAAGCAGTTCTAAGAGGGAAGTTTATTGCAATACAAGCCTACTTCAAGAAACAAGAAAAATCTCAAATAAACAATCTAACCTTACACCTAAGGGAACGAGAGAAAGAACAAACAAAACCCAAAGTTAGCAGAAGGAAAGAAATCATAAAGATCAGAGCAGAAATAAATGAAATAGAAACAAAGAAAACAGTAGCAAAGATCAATGAAACTAAAAGCTGGTTCCTTGAGAAGATAAACAAAATTGATAAACTATTAGTCAGACTTAACAAGAAAAAGAAGGAGAGGACTCAAATCAACAAAATTAGAAATGAAAAAGGAGAAGTTACAAGAGACACCGCAGAAATACAGAGCATCCTAAGAGACTACTACAAGCAACTCTATGCCAATAAAATGGACAACCTGGAAGAAATGGACAAATTCATAGAAAGGTATAACCTTCCAAGACTGAACCAGGAAGAAATAGAGAATATGAACAGTCCAATCACAAGTAATGAAATTGAAACTGTGATTAAAAATCTTCCAACACACAAAAGTCCAGGACCAGTTGGCTTCACAGGTGAATTCCATCAAACATTTAGAGAAGAGCTAACACCCATCCTTCTCAAACTCTTCCAAAAAATTGCAGAGGAAGGAACACTCCCAAACTCATTCTATGAGGCCACCATCACCCTGATACCAAAACCAAACAAAGATACTACAAAAAAAGAAAGTTACAGACCAATATCACTGATTAATATAGATGCAAAAATCCTCAACAAAATACTAGCAAACAGAATCCAACAACACACTAAAAGGATCATACAACATGATCAAGTGGGATTTATCCCAGGGATGCAAGGATTCTTCGATATACGCAAATCAATCAATGTGATACACCATATTAACAAACTGAAGAATAAAAACCATATGATCCTCTCAATAGATGCAGAAAAAGCTTTTGACAAAATTCAACACCCATTTATGATAAAAAAAAAAAACTCTCCAGAAAGTGGGCATAGAGGGAACCTACCTCAACGTAATAAAGGCCATATATGAAAAACCCACAGCAAACATCATTTGCAATGGTGAAAAACTGAAACCATTTCCTCTAAGATCAGGAACAAGACAAGGATGTCCACTCTCACCACTATTATTCAACATAGTTTTGGAAGTGCTAGCCATGGCAATCAGAGAAGAAAAAGAAATAAGAGGAATACAAATTGGAAAAGAAGAAGTAAAACTGTCACTGTTTGCAGAGCACATGATACTATACATAGAGAATCCTAAAGATGCCACCAGAAAACTACTAGAGGTAATCAACGAATTTGGTAAAGCTGCAGGATACAAAATTAATGCAAAGAAATCTCTTGCACTCCTATACACTAATGATGAAAAATCTGAAAGAGAAATTAAGGAAACACTCCCATTTACCATTGCAACAAAAAGTGTAAAATACCTAGGAATAAACCTACTTAGGGAGACAAAAGACCTGTATGCAGAAAAGTATAAGACTTTGCTGAAAGAAATTAAAGAGGATACAAACAGATGGAGAGATATACCATATTCTTGGATTGGAAGAACCAATATTGTGAAAATGACTATACCACCCAAAGCAATTTACAGATTCAATGCAATCCCTATCAAATTACCAATGGCATTTTTTACAGAACTAGAACAAAAAATCCTAAAATTTGTATGGAGACACAAAAGACCCCAAATAGCTAAAGCAGTCTTGAGGGGAAAAAACACAGCTGAAAGAATCAGACTCCCTGACTTCAGACTATACTACAAAGCTACAGTAATCAAGACAATATGGTACTGGCACAAAAACAGAAATATAGATCAATGGAAAAGCATAGAAAGCCCAGAGATAAACCCATGCACCTATGGTTAACTAATCTATGACAAAGGAGGCAAGGATATACAATGGAGAAAAGACAGTCTCTTCAATAAGTGGTGCTGGGAAAACTGGACAGCTACATGTAAAAGAATGAAATTAGAAATCTCCCTAACACCATACACAAAAATAAACTCAAAATGGATTTGAGACCTAAATGTAAGACTGGACACTATAAAACTCTTAGAGGAAAACATAGGAAGAACACTCTTTGACATAAATCACAGCAAGATCTTTTTTGATCCACCTCCTAGAGAAATGGAAATAAAAACAAAAATAAACAAATGGGACCTAATGAAACTTCAAAACTTTTGCAAAGCAAAGGAAACTACAAACAAGACAAAAAGACAACTCTCAGAATGGGAGAAAATATTTGCAAATGGATCAACGGACAAAGGACTAATCTCCAAAATATATAAACAGATCATGCAGCTTAATATTAAAAAAACAAACAACGCAATCCAAAAATGGGCAGAAGACCTAAATAGACATTTCTCCAAAGAAGACATACAGATGGCCAAGAAGAACATGAAAAGCTGCTCAACATCACTAATTATTAGAGAAACGCAAATCAAAACTACAATGAGATATCATCTCACACCAGTTAGAATGGGCATCATCAGAAAATCTACAAACAACAAATGCTAGAGAGGGTGTGGAGGAAAGGGAACCCTCTTGCACTGTTGGTGGGAATGTAAATTGATACAGCCACTGTGGAGAACAGTATGGAGGTTCCTTAAAAAACTAAAAATAGAATTACCATATGACCCAGCAATCCCACTACTGGGCATATACCGTGAGAAAACCATAATCCAAAAAGACACATGCACCCCAATGTTCACTGCAGCACTATTTACAATAGCCAGGACATGGAAGCAACCTAAGTGTCCATCAACAGATGAATGGACAATATATACAATGGAATATTACTCAGCCATAAAATGAAACAAAATTGAGTTATTTGTAGTGAGATGGATGGACCCAGAGACTGTCATACAGAGTGAAGTAAGTCAGAAAGAGAAAAACAAATATCATATATTAACATATATACATGGAACCTAGAAAAATGGTACAGATGAACCGGTTTGCAGGGCAGAAATTGAGACACAGATGTAGAGAACAAACATATGGACACCAAGGGGGGAAAGTGGCAGGGGGTGGGGTGGGTGATGGTGTGATGAATTGAGAGATTGGGATTGACATATATAAAATAATATGTATTAAATGGATAACTAATAAGAACCTGCTGTATAAAAACAAATAAAATAAAATTCAAACAAAAGGTCCTCTATGATCCTGAGTCTGCAGCCTGACCCCACTTCCCCACTTCCTAGCCTCTTTTACACCTTATGCTCCAGCCATCATGGCTTTCTGTCAGTTCCCTGAATCCTTCTCTCTCCTCCACCCCTCTTTCTCTTACCTTCTGGCCTTTTCACATGCTATCCCTTTGCCTAGAACATTCTCCCCATGCAACTTTTCCTTTTTTCTTGGCTAACATTTTACTCAACTTTCTGGTTTCAATTAGAATGTCACTTCCTTGAGGAAGCTTCCCCCAAATTTCTTGGCTAGATAACTACCTTCTGCCTCATTCTATGATCCCAAACCACCCTCTCCTTCCCCTAGTTTCACATGCATCACACATTTCTGTAATAATCTACTGAAGTATTGATAAGCTAAGTCCTCAATAAATAAATGAGTGAAGGAGAGCAAGGATTAGAAGAAAAGAGCTAGTCATAAAATTTTGGTCATGGGTTGGATAGGGAGGGTAAGAGGGAGACGCAAGAAGGAGGGGATATGGGGATATATGTACATGTATAGCTGATTCACTTTGTTATACAGAAGAAACTAACACAACAATGTAAAGCAATTATGCTCCAATAAAGATGTTAAAAAAAATTTAGGTCATGGACGTCAGAGTATACTATGAAGCTACAGTCATCAAAACAGTATAGTAATGGCACAAAAACAGACATATAGATCAATGAAACAGGATAGAAAGCTTAGAAATAAACCCATGCACTTATCTACGACAAAGGAGGCAAGAATATACAATGGAGAAAAGACAGTCTTTTCAGTAAGTGCTGCTGGGAAAACTGAACAGCTACATGTAAAATAATGAAGTTAGAACATTCTGTAACACCATATACAAAAATAAACTTGAGATGGATCAAAGATCTAAATGTAAGATCAGATACTATAAAACTCCCAGAGGAAAACATAGGCAGAACACTCTTTGACATAAATCACAGTGATATTTTCTTTTGATCCAACTCCTACAGTAATGGAATTTTTTTTAAAAAAGGGACCTAATTAAACTTAAAAGCTTTTGCACAGCAAAGGAAACCATAAACGAAACAAAAAAGACAACTTATGGATTGGGAGAAAATATTTGCAAATAATGCTACTGACAAGGGATTAATTTCCAAAATATACAAACAGCTCATACAACTTAATATAAAAAATACAAAACAATTTTAAAAATGGGCAGAAGAGGAACTTCCCTGGTGGTCCAGTTGTTAAGACTCCATACTTCCACTGAAGGGGGCACAGGTTCAATCCCTGGTTGGGGAACTAAGATCCCATATGCTGTGTGGCGTGGTCAAAAAAAAAAAATGGGCAGAAGACCTAAATAGATATTTCTCCAAAGAAGACATACAGGTGGCCAACAGGCACACGAAAAGATGCTCAATATCACCAATTATTAGAGAAATGCAAATCAAAACTACAATGAAGTATCACCTCACACCAGTCAGAATAACCATCATTAAAAAGTCTACAAATAATAAATGCTGGAGAGAGTGTGGAGAAAAAGGAACCCTCCTACACTGTTGATAGGAATGTAGATTGGTGCAGCCACTATGGAGAACAGTATGGAGGTTCCTTAGAAAACTAAAAATAGAGTTGCCATCTGATCCTGCAATCGTGCTCCTGGGCATTTATGTGGAGAAAACTCTAATTTGAAAAGATACATGCACCTCAATGTTTATAGCAGCATTATTTACAATAGCTAAGACATGGAAGCAACCTATGTGTCCACTGACAGATAAATGCATAAAGAAGATGTGGTACATATATACAATGGAATATTACTCAGCCACAAAACAGAATGAAGTAAAAAAAAGAATGAAATACTGCCATTTGTATGGACCTAGAGATTATCACACTAAGTGAAGTAAGTCAGAGAAAGACAAATATCATATGATATCATTTATATGTGGAATCTAAAAAAATGATACAAATGAACTTATTTACAAAACAGGGAAAGACTCACAGACATAAAAAACAAACTAATGGTTACCAAAGGGGATGAGGCAGAGATAAATTAGGAGTTTGGGATTAACATCTACACACTATTATATATAAAATAGATAAACAATAAGGATCTACTGTACAGCACAGGGAATTATATTCAGTATCTTGTAATAACCTCTAGTGGAAAAGAATCTGAAAAAGAATATATATATATGTATATGTATATACATATATATACACATGTATATGTGTGTGTGTATGTGTGTGTGTGTGTGAATCACCTTGCTGTACACCTGAAGCTAACACAATGTTGTAAATTAACTATACTTCAATTTTTTTAATGGTTTTTTTAAAAAGCCATGTGGAGCAGAAAAATGGGCTGGCTAAGCAAGCCCTACACAAATTCCTTACCCACAAAAATAATGAGATATAATAAAATGGATGTTGTTTTATACAGAAAAATAAATTCAGGTCATGGTGACCAGTCCCACCCCCATATAAGGAGGTGCCCAGAAAACATAGGGAGCACATCTGGGCTTGTCAGGATTATCCACTATTTCCTTTTTTTTTTTTTTTAACATCTTTATTGGAGTATAATTGCTTTACAATAGTGTGTTAGTTTCTGCTTTATAAAAAAGTGAATCAGCTATACATATACATATATCCCCATATCTCTTCCCTCTTGTGTCTCCCTCCCTCCCATCCTCCCTATCCCACCCCTCTAGGTGGTCACAAAGCACTGAGCTGATCTCCCTGTGCTATGCGGCTGCTTCCCACTAGCTATCGATTTTACATTTGGTACTGCATATATGTTCATGCCACTCTCTCACTTTGTCACAGTTTACCCTTCCCCCTCCCAGTGTCCTCAAGTCCATTCTTTAGTAGGTCTGTGTCTTTATTCCCGTCCTGCCCCTAGGTTCTTCAGAACCTTTTTTTTTTTTTAAGATTCCATATATATGTGTTAGCATACAGTATTTGTTTTTCAGTTTCTGACTTACTTCACTCTGTATGACAGACTCTAGGTCCATCCACCTCACTACAAATAACTCAATTTTGTTTCTTTTTATGGCTGAGTAATATTCCATTGTATGTATGTGCCACATCTTCTTTAGCCATTCATCTGTCGATGGACACTTAGGTTGCTTCCATGTCCTGGCTATTGTAAATAGAGCTGCAAAGAACATTGTGGTACATGACTCTTTTTGAATTATGGTTTTCTCAGGGTATATACCCAGTAGTGGGATTGCTGGGGTGTATGGTAGTTCTATTTTTAGTTTTTTAAGGAACCCCCATACTGTTCTCCATAGTGGTTGTATCAATTTACATTCCCACCAACAGTGCAAGAGGGTTCTCTTTTCTCCACACCCTCTCCACCATTTATTATTTGTAGATTTTTTGATGATGGCCATTCTGACTGGTGTGAGGTGATACCTCATTGTAGTTTTGATTTGCATTTCTCTAATGATTAGTGATGTTGAGGATCCTTTCATGTGTTTGTTGGCAATCTGTATATGTTCTTTGGAGAAATGTCTATTTAGGTCTTCTGCCCATTTTTGGATTGGGTTGTTTGTTTTTTTGATATTGAGCTGCATGAGCTGATTGTAAATGTTGGAGATTAATCCTTTTTCATTTGCTTCATTTGCAAATATTTTCTCCCATTCTGAGGGTTGTCTTTTCATCTCGTTTATGGTTTCCTTTGCTGTACACAGCTTTTAAGTTTCATTAGGTCTCATTTGTTTATTTTTGTTTTTATTTCCATTTCTCTAGGAGGTGGGTCAAAAAGGATCTTGCTGTGATTTATGTCATAGAGTGTTCTGCCTATGTTTTCCTTATCCACTATTTCTTAACTGGATATACTGCTTCTCACATCACCTCTCATTGCTACAGAAAGTGCACAATTGTGCTTCGGCTGCCTAATTTGTTAATTCTAGCTCTCAGTCCTCAGACTGTAGGTAGAGCAGATAACATACTCCCATTTTCACAGGTGAGGAAATGCAAGCACAGAAAGATTGGGAATTTGTTCAAGGTCACAGAACAAGCTAACAGCAGAGCTGAGTTGGAATCTGCTCCCCTGACTCCAGGCTTGAGGTCACTACTCTATTACGGGATTCTCTATGACCCTGCAGGCCGTGTGTGCCTAGTCTGGCTTTCATGGGGACTGGATGTAGAAGTCCTGTTGACGTTCCCTCCATTCCCTACCTCCCTGTTTCAGAAACCTGCTGTACATGATTGATAAATCCGGTTCTGTTCTGGGCCCCAGCTTGCTGCTATCTGGGCAGGGGCCCCTGGGGCCTTCCCCCTCATGCCCTGACTGAGGAAAGGTCCCTGCTAGAGTCTTCACATGGCACACCACATGCATGTGCGGGACCCACTGGTTGCCAAGCCAAATATGGCTCCAGATTATTCTAGGAAACAAATACATTGTTTTGCTTTGGATTGCAGGAATTGCTAATTAGGGCTTTTTATTTTGGGCAGTGCTCCTTGGAGCTCGCAGACAGATGGAGTATGCAACTTGCTCCAGGGGCATTGTTAAGCAGAGGGAAATATCCACTTCTGCCCCCATTATGAGAACCTGCAGAGCCCACTGCTGCCCAGCTCCTGCCCTCAAGACCTGAGATGGAGGCCTCTTGGGAGGCTTCCTGGCTCCCACTGGTTTCCCCTTCTCCAGGAATTGCTCTCAAAACCCAAGTGTAAGCCCCTAGTGGTCTTGTCAGGTATATTACTCTGACCCCTAGCCAGATCATTGTCCTAGGAAGGACAGCAGAGGTCTTTCCTGGGATCTCCTACCTGGAATTGAGAATGAGAACCCACTCATCACAGGAGGTGGGCATGGAGAATACAGAATCTGCTAGTGGCCAGGGTTTCAGTCATCAGTAGGAGAAAAGAGGAAGAGCTGAAAGTATTTGAAAAACTCTTTGCCTCTGGTTCCACTAGCTCCTGACACCAGCTGTGTCCGTACTCCCTTGCAGGTTGGTTGGTTGACACTCCCTTGGATTCTGTGAGCTGATAAATTCTTTTCTTTTCTTTTCTTTTTTTGTCTAAACTAATTCAGGTTGCATTTCTATCACTTGCAAGCAGAAGCCTAGATTAGTGGTGGACAGTGTTCAGGGACACACAGAGGACTCAGGCTATGGCTCAGTGGCCCAGCTGTAGATTAACTGCCTGAGTATTTTGGAGTTATGTTGTCAGATCCAAGTACACTGACTAATCTACTTCAAAGCAGTTTAAGGAACCCTATTACAAGATGGGAGAGGAGAGATGATAAAAAATAGGAGATGAGCGCAGGTGAGAGGAAGCAGGAGGAGGCGAGGGAGAAGAGAAGCACACCAGGTTGGTTTAATGGGCTTCTTTCTGATTCTGCTTCTGTTCTAGAGCTATAGGCCTCTCAGTCTACTCTCAGCCTCTTTTTCTCCTTCTCAGCTCATGAATTGAAAACCAATGTTCTGAACACCATTACCTAATCAGATAAAAACACATATCAAGATCCAAGTCCATTACTGCCCATGAAGGGAGAACCAGGCTTAGAGACAAAGGGGTGGTGGGAGGCTGATTCCAAATACCAGGGTGGGTAGCAGCATGGAGACATCATTCTGTCCATCCCCCTGCCTCTGACCCTCCTAGAACCCATTCTAGTCACACCTCTTCTGTGATCAGCTCTGTCCAATGTTGATTTTGCCCAAGGAGGAATGTAGAATGGAAGATAAGAGAAAGGATAACCTCCCTCTCTCCTGTGGGAGAAAAGCTTAGAAGCTGCTTTGGAAGAAACTAAGAAGCTTTTCCTGAATGGTTTGCAGCTGCCTTGTTCTCCTCTCCACCTCCCCCACGACCCAAACTAGAAAAAAACAAAACTAAGGAGGGTGCAGAAGCCCCTATACCCCATGTCCCCACGCCAGTCCACATGAGAACAGCTTCATCTCTAGTGCCCAGTGCGGGGTTTTAAGTAGCATGAGGAAGGCTCCCACTCAGATGTCTTTGGGTGAGGCATTAGGCTCCTAGATCACAGAAAAGGAAATAAAGAGCAAGGCCCTGTGAAAAGTACCTTGTCTTTACTGATAACTTTTAGAATGCAAATTTAAATATCACAGGGATACCTTTTTCTGCTTACCAGTTGGCTCTCATGTGCTGCTCTCTGTTCTGCAAATTGGAACAATCTTTTTAGAGGAAGGTTTGACAACATATATAGTACTTTTAAATATTTCTACCTTGACCTAGGAATTCTACTTTTTGGAATCTATTCTATGGTTATGGTTTGTATATTATGGCTATACAAATCCTGGCACTCTCATTAATCTTAACCTTGTACACTCGGATAAGTTTCTTAACCTCCTCATGCCTCGATTTCCCCATCACTATCTCCATGAAGTAGAGATAGTAATAGTACTTAGCAAGTTGTTGTGAGGATTAAATTGTGAGTATATGTAAAGCTCTCAATACCCAGTTAATAGTGCCCACAGTAAGTGGTATACAAATGTTAGCCAGCATACTGTATTATTATTACCCTTATCAGTACACCAAGTATACATAAAGGGCTATGCACAGCCAGATTCTTCATAATAGTGAAAAAAAGGAACTATCGAGTTAAAAAATTAGGTACATCTACATGATGGAATACTCTGAAGCAATTGTTATTAATACTATAGATTAGTCTGTACCATGATTGGGGGAAAAAAGAAACTGTTCAAGGTACAATGTCAAGTTAGTTACAAGAGTATATATAGTATGATACCATCGGTATCAATAATGATGAGGATAACGACGCTACAGCTGAATAGATGAATGTTGAATGAATATGCATGAAGAAAAATCTATAGGAATCGACCTAAAACTTTTAAGCTGTATATATCTGGGTAGAGAAGGGAAAGATATTTTCACTTTTTGCATTATAAATTTTAACATGTTTGTCTTTTTCCAGCGAGCCTATGTTACTTGTGTGGTCATTAAGAAAAATAATAGTAGTGAGAACCCAAACCACAAACCAACAACTGAACATGGTCAGGGAAGAGGGAGGGGACAGAGAAGGACCCTGATGATGGGTACCTTGCCTCAGGGACAGATATTGGGCTCCTTCTGGCCTAGTGGTCAGTGAAGCCTAGGGGCACCGCAGGGTCTTGGGGACAGGAGCTGTGTACTGCAGAAGTTGCAGCTGGAGGCAAACTTCATCTTTGCTACAGCCTCAATGGCCTTATTCTGTGTTAGTCTGATGTCTGGATCTTGCCTCTGCCCATGCTTTTAAATAAATCCTTTAGGGAGAGAAAATGAGAGGCAGTGGAAGGGGGTATGGGAGAGAAGAAGAAAGGAGAGGAAGAGGGGCCAGAGGAGAGAGAAGAGGAAGAGAGGAAAGAAAAATGCTACGTGCCTGCATCTCCATGGCCCCAGGAAGTGGGACGTGGAGCTGCTCCTCAGCATTCTGTGCCAGGAGTCGCCATGGAGACTGAGCGCTGGCCTCTACGTGATTAATACTCTGAGGCAGCTGTCTTCTTGGAGTCTTTTAAAATATACACTATTATTTGAACACAATGATATTTAGAGCAGAAAGATCAAGGTGGGGAGTGGGGGAGGAGACAGTTGCATTACCAGAATGATGACAGGGGCTGGGCTCTTCCCAGGAGACAGAAAAGGGAGGCTTACTTCTCTGATCCCTCTCCTTCTGCCCTCCCCAGAGCTTCCAGTCTCATCCACTGCGACATGAGCATCAGCATCCAAAGGGCCCATGCAGCGCCCCTGGCACAGGGCTGTATTCAATGAACATTTGATGAATGAATTTGTTCATTCATTAATTCATTCAGTAATTGTCTATTCGGTGCTTGTCTAGAAAGTAAACTCTCCTTCCATCACCTTTTCCCATGGAAATCCAAAATTTCCTCTCAGCCTCCCCAGGGTCACATACACACCATCACCACCACCACCTTTCACAATGGCTCCCAAGAACCTGGAATGCTCTCCTCCTCAGCACGTGTCTGATGCGACCCACAGTGTTCCTAATGGCAGTCACTCCAGAGAATTCTTGCAGGGATGGAAACCAGCCAGATGGAGTTTGCACATTTGAAAATCTAGAGGAAGATTCTCCACCTAAAGCCATCTTAAAGTTAAACTCTTTGTAAAATGAATGATCTTTTCCTAAATTATCTTGTGGAGTAGGCTAGCCCGGGCTTGACTCTCAGTTCCACCACTGAATAGAAGTATAGCCTTGAGTGAGTTGTTTAACCTTTTCAAGTCTGTTTCCTCATCTGTGAAATGGGTCTTAATTTCCCTATTCCATAGAGCTTTTGTAATGATTAAGTGATATGTTTGTAGAGTGCTCAGTGTATGAGATTTCCCTCTTGTGTGTAAATTCGTGTTTTTATATTTGAAGTGTGAATTAAAGTAGAGCTCATAGATCTAAACTCCTCTCTCTTCCATGCCCACCCAAAGACCTTTATTCTATCTGGGCCCAGAATCTTTCTTTTCTTTTTTTTTATCTTGGTCATGCCACGCAGCTTGCAGGATCTTAGTTCCCCGACCAGGGACTGAACCTGGGCCACAGCATTGAAAATGCCAAATCCTAACCACTAGACCACCAGGAATCTATTTTTAAGCTGTTAAAATTTGGGAGTAAGATGGACTGAGCTGGGAAGGGCTACAAAATGCCCATTCCCTCTTTATATTCCCTCCTCCTCCTCAAGGAGCCAAATGTAGATGCAACTGCCCTCCAGAGGTAACCATCCCATGTGCGAGAGTATGTGTATGTGTGTCTGCTGAAGGTGAGGGGCACAGGGGTAGGAATATGGGCCAGCCCACATCCAGAGCACAAGCTGTGTCCCCCACCTCCTCTCCTATTCCCTCTTTCCTCCCCAGCTCTGCCTGCAGGCCTGGCCTCTAACAAGAGGAAGCTGGACCTTTGTCTTAACACAGACCTAGCCCAACTGCCCTTGGCAAAGAGCAGCAATGGCCTGGGAACGTGCCAAAGGAGTAGGAGAATTATCCATGACTAAGAAGGAGGAGGAATGCCGCGGCAGAGGGAAGAACAGCAGAGGGATGGAGAACCTGGGGCTGGCCAATCTGGCCTGACGGGGCAACCTGGCGAGCCCTGGACACCGGCCTAGCCAAACTCCTCCACTCCCCCTCCCTCCCAGGCAGCAAGATGCCAGCATGGATTTGAGACATGTGTGCCCTGTATGTGTGGTGTGGGATCACCTGGCCTTAGCAATGCATTTGGATTAGAATCAAACCCAGAGTCTGAAATACAGTATAAAGGACATGCTGCCCTGTGTGTCTAATCCTTACAGACAAGTGCTGGGTTTCTGCATTTCCTAAATGGAAACACATGTGCTGCTAACATAGACCTATGTCTGTGGCATTTGTTAGGTCATGCTGCACGTGCATGATTTCCAGACACAAGAGGATAAATGCAGGTGTGTCAGCATGTATTTTGCAGGTGATTATGTGATGACATATTCTGTGAACACACTTGTAGCATTGTTTTGGGGTGGTGGGTAGGGCAGCTAGGGATGGAGATGGATCTCACAGTGCAGCTAGCAATGGAGATAGGTCTCACAGTCATTGTAGAATAAAAACCAAAATCCACCTTCTGGTCCATAGTAAGCACTTAAGGAATGAATACTGAATGAACAAACATTGAGAAGCTGAATGAATGAATGTTTGCAAAATGAACACAGGGTGAAAGACCTGAGAATTTGGTGGAGTTTGGGCATTCTTGGCACTCTCCCTTGAAAAAGGAGGCTGGGCAAGGGGGGCTGGGAGATACACTGCCAGTCATGCTGTAGCCCATCACCCCTGAATGGCTTTGTGCCCATTCCTAAGAAAGTAGAGAAGTAAGAGGGAATCCCAGCCCTGCCCCTCCTACCTTCTGGCACCCAGAGTCCCAAGAATTGATGCTCTTCATAAAAAAAACATACTATCCCATGTATATACCTAATCCCCTAATTTGGTCCAGAAAGGAGTTAAGTGAACTATAACACAAAATAAAATGAAAAATTTAAAAAGATGAGAAGATAAAACAAAGGGAAAACCATAGCAGAAGAGAGATGAGATCAGGAGAGTAGGCAGGCTTCTTTGCAGGGGTTGACTAGCCTTCTGCAGCCAATATCCACGGCTTCCATAAGGATATGAAATATATTTTTTAAGTTTTTCAGAAGCAGCCCAATTATTCCAGGAACTGATTCCAGGGAAATATAGCCTGTAGATTCTCCGTGTGCTCCTGAGAACAACACCCCTAGAGTAAAGCCATTTATACAAAGGTAGGAAAAAAAGTTTACTACACAAGCATCTCACACCCTGTAGGTGAGAGAAGAGGGAGCAGGAATTGGCCTTACTTCTCTGGAGGACAATTGCCAGTTGTATCAAAATTTTACATACTCTTTGACCCAGAGTTACACTCGTTGGAATTTATCCCACAGATATATTCACATTTATTTACTCAAGGACTACAACAACGATGACAAGCAAAAGGTTGGAAACTTCCTATACGTTAATGGATAGGGGACAAACTTACCTCCCTTACAGTGGAGTACTATACAGCCTTAGAAAAGAATGACCAACCTCTCTGTTTGGACATGGAGCAATCGCTCGGCTATTATAAGCGGGGGGAAATTCTATTGCAGGACAGTGTGTATGCTTGCAATATGCATAATTTTTTTCTTAAAGAATACACAGGAAATTTAGACGTGGCTACCTCAGGAGGGAGGTGAGTAGAGAAAAGAGAGACTTTTAATTTTCAATTTATACCTTTCTGTGCTAATTGACGTTTTCTCTCACGATATGATCCTTTTTAATTTAAATAAGTTATTTTTCCTAGAACAAGCTAAACAACAAAAGACTATTAAGAATATGAAAAACACACAGATGTGAGCAAATAATGAATAATGGCAATAATCCCTACGGTTTATTGAGTGCCCCGTGCCTAGAATTTCATATGCTCTAACCCAATTAATCTTTATAGCAAATTTATGAAGTAGACGTACGTATCTCCATTTCACAGGTGACGAAACTGACGTTCGGGGAGATGAAATGACAGAGCTAGAAGGTGGCAGAGAGAGGATTCGAGCCCAAACTGTGGAAACCCTAAGCCCACTGTTTTTCCTAACCGTCCTTCGGCCTCTCCCTCCAAGAGAGAAGTGCACTTACTTGACGTCCGGACCCAGGCGACGCAGCGCCCCAGCCAGGCGCACCCGCGGTCCCGGCGCGCACGGTGCTCCACGCTCAGCGAGTGCGCGCGCACGCAGCGGCGCGGGCCCGGCGGTGGCTGTGGCGAAGACGTCACAGCCCGAGTTTTCCTTTTCGGGAGTCCCCGGTACACATCCTGTGTCCATGTTTGGGCATTTACGTCACGGCGGCTGGGCCGGGGCCTCCCGAAATGGCAGTGGCCCTGGGAGTCGGAAGCCCTGAGCCAGCGCCGCCGCTGCTATATAAGTGGGGGGGCCGCGGGTTGGGGGAGCCCGGCTGCGCTTTGGACAGGCGAGGAACCGCCACCCGAGGCGGGTCCCAGCGAGCAAGGGCGCCTCGGCCACCACCACCCCCAACCCTTTCCCAGAGGTGAGAGCCCGGAGCCAGGAGCCCGAGAGCCTAGGTCTGCGAGGCGCTGGGCGCCCCGACTGTCGGCCTCCCGGCCATCCGTGCGCCCCCAAGCCCAGCGGGCGAGGCCCCCGGAGCCCCGCAGCCGCAGCCGAACCATGCTCCACCTTAGCGAGTTTTCTGGCCCCGACGCGCTCCTGGTAAAGTCCACCGAGGGCTGTTGCTCTGAATCCAGTACCGAACTGACCCGGCTGCCCGCCAGGGACCCACCCGCAGCCGCCGGCTATCCCGGAGGTAAGGAGCGCGGCCAGGGGTGCTCAGACGGCGGCGCAGCGCGGGGACGCAAGGTGCCTGAGAACAGGCAGGGACTGGGACGCTGGAGCTGTGGGGCTAGGGGCGGAAGGAGATTCGGGGTCCTGTGTGTGCGTACCCCCAATGCCACCCCCACCACGCCTCCAGCGCCTCCGCAGGAACCTGTGCGTGTATCAAGGCATCCTTTTGCCTTTGCACGTGTGTTTTGCGTGTGCATGTTTGTATGTGCGTCTTGGGGCGTATGCTGGCTCCGGCTGGATCAGAATGTGCAAAAGGCACTCTGTGTGTGCCAGTGCGCACCAAGGGCTTCTTGCGTAGGGGCTGCGGGCTCCGAGGCACGGCCTTTGATGTGCGCGGAGCTGATTCCTGCTCCCTCCTCAGCAGGTGACTTCTTGAGCTGGGCCTTGAGCAGCTGCGGCGCCGGGGGGGACTTAGCCGACTCCTGCTTCCTGGAGGGGCCTGCGCCCACGCCTCCTCCCGGCCTCAGCTACAGTGGTAGCTTCTTCATCCAGGCAGTACCCGAACACCCGCACGATCCGGAGGCACTCTTCAACCTCATGTCGGGCATCCTAGGCCTGGCACCTTTCCCGGGCGCTGAGGCGGCAGCATCCCGGTCTCCTCTGGACGCCTCTTTTCCCGCAGGCTCCGACGCCTTGCTGCCGGGACCGCCAGACCTTTTCTCCCCGGATCTGGGCGCTACCGTCTTCCCAGAGGCGTTCTGGGAGGCCTCACCCTCGGCGGGCGCCCCCTCACAGTGCCTGTATGAGCCTCATCTCTCCCCACCCGACGTTAAGCCCGGCCTCCGGGCTCCTCCGGCTTCTCCTGCGCTGGACACTGCCTCGGCCTTCAAAGGTCCCTACGCTCCATGGGAGCTGCTCTCAGCCGGGGCGCCAGGGAGCTGTGGGTCACAGGGAGGCTACCAGGGCGCCCCGGAGGCCCGTTTCCCCCCGATGGGGGCCAAGATTGAAGACCTGCTGTCCATCAGCTGCCCCGCGGAGCTGCCGGCTGGCCCTTCCAGCAGAGTATACACCACGGGGGCCTACGAGGCTTTCCCGCTGGCCCCGGGTGACTTAGGGGAGGGAACCGAGAGCCTCCCGGGGCTCCTGACCCCTACTAGTGGGGAGGGAGGGAGTAGCGGCGAAGGCGGAGAGTTTCTAGATGGTACGCAGCCTGAGCTTTCCCCGCTGGGCCTTCGCAGCGCCGGGGCGGACTTCCCAAAACCTCTGGTGGCGGACCTCCCCGGGAGCAGTGGCGTGCCTGAGCCTCCAGGACCGCCGCCGGTCCCATTCCCCACAGCCAAGGCGCGGCGCAAGGGGCGCCGAGGCGGCAAGTGCAGCGCACGCTGCTTCTGCCCTCGGCCGCACGCCAAGGCATTTGCTTGCCCGGTGGAGAGCTGTGTGCGCAGCTTTGCGCGCTCTGACGAGCTCAACCGCCACCTGCGCATCCACACGGGCCACAAGCCGTTCCAGTGCCGCATCTGCCTCCGCAACTTCAGCCGCAGCGACCACCTTACCACACACGTGCGCACCCACACAGGCGAGAAGCCCTTTGCCTGCGACGTGTGCGGCCGCCGCTTCGCGCGCAGCGATGAGAAGAAACGGCACAGCAAGGTGCACCTCAAGCAGAAGGCGCGCGCCGAGGAGCGGCTCAAGGGCCTTGGCTTTTACTCGTTGGGCCTCTCCTTCGCTGCGCTGTGAGGGTGAAATGGGTTTGCACATTGGGGCGCCGCAGTCCGGCGCGCACGAGAAAACCTGCCCACCCCTCCCCGCTCCTCTGCCCACTTTCTTCCGGCACGCCCTAGGGCGGGCCTCTGGTCCGGCTTCTAGTTCCCTTGAAGCGCCCGCCGCACACTCTCCGTACAGCACTAGCTCCATGGACAGCTCCCGCGGTCCGGGCGCTGTCTTCCGAGTCAGCCGCGCTTTGGAGGGAAGTTCTCTCAGGCCACCCACTGAGTAGGCACTTCCCTGGGACTTAAGACACTCTTTTGTAATGGCGCACGCCCCACGCCCTCTCCTAGACCCCCAGAGACGGGTAGGGGCAGAGCCGAGCTGGTCTCGCGCGGGATTTTGTACAGCAATGTCGTTTTCAGCAGCCGTTGGTTGTAACGTTTTGCTTTGGGGTTATTTCCTTTTTTGTTGTCGTTAATTTTTGTAAAGCAGACGCTACTCTCAAGCAGTTGACAAAACTGTTTATTTTTGCAATTAAAATTATTGTGCTAAAAGCTTACTGAATCTGCCATCCAAGCTCCTGACCATTTCCCCACCCACTCCCCCAGGAGTATATGTGCCAGAAGAGACGGGAGATCCTCACGCTCATGGCATCATTACACACCTACCGTCAGGCACTTTGGCACGTGGTAGGCATTCAATAAATGTGTACTGAATTAACAAATGAATTTAATCACAGCTGACCTAAGGGTTCAAGGTGTTTCTGGAACTTTCAGAGTGGTTGAGAGGCTTAGGTATTAAACATTGTGCATATATTATCCTCCTCAGTCCTCACAATCCTGAGTGCAGCATGGGGAAGCAAAGACATAACTTGCTGGGTAACCCAGCTAGGAACAGACAGGGTCAAACTCAGATCTGTCTGGCTCCAAAGCCAGTGCTTTTTTTCCCAACCCCAGAATGGCGGCACCTCAGCTTATCAGCACTGTTTGGAAAGGCATCCAAGAGGTGAAATAGATTTGGCAACTAGAGGGAGCTCCAGGCAGTAGCAACAGCAGCAAAAGACTGCAGTATTTCAGTGCTGTTTGTGAACACCCAGAGCTTTGGGTATCACAGAGGCTCCAGCCAGTGCCTTTGCATCTGTATGAGAATCACATGCTGTCAGGCCCAAAAGGGACTCAGCATTCAGCTAGACCGTTGATGGGCAGAGCCAAGCCCAGTAAGAAGAGGGTGCTTGCCAGAGGCTGCTTTTCCCACAGCAGCCCATTTACCATCTAGTCAAGCACTGGCCACAGCCCCTTTTCCCTAACTCTCCTTCCAGATGAAACTTCCATGGCTTTTCAGGGCGGGGGGCAGGTGGTGGAGCTAGGAGGGTGGTGAGGAAAGTATGATCCTGTGATGGGGAAAGTGGGGAATGGGTGAAACTCCCCCCCCCACACACACTTTACTCCCTAAACTCCCAACCCAAAAGCTTTTACTCTTTCTGGCGATCTTGGGTAGACGCTGGAGCATTAAAAGCCTGCTGTGCTCCCATCTCTCCTCCCCAACAGCTCCTCTCTGCTAAGGAAAGGATAGAGCCTGTCTGGGGGCTTCATTCTTTTCTGAGCTGAGCTATTCTTGAATTAAGAGAGTTCTACAGCCCTAGGATGCCAGATCAACCCAGCTTCTAATCCTTTGGCTACTTCATCCCTTCACTCTCAGATGTGCTCACCCTCCACCCCCACAGTCCATTTGACCAGAGACAAAATTATCAATTCAATTATCAGTGAATTCCACCCATTTTTCTCCCTGAGTGGTAAGTGCTTTCATGTGGTTGAGTACCTTGCATCTAATAAACCAATTTGTGGTAAAGGATTCAATACTACCTCTTCTAGGAGAGTTAACATTTTAATAGAGTAGCCTATAGAGGGCAATGTTTAACCCCGTAGTGAGGCTCAAATGATGGACCATCAGGCACTGTAATAGGGAAGTGGTAGATTCATGGAGACATAAGACGATGATGACTCTCATTATCTTACTATTTAAGTGACCACACCTTTCACTTATAGGCATGGACCACCTGACTTCACTTTCCATGCAGAATAGGGTAAGAAAGAGCATAAAGGCCCAGATTTCAAGCAACTGGTCCCAAACCACACAACCTGAACAAAAGAAGAAGGGCAGACAGGCTGTAGGTGGGTGGTGTCTAACCGGTCCACCCTTGCCCCCTTGAGCAGCGTCCCATCAAGTACTATCAGCTCTGTTGTGCCCCACCTTGTCCTCATACCCACCTAGGCCTAAAATCACTGATGAGAAAATTGCACCCCAAAGAAGTGACTTCATAGTGGTGCTGGTACCAGGGCCCAGCCTGGTTCTACAACTCCCAGCTGAGAAGTCCCTCCTATTACTCCCAAGGGAAACTGCTCCATTTACTGGAACTTCCCCTAGGGATTTTGATGGAAAAGAATGTTAGGCCAGAGATGGAAAGAATTAAATAAAACAATCAGAAAATCGTCCCAAACCCAGGACCCAAACATAATCGGGGACTAACAGAGAGCTCATTTTCTTTACTTGCTCCTATTTTTTATCTGGTCCTCAAAATGTTGTTTTCTCAGACTTAGTTCTGAGCCCCCTCCTTCCCCATTTCCACACTCTTCTTGGAGATCACATGAATTCCTAGGCTTTCAGCTATCACTGATGCATGGATGACTTCTAAGCCAGCCAGCCCTCATCTCTACTCCAGCTGAAGCCCATGGTTCTGACTAATGAACACCTCCATATGGGGATGTTCACCACAATTTCAAATACGATCTGTCTAAAATCAAATCATCCTTCCATATACCCAGTTTATGCTAAAGGCGACCATCATTTGTTTGGTTCCCCCAAATCACCTAAATAACTACAGTTCTTTTTTTTTTGTTTGTTTGTTTGTTTGTTTGTTTGCGTTACGCGGGCCTCTCACTGTTGTGGCCTCTCCCGTCGCGGAGCACAGGCTCCGGACGCGCAGGCTCAGCGGCCATGGCTCACGGGCCCAGCCACTCCGCGGCATGTGGGATCCTCCCAGACTGGGGCACGAACCCACGTCCCCTGCATCGGCAGGCGGACTCCCAACCACTGCGCCACCAGGGAAGCCCACTACAGTTCTTCTGTAGGATTCATTTTTTACCCCTCTTTCCCCCACATCCAGGCTGTCACTCAGACTTACTGGATCTTATTGAAGTGCTAAAGGGTCTTATCTACTCTAATTCATGGTACATTGTTTCCTTTTACATACTGTAATTTTCAGTTTGTGAGCTCATCTTAATTTTCAGTGAGTGGGGGTTTACCTGGTCAGTAATATTCTGTAGGCTGGGTTGAGGGTATGTTTCTCCTGAGTAGTTTTGTGCTTGCTTCTGCCAGGCATTCCAGGAATATCAACTGACGAAGACCAATCTTTATGTTCATTTCTTGACTTGGGCTTCTTGTACTATGTAGGTGTTGTGAGTTTAAACTCTAACTCAAGTAGTTATAAATTCTCAGAGGGAACTCCCCCTTTTCCACCCAGGGCCCAGGTCAGGACAGACAAGCAATATGGGAAGGTACTCCTTCCCCATACTTCCTGGGGTTAGTCACAGCACATCTTGAGCTTACATTTGTCGGTCTCAGTTCCCTTGTTTTGGTCCAAGTAGATTTTCTTCCCTTTCTTGCAAGCTCAGCTAAGCATTTCAGATGTCTGTTATGTTTTGTGAATCAGTCCATGCATTCTTGAGGGACTTTGGTTTATTCCACAGTATTGCTGAAAACTAAAGCCAGAAGATATTGATTCCTCTTTTAAAATATTTCCCCCATTTATCCTCTCTGTTCCTATTGCCAGCACCTCAGTCCATTCCACCCCTTCCACATACGCAAACACTTTGGCTATGACAATCACATAATAGTTGGAAGGAGCTTACAAGAACATCTTGTCTGACCCCTCATTGTACAGAGTAGGAAACTGAGGCCCAAGAAGTTTGGGATTTTCTTAAGGGGACACAGATGATGAGAGACTGAAGTGGGCCTTGAACTTGGGCTTTCCAGTTCCAAGACCAGTGCATATCCATATATCCACTTGTTTCACAAGTATTACTGAGTGCCTACCATATGTTGGGCCCATGGTTCCCAACTTTTTTACTTTCTAGTGCACCTGAGGAGTTCGATACACGCACATCAGTAACAAAGCCTCACTCAAATCCTGACTCTCACCCTGGAGAGACAGGGAAGAGTAATAAGAATCTTGATGAGGCAGGATATGGGGGAGAGTTTGACAAAGCAACCCAGAGTGCTCCTTCCTCCCTCTTCACCCCAACCTCTGTGCCCTGTTTGAAACAAGCCTGCACTAGACCAAACTGCTTCCTGTGGTCCCTCTGCCTCCATTCTCTCTCCTTCCGTTTCATACTACACAGCACTACTGATGTAATTTCCCTAAACCATTATTCGTAGTGTTTTATCCCAAACTGACCACAATTTCCACCTTCCTACAAAAAATACATTGCAGTTAAAGCCCTCCATATCTGATACAAACTTATCACCCACCCTCCTCTGTAGTCTCTCCCTTTGCTCTGTGCTCATTCCTCCCCCCTACGTATTGTCCAAATCCTCCTACCATTGAGCTCCTTCAAGGGCAAGAGGCCTTGTCTGATCATCCACATGTGTGGCCACCATATCACTAGGCCTTCTGCCCAGCACACCTTAAGTGCTTAATTATTGGGTTGATTGGTTGGCTAAAAGGAGAGGAGAAAAAGAGAAGGGGAAAGAGGAAGGAAGGAAGGTGGTTGGAGAGCATGAAACTGGGAAAGGATCAGGAGGGAGATGGGAAGAAGCAAGATCGAGGCACCGATGCAATCCGTGGGGTTCCATGAGTAGGACCACACTCCTGGATGGTCTGTGCCTGTCTAATTCTTCCAGAGCCCATGATTCTCTCCCTCAGGTCTGGGTCCCCAGATGTGTCTGTCATTCAGCTTTCTCTCTCCCTTTTGGCTTTTCTGGCCCACATGGAGTGGGATTCAGTTTAACATTTTTAGAACTGTGGTTCCCATAACAACCAAGCAGAAACTGTTGTCCATAAAACGTAGCCTGGGCACACATGCACACACACATACGCACATGTGTGCACGTGTGCACATGCATACCCGAATACACACATAAAGTACATGCATGCCCACTTACATTCGCTCGTATATACACACTCATATGCACAAGCACACCCACATGTACACACATGCATACATTCACACGTGCATGCACTCACAAACACAATGCACACGCGTGCATATGCACAGATATACACCTGTATGCACATGCATGTATGTACACATTCACGAAAACACGTGTTCATACACAAGCATGCCTCAAATTGGTTTGTTCTTTTTAAAATTTATTTTATTTATTTATTTATTTTTGGCTGTGTTGGGTCTTCGTTGCTGCGCGTGGGCGAGTGGGGGCTACTCTTCGTTGCGGTGCGTGGGCTTCTCACTGCGGTGGCTTCTCTTGTTGCGGAGTATGGGCTCTAGACGCGTGGGCTTCAGTAGTTGTGGAATGCGGGCTCAGTAGTTGTGGCTCACGGGCTAGAGCACAGGCTCAGTAGTTGTGGCACACGGGCTTAGCTGCTCTGCGGCATGTGGGATCTTCCGGGGCCAGGGCTTGAACCCGTGTCCCCTGCATTGGCAGGCGGATTCTTAACCACTGCGCCACCAGGGAAGTCCCTCAAATTGGTTTTGCATATTCATAGGAAGCACAGAGTGAGAACAAACATCACTAGAAGAAAAAATAATATATGGATATTTTTGGCAGTCTGCAAAAGCAGGTGGATTTAGGGAATCTTCATTTTGGCAGTGGAAGGCTCAGTAGGCTTAATAGAGCAAAGGGGTGGCAGGAGGGCACTGTATTCAAGCACAGACTTTGGAATTTGGTGACTTAAGTTCAAATCCTGACGGTGCCCTTTTTTGAGCTCTGAGCTTTAGTTTCCCAATCTGTAAAGTGGGGATAATAATAATACCTACTCAATAGGTTTGACAATTGAATGATATGCTTAAAAATGATTAGTGTAATGCCCGGCATTTGGTTAATAGGAGCTGGTATAACTTAGGTCTTAGGAGAAGTGATTTCTTATTTGCTCAATCTAAGACTTTCTTGAGGAGAAAGGAAATTCAGGAGCTATGGGGTAGGAAGAGAAGATGTGGGGGAGGAGGGAAGTTTGAACTGACTGGCTTGGGTCCTTATTAAATTTGCCTTTCTTCAAAAGCCACCTGACAACTCTACAAATTATCCCTCCAGATACTAAATGCCCAATGTCCCTGCCTTAGCAGGAATAGGATGGGGTCAAGGAAAGTCCCCATCAGCCTCGTTTATTGGAGAATCCTGGGGCTATGCTAGATTTCTGTTCTGCTGCAGCTGTACGACCCCTAGTGGTCTTGGACCTCAACCCTGCCCAAGCCAGTTTCTTTGCCGTTGTCCAAGCACTGCCCCTAGCCTGAAATGCCATTTCTTCTTTTCCTCATCCAAAGCTCAGTTCATCTCAGCCCAGGGCTTAGTAGCCCCAACACCCTATCTGATTTACCCACTGCAGCCCTGTAAACTTCCTCCAAGCCCAGGACAGTCAGATTGCTCCTGCTTCAATAGCTGGATGGGCCTTAAGCCAAGGGCGGGCCCTCTAGGTGCTCCAGTCCCAGGGAGCCAGGCTTCTCCCCTAACCAAGTTTGAGGTGGGAGTGGGTGGGAAGGAACCAGGGCCGGAGCCCACTGTCCCTTTCTTCCTCCACCAGGTCCCGGATAGGATTTGTGACGGGGACACGTGCTCCTAGACGGCACCCTCAAGGGCAAGATTGGGTCCGGGACATGACGGAGTCTGACCGAAGACACTCCTAGTTCCCGTGGTTCCCTAGGGATGCCCAGAGGGGACTGACATAGGCAGTGTCTGCGGAGACTGTGTCTCGGACCCGGGGTCGCTGAGTGCACACCCAGGCGCGCGTCTCAGGAGGCTGCACAGAGCCCGTGGCGCAGATCCCAGTAGAAATGCAGCGCGCCGGCCCTCTTCCCGACCCACAGAATCGCCCACCCCAGGACGTGCTCCGAGTGGAAGCAGGCCCAAGCCAGAGTGGTAGAGTTAGGGCGGAGAGGTTCGGATTAAAGGTGGGCAGCAGAGGTCACAACTGGAGGTGCCCGGGGCAGGGAGAGTGCACTGGGCGGTGCCGCGATCCGGGAAGACAGGGACTCAGGAGGAGCGCGGCTGGAGAGGCCCCTGCACCCCCAGGGCGGCGCCGCGGACCCCTCCCCCACCGAAGCCACCTTCAGCGGAAAACGTGGGGTCCCGGCGCAGCCGCTTCTGGCGGTATCTGCGGCTCCCCAGCTCGCGGGAGAGCCCGCCCCGGAGGAGGGGCCGGCTCCGCCCCACCTCCTTGCCACCTCCCTCCCCCTTCCCTTCCTTTCCTCGGGCCGCGCGCCCCCTCCTCCCTCCTGTATCCTTCCCCCACCCTGTTTGTGTGCCCCTCCCGCTGCGACTGGCTGGGAGGCTTGGCCGCCCCCGCCCCGAGAGGGAGGCGGGGGCGCAAGCCGCGGCGGCTACCCGAGGCTGCGGAGGGGAAAGAGATCCGAGGCCCCGAGGCGGCCCTGCATCTGGCCCGGGCACGCGGGGGCTGCTTCTGCACCCCCAGCCGAGGGCCGCGGGGCCTGGCCTCGTCGCGGGGTGGAGTAGGTAAGGGCGAGTCGCGGGCGTGCTGCGGGACCGCTCCTGGAGAGAAGGCAGGGAGGACCCCAGCCGCTGCCGCCTTCTCTTGCTTCTCTCCCACAGCCCTCTGGAGGCCGGAGAGGCTCCCGGACCGGGGCGGGGGAGGGGATTTGGGCAGGCCAGGGCAGAGGCAAGGAGGCGGTTAATTTAAGGACTTAAAATCAGAACGATTTGGGACCAGGCTTCCCATCCCCCCTCTCGCCAGTCGCTCCTCGAGCCAGGCTGGGGGGCGGGGCGGGCTCCAGATCCCACTGGGACTCTGGACCTTGGAGAGCCGGGGCCAGAGGGAGAGAGGAGGAAGAGCGCCCTCGAACCCCAGCCCTCTCCACCTGCTTCTGAAAAGGGGTGGGGGAGGGGCTTGGTGTTGCGGCCTGGCTGGGCACCTGTGCGGGTGTCTGAGGGTGGGAGGGTTTGGGTGCCCCTGTGCACGTGTGGTAAGTCTGGATGGTCTGGAGGTGTGCATGTGTGTGCACGCATGTTTATGTCTCCTCATATCCCAGTGCCTCCGCCGGTGACTGTGCCCACAGTGGTCTGGATGTGTGCTCCCCACTGCATTGCTTTGCATGTGAGTGTGTGCCACGGTGCCTGTGTGCACTTGCCACAGTCTGCCTGTGAGCAGGAGTGGGGCCTGCTCTCTCCTTAGGTTGAGTCTGCAGTGAAGGACCCAGATGGTTTTCAGGGTGTGGATCCAGGTGCTGGAGCCATGTGTGTGTGACCTTGGGGGGTGTGTGCATGCTTGCAGGAGCCTAAGAATGAGGGGGAGCTTAGAACAGAAAAGGCAGTTGTCAGAGCTGCCAAGAAGCAGCGGACTGGACGCAGTGACCCCTGTGGGTCTTCACCAGGCTATAGTGACTACTCTGGGAACTACAGATGTTGGGCCAC
The DNA here is from genome assembly GCF_011762595.2 of Tursiops truncatus. Lineage (NCBI taxonomy): Eukaryota > Metazoa > Chordata > Mammalia > Artiodactyla > Delphinidae > Tursiops > Tursiops truncatus. The sequence continues at coordinate 27,046,355 of NC_047047.1, forward strand.
AGCCCCAGGTGTGGAGAGCCAGAGCCTCTGCCTTCTTGGGGGATTCAGGGGGCATTCCTTTATTCCCCAACCACAGGGACACCTCCAGCTGGCTCCCCATCCTTAAAATACCTCCTCCACCTGCTGGCAGATGTCTCCTGGAAGCACTGAGCTTAGAGTTTCATTTCTTTGGCCTGTAATGCCATCTACTAATATCCAAATCTTCCTCCCCCATTTCTGTAATTTCCACCTTCTCTGCTTTCCTGCGTGTGGATTTTATATGGAAAGAGGGAGAAAGAGCTGCTGGGCCCAGAAGGCCAGGTGGGAGGGAGAGAAGATGCCAGGGGCATGGTAGAGAGTTGGGGGCAAGGGGAATGACCATCGAAAACCAAACTCTGTGAAATTCTCAATTTTGCCTGATCTGAATTTAACAGAGAAAGAGACCTAGAGAGGGAGTTTGGTGATATCCACATACTTGTTTCTAGATTTAGGGAATATTTGTTTTTGGAATATTTGTAGTGGGAAAGTGGGTCATGGTTGTGGAAAGGTAATTGCCAACCTGCCTTTGAATTCCCTGGGCTTTCCTACCTCTCTGGTAGCCCACCACACCCTTTATTCATTCATTCAACAAATACTTACTGAGTGCTACTATGGGCCAACCTATGAATATTATAGTATTGGTATGACATTCCACTCCCAACCAGAAGGAACATAGTACTGAAACTAAGAGCATGGTTTTTGAAGTCAGTCAAATGGTACTGACTGACTGGGTTCAAATCCCAGCTTGTCACCGTTTCAGTTATTCACTGGTGTATAACAAACCTCTCCGGCATACAGGGGCTTAAAACTACACTGATTTATTACTTATTATGGTATGTGGGTTGGCTGTGACTGTGGGCTCACTTGGCCCTTCTCAGGTGCATACAGTTGAGAGAGACTGGCTGGAAAGGAACATCAAGATGGCCTTTCATCCTCCATCTTGGCCTTAGGCCTTAGGGCCTTTCCACACACGGCATCTAAATCACTCAGTAGTCTAGCTCAAGTTTTCTCCATGGCAGCTGGATTCCAAGAGGAAGTATTCAAAGAGGATAAGGTCTGTGGAACTGCTTATCAAACCTCTGCCTGCATCAGGCTTTAATGTCCCATTGCCCAAAGTCACACGGCGAAGCTCTGAGTCAGTGTGGGAGAGGACCGCATAAGGGCAAGAATACTGGGAGGGATGGCTCATTGGGTGCCACCAAAGCGACAGTTTGTTAAGTCACTTACTGGCCTTGGACCAGTGATTTGGCCACTCTGAGCCTCAATTTCCTCATCCTAAAATGGAGGTGATACTACGTACTTGGCAGCACTGTCGTGAGAACTAAGTGAAAACGATGTTGTCTCACCAGAATAACTAGTAGGTCAATGTTCCCTGCTTTGATTATTAGACTGCAAGCACCTTGAGAGCATTACTGTCTTAGTCATCTTTGTGTCCTCAGTGCCTGGCATGGGCCTTTGTGTTCAACATCTTTTTGTTGGGTGGATAAAATAGAATGAAGCAGACAAGTCCTAAGCCTTGGAGCTCTGCTAGAGCGACAGTGTTGAGAAGACACAGCAAGTTCTGACCTCCCAGTGGGTGACTTGCAGAGTTGCAGAAGCAAATGTTATTCAAGGTGATTCTCGGATTGATTTAATTGTAACCAAATTCACCCAGTTCCATGACAATGAGTGGTGGAAATCACCTTGGTTACATAAATCAATCAATTCATCCTCCATTATTCATTGTGATTCCTCTAAGAATATACTGAGGTCTAATGTGTGTGTGGAAGGTGTGAGGATGAGTCAGTTGCATTGCCCCTGCCCTCCAATATATGTGAAGGGTAGGATCTGATGTGCAAACAGGTCCATGACCATCCAGTATGTGATACTTGTTACCATGTGTGAAGAGCTATGATGAGGAGTGATTCATGTTGTGATGTGACTTGAGCTGGAGGAGCGGGTAGAAGGCCGCATGGAAAGGGTAGCATCTGAGCTGGGCCTGCAGAATTCACCGATTAGAGGAGGTAGTCCCAGGAAGAGGGACCAGCATGGGCCAAGACTCAAGGATATGACATCACATGGCACTTCTCAGTGAAGCTAAGCCCCATAGGGCTCACTAAGGATGCACGTGGGAAGCATAAGCTAGGGCTGACAAGGCTGAGTGGTGGTCAGATTCCAGTCAGCCTTGAGGGCAGGCAAGGCAGGGTGGCCTTTACTTCTTAGAAGATGGCCTGCCTTCAGAGATGTTTTATAAGAATTAGAGTGACATGACTGGATCTCTTTTTGAGGAAACCATGAGAATTCAAAGCTGGAGGAGTTAGACTCCAGTTAGAAACAGTATCAATGTCCAGATAGAAGAGGATAATAGGAAAAGGGCTATAGGAAAAGCAACAAATAGAGTCAAATATTTAGAAGATAGTATTGACAAAAATCAGCAACTGATGAGATCTGAGGGGGACTTTGAGAATTCAGAGATGCGTTGGGGGTTGCACGCAGGGTGCCAAGTAGACAATGAGCATGTTAGTCAAGATGGGAAACAGGAGGAAGAAGCAGGGTTCAAGGGGAGCACTGTGGTATCATGAGTTCACTATTGGTCATATTAAGCTCTCAGCCGCCTACATTAAAATATCATCCATTTCGTCTTCCCTACTTGCTGCTTCTAAGAAACACTTTTAAAAAAAGAATTGCTATAAATTACAGGTCTGAGGCATTGAGTTATCCATGCCTCAGGCTAGCGGAAGTGATGGTATAGATTAAAATTAGGTTATCTCTAAGAAGCATTTAAATATGTCAGGTGTCTTTCATTTTCAATACTGTCTCTGATTCTCCCATGCAACCCCCTTCCCTTCACGGCTGAGCTTCCTGCGTCTACTCACTGTCTACTCACATCCTCACCTCACTCTCTTCTTAACCCACAGCAGCCAGGCTCATCAAAGTGGCCCTCTCTAAAGTCACTAGTGGACCTTTTCCACCTCTGCTCTGACCGAGTTGTCAACTCCTGTTGTTTACACTGTTTTCTCTACTCCTTCCCACTCCTTCCATCCATGACGTCCTCTCTTCCTGAAGGTTTCCTGCCAGAATTCCCATTTCTGCTGCTGGTTCTTAGGAACTTCTTGGTTCTTCTCCCTCCTCTGCCTCTCTGAGGGTCCACCTTTCCACCCCTGCTCTCCTCTCTCTGCACCCTCTCCGTGGTCCTGTTCATCCACTTTTGTTTTTAGGCTTAAATTGCCAAAATTGTATTTTCAGCTCCATATTGCATATTGCAAACTATGTACCAAATATCTCTATTTCCAAGGCCCACTGGAACCTCAAACTCATGGAATCTACAACCAAACTCACTCTCTCTCCCCCAAACCTGCCCTCATTCATTTTCCCTCCTTACTGAACCTCATCCCCATCTACATAGATGCTCAAAACTCCAAACCTGAGCCTGACCCTTGACTCCTCCCTTTCGTACCCACCGCAGTCATTCTGTCACCAAGCCTTCTCCCTTCTCCTTTCTTAATTGTTCCCAGATCCATCCTTCTCCCAATTTGCACTCCTGCTACCTTGGCTAACAATTTCCGTGTGTGTTCCTGTAGCCTTCCTCCTGACGTTGGCCCTCTGTAGTCCATTCTCTAAACTACATCTGATTAAGTCCTTGCCATCCCTTCATTCCACAAACATTTACTGAGCACTTAGCGGGCATTGTTGTTAAGTGCTGGAGAAATAGCAGTGATGGAGAAAGATAACGTCTCTACCCTCATGGAGTTTACATTTTCCTTCCCTGTGAGAGGTATACTCTTTCTCAGTTCCTTGCCTTTGTACGTGCTCTTTCTGCTGCTCAGGATTGTTTCTTCCCCTCCCCAACCTTATAATTGCCCTTCCTCACCTGACAACTCTATTTTGCTCTTCAAGAGTCAGCCTGCAGTGGAGGCTAACACAACATTGTAAAGCAACCATACTCCAATAAAAATTAATAATAAAGAAAGAGTCGACCTAGATGCTACTACATCTGGGGGTTCCCCACCCCCCCCCCCAGTTCCTCAAGCTAAGTGTAGAATTCTGTGCCAGTCTCTTGCATAACATTTATCTCATGACTACACCATCCAATCCCTTAGTCTGTCCCAGATCACAGGCTGCTTGAAGGCAAGGATTGGATCTTGTAGGTCTGTGTGTCCTCAACATCCCTAGCACAGCACCTGGTATAGTTCATGGCACAGAGAGGTACTCAGTAAATGTACGTTGAATGAATTCATGTTGGAATAGTGTTTAGGAGAGAATTCTAGGTTTGAAATACAGATTTATAAGGGTATTAGTTAAGACTTTTGATTGCAAATGACAGAAATCCAACCCAACCCAGAGTATTATTTATGTACCAATTCATATAACTGGAAAAAAGAGGGATGAGTGGATCTTGGGCATAACTGTACACAGGTTCTCAAAGGTGGGTGAAGGACTTCCCTGGTGGTGCAGTGGTTAAGAGTCCACCTGCCAATGCAGGGGACATGGGTTCAAGCTCTGGTCCGGGAAGATCCCACATGCCACGGAGCAGCTAAGCCCGTGCGCCACAACTACTGAGCCTGTGCTCTAGAGCCTGAGGGCCACAATTACTGAGCCCGCGTGCCACAACTACTGAAAACCTGCATGCCTAGAGCCCGTGCTCCGCAACAAGAGAAGCCACCTCAGTGAGAAGCCCACGCATTACAACAAAGAGTAGCCCCTGCTCACTGCAACTAGAGAAAGCCCATGTGCCTCAACGAAGACCCAACGTAGCCAAATAAATAAATAAGAAAAATATTAAAAAAAAAAAAGTGGGTGAAGACTCTCTAACTCTTGACTAGGCTTCACTCTGAGTGTTGCCACATTTTTTCCCCACCAGTCATGGGTTTTCTCCATGTCATGGGTGGAGGTTGCAAAAGGCCTTAGACAGCTTCATCATCCCTAGCATGTGATCCCAGAGAGTCAAGAGGACTCCTCAGTCTTTCATATAAATTCTCAGTGAAGGATTCAGTTGGTTCAGCCTGAGGAATCATTATGGCCAAGAAGATGGGGGTACAGTGATTGGTCAGGTCTGGGTCCACCCTACTAGGATTGGCAGCCCTGTCAGAACCACATGGAGTGGGGAGGGGCAGCTCACCAAAGAGGAGATGAGATGTTGCTATTACCAGAAGGTAAAGAAGACTTGCTGAGCAGATAAAAATAATAATGTTCACTGCAGGAACTCTTAGTGACTACGTGGTAGTGGAGGCCATGAAAATGCAAGACTGTCTGTGTTTCTGGCAGAGTCAACATGTGAAAATGTGACAGTAGACAGGAGCCAGAGAAGGCACACATCTGGACATGGTTGGTCTTATTTGAGAGGAGATGAAACTCACACACTGGAAAGCCTTAAAAAAAAAAAAAAAAAAGCTAATGCTTCTGATCGAGTTTTCTACCCAAAGAAAACAACCTTGGGCTGGACTTAAAAAAAAGTAGACTTGGACTTCGCTGGTGGCTCAGTGGTTAAGAATCCCCCTGCCAATATAGGGGACACAGGTTCGAGCCCTGGTCTGGGAAGATCCCACATGCTGCGGAGCAGCTAAGCCCGTGTGCGACAACTACTGAGCCCGCCTGCCACAACAACTGAAGCCTGTGTGCCTAGAGCCCGTGCTCCACAACAAGAGAAGCCACCACAATGAGAAGCCCGCACACCCCAACGAAGAATGGCTCCCACTCGCTGCAACTAGAGAAAGCCCGTGCATAGCGACAAAGACCCAACACAGCCAAAAACAAATAAATTAATAAATTAAAAAAATGAGGTATTAATAGTATTGACTGGGGACTGGAGTCCCTGGAATCCCCCTAGATTTAAAAAAAAAAAAAAGTAGACTTGAGATAGGTATCTGAGATGGGGGAAGGAGATAACAGGTCCTGAGGATGGCAGGGAGGCAGGGCCAGGCTGAGAAGGGAGGCAGGTCTTCGGTCTGCAGAGGTTGCTGATTTGGGGAGACTAGAAAAGGAAAATCTCTGACTGTTCTGTCAAGGTGATCACAGTACAGGATTGTGATGGAATTTGAATAGACAACACTTCTATTTTGCCCTTTCCTTCTCTCCCTTCCTCCCTCCATCACCTTCTTGCTTGCGTTCAGGCAAAGCTTCATGCTCATGCTGAGAAGGTGGGTAGATCTAGGCAGAAATATTCCTAAGAATGATTCATAGTCATTCCTCAGCTCCAGCAGATGGAGGGAAACTGTGGGGTGGGCTGGCCTCAGGTGAAGAGCCACCTGGATCCCAGAAGCCCCTTCCTTCCTCTAGCTCGCACATCCACACTTAGGCCTATACCCCCAGGCCTCCCCCTTCCCCTGCTCTTCTAGAAGCCTGGCTAGCAAGGTGCTAGCAAGGTGTAGGCAAGATTCCCCCACAGGAAGGACCAGTGTTTAGCTGAGATGGACAGGCATACACAGGCGCTCAGAAACCCGGCTGAACGTGCATGAAGAATAACCCTGTTCCTGAACAGTTGTGTGTGTGTGAACCAAGTTCTCCTTATAATATATACCTGATCACTTTGCCAACTTCCTCAGTTTTATCTATAGCCATTAGTCTATTCAGGTTTTTTATTTCTTCTTGAGTCAATTTTGATAATTTATATTTTCCTAGAAAAGCATTCAGTTCATCCAGATTTTCAAAAATTTGGGCCAGGAGTTGTAACTGGTAGCATTTCAGTAATTAAAAAAAAATCTCTGTGTCAGTGGTTATATCCATCTTTTCATTATAGTGTTATGTATTTGTTTTCTTTCTTTTTCTCTTTGAATAGATTTGCCAGAGGGCTATTTATTTTGTTGGTCTTTTCAGAGAACCATCTTTTGGATTTACCCCTCAAGGCTACTGTTTGAGGGGGTTTTTTTCCTCTCTTTTTTTTTAAATTTTTATTGGAGTATAGTTGCTTTACAATATTGTGTTTCTACCGTACAGCAAAGTAAATCGACTATATGTATACATGTATCCCCTCTTTTTTTGGATTTCCTTCCCATTTAGGTCACCACAGAGCATTGAGTAGAGTTCCCTGAGCTATACAGTAGGTTCTCATTAGTTATCTATTTTATACATAGTATCAATAGTGTATATATGTCAATTCCAATCTCCCAATTCATCCCACCCTCCCTTTCCCCCTTGGTATCCATACGTTTGTTGTGTATGTCTTGTCTCTATTTCTGCTTTGTAAATAAGATCGTCTATACCAATTTTTTCAGATTCTTGAGTGTTAATATACCTAAAAGATGGTGATGTTAGAACAGTGACTAATATTTAGTTTTTTAAAAGAAATTTAAGTCCCTATCTCATACATACTAATGTACTTTTAGATGAAATGATACAATAACTTGGATTTGCTCAAAATTATCCAGTGACGGAGGAGGTGTGAGCCGGAGAACAGTGTACAGATGAAAAAAACTGGCCACGAGTTGATAATTTCTGAAGCTAGATGATGGGTACATAGGAGTTCATCATCATTTTCTCTCTATTTTGGAATATGTGTGAAAATCTCCATAACAAAAAGTTGGGTTTTTTAAAATCCTTGTTTCACCATGCATACCAAAAATTTCTAGATGGATGAAAACTCCAGTGTATAAAGGAAACCACACAGCCTGAAATATTTGCATGCTACCAGTCATTGTCAGTTATAATATTATGGTTATTTGTTTAAAGCCCTTAATTTAAAAAATGTTCTGGACTTTTTAAAAAAGGAGATCACAGGGCTTCCCTGGTGGCGCAGTGGTTGAGAGTCCGCCTGCCGATGCAGGCGGCACAGGTTCGTGCCCCGGTCTGGGAAGATCCCACATGCCGCGGAGCGGCTGGGCCCGTGAGCCATGGCCTCTGAGCCTGCGCGTCTGGAACCTGTGCTCAGCAATGGGAGAGGCCACAACAGTGAGAGGCCCGCGTACTGCAAAAAAAAAAAAAAAAAAAAAAAAAAAAAGAGATCACAAAGTACTAAAAGTTTATATAATCCTTGGATAGGGATGGACTTCCTAAGCATGACAACAAAATGAGAAATCCTAAAGATTTTACTGAAGGAAACTTTAAAGCTTTAGTATATCAATAAAGACTGTAAACAAAAGTAAAAGCTAATCAACACACTCGAGAAAAATATTTGTAGTATATAAATGACAAAATATCAATATTATAAAAAGTCTTCAAAAATCAACAAGAGGGCTTCCCTGGTGGCGCAGTGGTTGAGAGTCTGCCTGCCGATGCAGGGGACACGGGTTCTTGCCCCGGTCCGGGAAGATCCCACATGCCGCGGAGCGGCTGGGCCCGTGAGCCATGGCCGCTGAGCCTGCGCATCCGGAGCCTGTGCTCCGCAACAGGAGAGACCACAACAGTGAGAGGCCCGCGTACCACCAAAAAAAAAAAAAAAAAAAAAAAAATCAACAAGAAAAGATGAATGTTCAGTATAAAAATGAGCAAAGTAGTACATAGTCAAGGCACCAAAAAGATATAAATGACCGATAAATTGTGAAAAAATGTCCAGCCATTAGTAATCAAAAAAATGCAAGTGACACAGCCAGGCCATTTTTCAAATGGGCAAGAGTACATCAAGGCCAAAGCATGAAGCTGTGGAGTTTGGCTGCAGCCGACAGATGATCGGCATCATGGAAGGATCGTAAGCAGGAGCTATGTCTAGTCAGAGGCATCTGGTGCCTGATATAGGGCGGTAGAGAGCTGTGAGACCAAAGGCTGGACTAGCAGTCCAGGGGTCAGGGGAGCACAAAGCATGAGAAGAGAACAGCTGTGTTGAGAGAATTCAAAGGAGAAATCAGCTGGTCTTGATGGCTAGCAGACAGCCAAATCAAGGTGGCCAGGGCTGTGGGGTGCCTGGGAGGACAGTGGCACTGTTGAGGGAAACAGGGATGCTGGGGAGTGGGTCAGGGAAGTCCAAGGTTTGTTTTTTGGTGCTGTGGGTCTTTGTGGTAGTTTAGAGCCTCATTACTGGCTACCAATTCAAATGATTTAATCTACAAAAAAATTTGCTGCCTCACACAATTGACAAGTCCTGGGTTAAAGTGTTGGGCACATCTGGATCTGGGTGCTCAAGGGATGTCATGAGGAGTCTTTTTCTTCTTCTCACCCAGAGAGAGGACAGAAAGGGCCACCAGCAGCTCCAGCCTCACACTCTGCCGGCTGAGCACAGGTCTAGAGTGGCTGTATTGGCCTGGCCTAGGAAACTCACCCAGTACGGAGGGATAACTGTGACTGATGAACAGGCCAAGGTCACATGAGCTCCCCTGGAGCCTGGGGGTGGGGTCAGCCCTACCCAAACAACATCGACTCAGAGTGGGGGGGAAACGGTTCTCCAAGGGAAAACTGGGGTGTCTACCTACAAAGGGGGACTGGAGTTGAACAGCAAAACCAATAAATGTCCACTACCTTCCACCTCTGTCCAAGATCTAGACAGATCCCCCTTCTCGTATAATTTTAAAACTTTCTCTGTTTCTCATAATGCAATTGTCCCTCACAAAACTTAAAACACACTTGTCCCACCTCCGGAAGGAGACGTTCCAAGTTCTCACCACTTACCATGCCCAGCCCCAATTCAAGATCTTATCTGTCGTGGTACTGAGCTAGCCCCTCATGGTCTTTCAATTTATGGCCAAACTACAATGATGGAAGAAAAATTGGATAACTGAAAGAACAAAACCCTCCCAGTTGAAGAGGGGAGGTGAGGGAGAACGCTCAGGGGTCATAAGTCCATAGCCCAGTCCACATGCTTGACCAGTCGGCGTGAATGAGGTTCCCTGGCCCACCTATCGGCTGCTCTGGTTCTGCTGTCTCGGAGAGCATCCCTTATCCTTCATGCTCTGTGGCCATGTGCAAAAGGGGCTTTGAGGGGTCACCTCCCATGCAGGTTTGGGGGTGGGAAACTTTAGGGGCTGAGTAATCCCTGGCCTTTGTTTTCCAGGTTTGTGGGTTTTTCCTGGCAATACAATCCCTTTAATGATTAGAAAGCTCTCAGTCAGTTCGTATTCAGCCATCCCCAGAGCTATTAACCAAACTAGAGACCTATTGAAAGTTATAATTCTTTATTTTTATTTTTTTGCGGTACTCAGGCCTCTCACTGTTGTGGCCTCTCCTGTTGCGGAGCACAGGCTCTGGACGCGCAGGCTCAGCGGCCATGGCTCACGGGCCTAGTCGCTCCGCGGCATGTGGAATCTTCCTGGACCGGGGCATGAACCCGTGTCCCCTGCATCGGCAGGCGGACTCTCAACCACTGCGCCACCAGGGAAGCCCGAAAGTTATAATTCTTGAATCAAGTCCCTGGTGATGCTGTTGGGGGAGGAGGAGGAGTTGTCTCTTAGCAACAGGGCTTGATGCTCTGCCTGTCCCAGGAGCCCATGATTCTGTGGCTCTAGCTAGGCCTCTGCCGCAGGGCAATGCAAACTCCTAGTCTGTGATGAGAGGCAGAGTTTCGTTTGCCCCTTCTCCCTCAAGCTGCATCCCACTGGAAGGCTACTTGTATTGGAAGCAACGGTTGCCTCTGTTGAGCTGGGAGGGCACAGCAGGAGGGGTTCAAGAAGGCCTGAGGAGTGAAGAACCTCTCAGGCCCCAGGTTTGTCTCCCTCTGCGTTTCCAGCCTGCCTGTCTTTGCTTGAGCTGACTTTAGCTAGAAGCAGAGAACTGGCTCTTAATTATCTGACTCTCAGCCATATTGAATTACTGGCCTCAGGCAGAAAGGGCCTCTCTGGGCAAAGGAGCATTTTCTTCCTCTCTGCTTTCAGATGGGCCCCTTTTAGCCAGAGTGTGTCTCTTTCTTGTTGGACATTTTTCTACAAGTCCCCTAAAGTTCCAGCCTTGGTAGGAACATCTGAGCTCTAGAGGCCGTGGGAGAGTTTCATCAGCTGCTTTGCTGCTGTGTAGCAGGCTTCACCGACTTCTGAGCAGGGGAAGCATTATGGTCCCTCTTCAGCTAATTCCTTCTAAAATTTTTTCCCCAAAAATTTGACTTCTGATTCTAATTTCTGAGTTTGCAATTTTTTCTGGTGCAGATAACACAGACCCAACTCCAACTGGCTAAAGCAAAAGGAATTGATTGGCTCACACAATTGAACAGACCAGGATCTCAAACAGTGTGAGGAATCTCTCTCCATCTCACTTCTACCTGTCTGTGTTGGCTTCATTCCCAGGCTTCATTCCCAAAGGAGGCAAAGATGGCCCTCACAGCTCTGGCCCTCCCCATCAGCTTTGAAACCTGAGCCCAAAGAGGATGCTTTCCCCAGTAATGCCAGAGAAGTCCCGGAGAAATGACTCATTGACTCAAGTTGGGTGATCTGTGCCCATCTCAGGACTCTGATTGGCCAGGCCTATATCACATTCTTACCCCTGGAGCAAGGGTGAACCATCAACCCCCACCCAGACCACATGGACTGAGAAAGTGGGGAAGGAAGGATGGTTCCCCAAGGTCAAAGCAGGGTGCTGTTGCCAGGGGGATGACTGGGTGCTGGGCTGGCAAAGGGAACAGGCATCCACCCATACATCCATGTGGAAAGCCAGAAGGCAAACGGAACTCAAGAGTAGGTCAGGATGGAGAGGTAGGGCTGAGAGTCAAGGCTTAAAGATGTGAGTAAACCAGACTGTGGGAGTGAACCAGAGAGAGGCAAAGGGGGCTTGAAGGCAGACCTCCCATCAGGAGATAGGAAGATTAGGAAGACAGCAAGAAGAAAAGGTCAGAGAACCCAAACGGGGCAGCTTCATGGCAGCCTATGAACATGGAGTGGTCAGTAGTATTATCCAAGGGACGAAGTAGGTGAAGACCCTTGATGACAACTACATTGTCTGATTAGCAGGTGGTCTGTGACTTGAAGAGCACAGTGATAGCGGAGGTGGTTGAAGCCTGGTAGCAGGCAGTTAGGAAGAGGAGGGCAGTGAAGAATAGGGTAGGGATCCCACAAGGCAGGGGAAGGGTGACCGGAAGCCAGAGATGAGGGGGGATGGGCAGCAGGCATTCAGGGTGACCAGGAGTGGGATGCCAGGAAGGGTGGTGACTTGTGCCAGAAGGAACCTGGAGAAGACAAGTATCATGGCCGTTGAGGCAAAGGGCAGAGCAGGGATGGGAGGGAGTGGGACAGAAGCAGGAACGGGAACAGTGACATACATAGGTATCATCAGGTGAGGTGACATCTTGGTCACTGCAACATGGTACCAGTAGTCCAGCTGGCCTAATGAGTGTGGTTTGCAAGACACGAAATAAGCATGTTTTTTGAGATGTAATAAGCTAGTACATATAGTACACTAATCGTAAGTGTACATATGTGTAAACTGTATAACCTTACATATACACCTGTGTAACCACCACTCATATCAAGATAGAGAGCATTTTCAGCATTACATAAAGTTCCCTCCTGCCCCTGCCCAGTCTGTATAGGCCCCAGGGGTAAACTCTCTTCTGACTTCTGTCATCATCAATTTAGTCTGTTCTTGAACTCCATATGTGTGGAATCCAGCAGTATGCAACCTAGTCTGGCTTCTTTCATGCAGCATAATATTAAATGGATTCACCCATGTTGTTGCACGTACCAGTAGTTCCTTTTCTTATTGCTGGGTAACATCCCATTATGAATATAACACAATTTATCCATTCTACTGGTGATGGGCACTTCGGTTATGTCCAGGTTGTAACTATTATAAATAAAACTAATGCTTTTTTTTTCTTTCTTTCTTAGAGAATTCTCATTCTTTCTCACTCTCATACATGCACAGCCCTCACAGGTACTGGAGCAGGCCAGTCCCTTCTGGGAGGTCTGGCCATTGGTCTCCCCTCGCCTCTCTCTTCTGGGCACGTGTTTTCTGGGGAAGTCAATTTTGTCATGGGTGGAGGATACGGGTTGGAGGTGGGGAGGGATACCAACCTCCTAAGGCTTGCTCCCTCTCTTCTAGCCTCCTTGCCCCTGGCCGCCAGCGCCCTGAGTCTGCCTGACCCCTCAGGGGGGCTCGCCCGCAGCCCCCCATGAGCGCGCCCGGCTGACCCTCAGGGCGGCCGCGGTGGAGCCCGGGAGTCGCGGGTACGGCGGGACCATGGCCTCGCTGGACCTGCCCTACCGCTGCCCCCGCTGCGGGGAGCACAAGCGCTTCCGGAGCCTGTCGTCGCTGCGCGCGCACCTGGAGTACAGCCACACGTACGAGACGCTCTACATCCTCTCCAAGACCAACAGCATTTGCGACGGCGCCGCGGCGGCCGCGGCGGCAGCCGCCGCCGCCGCCGCCGCCTCCGGCTTCCCTCTGGCGCCTGAGCCTGCCGCCCTGCTGGCCGTGCCAGGCGCCCGGCGCGAGGTCTTCGAGAGCACGTCCTTCCAGGGCAAGGAGCAGGCGGCCGGGCCGTCCCCCGCGACGCCACACCTGCTGCACCACCATCACCACCACGCACCCCTCGCCCACTTCCCTGGCGACCTGGTGCCCGCCAGCCTGCCCTGCGAGGAGCTGGCTGAGCCGGGCCTCGTGCCCGCCGCCGCCGCCGCGCGCTACGCGCTCCGCGAGATCGAGATCCCTCTAGGGGAGCTATTCGCCCGCAAGTCCGTGGCCTCCTCGGCGTGCTCGACGCCGCCGCCCGGGCCTGGCCCCGGGCCCGCCTCTGCCTCGCCCGCGTCTCCCTCGCCTGCCGATGTGGCTTACGAAGAGGGCCTGGCTCGCCTTAAGATCCGCGCGCTGGAGAAGCTGGAGGTGGACCGACGGCTGGAGCGGCTGAGCGAGGAGGTGGAGCAGAAAATCGCGGGCCAGGTGGGCCGGCTTCAGGCCGAGCTGGAGCGCAAGGCGGCGGAGCTGGAGACTGCGCGGCAGGAGAGCGCGCGGCTGGGGCGCGAGAAGGAGGAGCTGGAGGAGCGCGCTTCCGAGCTCTCGCGCCAGGTGGACGTGAGTGTGGAGCTGCTGGCCTCGCTCAAGCAGGACCTGGTGCACAAGGAACAGGAGCTGAGCCGCAAGCAGCAGTGAGTGGCCCGAAGGGCCTTGTGGGTGGGTGTGTCCGCGAATGTTCCTGAGTAGGTGACCACGCGTGTCACTGTGCCGCCGCCACCACCGTGAGTGTGGCTATGTATGTGCCCAAATTATATGGGATCTGTGGCCACTAGCATGTAATGGTGGTGCGCGTGTGGCCAAGAGTGTCATGAAGGTGTGTGTTTAGGACTCTGAGTCCATGGCAGTGTGACCGCGTGTGTAAAGATGGTTTCTCTTCCTTATCTGACCTCCTACCAAGGCCAGTTCCTGATTGTGACACCAGATCGTTTTCCCTTTTGCCTACTCAAAGACATGGCTCAATTCTCCCTTCTCCCTTTGCCCCCGTCAGGTTTTCCCTATCTACTGTATCATTACTGAAAACATACAGACATACGGTCCTTTCTCCACTCTGCCTAACCCTATCTCCCCCTTAAGCTACTACCCCTTCTCTCCTCCTTACAGAAAAACTCCTTGAAAATATTGTTTCTACTCCTCATCTTCAATTTCTTTCCCCATTTTCTCTCTTGAACCCACTCTGATCAGTTGTCCACCTCCATCACTATCCTCCATGTCGTAAATGACCTTCATGTTACGGAGGCCAAGTCATCATCTTACTTGCCCCATTGGCAGCATTTGACACAGCTGATCCTCGAAACGCCTCTTTAACTTGGCTTCTAAGACACTCTCTTTGGAATTACCGTCTGTCTTTCTATTGGCTTCTTTTGAGTCTTCTTTGCTGGCTTCTCCTCATTCCTCTGGTCTTTCAGTGTAGAATTATGAAGAACACAGATGTTATTTATTTGTCCCCGTTGTGATATAAGCTCCATGGGGGGCAGGAATTTTTCTCTGCTTTGTTTACTGATGGGACACCCCAACACCTAGAATGGTGCCTGGCACCTAGAAGGTGCCTGTAAATGGTGAATGGATGCATGAACAACTGTGAATGCACTCGAGAGTAAATACTCACATGACTGTTAAGTGTACTGTGTGTCCGTGCAACTCCTGGAGGTTGGTGCAACTATAAGTGTGCTTTTCTGAATCTGAGAACGTTTCTGAAAGTGTGTGTGTTTGAATGTGTTGGTAGGACTGTGCCTCAGACTGTGTGCCTGTGAATGAATGGGATACGAGTACATGTACATGAGCGTGGGGGGCTGTCTGCTGGGCTATGTGGACTGTAAGCGTGTGCCCGTGAGCGTTTCTGGAGAGGGGAGGTGACTGTGTGTGACTGAGCACGCCTGTGAGTCTTTCTGTGGGGAGCAGCGGTGTCTGGTTGTGTGTTTGGGCCTGGGTTGGTGGGGTGTGCGTGTATGACTCGGAACATGCGCTTGCATTTTTGTGTGTGCCGTGGTGTTGTGTGGGGCAGTGTTCCTGGGTGTGTTCTGTGTGTACCCACGTGACCGCGAGCGGACCCTGCGGCCAGCTGTGCCCCTGTCTCTCCCTACCGCTCAGGGTCTCCTCCGGAGGGTGGGTGGGCAGCCAGGCCAAGGCACTGGGGTAAAGAGACTGCTCCGGGCCCAGGGAGGTGGTGCAGATTGACCAGTTCCTGAAGGAGACAGCGGCGCGGGAGGCCAGCGCCAAGCTGCGGCTGCAGCAGTTCATCGAGGAGCTCCTCGAGCGGGCCGACCGCGCTGAGCGGCAGCTGCAGGTCATCAGCAGCAGCTGTGGCAGTACTCCCAGTGCCAGCCTGGGCCGCGGAGGTGGGGGAAGTGGTGCTGGGCCCAGTACCCGGGGTCCAGGCAGGACGGTGAGTGCCCACCTGCCTTTCCTCCTCCACCTGCACACCTGACCCCCTACAGCCATGCCTCACACATGGCCTGACAACCCCCCGCCCCATGATGCTCCGTGCTTCCTTCTTTGGCTCTTCCCCATAAGCAGATTCCAGGCCTGAAGTTGGGGTCCAGGAATAGGGGAGACCCTCTGACAGCAGACGTGCCAGCCCTGAGGCTGTAGTGAGATACCATCCAGCAACCCCAGTCCTCAGGCAGGGGTTTGCCTCTGCCCATCCCTGCAAATGAGAGCCCAGGAGCCACAAGCCGGGGTCTGGGGTGCTTGGTGGGTGTGGGGAGGGGGCTGGGGAGCCTGCCTCTCTGGGCTGTCTATCTGTCTACTTGTCCATCTTTCCCAACTGTTCTCCTTCTCTCTTCTCCACCCCCCCTTCTCTCCATCTTGTACCCTGTTTCTCCTGTTCCTTCTCATCCTCTGGCCTTCTCTGCCCCCTGCCCTTCCCTCCCACTCTGGGGGCCCACAGCGAGAACACCACGCGGGCCTGGCCATGCCTAGCACGTATGCAGTGTCACGGCATGGCTCCTCTCCCAGCACAGGGTAAGCCGCGGGCCTGGCCCGCCCCACACAGCCCACCCTCCCCCTGGAAAGATCCACTGGCTCGCTGGCTGGCTGGCCCATCTGGGCCGTGGCTTCCCCTTCTCCCCCCGTCCTCCTCGGGTCACCTCTGTCTGGCTTTCCACACTCAGAGGGGACTCTTGGAAAGTAAGGTGGGTGGGTTGCCCTTGGCCAGTGGTGGGGTGGCATGGGGAGTTCAGGCAGGCCTAGGACCCCTTGCTCCTCACCACCTGGTCCACCCTACCCCAGGGCCTGCAGTCGCATCCCAGCTGCATCCCAGAGCTCAGGCTGCTATGACAGTGACAGTCTGGAGCTGCCCCGGCCAGAAGAGGGGGCCCCTGAGGACAGTGGCCCCGGGGGCTTGGGCACACGGGTCCAGGCTGCCAACGGCGGCTTGGAACGGGCCCAGCCCCCTCGCAGCTCAGGCCTGCGGCGCCAGGCCATCCAGAACTGGCAGCGCAGACCTCGCCAACACAGCACGGAGGGGGAGGAAGGTGACGTCTCGGATGTGGGCTCCCGAACCACCGAGTCAGAGGCTGAGGGCCCCTCGGATGCCCCCCGCCCTGGGCCTGCTATGGCTGGGCCGTTGAGCAGCTGCCGGCTCTCTGGTGAGTCTCAGGAGGGGGACTGAGAGGCCAGTCTTTCCATGGTGCTGGGCACTCTCGGGACATGGGGCTGAGGCAGTAAATCTCCTGGGCTTCTGCACCGCCTTTCGCCTTGCCCCAGACTTCCCACAATGAGAATGACAAACTCGCTCCCGCACAGGGCCCAGCAAGTTTGGAGCAGGAGCTGCTGGGACAGGGCGGTGATGTAGCACAGGGGCACTCAGGTTAGGTATTGCACAAGGATGCCACAGCTAAGGGGGTCCCTTCACATGACATTCACAGGAGAGGAGTTGAGTGTTCAAACTGAAGCCTGGACACAGCAGGGTGAACCCTCTCCTGTATCCACACAAAGCCATGTGCATATGTGAGTGGGTCAGGGTCAAGAGGCTGGAGAGTTCAGGTCAGGGTGCATGGCTGTGCCTTGGTGACTGCTCTGGGCAACCTCTCGCCGGCATTCTGTTCACAGATGCAGGGTTTCTGTCCAAGCCCCTTCCTTCTCCAACCTTGACTCAGTCACCTCATCTGGGGGATGACTTTGGACTATGTGATGATATACGACCTTAAAAAGAAAGCTCCCTTGAGGAAGGGCCACCTTTTTCTAATTTGCAAAATTAAGAATGAGGGTGATGCAGAGGAGGGGGAAGCAGAGGCCCTTTGTCCCTCCTCCCAAGTTGCTGGTCCCCTGGTATGGTTCTGTCATGCCCATTCCTCCTGCAGCTCCTACCCTACCCCAGCTCCCCACCCATACCCCACACTGACCTTTGACCCCATGATATTGTGCAGCCCGCCCTGAGGGAGGCAGTGGGCGGGGTCGGCGAGCTGAGAGGGGCAGCCCCTCACGCTCCAATGAGGTCATCAGCCCGGAGATCCTCAAGATGCGAGCCGCCCTGTTCTGCATCTTCACCTACCTGGACACGCGCACACTGCTACATGCCGCCGAGGTCTGCCGGGACTGGCGCTTCGTGGCCCGCCACCCTGCCGTCTGGACACGGGTGCTGCTTGAGAATGCCCGCGTCTGTTCCAAGGTGCCTGTCCCTGCCTGCCGCCCTGCCCTCCCAATCACCCTTGCTGTGAACCCACCTTTTTCCTGGCAGAGTCTGGCCCCGCAAGTTCTGGTCCTTGCAACCTTTTCAGCACCCCGGCTCCAACCTGACTCCCCGAAATGCTCTTGTGAGGCCTCCTATCCTGGGGCTGGTCCACCTCCAGCCAACCAAACTCAGATCCCCTCATCCCCAGGTAACCCCTCTCTCCCTGCAGTTCTTGGCAATGCTGGCTCAGTGGTGCACCCAGGCGCACTCGCTGACACTGCAGAACCTGAAGCCCCGGCAGCGGGGCAAGAAGGAGAGCAAAGAGGAGTATGCCCGGAGTACCCGGTGAGGCCACGGTGGGTGGGTG
Organism: Tursiops truncatus; assembly: GCF_011762595.2. NCBI lineage: Eukaryota > Metazoa > Chordata > Mammalia > Artiodactyla > Delphinidae > Tursiops > Tursiops truncatus. The sequence goes on from NC_047047.1 coordinate 27,064,630, forward strand.
GGGGCTGCTTCTGGGCTGCAGACCCAGAGTGATGTTGGGATGCTTCCCAGAGGAGGAGCTGGCCACACACAGTGCCCTGACCTCTTGGCTATCCCCAGGGGCTGTCTGGAAGCAGGGCTAGAATCTCTGCTGAAGGCAGCTGGGGGGAATCTGCTGATCCTGCGCATCTCCCACTGTCCCAACGTCCTCACCGACCGTTCGCTCTGGCTGGCCAGCTGCTACTGCCGCGCCCTGCAGGCTGTCACCTACAGGTGGGTCCGCACCGCAAGAAGCAAGGCCTCGGGCCCCAGGGATCCCTGGACTCTGCATACCCTTCCCCCAGGGCTCTTGGGCAAAGGGACCCAAGAGCTCTGTGGCCCAAGGGAAAGGAGCAGAGGCCCTCAGAGTTGGTGGCCCCAGCTTTATCTTTTCAACAGAAGCGCCACGGACCCGGTGGGCCATGAGGTCATTTGGGCCCTGGGCGCAGGCTGCAGAGAGATTGTCTCCCTCCAGGTGGCGCCACTTCACCCCTGGTGAGCCCAGGCATGGGCGGGGAAGGGCAGGGTTGGGGCTGGGTGTGGGGCTGAGGGCTGAGCAGATCTGGGCCCATTCCATATGCAGTTTGGGGTGACAGATTCACATTCATCAGTCTGTGTCTTTAGGCGACAGGAGCAGGGCTTCAGAATCAGACATGGGATCATGTCCTGGCCGGCTAGCAGTGTGACTTTGGGCTACCCAGTCGTGCCTTAGTTTCTCAACTGTAAAATGAAGGTGGTATTAGATCTGTCGATCTTATTAGGACTATAGCTGGCTCAAATGAGATGTGTGCATAAAGGCTACAGAGCCCACAGTGGGCTATTTCCCACACTAGCCGGCAATAGCCAGGTTTGTTTGGCACATGAAAGGCAGTTCAGGGAGGTCATCGTATAATGTAAAAAAGAGCTGGTTTTCTGAGAATCCAGGGTGTGAGATCATTCATCGCTTTACTTGGAATTCCTCACACATGCCAGGCTTTTTCACTCCCTGTGCCTGCCCTTCAAGCCGCTCTCCACGTGACACCTCCTTCCGGGTTCCCCCAGTGTCCTGTCACTAACACCCTGGTAGAATTTGTCACTGCTCCCCTGTCTCCATTCCTCTGAGAGGAATGGCCCCTGCTGTAGTCCATTTTACAATAATTTCTCTATATTTCAGTCTACACCAGACTCATGTTTCTAAGGGCAGAGGCTGTGAATGTCCATTTCTGTATCCCTGGTACTGAGCACGTGGCAGATGGTGGGCGATTGTTAAGTGATGAAGTGTTCAGGGAAGGAGCAAGTGTGGTGTGAGTGGTGGGCAGGGCCCAGCGAGCAATGAGTGTGGAAAGGAAGGTTTGGGCCAAGGTCAGAAGGCCTTGCCTAAGGGGTTTTAGATGTTTGCATTTTGTCTAGAAAGCACTGGGAAGCCACTGGGGGATTTTAGATCTTAAAAAACGGGATGACGTCAGACTAGGAATGTTCTGTGTCATCCCCCCCACTGCCCACCTCTTGGAGGCAGGGACCATGTCTCTGTGTCACCACTGTGTCCCCAGGGCCCAGCTCAATTGTTCTTGGTCATGACAGGCACTTGCGAAGCTTCTGTTGAATGACTGAGTGAAAGGATATGGGAGTGAGTGGCTGGCTGTCAGCAGCCGCTGGATGAACTGACAGGGAGACTAGTTGTAAACTCAGATGAATATGGATGGTGGTCTGAACTGTGGGTTGAAGAGTTATTCAGGAATCGGAATCTACAGGTCTTACCAGGAGGTGAGGGGGAGGAGTCAGGGAAGATCCCAGGTTTCTGACTTGAACAGCTGGGTGGTTGGTGGGGCCTCGCCTTTGAGGGGCGGGTCCTGACAGAGGAGCAGGCTCAGGGTATCATGCAGCCAGGGGCTTCCCTGACAGCCCTCCCTCCACCCTGTTCTCCAGCCAGCAGCCCACGCGCTTCAGTAACCGCTGCCTACAGATGATCGGTCGCTGTTGGCCCCACCTCCGGGCCCTGGGGGTCGGGGGTGCTGGCTGTGGGGTGCAGGGCCTGGCATCACTCGGTGAGTCTTTCCTTGGGACTGGGGTAGGGGGTGATGGGAAGCAGGCGTGGATGCAACACTGAAATCCCAGAGGGACTCGGGGCTGCAGCCTGGGTGGTGGCAGGAGGTGACCTGGGGTTGTTTGTCAGCAGGACCTTGCCTCTTCTTCCCTCTTCCTAGCGAGAAACTGCATGCGACTGCAGGTCCTGGAGCTGGACCACGTGTCGGAGATCACCCAAGAGGTGGCGGCTGAGGTCTGCCGGGAAGGCCTGAAGGGACTGGAGATGTTGGTGCTCACGGCCACCCCTGTCACCCCCAAGGCCCTGCTGCATTTCAACAGTGAGTGATGGGTAGCGTGGGGTGGGGTCCCAGTGTTGCCTCTTACCATGTCTTGTCAGTAAGTAGCATAACCGACTCCCTCTCGCTCCTAGTCAGCAAACACCAGCACTGGGGTCAGATTGACCAGGGTTCTAGTCCTGGCTTTGCCACCAGTGCCTTCTGAGGCCAGTGTGGCATTTAAGGCCTGCCAGCATCTGACCCAAATGGTTCAGTGATATGTATTGCCCTGTGCTCTGTCCACGTTGGAGGCATGAGCTGTTCAGCACCATCTACCATCTACCCCCACACGAGCCTCCAGCCAAGGGCAAAGGCAGAACAGATGGGTTCTGGAACTGGCTGACCTAGGTCTCAGTTCTGGCTCTACTGATTATTAGCTGTGTGACTTTGGGCAAATTACTGTACTTCTCTTGGGTTCTGTATCCGCATCTTTTTTTTTTTTTTTTTTTTGCGGTACGCGGGCCTCTCACTGTTGTGGCCTCTCTCGTTGCGGAGCACAGGCTCCGGACGCGCAGGCTCTGCGGCCATGGCTCACGGGCCCAGCCACTCCGCAGCATGTGGGATCCTCCTGGACCAGGGCACGAACCCGTGTCCCCTGCTTCGGCAGGCGGCCTCTCAACCACTGCCCCACCAGGGAAGCCCTGTATCCCCATCTTTTAAGCTGACTTCTAAACCGAATGAGTGGGAGGATTAATGAGATAATGTGTGAGCCCCCTAGAACAGTTCTCAGGGGACTCACACACACACCTCCGCTGGCCCCTGCCTCCCTCCAGCCCCTACTCCCCTCCCAGTCATTCCTCCACCTTCATTAAGGACACAGGTACCCAGCTGGGGCTGCACACGCCCAAGGGTAGACCATCATCCGGGACCATTTGGCCCCTGGCAGGACCTCACGTCCTGAGCACTGAAGGTTCCTCGACCTTCTTATCATCTCCAGGATCCTCTTCTTCCCCCAATTCAGCCTCAGGGCCCCGCCCTGGACTAACCACCAGAACTAACTGCTTGGCCTCCAAAATCATAACCTTTAGAATCCTCTCAGCCTCCTGGCCTTCTTGCTTCTCCTCCCCTGACTTCATGGCAACATCCAGTCCCTTAAGCCCTCTGCTCCCCGCTTATTTGTTCCCTGCCTCCCCCCTTCCAGTGCTCCAGCTGAGATCCGTCAGCCTAACCTCAGCCACTCCGTCCTTGTAATTCATTTCCACATGCCCAGACCATAGCACAGCGGTCTCCTCTGCCAGGGAAGTTGCTAGAGCCCCTGCACAACTGGCTGTTGTCCACTCGTCCTCCCAGAGTCCACCACAGCCTCTGCTCTTTGACCTCACCCTCCACCTTCTCCCCTTGCCCAGTTGAGTCCGGGGCAGCATGGATCTGCTCCCAGTGCTTGGCACACGATTGTCTCTCAGAGGGTTCTGATTCTGTTAATTAGTAAACAGATCAGGCATGGGCCCCCATCTTACCTTTTCCCAGGCATCTGCCGGAACCTCAAGTCCATTGTGGTCCAGATTGGGATTGCCGATTATTTCAAAGAGCCCAGCAGCCCTGAGGCCCAGAAGCTGTTTGAGGACATGGTGACAAAACTCCAGGTGAGCAGCTGTCTCTGAGGCTGCCCAAGACCCCCAGTGGCATCCCTAGGTTGGGGTTGGTGACCTGGGTGTTTGAAGGGAGGGCTCCACCTGTCTGCCCTGAGGGGAACTAACGCAGGTTTGGTCCGCAGGCCCTACGGCGGAGGCCCGGCTTCTCTAAGATCCTGCACATCAAGGTGGAAGGCGGCTGCTAACCCGGGTGGGGGGCGGCAGGGCCCCTGCCAGCCCCACACCAGGGCACCCTCTTTGGACCTCCAGAGGGACCCTGATTTGTACTAGACCTTTGGAGGCCTAGTGTTATCCCTGGCTTCCGGGGAGGGGTTGTCAGTCTCCTGTCCTGCTGGGACAGTGGAGCAAGAGGCCTGACCCTGAGCACTGCCTCTCCAGGGCAGGGGCTTGGACAGCTGTCCCCCGACTCCCACCCCAACCCCAGCTGAAGCAGCTTTCTGGGCCCAGTCAGCGAAGAGCTGAGTCCCACCAGCACTTGGTGTCGTCGCCCTGAAGATCTGCAATAACCACCAGTGGCGCCTCGGCCGCTCGGGCTGCTGGGGCAGGCCTCCCCTTTGTGAGGTCCAGCCTCCTGGTCAGGAGCCTCTGTTAAGCTCCAGGCCAGAGGGTTGCTCCACAAGGCAGCTCGGACTTGGCAAGGAGGGCTCTTCTCTTCCCCCTGCCGTGTCCCAGCCTTCTGTGGGGCACCCCCTCCAGGCAGCCCGCTGGGGCTCTGGGTCCGTATTTTCCAGGGATAACCCTAGGGGTCTGGGGATGCGGCCAGCCGAAAGTGAGAGGTAGGGGGTGCAGCGAGGTAGTGGGGTGGGCGTGGAAGGGCAAGACGTTCGTCCAGAACTTCTCCCCAGGACATCGAGACCACCCCTACCAAGGTAGAGAAAACTTCGAGTTTTTATTGCTGTAGAAAAGACAAGATCCCTCCCAGCCACCACATACCCACGACACACCAGAACTAAATTCAGAGCTAAAAGGTGCATGTTTCTATAACTTCCACCAATCCCAAGTCTCTGGGAAACGGTGTCAGCAGTTCCTGTCCTCCAGGAATGTACTTCTAATCCGGGTGCTTGGGCAGGAATCTGATGGTCTTTGGGTCCCCAAGGCTGTGTGAGAGGGAATCACTAGGCTGCCCTCTGTGCTAGGGCCTGGAGGAGTCCAGAAGGAGGGTGGTTTAGTTTGCTTCCTCGTCTGGCTAGCTTGCTTAAAGATGTGGCTTTGGTAGGGAGCCAGACCCATGGGGCCAAGAATGAGGAAGAGCCCCCGCCTCACTGGACTTGCCTCCCTCCTCAATCTCCACTGGCCTCACAGGCTGAGGGCTGTGTTGGGGGTCTTCTGCCAGGGGCAGTGCTGGGACCTGAGCCAGAACCACTGACTTAAAATGCAAATGGGGGCTTTCACCGACCCTTGCACGGTTCCCAGAGGGCTAGGTCCTGGCACTATGGCTCTAAAGACTCAGGTCTCCCCAGTTCCGCCTCTCAGGACTTCCACAGTGGCGCAAAGGCCGTGGGTCCTGCCAACCTTCATTTGGAAAGTTCTTTCAAACATTGATCTAGGTCCATCTTAGGGTTTCCTTCTCTCCTGTTACAGGGTGGGCTCTCAGCCCTAATCATTAGGCCACTGGCCCTGGCTGGGGCTGGGCTCCTCTAGTTTCTCAGTCCTTTCCAGAAACCCAACTTTCTGCCGCAACCTGGCACGGACATCAGCCCTGCTCTGGGTTACCCTGCAACGAGGCGTCCAGAGCTGGGACCCCACAGGATCAGAAGTGTACCCAGCTCTCCTGGCTCCCCACTCAGCTGTGTCCTGGCTGTTTTCATTGTTGATGATTTTCCTCCCGTGGCTTGTTCGGGCCCTGCCCTTTGAAGACGCCAAATACCAAGGGTGGCATGTTGGCAGCTCCTTGTCCAGTCCTGCACGAGGCCTTGTCTGTGTGGCATCCCCACCCCAGAGCAGCTAGTTCCATTGGCTCTTACCTCCTCAGCCCTGTCCCCAGGAGTCATGAAGGAGAAGCACAACTTTCCTCTGTTCTGGGGCCTGGGACGGAGGTGGAGGTCCACTCGGCCTGGTTGCCCTGGGTGTGTCTGTTCTGCTTTGCCAACTGCATCCTCCCTCCCTAGCCCCTGCCCCCTGTGACCCCAGGATGTCTCCCGGACAAAGCACAAAGGGATGCCCTGCTTGGCCTGAGCCTGTCCTACTGAGGGGCTTTTTCTGCCCTAGGTAGCCTCCATCCCTGAATACAAGGCTTTGGGCAGTTTCTCCCTGGGAAGATGCCTGCTGGAATGCCTGGCATCAGTTCTGGGAGAGGTCAGGGTGCACAGGCAGCAGGCTTGAGTGGGAGAAAGGTGGTGCTGAAAGGCCTGACGGTTGTCGTAGGTTCCTTCTGTGCAGTAGCGCCGAGCACCACCGGCACTGGGGCAGCAGAGTGAACGAGACTCCTCTCTCCTGCTGGTGGGGAGTTTGCCTCTCAACAAGTATGGCTGTTTCCAGGAAACCCACCAAGCCCCCCGCCCTGTATTTTCTAGCTGAGTGTGTGAGGGCTGTGTGGGGAGCATATTGCACAGGTCCGTGGGAACGATGGGTCACAGCCTGTACCGCTGCACACCTGGGGCTGACAGACTTGCGTGCCCTGGCCTTCATATGTGCCCTGAGAACTGGCGGGTTTGCGGGCTCCCCACCAGCTTGATGCTATTTTTGCCTCTCCTCAGGGGATGAGCCCTGCTGCTGAGTGGAGAGCTTTTGTTCACTTGGTCACTTCTCTGGCAAGCACACAGCTAGGGCTGAGGGTGGGGAACAGGGATGGGGAGGGCCTGGCCACCCCCTAGGAGCACCTTATCCCTCACTCACCCACAGGAGAGCCCTCTTCCACATCTCACACCTTGATGAGATGCAAAAGAGGAGTATCTGTGAGAGCAAACCAACACAGGCCCTGCTCCAGGGGTCCCAGCATGTGTAGAGGCCCCATGGGTGATGGCCACTTGGTGTCCTTACCACCTCTCCTTGCCAGCCCAGCGCCTGGGAGGCTTGGGGTATTTGGCTTGAGTGTATCGTGCTTTATTCAGGCTGCCTCCCCACAGCACTGGCAGGGAACAAAGGAGATGCTGTATCTGCATCCCTGAGGGAGAGAAAGTGGGCTACCCAGAACCATGGCTTTTCACTGGCCAGGAGACCACCTAAGGACCAAGGCAGCTCATGGTTTCCTAGTCCCATGAGAGTGGAGTTTGAGCCAGTCCCTCAGCAATTGCTGGGGGGGAAAAAAAAAAAAAAGCGCCACCTCCTTCCCAAGGCCTGCTGCTCCAAGGTTTGACTCTGTCCTTTGCCTTTGGGTCCTGCCTGTCCCCCTGGTCCTGGTCTCTAGTCCTCTGGGCTGCCGGTGGGGAGCTGCCCATGCCCCAGTCCCTCTTGGGCGCCAAGTTGAAGATCTTTCCAGAGGGACTATTGGTGCCAAAGACCCAGTTCCTGGTGGACTTGGGGTGAAAACAGGAGAGATGGTGACTGGGTGCAGGGCCCAAGTGCCCAGAGGAGTTAACTCATACCAGTGGGATCTGTCCCAGCCCATCAGCCCCTGATGAGTGCAACTTCCCTCCCCCAGGGGCCTGGCACTTCTCTTTTTACCCCTGGTGGCTGTGCTTTCTCACCCAGCCTTGTCCCAGGCCCCATTTCTGTATATATTGCTGTGTATTGTGTGTGTATTTATTCCCGGACAAGTGTGTGCATCTACAGCCTTGCCTGAGGATAAGGTTTAGGATTGGGTGAAGATCAGAATACCAGGGCCAACTGAGGCAACCAGCTCCTAGTCTGACCCCAACCCCTTGGGACCCTGGCCAGTCCCAAGACTGCCCCGACAATCAGGCAGGCTTCCCCGCCACAAGTCCGAGCCTTGTCTGCCACTGCTGGCAGGGCCCCAGGCCTCAGCTTTGCCCTGGCAGGGGTCTTGCATGCAGGGGCAGACTCACCTCATGGCTAGTGCCAGTAGGCCTGGCTCTAGTGAGCCCTGCTGGCGGGGACCTCCACAACTGGCCCCAGGCTCTGCCTTCCCTGCACAGCCAGGCTGCAGTGGGCCTGAGCTGGGAGAATGGAGCTTCCCTCACCCCGAGCACATCAGGCAGAGGGGTGGAGAGCGTTTTTTGGTTTTGTTTCCGAAGTGGCGCCAGTACCTCCAGCCCCTAGGGGGCCTTCCCTGGCCACACTTTTCTGCCCCACCCACCCAGGCATCACCATCCCAGCACTTTGCCCCACATCATCCGTAGATGCCCTTTGCTGAATGTACCCGAGCGTATGTATTTAAAAGGACTCAGATGGGCATCAGAATTTGTGGCTCTGTATCCAATAAAAGATGGTGAAACTGGAATCGTATCTGCCTCAGGGAAGTAAATGGTAGGTGGCCACATTTCCCAGTCTGTCACCAAACATTCCTTCAGCTGAAATGCACTGAGGTAGGAAGGAGGTGGATGATCTGAATGGCATCAGTGAGGTGAACTGAAGCATTAGGAAGACCTGTATCAGGACAGTAGACATCATTGCTGGAGGAAGGCCATGCAGGTCACTGACCGTGCCATAGCTTTCAGTGTGTGCAGGCAGATAAAGAGCCTCAGGGTGTCCCTTCTGGCTCTCAGCCAGGAGAAGCCATTTTTAAGGGCAACCCCAGCACAAATATAGCAGGAACAGCACACACTTGCCCATCCCCTCACTGGCTTGGTAACCTTAGGATGCTCTGGCCAGCCAATCCGACTTTGGCCTGATGGAGACCAGTTCCCCATCATGGTCTGGCTCAACTTTCCCATTTTACAAAATGGGGCTGCCCCACTGATTTAATTACTCAGGTCTTGAAACATTTAAAATCAGAAAAAAGAACAGGTGTTTAGGCTTAAACTGTGTGTGGCTCTAGCATCAAACAAGTAGAGGAGAACTTATCCCCACAACTCTGAGTCAGCTATTACCGTTATACAGGTAGAAGAGCTGAAAAAAATTTACTTACAGACAATCAAGTTAGGAGGGATGCCAAACTCCGAAGTCTGAACCTGCCACCACCCCCATTCTGCTTTTGAGTTCATCTGACTTGGCTGGAACTCAAGAGATTTTTTAAAAAATCACTTCCCAGATTTAGGGAGCAGAAGCTTCCTATTAATTACAGGTAGCTGCAGGCCAACTCTCAGAACTAGCAATAAACAAGGAGGCAGTCAGACTGCTGATTTTATCTGTGCTGGCTGTTCTAAACTTCCTCTGGTCAGAAGAAAGCAGAAAGGACCACTGGTGGCCGAACTGAGAAGACCGGGTGGCTCCTTCAGCCTCCTCCTCAATGGGCTTACTTCTAAGAAGTCACAGAGTTTAGAAAGGATCTGTCCTCTCTGAAACATTCCTCCGAAAGCCCTCAACCTCAAGATCTTGAAAAAGAGGGATGAAAAGACTGAGCCAAAAGAATACAGAAGTAGAAGGGGGTAGACAAGGTAATGTAATGCATTTAACTCAAACCCAGAGAAACCCTGGCAGCAGAGCCAGGCGAGGCCAGGGCTATGTAAGGTGATGTCAGAAGAAAAGGAAGCAACTCCACACCTCCCAGCCACTGCTAGGACTGAGAAAACAACCAAAGCTAAACTTCCAGACAGGGGCTACTCAGGTGGAGCTCCTCCTCCCCTGGCAGAGTGGACCTACACTCTGCCCAACAATGACTAGAGGCTGTGAAGGACTCAGCCCAAGAGGGAAGATGATTTTCTCTTTTCTACCTGTTGGGTGAGTACATATAAAGCTACAATTGTGAGCTGCAGTCCAGACATGTATGAGTACAACTCCTGTGCCCAAATAATCTGCAAAATGAATTCTAAGTCTTTTAAGTTTTATTTAAATAACCTCCAGTGAGAAGAGAGTGGGCCAAATACTACCCCTTCCTTGTAATACCATTTCACCAAGACAGAGTGAGCACAGCCTGCAGGCAGCCTGCAGTGAGAGCTGGGGTGCCTCTCAATGGGGGTGGCCACGACCTCGGCCCCGGCCAGCAGCTGGGGGAACATCCACTGTGGAGCGAGGGTTCTTGATGGTTTCATCTACGGACACAATAAGGCACGCAGCCTCAGAGGCTGCAGTCAGGGCATTGATCCGCACCATAGCTGGCTCCCACACGAAGGCCTCAAAGTTGTCAGCAATGTCCTCATTGTTGATGTCCACGCCATACCACATGCCCCCCTGAAAGAGAAGAAAAAGAGGGAAAGTGATATGGAACTGCTCTCAAATTTCTTCTTGCACACCCTCTGAACGACTCGGATTGTTAGGAATCTTCAGGTTCTCTGAACCCGCTGGCAACTCCCTGAGGAAGGTGGCATTACAACAGGAGCCTGGAAGCCTCTTCCCACCCCTCCCCCACCCCCAACCTGAGAAGTGCTGACCACAGAAGACCTCCGGGCCCTCTCCCAGGCAAGCTGCTGGCTTTTAGGGAGGCCCCATCCTCAGGTCACCTGAGGACTGTGTATGTCAAACCAGGCTTTTCAAGAGGAACACTTTCCAATCCCTTATCTCATTTCATCATCTCACTGCTTCCATTAGTCCCGATTTTACAGACAAGGAAACAGACGCAGAGAGTGACTTACTTAAAGTTCTAACACAAGTCAGAAACTAAGTCACTCACTTAATGCTGCTGTCACCGCACTGAGCATTTAACAGACAGCATTTAAGAAACATCTCTAAATGAGTATTTGCTAAACAGCAGATGAACAAATTAAATTCTCAGAAAGATCACAACTTGGAAGTGGTAGAGCCATGGCTGGACTGCTGTCAGCAGGGCCCTGGAGTGCTTCACCACCAAGGAACCCAGTACACATGGTATGTGCTTCCAGGCAGAAGGCCACAGGGTTCCTTTGGTTCCCCTCACGGCACCGTGAGGAGTGATCAGACTCTTGGAAGAAGCACTGAACAAACCCTGGAACCACCAGTCCCAGCACTGGTCTTTCCTTCTGACCTCAGAGGAGGCAGGCAGTTGGTACTGGGTTTGGTTCCAGCACTATCACCTGGGCTGACCACACAGAGCTTGAGTAAGCACAACACACACTCAGAATCTAGCCCCGTCCACCCAGTCCCTGGACCCGGAGGAGAGGAATAACCCACCTGGGCGTGCCGAGCCCGCAGCTTGTTGAGGATGTTTGTGGCATCAAAGCCAGCGTTGTCACACAGCTGGCGTGGGATAATTTCCAATGCCTTGGCATAGGCCCCAATCAATAGCTGCTGTTTTCCTGGAATGGTCCTTGAGTAATCTCGCAGGTACTTGGAGAGCTCCATCTCAATGGCGCCGCCACCAGCCACCACTGAATCATTCTGCAGAGACCAGACCCACCACTAAATGCAAGGGGTCCCCAGGTCTAAGCTCCAGTCCTGGCCAAATTAGGCCGTTCAGTCAATAGGCCCTCCAGCCCAGAAAGAGGGCTGGTTCCACATTCCCTCCCTCAGCCCAAGCCCCAGGAAGCCCAGACATGGACCTTGTCTAGCACATCCCAACTTCAATCTGGTGAATCTTATGGTTTCTGACCATCTTCAAGGTCACCTGTAGCTTGAGGGCACTGGCACAATCCCTGGGATGGCTGACTCTATCAGCTCCACAGCTGCTCCCAAGAACAAGTCTTAGCTTTTAAGGCAGCATGACTTATTTTGAGAGACTGAGGCTGTTTCTTTATCATCTGTGAGACGAATCAGGGCCCACATGCCCCACATGGAAGGACACAAGTTATACAGGGAAGGAATCACCACACAAATCCAGGGTCTCATCAGCTCAAGAGGCAGAGTGAGCTGTGCAGGCTGGAAGCTCCCAGCCTAGTACCTTGATGGCCCTTCTGACAATCATGATGGCGTCGTGCAGGGACCGCTCTGTCTCCTCCATAAACTGCTCAGCGCCACCACGGAGAATGATAGTACAAGTCTTGGCCTTGGGGCAGCCTTTGAAGAAATTGTACCTACACCCAGGGTCAAATCATATTTGTGAACTCCTTTCTGCTGCCAACCTGCTGTGTTCGAACCTTACCAAGTCCTCCCAACACTCAGCAGCTGCTCTTCTGTTCCTCACTAAGGTTCTCCAAGCCCACTCTTAAAGACATGTTCTTGGGAAGGTACCACAGGGGCTTGGTTGTACCACAGGGGCATAAAAGATGTGGAATCAGACTTTAGACCCAACTTGATCTTCTTCCCTCCCAAAACACTCTCTATATCTGAGCTCTTTATGCCCCATGAGGTATAAGACCTCAGAAGAGAATAATAGCATGTGCTATACATACAGCACACCCCAAAGATGGCAGAAGGCCATCAGGCAAGTCTCGTGAGCTAAGCAAACAGGGAGCCCAGGACTACTGCTCACCTCTCGCCTCCAATCTGGGTCTCTTCAAAGACCTGGCAGCGGCCCAGAACATCTGATGACAGAGCGTTCACACTGGTCTGGATGGAGCCTCCGCAAGCCTGAGGAACACAAGACAACATCATCTAGCAGTGAAGGCTCACACGAGGCCAGAAGTGAGCTTCCTGCCACTTAGTCTTAAAGCCAATTCCCATGTTAGACTGCCATGGTGCCCCGGAGCTCTCCTCACTGGATGACCCACTCTCACCCTTGACCTCCAGGCTCCCTCTGGAAGAGGAGAAAACAAAACAGAACTAAGACACATGAAGGGCAAACAAGCCTGGTTAAAAGGAGATGGTGACCCTTTGTTTCACCCAATACCCCCTCCCCTAAACTAGGGTGCTTTGGGCCCAGCGACTGAAGTCAGGGTCAGTGCCTTAGACCTGAAACATCTTTGGTGAGATGCTCAAGAAGAAAGGGAGGAAACCTGGCCGGAAGCATCCAGCCTGGAGTTTAGCCAGCTAATCATAGCCCTACTGCTAGGTTTCCTTACAAATCAGCTTCCCTGACTTGTTTGGTTAGATTAACTCTTGTATACCGAGCATATACACACTGGAACTGGAGTGTTTCATGGCAAAAAGAGTTAAGAAGACAGGTCTAGATTCACATACCAATCACTCCAGTACACCAGGGGTAAGTGAAAACCCCCCTGGGGCCACAAAGACCAAGAAGCAGCCTGTGAAAGTTTGGTTACCATCATTGTCCTCTTCAGGTCCTCCTCCGGCACTCGGCCAGCACAGAACATGTCCCTGTCAGCAAAGTATTGGGTGGCCACGTCCCCAATGGGGAGTTTGGACAAGACGACTTTGGCTCCGGAGTGATGGATCCTCTCTAACTTGTCATAAAGAATGTTCCATTCAGCATCAACGATTGCCTGATAATCCTGAAGAGACCCAGAAAAGGATGAGGGTGCTTTGGAGTGGAGGTTAGCCTATGTGGTATGTTAAAATATAACACACCCCTGCCAACTAAAATATACTGATTTGTTTGGGAATTAACAGGGATAAACAGAAGAGCCTCCTCTCAGTCCAAATATACAAGGACCCTATAACGTAACGTAAGAGTCACCTAAAACTTTCAAACACAAAGGCAGAAAGTAACCCCAGGACTAGGAGCTACTCCAGAGCTAGCACTTGCTACGGTGCGAGACCTACTTTAGCCCGGCTAAGTTCTAGCTCCTCTGAGGCACTGCACCCATGGAGTTACCAATGACAAGACCCTTTCCCCCAAAGGCCATTCTGTGTTGGGGATACATTTTCCAAAAATACTTGCTTACAGCTGGGTGACACTGCTACCTCCAGAGACAGCCTTGGTGATATCAATGTTGGGAGCACACCTGTCCCTGCAACACGGGACCCAGTATAGAAAGGGCAGGGTTCACATCTGCCCAAATAAGAGGAATCAAAATACTGGGCTCACTATATAGCTGAGAGGCCCCTGCAAGCCCCTTCCCTGGAGCCAGAGGATAGTATTTCAGCATGTTTGCCCTATCCAAACCTCCTCAGGTCCAGGTCACTGAGAGAGAGCATAGAGTGAGAAAAGAAGTGGACCCAGTATTTAGACATTAATATTTAGGGGGATAGGAAGAGAAAGGAGCCCATAAGGTACCTGAGAAACAAAGCTAAGCCCAAGATGGCCACAAAGGCCCAAGGCTATGGCCCAGAATGTTGCCCATTTCCATGCCACTGCCAGCTGGTAGGGCCTACCTCAACTGTGTGGACTCTGATTTCCGCATTATCCTTCTCAGCTTTCAGCTCGAGCTCAACATTTAAAAGGGCAATCATTGGATTATGGTACTTTTTGGGTTGCATTTCAAACCCAGCATAAGAGAAAGTCTTCTTGAATGCAACACCAGCTACAAGCTGGGACTCCTGTTTAAAAAAACAAACAGTTCAACAGTTCAGTACTGGCATGAAATGAAATCAAGTTAGTGGTGTGCTGGACTAATAATGCGTGTCCATTTCTGTGAACCTGAAAGAGTTAACCATGTTTTTATTTCACTGTTGTAACAAAGCTTTTCCATCATCCTAAAAGCTAGGAAAAATACAGAGCATATTTTGGTTGTGTCTTCAGTATAAGGAAAACCAGTTTGCTTGCAGAGACTAAGCATGGTAAAGGCCTGTTTGGGCTGTTCTCTGAGGCTGACTTCCAAAGCGGGTGCCAAGGGATGAACTTTGATCCCAACTCCCCACCTCCCAGTCTTCTACACATACGTACACATACCCCTCCCTACCTGTACTGCACACGAGCACACACATACCTGTGTGCTGTAGCCTAGGTGCTTCCTCCTTCCAGGAGATGAAAACAAAAGGTCCTAAGGGTCAGAAATTTCCTGCAGTTCCCAAGCTATCATTGTGGCTATTCCCATCTTGATCCCTCAAAATATGAACTACTACCACTTGTTCCATAACAGAGCTTGCTGTGGGGTGGATTTAATAGCAGGGCATAATAGAAAGCATGTTGCACTTGGGAGTGGCTTCAGCAGTATCAGAAGACAGGTTCAAATCTCAGATCTCTTTCTTACTCAAAAACCTAGTCATTTCCCACTCTGTAAAGAAGGGTGTATTCAGTAAGTGAAGTAAGTCAGAAAGAGAAAGACAAATACCATATGATATCACTTACATGTGGAATCTAAAATATGACACAAATGAACTCATCTATGAAACAGAAACACTCACAAACATGGAAAACAGACTTGTGGCTGCCAAGGGGGAGGATGGATTGGGAATTTGGGATTAGCAGATGCAAACTATTATATATAGAATGGATAAACAACAAAGTCCTACTATATAGCACAGGAAACTATATCCAGTATCCTGTGGTAAACCATAACAGAAAAGAGTATGAAAAAGAATATATACATATATATGTATAACTGAATCACTTTGTTGTACAGCAGAAATTAACACAACACTGTAAATCAACTATACGTCAAAAAAATAAATTTTTTAAAATAGTGTATTCAGTTCAACGACCTATATGTTCTCTGCTAGTGCTAATCTACAATACTAGTCTATAATACTGTAGCCTATCGGTGAAACAGATTGCTACATCATTCAAATCCACAGCCTCCTAAAGGGGGTGATGCCTGAGCTGAATCAAGATGGATAAGCAGAAATTAGTCAAACAGAAAAAAGAAAGAGATGTTCCCAAAAGACAGAGGCAGTGTGGTGCAATCGGGATGAAAAGCTACCTGCAGTTGCTGGAATACAAAATAAGAGGACAGGGACCAGTTTAGGAGAATCTTAAAGGCTCTGCTAAGGCCTGACTCTTATCCTGTACACAATGTGGAACCCCAAAATGCTTTACACACAGAGTGTAAACTGGGGAACTTCACGCTGCAACAAAAAATAGAATGGACTTAGGGGATGCAAGACTGGAGGAAGAGTGACCACTACCAGGACAATGGTCTAGTAAAAGAGACAGACTTAGGAAACAACAGATTGGTAGGTAAAATGAAACAACAGTGATCAACAGGTTGGGGGGAATTGGAAATATTTTTAAGGATGACCCCAGACTTCTGGGTTGAGTGACTGAATAATGGTGGTGATAGCAGCTATGTCAAGGAATACAGAAAATATTACAGGTTTGGAGGATGAGATAATGAGTTCAGTAGCAGTGAGATCCAGGAGTGTGAAGCTCAAGAGAGAGGTAAAGGCTGAAGATATATATCAGGAAGTTTTCAGTTAATCCTGAGAACAAGTAAATAATTACTACCACCATTTACTGAATTGTGTGTCAAGTATTGTGTTAAGGGTTTTACATGCATTTAAGAGATGTGGGACAGTCTGAAGAACATACGTGTGGCTTGGAGCCCCTGGCTTTCTCACCAGATAAGATTAGTTCTGACCCCTAGTTTAGTGAATGCCAGTCTAATCTCAAGGGTTTACGGGAGTAGGAAGGCCCAGGAGAAAATGGAATATTGCTATCAAAGCAGTGTGTAAAGACAAAGTCGGCAAGCCATGATGCAAAGAATGGGCGGAAACATGAGTGGTAGTGGGGGCTGAAGATGGGGAATGGCTCAGATGACCTCCAGATTCCTCACAGCTTTATTATATAGAGAACCTCATCCCACTGACATGTGCCATGACAGGAGGAAGAGGGAGGTGGACAGAATGAAATGCAATTTGGAGGGGTAGAAGTCCCTCCAAAGACTTCAAAGAACAAAAAGTAAAGGGCCAGGATATAATATTTCAAGCAGGTCTTGTCCTGTCCAAATCACCTCAGGCTGAGGTCACCAAGGAAGAGTAAAGTAAGAAGTAGAGCAGGCCAAAGACTAGAAAGGTCCAACATGGAGACACCAACATTAAAGAAGGTTTCCAGAAAGATACTTCTGTGTTAAAAAAGAAAAAAGTTATAGTTATGCTGTGCAATATAGTGGCCACTAGCCAACATGTCTCTATTTAAATTTAAATAAGTGAAAAAATATGTTGTTAAGTAGACAAAAGCAAGTTGCAGAACACTATGTATTACAAGTGAGCAGTTGTTTAAGAAAACAATATTTACATTTGTACTTAGAGATGCAGAGTACTTCTGGAAGAAGAGGGACATGGACAGGGACACGGGGACACACACACACACACACACACACACACACACACACACACACACACAGTTAACTGGTGGCTGTATCTGGGGCAGGAGTGGTGTAGGGGACATTTGTTTTTTCTTTTAGGAATTCTAAACAGTTTGAATTATGTATTATCTATTCAAAATTAATGAATAAAAGAAGGGAGAGGTTGGCCATATCACTTGGAGAAGAATGGACTGAAATGTACTTCTCATATATTTATTGAGGGTTTTAGATAATTTATCAGAGCTAGCCCTATCCCCCTCCCACATTAACAATGAGATTCTTAAAATCAGCCAGTTCAATCTTCCATTCTGCTGACAAGTAAATACAGGTCTGCAGAGGTTACAAAATGCACCTACAGGAGAAGCCTGTAGCAGCAGTATGGGGAACAGCTCCAGTCTGCCTTCCAGCCCAACATGCATTCTCTCTGTTCCTGTACCGTGTGCTCTCCTACACCAAGCTGTCTGAAGGGTCAATGTGAAAGCAAGAGCCTCCTAGGGAGGCCACAGCAGGCTCACCTCTAGGGCTCCACCCTGAACCTTCTTGATTCCAATCATTTTAAGCTGCAGCAAGTCATCGAGCATCATCACCGCATCCACCACCATCTTAGCGAAGAAGGCTTTCTGCTGGGAGATCAGCTTGGAGCTCAGAGCAGTCACGGCACATTTCTCTAGCAGCTTCCTCTGCTCCCTGGGACACAAGGGTGGGACCTGCATCAGGCCTTGAAAGCCCCTCTTACCTGACTCTACTGCAATGTGGAGATAGTTTCTGTTCTAGTCTCTAAACTCAGCCCTCAACAATTTCATCTTCTGTATCTTTAGGGCAGATTATCAGTGACAGCCGGTGACTTGCAGTCAAAGACCTTATGAGTGATAGCTTTTAAACTACAACCTACAGCCTCTTTTGTAATGCATGGGCTGGGGCACAGCCAGAGGTCTAGCAAGAGCCAAACAGCCCCAGGCCATGCAGGGATTCCACTTGCTTCTCCATTCAATTTGGCCACGGAAGTCAACGGTCTGACAAAGTTCACTGCAAACTTACACTTTATCTTCCTTCTTCACAGTGACGGCAATCTCTTTGATCTTGGTAACCGCCTGCCAAGAACACAAGCTGGGTGAGTCTCTCATGCTCAAGACAAACTGGAGAAGTGCGTCCCAGTAGCTCCTGCTAGTCCCTAATCTGTCTGCTCCCAAATCTCAAGCATTTCTACTCCACAGCTGAAACAACATTTCTAAGTCTTGTAGCTGCCCAGAAAAATATAAATCTCTATAGTTTAGAAAATGCCCAAAGTTAGAAATGTAGAGTAGGTATAGTTCTGAAGAATCATCAGGGTACATCAGGATTCAGCTCTGGATCTGCAGGTAACACACTAAAACAAATGAATGGAAACACACTACGACACTAAATTAGGCCAAATTTTCTGGCTTACAAACAGCACCTGTGACAACTTTTAGCACTTTATATATTAATTAGGTATGTTATATACGATACACATATTTGTATGTTAAACATGGTATCTTTTCAAAGCCATCTTTTTCAAAAGATATCCGTTCATACTTACTTCTCATGTATGATTTCGTTTTAATGCCACCACCCCAAAACAGAGATAGTAACGAGACAAAGTAAGGCATAGAGGAACTGACTTACCCCCGGTTACAGAATGAAAGTCAAAGGTCAATAAAAGCAAGGTCTCAAGATGTGCCATGAAGTACTTGATAAAAACAAAAACAGCTCTCACCAAGAGCTTATTATCATAGTCTATCAGGAAACCTGAGGCTTAAAGAGATTAAGTAATATACCTAGTCAAAAGCTACTGAATGGTAGAACTGAGATTCCTAGGCAGCAGAATTCAGAAAATGTCCAAGGAACCTTGTTCCCAGTCCCTCCACACCCCAATAAAGATAGTATCCTAAGAGAAATACAAAGGTGCCCAAAGCGCCCAAGTTCACCAGCACTCCCATACCAACTGAGTGGCAGTGCGGAAAGCTCGGATGATGATCTGTGGGTGCAAACCTTCCTCCACATAGGGTTTCACCTGCTTCAGAAACTCTGCAGCCAGCAGGGTCACTGAGGTGGTGCCATCACCGACCTGGAAGAGGATGACAGTAAATTCACGTTTTCTCACGTTCAGGGATAAAGCTCCAAAACTCCACTTTTTAAGCAATCTACCCATTTAAACTGGGGACTGTTTAAATGGATATTAAGCCTTTTCTGGGAAGCACAGCTTTTTGCAACAAGTAGAAGAAAGGTGTTGGTGGATAGGTACTCATCCCATCAAATGGTCCTGGGCCACAAAATTAATTCCCCAGCCAGGCCATTCTCCAAAGAGAGCTGATTTGGACAAATTTCCCCAGAATATGAAATCATATATGTATATTAGCCAAGAACTTATTTATTACGGACAAGATACTATGATGAGTAAGACAGTTCCAGAGATGCTTATAATACAATGCTCACATGTCACAAATAACCATAGTAGCAAGAGGTATGAGATAAATATTCTTTAAGGAGCACAAAATACTACAGGAGTTTACAAAACAAACCTCTAAGGACCAGCTAAGGTCCTTTTTATTTTAAACACTATTTGGAATTAGCAGATCACTAGTCTGCTAATCTTTCTTACATAGCTATTTTCTATGATAGGATCTAAACCTTATTTTTAATGAAGGAGGAAAAGAATAAGAGCTTTCTCTCTCTCTCTCTCTCTCTTTTAAGAATAAGAGCTTTTGAAAAAAACTAGCTAACCTCTGATTTAGAAGATACTTATTTTTTATTCACTTATGTCCACTGTATAATATAAGGGACTTCAGGGAGAAAAAATGGTTACTGTGGCGAAGGGTTTAAGCCACCAAATTCCTGAACAGAAAGGTATTCCTTTGTTGAAAATATTAACCAATCAAATCTATACTCTTCTCACTTTAATTTTATATAACCCATACTGTTTTACAGGCTACTGGGTCCTAACAGACCTTTTGATATAACTTCAGGACATATCTGTAATACTCTGAAATGCAAACTTGCCTCTCTCAACATTTATTATCAAGACTACAGTGTCAGAAATGGTTTTGAAAAAGGCAGACGAGTTAATGTCACTGATTTGCACACGTTAAGATGGTAAGTTCTAGGCGACGTATATTTTACCACCATAAAAATATTTTCTTTTAAAAAGAAAGGTAAACTGGAAACAGTTTCCAGCCCCATCTTATAAGGCAACCAACAGATTAGAGGTTAAATTATTTACCGAGCAATTCAAATGAATGACAGCACACAGGCCTGATCTTAAGATCTCAGCCACACACAGTGGATCAGCAGGAATTTTAAAAGACTATTAATTCCACCTAAATATTTTCGCAAGCAATTACTTGTGAAATTATAATTTTAGATATAAAATCAAAATTTTTAAAGAAAGGAGAGCAAAGGAGCAAGCAGGCATGTGTTTCACTGAAACACATAGGCTTGATTTTCCTACCTCAGCATCTTGGGATTTGGCAATGTCCACTAAAGTCTTTGCTGCAGGATGGACAACATCAAGGAGTTTCAGAATTGTGGCCCCATCATTAGAAATTGTTGCTTTGCCTTAAAAGGAACAAACACAAAGTAAAAATGTAAAGACCTTTTCTTAAATTCTGTCTTCTAGTTGGACTTGGAGCCCATATACACATTATTGGGATGGGACAGAGGGGCTCATGGTGGGAATGAACTGATCTTTTTACAGAGTTAGCTCTGTGCAAAAAGGGCCACCTAAAATCACACATTCCAAAGACCATGAACTCCTGATTTTCCTTGAAGAGCAAAGAGCACACCTCTACTGGATGTAGAAAACATTTTAAAAAATAAGAATGAATAATCATTTAGATATTCTTAACAGTTGATACCCTAGTATTTCACTTGTAAATTAATACACTAAAACGTAAGGGGGAATTTGTCTTGGCAACATGATCCAATGGGAGTGACCACAGGCAACTCCGGAAGATTCCATAGTGTTTCTAGGCTAAATCTCTCTACAAGGCAACAGGCTCCTGAGCCAGGCTTCTCTCATATATTCCCAGGGGGCTCAGGATTCAGGACAATGTCTGAAAAGAAACTGCTTCACAGTGAGCAATCCTTCAGAGGTCTTAAAAGCAGTGAGATTTCTGGGCTTCCCTGGTGGCGCAGTGGTTGGGAGTCCTCCTGCCGATGCAGGGGACACGGGTTCGTGCCCCGGTCCAGGAAGATCCCACATGCCGCGGAGCGGCTGGGCCCGTGAGCCATGGCCGCTGAGCCTGCGCGTCCGGAGCCTGTGCTCCGCAACGGGAGAGGCCACAGCAGTGAGAGGCCCGCGTACCGCAAAAAAAAAAAAAAAAAAAAAAAAAAAGGCAGTGAGATTTCTAATGCCAACCTCTGCTAGCCCCAAACACTCTGGGGGAGCCTCCTCTTCTGCAACTGGCCTGAGGAACTCTGCAGACTTACCTCGGCCATCCACAATGAGCTTGTCCATACCACGGGGGCCCAGGGTAGTTCTTACAGCCTCAGCAATCACCTGGCAGGCACTGATGTTACTTACAAGCTGGGGGATGCCTTGGGAGCTATCAGTCCCCTCTTTCAACAGGATAACTGGTGTGGGCTAGAGAAGAAAGAGCAATTGAATGGTTTTTTTAAAAAAATAATCATTCATTACATAAGACTTAAGGAGGGAGAGGAAAAATGCTCTCATCTCCCCAATAACAGAAATATATCTGGAGGCCCTTTTAAACCACATTCCTCCACTGTCCATCCACTATATCAATTCCTTAAACTGCCTCTACCTCCAGAGATAGCATACTTGCAGGTGTGCCAGAAAATGGTTTGAGAAGCACTGATTTAGTCAAAAAGAACAAATCAAATAATGTGTTCTCCAGTGCCCAACTGCATAAGCATAGCCCTTTCAACTTCTGAACTTATTCCCTGTTTTAAGGAATTAGGCCACATCACAGGAGGAAGCAGGCCATGCTCAGTGTTCACCCTCCAGCAAGCATTCATTTATCTGCATTAGAGCTTAATCGTAGAGAAGTAGATGGGGCACTGATGCAAAACATGAGGTGCTAACAGCTTCAGATGCTGTCCTGGAGATGCCCAGGCAGACAGCTTTACCAATGATGTTTAGCTGGAGTGTAGGGAAATGGCTAGGCAGAGAAACAAATGGCACCTTTGTCCGCCTCACAAAATGACAACAAATCTAATTTGTACAGCAATGTTTCCCTCTCTCATGCTGGGTCCATAAAGCCTCCTTGTGACTAATCTCCAACCAGATACCCTAAACAAGTTTTTCTCTATTTTGCATTGGTTTCCAGAACAGTCACTGTTCTCGTAGAGGCTTTATCTGTGGAACTGCTTTAGAAACTCTGGGAAGACAGGGATATCTGCTTATTTTAAAGCGCCTGCTTAGGTACCTTTGCTCCAGTGACCATTAGCAGACAGTAATTCCTTAGCTTAGCACACAAGACTGCTTTCTCTCTGCATCCAAGCCTGTGCCTTCAGAGATGAGCTCATGAACCAGGCCCAGTCTTCCCTGCATTTGTGACTGATTTTATGTGTATAAAACAAATTAAGGATAAATACTGTTGCAACATTTTTGTTATGTTAGTTATGCAAGTGCTATTACGCTATGCTTTGAAATTTATTTTTTCCTGTGGGTTACAATATAAAGTTTGAAAATCACTGCCCATGTCCACCCCTAGGGGGTACTTCAGGTGTCTGAGCAGGGAAGGCATAGGAAAGCACAGGGCTGTTTCAGCCCAACAAAAAGGAGCCAGGAATTCACACACTACAAAGTCGAGCAACCCATGAGGCTGACTCCACATTAACTGAGCAGTTTCTTTAAAAATTCGACTCCTTTGGCCAGTGTAGCTGGAGGGTAGTGAGTAAGTGGAAGACTGGAATGAGGCTGAAGAAGCAGGCAGGAACCAGGTCACTACTCACTTACAGACTATCGTAAGGAGTTTAGATTTTAGTCCTACAAAGAAGGGAAGCCCTGGAAAGGCTTTTAGCAGAGGAATGGCATAGTCTAATTTACACTGGGAAAAAAACAAAAAACAACTATAGAAAATGGGTAAGAAGAGGCAAGATATAATGTGCAAATGCATAAAAACAGGCTGGAAAAATGTACAACAAACTCTAATGAGTAAGTATGGTAAGTAAAGAAAGTTTTGACACTTGGATATTTTGTTTTGTTTCAACTTTTTCTAACAAACATATCACACATTACTTTTTTTTTTTTTTTAAAGAATACTGGAAGGAAAATTCCTTCCTTTTCATGGTAGAATCCCAGGTTTGGTGGCAAGAAATGGCTTCTCTATACTCTCAGCTTTCCTTCGGGTTCCTCACAAGGAAAGCTGTGTCCCCCAAAAGGCCCCACCTTCTCCCAGTCCTGCTAAATCATTCCTCAGGGCAACCTCAAGTCACCTCTGGTCCAACCCTGCCCCGGATGAAGCCCTACGTTTTAAATCAAAAACCAACTTGAGTCTTAATCCCTTCCTATTTCCTTTGACAGATTCTTTCACCTCTCCAAGGCTAACTTATCCAATGTTTTTATAAACTTTTTCTCCCTCTACCTCCAAATTGTACCCCCGCCAACAAGAGCCACACTGCCCTGTTCTACCAAAACCACCTGCTTACCACTAGGCCAGCAATTCCTCAGAGTCTCCATTCTTCCAAATTTTCTCAACAGCCGTTAACATAAGCATTGGGAACAGGGGGTCCCAACACTCCCTGCTCCTTCTTGAGCACAATGTTTACATTGCCATCCATCTTAAAGTACAAGCTTCCCAAAGGTAAGGAGTACACTAATCTCAATGTGTAGAATGCCTAGATTTGGTCACATACGAAACAATATACAGAAGCTTTTGGTGCTGAAAATTCAACTGTTACATATCAACTGACCCTTGAAGAGCATGGGTTTGAACTGTGTGGATCCATTTATACCTGGATGTTTTTTCAATAGTAAATACTACAGTATTACACTATCTGAGGTTGGTTGAATCCTCGGATACAGAGGAACCCCGGATATGGAGGGCTGACTAAATCATATGCAAATTTTCAACTGAGTGGAGTCAGACCTCCTAACCCCCGAGTTCTTCAAGGGTCAACTACACTTGAAAATGCTTTATACAAGTCATGAAATAAGGTGGCAGTCAGTTATTTTTGGAAAAGCATCGGCATCACGGTGATACTAAATTCACTGAAAATTCTTAAGTACAAAGCAAGGAGGGCTTGGAAGCAGCTCACCACGTTGTCCCCAAGTTCCCTACGCTTTAGAGGCCCTACATAAATGGCAGGCTGGGTACAGAGATCATTTAAGGAGGGAAAGGTGGCAGGGCTGGATTGAGCCAAGCCAGATCAATCAGGATGGGTCCTCTTCTGTCAGTTTCCCGGGGGTAAGCACTGCTATGGAAAGCCCAGCTTCTGTCCCTAAGTTACTTTCCAACCGCATTTTTACTCAAGTAAAGAAACAACAGCAGAATCCAGTAATCTGCCAAGGGTACCATGGAAGCCTTGGTAATTTCAGCTTAATAGTCTTCTTCTTCATCCTCCTTAAAAACTTGTATTAAGCATTATTAAGCTTGACGCTCTATAAAACAACAGGTGTTCATATGCTAAGTCATGTAGTGCTCAACACCACAAAGGCAAGCATACATTCTGTACGGCTGTACCAAAGACTGAGCTTTCTGGGGAACCGTTTTACCTCTCAATCCCAGAAGGCTTCCAGAATATCAAGTACCAATTCAATAACAGCAAGGAGAATTCTTGGTGACTGAAGTTTCACACACCAAAAGGACAACTATAATTGGTCAATACAGCAAAGAAACAGAAAAGATGTCAGTTCAGGAAAAACCCAAGGTGGTGGTCTGGAGCCTCTTGGTGAAGGGTTTTATCACCAGTCAGAAGAATCTTGGTTCTGATCCCCAGTTCTTTAAAGGCCAACCAAAACTCTTATGGTAGCCTTGGCAGGAAGGTGGATTACAGGGACGAAAAGGCAAGCAACCACCTAGCAGACTAGCTAACATGCTGAGTGTTACTACCTGATGGGCACTTCATATGTATTCATTCATTTAATCCCCTTTAACAGACTGAGGGCCAGAAATGTAATACCATGCTCAAAGTCACACACCTAGTAAGTGGCAGAGCTAGTTACGAACCTAGGCATTCAGTGTAGCTCCAAAGCCCTTACTCTCCACTGCTCTACTATGCTGCCTCTGCACACAAGATGAAGATGACTTCAGGAACAGTAACGTTGAAGATGGACTGAAAAAGGCAGTACTAGAGGTATGAAAGGGAGAGGGAATACAGATTAATGCCAGGTTCCTTCTATCTTGGGTACAGGCGGGATTCACAGGGCATTTGGCCACAATGAACACCTCATAAGGGTCAGTTTGACATCTACTAGGTCAGGGATAAGCTGAGGAAGCAGGAAAAGAACAGAGAACTGAGTTGGATTGAGAGGCTAAAATGAACGAGTGAACTGCCAAGTGCACAGGGAGCAGTATCTTAGGGTTTCGCTTCAAACACTGTTCAACAGCAACTCAGGAGACACCACCGAGGTGCTTTGGGACCCACGTAAGGTATCTGCAGCTGAGATGGAAAAACGGACAACGTGGAAGCGGGGAGGGGAGGAGGGCTACAGAGACACTCCAGGATTCACCAACCTCCCTAACTTAAGAAAACGAGAACCAGAGTTAGGTGGCCAACTAGAAAAGCCGTCTAATGTCACATCTGGAGGCGCAGACAGGGTCGGACTCAGAGGCCGGGTCTTCCCACCTCTGATGCAGTGTCCCCATCTGCCCTACCTATTCTCCTGGCTGAGGAGGTGGACCTCCGACAACCAGCAGAGCCTGGTACATTCAGTAGGTAATAAATATGCGTTTGCTTAATGAACGAGTGAGTTAATTAAAGTACGAGCGGAGAGGTCTGTTTCCATTTACGCAGCAGCAGGCGGGGAGCAGTGGGAGACCACAGTTGAGACCTTGGGCTCGGCCCAACATAAGGTCCCCATGCTGCCTCTGCAGGTTCTAGGAAGCACCCGCTTCACATCCGCATTTTCCAGGGCAGCCAGAGCTTCCTAGGCTGGCCTCGACCGCGTATGCACGCTCAACCCGCAGTCATTTAACCCAGGTCATGATTATGGGGGCTCAGAAAACTGGGTGGCCGATGCGGATTCGCGGCCCCGAAGCACCCTGGGATTTGCAGTCCCCAGCCGGGCCGACCAGAGCCTCCTCTTGAGCCCCACACAACCCTCATCGAGGGCCCCTGCTCCGTGCCCGGGCCCACCAGACGGCGGCGGGCCGGGATCACCCACAGACAGGGCTCGGGGGAAGGACCGAGGCAATAGGCTGGCGGGGGCGGTGGGGGGGGGGGGAAGGTCCTACTGGACCGGCCCCGGCCAGGCGGCGCCAGCTACTGACCAGATGGCAGCGGATGGAGCCAGATGCGCAAGACACCACTCACCATCATTTTGGAAGCCTATTCAGTGGCCCGCTGCTCCTCTTCTCTGCGCCCGGGCCGCCCAGCAACCCCACAATCCTCCGCGCCAGAGAAACCCCCAGAAGCTTCGCCAAGCCGTTGCAAAGGGAGAGGAAGGGGATGGGCCGCTTCCGCCACTCTATGGTTCGCTATCACAGAGTCGGCGTAGCTAGAAGGGCCAGAGGCTGGGCTTCCGCCAGCCGTCTTACGAGAAGCGGTGGTAAAGGAACAGTCAGTCGCTGGTTTTCGATGGTGCCATTCTTTTTGAGCATGTAGGATCCTTGCTCGGCCCGCGTCGCCCACTAACTCTAATTCCATTTCCCTTCTCCCCTCAAACGCCAGCCCAAGGAATGCAATAAACGCAAATATTTATTTAGCGCTGACTGCGGAATAGGCTTTTGCTGAGTAAGCATTTGACGTAAGTGAGCTCATTTAACCCTCACAACGCTATCGCGATGGCACTGAAATCATGCCCAATTTACAGATGAGAGAACTGAGGCTGAGAGGTTAGGTGTCCAAAATCACAGTTGTACAGTAAATGGTAGATAAACAGGCTCGGGCACCTGGCCCCAATGCTCGTTTTCTGGCTCGGCACTGGCCAGCGCTTCCTCGAGGGTCGTGTACATCAGTCTATGTCCCCAGAGCCTACTGACTATGAGAGCGCAAGCGCCGGTAGAACTAGGCAGGGGTCGCCGGAGACCACCTGGGCGCTAGACGAATGCCTTCCCAAAGAGGGGATGGGAAGGAGGAAAACACAACTAGGGGAAGGTAAATCGTCGTCTTCCGAAGCGGCCACAGGGAGGATCCGGCCGAGACCTCACGAGCTGATTGGCCCAGACTTTCGGCGGCTGAGGCGAGTCCTGCGGGTCTCCCACCTGCAGTTCTCCCGCCCCCGCCCCAGCCAGCGAGGTCCTGCGGAGTCGAATCCAATCAGAGAAATGTTGGGGCGGGGACGGCAGTTGCAGTTAAGAGTTAAAACAAATTAGCCCTCGGCCCCACTTCTCTCCACCAATAGGAAGTGGGCTAGGGCACAGGGGCGACAAATGTGGCTACACGAGCAGGCGTCAGAACCAATCAGCCCTGGGCCTCGCTCCGGTGCGCCAACCGGCGGCGTAAGCGGGTCTGGGGGCGGGAGTCCAGAGCAGCTGTCAGGCTGAAGTCCGGCGAGCTACGCGCAGCAGGGCGGCTGGAGGAAGCGCGGCGCCGGGCCGGGCCCTGGAGATGGTCCCCGGCGCCGCGGGCTGGTGTTGTCTCGTGCTCTGGCTCCCCGCGTGCGTCGCGGCCCACGGTGAGCGGCAACGGGCGGGGCTGCGCTTCAGGGTGGGGCTGGCGGTCCAGCTTAAGCCCGGCTCGGGCCGGGGGCCACGGGTCACCTTGGGGACCCCGCGAATTCGGAGCAGGGCAGATTCAGAGACGGGCGCCTGGAGTGGGTGGGTAGTGGTTCCCGAGGGACATGAACTGTGTGCGGCCTGAGACTGGGCTGTGAGTCCTCAGCCCCCCACGTCGAAGTAAGACTCCCTCTACCCCCACTAGCGCTGACTTAGGTGGCGAAGGGGACGAGGAACAAGGAGCAACTAGCGATACGACAAGCTGGAGATACGTGAGCACTCACATACGTAAACGGGGCCACACATTGCTACACGTGGGTTCACAGGCACTAGCACATACGTACACACCCAACTTGTTTGCACCTACACGAGAACATAAACATACACCCATATACGTACGTGAGCACATGTGTATACCTACACTTGATTTACACAGATCAGCAGATGCAAAGGCCAGGCAAAGATGTATGTGGGGAGGAGGGGAAGCTTAGTGCTAATCCAGGAAAGCTTCCTTGGGAGTGTATCTGTACCCGATGGGAAGTCTTCACTCCCAGGATAAAAGGCCATATATGTAGCCCAGTGCCAAGCCAGTGGAGCTCTACCGGGTGGCTGATTTTGGACAGTAGAAAAGGACAGCAAAAGCCACAATCCATCCCAACGCTGGCACACAGTAGCGACTTGATAGTTTGTTGATTGACTAACAGACCTGTGGCAGCAGCTTCCACCTTTTCACATTCCTCAGTCTCTCTGGGCTAAGGAAACCAGGGACTCAAGTTCAGGTAAATCATTAGACTTTGGTGCTAAAGAGATCCACACCCCAGAAATATCTGGTTATTCTGGCAATTCCCTTCCTCAACACAGTAGAGCTGGAAATAGCTGTTCATTCATTCAACAACCTTTTTGAGCACCAACTGTATCCTAGCCACTATGTTAGATAATGTGGATACAGTATTGAATGAAGTTACAAACTTAGGCCCTTGTCCTAGTGCAGGAGATAGACAATAAACAAAAAATTACAAATACTGTATAATTACAAATGATGTTAGAAGTGTCATTGGAGAAAAAGTACATTTTGAATGGGCATAAGGGGAGGGCAGTCACAGGGCAGGTTTCCCTAAGTGACATTTAAGTTATGACCTAGTAGATGAATAGAAGTGAGCCATATAAAGGGGTAGAGGTGGGGGTAGGGTGAGGGAACTTGCAAGAAGCCTTGGAGATGTGAAGAAACTGAAAGGAGGGCAGTGTAGCTTGAACATAGGAAGAGATGAAGTTGGAGGGCCAGATCAAGCAGGGCCTTGCAGACCACAGTTTAGATTTTAAGTGCAAAGGGAAGTCGTTGAAGGGTATTGAAGTGGTGACATGATCATATTTGCTTTAAGATGTTTTAAGAAAATCCCTGGCAGTTATTGGGGGAATGGACCGTAGGGAGCAAACATGGAGGCTAAGATAGACCAGTTAGGGCTTCCCTGGTGGCGCAGTGGTTGAGGGTCTGCCTGCCAATGCAGGGGACACGGGTTCGTGCCCCGGTCCGTGAAGATCCCATATGCCGCGAAGCGGCTTGGCCCGTGAGCCATGGCCGCTGAGCCTGCGCATCCGGAGCCTGTGCTCCGCAATGGGAGAGGCCACAACAGTGAGAGGCCCGCGTACCGCAAAAAAAAAAAAAAAAAAAAAAAAAAAAAGACCAGTTAAAAAGCTGCAACAGCCAGGACAAGAAATGATAGTGGCTGGACTAGGAGGATGGCAGTGGAACCAGAGTCAACTTTTAAGTTTTGGTGAGAGTTGCTTTATACGTAGGCTACCACATCTCCATCTTGAAATTCCCAAGTCTGCTTCAGAGCAAAGATGAATGAATTAACCCTCAGAGAGGTTAACACTGGAGCTATGTCTTCCTGGCTCATCTGTGTAAGCAGCAACAGCAGCAGCTGTAAATCTCTGGGGTTACTAACTCTGTCTGCATCAACTCTATCCTCTCCAGGGCAGAGACCTCTATCTTACCCACCTGCAGGACCCAACTGGCTGAAGCTGGGTCTCTGGGCCCAGACCTTAACCAGCCCCATTGAAGGCATGGGGTCCATGATCTGAACCTGAACCAGCTTTTTTCCCTTGAGCCTTCTCACCTGTACATTTTACCTTTCAGGCTTACGCATCCATGATTATTTGTACTTTCAAGTGCTGAGTCCTGGGGACATTCGATACATCTTTACTGCCACGCCTGCCAAGGACTTTGGTGGTATCTTTGTAAGTTCAGGGAGGCCCCCTCATCTCTGATCCTGTCTCCACATTCCCCGCACTAAGCCGAGGTGACCCTCATGGCTTCAACCCATACCTGAGTGCTGGGACAGAGAAGGGGGCAGAATCCAGCTGTCTTCCAGGGGCTACAAAGCCAGGAATGGCTTCCAGCTATTCCTCTGGGTATAATACAGACCTGGGCACCACGGAGGGAAAAGCTATCTTCTTAGGGACATGAAGTAGTGAAAAACCAAGGGCTCTGCTAGCTCCACCTCTGAACTACATGACTCAAGGCAAGTTACTTCCCCTCTCTGGGTCCATACCAACTTCCCTTCCTATGTCTGGGAAAGGCAGGGTGGGATAGGAGTAGACAGACCTTTGTGAGAATTAAGTAAAAATGCTCAAGTGTCCAGTACACAGAAATCGTTCCTCATTTCCCTCACACTTTGTGAGAAGCAGGTGTGTCTCCCCACACTCTCACCTGTCTAAATGTCTTTCAGCACACAAGGTATGAGCAGATTCACCTTGTCCCTGCTGAACCTTCAGAGGCCTGCGGGGAACTCAGCAACGGTTTCTTCATCCAGGACCAGATCGCTCTGGTGGAGAGGGGGTAAGGAGCGGACAGGCATGGGCACAAGGGGAAGGCAGGCATAGGGTAGATTCTGAGATCAGTGTTGGTGGTGATGCTTTGAAATAGCTGCTTTTAAATAATTCATCTTTTTAAGGGTCTTTAAGAAACATCTTAAGATTATCCAAGCCTTTGGCCATTTACTTGTGAGCCTTTATCAAAAAGCCTCCAAGGTCCTCCTTTCATCTTCCCAGGGTGGTGGTCTGGGGAACGGATAGCTAGGACCCTGCCTTTCCTTTGGTCTCATCACCACCTCTTCCAGGGGCTGCTCCTTCCTCTCCAAGACCCGGGTGGTGCAGGAGCACGGTGGGCGGGCAGTGATCATCTCTGACAACGCAGTTGACAATGACAGCTTCTACGTGGAGATGATCCAAGACAGTACCCAGCGCACAGCTGACATCCCCGCCCTCTTCCTGCTTGGCCGAGATGGGTGAGGGCTCTTTGTCTCTGGCTGTATCAGCCCCAAGCTGGGTGCCATGACTCGGGGAGGTCAAGGGCAATCACCAGTCCCTACCCACAAGCCTCATCTTGGGATGCCCTGGTTGGAGGGCCAAAAAAGTCCTCAGGCTCTGGAACTCCCAGAGTGATGGGGACAGTGGGGCAGAATGGGGTGTCAGGAAAGTGACCATCACCACCTCTCTTCATGCTCTCCCAGCTACATGATCCGCCGCTCCCTGGAACAGCATGGGCTGCCATGGGCCATCATTTCCATCCCAGTCAATGTCACCAGCATCCCCACCTTTGAGCTGCTGCAACCGCCCTGGACCTTCTGGTAGAAGAGTTGGTCCCACATTCCAGCCATAAGCAACTCTGGGCTGGGAAGGGGAAAATCCAGGAATTCTGCTGTTTGGGACTTGGGGATAGCATTTGGGGACTGGGGGAGCCAGGCAGAGGAAAAGGGCTTGGGCCTTGGCTAAGTTAAAGGAAGACACACCACTGGCCTTCCCTCCCCTGGGCTCCTAAGGTGTCTCATGCTATGGGAAGAGGCAAGACCCAGGCCCCAGGTCTTATGGGCTAGGGTCTGGAACTAAAGGGGCCAACAGCAGGTGGTCTGAGAGCCATCTGAGACCTGTCACATCCCACCTGGCTTCAGCCTCCCCACCCAGGGTCTTTCACAGCAGTTGCTGGAATGGTATAAGGAGCTGGTGTTTGAGGACTACATAATAAACCCTCACTGACTTTTTTTAGCAATAAAGCCTCTCATCAGGGTTGTAACTGTGTCCTAGAGTGAAAGTACACAGGGGTGGGAGGGGCCTTCAAACACTTATCTGGTCCCATGCTCTTGTTTTGAAGGGAGGAAACTGAGGCCCAGAGAGGATACATGACTTGCCCAAGGTCCTGTAGGACCAGTGCTCAGATTGCTAATCTTGGATCACAACAGCCTCCTGCTCAAAAACTTGGGAAGCTGTAGTTCAGATGAGCAAAAGCCTCATCTTGTAGCCTGGTACTGAGGATCCACACTGGACCTCAGAAGAGCCCTGCTCTTGGACTTTAGAAACATTTGCACAGCAGAGTATAGGCAAGACCAGGGATGAACCCAAACTGGGGAGCTGCAGCTCCCATCTCCTGCAGTCACCTGCTCTATCCTATGCACTTTTGCACCACCCATGTGACTGCTGCCTTCCTGGAGCAGCTTGTCAAGCCATTCTCCACAAAGCATTCCTGCAAAGGCCTGTCACCACTCATATTTTATTGAGAACAGTGGGCGGGTGGGGAGGGGGTGCTGGCTACTGCGAAGGATTAAGAACCCAATAGGCCAGACAGGCAGATTCCACCTGGCTCACGATGCAGGAAAGGGCCTGTGGGGCGGCACCTGCCCTCCCTGGGATCCCTCAGCAGGGGCATGTGGCAGCCCCTCAGGAAAGGTAGGCAGAAAGGAATTGCAGGTGATAGGTTATAATTTCCACAGCTTCCAACCCAAGAGTAAGGGGTAGTGCTAATCTGGGGAGGAGAGGGAGAGAGTCAGGGCTAATCTGAGTATCTAGCCTAGCTCTCCTAGGTTTCTGGAAGACTTCAGTGTTCCTAAATGATCCTAAAGATGGAGACTGAGACTAGGAGAGCCCCTCACTGACCCATGCTCTAGAAGATTCTAGGACATCCTAAATTACGGAGCACAGGCCTTTCATCCCCCAGAATTCAGCCATGCTGCTAGAGTCCTCAGTGGGAGGAGGGTGGGAGGAAGGGGTCATGATGTCCCTCCCAAGGGAGGCAGAGACCTCTTCCACACCCTGTGAGGCCAGGCACTGTGCCAGGGCCTGAGAGGCAAGGCATAAGGACAGATTCTGGGGTCTGGGGAGATTCTCTACTCCCCGGATGTCTAAATGGTGGGTGTGGGGAGGTGAGCAGAGGGAGGTAATGCCCCCGGTTCAGTGTCCCCCACAGAAAGCCTTAGGAAGGTGCTCTGGAGACCCAGTTCCTCCCTCTTGCCTCTCCCAGCTGTGCTAGTGGGGAAGAGGGTAAGGGTGTCTAACCCCCTCTCTTCTTCAATGGAGTCAGGCTGTTCGCAGGTTGCCACTTTGTGACCCAACCACCACCCCCCCAACAGTGAGTTGAGAAGGGTGAAGCCTTAGGTGGATGAGTAAGTGGGGCCATGGAGCCAAGGGGAAGAAACACTGTTAGGCCCTGACCTTGGTTCCAGCCACTTACACCCATACCTCAGGGGGAGGCCAGTTCTGAGAGGCTCAGTGACAGCGCAGAGCCTGAGCCGCCCAACAGCAGTGTCCTGGGCATGAGGTCTGGCGGGAGGTGGAGGGCCTAGGGTCCAGCCTGTCTTACCCTCTGGAAGAAACAGAGCTGGCATGGGGGGAAAGCAGGCAACAGGAGTGGGAGTTCCTTCCAAGCCTCTGCTCTGGGGGAAGGCCCCCTCTTCTGGCAGGGTCTAGGGTAGGACCACTTCCAGGCAGGATGACATCACACATCAGTCATCTCATCCCCCAGCTCAGCATCTTCCGGCTCTCCTTCCTCATCCTCTTCATCGTCCTCCTCCTCAGAGGTCATGTTGGGTTCATCAGCCTCTGCCAGACATTTGGGGCAGGAACAGACAAACAGATAGTTCTCCCTGCAGAGGGTTGGGGGGGATGATGGTGAGGGTACAAAGTCAGGCAGCCACCAGCACGGAGAAGCCCAGAGCCCGGCTTCCCACCACACCCCCAGCTGGCACCTGAGGATCTTGTGGCGGCTATGGCGGCTGCGCTCCCGCTGACAGCAGTCTAAGTAGCTGATGCAGATTTCCTAACGGGCAGAAGAGAGGTGGGCTCTGACAGTCTGTGCTTCTAACAGATGGGATTAGGGCCTCCCCAACCTCTGCCCTATGTCCAACCATTGCCCCATCCCCAGGAGCCGGAGCTGCCCTTCAGCGAAGGCGCAGGTCACCCTGATCCATTCCCCTGTGCTCACAGCAGAGGCCACTATGAGGCTTTCACAATCTGTGTCTGAGACAGGGGGCTATGCTTGGCCTTGGGCCATGGCCAAGGTCTGTGGCTGGGGCAGAGGTTATCTTGGTGTGAAGCTACTTGCCCTGAAAGACGTTTCAGCCAGGCTCCGTGCACAGCTCTAAGAGCCAGGACCCCACACCCACACTAGTACCCCACAGTCCAAGCCACAAAGGGCCATGTCCTGCTTCCTTAGATGCTGCAGATTCCTTGATCAAAAGATAGCTGGGGACAAGAACTTAGGCACACTGTTGTCTCTGAAACACTGCTCTGACGCTTTCTGGAGTTATTTTTTGAAGTGGGGTGGGGTTAGAGTATACTCATGGGGAAGACTCATGTCCTGGAGCATGTGGGGATTCAACCCAACAGCCTGAACTTGGGACTGTAGCCACTGCTGCTCCCAATTCCTGGAGAGAACCTGCAAGGCCCACTGCCCACCCACCCCGACAGCTACTGGCCCCCTCACCTCTCCTGGCTTAATATCCTCCAGGGCGGTGACATGCAAAAGGAAGTTGTTTTCTGGGAAGGAGGTCTCTGCATTGGGGACACAGCTGTGGTTGCCTGGGTCATGAGAGGCAGGTAATGAGGATTGTTGACTAATAAAAATAACAGCCTTAACTGTGCAGAGCACTAGGTCCCATCTTTCCTTGTTCTCTGATCCCTGCTAGGGCTAGGCAGGTCCTGGGACCCATTTCCTATATCCCTGTCCAGTGCTCTTTCCTGAAGAGCACAGGCACTAATGCAATCCCGCATCACTCCCCTCCCCTCCTGCCATGACTGCCCCTTCTCTCCTCACTGGTCAACTTGATCCTCAGATGTGTTCCCAGTGTCTCACAAACGGAGGGACAGGGCTGTGAAAGGGATGCCCGTGCCAGGCCACTTAACTCAGTCCTGTCTGTTATTGGATGTCTGGTAACAGCTGAGCCAGGCCCTCTGAGAGCCCAGTTTGGGAGGAGTAGTGTCCCCAGAGCCTGGGAGGAAGGTTTTGCAGTGAGGAGAGCAGAGGGTGGGAGGCTGGGATCTGGAAAAGACAACAGTCTGAGCTGGCTCTGCCCGCTCCATCAGGTGCTGATGAGACTGCCTTCCAGCCTGAGCTCCTCCCGGGCTATCACAACACTCTCCTACCAAAGCTCACAGGGCAGTGGTGGGGCAAAACCCAGGCTTCCCTTTGCAAGAATCAGAGCTCTGTGCCCTGCCTCAGTACTGGGCCTAGCCCACTGGAAGCTTTTATATCAAGGCACAAGAGTCCAATAAATGAATGAAAAATAATAGAAGGAGAAGGCTGAGGGGAAATCCCCAGGAAGCTCAGCCCTAACCCCACTCCTAGACTCAACTCTACCAGCCCAGAAGGGGCCAAGAGAGATGAACTGCAGCTGTGGGGCTACCCCTTCTCAATGCTGGGACTCACAGCAGCTCTGCAGCACAAAGAGGCCAGATCCTTCACAGTTAAGAAACTCACCAGTTGCTGTAAGACAGTAATATGCAGATGTTATTGCATCCACTTTATAGGTGGGAAAAAGAAACTAGGCTAATAAGGACAGGCACTGGCTCCACTGTCTTGCCACCCAATCACTACTATTTTACCTGAAATTGCTTCTCTGAGGCACAAGCCTTGCTTTCCTATAAATGGTACCACCTTACTGTCCAGCCCTCCCCCACCCCCAGCATCAAGCCTCCGCACGGATGGCGGAGCCATTTCTTGTGTATGTCCTGCAAACAGATCTGAAGCTTCCCATAGGCACACAGGAATTACCTTCCCCAACCACGAACTCAGAGCTCCCCGGGGGAAGACTGTGTCCACTGTCTAACTGACGGATGTCTCCAAAGTTGGGTGAGGCCAAGACTCCATCTCACCAACCTGTCTCGATGTCCTTGTACAGCTGGTCAATGAAGGCGTCCAGCTGCTCACGGTCCTGAGGCTTCAGCTCCAGAGCGTCACAGGCATGCACCCACTGGCTCAGGGAGCTGGGGGTCCCAGGCAGCCATGGTTGGAGAGGAGGAGGCCTAGCTCACAGGGCTCCCCCACTCCAAGCAAGTTAAGTCCATTTCTTTCTCCAGGGGGAGGGTGGGGGTGGGTGGGTGTGTCCTTCCCCAACAGACTAAGTGCTCCCAAGACTCAATCTTTCTGACCCCCACCACTGAGTTTAGTCCAGCATTCTGGCCAGAGTCACACCCTGCCCCACCCTAGTCTTGAAAAGAGATGTGGCTACCTTCCTCAGTCAATCTCCCACCCCAGCCCTGAGGGACAAACCCAACAGCTCTGGAACATTCTCTCCTAACCTGGTCCCAATTCCTTGGCCATTGGTCCCAACAAGAGCAAAGAGAGACCGGAATCCATCCGGAGTGAACCACTGTGGGGAAAAAGGGAGAAGAGCATTCAGGTTACAGCCATTAGCTTTTCTTCCTGTTGAGGAAGTTTGCTGTTGAGTCAGTCCCATCCCAACTCCAGAAGACCAGGTCTGCTCTGGCTTAGCTGTCCCAGTAGGAGACGCTGACCTGGTTGCTCCTGGAGTGCTGGAGTGACTGGGAGGCCATTGGTCCCACCTTCCCCACACTCACCTGGCTGAGTGCTTCCTCATAAAGGGCCTCTGTGAAGAGTCTCCGCAGAAGCTCCAGCTGGCCCTGGTTTAGGGGAAGCAGGGAGAGACTTGCATCCCTGGGGATTTCCCATTAGCACCCAGGCAGGGCCCATAAGACCACATAAGGGAAGGAAAAGGGTGAGCTCTGCAGACCGAGCTTTCTCTGGGGGCAAAGGAAAGCCACAGAATCCTTATCTCCAAGAGACTTGGCAGTCTACTGGCCTGTTCCAACCCAGGGTAGCAAACCCAAATTCCTCCCTATTTTCTAGCCCTTGTACCAGCAGGGCGGAGGCAGCCTGGCTTAAAATGTCTGTCCTCACCACCACCCTCCAGGCTCCCTGCCCCAGCCTCCAGACCAGCTTGACCCTCCCCCTCCTTTCCTCAGATTCAGTGCAGGAAGGCCCACCCCAGCGCCCTTTCACACACCTACCTCCACCTTCAGGCAGCTCCTGCATGGAAGTCTGCTATTCTCAGGGAGAATGCATAGTTCTTTGATTTGAAGCAAGTGCTCAGTACATTGGCAACTAAAATTGTTTCACACCGCTCCCTGACCCTGTGGAACCCCAGCCCTTCACTTTCCATTACACTTGATTCACCCACTGCTATCCTATCATGGGGTCCTGCCTTCCCACATCAGGGCACCCAGCCCTTCTGTCCTCTGTCATCACCCCACTTCCCAATTTTAAGTCCACATTAGGTCATGAAGTTAAATAGTGGCAGGAATACAAGTCTCTGAACAGATTTTTGGACCCAGGCTCTAACTTCTTCCTGTGGCTGGGAAGGCAGCAAATGTGGAGCTTCCCTTAGGTAGCCATGGACATCCCCAGGCTACTGGGGGGGTGGGAGGGTCATGTGGAGAGACCAACCTTGAATTTGTCCCCCAGGAGTTTGTGGACAATTTCCTCCTCCTCATTGGCGGTTTTATTACAGAACTGGGAGAAGAGCCTGATCCAACGATCCTTATCCTTAGCCTGCAGTGAACAAATATACTTCAGGGTCAGGTTCACACATGCTCACGCATGCATGTGCACACATGGACTCACGGACACCCTCCTCTTTACTGCCACTCCTGCCCACGTGAGAGGAGTAAGCTGTCATTCTAAAACCCCTGCCCTGAGAAACACCATCACACATGAGCTTCTAAGTAGACCCTTCCTGCCCACCCTGCCCACACCCAACCATCTTCCCAGCTGGTGCCAAGCTAGCCAGTTCACGACACTTGGGAAAATAGGAGGATGAGGCTGACGAGCAACAACACTAAAGGGGTCAGAGTGGCTTCTCTCGCTTTATCTAAGAGACACAATCCTGAAAAGGTGGTGCTTATATATGAATTGCTGCTGCACAGGAAGTCATCCATAGATCACAGACCACAGGCAAGATGAGCCCCCATGTCCCCTGCTAGATTTATGGTTAGCTACTCCTAAGGTTTACACAGCAAGCAGCTCTCCTTTGGGAAGCCCAGAAGGAACTCTGTATCCAAGCCAGAGTGTTAAGGTGAGAAGAAAACTGAGGCCAAGGGTTGAATGAGGCCGGAGTCAGCTTCCCTGAGAAGATCAGGTGGGCTCACCTGTTTCACTGTGGCCACCATCCGGGCCATCAACATGATGCTTGCAGTCTCAGGGGGGTAGTGAACACTCCTGGGGAGAAAGAAAAAGGTTTGGCCTAGAACTTCCCTCCCCAGTAGCTGAATTCAGGGAAGCCCAGTCTGATTACTACAGAGAATCTTTCCTACCAATCTCATTTATAACCAAAGAGAGAAAGTCATTGGCAAGGACTTGGGCAGGATTTTATATCCCTATGGGCTTCATGGGGCTCTTCCTGGGAGTGTGTAAAATACTGAGAATGGTAGGACTGGCGGCTCAGATTTAAGGCAGGGGGAATGGGTGATAGTTTAGCCCTAAGAATGGAGGAAAAATCTAGGGGGTGGTAACTTAACAAAGATGGCTGCATCCACTAAGCGTGGGGAAGGCAGGCAGGGAGGGAAGGATAAAGGAAAGAAGAGAGGAAATGCTACCTACCTCCATGCCTCCTGCAGCTTATTGAGAGGATGCAGGGGGTCATCCTGGGAGGGGCCTGGGCACAGGACCCGATGGTATTGCTCAGCTGCGGCTAGCAGACATTCTGTACTGCAGTACGTCACCTGTTGGGGGAGGTGGAGGTCAGCACCCTAGGATCTGGCAGTGGGGTGAGGCACAGACACCCATGTGGTCTCACCTCCTCTAACTGTACTCCTTCCACAAACAGCCCCTAAGCAGTAGTCAGTGGTATTGTGAGATGAAAAAGCATACAGTGCTCTGGAGACATGTGAGAGGGGCACCTGACCCAGGCTTGTAAAAACGTGGGAAGGAGAGACTGCTTCTCAGGTACAGGGAAGGGCCCCTGCCAGGCTCCTAGGAAGAGGGCAAGCTCCCACCAAGCCTATTTTCTAGACAATGGGACTGGAACAGAGGACGAAACTGGCACAGTAATGTCTTTTTCATGTCTTTCCCTACATTCGGGCTCTCAAGGGCCATGACCAAGTCTGTCCTCACTCCTGTCTCCCCAGAGAGGACTTCAGCTTAGCCCCCAGGGATATTCACCTGGCAGTGGGGACAATTCTGGTGCAGGTCCTTCCGCACAGTGCACAGCTCAGGGTGAGGCAAAACCTGGCCTGGTTTCCCAGTCAGTCTCTGGGCGTTCTCCTCTGCCTTCTCCAGTGCCCGAAGGCAGTGGTCACAGGCTGGGGGAGAGAGCCAGATGTTGACAATTAAGTGTCTTGAGAGCAGGGGCCACATTTGTCCTTTTCACAGCAATATGCCCAGGGTTAATATAGCACCTAGCTCAGAGAAGGTGTTCAATAAAAGTATGAGAAGTGAGTGAATGAATATGTTAAATGAATGTATTTCACACGCATTATAGATGATGCCTTCTTCCCTCTCCGGAGTCCCCACTCCTCCCGGCAGACTCTCTCTGCTTCTTGATGGGACTTAGTCTATGGGGTTCCCCACCCAGCCCCCAAACTGGGCTTTCCCCACATTCTGGAGCCGAGTGACCCTCCTTTCACAGATTTTTCTCTAGCCCAAGAAAAGTGTGAAAAAAGCATGTGACTGGCAAAGCTAAGAGCGTCCTATTTGTTTCTGACCCCTAACACAGCCTTTATTGACCAAGGGGCATGGGGTCTCCACTTGGTAGAGGGCTCCACTTTGGCACAGAGCCCTTCAGCACGACATCTAGTACCTTACAGTATAGGCCACACTGAGTTCCAGCAGTCCTCCCCCAAGGAGCACTTTGGAAGAACCTCTCTGCAGCAGGCTCACAGCCCCAAATGGCCTGAGATTAGACAGAGGCATGGTTCTCAGGTGCAGCTCTCCAAGGGAAGACGCACTTTCCTCCCAACACCTGGAGTCCTAGAGATGGCAGCCGGTAGGGATGTACGTACTCTCTTCCATGCGCAAAGGCTGCTGGGCCCAACAGCCCTCAGGAGTAGGTGAGATGTGCTCACCTCGGTAGCGATAAAGTGCATTCCAGAGAAACTGTGCAGCCACCAGGGGCCGTTCGATGAATATGGTCTCCCCCTTCTGGATCGGCTGTGTGGCAAACAACCCCTTTCCCTAAGAGGGCAGAGAAGAATAGGATGGCCATAAGAAGAGACAGAGGACATAGCTTCAAGGGCCCCTCACCCCCACGTGCTTCCCTCTCATCAGAGGCCTCTGCCTCAGGAGGGTTCACGGAGCATGGTCGGCACCCTCCATAACTGCCTTCTCTGGAAACGCAGCTCTGCCCAGTTTCAGTCGCACTTCTACCAGCCTGTCTAGAGCAGAGGGCTTGGGATGGGAAGAGAGCCACCACATCAGCCATGTCAGACTAATCAGAGAATTTTTAGGATGGCCAGAGCAGGGCCAAGGTTCACAGCAGGCTGGAGCCTCCAGTACCAGGAACTGGTACAGGGCGGCCTTCTCTGAGTCACCCACATGCCCCTCCAGGATCCTGGTCGTGATGCTGCTCCTCAGGGTTGCATAGAAATCCTACACCACGGGAGGGAGAGGCCTATGCAGGAGAATATGCCCTTCTTCCCTGGTCAGCTGGGTACTCACAGCACCTAGCATACATAGCACCTGGTACCCAACAAGTTCTCAGGTGTTACACTGAAAGGAATGACTAATCCTAGCACCAGTCCTAATGCTAACTTGCTGTGAAAATTTGAGCCAGTTGCTTCACTTTTTTGCATCTGTTTACCATGTGAAAAGTGGGTATTATAATAATACCTACCAGGTAGTTTCCAGGATGCAGTGATATAACACAGGTGAAGGAATTTCATGAACTCTAGCTCCTTACTACTCAAAGTGAAGTGATGGACTGGGCAGCATGGGTATTGCCTGGGAGATGTTAGAAATGCAGAATCTCAGGCCCCACTCCACACCTGCTGAATCAGAATCTGCATTGTTAAAATCAGCTGCAGATACCCAGGCAATTCATATGCACATTAAATGAGAAATACTGGTCTAAAGCACTGTGGATATGTACAGGATGAAGGATGAGAAAACTGTTGAATTGCCATCTCTCAAATGTGCAAAGGGACGCAGGAGACAGCTTCAGAACCTAGGCAGTTACTGGCCCAGCTGGGCACTTTCTCCCACTCTACAGAGGAGTGGTGCCCCTGCCAACAGTGAACTGTCATGAAAAGAGATAGAAAGGAAATGATTGACACAGCAGTGAAATGTCCTGTCACGTTGCCTCCTGGGTAGCTCCCGGTTTCCTTCTAGCACTGGCACTCTGGATAGACAGGGGCACCTCCCAAAATCAGCAGCAGGATGTAAAGACCTGGACAGGCCCTGAGCACCCCGTGAGCCACACATCTCAATCCTGTGAATAACTCTGGGAGCTCTAATATGGTACAGTGGGGCAGCTGGAACAAAACCACTGGCAAAGCCGTGGATGCAGCCTGGTTGTCTTTCTAGAAGCCCACCTCCATGCCTAGTAGCCCCTGGGACCCACCCAGCAAAATGAAAACCTGGCCTTCCTCTGTGGGACAACAAGATATGGACAGCTATCCACATTACTTCTGACAATCCCAAATCTCAATATTGAATAAATATTGATCTCTTTCTCCCTCCTTCTGGAGGACCAAATGTAGGAAATATTTAGTAAAGCAAAGGGAAGAATCAGAGCTGTTCCTCTGTGAAACCACTTATCCCCCAAACATATAAAGTATTTCAAGAAAAACAACTCTAATTCATATTACCAAGAAGACTGGAGAGAACGGAACCTGAATGGAAAGGGTACAAACTATGCAAAGTTTATCTCCAATTTGAAAAGTTCAAGTTTAAAAAAAAAAAAGATTGTACCAAAATATCTAAGACTATGTAGTAAATTAATTCTTTATTAAATTATTTTCTAGAAAAATATCAAGTGCCAAAAGTGAATTCAAAAGGAAGAAAGCCAAGACAGACTTGCAATGCCAGTACCTGCCTGATGTGCATTAGTACAGCATCCTGGTTGACATC
Organism: Tursiops truncatus; assembly: GCF_011762595.2. NCBI lineage: Eukaryota > Metazoa > Chordata > Mammalia > Artiodactyla > Delphinidae > Tursiops > Tursiops truncatus. Next base: position 27,106,659 of record NC_047047.1, read on the forward strand.
TACCATATTTGGTCAGGTTTCTGTTCTGACTGGTCATGTCCCTGGCATAGCAATTGGTAAAATTTTGGAAATCATTCCTGCCAATGTCCATAGAGGCAATAGAGAAAGTGGTCAAAAACTATCCCCATGTGAGACCCCTAGTCTATATGGTTTCATGAGCAAGCTCTCTCAAACCAAATAAGTAATTCTTGTGCTATTTAAACTATCCAATAACAGAGAAAAAATGGAAAGCCTCTCTATTAAAAAACAAACAAGCATAATTTTGATGTGGTAACCTAAGGAAGATACCATAAAGGAAAAAAAAAAATCACAAACTAATCTCACTTTATGAATGTAGAGGCAAAAAGCCCAGGATAAGCCATCTTGTCACCAGGTCTGGGTATGTGATTCTTCTGCAGCAGCAGATGATGTAGGCATGAAGAGGGAAGCCAACTCATTCTTCCAGAGCTGGGGTTTTGATAGAAGGCTAGGACTGGACAATTGGGCAAGGAGAGTGGCTGAAGTGATGAAGTAGGAGGGAAGAAGTAAAACAAGGAGGGGCCTGAGAGATAGGGGTGAAGTGAAAGTAAAGGTGAGTATCTCTGCAGGCTAGGAGCGACGGAACTGAGACACCATCAAACTGTGAACCAATGAAGAGCACTGGAGGCGTTGGGGTAGAGATGGAGTTGTGGGCAGCTGAGGAGGCCAAGGATATGGGAGCTGATTTACCACGGGAAGAGAGGAACACTCCAGATGCCTCTGGAGTGAAAAGAGAACAATGGAAGGTTGGGTTCGGGAACTGGATGAGTAGGATGATGTTGAGAGCAGGAGACAGATGACTAGAAGGCTGACATCTAGGGCAAGGACCAAGGATACACACAGCCACTACACATGACAAACTGTTCAACCTCATTAGTAAACAAATATAAATGAGAACAAAGCGATATCATTTTGCACAAATCAACCAGCAAAGATATCCAAGAAAGAAAATACTCAGTGCTGGTGAGAACAAAAGGATGTGTGCACAGACACTGAGCTCCAATATCTTTGACCTCAGAGATAAAAAACAAGATACAACATAAGGGTCCATAAATGAGCAGTTGTTGAGTGAACAATGGTCCTCCCATGAAACAGACTATTACTCAACTCTTAAAAATTAATATGTAGCATTATTGATATTGAAATATTGACTGCTGCATCAAAAAGCAGTTTCTAAAAATACAGTTTTAATATGCATATATTTGCACAAATATAGATTCTGAGTGTTTTACCTTCTCTTTCCTTACATGCGCTTTTTTTTCTACAACGAACTTCTAAAACACGATAATAAAACAACAAAATGTCACCCTCTTGATTTAAACCCTTCAATGCTACTACGGGCTTCGGTCCAAACTCCTTAACACTCCAAGCCCCTTCGTGAAGTGTCCTGGCCTTTTCCCTCAACCCCCACCCAAATCTCACTCATAAAGTTCCCTGAGGACCCAGGCCTTTTTGTACCGCAGCTCCCCCTGCCCAGCACGTCCCGCCCAAAGCTCCCAGGACCCAGCAGTAATGTCCCCCGGCCTGGCGCTCCCCGGCCCCACTGGCGGAAAGGCCCGATTCCACGGGGGCAGGTGACGCGCACGGAAACTCAGCGGGCTCGGGCCCACCGCATGACCGCCCCGGAACCCTGCGCGCGGGGACAGGTAGCCCCCGGGCCCCGAGCCGGGAACGGGCCGCAGCGCCCGAGCGGCAGAGGAGCCTCTAGATTCCAGGCATGGGGTCCGGTGGGGCTGTCTCCAAGGCCGGGCCGAGTGGGGGGACCCCGGCACGGTCCGCCGCGGCCTCACCTTGGCGCTGCTCACGAAGCGGACTTCCACGGCTACCCGGGCTCGGCCCGCCACGCCCACGCAGAAGGAGAACACATCGCACATGGAGGCCGCCATCTTGGGCGTACCTCCGCCTGCTGACCCCTGACCCCGCCTCGACCCGGGAGGCCCCGCCCCTCACTGGCCCCGACCCCAGCGTGAGCGTCCCCGAGGCTGCGAGGGTTTGCGCGCTAGCCGGTCTTAATTTGGATCTTTTTGGTTTATGTATCTGTAGGTTAAGTAGTTCGTTTACTGGGTGTAGCTGGGCCTGCCTTTGCGCAGTTTTGCCTGTCTCTATCTTCGTGGCCAGTACCAGAGCTTGTGTGTGCGTGTAGTTTTGACCTGTGTACCTGTATCCGAGTTCACGTTTGTGTTTGTTGTTTCTGCCACCCAGTGGTCCGTCTTGAGTAAAGCGCTCTCTGGACCCAGTCATGGGGTGGGACAGCAACGGGCTGACTTACTGCTATCCTCTCTGGCCCTCAACCTGAAGGGAAGAACTAGCTTACCCCCACCTATCCATCCTACAAAGTCCGGCGCAAGATTTCCTATTTCCGTAGGCAGTCTGGCAGCGGGACAAACTGTCCTACGAAAGATCAAGCTGGACATGTGTCTTCCTCAGACTCTTCAGGGCGTAGGGACCTTGTAGCCTGGGGGTGCTGGAGGTCTAAGGACCCGTGAAATTGTATGCAGAAGTGAGTCTGCAGATTCTCATTGTCCTGACAACAGGAGAGGGATCTATTCTCTTGTTCAGGACTGACCTGAACATTTGTCCCCACAGCCAGGCCTGACCACCATGTCTCAGTTTGTTCTCTCGTCCTCCAATTGATTCCGTGCTACTTGAAAAGGGACCTGTGTCTGCATCTGCTGCGGTCTCATGGTGACATTTAGGGATTTGATAGAGCACAGTAACTGCTGAATAGGTCACTGCTGGTGATTTAAAAAAAAAAAAGAAAAAAAAGTGAGCCCATGGTTCCCGGAAGAGGCAATGTAGCTGTGTTCCTTTAATAGAGCTGACTGGGTCCAGCATTAGGAAGGATTTCCCGGAAGACAGGAACAGGAGGGTTCTTGAAGCTGGACCCTGGCCTCCCTCCAGCTGCAGCTTGGTCCTGGAGGCGATGGTCAACTGACTTGGCGGCAGGTGGTTTCCCAAGGCCACCCCTGCTCCCTGCCTTTTCTCCCTCCCTCAGAAAACTCTGCCACCACCAGGTGGCAGGGCAGTCCTCCTTCCACCAGTTCATCTCAACACCCAGAAGTCATTCTGTATTCTAAATGAATACCCTCAACGGAAGCCCGCCAGGGAATGTGGAGTGCTAGAGAAATTAGCTCTGGAAATATTGGTGGCAGGCTTCACAAGAGTAGGCTATCAGCTACGCTTCTTGGAAAGAAACTGAGTAGATTCCTGGGAAGGAACGGGAGCCATGAGAACTGGTTGTGAAGCAGGGGAATAATAATACAGCAGAGTTTATGACAAAATGCCAGTTTTGGCAAAGGCAGAGTTAAATCTCTCTGTATGAAGATGGATAGGGGGTCAAGTCAAGTAGCTAGACGGAAAAAGATGGTGTTCAGGGTAGTATGTCTGCTCCAAGGAGGCAGCTGGGCCTGAGCTCCTTCTGAGAGTGTTAACATTTCAGACAAAATAAGAAAACTTTGGTAAATTCTGGGAGAGGAAATGGGCTAAATGATCTGCCCTTCCTTCTTTGCTCTCAACTCCACCATCTCCAATGGCGAAGTCTTCTAGGCCCATATACTGATTCAAGGAGGCCCTCTCTCGTCTACAGCCAGGCCAGGCAAAGATTAATCCCTGGAGAAGCCAGGGGTGAGGTATTACTCCCACAGATGAAGGGGGCCTATAAGCCTTAATAGTTACTGCACACTTAGTACTGAGCCTGGCACACTATAAGTGTTTTACAGACATCATCTCAGTCTTGGGAGGTCTACGTTATCAACATACCCATTATACAGGTGGGGAAAAAAACTTCAGAAGTTCGGTAACTTAGCCAAGGACACAGCTGAAGGCCAAAGTCTGTACCCATGACCATTTGCATTATTACAGCTCCCAGGGGTAGATATAGGAAAGGGGGACCCCTGCTTGACAGTTCAGATTCCCCTGATGCCCTTTGACCTGACAAGCTCTTCATTAAGAATTGGAACAGGGAGGTCCAGTTGGTGCCCCCAGGAAGAACTAGCCCAAACAGCTTGGGTTGAGCCTCTGTCCCAGTCCTCAGCTGTCCACTCCTGACTCTGCATCTTCTCTCTGGATGGTGGTGTTGGAGCTGCTGGAGGGCTCATCCGGGGAGGCAGCCATGGCAGATGCAGCTGGCAGTCTCAGCCTTTGCTGCTTCTGATACTTAACCCTGCGGTTTTGGAACCAGACCCTCACCTGTAATTGAGGCAGTGAGAAGAGATCAGAATGTGACCAGCAGTTCCCACTGCTTCCCCCATTCCCACAGTCCCCACTCCTCTCTGGTCAAAATTTACTCTTCATTCTAAGGGAAGCACACCCTTCCCTCTAATGCCAGTCACCACTCATTCACTCAGCAAATATTTATTGAGCTCCTGATATGAACTAGGCATCACCCTAGGTGACGGTGATAATAGTGAGCAGTAGAGGCATGATCTCTGCCCTCATGGAGCTCATAGTCCAGTGGAGGGAGACTAATAACAAACATGGAAACAAATGTATAAACACAAAAGGGGGTATGAACAGGGGTTTGAGCCTCCCTGAAGAACCAGCACTTAAGCTGAGGCTCAGAGGATGAGAGGCCAGCCCGATGGGAACAGAGAAAAAAGCAAGCCAGGGCAGGGGAACCAAGCTTGGAGCGTCTGAGGACCAAAAAAGAGGACAGCATTGCAGGCACATCTGAGAGAGGAAAGCAAAGGAAGGGAAACTGTGAAGGCCATGGGTTAGAAGTGTCAACTTTGAGCTTTTAAGTGGGATGAAACACAGTCCTATTTACATGTCAAGTAAATTGCACATCTGGCAGTTGTGTGAAGAATGGATATAAACAGATTTGGGGAGATAGCTGGGGAGACTATTGCAGGGATCTAGTGAGAGCTGGGGCTGCACACTCCCTTCCCTGTGTGATGAGAAAAACAGTCCCATTTGGAACTGGGGGCAATGGAGAGAAATGAAATGATTCCAGTTGTATTTTGGAGGTAGAAGTGAAAAGGCTAGCTGATGGATTGGAAGTGGGAGAGAAAGAGGAATCTAGGATGACTAAGTGTTTTGAGCAACTGGGTGGACGGTGGTGCCATGTGTGGGAAAAGGAAGAGATATGGGGAGGAAAAAAAATCAAGAATTGAGGTTCTGACTTAAGTTTAAAATGGCTACCCACAAGACATCCAAGTGGAGGCCGCAAGAAGGTAGTTAGATGTACAAGTCAGGAAAGAGAGGTGGGCTGAAGATAAAAATTAGGGAGTCATTGGCTTACAGATAGTATTTAAAACCCATGGGGATAGATTAAATCAGCTAGGGAGGAAAATTCGAGGTCACAAAGAGAAGAGTTGCCTACAAAGGCAACCAAGAAGAAAGGACCAAAAAGCCAGGAGAAAAACCAAGAGAGTGTGGTGTCTGGAAGCCAAGAGAAGAGTGTATTTCCTAAGAGAAGGAGTGGTTGCCTGTACTGAGTGGTGGGGTAAGATGAGGAAAGGAAAGCATCTGCTGACTTTGGCAACATGGAGGACATTAGAGACCTTGATGAGAAGGTTCAATGAAATGGTAGGTAAAGAATTCACAATGCAATGAGTTAAGGAGTAGATGGGAGGTGAGGACATACAGAGAACATAGCCAGTTCTTGATAGGTTTGCCTCTGAAAAGAGCAGAAAGATGATGCAGTAGCCAGAGGGGAATATGAGGTCAAGGGATGTTTATTATTTTTAATATTTAGTCCCTTGAATACCTACTTAATTTCACTGTCAGCTCCTTATTTAGCATGGAGACATTACATTATAAAGTTCTAGATTAACACCATGTGTTGTTTCCATAATGTGATTTCAAATAGGACTATTTTTCTCAACATATAGGGAAGGGAGTGTGCCAGTGGTTAGGGCCTGTCTCCCCCATCGGCATGGCACAGAGGATGAAGGCCTACAAATTCCTCCCAGCCCCAACTCAGGGTCTTTGAGAGAGTAGTATCTGTCCCTAGGTACAGCCCAGGCCCCACAGGAGTCCCTGCTCTCACCTGGTTCTCTGTAAGGTTGAGCTGGGCTGCCAGCTGGGCTCTCTTCTTCCCCACTAGATTGTGCTGTTTTGCAAACACTTTCTCCAACTCTTCCAACTGCTCCAAGTTAAACATGGTTCGGACCCTCTTTTGGGATCTCTCAGTGTCCTGAAGGTCCTGAGCTTGGGCCCAGTTGCGGGGACCCCAGAGGCCTAGGCAGTGAGCCAGCTCCAAGCCTGAAGAGCAATTAGCAGGAGGAGAGGTTAGCCAGTAACCCCCTAGCTTCTCATCTTAGAGGAGAGAGAACAAGCTCACAGCTCCACTGCCCTGTCTTACCCTTGGCCAGGTAACACAGCAAGAAGGCAGGGTGGGAAGAGACTGTGCAGAAGTAAAACAAATGAGAAAGAAGGGACAGTGTTGTGAGACCGCTTCGGGCTCCATTATTCTTCAAGTGAGTGGCATAATCTTTGGCCCTAAGAGGAGCTGCCAAACCTCCATCTCTCCTTTCCTTTCCTTGGCTACTTCAGGAAAACCCTATGGGATGAGCAGAGAAGAGACCTGCTTCTGAACAAAGAGTGAGGGTTCATCCTTTTTGTTCATTCAACTTTTTGAATGTCTACTATGTTTCAGGCATGGTTCCAGGACAAAACAGAAAATCCCTAATAGTAAAAAAAAGGCAAATAAGTAAAATATTGAGTATGTCAGAAAAGGATTAGCACTAGTGAGAAGAATAAAGCAAGGAAGGACAGGGTTAAGTGTGTGGGAGGGGGAGGGGGGATAGTTTGTATCTTTAGAAAGGTAGGCACCTCACTAAGTTGACACTTGAACAGGGCCACTATGTATAGCTTGTGCCCTGCACACAGGTACCCAGCTGAGAGGGTAAGTGGAGTCTGAAATTCTGACCACTCTCCACAGGCCAATTCTTCCTGCCTGACAAGGTGTTGTGCCAGCTTGAAGTTAGGGGGTGACCTTTTCTAATGCACACAAGGGTGCTTTTCAGCTCATAGAGCTGTGGGCCAGCAGAGATGGAGATTGGTCTGCCAGAGGGCAGTACCTGAGTCATAACTCCAAAGGAGTGAGGAAGTAAGCCCTTGGGCTAGCTTGGAGGGAAGTGTTCCAGACAGAGGCCTGGCAAGTGCAGTGCTAAGACTGCTCAGCTCCCACTAGCCTTGGGGAGGCTCCAGGGCTGGCAAACGAAACTGCCCCAGTGAAGGGAGTGAGGCCTGGCTGCCCAAGACCCAAACCACTGGGCTCACCTGGCTTACCATAAACATAAGCATTAATAGAAAACTATGAAGAACAATCAATGGGGCCAGATTTAAAATATGGTACATCCTAACAATGGCCCATTCTGTGGCAAAGAAGCTCTGCATGGACTTACAAGGAAAAATCTCTGATTCACGGTCAGGTGAAAACAGTAAGGTGCAGAGCAGTGTGTCTAGTATGGGGGTTAGAAGAATGTGTGCGTGTTTATGTATGTATATATATATTTATTCTCACACATATATACGTGTGTGCAGGTATAAAATACCACTGGAAGAATAAAGAAACTGGTGTCTGGCTGCCTGCGGGGTGGGGAGAACCAGGTGGCTGGGGGACAAGAGTGGTAAAGGAAACTCTTTTCCATACTATATCTCAGTTAACATTTTGAAGTTTGAACTGTATGGATGTAATACCCATGCAAAAACTAACTTGAAAATGAGACAACCATATACAAAGTCGTAAACTGCAATTCAAACCTCAGGTGTGTGGGGATGTTAGAAAAAGGTGGCTTGGAGTGAGGGCTGTGGCTCTTATTCATGGCACGAATTTGGATGGGGTTGGGAGACCAGTGTTTCTCTCCCACATGGTTAGGAGAAATGCCAGCTGAAAGGAGTTGAAGAGATGCAGGATGGGGGGAACCCAGGAAGTAGGAACCAGGTAAGATTGTCTTACAAGGATCTTGGTATGGGTCAATAATGCTTGCACTAACTTTGCTTCTGTTTTCCTTCATGGGAACCACGCAGACGCATGAACCAGAGAGCCAAAGATGGCAGAAACTCGTGTAGATGGATGTTAATGCTAGAGGAGAAAGTTACCTCAATGGTTAAAGTCTCGCTGGGATTTAAGTGACTGCGCTCCAAGGACCCAGAGCCTCAAGGTACCACTCTAAGAGCTATAAGCAAGCAGGCGCAGAGCCGTAACCGCGTCGGCTAACTCCCAACAGCTCCTCGCTGGAGGGTACCAGCGGCAGCATCCGCTTCTCCCGTCTAAGACCGGGCCCTGGGTTCGCGGCGAGAGCCGCTTTGGGAAAGAGCCTGCGCCACCAAGCATTATCCGAAGCGGGTGTGGGAGGGAGCAAGGGCCTCTACCAATCCCTCGTCCAGCGACGCGGGGCTGGGCCCGCTGCAGCCCTGCGCTGGTCCTAGTTGTCTTCCGAGCCCCCTCTGGCCCGCCCTCACCTCCCGCTCCGCACCCGCCTCACCACACACATCTTCTCCCACCTCAGCGGCGGGCCGGGCAGCCTCCCACCCGGTCTGGGTCCCTCTCTCCGCCCGGTATCAACGGCAGGCTCAAGGGTCATAGCGTTTCCACCCACTCTAACAGTGTGTGGCTCTCAAACTCGGGGACTTCTCCTCTACCCTGTGCCCACAGTCACGGCCGTCCGCCACCTCGTACCTGTGACGCCGAGGCCCTGGAGGCCGCAAAAGTGGGCGGTGCGCAGCCGCAGCACCGGGAGCTGGGGGCACCGCTGGTCGAGCCCCGCGTTCAGGTAGGCGGGCAGCCACGTAGCCGGGTACGCGCTGGGCAGAGCCGGAGCGGGAGGCCGGGCGGGCGCGGTCCAGAGGCCCCCGGCAGCGCCGGCGGAGACAGACAGAGAGGAGATGGCGGGCGCACGGCGGTCGGGTCTGGCCAGGATGGCCTCGACAGAGAAGGAGGACTCGAGGCGTCCGGTTGCACGGGGTGGGCCTGGGCCTGCCGAGCGGCGCGGCAGCGCGGGGGACGCGGGCGCGGGAGACGCGGGCGCGGGAGAGCAGCTGGAGCGCGGGCGCTGGACCCGGGCGCCCGAGGTAGCGGGCGGCCGGCAGCCTCGCTGCCCGGGGCTGGGCATGGCGCTGCCCTTGCCCGGACGGGCGCAGGGAGGGGAGCCGGGGGCCTCTGGGCTGTGTGGGCAGCGCGAGAAGAGAGTGAGGACACCTGCTTTAAATAAGGGAGCGAGCCTTGCTGTCCAGGAACAGCCGCCGCTGCCGGCGAGGTCTCTTAAATTGGACAGGGCGGGGCCGGACTGGCCGGGCCTTTTCTTCCCGCAGCCCAGGCACCGCCTCCCGGGCGCAGCCAACCCCGCAAAGTTCCAAAGCTCCGTGTGCCCCAGCGCCCTCCCTCCTTACGCATTAAAAAAATCCCACCCCCAACCCCAGCCCGTGCTGTCGGGTAAAGGACCCTGAGCTCGCTGTGACTTGCTGGTGATCCTGGGCGAGCCACCCTGCCAGTGTAGATGGATGTTAAGCTTTGCCTTCAAGCTTTAGCTCATCCTCTCACTGTCTGTGAAGCAGAAGCCCCTGGCCACACTCACCTGTGACTGCGCAAGCCCTTAAATTTAAAAAAAAATTAATTTAAATATCTTGTTTAACCACTGTGAAATGTAAATTTCCCACCTTTCCCTGACTGGAGACACTGCTGTAGTTACCAATTTCTTTTGAGTCTTTCCAGGAACTTTCTGCACCCACATTACTTAGGGCCCACTGGAAAAATCTTTCCTGTATTCAAAAAAGTAGAAGGGTAAAAACATTAATGGTTCCAGATTAAGAAATACTAATTTATTGCAAATGCATGAGAGTTGATGTCCTACAAAACCTGAATTATGTAGGTGTAAGGCAGGCATTTGTATCCAGTTTTACAGTTGGATAATCAGTATTTACCCATGTCCTTGGGCAAGTTACAAGTTGCTGTTTGAATTTCTTCACCTGTAAAATGGATAACGATGGTAGGTACCTCATGGAGTTGCTGTGTGATTACATGAGTTAATGCATGTAAATCATTTAGAATTGGCCGGTGAGCACTATGCTGTGATTGCAGAGTTCTGAGGGATTCCTGCCTTCCAGGCTCCCATAGCATTCTGCCTCCCCAAATCAATGCCTAACATTGAAACCACTCTACCAGGTCGAGGTGCAGTTCAGTGGCATTGTCCATAGGTGTCAGCTGTTTGGAACACCAACATGCCCTGTCTGTTCTGCAAAGTAAGGGCTGGAGGAACCTTACTGGGTTCCTGCCCTCCCCCACTTCCTAATTCAGCAACTACCGGCCCTGCCTTCTGAGCAACCCCCCAGGCAGCCTGGAACGTGAGATTGTGGGCAAAATGATGTGCAAGCGTCCGATCTGATCCCAGGTCTAGGCTTACTGTGTTCTGACCAGAGTACGCAGGGTCAGAGATGAGGATACAGGAATGAGAGCCCTAGGGATGGGGCATGGATGGGAAGGACTCTGTCTTACGTGAGGTCAGACCCACTGGGATTTGGAAAGTTCTAGATGCTCCCCCCTCCCATAACTCCCAAATCTTACACACACCATTCCATTTCTCAACGTGTTTCTTTTGGAGGAGCTTTTTCTCCAAGAAGGAGGGGCTGTGTTACCCCCCCCACCCCACCCAGGACCCACCCAGACTGCAGTGCCAAGGCACCAGAAGCAGGCCTTGTGAGCCTGGATACACACACCCACTTTTTTGGGCCCACAAAGACAGCAGCTTATGCAGTCAGGGAACAGTGGAGCAAGATGATGGAAAATGTGGATTTTGGAGTTGGACAAACCTGGCTTCAAATCCCAACTTTGTCACTGAACTTTTCTGTGACTTCAGATAAGTGGCTTATTCACTCTAAGCCTCAGTTTCTTATAAAACGGGAATGGTCTCTTAAGTGAGAAAATCATACCTAATGGGATTCTTACAAGAGTTGAATGAGATTGAGTTTTTAGCTACATGCTAGCTATTATGGGGAGGAGAGAGGCTATTTACAATAACAGCATGCACCCTGGAATCAGGGGAAGTTGACAAAGAACAAGAAAAAGCTTGTAAGATGGAAGGTGTATGACCATTTTGTTAAGTATGTTTGTGCTGAGTTTTAGGTAAAAAATATGGTCACTGTCTCTAGGTCTGGATTTTCCATACATAATTCACTGTATTTCAGTACATAGTTATCTATATTCTGTTGTTTCACTTATTTCTCCTCAAACTGTAAGCTCCTGAGGGTATAGACATTAATATCCTCAATTTACATATAAGTAAATAGAGCAAGAGAGGTTAACAGACTGCCTAGGTTCAAATCCCCTAGCTATTTCACCCTTAGCAAAATTTGTTTTAATTTACATTTATTTCCCTGAAGACTGTTCAAGTTGAGCATCTCTTCTTAAGCTTATCAGCGATTTGGATATCCCCTTTTGTGTGAAGCGCCTGTTCCAGTGGTTTCCTTATTTTTCCATTGGGTTACTATCTTTTTCTTATTAATTTGTAAGAATATTTATGTATAGATAGAGATAGATATTTTGGAATCAAGTCTTTTGTTAAATATTTATATATAAGCAAATATCTTCTTCCACTCTGCGGCCTGCCTTTTCATTCTTTTAAAGTTTTCTTTTGGTGAACAAAATTACTAATTTTAATCAAGCTTAATCATCTGCTTTTGTGTCCTTTAAAAGAAACCTTTGCCTATCCAAAGTCATGAAGATATTCTTCTGTTATTTTTAAAATTCTTTGTTATTTTACCTTTTATATTTAGGTCTGGAATTGATTTTTGTGGAGGTGTTAGAAAAAAGACTTTTCAAGGATGAGTCAAAATCTGAATCAATAAAGGAAAATATTGATTGATTTAAATACACAAAAATTTAAAAATTAATTATAATAATGGTTTGTAACTGTACTTTGTTTTCTAAATGATTTGAGACTAACACATTTGAAGAAAATATTATTAGTGTGAAAGCTAGTATTACTGTAATTTTTATTTGTAATTCCAAATCTTGTTTTCTACATAATTTGAGATTAATGCATTTAAAATAAGTATTAGCTTATGTTTTGGGGCACACACCATATAAAAATGTAATTTTGTTACATCAACAACTGAAAGAGAGTAGGGATGGAGCTGTGAAGAAGCAGAGTTTTTGTATGTTATCAAAATTAAGCTGGTATAAATTCAGATTAGAGTGTTATAACTTAGGATGTAAGTTAAATGTAATGCCCATGGTAACCACAAAGAAGATAGCTATAGAATATACATAAAAGAAGATGAGAAAGAAATTTAAACATTTCACTACAAAAAATTGACTAAACACAAAAGAAGACAATACTGTAAGAAATGAGGGACAAAAGCTATGAGGCATACAGAAAACAGCACGATGACAGAAGTAAGCCACTCCTTATCAATAAAGTAATAATCAATTACTTTAAATTACTTTAAATAGATTGAACTCTCCAGTCAAAAGACAGATTGGCAAAATGGATAAAAATACATGAACCAACTATATGCTCTATACAAGAGACTCACTTGACAAGCAAAGACATAAACTGGTTGAAAGTGAAAGGATGGAAAAAGATATTCCATGAAAATAGTAACCGAAAGAGAATAGGAGTAGCTATACTAATATTGGACAAAATAGACTTTAAACCAAAAAAAAAAAAAAAAGGGTTACGAGAGACAAAGAAGGACATTATATATTAATAAAATATTCAATACAGGAAGAAGTATAATAAACATTTATGTACCTAATGACAGACCATCAAAATATACAAAGCAAAAATTGACAGAATTGAAGGGAGAAATAGTTCAACAATAATCGTTGGAAACTTTTATATCCTACTTACAATAATGGATAGAACAAATGGAGAGAAGATAAGTAAGGAAATAGAAGACTTAAACAACACAATTAACCAACTAGATGTAACAGACAAATACAGAACACTCTACCCAACAACAACAAAAAATGTAAAAATTTTGTACATCAAAATATGCTATAAACAGAGTAGAAAGGCCACACAGGATGGGAGAAAATATTTGCAATTTTATATCTGATAAGGGATTAATATCCAGAATATATAGAGAATTCCTAAACTCAACAACAAAATAGCAAACAACCTGATTCAAAAATGGGCAAAAGACTTGAATAGACATTTCTCCAAAGAATATATATGAAAGAACAATAAGCACATGAAAAAATGCTCAAATCACTAATCATTAGGGAAATGCAAATCAAAACTACAGTGAAGGGCTTCCCTGGTGGCGCAGTGGTTGAGAGTCCACCTGCCGATGCAGGGGACACGGGTTCGTGCCCCGGTCCAGGAAGATCCCACATGCCGCGGAGCGGCGGGGCCCGTGAGCCATGGCCGCTGAGCCTGCGCGTCCAGAGCCTGTGCTCCGCAACGGGAGAGGCCACAACAGTGAGAGGCCTGCGTACTGCAAAAAAAAAAAAAATTAAAAATAGAATTACCGTATGATCCAGGCATTCCACTTCTGAGTCTATACCCAAAAGGGTTGGAAGCAGGGTCTCGAAGAAATATTTACACACCCATGTTCATAGCAGCATTATTCACAATAGCTAAAACATAGAAGAAACCCAAGTGTGCATTGATGGAAGAATGGGTAAGCAAACCGTGGTTTATACATACAATGGAATCTTTTTTCTTTTTTTCTTTTTTTACTGAAGTATAATTGAAAATGATCACCACAATAAATCTAGTTACCATCTGTCACCATACAGAGTAATTACAATATTATTGACTATATTCCTTATGCTGTACATTATACCCCCATGACTTACCTATTTTATAACTGGAAGTTTGTACTTCTATTTATTTATTTATTTATTTTTATTTTTGGCTGCATTAGGTCTTTGTTGTGGCATGCGGGATCTTTTTGTTGTGGTGTGTGGGCTCTTCGTTGCAGCATGTGGGCTTCTCTCTAGTTGTGGCTGTGGGTTTTCTCCCTCTAGTTGTGGCGTGCGGGCTCCAGGGCATGTGGGCTCTGTAGTTTGCTGCACGCAGCCTCTCTAGTTGAGGTGTGGGAGCTCAGTAGCTGTGGCGCGTGGTCTTAGTTGCCCCACAGCATGTGAGATCTTAGTTCTCCAACCAGGGATCGAACCCATGTCCCCTGCATTGGAAGGCGGATTCTATACCACTGGACCACCAGGGAAGTCCCTGGAAGTTTGTACTTCTTAATCTCTTTCTCCCATTTCACTCGTCTCCCTCCCTCCACTCTGGAAGCCACCAGTTAATTCTCTGTATCTCTGAGTCTGTTCCTGTTTTAAGTTTATTCATTTGTTTTGTTTTTTAGATTTTATATATAAGTGAAATCATATGGTACTTGTCTTTATCTGACTGACTTACTTCACATAGCGTAATACCCTTTAAATCCATCCATGTTGTTGCAAATGGCAAGACTTCATCCTTTTTTATGGCTGAGTAATATTCCATTGTATATGTATATATACCACATCTTCTTTATCCATTCAGCTATGGATAGACACTTAGGTTGCTTCCATATCTTGCTATTGTAAATAATGATGCAATGAACATAGATGTGCATATATGCTTTCAAAGTAGTGTTTTTTTTACTTCAGAAAAATACCCAGAACTGGAATTGCTGGATTGTATGGTAGTTCTATTTAAATTTTGTGAGGAATCACCATACTGTTTTCCATAGTAGCTGTACCAATTTCATTCCTACCAAAGCACATGAGGGTTCCCTATTCTCCACATCCTCACCAACATTTTTTTTTGTTGTCTTTTTGATAATAGACGTTCTGCTAAGTGTGAGGTGATATTTCATTATGGTTTTGATTTGAATTTTCCTGATGATTAGTGATGTTGAGCATCTTTCCATGTGTTCGTTGGCCATCTGTTATGTCTTTTTGGGAAAATGTCTATTCAGGTCCTCTGATCATTTTTTAATTGGGTTGTTTGTTTTATTGCTATTTAGTTGTATGAGTTCTTTGTATATTTTGGATATTAACCGTTTCTTGCATATGTCATTTGCAAATATCTTCTCCCACTCAGTAGGTTACATTTTCTTTTGTTGATAGTTTCCTTCACTGTTCAAAAACTTTTTAGCCTTATGTAGTCCCATTTGTTTATTTTTGCTTTTGTTTCCCTTTCATGAGGAGACATATCCCCCCAAATATTGCTATGTCAAAGAGCATACTGCCTATGTTTTCTTCTAGGAGTTTTATGGTTGCAGGTGTTACTTTTAAGTCTTTAATCCATTTTGAGTTTATATTTGTATATGGTGTGAGCAAGTAGTCCAGTTTGATTCTTTTGCATCTAGCTGTCCAGTTTTCCCAGCACCATTTATTGAAGAGGCTGTCTTTTCTCCATTGTGTATTTTTGCTGCCTTTGTCATAGATTAATTGACTGTAAGTGTATCGGCTTATTTCTAGGCTCTCTATCCTGTTCCACTGATCTATGTGTCTCTTTTTGTGCCAGTACTATACTGTTTTGATTACTGTAGTTTTGTAGTATAACTTGAAATCAGGGAGTATAATACTTCTAGCTTTATTCTTCATTCTCAGATTGTTTTGGCCATTCAGGGTCTTTTGTGTTACTACAAAACCTTTAGAATTATTTGTTCTGGTCTGTGAAAAATGTCATTGGCATTTTGATAGGAATTGCACTGAATCTGTAGATTGCCTTGGGTAGTATGTCATTTTAACAATACTAATTCCTCCAATCCATAAACGTGGTATATCTTTCCATTCGTTTGTGTTATTTTCAGTTTCTTTCATTGATGTCTCAGTTTTCTGAGTACAGGTCTTTAACCTCCTTATTTAGATTTATTCCTAGGTATTTTATTCTTTTTTATGCAATTGTAAAAGGGATTGTTTTCTGTATTTGTCTTTTGGATACTTCTTTTTTAGTGTACAGAAATGCAACAGATTTCTGTATATTAATTTTGTATCCTGAAACTTTGCCAAATGCATTGATGAGCTCTAGTAGTTTTCTGGTGGCATCTTTAGGATTTTCTATATGTGGTATCATGTCATCAGCAAACAGTGACAGGTTTTCTTTTTCCTTTCCAATTTTGATTCCTTTTATTTCTTTCTATTGTTTGATTCCTGTGGCTAGGACTTCCAATACTGTGTTGAATAAAAGTGGCAAGAGTGGGCATCCTTGTCTTGCCTGTGATCTTAGGGGAAATGCTTTCAGCTTTTGACCATTGAATATGATATTGGCTATAGGTTCATCATATATGGCCTTTATTATGTTGGGGTATGCTCCCTCTATACCCACTTTGTTGAGAATTTTTATTATAAATGGATGTTGAATTTCGTCAAGAGTTTTTCTGCATCAGGTAATCATATGATTTTTATTTTCAAATTGTTAATATGGTGTATCACATTGATTGATTTGCAGATATTGAACCATCCTTGCATTGTGGAATAAATTTTACTTTATCATGGTGTATGATTCTTTTAATGTATTATTGAATTTGATTTGCTAGTATTTCATTGAGGATTTTTGCATCTATGTTCATCAGAGATATTGGACTGTAATTTTATCTTTTCGTGGTGTCTTTGCCTGGTTTTGGTATCAGGGTGATGCTGGCCTTGTAGAATGAGTTCGGAAACATTCCTCCCTTTTGAATTTTTTGGAGTAGTTTGAGAAGAATATGTGTTAATTCTTCTTTAAGTGTTTGGTAGAATTCACCTGAGAAACCATCTGGTCCTGGACTTTTGTTCATTGGGAGTTTCTTGATTGATGATTCAATTTCATTACTGGTAATTGATTTGTTCATATTTTCTATTTATTCCTGATTCAGTCTTGTGAGGTTGTACATTTCTAGGAAATTATCCATTTCTTCTAGGTTGTCCTTTTTCTTTTCTTTTTTTTTTTTTTGCGGTACGTGGGCCTCTCACTGTTGTGGCCTCTCCCGTTGCAGAGCACAGGCTCCAGACGCACAGGCTCAGTGGCCATGGCTCACGGACCTAGCCGCTCCGCGGCATGTGGGATCTTCCCGGACCGGGGCAAGAACCTGTGTCCCCTGCATCGGCAGGCGGACTCTTAACCACTGTGCCACCAGGGAAGCCCCTAGGTTGTCCATTTTATTGGCATATAATTGTTCATCGTAATCTCTTATGATCCTTTGTATATCTGTAGTGTCGGTTGTAACTTTTATTTCTGATTTTATTTATTGGGACTGTTCTCTTTCTTTCTTGATGAATCTGGCTAAAGGTTTATCTATTTATTTAGCTTTTCAAAGAATCAGCTCTTAGTTTCAGTGATCTTTTCCATTGTTCTTTTAGTCTCTTTTTATTTATTTCTACTCTGACCTTTACTATTTCTTTCCTTTTATTAACATGTTTTATTTTTTGTCTTTCTTTTTCTAGTTCCTTTAGGTGTAATGTTAAATTGTTTATTTGAGATTATTCTTGTTTTCTGAGGTAGGCTTGTATCACTATAAACTTCTCTCTTAGAACAGCTTTTTTAGTATACCATAGATTTTGGATCATTGTGTTTCCATTTTCATTTGTCTTCAGGTATTTTAAAAATTTCCTCTTTGATCTCTTCAGTGACCCATTGGTTGTTTAGTAGTACTTTGTTTAGCATCCATGTGTTTGCATTTTTTGCAGTTTTAAAAATTGTGGTTGATTTCTAGTCTCATACTGTTGTAGTCAGAAAAGATGCTTGATATGATTTCAAGCTTCTTAAATTTATTGAGACTTGTTCTGTGGCCTAGAATTTGATATATACTGGAGAATGTTCCATGTGTGCTTGAAAAGAATGTATATTCTACTGCTTTTGGATGGAATGTTCTATATATATTTATTAAGTCGATGTGGTCTAACGTGTCATTTAAGGCCATTGTTTCCTTATTGATTTTCTGTCTAGATCATCTGTCCATTGGGGTAAGTGGGGTGTAAAAGTCCCATACTAGTATTATATTTTTGTTAATTTCTCCCTTTATGTTTTGTTAATATTTGCTTTATATATCTAGGTACTCCTATGTTCGGTGCATATAACTTACAACTGTTATATCTTCTTGTTGGATTGTTCCCTTGATCATTATGTAATGTCCTTCTTTGTCTCTTGTTACAGTCTTTGTTTTAAAGTCTATTTTGTCTGATATAAGTATTGCTAACCTAGCTTTCTTTTCATTTCCATTTGGATGGAATACTTTTTCCATTTCCTCACTTTCAGTCTGTGTGTTGTCTTTAGATCTGAAGTGAGTCTCTTATAGGCAGCACATATATAGGTCTTGTTTTTGTATCCAATCAGCCACTCTATGTCTTTTGATTGGAGCATTTAATCCATTTATATTTAAAGTAATTTTTTTTGGTCATGCCGTGTGACTTGCAGGATCTTAGCTCCCGAAACAGAGATTGAACCCATGCCCCCTGTAGTGGAAGCATGGAGTCCTAACCACTGGACCACCAGGGAATTCCCTAATTATTGATAGGTATGCACTTATTGCCTTTTTAATTGTTTTATGGTTGTTTTGTAGTTCTTTTTTGTTCCTTTCTCCTTTTGCTCTCTTCCCTTTTGATCTGATGACTATCTTTAGTATTATGTTTGGATTCCTTTCCTTTGTTGTGAGTGTCTTATGGGAGTTCCCTTGTATATAACTAGTGCTTTTTTCTTGCTGCTTTTAAATATCTTTATATTTATGCCAATTATTTTATATCTAAATATAATTATCTTTAATTATTGCCATTTTAGTTACAGCATGTCTTGGTGTGGACCTCTTTGGGTTCATCTTGTTTGGGACTCTATGCTTTTTGGATCTGAATATCTGTTTCTCTTCCCAGGTTAGGGAAGTTTTCACTTATTATTTCTTCAAATAAGTTCTTTGCCCCCTTTTCTCTCTATTCTCCTTCTGGGCCCTTGGATTGTGAATATTACCATGTTTGATATTGTCCCAGAAGTCTTTTAAACTATCCTCATTAGGCACTTCCCTGGTGGTGCAGTCATTAAGAATCCACCTGCCAATGCAGGGGACATGGGTTCAAGCCCTGGTCCGGGAAGATCCCACATGCCGCAGAGCAACTAAGCCCGTGCACCACAACTACTGAGCCTGCGCTATAGAGCCCACGAGCCACAACTACTGAAGCCTGCGGGCCTATAGCCTGTGCTCTGCAGCAAGAGAAGCCACCGCGATAAGCCTGCGCACCGCGACAAAGAGTAGCCCCCACTCACCGCAACTAGAGAAATCCCACACAGCAATGAAGACCCAACACAGCCAAAAAAACAACAAAAAAAAATCAAAAAAAAACCTACAGGAAGAATTATATTTCAAAATGACACTTCAGAAGTAGCCCTAATTAAAGTCAGGAATAAGATGTATACCCAGTATTGTAGTGTCTATTTATCATTGTACTGGTGATACAATGCCATAAGACACAAAAAGAAAGATGTAAGAATTGGAAAGGAATAGATAAAATTACTCTTATTTGTAGACAATATGACTACAGAGAAAATTCAAGCAAATTCACAAAGAAACTATTAAAACTAATCAGAAAATTTAGTAAAGTTGCTGGGTATCTGATCAATATATAAAAATTGGTAAATATAAATATTATTAGCAAATGTAATAGAAAAATATATCTCATTCATAACTGCAACATAAACTATAAGGTACATAGGAATGAACTTAGGAGATGTGTGAAATATTTAAAGAGAAAAGTAGAAAACAGTATTGAAGGACATAAAATAAGACCTTAATAAATGAATGGGAAGACTCAAGGTCAAAAGATGACAACTATTCCCAAAATTATCCAAAAATTAAATGCAATTAGAATTTTAAAAAATCCCAATTATAGAGCTTGACATACTGATTCAAAAACTGTAGAACAAAACACCAAGAGTATCTAAGACAATTTGAAAAAAGTGAATAAGGTAAAGGAACTTACCTTACCCAATATCAACACTTCTTATAAAGCTATAGTAAAAATGTGGACATATTATTTGGTTATGAATATGGAAAAAGAAAAAAGGAGATTTCTTTTTTCAAAAGGCATAGTTTTATGACCTCAGGATAAGGAAGACTTGCTTAAATACAAGAAACACAATAAACTTTGATACATTCAAACTTAAAACTTCTGTATAGTAAAAGACACCATAAACAAAGATAAAAGCCAAGTCACAAACTGAGATAATATATGTACAACCCCCAGAGCTGACAGGGTTCAATCAGAGAATCCAAACCACTAGGGGTGGCATGCCATAAGGCATTTATTATGGAAATTTGATCTTATGTAATTATGGGTACTATTTAAACAGTTCACGTACAGCTATTGCTTCTGCATCTAGTACTGAGGCCTCAAGTAGGCAGGGTAGGCAGTGAGGAATGAAAAGTGAACATGAAGTGGGGAGGATAGGGATCGCTGGAACCTTCGAGGAAGAGCTGAAGCTCTCAAGAAGAAACTGGAACTCACTTCTTTCTTTCACTACCTCCAAGCCTCCAACTTCCATGATGCAGGAGATCAGTAGAAGAATCTGGTGTCTTTTATCCCAGAGCTAAAAATGCACCTAGCCCAGGAGTTGAAGAAGCTGAAGGAGGAGATCCAATGAGAGCTGAAAGAGCTGCAGACTTGGCTCTTGCCTCACACCAATAAAGTGAACCAATAGGTCCACAACACTGTGCTTGAACTGCAATAACACCTGACCCTACAGCGACCTTCCAAGTATAAACATAGCTGCTTCACTTCTACCTTGCAAATATCATGGAAATTTCTCCTGTGGCCAACCCTAACCTAGAACCATAGAGGAAAGGGAATTCTAGGAAGTATGATTCCAGCTTAGTTAAGGTGATACAGTCCAAAGCCATCACTGCCCACCTTTTGTCAACTTGGCATCCATAAATACCTGTTTTCACCAGACGTAACTTTCAAATAAAGTTTGAAAGCAAACTACAGCGAAATTCTGTTTCTGCTTAACATGATATACCTATCCCTGTACAATGAAAATATGTCGGATCAAGTGGTTATCCATGTGGAAAAAGAAAAAGTTCATTTCTAACCCTCCCCTGCCAAAAGAAGATACAAAGTCTGTAAGTTCATAGTTTTCATAGTTTGGTGATGTTCACTTCTCTTCTAGCTATGTCACACTGCCCCTGTGATATCCTGTAACAATTACTGATGAATAATGTTAAAAACTTATTTAGACAGTAGAGGGATGGGAAGCCGAAGGGAAATTTTGGTTAAAACACAAAAATATTTACATTGAAATAAGAAGACATTTTCGTCCTCATTCCTGCAACTGGTTGTGTTGTGTTAGCTGATATTTAAAAATACGATTCCACTCCCCATTTCATATTCCCTGCCTGATGGGGTGACCCTTGTTTCTGCCAATAGCACTCCTTCCTGCATTAGTTTGTAGTAGTTTTGCTGTCGATTTTAATCACAGGAGGTGAGAATACTTGGTAAAGAGACTCCCCATTCCCCCCTTGATTGTCAGGACCAACCACCCCAGGCAGTACAATAACCTTCTTTGCCTGTTGATTCACTGGCAAGAGAAGCCCAAAGTAGCCAGGGCCAGTCTCACTTTACAGCTCAGTGGGACCACTGCTGTGTTTCCTGTGGAAATATTTCTCTTTGGGGAACTAATACTCTAGATTAGCATAGCCCAAAGTTTCAGAGACAGAAAGCAATAATTCTGCTAGAGAAGTACTGTGTGTTATCTCATTTATACTCTGTTTCCTGACTCACGAATCCTTGCTTTGGGAGAAACAGCACCCTATGTCAGTTGCTCATTTAGAGCATATCCTTCATCCTGAAGGGCATTACCCAAGCCCTCAAGGTGTTGCCACCCAGCTGGAACCATAACTGAGTCTTCAATAGACCATTCTACTGTTCTCTCAGGCCAGCTACTTTAGAGTAATGGGGAACATGGTAAGACCAGTGAAGACCGTAAGCCTGAGCCCATTGTTTCTCTTCATTTGCTGTAAAAGAAATTCTTTGGTCAAAAGCAATGCTATGTGGAATGCCATGACATACAGATAAGGCATCCTGTATGTTCACAGATGGTGATTTTGACAGAAGCATTGTGGGCAGGAAAAACAAATCCATGTCACAGTTACTGGATATTCCATTGAGAACAAAGCCCTGCTCCTTCCTTTGTAAACAACCTGCCACCATGTGGCTGATTGACTTCCAAATTGGGAACTCAGTGTTGGCTTCTACTGTTGGCAGGTTGGGCACTCAGCAGTGGCTGTAGCCAGACTGGCCTTGGTGAGTGAGAATCCATGTTACTAAGCCCACACATGACCTCTATCCCTCCCACCATGGCCACATTTTCCATGAGTCCATTATAATAACAATACCTACTTTGTCTTTGGTGATTAAGTACCATTACTTGGTCCCTGCTAACCTGGGATTTCATCATCCCCATTGAATGTGGGGAGCCAGATTCAATAGTGTAAATTCCTACCATTATTTTTGGCCTACAGAGAATAGCCACCACAGAGCTCTTCAAGGATGTCAGGGCTCTCCTTGTGAATGTGCTTCTCACAGCCTTGGGGAAAGGAGTGTCCTCTGGACTTTCCTGAGCACATTTTTAGGAGGTAGGTAAATAGGTCTTATATGATAAATCTACTGTAGCATTCCAATCTTCCTTAGCCTTTGAACACTTTCTTCTACTGTATACCAAAGAAGTTTTGGCATTCTAGCTTCCAGATTTCAATCAGCCAACTGAGCAAATGGTTGGAACCACTCAAGCTAACACATTGAATCAGAAATTTCTACACTAATAAATAAATGTAGCCTAATCTGACTTTATATTCCTTCCACCCCGAGTCTGCACGTTAGGGATCCATATCTATATATTTCCCCAGGTTTCCATTGATATAAATTGGCAAAGTCATGAAATTATTTTGGTGTGTATCACACCTTCTCTTGGGTCATGCTTTGTACTTCACCCTTTGGAGTCTGTTTGGACTTGAGCCTATAAGCAATGGAGGTAGATCCTGAGAAAAATCAACACTTCTACTTCAGGGAAGGCCACTACAGGCCCCACAGGCAAGGGAGACTTCCTCATGTAGGGGTGGAAGGGCCATTTCTACTGAAAAAAGTGGTTCAGCAGAACTTAGGGACTCAAGGTCCCCAGGTTCACAGGAATCTGTCAATACATGTCTCCATCCTAACTTTCATGGTCCCACTCCTTCCCCATCAACTACCTAATTTTAACAGAAGAGAATTCTGAGGACACAAGCCGTAGTCCCTACATGGACCTTGAGATGGGAATGTAAAGCCCTGACTCATCATATTCTTTCCCCAAGTTCTTCAGGGCACTTTAGCAACATACCAATCTCATTCTAATTGTTATGCTCAAGCAAATACTTGGTCAATCAAAGTATTGACTTCTATAGGCACTTGATTACGATTGTCTACAGGTGATTTTTTTTCTTTCCTTCTTTTTTTTTTTTAAAATTTTTTTGGCCATGCCACAGGGCATGCAGGATCTTATCTCCCCAACCAGGGATTGAACCCACTCCCCCTGCAGTAGAAGCACGGAGTCTTAATCACTGGACTGCCAAGGAAGTCCCTACAGGTTACTATTTTAAAACGTTTTCTCCTGTTATATGCCATGGAGTAACAGTGATCCCTTTACCCCTGGTAACCCTTGGTGACCCTTGGTAAGTGTCATTTATGCCTTTAGATCTAATTAGATCACAGAATCAATTCTAGACAATTTAGACCAAATTTAGAGAACCCATCACTCACTAAGGTTCTGTTCTTCTTGGAACTATGTCTGCTAGCAAATTCTATTCCAGTCAGGATCCAATCTGTGAAGCAGAGCCACGAGGAGTGACATAGGATAAGGGATTTATTATGGGAATTTGACTTTATGCAATCATGGGAGCTGGTTATAGACTCTATGTGAGGCTGTTACTTCTTTTTCTGGGTCTAGGGACTGAAATCCCCTGGAAAGGCAGTCGAGAAGGAAAGATGGATATGAAGTGGGGAAGCAAGGACGAACCAGGATCCAGGAGGAAGAGCGAGAATGAGCTGGAAACGGCCTCCATCTCACACCCTCTCCAAGCCTCTAACGTCACTGATGTAGGTGACCTGCAAAAGACTCTGGTGTCCTTTGTTCTAGAGCTAAATACATACCTAGCCCAGGAGTTGGGGAAAGTGAAGAGGGTCTGGGGACAGATAAAGGAGCTTTGTGTCCAGCTGCTGCCCCCACCAGCAAGGGGAGCCAGCAGCTCAGCCGCGATGCGTGAGCCACCCCAGGGCCTACCTCACACAGTGTGAACGTGCTTCCTGCAGCGTCACTTCTGCCACATGAGTATCATGCAGATTTCTCCTGTGGCTGAACCTAGCCCAGAACCATGTAAGGAAGGGAATTCTGGGAAATGTAGTTCTAGCTTAGCTAAGTTGACCCAGTACAGAGACACGAGCCTATTTATATAAAAAGGTTTAAAACATGTATAAGGTAAAACATAAATAAGTGGTACAAGTATAAAGACATTCTTGAGCATGGTAAATATGACAATTAAAATAGGGATGAGCTCCGGGGAAGAAGAAGGGAATGGGACTAGGGAGGGGTACATATACTGTTAATTTTCTGTAATATTTCTTAAAACAACTAGAGTAAAAATGGTTGATAAAAGTGGGTGGTGGTGGGCATATGGATATGCTTTGTATTAATTCTCTATACTTGTCTATAGGTTTGACATGTAGAGAGCAGGAAGAGGGGGAAAATGGTAATCATAATGATTGCTAATACTTACTGATCGCTTAAGCTTTGCACTTGGATTATCACACTTAAGTAGAGAACTAGTTTCTTTCTCTGGACTGAGGGAAGAAACATAGCTGTAGACACCAATATTCTGAACCCTAGTCAGGACCCCAGGGCCACCGGGACCGAGGAAGTTGGAGAAGGCATGTTGGGAGGCCCCTTGGCTCCCCTTTCCTCCAACACCCTCGAGAATCCTTGTCCCTTTTCTCCTTTTCCACCTTCTCTTTCGCAGAGTCTCTCCTCATCCCTCTTTCTCTTTCATCTTGCCAAAGGGAGACTTTTTCACCCAGAAGAAAAGTGCTAACTAGGGAATATGGTGGTCATTGCAGCTGAGATGCAGGGCCCACACACATCAGTCTTCAAGTCCAGCCTACAGGAAGAGAAGGCCTGAGGGCCACCTCGGGGGAAGCCCTACACCTCCTCCCCCTGCCCAGCTGTCTCAGCTCCCCCCACACCTGCTTCTCCCCTCATCTGCCCCTCCTGCACCCCCTTGCACCTGACAGGCCAAGAGCAAACAAGTTGTTGTTTGTTCCTCTCTCCCAGGAATGCACAGTGACACAGAAGAGGCACACATTGCTAACACACATTGCACTTTGCAGTTACCTACTGTTTCCTAGCTTTTTCTTATGTATGCTGCTTTTAAGACTTTCTCTGAAATCCTGTGCTCTTTAATTAGACTGAAGTCAACAAACATCTATTTGTTTGAGACCTATTTTATGTCCTGGGTTTATGAGGGGTGCAAAGGAATGAAGACTACCATTTCTTCCCACTGGGAACTCACAATCTCATGTTGGGGGAGATTCACAACTAAGTAATGCGACTGTCAAACTAAAAGGGCAGATTCTATGTGAGTATGAAGGACAGAGATTAGCTATAGCTTCAGAGATCCAGGAAGGCTTCTTGGGGGAGGCTTTCCTCTGCAGATACTTCCAGAGAGAGGATAGCCTACAAAGGCAAGGAGTGGGGGAGATTATGCAAAAAGAATGTGCTGTGAGAGAAGAGAGAAGGGCTAGCTAGTATGGACCCGTGTGGACTCCCAGCTTTAAGGAGGGCCAAAGGCAGGGGGAAGAAACAGTGATCAGAGAGGAAGTGTAAGGACCAGGGCAAACAACCTCATTCAGTGCGACTAGTATGTTTTCTACCCACTTAGAGTACTTTAGAGCTGGTTGGGGCCTTCGCAGCCAACTAGTCAAAGCCATTTGTTGTACTGAAAGGAAGGACATTGAGACTGAACTAAGTGGGGAGAGATTTGCACAAAAGGCAAAACTTGGTCCAGGACTCAGCTTCCAGCTCACTGTACACCATACCCCTGTGACAACCCCAGACCCAGGTCAGCAGCTTCTTTGTCATGTTACCCACCAGCCACGCCTACCACAGTACCCAGCACACAGTAGGTACACACATATTTGCTGAATTGAATTCTATTTCTCCTTTATTCCTCCAGTTTATAAAGAAAGGAACAAGAAAGAGGGATGGGGGGCTTCCCTGGTGGCACAGTTGTTGGGAGTCTGCCTGCCAATGCCGGGTACACGGGTTCGAGCCCTGGTCTGGGAAGATCCCACATGCCGCGGAGCAACTAAGCCCGTGAGCCACAACTACTGAGCTTGCGCGTCTGGAGCCTGTGCTCTGCAATGGGAGAGGCCGCGACAGTGAGAGGCCCACGCACCGTGATGAAGAGTGGCCCCCGCTCGCCGCAACTGGAGAAAGCCCTCGCACAGAAATGAAGACCCAACACAGCCAAAAATAAATAAATTAATTAAAAAAAATTTTTTTAAAAAAAGAAAGAAAGAGGGATGGTCCTCTACCAAACCACTATTTATACCACAGGCACTGGGTAAGGGGTGTATCTTGTTGATCCCCATGATTCTGCTGTTATTCCCATTTTATAGATGGGGAAACTGGATCTTGAAGAGCTAAGATTTGTTTTGCAGCTAGTGAACTGTAAGAATTCAAACCCAGGTCCATCTGACGGTAAATTCCACACTAAGAGTATCAACTTAAATGGCTGAAATTGAATTTAATTGAGTTAATTTCTCCTCTGTGCCCCACAGCCCTTCAAGGGGGAAGGATTATTTTTTCCCTTTGGGGGTGCACGGGGGATAGAGCTGTAGTAGAAGGGTGTATGTGTGTGAAAGAGAGAATAAATCCTTTTAAAGACCAACTTGTTTCAACTACTCATAACTGACTGAACTTCCAATACCAGTAGAAGAAGTGAACAAAGGTATTGGTTCTTTTTAAAAAGTCACTGACAGGTTCAGCCCGTCTCTGCATCATCACATTCAAACCTGGTCTGAGGGTCCAGAAACTCAGGGGTGTTGTTGAAATGGAAAAACACAGAAAGAGTTGGGTTATCATGTGTGTCATCTCTCCAAGTGTCTTGTAAGCAGATGGTGTTCGAGGGGGAGAGGATGAAAGAACCACCTAGAAAGCGGTTTCTGTGTTCAGAAGAAAGGAAAATAGAGATGACGGTGGTGGTGATGGTGTGTGTGGATTGCAGGCAGGTGTCAGGGGTGTTGGGCGGGGAGAAGAGGACAGACTTGTCATGGGCCCTCACACCAGCCCAGACCTTCCCTCATGCCCTTGTAACCTTTTTAAGGCTCTTCCACAAGTGGGCTTCTGGGGTTGTCACCAAGCCTCTGCCATCCCCTACTAAGGCTGAGGAGGTCAAGTCCGGGGATGGGGAGAGAACTGGGTGGAAGGGGGCACTGGAAGTCCTGGGAAACCTCACTTTCCAGGCCAGGTGCAGAGGCTGGTCCTTGCCACCAGCTGGGGGTCTAGGAGTCGGGTGGGGGCTCTGGCTGCCTGTTTGTTCAGCCCTGAACTGAGGTTCCTGTTAGGAAGTTACCTTATTTGTGTTCAGACTGATTTGTTTGCTGTTCACACTCACATGGTGAGCTGCCCCTTGGAGTCCTGGCTTCAAACGTAGGGGTAGGCATGGGAAGTGGGAATGATGGCCAGACTCAGAGCCTGCAGGGTCCAGAGAGTACTCTGGGAAAATCAATGTCTACAAGCTCCTGATGAGAAGGTGGGTTGGACCCCACTGGAAGCTCAGCCCTGGCTCCCTGCTTTCCAGAGGAGAACCACATGGGGCTCACCCAGTGAGGAGTCCTAAGGCAGGAAGCCTCGGAGTTTGGCTTCCTCACTCACCGGGGGAAGTGCCTAGTGAGGAACAAAGTATCCTAATGCCAGGCTCCCACCTTGAAATGCTGATTTAGTTGGTCTGTGGTGTGCCTGGGGCACCGGGACTTGTACAACTTTCCCAAGTGATTCCACTGTGTGGCCAAGGTGAGAACCTCTGTTCTAGAGTCTACTAGCCTCTCAAACTTTAATGTGCATACACATCACCCAGGAATCTAGTTAAATTGTAGATCCAACTCAGTGGGTCGGAGGTGGGTCCTTACATTCTGCATTTCTAACACATTCCCGTGTGATGCTGGTGCTGTTAGTCTGGGGACCATTCCTTGAATGGCAAGCCCCTATACCTGCTTTCAACTTCTCCTTCCAATTATCAGGGGGAAGGGGGTGGGGCCGTGTCCCCAAGCTTTCTGCACCTGTTTACTCGACCCACCCTTTCCCCACCACCTTGCTTGGTAAAGTGATCAGCATACTTCACAGCCTCTCTGGCCAAGGCCAGTCCTCTAGTCATTTTCAGAGTCTAAGTGGACAAAACAGATCCCTTACCCTACCTGAGACAAACCAATTCAACTGGCTCCAGCTGGGGAGTGTGGCAGAGGCATGGAGAGGGCAGCAGCAAAAGCAGCAGGCGCATCCTTCTCTTGTCCTCTTGGGAACTCAGGCCCTACGGGCAGATAGGACACAAACATTGAGCGGTAGGGTATGTGTCCAAAGATGGCTTCCTTCCCATATGCTCTGTTTTCAGAGAGGCCTTGCCATTTCCCTATCCCCTCTTGTTGGATCTGGGCTAGCCCTATGACTTGTTCTGGTCAGCAGAATATGAAGAAAGTGACACTGTGTAACTTCTGAGGCAGGACCCTATGATCTGAAGTTTTCCCTTTGCTATTTGGGGTGCTCGCCCTTGGGATCCAGCTTATATGTGAGGAAGACTAAGCTAGTTGTGTTGAGAGAATGAGAGAGTCCCAGCCTCCCAGCCAACCCTGCCAAGACACTAGATTTGTGAATAAAGCTATCCTGAATGTTCCAGTCCCAGCCACCATCTGACTGCAAGCCAGACCAGCTACATAATTTGTGGAGTCCAGTGTAAAATAAAAACATAGGGTCTATTGTTCAAAAATAGTTACGATTTCAAGACAGCAAGAGTAGAGCATTAAGCCAGTTGCAGAGTCTCTCTCAGCGTGAGGCCCTGTGCAATTGCACAGGTACCACACCTATGAAGCCAGGCCTGACTGCAACCTCATAAGAGGTCCTAGTTGACACCCTGTGAGGAAGAAGCACATCCCAGCCGAGCCCTGCCAGATTCCTGACCCCCAGAGTTGTGAGCAGGTAAAATAGTTGTTTTAAACCACAAAGTTTTGAGGTGGTTTGCTATGCAACAGCAGATAACCAAAACACATTGAATGGTTTACTCTGGCAGAATGGGAGACTCATGAGAGGAGGATGGGGAAGGTCAATGATTTGGGAATCTCATGGGTTAAGACCAATGAAAAATGATAATGCTTGTTCACTAAACGGACAGATCTTTGAAGATGAAGACTGCTTACAGAATGCAACAGAGTCAAAAACTAACTACAATCCAGTGTTTGAAGGTGTCATTTCCCCACAATATGCTGACCTGACGAGGGCAGAGGAGGGCAGGGGTAGGACCCCTCTTGCTTTGCCTTTTCTCTGGGGCAGGCAGTGTGGAGGAGCTAAAGAAGAAGGGTCTTTGGAGTCAGACAGACGTAGGCTCACATCAGGCTTGTGCACATTCAAGCTGTGAGAGTTTGAGGAGCCTCCCACCTCCCCATTTGTCCCCATCCTGCTCCCACTACAGCCTTTCCCACCCCAGAAAATGGCAACTTCATCCTTCT
The DNA here is from genome assembly GCF_011762595.2 of Tursiops truncatus. Taxonomy (NCBI): domain Eukaryota; kingdom Metazoa; phylum Chordata; class Mammalia; order Artiodactyla; family Delphinidae; genus Tursiops; species Tursiops truncatus. The sequence goes on from NC_047047.1 coordinate 27,136,324, forward strand.
AGCTGCTCAGGCCAGAAAACTTGGAATCATCTTTGGATCCACTCTTTCTCTCATCCTCACATCCAGTCCATCAGCATACTTCTCATAAGGCTCTACCTTCAAAATATATCCAGAATCTGACCTCGCCCAGTCACCTCCCCTGATATCACTGTGGACCAAGCCTCCTGTCTCTTGCTAGGATGACTGCAATAATGACCTATCTGCTCCCCTGCTTCCACCCTTGTTCTTCTACAGACTTCAACTCAATGGTTCTGGTAAACAGGGTAAGATCATGTCACCCCTTTTCTCAACTCCCCTGACTCCCCAAGTCACCCCAGGTGGGGGCTGACAAGGCCCTCCACTCCCCTTATTTCTCTAACCTCATCCACGACTGTTCCCGAGTCTCACTCTGCTCTAGACACACTGGCCTTCTGGTTTTCCCTTGACTAAACACACTCCTGCCTCAGGGCCTTTGCACTTGCTATTCCCTCCTCCTGCTTGTCCTTCAGCTATCTGCATGGTTCATTCCCTCACCTTCTTGCAGTCCTTGCTACAATGTCACCTTTTAAAAAAAATTTTTTTGTGGGGGGAGCTGCGTTGGGTCTTCGTTGCTGCGCACGGGCTTTCTCTAGTTGCGGTGAGTGGGGGCTACTGTTCATTGTGGTGAGTGAGCTTTTCATTGCAGTGGCTTCTCTTGGTGTGGAGCCCGGGCTGTAGGTGTACGGGCTTCAGTAGTTGTAACGTGTGGGCTCAGTAGTTGCAGCACGCAGGCTTAGTTGTTCTGCGTCATATGGGATCTTCCCGGACCAGGGATCGAACCCATGTCCCCTGCATTGGCAGGCAGATTCTTAACTACTGCACCACCAGGGTAGTCCCAATATCACCTTCTTAATGAGGCCTTCCCTGCCTTGTCCTACGCTCCTTATTTCCCTATACAGCTTAATTTCTCTCCATAGTACTTATTACTATCCAACAAACATATATTTTCCTTATTTATTTATTTTTATTAGCTCTTTCAACAATAATGTAAGCTCCCTAAAGAGCAGAGGTTTTTTATCTGCTTTGCTTACTGATTTTTCTCTTGGAGCCTAGAACTGAGCTTGGCACAGAATGGTCAGCCCACAAATATTTGTTACATGAATAAACCAATGAGTGAGTGAATGTTACTGATGGTATTAACTTCACCTAATACAGCCCACTTTGTTGGGTTTACTGAAATCTAAAACAAGTACTAAAGATACAGTTCCTGGCACGGAACAGAGGCTCGTGGGATGTGAGCAGGGCAGGAACAGATAGATCATCAGCCCAATCAATGTCTGCCCCTATGGCCAGGTGTCCCTCTCAAGGGCTCTAAAGGAGCCAGGTGAGCTGCCACCAGCCTGAGTTTCTGGCCCAGGATTACCAGGGCTTCAGCTTTTACTTAAGGAATTTGGGATAGGGATTGATTTAGGCAAATACATTGCCATATTTCTTCAAATGTCCCTTTTCTAAGCAAAAATAAATACCTGATCTCAAGTTCCTGCAAGCTCTTCTCGCCATCTCTCCAAATCATCTTATAACTAACTCATCATTTAATCCATTGCCTGTCAACCTTTTTTCTGAATTTGGGAACACTTTTCTTTTTTAATGATTTTTTTCCCCTTTTGGACCTCAGGAGCAGAAGGTTGAGGTAATCCTTCCTACCTGTTCATGGCCATTACTATCTGAGGTCCATACCAGATCCCACTCTTCTTTTTGTCTGTCTTTTCCTCTTTATCCTCATCCCCTTGCCAATTCCCCTGCTACCCTAATAAACCATTTGTTATTGACTATCTATGGACCCATGTAAAACATGTAGGGCTGTTTTGTATATATGTTTTAAATTTACATAAATGGTAAACCTTTCTTTTTCTTTTCCTCTTTACTCAAAACCATTTTAAAGTTCTCTCTTTGGTGCTCTATGGATAGAAGTTTCATTGCTTCTAACAGCTGTTTTCTAGTATTTCACATTGCAGATGAAAAGTCTGCTGTCAGGTTGATTTTTATTTGTAGAAAACCTTTTCTAATGTTAAAAAGCTTGGAAGATCTTTTTATTTATCATCAGCATTCAAAGATTTCAACAAGATGTTTAGGTATCTATCTTCTCTCAACTTGCATGTCCTTCCAGCTGTGGGCTGCAGGCATTTGGAGGGGGGTACTTTTGGCTGTATTGAGGGTGAGTTTTCTGAGAAGTATTCCAGTGGGGACATCTGACAAGAAGTTAGGTAAGAGAAGGTGTCTGGGCTGGATTTGGGAGTCATCTGCATTTGGGTTCTAGTTTTAAAAGAAAAATATGGATGGATGAGATCAAAGATGGAGGAGAATAGGTCAAGTGGGGAGGTGAGTGGGTGGGGCTGCTGAAAGCAGGGGGTTATCATAGGGTCTATTATTAGGTAAGCAATTGTTTTCTTCTCCTTTTTTATTACAATAAAATATTTCAAACACTAAGAAAGTTATAGATAAAAATATGATAAATACCCAAGAACTCAACATCCAACTTTATAGACTGCAGCTTTTGCTACGTTTACTTCAGTTTTTGTTTTTTTAAGTAAAAGTACATTACGGACACATATGTAGCCCCTTTGCACCTCTCAGCAGTTCCATTCACTGGAGTTAATTACTATTCTAACCTGGTGTTATCATTTCCATTCATGGTCTCATACAATTGCTCCACAGTTACTTACCCATAAGCAGCATACAGCATGAAATGTTTTGCATGCTTCTAAACTTTATATATGTGGCATCATACTGTACTTGTCATTCTTCAGCTTGTCTCTTTCACTCAGCACTATGTTTGTGAGTTTTATATACGTAGCCAGTTTATTAATTTTCATTGCTATAGAGTATTCCAAAAATGAATAGACTACAATTTGTTTTTCCATTATACTGTTAATGGACATTTATGGATCATGTGCTATGTGCTGGATATAGCAAAATTGTAGCAGTGAATCCGCATCTCAACCTGTGAAAAATCACGTATGCTACTTTACAGATAAGGAATGTAAGGCTCAGAGGGGGTAAGCTACTTATCCAGGTGACACAGCTAGTACATAGTAGAAGGGCACCCTCTCCTCCCTCCAGGATCCTCTGGCCCTGATCTTGCATTGTCTCTTCTTCCCCAGGGAACTCATAGCCTCAGCCCTGGGGGAGGAGGTGCTTCTGGAGCTTTCCTGAGCTGGTGCTTTTCTGTTGACTGGAAGCACACCTGGACTTGGTACTGGGGAGGCCCTTGTCAGTGCTCATCACCTGGGTAGGCCCAGCCCAGTGACAGAACAGGTACACTCACAATGCTGGCCCCTGGCCTGTGTGGGCAGCTGACAGGACACAGAATCAGTCCTGCTCCTGCTCTGGGGCTCTAGGTTTTTGGAAGGCAGGACCCCGTTTTCTCAGCCTCCTCAGAGCTCCTCATACAGTGCCCTGGAGAATTTAAGCCCTCTGTTCCCTCAGTGCTTTGTAGAGGTCTGGACATGCGGTCAGGAAATGTAGGCTCTGCTCTGCCCTGCCCCTGTATCTAACTTGCGTGATGTGATGCAGCAGGCACTTAGGCCTCCTCTGAAGTGGGATGATAGCCTCGGGGACACCATTTTGCTTTTTAAGTGCCTGTCCCTCCTGGGCTCTGGCCTAGGAAGGCCTGGGGAACGCACGTAATAGGAGAGGTTCGGGGGCGGGGGCGGGGTGTGCTCGGCACTCAGGGACTGAAGGGCCAAATGGCCGGGCCGATGGGGAGTGTCATTTCTCGCGGCGGGCAGCAGGGAGCGCGCGCAGACCGTGTGATGGGGGCACCGCCTCCGCTGGCCGTCCCCTGCAACCGCACCTGCGGGGTCTCAGCAGCCCCGGCAAGGGCGCGCGAGGAGGCTGTGCGAGGAGGGAGAGGCCCCTCACCCGCGAGGCTAGGAGTTAGGGCCAGCTTGTTGTACACACCTCTCAGAAGCTCCGGGAAATGAAGCCCGATTCGGGAGGTGGCGCGCGGCGCTGTGCTCAGAGGGCAGTAGAGGGGGAAGGAAGGACGTTAGTTAGGTCGGGTGCCTAAGATCATTGCTCTCTGGCTGGTGGAGTCAACGCTTCCTAACTTCGGGGTAGAAACAAGCATGCCCCCCTCCTCCCAGTGGGAAGAGGATAGTCAATTGCAGGAGATTCCCAAATGTTAAAACGAAAAAGGCTACAATTTTCGTCTGGTTCCCTTCCAGACCCTGGGGCGGGGAGGTGGGGGGTGGGGTGGGGGACAGAGGGGGGGTTACTAGGAAATCCACCCTCCTCCTACGCAGTCACACCTAGGAGGTGGCTGTGTGTCGGTGGGACCCATCTTCCTGCTCCTAGACCACAACCCTTGCCAGCCTCAAATGTGCTTCCAGCCAAGACCCTTCTGTCCTGACAAGATGGGTCCATAGACTTATTTTTCTTTTCTGATTCCAAACATAATATATACATTTTGCATAAAAATTAAACAATACCAAAATTACCATTAAGAAAATGAAAGCCCCTCCGTAATCCCCTAACAAAATTACCACCTTTTTTCAGGTTTACTTCTATTCCATACATATACTAACATTTATTATAATGATTTTTACAAAAATCATTGAATCAAAGTATTTTAAACTGTTTTTAATCTTGCTTTATTTCTCACTTAATATATATTGGACACATCACTGTGTCAGTGTATATACCTCCACCAAATTTTTAACAAATGGTTGCACAGCATGCAAATAGTTGAGCCAGCCCACCACTGATGGGCTTTAAGATGGTTTTCCCTTTCCCCTCATGACAAGCATCCTTATAGGCGCTGTGCTCCCTGCAAGTACTTTTTAGGAGCGATTCTTTTTTTTTTTGACTGCGTTGGGTCTTCGTTGCTGCGTGACGGCTTTCTCTAGTTGCAGTGGGCGGAGGCTGCTCTTCTTTGCTCAGGCTTTTCATTGCGGTGGCTTCTTTTGCTGCGGAGCACGGGTTCTAGGCGTGTGGCCTTCAGTAGTTGCGGCATGCGGGCTCAGTAGTTGTGGCACATGGGCTTAGTTGCCCCGCGGCATGTGGGATCTTCCTGGACCAGGGATTAAACCCGTGTCCCCTGCATTGGCAGGCGGATTCTTAACCACTGCGCCACCAGGGAAGTCCCTAGGAGAGATTCTTAAATGTGCAATTCCTGGGATGAGAGAGAGGCTCATTTGAAATGGCTGATGTTGCTGCATTGCCCTCCACAGGCTGTACTGTCTCTCTGGTCAGTATATCCACCCATGGTGAGGGCAGGTTCCTTGTGGGTTTAGCTACAACCTCTCTTGAGGTGAGGGCTTAACCTCCCAAATCTTGGAGCTTGCCTGAACTGGTCATTTCTGGAGGTTTCAGCAGCTCACTAAGGACCTCATGAGAGTGTGAAAAGGAAGCTTGTTTGTTCAGTTCAGGGGTGTCAATAGCAAGAGAAAGGACTTCATAACCTTTCTGAGAACAGGGGTGATTACAAAGTGGCCTTACCTCCCAAGGGATCATAGTGGGGTGCAGGATGGAGCAGAGGAGCCAGTCAGAGGAGTGAGGAACTGGGTGGGGTTCCCTGGAAGAGAAACTCTGTTACTCCTAAGGGACAAGGGCCCTCCTGGGCACAAGTGCCTCAGGGACCAGCCCACTAACCTTTTAAGCTCCAGCTGTCTGGAGGCGGGGGTGGGGGGGGGGCAGATCCTGTCCCTGGCCAAAACCACTCAGTTCCAAGAGAACATATAGCCTGACTTTGAAGAAGAGAGAAGGCCAAGACCCACCACAGAGGGATCTTTTTTTTTTTTTTTTTTTTTGCGGTACGCGGGCCTCTCACTGTTGTGGCCTCTCCCGTTGCGGAGCACAGGCTCCGGACGCGCAGGTTCAGCGGCCATGGCTCACGGGCCCAGCCGCTCCGCAGCATGTGGGATCTTCCCGGACCGGGGCACGAACCCGTATCCCCTGCATCGGCAGGCAGACTCTCAACCACTGCGCCACCAGGGAAGCCCAACAGAGGGATCTTGAGATGGAATCAGATGCTAAATTGGTTGAAAGAGCCTCTGAGCTGGAGCAGCCCTGGAGGGCTTCCTGGAGGAAGAGGTTGCACACTAGATGTGCCTTGGTAGGTGGTGATGATTTGGACCCTCCCAGAAACCTGAGCAAAGGCATGTTTGTAGGAATGGTCAGTCTGCTCAGGGAACAAGAAGCAGCACGGATTGAGGGTGAGTTGTGGAAGGGCAGGAGGAGCTCTAGCTGGGGATGTGGCAGAAGCCAGTGTAGGGATGAACCCTACAGCTCCCAGGAGAGGAATTTGTTCTGGGGTCCTTCTGACCTCTGAGTCCCTGGAAACTCTGGCTTAAGAGTCTGGACATGTCCTCCAGGGCTCCTGGAGGCCTATCAAAGGCTCACTTCCCAGGGCAGAGAACTCAGACCTAGGGCAGCGGTTAGCGCCGGGCAGCGCGGTCTCCTGAACACCAGGAGGCGCCATCCACTGCCACGCGGGTCCGGGGCTGCTCCGCCCAGGGACCGCTGGATTTTCCGCAGTGCTGCTAAGCTCCCTGGTGTTCACTCGGGCGAGGGGCCCACCACTCCCACACCTTCACCTTTTCCTCCTTTTCCTTCCCCATCCCCAACCGGGGGCTCTTTCCCCTCGCCTCACCAGGCAGAAGGGGAAGTAGGGGTTTGAGGACGAGGGTTTGAGCCAGGCCTGGGGGGCGAGTCACGGAGGGTCGAAGGGACTGAAGGAGACCGCGCCTGGGTTTCCTCCATTCGCCCTCCCTCTTCCCCTTCCCCCGCCCTTTCCTCGTCCTCCCGACTCCACCCAAGTCCTGCTCTCTCTCCCGTGCCCTCCTTCTTTTCCTCATTCTCCCACCATGATCTTTGGTACCAAGCCAATTTTTACGGGAGTTGGTCCTCCACGTGTAAGCTCATTAAGGAAAAGATGCAAAATTCATAAATATTTGAAGGAAGAAAAAAAATCCATTGCTTCCCCCGCCAGGTGCCAGTCGGCCCTGCTAGCTCAGCGCCCCGCCCCCGCCCGCTCGCAAGCCCAGGCGGGGAGTCCCCTGAGGCGGGCGCGGAGGCCCTGGGCGGGGTAGGGGCCGCGGCCTTCCCAACCCGCGTCCGCGCGTCGCCGAGTCACGGCCCGGCCAGCGTCGCCGCGGGCGGAATAGAGGACGGAGGATTGAGGCGGCCGCCGCGTGTTTGTCCAGTGCCCGCCCCCGCCGCCGCCGGCCCTAATCTCCGATACACTTGCGAGTTGGCTTCCTGCCCCGGGGCCCCCACTCCCCGAGCAAACAGGGCGGGCGCGGCGCTGCATCCGAAATGTGGCATTTGAGCAGCGCAGCGGACGAAATCCGGAGCGCGGCCGCTCGGCTGTAATTGCCCTTCCCCGCCCTAATCCTCCGGCCCGGCCCCGCCCGCCGGCTGCGGCCCATTGATTGTTAGCGCAGGAGCCGGGGTCTCGGCCCAGCTCCGGGAGGGGCGCCCCACCCCCTACCCGGGGTCTAGGAGACAGTCCGGACCCACCTACCCGTCCCCCATGTCCTATCCCTGGCGCCTCTCTCTAGCCGAGGTCAGTCCGGACTTGGAGGCGGAGAATGTCCTTGGAAAGGGCACCGAGGCTGCCAGGGGTAAATGGGGGGGTGGGGCGAAGAGGGAATACCCGCAAACTTGCCCCGGCCTGCCAGGCTGAGGGAGGTGAGATCCTAGATCGCGCCGGCCTTTGTTAGGTGAGGCAGGGGTGCAGAGGACCCACAGGGGCCTCGCTGGGCTTGACCCCCTGAGAACCCACTATGGAGCTGGGGGTTGAGAGGTCCCTGTGTGCCCCAAACCACCCCGTAGACCTCAGTGCTTCTGCAGTGGCGGGGACCCACTTCCTGGGGTCTGCCAGAGTGGCCTGAATCTCACTGCAACCGCATTTAGTCATTCTTCACTGAATATGGGGTGCAGAGTGCCAAGTGCTCCAAGCTGGGAAATAGACATGGTCTCTTCTACAAGTTCTTAATGAGAGACGTCAGTGCCAGGGGAAGAGAGAAATAGCGTGATATGGGAGCCTTTGGGGGCAAACCCACTGAGGCCAGGTGATGGCGTTACAGGGAAAAGACTCTGTTCCTCGCTGGGGTGAGTTTTCTTTCTTCCCAGCCTCCCATCCAGGCCCCACAGTGCACCCCTTCCCCTCCCAGCACAGCCACCGCAGGCCCGGGAAATTGAACCTTGGCCTTCTGAGCGACCTCCCTGGGCCTAGGCCCACAGTTCAAAGCTTGGCTTCTCTGTGCGGTCGGTGGCAAGCCTCGGCGCTGTGGTGGTGGTAGTGGGGGGGTTTGGTGGGCAGGGAGCAGGGGCCTTCTCTGACACCCTGAGGCCTAGGGGAGGAAAGCTAGGGCTGGGGCCAGAGGCTGGGCCAGGGTAAGTGGAGGTCTACGGAAATGGAGCACAAAAACAGAGATATAGGAGAGAAATCAGGCTGCGAGGACTTGATAACTAGAGGCTCATGCCTAGATGCCTCCCCTTAATGCCCTTGAATGGGGCTGGGATGAGGGTGAGGCAAGTGAGGCACCACTGAGGGCACAAATTTAAGGAGGCACTCCCTTTCAAGGTCGTACACTCCTGAGAGGGAGTGTCTCCTTGCTTCACCCTAGTCCCAGACCTGCCCTAAGTGAGCACTCCCCTGTACAAAGGTGGCCCCAGTCATTGCCCATTACCTGCTGATTTGCCTCATAGCCTGACACCACCTTGATATCATCCTTACTATTCACTTGGTTCATACTGACAGCCTCTCAGCTGGAACAGAAGCAGCATGAGGCAGGGACCTCATTCCTCAAAGCACTAGGTAGGCAGTAGGTGCTGAATAAATAAATAGTTGATGGATGAATAAATGACTGTATCTCCTACCCTCCTTGCCCCCAAGTCTGAACTCTTCCCTCTGGACATGGCCGGCTGCAGTGGCCACCCCAGGGTTTCTTGTTTTACCTCGAACCCCGTTTAATCCTCAGGCCCTCTGCCTGAGAATGAATTTGCACAATTGGTGTGTGTTTGTTCTTCCATCCTCTGATACTAAGCCCTGCTTCTCTCTCCAGCCTGACGCTGACTCTCTGAGGACAGGGACCAAGCCTGGCCTGGAATTCCTTATCTGCCCTGCAGCACCCAGGCCGGGGTGGCCCTCAATATATGCTGTATGATGAACACCCAGGGCCCTAACACCCATCTGAAGACTTTGTACAAGTCCTCCTAATGCCTTATTTCTTGTTGTGGAGAGGGTGATCCAGGTCACATGTTTCCGCAGTGACAGAACTGAGCTAAAGCCAGAGTCCTGCATCCCAGAAGCAGTGGAATTTCCTCCTCCTGTTTCGTAATTTCATCAGGCAAATTATGAAGGTACAATGCTCTCCGCCTCATGCATTTAGGTGCGGCCTGGTGGGGGCTTCTCAGCTTTCTCATATCATACCAGGTGCATGGCCACCAACTGTAATAAATGTGACAGAGCACGTGTGAGCAGGTGGGCTTGTGTATAGTATCTGTTGGGTGTGTGTGTTTGTGTGGTGTCTGCTGCGTATGAATGTGTGTGTGCCTGGGAAAGTGTGAGGGTGTATATGGATTCCGTCAGCAGAGGGTGTATACAGCTTCTGTTGGATATGAGCATAGGTTGGTGGGGAGGGTGTTGGCTGGGTGTGTGTGTCTGTTGAGTGTGGGTGTGTGTGTAGTATCTCTTGGGTTGTGTCTATGTGTTTGTAGTGTTTGCGAAGGATGAGGGTAAGTGGTGTCTGTGGGGTGTGTCTGCGGAGTGTGTGCTGTGCTGGCTGGGATGTATGTATGTGATGTCTGCTCTGTGTGCATGATGGCTAGAGTGCCTATAGGCTGTTACACGATACTGCCTTCCAGAAGCCTCTGTGCAAAATGCCTGATGATATCCCCTGACCAATGACCCTGTGCCTGGCCAGAGGCTGCTGCCTCTAGGCCTAGGCTGGCTAAGGAGCCATGCACGGAGTGTCTGGGGAGTCCAGTGTCTCAGGAGGTCAAGAAGCTGAGAGACAGCAGTAACTACTGTGAGCAGGGGCATGGAGACCCAGGCAGGGACAGGAGCTGGCTGCAATAAGTGGACAGAGGCCAGTCTCGAATCCCGTTGAGTATAGATGGCAAGGCCCCACACACCACACAGATCCAGGATGGGGGATGGGAGCGGACACATCAATCTGGGTCTCGATCCAGTCAACACATTCAGGCTTAGGACAATTCAGAAGAGCCCGGGGAGAAGGCTGAGCTCAGATGGTTAGGGAAGGTGGGACAGAGAAGTGAGTCAGCTCTGAGCGCTAAGGAAGCAGGGGCTGGATCTCAGCCCCATTGCTGACCTGACCAGTGCCCTTGTACAATGTACAGTCTGCCCAAGTGCACACAGTGACCCTGGACCTTGGCCTGGGAACCTGCAACTTTTGCCTACTCTGGGGTAGAGAAGAAGAGGACGGCTTTCTTAGGCTTTGAAGGCGGTGGAAGGCCTGGCTGGCTGAGGAGGGGATGGCTTTGGGGCAGGATAGCTGGAGGCCTGTTGGCTGGGCACACTGACTCCTGGGTCCTGGGCTGACCTTCACAGGGAAGGCAAGGCAGAAGGCACCCGCAATCCAGAACCTCTCCACTCCACAGAGGGCCAGAATGGCCACTCATTGCCCACGGAAGAGCTAAGACAGGGAATGGATGACAAAAAAGTAGAAGGAGGGCTGACCAAAAAGGGCATTCAGAAAGGAGTTTGATAGAGGAGAGGAGAGAAGCCTCCCAAACAGTAATAAGAGTCACCAAGATGACCCACTCACTGGATTTGCAATCCCCAACTGCTAACTTCTGTCCTCAGTCTTGTCATCTGGTTTTGGGGGTTGAACTAAAACAATTTTAAGGTTCATTTCCCTGTGACTCTAACCACAGAGAACTGGCCTGGCCTCGGCCTGACCCAGTGACGGCTCACACTAGCTCCTGCCCTCAGTCACGGGGAAGCTGGGAGAGTGTGTGCCGCTCAGTGGAGTGGAAACCCAGCCCAGGGCCCAGATCTCGCTGTCTGGAACACCGTGCTCACAAGTGAACAAAGACTTGAAAGGACAGTTACAAACTTTTAGCTCCAAGGAGGGCTGTGTCTTTCTAAGTCAATTCTAGAATTAAATTTGGAGCTCACATCTTTAGGACTTCCAGGGCTGAGATTCTGGGAAAGTCCAGCCGAACTCCAGAGCTAATGTGAGTAACCTGCGACCATTTCTTTGGTCACTGAGGCCTTTAGGACAGAGAAGGGCAAGAGGCAGAGAACACCAGACCTTTGGAGGTCGGGAGAACTTGGTGGGAGAACGTGGTGGAGGAGGGAGCCGGCTGCCTCAGCGCTGAAGAGGGAGGGGGGAGTGGTGAGTGAGACTTTCCATCCCTTCAGTGAAACAAAAAAAATCATTTCTCCTATTTCCTTGGCTGAGATTAATGATAAACTGTCTATCCCCTAAAAGAAAATGATAAAGACTCTAATTTTACTTGGAGGCTCAGAAATGCCATTTCTACGCAAAACAGGGAGCCCATAATCAGACTTGAGCGGGGCAGAGCTTTGATAGAAAATGTTTTCCTCTGTCCCTCTATTTCTTCCCCTCCTTTCCCTGTGAACCAAGATGCCCGACAGCTAAGAACAATGCTCAATAAAGTGAAATAACATTTTAGTCAAAATAGGCCGAGACTGCTCCCAGCCAACTGTAAATTAGCATTTTGAGGGCAAATATGCAGACAATTTGAGATAATGAAGCCTGATTATTCAATCCAATGAATGTTAACTAGGGAGCAGAGGCTCCTCCGCCTTATCTCACTCTCTTCGATTTACTTTTTAATCGTTTCACATTGGAACTCTTTATTTGTTTCTGTTTTATGTGCCCCCTCCCTCCCTCTGTCTCTGTCTCTGTCTCTGTCTCTGTCTCTCTCTCTCTCTCACACACACACACGCACACACACTCAGTCTCCCTCCCTTCTCTCCCCACTCCACTCCTGCCCAGGCTGCAGGAGAGGACCATCGGAGATGGTCAGTCTGTCCATCCAGTCCACCTGGCCTTCACGTTGGCTCAGCAAGCCCCATGGAGCACCCACCACGTGCATGGCTCTTTGTGGAGTTGGCAGGGTGCGGGGGACCAGTGCGCACTAAACAGTTGATACAGCCGCTGCTTCTCAGAGCTTAGAGCAAGGCTGGGCACAGGATATGGGAGAGTCACACGCACTTATAGAGGAATATACCGGGGGCTTGTGAGGTGCAGGAACCCAAAACAACAGGAGGAATTCCTTTTAAGGCCTTCAGTCACCCTCCCTGAAAGGTCCATGGGGAGACCCCACCCCAATCCCAAGGAATCATGGAAACCTTTCTTAGATTATTCTTCATGCCAGGCAGGACTAACTTCATAATCTGTGGGCCCAGTGCAAAGCAAAAATGCAGAGACCCTTGTTAAAAACTTATTGAGAATTTCAAGGTGGTGATGGCCGAGCACTCGCTAAACCAAGCACGGGGACCTTCTTCTGAGCACGGGGCCTGGGCAACTGCACAGGTCATACATGTAACTGGCCCTGGCTGCAGGAGCTCCTGGTGGAGGTAATCCAAGAAGGCTTTCTGGGGGAGGAATGAGGCCATTCTTAAGCAAGGAGTGCTGTTCCTGAGACCCTGGGGAGGGTTCCAGCTGACCAGGGCTAGCCCTGGGTGGGTGGAGGGGACAAGGCAGGAACCCCCAGCTTCTGAACAGCTGTCAGCACGGCTGTATTTCCCCTTGGCAGTGCCTGTTCTCCAGCCCAGAAATGATGCTTACTTGGTGGTGGAACTAACAGCTCCCACCTGGGCAAGGCTGCCCCCATGCTCTGTTGCTCACCTGAGCCTCGGCTTCCTCCTTTGACCTTGACCCCACTCTTTCCCTCACCAGTGCCTTCCTCCAGTTCCTGCCCCTTTCCCCATGGGCTCCTGCCACGCAGTGCCAGGCCCTGCAGCTCCCCTTCCCTCTGTGCTCAGCCAGTGTCCCTCATGGTGTGTGCAGCAGGCAGTCTCCTCCCAAGTAGCCCATGGTCCACCCCTTCTCCACCCTTCCCCTAAGCATGCCCACTCCCTGCCAGACCTCCTGCTCGCTGCTGCCCGCATCCAGCACGCTCGGACACCTCAGCGCCTCTGCTCATGTGGCTTCCTCACCCGGAGGGTCTTCCTTCAGCCCCCTCCCACCTCCCATCTACTCTGTTTTCGTCCCCTTCTTCATACCCAGCCAAAGAGCTTTGGTGTCAACCAGCCCTGGTTCTATGCCCTATTTTGCCCTTTGCCTGTGTGTACCTGCCCCTCTTGGGCAGGCTGTTTAACCTCTCTGAGCCTCCGTTTCCCTGTGAGTAAATGGGGATGTACTAAGCCCTGTCTTATGAGGTAGGTGGGAGGATGGAATGAGCTGTGCAGGGGGCTGGGCCTTGTGAATGTGTGAATATGTTAGCTTACCACTCTGGGAGGCCATAAGGTGAGCTGCCCTCTCAGAACATCTGTACCACTTGGAGTCCCCGTCACACTATGTGGCTTGCAGTCTTGCACTGTTTCCTCCATCGGAGTTTCCCACAAGTGGGGTGGTGGACACTGAGAATGGGCTCTCCCAACCTCCCATGTCTCCTCCCTCCTTTTGGCTGGAGAGGCTGGAAAACTAAAACCTGCATTTCCCAGTCTCCTTTGCAGCTAGGGCTCTAGAAATGAAAGGATTCCACCAATCAATTACATTCGTGACATCTGGAAGGTGGATGTGAGGCTGAGGCTGTTTTCTGTCTCTGGTTGTTTCTGGGTTTTTGTTTGTTTTCTACAGCAGCTTCACATGGTCCCTTCTCTAGCTTCTGGACGTCAAGAGGCAGACAGTGGTGACAACGTCAGTAGTGACTTGATTCTGGTTTCTTGATCTCTGTATTTTAGCTACAGTGGGTTTGAGCCCATTCAAAAGATGAGACCAATAGAGTTTGTAGTGCCACTGGGGTCAGTTTAGAATTCTTCCGGAAATCATGCCTGGGTGTTCAGTCTCAAATTTACTATTCTGGCCCTTCCAACAATTTGGAAAACACCTAATTCTCCTTACTAAATCTCTCCTTGGTTAAAATGTCCAAAGGGTTTTTCTACACAGAACCTTGACAGGCACAGGTGCAAACCAGGACTTCTCTTTATCCTGCATACTCACAGCGCAGGAGCTACAAGGTCTCCGCCTCTCCGAGAAAGTCTCACCCTTCACACCTGCAGACCCAGCACCACATGGGCTTCACGTGCTGGTCATTGCTCGTTTGTACTTCCATTCACCTCCTGCCCTTCCCCTGCTCTGCCCCATGTGCAGGGAGCTGACCCTGCAAATTATGTTTCCCAAGCCGCTCTGTCCATTGGTTTCCTGCTGGGTTCAACCAACGTGAGGCACTGGTGGGAGACTGGAAGGTGGGAGGAGGGAAAAGCCCAGAGTATTTCTCATCCTCTCTCTGCTTCCAGTGGCATCTATTCTGTGTAGCCAGCTTCTGCCAGGCACCACCCTCCCCCAAATGACTCCAGCTCCCAGCTGTTGGCCCCTCGGAGTTGTAGCTCTCACCTGCAAGCCCCAGCCTCTGGCTCTGGTCAATACCACCTCCTCCCCTGATGGTCCAGCTCCGGGGTCCTAGTAGCTTCCTGCAACAGTTAATCTGTCAGTTGCCTCGCCTTCCCCAGTTTTCATCACTTCCAACACTCCTGTAACTGGGTTCGTGAATTAAATCCCCTCTGGAGTGAGCAATCTGGTGTGAGTGGCTTTTCCTGACTGTAACATTATTCCCCATACATGCCAGTAGTGGGGCTGAGGGCCCCGAGCCACATCTTCCCTCCTCAGGGACACAGCCTGTCTCTGGGGCCTGCTTGGCCAGCTTGTCCCGGTCCAGGCTGCAGATGCATCTGGGCAGGGTCCTGCAGGCTCCCCTTCCCTAGCTGGAGTGGGGGCTGGAGGAGGAGCCAGGGTGAATGGCAGCTTTCGCCAACACCTCACTCTTCTCTTCTTGACATGTTTACTCACAGGCTGTCTGGAAAGTGAGAATCCTCTCTAATGGATGTTTCCCCCAATTAAATAATTAACTCAGAGTGTTCCTGGGCACCCTCAGCAAAGCATCTTCCAGTCCTGGAGGCTCCCCCATGCCAGGCCGTGGCTGCTGCCAGCCAGCGTCTGGCCATAGCAGAGACGGGGAGGCTGGTGGGTGGAGCCAGAGGTTGGAGAGGGGAGGGAGCCCCAGATGTTTCAGGGCCAGGGTAAGGGAGAGGAGTGCACTGGAGAGAGAAGGGAAGAGGAGTGTCTAGAAAAGGGAGGCCAAGGCTCATAGGAGGGGACGGCAGACAATAGGGTAAGGAACCTACAGGCAAGAGGCTAAGTTTGCTGTGGTTCATTCATACCGTGGAATATCACTCAACCCTTAAAAGACATGAGATAAATTTATAGGTACAGACAGCAAAAGATCTCTATGATATCATAAGTGAAAAAAATGCAAGTTTAAGTACACACAGTTTAATTTAAGTAAAACAATGTGCACCTGTGCACATATATACCTGCCCGTCTATGAAAGAGGGGCAGTGAAGTGCAGCACACCGTTCTGGGGTGACCTCTGTGCCTGGGAGTGGAGTGAGAAGAAGGCAAGCTTCTTTCCTCGGCACTCCTGAAATGCTTGACTCTTACAACCAGAATGTATTCTTACATAACTTCTGTAATTAAAACAAAAAGAATATAGTGAAGAATACTGTTAGGAAAAAAACCAAATAGCTATATTTAAAAAAAAATGGCACAGAGGAGGATGTAGGTGTTAGATAAATTGAAGAAAATAGATACTTAATCCCAGGAAGTCTAGACTCTCGAATCAGTAGATTTGAGATTGAAAAAAATAATTTTGGCCTCATGTCATAGTGAGAAATAGGTTTTTAGCAGATCCCAGTACACACATGTATATATATCTGAAATTCCACAAAATGATATTTGCATTTAGTACATGTCATACACCATAGTATTTTCTATTCTTTTAAAAATTTCCCTTTAAAACTATTGGTTGTGTGGGCTTCCCTGGTGGCGTAGTGGTTGAGAGTCCGCCTGCGGATGCCGGGGACGCGGGTTCGTGCCCCCGTCCGGGAAGATCCCACATGCTGCGGAGCGGCTGGGCCCGTGAGCCGTGGCCGCTGAGCCTGCGCGACCGGAGCCTGTGCTCCGCAATGGGAGAGGCCACAACAGTGAGAGACCCGCGTACCGCAAAAAAAAAAACCAAAAAACAAAAAAACTATTGGTTGTGATCCTCTAAATAGATTTCAAGCATTAATGGGTTCCAAACTGCAGTTTGGAAAACACTGTCTAAACTGATGGGGCTCCTGGGCCCTCTTAAGAGAGCCTTGGCTCTCAAGAGTCCTGCCAGTTCTGGAGAGGAAGCAAGGAGATTTTTCTGTTTCAAGTCCCTGAGGGAATTGGGAGAGATGTTCTTTGCTGGAGTGACCACAGGGTGGCAGCGCTGGCTGCATTCACTACCAACCCAAGTGTCAGCCCAGAGGTTTATCTTTAAAACAGAATTGAACCATCGCCTATGCTCACCCCTACCTCCCAAGGGGCCCCTGAATCGAAAGGCATTACAGGCAGGCCCCCATATAGAAAGCAAAGCAAAAACTCAAAACACTCCACGGTGAGCAGCCCAGACTCCCCCTCCCCCCGTTGGTGTAGCGAAGTCTTAAGAATGGAACTAAATCCCACCCAAGTTCAAAAGTGGCCTTGGGCAAGTTCCCTAACCTCTCTGTGTCTCAGTTTCTTCATCTGTAAAATGGGCATAGGTAATAATACCTCCTTCCCTCAAAGAGTTTCAAAGATCAAATGAGTTAATACATATAGAGCCCTAAGAACAGTGCCTGCAGTCAGTAATTGTAAGCTATTATCACACTTCTTTCCCTCCGATTGCTCCCACTCTGGAGATGTGACTGGCGGGCGGGCAGCCCTTTAGTGGTCAAATAACTGCAGACATGAATGAAATCCAGGAGAGTCTATTTCCAGACTTTCCCTCCGGCTGGGCAAAGGGCTGGAGCAGTTGGTCGGGGTGAGGGGTGGTGGAGCGTGGCAGGCACCGATGAGGTTGATAAGCCACGAGTCCCGCTCCCTTGTGACCCAGCCTGGGGGGCCTGGCCGCCGACCCCTGACTCCTCCCATCCCCCCCACCCCAGGCAGGCCTATCTTGGCCAGCACTGCCCACCCCCCTCCCCTAGCCAGTGGGGCGGGAGACAGACACGCCCTGCAGACCTGGATCGAGTGTGCCAACCTAAGGTCATTTGGGAAGGTGGGAGCAGCCCGCCACTTCCCTCCTGCGGACTCTGCTCCTTCTCTCTACCACCGGCAGCACTCTTGTACAAGCTCACCTCTCCCCAGGGCTTTCGTCCTCAGGTCAGCCTCCTTCCTCTCTTCTCTGGTCCTGCTAAAAAGAATGCTTAATGCACCTGGCTCCCCAAAGCCCTTTCCCTGACCTGGGTTAAGCCAGGCCCATCTCAGCCATCACTGGCCACGAGGCCAGCACCTTCAATTTCTTCATCTTTAGAAACCTGAAAAAAGCATTCAAAAGGGCTGTGTTTGTTTGTTTTAGCTGTCTTAATGGAGACAAACAACACAAGGGTGGAACAAAGAAGCACCAGAGAACTAGCCCCAGCATTTAAATTTGAATAAATTGAAATTTTTCTCTTTCTGGCATATGGTTTTATGGGTTTTGACAAACGCAGAGAGTCCTGTGACCACCACCAAAATCAAGATATGGAACAGTCTATCACCTCCCCAAATTTCGTCCTCCCTCTTACTTTACTCAGCTTCTCCTCCACCCACCCGCTTGCAGCAACTCATTTGTTCTCCTTCCCCATAGTTTAACTTTTCCAAAAATGTCATATAAATGGAATGCTAGAGTATGTAGCCTTTTAAGCCTGACTTCTTCACTCAGCATAGCCCATTTGAGATTCAGTCATGTTATTGCATGTATGAATAGTTTGTGCCTTTTTATTGCTGAGTAGTAGTCCATTCTATAAGTATGTCACAGTTTGCTTACCCATTACAGGTGACAGACATGTGAGTAGTTTCTAGTTTGGGGCCATAATAAATAAAGCTGCTATATGTACGTTGGTGTACGGGTTTTTGTAAGAACATAAGTTTTCATTTCTCTTGAGTAAATACCTAGGAGTAGGGTTGCTAAGTCACAGGCAAGTTATTTCAAAGTAAAGAGAACAAATCTCCTTCCCAGTCCTCTAGCTCCCCAGGAAGCCTCCATTACATTTTTCTTTGTATTTGGCCAAAGATGTGTGTGCGTGTGTGTGAGAGAGAGACACACACACACAGAGAAAACATATAATCTTTTTTAAAGAATAGAAGTGATCAGATAATACACATATTTTGCTTTTGTTGCCTTTTTCACCTAGTGGATCTTGAAGATTATACCCTCTTAATTCATATAACTCTGTCTCATTCTTTTCTATGAGTACTGGATATACCATACTTTACTTAACAACTCCGTATTGATGATTTCTGATTTTTTTTTAAAATTACAATGTTGTAACAAACATCCTGTACAGGTTTTCCTTGCTGTCTGAAAGTAAAGTGTTCTTATGAAACCTTTTATAAGCTGAAATGGTGTAAAGTGAAGAAGCGTATACCTTAGGACACATCTTGCTAACAGATGCACAAAATAAATGGAGATAAAGCAAGATGCTCACGGACACAGTTCAGAGCGATGGCAGCTGATGCTGAGATGCTGAGAGTAGTTCCCAGGGGAGGAGTTTGGTGGTGCCCCTCTTGCTGCTGAGGGTGCGAGCTGCCTCCAGGACAGCTCACTGCAAAACAAACGCGGAAGGCTATTTTCGCTTTTCACCGTAAAAGGGAAACTCCTCTTCAAATTTCTTTTGGTTAGCAAAAACAGTTGCCAATGCCCATCTTTTTTAAAATCGTAAGATCGAAGCGGCATGGGGTGAGCTTTTGAAAAGTGGGGGACACCCGTATATGCTTCTTGAGCTGTGGTTTGAGCACAACTACAGGGTAACTCAAAGGTGGAGTTCTTTTTTTTTTTGCGGTACGCGGGCCTCTCACTGTTGTGGCTTCTCTCGTTGAGGAGCACAGGCTCCGGACGCGCAGGCTCAGCCGCTCCACGGTATGTGGGATCCTCCTGGACCAGGACACGAACCCTTGTCCCCTGCATCGGCAGGCGGACTCTCAACCACTGCACCACCAGGGAAGCCCAAAGGTGGAGTTCTTAAAAGAATAGTGTACATCCCAACTGCCAGTTGCCGCCTGCCTCCACTCCTGCCTGGCCCATAGCAGTTTGGCCAGTGCCCCCAGCACACCAGTGAAATGGCTGTCACCAAGGCTAGCACTGGCCCTTCACACTCATCCTCCTCGATTTCTCAGAGGCCGTCAGTGTTGCTGACACCACCCTTCTGTTTGAAACATTCCTTTCGGGGTTTCTGGTCTCTCTTAGGTTCCTTACTTGTCTGATGATCTCTTCCACATTTCCACTTCCTCCCCACAGCCCTTGCAGACATTCAGCATGATACACTCGGCTCTCTCCTGCGCCCCTTGCATCCCACCCCCATCTTCAGCTGCACTTGCTATCAGGCAGCTCCTGCTTTAAAGTCCACAGTTCCGAGCTCTGTTCCCAGCTCTAGTCAACTTCCTGCCCACATTGTGAGCCCAACATCCCAAACCTGACTCAGCATCTTGCTGCCCTCCACAGCTGTTCCTCACTTGCCAGCCCTGGCTTTATTTATGCAGCTGCCATGCTTCTAGGAAACTGGAGGGCTTTGTGTCCCCTCACTCTCTCCTCCTACTAATTAGTCACCCAAAGTTGCCCCTCGCATGATTCTTCCCCTTCTAATTCCACGACCAATCACTCTGAGGCTGGGCTTCCCTTCACAGTAAGGGCTGACTCTTGCTGAGCATTTGCTGTGTCCCAGACATGGTGCAAGAATTACCAAGTGGGGCTTCCCCGGTGGCGCAGTGGTTGAGAGTCCGCCTGCCGATGCAGGGGACACAGGTTCGTGCCCCGGTCCGGGAAGATCCCACATGCCGTGGAGGGGCCCGTGAGCCATGGCCACTGAGCCTGCGCGTCCGGAGCCTGTGCTCGGCAACGGGAGAGGCCACAACAGTGAGAGGCCCGCGTACCACACACACACAAAAAAGAATTACCAAGTGAATGTAAACCTCACACAGCCTTCAAGAAAGATTCTATTAGCTTTTAAAGCTCAGATCCAGTAGCACATCTAGGAAATGGTGAACCCAGGATTTGGTCCCGAGCAGTCCAGAGCCTGTGCATGCGACGACATCATCGCACCACCTTACTCATTGAGATTGTTTTATAACAGATTGTCTGGCCTCCAGACCTTACCATATCCAACTGATAGTCGGCTCACAGATTGATATCCCTAAAGCCTTGCTCTAACTAGGCCATAACTTGGATCAAAACCCTTCACTACCTCCAAATAAAACCTTGATGCCAGGCTTGCCATACAAGGTCCTCCATGCCCTGGGCGCAGCCTGCCCATCCAGCCTCCCACATGCGCCTGAACCTCCAGTTGTCTGGGTGTGTCCTCCTCAGTCCCACGTTTCCATCTCGGCTCACGCGTTCCTTTGCTGGGAGTGCCATTGTCCCCCTTTTCAGCCAGGTCAAATCCATGCCATCCTTTATGGCTCAGCTAAATGTTACCTCCTCCACAAAGCCTCCCACTTCACAAAGTAAATAGTGGCCATAAAAAGAGAATACCTTCAACTCAGACTTCTCTCCTCCTTACCAGCCTCTGTACTCCCACTCTAACCAGTGCTACCTGCTCAGAGGTCTCTTTTAACGACTATGCTGGACTGAAACCAGTTTGATGGAAAAGATTAAAAAGGATACTCCAGAGTCATTTAAAATTCATTTGTTTATTTTTGGATAACAAATAGATTTATATTGTTAAAAATTCTGCAGATAGAAAGGGTACGAAGTAAAATTCTCCCTCTCATCTCCCTGCCACCCAGTTCTTACGCTCACAGGAAACAAATATTATTAGTATCTTGTGCATTTTTTTTCAGAGATAGTTGGTTGTGGTAGTTTAAAAATGTCTAAAAATTCTTTGATACTCCTCCTTTGAGTGTGGGATGGACTAATTGACTCACTTGTGGTAGTGGGTAGACTTCCAAGACTAGGGTGTAAAAGGCATTGTGGCCTTCTCCTTGTTTTGCTCTAGTGGATCTAGCTGCCATGTCATAAGGACATTCAAGCAAGCCCTCTGGAGTGGCCTGCATGACAAGGAACTGAGGCCTCCTGCCAACAGCCATGTGAGGGAGGTGTGTTGGAAGCAGAACTTCCACTCAGACAAGCCTTCAGATGACTGCAGCCCTGGCCCATGACTTGACTGCAACTTGACTCATGAGATACCCTGAGCCAAAACAACCCAGCTAAGTACCCAAATTTCTGGCCTACAGAGATTATGAGATAATACAGTTGATTGTTATTATTCATGGCAGTTATGTTCTATAAAGTCACCAAGAACACTGAATTGTCATATACTAAACCATTGCTCCTAGGGGAAATATAGTTAGGTTCCTGCAAACTTCTGGTCACATTTTCATCAACTGATCAATACATAACCTGTTTTATTTGTGTTTCTGTTTAAGGATACCTTAATTTAACATATATTGTTGATTCATTATCACTGAATTTATGGCCAACAGCACTGCAACTCATGTCTGAACAAAGCTTCTCTCACACATGTGCTTTCTCTATAAAGCACATCACAGTCTTCTTATGCCTAAGGGGGCCATTTCAAACAGTGAAATCACCAAAAAAAATACAAAAAACATGGCACTAAATAGACCAAGAAAAGGACACTTGTTTACAGTATGAAAGCTGAATCAGAGCACCTTATTCAAACTCACCTGGGAATATGCCCACAGGGCAACTCAAATTTTTGCTGCTCTGTATACACACACACACACACACACACACACATGACCATGAAAGCACTTCGAGTATTGATTTGGGGATTATAAATTAATTTCCATGAGTAGGTGAGTTCACAAATACAGAATACACAAATAAGGAGGACTAACTATAAACATCTTTTGTTTTAGTCCACTAAGAATTGGGATAACATACTCTGCAGCAGGAGATCCATAATATGCATACCCTAATATGTGCACTATGATCCCAGTTTTTGCCGAATAATGATAAACGCGTAGAAGAGGATCTGGAATAAAAAATGCCAGTATAAGTATCACTCACTTTGGGTGAGTGATTATGGGTGTTCTTTAAGTGCCTTCGTTTCATGGCATTTTCTGATTTTTCCTGAAAGAAGTATGTATTTCTTAGTTATAAGAACACATAACAGAGACTTCCCTGGTGGTCCAGTGCGGCGGGCCGTTTCCGACCAGCAGAATAACGAGCCGCCACACGCAAGATTCTTCTCGTATCACACTTTATTGGAGCACAGCTTGGTTGAAGAAAGATGGAAGGAAGACCCCGCAATCCTATAGCAGTCTGCTTATATAGGGATTAAGAACATGTGTCGCTCTGTGATTGGCCTTCGCCGATGGTGCGATTTGTGAGCCAGCATCGGATAGGTCACTACTTTAAAACCTCATTAGTATACTTAGCGCAAGCGCAGTGGCCACAGGAAGGATGACTCAGCTTATTTCAGCTTCCTGCCGCGTAGCAGTTAGCTGACCGCGCCCCACAGTCCAGTGGTTAAGACTCTGCGCTCCCCATGGAGGGGGCCCAGGTTCGATCCCTGGTCAGGGAACTAGATCCTGCATGCCACAACTAAAGATCCCACATGCCACAGTGAAGATCCCACGTGCTGCAACTAAGACCCGGCACAGCCAAATAAATAAATAAATATTAAAAAAAAGAAAACATAAGAAAAGAAAGCATTTAAAGTTATATTGTTAGATGTTGTGTTTGTTCCAATTAGTTACCAAGTTTTAGACGAATATTTTGCTATAAATCCCATATTATTAGACATTTATCTGACCTAAACAATCCCTTTTTGGATATTTAAATGATCCCATCCCATCTCAAACCAGATTACTTTTGGCCAGATTGTTTGGGGCCATATGTTATGTTACCTATTCTATCACCAATTCTTGTCCTTTATCTTCAACTTTCTCTCCCTGATTTCCCAGACCCCACTCAGGTTTCTCTCACTAAGACAAACAGCACTCTTCTTTCCCCAAGAATTCCTACATTTGCTGCTTCCCCTTCCTCACTACCAAATTCTCCGTCCACTGCAGTGCACCTGCTGCCTGTATCCACTCAGCAAAACCATTCCCTCCTCCATAGTCTCCTTATGGCTAAGTCCTAGCCACTTCTCTGTACCTTTATTACCCTAGGACTTCCCACTGTTGCCCCCTTCCTCTTTCTTGAACTACTCTGCCTGGGTTTCCATGTCCACACACCTTCTCCCTACCTGTCTGCCCACTCCTCTTTCTCAGGCTCTTCAGAGTAAATGATCTTGGGGCGTCTCTCTCCTTGGTCCTTTTCTCTCCTCACTCTACACCCCCCTCTCCGGGGAGCCCACTCACCATGGCCGCAGTTACACCTGTATGTTGAGGGCTCCCATCAGGTCCTATGAGCTCCCTGCTGTCACGTCATACCTGAGCTCCAGCCTGTCTGTCAGCTGTCTGCTGGGCAGCTGACGTGGAGGTCTCACATGCACCACGCACTCAGTTTGTCCCATTATCTTCCTCCTCTAGCTTTCTAGTCTGTCCTTTCCACTTCCCGGTTCCAGATTCTCACACTAGGTACTTGGGAGTTCCCCCCGTCCCCTGCCCCCCTTCTTCAGACTCCACACAGTGTCCAGCACTCAGGAACATTCAATTAATACTCATTTAATGATTTTAATCAACCACCAAGTCCAGATGATTCCACTGTCTGAATGACACTAAGACCTGTTGACCTCCCTCCACCATCTTCTACTGCCTGTTATTTGTTTGTTCCTCCATTAGACTGTGGGACCCATCTCGGAGGTGGCAGAGCTGTGAACCCAGGACACTTTAATAAGATGCTACAGGAGAATGA
Source organism: Tursiops truncatus (assembly GCF_011762595.2). Taxonomy (NCBI): domain Eukaryota; kingdom Metazoa; phylum Chordata; class Mammalia; order Artiodactyla; family Delphinidae; genus Tursiops; species Tursiops truncatus. Next base: position 27,160,315 of record NC_047047.1, read on the forward strand.
AATCCAGCCTGCTCTCAGGGCACCAAACTGTGGGACCTGGCACAGGGCTTCCCCTTATGCCTCCCTGGCCGCCACCCTCCATCCAAGGGGAAGGGGAGCCTTTAAATCTGCATGTCCTCAGAGTTGCATCAAAAGGGGCAGCTCTTTCTCAACACTCAAAGGCGAGATCCATCCACGCCCAGAGTCTGGTCCAGCAGGCTGCAAATCCAACTAAGCCCAAGGAAAGCAGGGGACTCCTGCTTCGGGGAGGTCCCACTCTGCGGTTAGCCAGGAGAGGTGGTAGGAGGGGAGGGGAAGGGGCAGAGGGGCAGTGTGCCTCGTGGAGCAGTGGGTGCAGTGAGGATGGCCTGCAGCTGGAAGAGGGGGGAATGAGCGACTTCCTCACTGCTCGCAGACCTCCCTGGGGGCGGCCTTGCTGGTTGGGGCAAAGCAACCAAATTCAGTGGAGAGATCCAAGTCCAAGTCCAGAGGACTCAGGGAGCTCAGCGGCTCGAAGGAGTTGTAGTTCTTCAAACTACCAGCAGAGGGAGCGCTCAGTTCACCTCTGCTCCTTGCGGGAGGAGTGTGCCAGGCAAGATGTAATGGGAAGGTTCTGATAAGCTATTGAATGTGGGAAGCAAGTGCGAGAGAGAGGTGAGCTGACTTCCACGTTTCTCACATGTATAACATCCGAAAGTCAGGAATACAGGAGAGGAGCAGTGTGGTGGTAGTCAGGGAAAGTGAGTGGGGTTCTCATACCTATGGAGTATGAGGTCCTGAGGGACACCCTGTGGGAGATGTGTACTAGGCAATTGATATACAATTCTGGAGCGGGGAGAGATTTGGGGTAAACATGCAGATTTGGGGTCATCATTGTGTACGCAATGGTGCAAGATCTGAAGTGGCTGAGATTGCCCAGAGAGCATGAGAAAGAGACAGCCCAAAGGCAGAGGCCTGGGGAGCCTCAGTATTTAAGGGGTTGGGAAGAGAGGGAGTGGATATATCAGAGAGGTTGGAGAATAACCAAGGGATAATGTGGTAGATGCAAAGGATGAGACATTTTAAAAGTAGATGAGTGTCCCAACTGCTAGTCCTCTAAAGAAGAAGCTGCCAGCCTGGTCCCAGGATCTTTTATGATGTATGGCCCAGAGAGTGAGAAAAGAGAGACAAAACCAAGAGGCTGGAGGGAAGGTGGGACCCTTAGCTTGAGAGACTAAGTACCTAATAAAAAGAGTACGTTTAAAAAATTAGAGAAAGAAAATCCATGCAGGGTGGCGGGGCGGTGTCACTGCATTGGTGCTTAAGAAAAGCTTTGGGTTTGGGAATGTTAAGGTCTCCAGAGTAGCTCCAGGGTAAAAGAAAATTGGAGGAAGGAAAGAAAAAGGGGCTCTTGGAAAGTATGTTCTTCTAGTAGAATACAAATAGAAATTTCTTCTTGATTTCTATTTGGAGGCCAGATAACACATCTTTGAGTGAAACACATCTTTGAATCACATAGGATCTCAGCTTTATTAGAATTCATTAGACTTTAGCAAGCTAGAAATAGAAAAAAATATTCCTTTACACAACAAAGGGAAACTACCAGAAATCAATAGCATACTTAATGGTGAATTGTTAAAAGCATTCCCATAAAACGTAAGACCAAGACAAAAATGTCCATTATCATTGCTATTACTCAACATTGTACTGAAGGTCCTACTTTGACAAGAAGATACAAAGAAAGTCTACTTTTTGGAAAGGAAGAATCAAAATATTATTATTTGCAGATGTTGCTATTATGTACCTAGAAAAGAGAGTTAACTGAAAGACTATTATAATGAACAAGAGAATTAAGTGGCCAATACAATATCAACGTACAGAAATCAGCAGTTCTCTTACAGACCAACAATAAGTGATTAAAAAACATGAGTTAAAAGATACCATTTCCGGTTTCCCTGGTGGAACAGTTGTTGAGAGTCCGCCTGCCGATGCAGGGGACACGGGTTCGTGCCCCGGTTCAGGAAGATCCCACATGCCGCAGAGCGGCTGGGCCCGTGAGCCATGGCCGCTGAGCCTGTGCGTCCGTGCTCCGCAACGGGAGAGGCCACAACAGTGAGAGGCCCGCGTACCGCAAAAAAAAAAAAAAAAAAAACAGATACCATTTCCAATAGGAACTAAAAACTGAAACACTGTATCATGACTTCCCTGGTGGTCCAGTGGACTCCACGCTTCCGATGCAAGGGGCAAGGGTTCGATCCCTGGTCGGGGAACTAAGATCCTTCATGCTGTGCAGTGTGGCCAAAAAAATCCCCCCAAAACTATAAAACACTGTGCATATACACCTTGAAATGGTTAAAATTGGTAATGTTATGTTATTTATATTTACACAATAAAAAATAAAAAACACTATACCTAGGATTTAAATTAATTAAAAAAAGAGCAACACCTATATGAAGAAAATTCTAAAGCATTACTTAAAAGAAGAAAAGCTAAACAAATGGAGAGATACACCACATTCCTAGATACTATTGTTGTTTAGTATTTTAATTATGTTTTTAAGCCACACAAATTAGACATTATTAGAATTATTTTATACAGGCAACATTTGTTTAGCTACATGTTTACCAGTTTCTTTGCTCACCATTCCTTCTTAAATCTCTGATGTTCCTTCTTCCTGAAAAAACATTCTTTAGTACAGGTTTATTCGTGCAAAGCTCAGTTTTTGTTTATCTGTATATGTCTCTAATTCCCCTCATTCTTCAAAGATAGTTTTGCTGAATATATAATTCTAGCATGACAGCTATTTTCTCTTAGTCCTTTGTATATATTATTCTGGTATCTTCTGTTTCCCACTCGTTGTTGAGCAATCTTTGTCAGCTTAATTGTTGTTTCTTTGTAGGTGATAAGACTTTTATTCCTGATTGCCTTAAGAAAACATTTTTTTTTTTTTTGTCCGTACCACGCAGTTTGTGGAATCTTAATTCCCTGACCAGGGATTGAACCCAGGCCCCAGCAGTGAAAGCGCCAAGTCCTAACCACTGGACGAGTAGGGAATTCCCAAAAAAACTTTGTATTATGGAAAATTTCAAATATACCCCAACGCAGAGAGAAGAATTTAATGAACTTCCACATTCCCAATACCTGGCTTCCGGAAGCATGTTTTGTTTTTGCTGGAGCACTTAAAGAAAATTCCAGATTATATATGGGTTGGCCAAAAAATTCGTTCGGGTTTTTCCATACGATGCTATGGAAACATCTTATATGGATATACGGGTCAGATTGTGTCTTTTTAAAAATTATTTATTTATTTATTTATTTGGCTGTGTCAGGTCTTAGTTGCTGCATGTGAGATCTTTGTTGCAGCATGCAGGATCTTCAGCTGAGGCTTGCAAACTGTTAGTTGTGGCATGTGGGATCTAGTTCCCTGACCAGGGATCGAATCCTGGGCCCTCTGCATTGGGAGCATGGAGTCTTAGCCACTGGACCACCAGGGAAGCCCCCAGATTGTGTCTTTGATAGATAAGGACTTTTTGCTTTATTTTAATGTTAATCTCTTAATGTCATCTAATTCCTCATGCATGTTCAAATTCCTCCGTTCCAAAAAGGTCTTTTACAGTTGGTTTGTTTGACTCAGCATTCAAAGTCCGCTGTGCATTTGGTTTATATGGCTTTCAAGTCTGTTTTCATCTATCATAGTCCCACTCCACCTCCTTTTTTATGTCATTTATTTGTTGATAAAAACAGGGTATTTGTCCTATAGAATTTCCCACAAACAGGATTTGCTGATTACCTCTTCATGGTGTCATCTCACTTGTTCCTCTAGCCCTGTATTTCCCATAAATTGGTAGTTATATCTAGAACCTTAATTAGATTTAGGTTAAATTATTTTGGAAAACCTGCATAGGTGGCACTATGTAGCTCCTGGTGCATCATGACAGGAGGCACACTGTGTTTGATTGTTTCACTTTTTTTTAAGAATTGGCTTTTTATTATTTTTTATTTTACTTATTTATTTTTGGCTATGTTGGGTCTTTGCTGCTGCGTGAGGGCTTGCTCTAGTTGCGGCGAGTGGGGGCTACTCTTCGTTGCGGTGCGTGTGCTTCTCATTAAGGTGGCTTCTTTTTTTGCGGTATGTGGGCCTCTCACTGTTGTGGTCTCTCCCGTTGCAGAGCACAGGCTCCGGACGCGCAGGCTCAGCGGCCATGGCTCACGGGCCCAGCCGCTACGCGGCATGTGGTATCTTCCTGGACTGGGGCACGAACCCGTGTCCCCTGCATCGGCAGGCGGACTCTCAACCACTGCGCCACCAGGGAAGCCCACGGTGGCTTCTCTCGTTGCTGAGCACGGGCTCTAGGAGCGCGGGCTTCAGTAGTTGTGGCACGAGGGTTCAGTAGTTGTGGCTCATGGGTTCTAGAGTGCCCGCTCAGCAGTTGTGGCACATGGGCTTCGTTGTTCCGTGGCATGTGGGATCTTCCCGAACCAGGGCTCAAACCCATGTCCCCTGCATTAGCAGGCAGATTCTTAACCACTGTGTCCCTGATTGTTTCACTTTGATGTTAAATTCATCCGTTACTGAATTAGGGAGTGCAAAATGGCAATTTCCTTCTAATCTGTCATTCCTTCTCCATTTATTAGCTGGAATTAATCTAACAGAAACTTTTCTTCATTAACTACTTGATTGAAATGCAGTTGATGTACCCTCAAGGTGACTGATGAGGGGTGTGTATATGTGGGATTATGAAATTATGGAAGTTTCTGTATTCCATGTGCTTCAATATACAGTCATTATTATTTATTATTTTTGATGCTGAAATTATTCGATCTTTAGCCAATGTCCCTTCAAACTGCCTCCCATGATCTTTTAAAAATTCCTCAGGTAGTTGTTGACAACTTCTTTACTTTATGGTTCAATAGATCTCCTAGGTTCAACTTGAACGTTTCCTGCCCTAGAGCGGGAATCATTCTTTTCTCCAGGGAGCCCTGGTTCCTTTTTGTGAGAGATGGTATTTATAGAGCAAAGTTTGGTCACTAAAGGTGCTTATTGCTACTGGATTCTCATTTCTTCAGAAGACAGAGCTGGAAAATACATGTTATTTTTTTTAAAAAGTAAGCCCTGAGTTCATATTGATATTTCCAATTCAATTTTAAAATTATAAGATTTTTAACTAAACTTAAACAAATTTTAATCTCTGGCTGCTTTTACAACTCGTTCTTTGTCTTTAGTATTCTCCACTTTCCTTCCAAGCATCTAGGGATGGATTTCTTTTTATTTATCATGCTTGATATTATGCTGTGCATCCATCCTGTATCTGTGTATTCATATACTTCATCAGTTCTGGAATACTCTTCCTCTATCTCTTCATATATTGCTTCTCCTATAGTCTCTCTATAATGCCCTTCTGGTATTTCAGTTAGACAACTGAATATATACTCTATATTATTTTTACATAATATTCTTTTTCATATTCTTTTCCATTATGGTTTATCACAGGATATTGAATATAGTTCTCTGTGTGGTATTATTTATTGATGGAAAAACTGAAGGAAGATTAAATTCCACCACTGGGGAATGTTTAACTAAATTATTATATGTATATAAAATGAATATTATGAAGTCATTTACATGGTATTGATAAAGTTTTAAAAATAGTGTACAAAATTATCTTAAATAATTTTTTTTAAAAGGGCTTCAAATGCTTGGCTTATTTATTTATTTATTTTTGGCTGTGTTGGGTCTTCATTTCTGTGCGAGGGCTTTCTCTAGTTGTGGCAAGCGGGGGCCACTCTTCATCGCGGTGCGCGGACCTCTCACTATTGCAGCCTCTCTTGTTGCGGACCACAGGCTCCAGATGCACAGGCTCAGTAATTGTGGCTCATGGGCCCAGTTGCTCTGTGGCATGTGGGATCTTCCCAGACCAGGGCTCGAACGCGTGTCCCCTGCATTAGCAGGCAGATTCTCAACCACTGCGCCACCAGGGAAGCCCTATATTAAATAATTTTAAGCAAAAAAATCAATATATCAGTTATATACACACTTATCTCAATTATATATAAATCATGCACAGAAATAAAAGTGTGATCCACTTTTGGAAAAATAGACAAGAAAGATAGACAAGAAAGATAAGAAAAATAGACAAGATTGTGGTCCTTGCAACACAATAGAGCAGTGAAAAATAAATGCAATATAGCTACACAAATCAACACGAACAAATCTCATGACCATGAAAAAGCAAATCTCATGACCATGAAAAAGCAAACTACAGAAAAATACATGCAGTATGATTTTATAGAAAAGTCAAGACTAAATGAAACAACATATTGCTTAGAAGTGGGTACCAGTTTGGACCATGTGGAATTGCTTAATACATATGTGGTAAAACTATAAGGAAAAGTGAAGTGAAAATTCAAAACACCTTAATGTCGTTGGGAATGAAAGGTCTGGGATCTGGGAAGGGCAGCAGGGATTTCAAAAGTTCTGGTTTATTAACTGGGTGGTGGATCCACTGATGTTTGCTTTGTTTTTATTCCTTGTATTTTAAACATATGTAATAAATATTCTTTTATAATTATTCAGTATTTAATAAGACCATATATTTAAAAGAATAAAAGGAAATATATCACAGTGATATTCATTACTGCATCTGGGCATTTTGATTATGTGTGATTTTTTTCCCCTCTTCTATATTTTTATATGTCATTAAAATTTTATACAGCAAGAATGTATTACTTTTATGGTCAGAAAAAAATCTCCTAGTTAAGTTGGAAAGTTGGCAGCAAAAAGAAGACTGTTTTTAGAAATGAGCCTCATGGACTTCCCTGCCAGTCCAGTGGTTAAGATTCTGTCCTTCCAATGCAGGGGACAGGGGTTCAATCCCTGGTCAGGGAACTAAGATATCACAAGCCATGAGGCACAACCAAAAATAAATAAATAAATAAAAATTTTAAAGTTAAAAAAAAAAGAAATGAGTCTTCTATTGGAATGTTAAAAAAAACCCGAAAATTTAGGTGCGATGTTTTACTGTCCCTCATGCATAAGAAGAAAACAACATGTATTTTTGTTTTTTGCATGATGGCAATAATATGTACCTCACAAGATTATTGCAATGTTCTCAAAGTGATGACACTGAGAGAATGTTACACAGTATTCTACAAGTATTAATTACTGTGAAAAATGAATTAGAAAGACTAAGCATAAAATTGTTCATATAGAATTTTTATTTATTTATTTATTTTTTGCGGTACGCGGGCCTCTCACTGCTGTGGCCTCTCCCATTGCGGAGCGCAGGCTCCGGACGCGCAGGCTCAGTGGCCATGGCTCACGGGCTCAGCTGCTCCGCGGCATGTGGGATCTTCCCGGACCGGGGTATGAACCCATGTCCCCTGCATCGGCAGGCAGATTCTCAACCACTGCACCACCAGGGAAGCCCTGTTCATATAGAATTTATAAAGCATTCTCTAACAGTAAAACTTGGGAGATTTTACAAATGTTAACAAGATAAGTATAATATCTTTCTCTAGAGATTTAAAAGTAATTTATTATGGACAATTTCAAACATGCCTGAAAAATGGGGGAGAACAGTTTAATGAATTGCTATATATCTATTACCCAGATTCAACAATTATCAAAATTTTGTCAAACTTGCTTCATCTTTTCCCCTTGTGTGTGTGTTGATGAAGTATTTGGAAACAAAATTTAGACTTAATGCATCTCTAAAATATGTGAACTTTTTCTTTCATAGACATAATGCCATTATCACATTTAACAAAATTAACAATAATTCCTTGGTATTCTCTAATATCAGGTCATATTCAAATTTCCCCAATTTTCTCAGAAATGTCTTTTCATAGTTGGTCTGTTTGCATTAGGATCCACATACTACATTTAGTAATTGTGTCTTATAAATTTTTCTTAGTCTAGGGCCATCTCTCCTTTTTTTCTTTGTTGTTTGTTTTTCTCGTGACAGTGACATGTTGAAAAAATTGGATCAGTTGTCCTGTGGAATGTCCCAATTTTTGTTTTTATCTCTGACCTTCCTTGTGGTGTGGTATCGTTTAATTTTTTTTTTTTTTCTGTCCTGTGTTGCTGTAAACTGGAAATCAGCTCTGAAGGCTTGATCAGCTTTGGGTTCTTGTTTTGTTGAGACCACTTTGTACAGTGGGCTGTGTACTATATATTGCATCACATCAACATGCTCATATTGTCCATTTGTTCCATGTTCACTGTTTTCTCACTTTAACAATTCCATTTTTCTTTTCTAGAAGCACTAATTTTTTCTATTCTATTTTGTCCTTTTTAAAAAATTGTATCTATGTATTTATTTTTTTGGCTGCACTGGGTCCTCGTTGCTGCGTGCAGACTTTCTCTAGTTGCAGCAAGCGGGGGCTACTCTTCGTTGCGGTGCGCGGGCTTCTCATCGCGTTGGCTTCTCTTTTTGCGGAGCACGGGCTCTAGGCAGAGCGGGCTCAGTCGTTGTGGGCTCGGTAGTTGTGGCACGTGGGGCCCAGAGCTCGCGGGCTCCAGTAGTTGTGACGCATGGGCTCAGTAGCTGCAGCTCATGGGGTCTAGAGCTTGGCCTCAGTAGTTGTGTTGCACGGGCTTAGCTGCCCCTCGGCATGTGGGATCTTCCCAGACCAGGGATCAAACCCGTGTCCCCTGCATTGGCAGGCGGATTTTTAACCACTGGACCACCAGGGAAGTCCTATTTTGTCCTTTTAAATAGTTTCTTTTCTCTTGCTCATTTGTGATTCCATCTCTTATTTCCTTAAACACTTCATACATAGGAGTTTCCATTATGTAGCTGATAATTCCACTCTAATTGAGAATCTACATCTGTTGTTTGTTGTTTCTGCTGACTGCCACTCTTCGTGGTTTGCGTGGTACTCTTTGACTGTTTAGGTGAATAGGGATGCTTTCCTCCAGAAAGGGGCTGGTTTTGCTTCCAGGAGAAACTGTGGGCACCAGGGCATGGAAACACCTTGGTTCCCTTATAGAGTCCTGGCCTTGATGTTGATCCCCAGGCTCAGGTGCCCACCTGCTTCAGTCCTGCAGATTGATCGAGGGCTGCTGTTGGCATTTGGCTCAGGCAGCCCTGACTTGAATTCCTATCATTTACCTTTCTGGTTTCAGCTTAAGGTTTTTGTTTCTTTGTATTTTGTTTGGTTTTGTTTTTCTTTTCTTTTTTGAGATTTTTCTTGTTTTTAGTGAGCTCAGAAAAATTTCACATTTTATGTAACCTCTAGTTGTTTTGTAGTGGGAGGGACCTTCATAAGTATCTAGTAAGCCACACTCTTGCAAGGAAGTGGGAGCTGACAGCACAGTTTGTAGAATTAAAATGTGGAAACAACCTGAATTGCATCAGTAGGGTGACAATTTAACGAATTATGGAACATTGCTACAATGGAACACTATGGAATAGTTTAAATCAAGAAGAGATGGGGACTTGGCAGTCCAGTGGTTAAGACTTCAGCTTCCAATGCAAGGGGTACGGATTCGATCCCTGGTCGGGGAGCTAAGATCCCACATGCCTCATGGCCAAAACACCAAAGCATAAAGCAGAAGCAATATTGTAACAAATTCAATAAAGACTTTAAAAATGGTCCACATCAAAAAAAATCTTAAAAAAAATAGAAGAGACGGATCTACCAACAATTCCACTCTTGGGAATATGTCTGAAGAAAACAAAATTTGAAAAGATATATGCACCCCAGTGTTCATAGCAGCATTATTTACAATAGCCAAGACATGGAAACAACCTAGGTGTCTATCAACTGATGAATGGGTAATGAGATGTGAGATAATATATATATGGAATATTACTCAGCCATAAAAAAAGAATTAAATTTTGCCATTTGCAACAAAATGGATGGACATAAGTCAGAAAGAGAAAGACAAATATTCTTATGTTATCATTTATATATGGAATCTAAAAAATAAAACAGACGAGTGAATATAACAAAACAGAAACAGACTCACAGGTATAGAGAACAAACTAGTGGTTACCAGTGGGGAGAGGGGAGGGGAGAGGGGCAAGATAGGGGTATGGGATTAAGAGGTACAAATTACTATGTACAAAATAAGCTACAAAGATATGTCATATAGCACAGGGAATATAGCCAATATTTTACAATAACTTTAAACGGAGTATAATCTATAAAAATTTGAGTCACTATGTTGTACACCTGAAACTTACATAATATTGTAAATCAACTATACCTCAATAAAAAAAGAGATGGATTTATGCATAATGACTGGAAAATCTCTTATGCATGTTGTTAATGAAAAAGCAATGTGGCATTATCCAATTTATATACTAGAAAAAGTCCAAGTCAATCTATATGGAGGTAAATAACTTAAAAAAGCCCTTGCAGAAGCCACAGCAGTCTGTTAATAAAAATTACCTCTGGGGCAAGAAGAGGCAGGGGTGGAGGCTAAGGCTGAATTTTACCCTTTATATCAGTATGGTTTTGATTTCTTTTTTCTTTTGGAATAATAGAATGTACTTACATAGTATTTGTGTAAATTCCCTTTTAAAAAGGAAGTTTTCTGCTGTGTCAATTGCCTCAGAGAGGCCAAGGAAGGACTGCAAAGTATCTACTGAATTTGGCAACTTGGAGGCTACTGGTAACTTCAGGACGAGTTGTGGGTGAGGTGGACTCCAGACGGCAGGGGTGGCGGGTGGGTGGGGCGGGGAGCCAGGAAGCGCATCTGTGAAAGAGTGAGACAGGCAAGGAAGCCACCATATAGGAGCAGAGTAAGTAAAGGTTCTAATAAGTTCTAATAGGATGGAGCCTGAGAGGAAAGACAGCAGGCCGAACAGGAGTGAGGGGCAAGGTGTGGTCCTAAACAGGCAAACAAGGAACGAGAAACTGGAAGTCTGAAGGATTAGAAACAGGCTGGGAAGGGTAGATGGCTCAGGATGATTTGTTGTGGAAGCTGTGAATATTATTCAAGGTTGTTACTGGCTCGTTTCTCTGAGTGTATGTGCTTATGTGTGATGGTCGGGGACTGATGGTGTTGGTGCCTGATCAAAGGACCCTTTCAGAGCAGGATTGGGTTTTTGGTTTTTTTTTTTTTTGGCTGTGCTGCGTGGCATGCAGACTCTTGGTTCTCAGACCAGTGATGGAACCCATGCCCCCTGCAGTGGAAGCACAGAGTCCTAACCATTGGACTTCCAGGGAATTCCTTCCTAGCAGGATTGTTGAAGTTGGGTGGTAGACCTTGTTTGGGGCAGGTGCAGTGGAAGTTTGAGGGGTCAGGTTGAGAGTGATGCTCCTTGGAGCATCCAATAGGAGGGAATGAGGAAGGAAAGCACCTAATACTATACCTGGCACATAGTAGATACTCAGTGAATACTGGTTGTCAAGGGATAGAAGCCTCAATAAGATTGAAGAGCAAGCATTGAGAGACTAAGGGTACAAGAGTTGGAGGGGTAGCAGGTTGGTGTCAGAAAGTGGGATATTGAGAGGCTAGGGTTTCAACAGTGGTTTGGTGTTGGCCATGACAATATTTTAGCTATGGCTTGATGGAATGGGGTGGAAGATAAGGTCTTTTGAAGAAATCACAGGATAGTGAGGGTTTTTGAATGCTGGGAGATCTTAAAATTTGGAGTGCCCTCCTTTGCCTACCAGGGTCTCAGATGTCCAGGCTGTGGTCTCCGATCTCCCTACTCACTGGTCTTTGATTGTACATTCTCTGCCTGTGCCTTCACTCAGCCTCTTCAGTTAACTTCCTGGCTGAGTGGGAACCTGCCTGAGCCCCTGGGTACCCCAAGCAATGACAACAGCCCAGTTGTGCTCTTCCATATGCCTCAGGATCTGCTGTCACCTGACTCATGGATCTTCAGCCTGTGCAGGAGCTTGTCCTCAAGTCCTGAGCATGCTGTGAGGATGTGAACACATCTATTTGCCCACTCAGAGAGAAAAGGAACATCACAGTTAGAAAGATTATGTATTTTACAATTGTTCAGACGCTATTGATTTCCAAAACTTTTTTATAAGCACCATTTTTTCTACCCCTCACATTATCCCAGGAAGTTAAACTAATATAGGAAATGTGAGCAGAGGGAGTCTGGTGGTGGGGACAGGGCATGGCACATGACCATGGAGACATAACAGGCCAGGTTCTGAGCCTTAGATTTGCTGAACCAGACACTTGAATTTTGTGAGGTCCCCAAAGTAAGCATTCTCACCAGGACTGATTCACACTGGCCAAATTGATAAGGGATTAATGTACAAACCAGATTTAGAATTTTACTTACAGTAAGGAGTATATTTTTCAAAATATACTCCTGTATCTATACAAAATGCCTCCTCTATTTATATTCCTTCCCCAGAGGATTGCATCCAGACTCATGGCTTGGAAAACCACCTATGCCCTGATGACTCAAATATGTATCTCTAGCCCCAGTCTCTCCCCTTACTTGTCTATCCAACTGTCTAGTTTACCTCTCCTTCGAATTGACTAATAGACATCTCATGGCTGCCCCAGTTCCTGCCAAGATGGGAATTCACTTGAGCAGCTGGCTCCCTCCCTGAGCTGAACACAGGAGGAATTATAGAGAGAAATATGAAATCCTGGAAATAGCAACAAAGAAGAAACCACTGGGGAGCTAAACAGCTACTTAGAATTGGACTGTGTGTTTGTGGTTGTGTGTGTGTGTGTGGGTGGAGGGTAGTTACAGTCCAAGGCAAGGGTAGCTGTAACCATAAGGATAAAAGAAAAGTGACTGACTTTTTAAAATTCATTTTTTGCTTTTTTTCCATTATAGTTTATTACAAGATATTGAATCTAGTTCCCTGTGCTATACAGTAAATCCTTGTTTTTAATTTTATTTATGGTAATGTGCAGTTTAATCCCATACTCCCAATTTATCCCTCTCCGCCTTCCCCTTTGGTAACCATAAGTTTGTTTTCTTTCTTTTTAATCTTTTTTTAATTAATTTTTATTGGCGTATAGTTGCTTTACAATGTTGTGTTAGTTTCTGCTGTACAGCAAAGTGAATCAGCTATACGTATACATATATCTCCTCTTTTTTGGATTTCCTTCCCATCTGGGTCACCACAGAGCACTGGGTAGAGCTCCCTGTGCTACACAGTAGGATCTCATTAGTTATCTATTTTACACACAGTGCTGTATCTATGTCAATCCCAATCTCCCAATTCATCCCACCCCCCATAAGTTTGTTTTCTATGTTTGTGAGTCTGTTTCTGTTTTGTAAATAAGTCCATTTGTACTATTTTTTAGATTCCACATATAAGTGATATGATATTTGTCTTTGTCTGACTTACTTCATTTAATATGATAATCTCTAGGTCCATCCATGTTGCTGCAAATGGCATTATTTCACTCTTTTCCATTGTGTGTGTGTGTATATCTATATCTATATCTATATCTATCTATCTATCTATCTATCATCTATCACATCTTCTTTACCCATTCATCTGTTGATGGACACTAAGTTTGCTTCCATGTCTCGGCCATTGTAAATAGTGCCGTTATGAACATTGGGGCGCATGTATCTTTTCAAATTAGAGCTTTTGTCTTTTCTGGATATATGCCTAGGAGTGGGATTGCTGGATCATATGGTAACTCTATTCTTAGTTTTTAAAGGAACCTCCATACTGTTTTTCACAGTGGCTGCACCAATTTACATTTCCACCAACAGTGTAGGAGGGCTCCCTTTTCTCCACACCCCCTCCAGCATTTATTATTTGTAGACTTTTTGATGATGCCATTCTGACTGGTGTGAGGTAATACCTCATTGTAGTTTTATGTGCATTCTCTAATAATTAGTGATGTTGAGCATATGAGTTTTGGCCATCTGTATGTCTTCTTTGGAGAAATGTCTGTTTAGGTCTTCTGCCCATTTTTTGATTGGGTTGTTTGGTTTTTTGTTACTGAGTTGTATGAGCTATTTGTATATTTTGGAAATAAAGCCCTTGTTGGTCACATCATTTGCGAATATTTTCTCCTGGTCCGTAGGTTGTCTTTTCATTTTGTTTATGGTTTCCTTTGCTGTGAAAAAGCTTATAAGTTTGATTAGGTCCCATTTGTTTATTTTTGCCTTTATTTCTATTGCCGTGGGAGACTGACCTAAGAAAACATTGCTATGATTTATGTCAGAGAATGTTTTGCCTATGTTCTCTTCTAGGAGTTTTATGGTGTCATATCTTATATTTAAGTTTTTAAGCCATTCTGAGTTTATTTTTGTATATGGTGTGAGGGAGTGTCCTAACTTCATTGATTTACATGTGGCTGTCCAGCTTTTCCAACACCACTTGCTGAAGAGACTGTCTTTTCTCCATTGTATATTCTTGCCTCCTTTGTCGAAGATTAATTGACCATAGGTGTGGAAAAGTGATTGACTTTTTGCTCTTGCCTCTCCCACACCTTTGCATTGGACGGTCATTGCTTGTCCTTCGCTGCAGAACTGCAGATGCAGTGGCTCAGACCGCTGGTCAGGGTGTCTCTGGGGATGAATTCAGGGCAGCATAAAGCCCTGCCAGTGTCAAGAGTTGATAAACTGGGGGAACAACTGTTTTTGAGTAATCCCTCACTCCTCCACCCTTTGTCCTCCAAACCCCCAGGCTGGCCTTTCCAATCAGTAGAGGCAGCTTCCTTTCAACACAGGGTGGAAAGTGAAAGCAAGAACCCAAGGAGTTTTGGGGCCAAATGCCAACAAGCAGGAGTGATGACCTGTGACTGCGTGATGCCTGGGGTACTCCACTCGAGATCTGAGTCTCTGTCCTCTCCTTGAACTTAACAGGCTAGCAGACACTGAGTGGCCTTCTGTCCTTCCCCCAAAGTCAGTGTAGGACAGAGCAGCCAATACCCCCAGGGAATATGGGCTAACAAGCCAAAATGTTGAGATACTCAAAGAGTAAAATTAAACCAAAAGAAAAATAAAATCACAACATGTAAGATCAGAAACAGCAGGACAGAAGCAGAAATATTCATTAGTACAGATGGGCCAAGAATTTCAAATCAGTTCTATAAATACACAGAAGAGATATTAGCAGTGTAAAACAAAAACAAGAAGAAATTTGAAAGAATCAAAGGAAAAAGATAATAATTGAAATAAAGAAAACAATAATTGAGATATATAACAGATAAAAATAGATTAATTAGTCAGAATATCATATTGAGATGTGAGTCCAAGAAGGACTCATTGAAGAATGAGGAGATAAAAAATAAAAGTTAAGAAATAAGGAGGAAAGAAGTAGAACGCCCACATCCACATAACAAGAATTCAGAAGGAGAAAATGAAACTGAAAAGAAGAATATATTTGAAGAACAATAGATCTACATTCTTCAGATTTAAAAAGGATGAATGACCTCAGATTGAAAGGGCCATAGAGTGGAAAATAAAAGAGAGAAGGGAAAGCCCACATGAGATAATGGATGTCAAAATTTAAAAATGCCAAAGAGAAAATTCTAACAGTGTTAAATTGATATTAGACCTCTCAGTCACAGCATTGGGCACAGAAAACAATGGAGTAATATTTGTTAAGTACTAAAAGAAAATAACTTTGAACCTATAATTTTATATCCAGCCAGCTTGTCTTTCAAATGTGAAAAGACTTAAAAAAAAAGTCTCAGGAAAGGGAACCCTCCTGCACTGTTGGTGGGAATGTAAATTGGTGTAGCCACTATGGAAAACAGTATGGAGGGTACTTAAAAAACCAAAAATAAAGCTACCATATGATCCAGGAATCCCACCCCTGTGCATATATCTAGGAAAAAAGAAAACTCTAATTTGAAAAGACACATGCTCCCTAATGTTCATAGCAGCACTGTTTACAACAGCCAAGACATGGAAACAAACCCAGTACCCATCAACAGACAATTGGTTTAAAAAGATGTGGTATACAACATACAATGGCATATTACTAAGCCATAAGAAAGAATGAAGTATTGCCATTTGCAGCAACATGAATGGACCTAGAGAATATTATACTTAGTGAAGTAAGTCAGACAGAGAAAGATAAATATATTATACCACTTACATGTGGAATCTAAAAAAATAATACAAATGAATCTATATATAAAACAGAAACAGACTCACAGACATAGAAAACAAACTTATGGTTACCAAAGGGGAGAAGGAGGGTAGGACAAATTAGGAGTACGGAATTAACAGATACAAACTACTATACATAAAATAGGTAAGCAACAAGGATTTACTGTATAGCACAGGGAATTATATTCAATAACTTGTAATAACCTATAATGGAATATAACCTGAAAAAACCCCCTGAATCACTATGCAGTATGCCTGAAACTAACACAATATTATAAATCAACTATACTTCAAAAAGAAATTCTCAGGCAACAAGGCTTCAAAATGCTTGCTGTACTAAGAGCCACATTAAAAAATGTCTCTAGGGGGGACTTCCCTGGTGGCGCAGTGGCTGAGAATCCGCCTGACAATGCAGGAGACACGGGTTCGATCCCTGGTCTGGGAAGACCCACATGCTGCAGAGCAACTAAGACCCGTGTGCTACAACTGCTGAGCCTGCACTCTGGAGCCTGCAAACCACAAATACTGAAGCCTGTGTGCCTGGAGCCCGTGCTCCGCAACAGGAGAAGCCACTGCAATAAGCCCACGCACCACAACAAAGAGTAGCCTCCGCTCACCACAACTAGAGAAAGCCCGCACACAACAACGAAGACCCAATGCAGCCAAAACTAAATAAATAAATAAGCATCTGCCTGCCAGTACAGGGCACATGGGTTTGATCCCTGGGCCAGGAAGATCCCACATGCGTGGGGCAACTAAGCCTGTGTGTCACAACTACTGAGCCCACATGCCGCAACTACTGAAGCCCATGGGCTCTGGGGCCCTCGTACAGCAACTACTGAGCCCGCATGCTGCAAATACTGAAGCCCGCACACCTAGAGCCTGTGCTCTGCAACAAGATAAGCCACTGCAATGAGAAGCCTGCACATTGCAGCGAAGAGTAACCCCTGCTAGCCGCAACTACAGAAAAGCCCGCACACAGCAACAAAGACTCAGCACAGCCAAAAAAATAAAAGCTCAGTTCCAGAACATTTCACTCGTGAATTCTATTAGATAATTAAAGATGATATAATATTATCTTTCACAAATTCTTTCATAAAGCCGAGGAGAAAGGAACACTCCTCAACTCATTCTATGAAAACAGACCAATATCTCTTATGAACATACTTGCAAAAATCCTTAACACAACATTATCAAGTAAAATCCAGCAACATATAAATAGTTAGTGCAAGGTTGGTTTAACATCTGAAAATCAATGAAGGTAAATCACCATATTAATAAAATAAATGACAAAAACCGTAATGTCATTTTAGTAGATGTGGAAAAAACATTTGACAAAATCCACCATCCATTAATGATAAAAGCTCTTAAGCTAGGAATAAAAGGGGACTTTCTCAACGTGATAAAGTGTATCTAACTAAAATCTACAGTCAACATATATATACTTAATTAATTTTTTGGTTGTGCTGGGTCTTCGCTGCTGCGCACGGGCTTTCTCTAGTTGTGGCGAGTGGGGGCTGCTCTTCATCATGGTGCGCGGGCTTCTCATTGTGGTGGCTTCTCACGTTGTGGAGCACGGGCTCTAGGCGCGTGGGCTGCAGTACTTGTAGTACACAGGCTCAGTAGTTGTGGCTTGTGCGCTCTAGAGCACAGGCTCAGTAGTTGTGGTGCATGGGCTTAGCTGCTCCACAGCATGTGGGATCTTCCCGGACCAGGGCTCAAACCCGTGTCCCCCGCATTGACAGGCGGATTCTTAACCACTGAGCCACCAAGGAAGTCCCTATAGTCAATATTAAATGTCGTGGTAAAAGACTGAATGTTTCCCTATAAATTCAGGAACAAGGCAAGGATATTTGCTGTTGCCATTTTTTTTTCTTTTTTTTTTTTTTGAGGCTGCACCGGGTGGCATGTGGGATCTTAGTTCCCCAACCAGAGATTGAACCCATGCCCCCTGCAGTGGAAGCACAGAGTCCCAACCACTGGACCTCTAGGGAATTCCCTGTTGCCACTTTTAATCAACATTGTGCTGGAGGTTTTAGTTAGTGTGATAAGGCCAAAAAGTAAAAAATAAAAATGAAGCAATTCACATTGGAAAAGAAGCAAAACTGTCTTTATTCAAAAATGACATGATCCTGCTTATAGAAAATGCTAAGAAATTCACAAAAAAACTACTATTGTTAAGATGATTATACTGCCCCAATTCATCTACAGATTCAAGGCAATCCCTATCAAAATCCCAGCTGTGTTTTTTGCAGAAATTGACAAGCTAATTCTAAAATTAATATGGAAATGCAAAAGATCTAGAATAGCCAAAACAATCTTGAAAGGAAAAAGTTTGGAGGACTCACAATTTCTGATTTCAAAACTTACTACAGAATTACAGTAATCAACACAACATCGTACTGGCATTAAGATGGACATATAGACCAATGAAATAGAATTGAGAGTCCAGAAATTAGCCCTCACACATAAGGTCAATTTAGTTTTGGCAAAGTTTCCAAGGCAATTCAATGGGAAAAAGATATTCTATACAAGTGTTGGCAAGGACGTGGAGAAACTGGATTCCACATACATTCGTGACGGGAGTGTAAAGTGGTGCAGCCACTTTGGAAAACAATTTGGCAGTTCCTTAAAAAATTAAAAATAAGCTTACAAATGAAAACATATGTCCACACAAAGCATTGTACATGAATATTCGTAGCAGCAATACTCACAATAGCCAAAACTAGGAAATAATCCAAATGTCCATTAACAGCTCAATGGATAAACATAATGTGATTTATTCACGCAATGGAACACTACTCAGTGATAAAAAGGAGTAACTACTGATTACTGACACACACTATGACAGAGATGAACCTCAAAAACATTATACTAAGTGAAAGCCACAAGACACAAATGACTGTATATGATATGATCCCATTAACACGAAGTATACAGAAAAGGTAAATCTATACAGATAGAAGTAGATTAGTGGATGCCTGGGCCGGATTTAGGGGTGGGGATTGACTGCAAAAAATCTGGATTGTTGTAATAGTTGCATAACTCTGTAAATCTACTAAACATAATTGAATTATGTATGTACTTATATAATTACAATGGGTGGATTTTAGAGCCTATACATTGAACCTCAGTAAAGCTGTTAAAAAAAAGTATCATAGGTTTAGGGCCCAGAGTATTGGGATAATTTAGGGACATTTTATTATTGTAGCTGGGGGAAAATCTGAGATAGGTTCAAATCTGAGGGCTATATTCAACTATATACCTGTGATAAGCTGAATAATGGCCCCAAAGATATTCAGATACTAATCCCTGATACTTGTGAATATAATTTTATACATATAGCAAAAGGGACTCTGAAGATGTGACTAAGTTAAGGATCTTGAAGTGGGAAGATTATTCTGGATTATCCACGTATGTGGGCCCTACATGTAATCACAAGTACCCTTATAAGAAGGAAGCAGGGGTTGATTTGACTACAGAAGTAAGAGATGTGAAGATGGAAACAAGAGGCTGGAGGAAGGGGTCAGGAGCTAAGGAATGCAGGCATTGCCAAAACCTCTGAAATGCAAGGAAGTAGATTCTCCCCTAGAGCCTCCAGAAGGAACACAGTCCTGCTGATGCCTTGATTTTAGACCAGTAAAACTGATTGCAGATATCTGGACCCTAGACCAGCAAGGGAATACATTTGTGCTGTTTTAAGTCACAAAGTTTGTGGTAATTTATTGTACTGGCTACAGGCAACTAATAAAATATCCAACCTCAAATGTATTTGATTTATATTTTATAAATTTTGAAATTGCTGCAAACACTAAAAACTTTAAAATTTCATATTATAATCTGAATTTTTTTTTAATTGGAAAATTAGGCAGCACAATTCCCCATCAATATGGCAGAACTTACTCAAAACTTACCCGTTTCCTGCATCCCATCCCCACCCAAGAACACCATCAGTGTACCTCCCAATGTCTGGATTCATCTGTCTGAATTATAGCTTGTGCACAGCCTCACAAAACAGCCTCAAAAATGTGCTTTGGCACTGCCAGTGGGGGCCCCTCAGGGTCTCCATATTGAAGAGGAGATTCGCCCTGGAGTACTTCTGGCTGCCTTCCTGGCTCTCCTCCCAATTTCCTGTGGGTAACTGTTTTGACTAGTACATACCCACACCCTTGCCCAAAACTCTGGAGACTGCCTGGTCTGAATCATATTTGTTGAAAATAAACATTTTCCTAATCCACAAATAGTTTTGCATTGCCCTTAGTAGAAAATCCCAAATCCTTAAAGTGGCCCACAGGCTCCTGCCTTTCCCTCCTGCCATCCCACTCCATACTCAGGCCACACCAGCCTTTTCTTAATGTCGTAAATGTTCCCAGCAATTCCCTACCTTGGGCCTTTGCACAAGCCCTTTCCTTTTTATGCAAACTGTTCTGGGATTCCTTTCTGCCTCTCATCTTTCTTGGGTCTCACCTAAGGCAATTTCCTCAGGGAAACCTTCCCTGACCAACCAAAATGAAGTCTAGCTATATTCCCTATACTATAGACTCCTACATATAAGCCCCCATAATACAGCCTCCCACATCCTATGCCATCCCTTCCCAGTGCTTACTGAAGTTTTCAGTTTTGTATTTTTGTGGTTAAGTATTTAATAACTGTTCCCTCGCGAGAGTTCCTCCCTCCGTGAAGACAGCTTCTTGAGAGGCTGTCTGACCCTCATTTGTTGAATCAATACATGAATGAAACGGAACCATTTACAAAGACACTTTTCCCCTCCATCCGCGGCAATATAAAATATGCAGAGAGTCTTACTGTTTTAAACCTTTTTTATTTTAAAATAGGATGTTGGATATATCTTTATAATTTGCCTAACTAAAAGGCCTAGGGCTTAAGTGTTTTTCTAAAAATAAATGAGAAGTTAGTCACCAAAGCTGAAGTCTAGCAGTATAAAGAAACTCTGGCACTTGGAGACCACAGCTCATCCTGGATGGGACTGAAGGTCTGAGTAACCCTCAGACTCTCAGCACAGGGCCAGTGAGACTACGGCTCCCCTTTCCTCAGCAGCCTGCAGCGCTCATGGCCTTTTCTCTGACATGCTGTGACTTCATCTCTATTAATGGATATTTAGGCTCCATCCCAAGTGGTTTGCTGTTTTAAAGCAGAAATGAACACCCTTTTACAATGTTCTTTGTGCATTTATGTGAGGATTTCCACAGTGTAAATTCCTTGAAATAGACTTGCCAGATTATAGGGATAACTTGTTTTAAATTATTGATAGATATTGCTGAATTGGTCTCTAAAAAGGCTTTGCCAGTTTATACTCACCCCAAGTGTATCCTTTTGCCCCCCACACTGGGTATCACTTTGTATTCATTTACAATTTTAAGGTACCAGTGAGGTTAAACTTTTTTGCATATGTTAAACTGCCCTTTGTATTTCCCTTGTGAACTGTTTATTCAAATTCTCTGAGCAGTTGAGATGCAACCCCAAATATAAAAGTAAACTCCTATATTTTATTCTATTACTTGAGTGGGGTTTTTAATGTGTAGATCTTTATCTGACATTTTTTTATGAGCTGGAATTCTACCTTTGTATTTAATATTTATGACTTTTTTTTACAAGTGGGAAGTAAAGTTGTCCTTTTCTTACATATTTGAGATATCATCTTTATCATAGATTAAATCCTATGCACATGTAAGGCTATTTCCGGACTTTCTATTCTGTTCCTTGTGTGACCTTGCATTCATGGCCATATCCACCTCCTCTGCAAGGGCATATGTGACAAACCCGAAGCCTCTGGAGCGCTTGGTGCTTGGATCCCTCATTACCACACAAACTGTGAGCGCTTCCCATCTCTCAGAATGGCTCCTCAGAATGTCATCGGTTGTTTCAAAGCTCAAACCTCCGATGAAGAGCTTCTGCAGCTGTTCGGGCTCTTTGGGAGACCCTGACTTAGACATGACGGCAGTGGAGGGGGGAGACATCAACGATGCTCACTTGGCGGCATCCATGGGCAGAAAGCCGTCAAGTTATTTTAAAACCCACTGACTTTCAATTCTTTTACTTTCAAACTCCTTGAGCATTTTTATTTTAGGCATATCTTTTATTGATAGCATATATTTTCATTAAGTTTTTAAAAACTGTATCTGAAAGTATTTTCTTTCAGCTGGCAAGTCTCTCCCATTCAATTATTGTTATGCAGATAGATTTAGTTGTGTCATCTTTTATAGATTCAGATTGCTTTTTAATACCCCTTCGTTTTCCCTCATTTTGCTTTCTGGTCTGTGTTTTCTTTGTTGTTTCTCCCCAACCCCAACAATTTGAAAAATGTATAATTTTTAGAAATTAATCTTTATCTTTTTACTTATAAATAAATATCCTTAAGCCTGTGTAACTCCAAAGTCACTCCCCTTAGAAACCTAGATACCAACAGAACAAGACAAAAATTAGAGATACTGATGATCTAAACAATACAATTAATAAATTTGATCTATTAGGTATAATAGAACCCTACACCCAACAGAGAACTCACACTCTTTTTGAGCGCCAGAAGAACATTTAAACTGGCCGTGAAAGAAGCTGTAATAAATTTCATAGAATCAATATCATACAGACCATGTCATCTGCCCCTAATGCACTAAAATTAGAATAACAAAAGTCGTGCTTAAAAACATATGCCTCTTGCATTTTGCTGGTTCTGCTGTCCCCTCTGATCTCTTCTGCCTGCCCCTCCCTCATGGATTGCTAGGTGGCTGTGGGAAACTTGAAATTCTTCTCACTCTACACAGCGATTCAGGTTCTCTAGCCTCTCCTTGAAAACTCAAACCAATGTAGCATTGCCCCTGTGGACAGCAATGAGAGCCTGTGGTAAGGAGATTCTGCACAGCTAGGGAGGCCAGGCAAGGCTGGACTGCATGAGAGATGCTGAAATGATATCAACAGAGGAGTAGGAGTTACCTTGGCAAAGAGGAGGAAAGAGTGTGCCAGGGAGAGGAAATAGCAGGTGCAAAGCCCCTGTGGCAGGAAGGAGCAAGGTAAAATACAAGAGATGGAAAGGAGGCCGGCTTGACTAGGCTACTATGAGTCAGGGAGAGGCTGTACAGGTAGGTTGGCACAAGGTCATTTGGGCCTCACTGGCCAGGCTGAGGCTGGCTGCCCTTACTCTAAGAGCAATGAGAAACCATTATGATTGTTTTTGTTTTTAATTTGTTATTGTTAAATATAACACAGATTCAGAAAATCATATAAAGCAAGTGTATCATTTAATGAATTACTGTCAAGTAAACATCACAGGTGGGAGGAAACTAAGGCGACATGATGACCAAATGCAATGTGGGATCCTGGATTGGATCTTGGAAAAGAAAAAATGATGTTAATGGAAAAACTGGTGAAATCGGAATAAAGTCTGTAGTCTAGTTAATGATATTGTACCAAATGTTGGTTTCTTAGTTTGGATGAATGTACCTGTAAAATGTTAACATTAATGGAAGCTGGGTTAAGGATAAATGGGAACTCTCTGTACTAGTTTTGGAGCTTTTCTGTAAACCTAAAATTATCCCCAAAGTTAAAAAAAAATTAAGTTGACAAATACCAAAAACATCCTCAAATCCAGAAAATAATGTAATTTTAAAAAGCTAACCACCTCACATACTTCTGTAATACTTTTCTCCTGCTGTTTTTTGGTTTCATTTGACCATGTCTTCACATAACAATGATTTTGTAATATTTTCTAAAGATAGAATAAAAGTCTTTTCTCCTTCAGACTGTGCTACAAAGCTACAGTAATCAAAAGAGTATGGTACTGGCACGAAAGCAGAGATGTAGATCAATGGAACAAAATAGAGAGCCCAGAAATAAATTCATGCACTTACGGTCAGTTAATCTACAACAAAGGAGGCAAGAATATACAATGGAGAAAAGAGAGTCTCTTCAATAAATTGTGCTGGGAAAACGGGACAGCTACATGTAAAAGAATGAAATTAGAACATTTTCTCACACCACATATAAAAATAAACTCAAAAGGGATTGAAGATCTAAATGTAAGGTCAGAAACCATAAAACTCCTAGAAGAAAACATGGACAGAACACTATTTGACATAAATTGTAGCAATATTTTCTTTTTGGCTCTGTCTCCTAGGATAAAAGAAATAAAAGCAAAAAATAAATGGGACTTAATTAAGCTTAAAATCTTTTGCACAGCAAAGGAAACCATCCACAAAACAAAAAGACAACTTACTGAATGGGAGAAAATATTTACAAATGATATGACTGATAAGGGGTTAATATCCAAAATACATAGGCAGATCATACAACTCAACATCAAAAACAAACAAACAAACAACCCAATTAAAAAATAAGCAGAAGACCTGAACAGACATTTTCCAGCGAAGAAATACAGATGGCCAACAGCCACATGAAAAAATGCACAACATTGTTAATCATCAGGGAACTGCAAATCAAAACCACAATGAGATATCACCTCACACCTCTCAGAACGGCTATCATCAAAAAGACCACAAGTAACAAATGTTGGTAAGGATGTGGAGCAAAGAGAACCCTCGTGCACTAAATGTACAAGTGAAAAGGTAAGTTGGTGCAGCCACTGTGGAAAATGGTACGGAAGTTCCTCAAAAAACTAAAAACAGAACTACCATATGATTCAGCAATTCCACTCTTTGGTATATATGTGAAGAAAATGAAAACATTAATTTGAAAAGACATATGAACTCCCAGTGTTCATACAGCATGTTTACAATGGCCAAGATATGGAAGCAACCTAAGTGTCCAACAATATACATACAGTGGGTGCTTGCTTCGGCAGCACATATACTAAAATTGGAACGATACAGAGATTAGCATGGCCCCTGCACAAGGATGACACGCAAATTCGTGAAGCGTTTCATATTTTTTAGACATTTCTCCAGAGAAGATATACAGATTGCCAACAAACACATGAAAGAATGCTCAACATCATTAATCATTAGAGAAATGCAAATCAAAACTACAACGAGATATCATCTCACACCAGTCAGAATGGCCATCATCAAAAAATCTACAAACAATAAATGCTAGAGAGGGTGTGGAGAAAAGGGAACCCTCTTGCACTGTTGGTGGGAATGTAAATTGATACAGCCACTATGGAGAACAGTATGGAGGTTCCTTAAAAAACTAAAAATAGAACTACCATACGACCCAGCAATCCCACTACTGGGCATATGCCCTGAGAAAACCATAATTAAAAAAGAGTCATGTACCACAATGCTCATTGTAGCTCTACTTACAATAGCCAGGACATGGAAGCAACCTAAGTGTCCATCGACAGATGAATGGATAAAGAAGATGTGGCACATATATACAATGGAATATTACTCAGCCATAAAAAGGAACGAAACTGAGTTATTTGTAGTGAGGTGGATGGACCTAGAGACCGTCATACAGAGTGAAGTAAGTCAGAAAGAGAAAAACAAATACCGTATGCTAATACATATATATGGAATCTAAAAAAAAAAAATGGTCAGAAGAACATAGGAGCAAGACGGGAATAATGATGCAGACCTACTAGAGAATGGACTTGAGGATACGGGGAAGGGAAAGGGTAAGCTGGGACAAAGTGAGAGAGTGACATGGACATATATACACTGCCAAACGTAAAATAGATAGCTAGTGGGAAGCAGCCGCATAGCACGGGGAGATCAGCTCGGTGCTTTGTGACCACCTAGAGAGGTGGGATAGGGAGGGTGGGAGGGAGGGAGATGCAAAAGGGAAGAGATATGGGGACATATGTATATGTATAACTGATTCACTTTGTTATAAAGCAGAAACTGACACACCATTGTAAAGCAATTATACTCTAATAAAGATGTTAAATATATATATATACACAATGGAATACTACTCAGTTCTAAAAAAGAATGAAATTTTGCCATTTGCAACAATATGGATAGACTTGGAGGATCTTATGCTTAGTGAAATAAGTCAGACAGAGAGAGACAAATACTGTATGTTATCACTTATATGTGGAATCTAAAACATAGAGCAAACGAGTGAATATAACAAAAAAGAAACAGACTCACAGATATAGAGATCAAACTAGTGGTTATAAGAGGAGAGGGAAGGGGTAGGTGCAAGATAGGAGTAGGGGATTAAGAGGTACAAACTACTATGTATAAAATAAATAAGCTAAGAGGATAGATTGTACAGCATAAGGAATATAGCCAATATTTTATAATAACTATAAAAGGAGTATAAACTTTAAAAATTGTGAATCACTATGTTGTACACCTGAAACTTATATAATCTTATAAATCAACTATATCTCAATAAAAATAAATAAACGAATTAATTTTTAAAAGGTCTTTTCTTCAAAATAACAGGTAAAACTAAAACCTAGTGTTTAAGGATCGCACTTGGGGGATGTGTTAGGGATGTACACGGCTCAGGTCCCCTCAAGGAAGGACATGTCTCATAAATTTCCTCCCACCTCTGATGGTTATCATGACCTCGACACTTTTGAAGTGTCCTACTCAGGTATTCTGAAGGATGCCCCTCAACTTGGATTTGTCTGTTGTCTTTCTCTTGTTTAGAAAGCAGCTATGAGTTTTTAGAAAGGCACAGAGGTGAAATGCCCTTATAGCGTTGGGAACATGCTAATCAATATGATTTATCACCAGGGATGTTGATCTAGATCACTTGATTAAGGTGGTGTTTGCCAGGTTTTGTCACTGTAAAATTTCCATTTTTCATACTCTGTTCTTTGAAGGTGAGTCTCTGAGTCCAGTCACACACAAGGAGAGGGGAATTAAGTTCCACTTCTTGGAGGGGGCAGTATCTATTAGAATTCTTCTGTAAGGAAGAATTTTCTCTTCTCCTCATTTACTTATTTATTCATTCAATCATTTATTGATATAACTTTAGACTCATGGATATTTATTTTATTTTATGGGTTATAATCCAATACTATTGTGATATATTGTATTACTCAAATTGTTCCAGCTCTGGCCACTGGGAGTTCTTTCATGTTGGCGTCTGTGCTCTTTTGACACTACCCTTCTACTTCCCCTGCTTTTCTTCCTGAGGATTTCCTTGTTTTCTGGCTTTACAAAATCATACAAGCTCATCTTGTATTTTCCCTGCCCTAGTCCTAGAATCAGCCATTTCTCCAAAGAAATCTCCAGGGAAAGTCTGAGGATTGAAAAGAGAAGAGGGCTGAGAAATAAACCAATGTTAAGAAATGGGGGAGGAAGAGAAGCCCCTGAAGGAGACCTAGAAGTAGTGAGTGGAGGAAGAGGCAGGAGTAAACGCGTAGAAGAGCCCAGGGACTTCCCTGGTGGTCCAGCGGTTAAGACTCCCTCCGTGGTCCCAATGCAGGGGGCCTGGGTTCGATCCCTGGTCAGGGAACTAGATCCCACATGCTGCAACTAAGAGCCCGCATGCCACAACTAAAAGATCCCGCATGCTGCAACTAAAGATCCCGCATGCTGCAACTAAAGATCCCGCATGCTGCAACTAAGACCCGGCACAGCCAAATAAATAAAAATAAATTAAAAAAAAAAAAAAAAAAAGAGCAGGCCCAGAGGCAGAGAGTGGGGTTGAGGGAGTTTGGAGAAGGGAGTGATTAATGCCAAAGAGAGGTCAAGTAAGATAAAGCCTGAAGGAGGGGCCTGGAATTTTGCAATCACAGATGGGGTAGGAGCTTGGAGAGCCTGGCTGCTGTGGTTTGGGGTGTGAATGAGGAAGAAGGGGATAAAGACGAGGAGGGTAAATCATCTTCAGGAAACCTGAAGGAAAGAAGGACATCGTACAGACTGATAGAGAGGGGGAGTTGTTGTTTTCTCTGTTTTTATTGGGAGAGACGAACATATTTATATGATGAGATGAAGGAACCAGTGGAGAAGAAACATAGAAATGAAGGAGGAGATGAAAGCTTAGGCTGCCCCAAGGCACAGAGAGGAAAATGGAGCACACAGGAAAACCTCTTTCTCTGAGATAGGAAAAATGCAGGTGGTCATAGGTTTGTAGGTTTGAGGTAGGAATCTGGGAATGAATATTCATGCACACTTTTTTTTTTTTTTCCGTACGCGGGCCTCTCACTGTTGTGGCCTCTCCCGTTGCGGAGCACAGGCTCCGGACGCGCAGGCTCAGCGTCCATGGCTCACGGGCCCAGCCGCCCCGCGGCGTGTGGGATCTTCCCGGACCGGGGCACGAACCCGTGTCCCCTGCATCGGCAGGCGGACTCTCAACCACTGTGCCACCAGGGAAGCCCTTTGCACACTTTTTATGTAAGACGCATTTTTCATTTCTCCTGGGCATATTTCTAGGAGTGAAATTGCTGGGTCATATGGTAGCTCCTATGTTTAACGATTTGAGTAACTGCCTAAATGTTTTCCAAAGCAGCTGTACCATTTTATATTCCCACCAGCAATGTATGAGGGTTCCAGGGTCTCCACATCCTGACGACACTTGTTATTATCTGTCTAGAGGGAGTGAAGTGGTACTTCATTGTGGTTTTGATTTGTATCTCCTTAATGAATAATGTTTTTGATACCTTTTCATGTATGTATTGGCTATTTGTATATCTTCTTTAGGGAAGTATCTATTCAAATCATTTGCCCATTTTTTAATTGGGTTGTCTTTATTGTTGAATTATGAGTTCTTTAAATATTCTGGATACTAGCCTCTTATCACATATATGATTTAAAAATCTTTTCTCTCATCCCATAGGTTGTCTTTTTACTTTCTTGATGGTGTCTTTTGAAGGACAGGAGTTTTTAATTTTCATGAAGTCTAGTTTATCTATTTTTTCTTTGGTTGTTTGTGCTTCTGGTGTTGTATCTAAGAAGTCTTTGCCTAACCCAAGGTCATGAATATTTACTTCTGCATTTTCTTCAAAAAGCTTTATAGTTTTAGTGTTTATATTTAGGCCTATGATCTATTTTGAGTTAACTTTTGTGTATGGTGTAGCAAAGGGGTTCAACTTAATTCTTTTGCATGCAAATATCCAGCTGTCCTAACACCATTTGTTGAAAAGACCATTCTTTCCCTATGGAATGGTCTTGGCACCTTTATTGAAAAATCAGTCAGCCGTAAATACAAGGGTTTATTTCTGGAATCTCAATTCTATTCCACTGATCTATGTCTATCCTTATGCCAGTACCTCATTGTCTTGATTTGTAGTAAGTTTTGAAATCGGGAAGTGTGAATCCTCCAACTTTGCTTTTCGTTTCCAAGACTTGTTTGGCTATTCTGGGTCCCTTGCATTTCCATATGATTTCCTGGATCAGCTTGTCAATTTCTGCAAAAACAGCAGCTGGGATATTGATGGGGAATGTGTTGAATCTGCAGGCCAATTTGGGGTGTATTCGCATCGTAACAGTATTAAGTCTTCCAATTCATGAAAGTGAGATATCTTTCCATTTAATTAAGTCTTTGTTAATTTCTTTCAATGATGTTTTGTAGTTTTCTTTTGTTATACTTCTTTTGTTATATTCTATTTATTTCTAAGTACTTTATTCTTTTTTATACTTTTATAAATGGAATTGTTTTAATTTTTCATTGCTAGTGTTTAGAAATACAATTGATTTTAATACATTGATCTTGTATCCTGTAACCTTCCTGTACCCATTTATTAGTTCTAATAATTTCTTAGTGGATTCCTTAGGATTTTCTATTTACAAGGTCATGTAATCTGCAAAGAGATAGTTTTACTCTTCCTTTCCAATCTGGATAGTTTTATTTTGTTTTCTTGCCTAAGTGCACTAGCTAGAACCTCCAGCACAATGTTAAATAGAAGTCGAGAGTATGGCTGTTGTTTGTAAAGATGTCAATTTTTCTCAAAACAATTTCTCTCACAATTCCAAAAAGCATTAGAGCTCATGTGGATGAATACACAGGTGAGAGTAGCTATAAAAATCTCTGAAGAAAAAGAAATAAGTAAAGATTTTCTCTTCTGCTGTATAAAGCATTTAAAAGGCAACAATAATTAAAACAGAATAGCACTGACAAAAAGATATAAATCTCAGTGGACTAGAGTACAAAGTTCAGACTCTCTCTATAGTATGTATATAAAAACTTACATGAGAAAATCAGTGGCAAAGGGATAGGGTTTTTCAATAAGTATTGGGAAACTTGGATAGCTGCTGGGGAGAGAAGGTTAGATTTTCACCTCAAATCATTCACCAAAATAGTTTCTAGAAGAATTTAAAGAGAATGAAAGAACAAAGAAAAAGCCAAACAATTTAAAAACTAGAAAAACTATGAATGGATATTTATTGGACCTGTGAGTGTGGAAGAACCTAAGCTTGAAACAATGGAAGAAATTCAACGACTTGACTACTTAACTTATGTCAAAACATATTTGCAATAAATATAAAAGACAAAGTGTTATTATTAACATAGAAAGGGTTAATATAAGTGAATAAGTTAAGGTTTCAAAGAAAATGGGCATTGAAAATAGACAATTCAGAAAATAGACAACTCACTAAAAGAGGAAATATAAATGACTAATAACTGAAAAAATGTTCAATCTCATTAGCAATCGAAGAAATGCAAATCAAACAATAAGGAGGTACAACCTTTTGCTTTGAGCAAAGATTTCTAAGATGATATTACTCATCACTGCTTACAGAATGTTGAGATAGCTCTCATGCTAACATTATGAAGTGATTTCCCATTATTAGGCCCATTTTATAACGTGGAAACTGAGACTCTGGGGTTCAGTAATTTGCCCAATCTCATACTGCTAGTAAGTCGTGGCACGAGGATTTGAACCCGGGCTGTGTGACTCTATTATAGTGAAGGGCCTAGAAAACAGATGTGGGAGGGAGGGCGAAGGACAGGAGGAAACGTAGCTTGAAGAGTCAGGCAAATATATTTGAAGTGCCTGTCTGGAAGGGTTATGATATTGCAGAGGGAAGCAATGAGTGGAAATTACACAAAGGACCACTCTTTCAAAGCAAGAACTGTCCCTAACGGACTAGAGAGGCCCAGGGAGGCGGTGAACACATCCAGCCCTGGGGAGGAAGAGGAAGTAGGAGGGTCCTCTCTGTAACCCTCACATCAAACTGCAGTGGGTGGGGATGGGAGGTCTCATCTTCCAGAGGAGAAAACACCTCTAGGTAACCAAGACCTCAGTGTCTTCAGAGTTTCTGCTCTTTTCTCAACTGCAGACAGCTAGCAGAGCCCGCCCTTTCTCCTAGGGCCAAGTGACCTGCAGGGGAGCCCTTCCTGGCCTCACTGCCCTCTTGCAACTGCAATCTCAGGTCAGCAGGAAGCCTGACCTTGCCAAACTATGAGGGCCAGGGCAGGAGGAAGGAGAGCGGGAGTAGCCCATCTGAGTTCTCTTTTGCCTGTTCCTGGAGCCTTGCTACTCCATGGGGGAGGCAGAGGGAGGCGGGAGGGAAGAGGCAGTCTGGTCATGTTGAAGAGCTAAGAAACAGATGAAACAGAACCATTAAAGGACAGTGACAAATATGTTAGCTGTGGTTTGGTAAAGATATCTTCATTTGCAAAGCCCCTGGGGAATCCATTCTCAGGGGCTTCATCCTGACTCTATAATCTTGGGTAAGTCTGTTAACCTTTTTTGTACCTCAATTTCTTCATCTGTAAAATGGGTATGACAACATTTCCCGCTTTATTGACTTCAGACGATGTAGTGCTTAGGTGACCAACAAGCTAGTGTGAGGGCAGAGTACCAGAGGCAGTAGAGTCACTCAGACCTGAGTTCAAGTCCACTATCTGCAATTTTCCAGTTAGAAACTTGGGGAAAATCACCCAAACTTTAGCTGCTTTAGCTTCC
Source organism: Tursiops truncatus (assembly GCF_011762595.2). Taxonomy (NCBI): domain Eukaryota; kingdom Metazoa; phylum Chordata; class Mammalia; order Artiodactyla; family Delphinidae; genus Tursiops; species Tursiops truncatus. The sequence goes on from NC_047047.1 coordinate 27,192,079, forward strand.
TCATCCGTGAAGCTGAGAGTAGCAACAGCACCTGCCTTAAATGGTTGTCTTCAGGGGTAAATGAGATAGTACACATAAAGTAGATGCCAGGACCAGGATTCCACAGCCCACAGGTTTAACCATTACAGTACAGTTGCCTCACAACCATAATGCATATAAAACAACAACATATAGTGTAAAGACTGGAAAGCAATACAACAAATTGTTAACAGTGTTTATTTCTGAACAGTGATATTCTAATCTATTTTCATTTCCTTCTTTATATTTTTCTATATTTTCCAAATAACTTATAATCAGAAAAAAAACTATATATGAATTTCAGATGCTTTGAGATCATTTGTGATGGTTTCCACTGTGTTAAAATCTTTGACAATATTTTCTCATGTCATCTTCTCAGCAACTGTTTCAAGTAGGAATCATCATCCCCATTTTCTAGATCAGGAAAGAAGGCTGAGAGGTTAGAGAGCTGACTTAATCTTCAGGTCTTATTGCTGCTAAGTGGCAGAGAGCCAAGATCCTTAGGCAGATCTGGCTGTCTCCAAAGCTAGGTGCTGTCCACAGGGATGCTGGGCTATGGGGCTCAGTGTGGAGAAATCCTCCACCCCATTTTGATCACAGTTAAGGTGGAAGGTTGTTAGGATTGAGCCTTGGTGCATATGCTCCCATGAGTCTCGGGTGCCCGGTGTACAACCATATTCCTGGTAGGGGACATGGCCCGGAAAGTGGGATTTTGGCATCCTCCTTTCACAGCATAAAAAAGTCAAGAGGTACTGTGGAGAGTCTCCCCAAGAAGAAATAAAGGTTTCCACTGTCAAGGTATCCAATAGAGGAACTAAAAAAAAAAAAAAAGCATAACTACATAGGATTGAGGGAGGGAAGTGGGTGTGAGCTACATCATTATCTATCATAGGAGGAAGACAATAGATAATGGCCAGTCCTGAAAACTCTAGATATAGTTATGTAAGCATTTTATGTAGAAATATGGAGGTAACTACCAGGCCTGAAAACACAAATGGCTTTAAGTGGTTATCCCTGGAATGAGGGGTGGAAAGGGAATTTTTTGCTTTTCATCATAAGCGTTTCTGTCCCATTTGATTTTTTTACTTTATTTTGTTTTTAGCTGTGTGTTACATGTCTTTTTAAAAATACTATTTTTAATACAGGCTCTGAAAGTTAAAAAGAAAAGTACAGACTTTGGGGTCATCTGTGTGGATTCACATCCCACCTCTGCCAGTTACGGATCTTGGGCAGGTTAACCTCCCTAAGCTGCAACTTTACCTTCCTGAAAATAAGGATAAAAACCATACTTACCCCACAGGGTTGTTTTGGGGATAAAATGAGGTAACGCATGTAAAGCACACGGACCAGCATTGACCGAAATTCAGCATCTGTAATTATTAACCATTGTTATCATTATTAATAATAAACCAAGCGTGCAAGTAATACCCAGGGCTTTGCACATAGTAGGCACTTAATGGGTGTAAGTAATTGTTTAAAACCTCCACCAGAGCCTATAATTTCCCCCAACTCGTGACGCATAAGCCCCAGCGGCCCGAGGGAACACTTAAATACTGATGTGGTTACTCATTTGTTCATCACTCTGTTCTCCGCCGCAGTGTCCGCAGAGGGCGAGCCCTGCTCCCTGGACTCCCGCGCCAGGTTCTGGCTGCACACGTGATTCCTCCCGCGCGCGGAGGAGGGAGACAGCGGCAGCTCACCCGCTTTCAGGTCGCTGATGCGGGGCCATCACGTGGCGCAGCGTGAATCACTTCTGGTTTCACGCAGGCATCTTCCCGGGCAGGGGCGGGCTGGAGGAGGGGGAGTGCCGCTCGAGACTGGGGAGCGGCCCTGGTCCGCATCGCTCCCACTGGCCAGCGCCAAGGGGATGGCCATGCCGGGAGGGACGGGGCGGGGCAGTTTTACGGCGACAGCTTTCCGGAGCAGGGACGTCTTGAAGGACGACTTGGGATTGGCCGGGAGACGCGGAGCGGGCATTTCATACCCGGCCGAGGGTGCCGCGCTGCCTGCAGGCGAGGCGGGGTTTCCTGGGGACCAACGCGGGAGCCCCCCCCTACCCCCGCGGAGGCCTTGCGCCCCGCCCACGGTCCTCGCGGCGCTCAGCGACCCTCCAGCTCCAGGCTGGTCTGCAGCAGACGGGGCGAGGGCGTGCGGGCCACCATCCCCAAGCTCTGCCGCACCTCGGCGCGGGTACGGGTTAGGTCGCGAGTCGCGGGACGCCGGCCGCTAGGCGGGGCGGGAGGCGGGGCGCTGACGTCGCGGCGCGGCCGGCAGCCGGGAGGCGGGGAGGCAGCGGCCGGCTCGGCCCAGCCCAGCCCGCAGCTGCGGCGGCCGAGCCTGTGGGCGGCGGCGGCGCTCCGAGCCGGATCCTGACCGCCCTCCGCCGCTGCCCAGTTTCTCACTTGGTCCGGGTGTCCACGCCTGGTTCGGCCAGCCCTCACCCGTCGCCGCTTCCCCCGCCATGGCCCTGGTACGGGGCGCCGAGACGGCGGCTGGGCCCTCCCGCTGGCTACCCACGCACGTCCAGGTGACTGTGCTGCGGGCCCGCGGGCTGCGGGGCAAGAGCTCGGGCGCGGGCAGCACCAGCGACGCGTATACGGTGATCCAGGTGGGCCGTGAGAAGTACAGCACGTCGGTGGTAGAGAAGACGCTGGGATGCCCCGAGTGGCGCGAAGAGTGCTCCTTCGAGCTGCCGCCCGGCGCCCTGGACGGCCTGCTACGGGCGCAGGAGACCGACGCGGGCCCGGCGCCCTGGGCCGCGGGCTCCGCCGCCGCCTGCCAGCTAGTGCTTACCACCATGCACCGCTCGCTCATCGGCGTCGACAAGTTCCTGGGCCAGGCCGTGGTGGCGCTGGACGAGGTCTTCGGCGCAGGCCGCGCCCAGCACACACAGTGAGTGAGGGGCGCGCGGGAGCGGAAACGGTTAAGGGCCTCTTGGGGCGTGGCTGGGGAGACGCAGGACCCCGAACCTCGGCCTGGGCGGTGCGACCTTTTGCCTAGCGCTCAAGGGCATAAACCGACAAGTTGGTTCTTCGCATAACGGAATCTCCTTCCGATCCCCAGATGTGCGCTGGGCTGTGCTTGGCCGCTGGTGTGTCCTTGGAAGGCCGGGGGGAGGTGAGAATGGTGGCCTATTGTTAGGAGTAGATTGTCAAGTAAAGTTAGGAGTGGGATCCAGAGGCTCTTGGACTGTGGGAAACTCAAGAAGGAAAATCTTGTGGCCATTCCCAGGGCCTCCGGGCGTGTTTCACTTTCCTCGAAGGGGAGGGAACTGCCTTCGGGCGCCTGTTCCACACCAGGCCCGCAGGGGAATGGGAAGGCCCTGCCTCGCCCTGTGGGGGAAGGAAGGTGCAGTGTTGTCCTCGAGGAGGGCAGAGGATGAACGGAGACGCCCCACCAAATCTAGAGGCTGCAGAGGGCATCTGCTTCTTGCCTGGTACTGGGATGCCCTCTGTTGCTTAGAGACACCCCCGATTCTTCCCTTCTGTGTCTCTGGTCTGAGAACAGGAGACCCTTTCAGTAAAGGAAGGAAACGCTTTAATCAGGCTTCAAGCATCTTGACTGAGGTGGAGGCAGCACGTGCTTAATGGACAGCAGGAGACAATCTCCCAGTCAGTTAAACCTAGAAGGGCCAGAGGGTTTACCAGTGGGTTTTAAAAAATCATTTATTTTGGCAGCGTTTAACTTTCCCTGTGTTAAGATCAAGGCTTCAGGCTTGGAGCCTCATTTCCTGTTTTGGGCTTGGGCAGGATCCGGAAGCCTGTCCGCAGGGCTGACAACCTGCCCTGGGTCACTCAAGTGTTTAACTGGGGTGACGCCACCCCTAGGCCCATGGGCCCTGGATGGGGAGGGTAAGGGGTTGGTGACAGTTGCTGGAAAGGTTTACCCAAGTGGAATGGCATCCAACTGAGTAAATCTGGGAAGGCTTGCTGGAGAAGGATGAGCCTGGTACAAACCCAAATGAAAGCAGGATTTGGATAGAAAAGGATCTGACCTTGAACATTTCAAAAATGTGGGTAGAGAAGGCCTTCATGGCTCTTTGCAGCCTGGGGTGGGAAAGGGGTTAGCATAGGGCAGGTTTGGGCAGGGCTGTGACTTAGCTCCATCTCCCCCTCCCCTGGCCTTCTCTCCTTCCCTCATGACTTGCTGTTTGGTTGCTGGGTGTGGATCATGTGGTATAGTTTGGCCCTTGTTTTGTTTTTTTCCTCCCCTTTTCTGTCCTTTCCCTCTTGCCTGGCTCAGGGAGCCCAAGGGGGTGGGGGTGAGGCAGAAAGCTCTCCTCTGGCTCTCGTAGCCCTTTCTTCTTCTGAAGAGGCTCCTGTCCCCAAATTCATTCCACCCCTTTCTTTCCCAGTCCTTCAGTCTCCACCTCTCAGCTAATCTGACCCGACTGGTAGATAACACATCTCGGGCTGGGGGTGGGGGGCACTAGAGGGGAGACTAAGGGGCAGACAGAAAAAGTCTCAGCTTGTGGGGAGTGGCTTCTGTGAGGTCAGTGACTTGCACGGGGTGGGGGAGGGGCTTTGATTTTTTCTTCAGTTCCTGCTCTTGCTTTCTTCTTGGCCTCTGGCTCTTCCTTAACTGAGCTGTCTATGTCTGTCGGCCCATGTGCGCCTGTTAGCAGCCAAGGACAGTCCCCTTGATCTGAATGGGAGCCTTATTTACTTTATAGAAGTCATCTTTTCCACCAGGATCTTTCCACACCCACCTGGCTGCCTTTCCTCTGATGCATTGACCTGGGTTATTTATAGAACCTGGAGGGGGCAGGAGGAGGGGGACTTGTAGTGGGCAGCAGGAAAGTCTGTGAAATCAGCCTGATCTTTTAGTTTACTGGACCAAACAGCGTCCCCACTGACAGAGGGTGAGGGCTGCTGACGCCACTCCGGTTTGCACCTTCCACCTCTGGCTCTCATGGCCACCCTTGGTGGCCTTTCCTGGAGCATCTTGGCGTGAGCTGCTAAGATAGTGAGTCTGCACATTTTCCATTGGGGAGAGGACTGGGGTGTGCCCTCCTCAGCTTTGGATAATGGTGGCAGAGAACTCCAGGAGAGCACATCATAGCCGTGTGTTGCCCAGACAGAACTCCATTGGGGAAAGGCAGTCTCACGGTTAAGAGGAGGGGCCTGTGGAGTTGCAGATTCCCTTCCAAACCTGCCACCTTGTGGCCAGTCAAGTAAACTCTTGGTGCCTCAGTTTTCTCATCTGTAAAATGGGGCTAATTTATACCTTGACAGGATTGATGTAATGGATGAAATGCATATGTAATTAGAGCATCTAGTGCAGTTCCTGGATATGCCTGGTGGTCAGTGAACAGCAGTGATGGTGGAGTGAGGTTTTAGTAGCCTGGTAGCTGTGATCTGGGAGATGTCCCCTGTCTCAGAGGAGCCTTTCATGTAATAGGAGGAGGTAATACAGAACTTAGCGTAGTCCTGGAAAGCCCCAGGACTGTGGTGGCAGGGTACTCACAGAAGTATGAGAGCTCCTCATGAAATGAGCTGGCCCTTCACAGCCCTCCACTACTCTCTTTGCTGCCAGAGTCTTGAGAACTGGGGCTAGTCTTGTGAGGCCTCTGCAGTTCTGAAGCCAAACTCAGATCAGCTTGCCAGCTCCGCAGCTGTCCTCCATGGCAGGGCAGCATAGTGTTTAAGAACGTGGAGACTGAGGTTTCACTCCCAGTTCTATCACTTACTAGCAGGCAAGTTACTTAACCCGTTTCCTCGTTTCTGAAAAGGTAACCCATGATAACAATCATAGAGTTGTACAAATTAAATAAGACAGGATCTCTAAAAAACTTTAGTATCATTTTAGACACATAGCAGGTTTTCAAGATATTAGTGTTGGGTTACTCTCAGGGCCCTCATTATGTGAGGGTGGTGATGATGGGGGCTGGGGTTCTAGGTGCCTCAACAGCCCCCAAAGCTCCTTTGTTAGTGGGGTGCTCTTTGAGGTGAGGGATTTCACTGGAGGCTTCCAACTGATTGAAGAGAAAATTGTCAAAACAACATGTAATGTAATACACAAGGAAACTAGTTATAACCGTCTCCCTCAGTAAAGCCCTAGTGGATCATCATGGGTCTCAGAATCCCAAGAGCTGCTTCTTTATTGATTTGGCCATGCTGTGCTGCTTGCAGGATCTTAGTTCGCCAACCAGGGATCAAACCCGGGCCCCTGCAGTGAAAGCGCCGAGTCCTAACCACTGGACCACCTGGGAATTCCCTCTTTAGCTTCTTTAGATGCGTCCTTTCTGATTTTTACTTCACCACCATCCATAGTACTCCCCAGTGCGTGCTCGTGTGGAGTGAAGTGGTCCCTTCTGTAAGTAGCCCCCTTCCTGGGCCTGTTGGATGGATGGCTAGAGTCTGGCCCCTTGGGAAGGCCAAGTCTGTGGGCTCGGTTTGGGTTAAAACGTGACCATGGGCAGGCTGCAAATGTGGCCCCCTAAGAGGCTCTGTCAGCCCTGGTCAGACCTGTCTCATTGATTTTATAAGGGCCTATGGGAGGCCTGTGGCTGAGGATGACTTAGGTTGGAGACCAGAGCTTTCTGCCTGGCTGATGGTGGTGGCCTGAGACCTCCTCGAGGAGGGCGGGCTTGGGGGCAATAGGAGAGGCAGCTGAGGCAAATGCAGCCTGCTGGCCTAAGGTACACCTAAGGTGGGCATGGTCTTTGAGGGCCTCCATCTGTCCCTTAGCCTCCAGATGGCCTGTGTATTGCTGTTGTAGGTAGATGGTGCGTGACCCACAGCCTTATCATGTTTGCAGCTGTGACTGCTCCCCAGGAAGCAGCTGAGGCCGCGAGGGTCCTTGGCTTTGGCTCCTGCTCCAACCCCCGACCTGGCTGCTGGGCAAGTCTGCTTTGGCCGCGGGAAGGGTGTGGCTGCACTTAAAAGCAGCAGTTAGGGCAGAGGCTGCATCTCCCTGAGTTATGGGGCAGTTTTTATCTGGGGTTGCTTGAGCAGCAGTGTCTGGGGAGTGGGGAGTGACTCTGCCGTCAGACTGAGCGGCTTCCCCTTCCCTCTGCATCTGGCCCCATTCTCCCCTCCCTGCAGGCAGCCAGGGACAGGCGCAACTCAGCAGAGCTCCATCCTAGCGACCTTGAGGGCTGTCCCTTTCTTCTGATGGGGGCTGTCTAAACTCTTTTTATTGCTGCCAACCTGGTGCTGTGACGCGCTCTCCAGCGATGCTAAACGGCTGGTCTGGCCTCGTCCAGATGTTTCCCCTGCCTTTCCCACCCTGTGCTGGGACAGATAATTAACACAATGACAGGAGCTCTGTATGCTCTCTGGGAATCAGTACCCTATTTTTTCCTGTGCAGGGCCGACCTCTGCAAAATAGTGTGGTCATGAAGAAGCTTTGCCCTTCCCCACAGCCAAGTAATAAAAATAAGTCCGCGATGTGGGTCCTTTATGCACCTGGCAGTCCTGTTAAGGAAGATTCTGATGGCTTTGCCCTTACTGAGTTGGCCTGTGGGGGTGGTCCTGGGCCCAGGTCTCTCCGCAGTGAGCAGAATAAGCAAGTTCAGCTCCCAGGAAGCAGCGCTACAGAGTTGCCGGGAGGGGCTTTGTCACGGGCCACCTTGACCTTCAGCTGACCCTGGGGGTGGCGAGGAGAAGCACAGCCCTTAATCATGGAATTCTGATGTCAGAACTGGAAGAGTGCTTAGAAGTGTGGAAATTGAGGCTGGGGAGGGAGAGTGACAGGCTCTCAGCTACTCTGCAGTTAGGGAGGGTGGGGCTCTGTGTGGTTTCTCTTAGGCCCTGACAGCCTGAAGAGCTGTCAGATTTGGGATAAGGAAGAGACGGCATTTGGGAAGCTGAGTGCATCCCAAGGTTTCTGTGGAAGTGCCTGAGAGGTTTTAGGGAGAGAGGGACATTTCAGCTGGGAGGGGGAGGGAGCCTTGGGGCTTCCTTGAGACCCGGAAGGACGTCTAATCCACAGGCCTTTCTGCCTGGGCAGAGGACGAGGGAGGCCACTGGTTGGGTGGGAAGTTCAAAGGAGGGGAGGACATGGACACAGCAGCCCGCATGCCCAGAGGGTGCAGTCTTATTAGGAGGACAGACCCCCACATTTGGAGGAGGGGCCATAGCCAGCTGCCGTATTTTGGGGCCTAGCCAGGGAGCACTGGAGATGTTCAGAGCAGACGGAAGCCCTGCGCTCAGCTCTGGTCAGGGAAGGCCTCCCTGAGGAGGAGATGTACACCGGGCCTGTCAGGCTGGCCATCAGAGATCCTGGTCTGCCACCCCACCTTCTCTGAGTTCCCATATGGACGGCGTGTAGCACTCCATTTTGGAGGATTGTCATAGCCTTCTTTGTCTAGCATATCATTTATTAAGCCGTTTTTAGGTGCTGGCACTGTCCTAAGGATTTGACTTACATCAGCTTATAGCAACCCCTTGAGGTGTAGGTACTGTTACTGTGTTTAACGAGTGAAGAAACTGAGGCACATAGAGGTGAAGTGACTTTTTGTTTTAAAGATTGTTTTCTTTTGATGTGGACCATTTTTAAAGTCTTTATTGAATTTGTTACAATATTGCTTCTGTGTTATGTTTTGGTTTCTTGGCCGCAGGGCATGTGGGATCTTAGCTCCTCGACCAGGGATCGAACCCGCACCCCCTTCGTTGGAAGGCAGAGTCTTATCCACTGGACCACCAGGGAAGCCCTAAAGTGGCTTTTCTAAAGGCACACAGTACATGGCAGTCAGGATTTGTACCGAGACAGCCGGGCTCCTGATTCTGTGCTCTTCGCCACCATGCTGTAACACCCATCTTGGTCCTCTCCCATGTCTCCCAGGGTTCAGCTTTGCATGGAAGTTGGTGCTCAGCAGCTGCCCTCCTTAGGGTTCCTCTCTCCTCCCCAAAGCCCATGTCTTTGGTTAGGCTTGGGGGCTCTGGAAGCATGACCTGCTTCTCCTGTGTGAGGCCTTGGCTGGTAGGGGTAAGTGCATTTAGTCTGCAGCTCCGTGTCTGGTTATATCTTTCTCAGGGGATGGGGGTGTTGCCTGGTGCATTGGGAAAGAGGGTATCACTGCCACTAGACTGTCTCACAGGAGCCGGGGGAGGCCTGGAAAGCTCTGCCTTGGCCCCGGGCACCGCCCCCCCCCCACCCCCCGGGAGGTTTGCTCCCATTGGCTTGTGCAGTAGAGCTGGGCTTGGGATCATCAACAGATATAAGACTTCCTGACCTTTCCCAAGAAATCACATGCTTGTTTTACTGTGACAGAACGCTCTGAGCCATCCATTCCTCCTCCTACAGTCATGCAGTCGTTTGCTTTTTTTTTTTCCCCCTTTCTTTTGTTCAACATCTAGGAAGCAATTACTGGGCAACCACTGTGCCTAGGTCAGGGCTTTGGAGGAAACATGAGAAAGAAAATATAAAGCCCTTTCCCTAGAAGGGCAAAAATATGTTTGAGACAAGACTTAACACAGGAAGGATAATTAACCAACAAAGCAGCATATACAAAATATGAGAGAAGGAAAGGGTCAGAAGAAGGACCAACTCACCAGGGTTGGAGTGATCAGGGTGGGCTGCCTATAGGAGGCTGGACCTTGAATGACAGGTGGGGCGTGGTGGTGGCTGGGTGAGTTTCTGGGAGGGAGACCCAGAAGGGAGGGAAGGAAGGGAAGGTGGGTGTGGTGGGGCTGAGCCAAGAGAGGGAGTGGAGGGGAGCCAAGCTTAGTTTCCTATGTGCCTCTCTCAGCAAAACAACCTGGCTTTCTTTACTTCTTATTTCTTTTTGAGTAGTTTACCTGGTTCAAAATTCTAAAGATACATAGGGTTCACAGTGAAAAATCTCCCTTGTCCCGACCTTGAGTCACCCAGCTCCTCTCTTCAGAAGCAGTCAACATTACCAGTTCTTATATGCTTTTAAAAGCCAATGCGTTATAGATTTCTTCTCCCTCTCCCATTGTGTTTGCACAAGTGCAGCCTTCTTCACACACACAGGTCTGTACCTATGATAAGTCTGGCTTCCCCACACAGGGGTATTATTGCTTGTCTCCACCTGTTTCAAGTCTGAACTGAGACCCTGGCAGGAAGACAGCCACTACTTAGTTTTGTCCTCCGTGACTCAAGACCCTGTTTGGGGTGAATATGGGGTTAGGAGCAAACTGGGGAGGGGAGTTTGGTTAAGTAGAATTTCTTCCTTATTCCCTTGTCTCCCCTGGGAGAGGTCATCCTGCTGATTTTCTCCTTTCTCTTGGGCGGGGTCATCACTCTTTGGTCCTGGGCCACCTCGCTCCCAAGGGGCTGATGACAGCCTATAAAAGGCCCTGACAGACAATAAACCCAAATCTTTACGTGTGGGTTGGCCTACTTTTCAGAGTGCTTTCCCAGCACCTCACTTCCTTCTTCCCTGAGGGCAGGGAGGGTGACCCCCATTTTTACTGAGGTCAAGACTGGGGTCTCAGGAGTGGAATGACTGATCCAAGGTCACATGATTCATTAGTGGCAGCCAGATTTCTAACCTCCTGAGCCCAGTGCTTTTTCCCTACATCATGCTTTCAACTATACATACTTCTATTGCTGTGTGGTTAGACTTGGCTCCAAGCAGGCGTGGGTCCCTGGCCTCTGTCCGAGGCAAGCTGACAAAGAGATAAACCTTTGGAGCCTACAGCAGCAGGAGCGATGAGGACTGGCTGAGATGTTTGTGCCCAGGAGGGAGGGAGGCTGGTCCTGGCTGGGCTCTGAGGTTGAGCTGAGCAAGCCATGCCCATGGAGCCAGGGGTAGCTAATGAAATGATGGTTCTGGGCTCCAAGGACTGTCGGTGCCGGCACAGAGCCAGAGTAGGTGATAAGAGGCCTGATAAGAGGCACTGTCCTCTCCTGCAGTTGTGCCTGGCTTGCAGTTTTACCGTCGATACCAAATCAAAGGCAGGATGAGGTTGTGAGTGTTGGGAGCCATCAAGGATTGGCCTGCGGCCCACACGTCTCCTCTCTGATCGTGTGTGAGGAGGACTGCCTGAGTGGGGGATTTGGAGAGGAGGGAAGGCATCTAGATGGAGGAGCCTCTGGGGAAAAGGCTTTTCCAGCCGTCTCTTCAAACTCCATGTAATACAGTTTTAGTTGACATTTCTCCCTGCCCCTAACTGGCTTATTTTATCACCCTTCTTTGACAGAGGTGAAGTGGGTGGTTGAAAGCCACTTTGTAAGTCAGATCCAGGACTAGAACCTGGGTCTCCTGTCTTCCAACCCTTGCGTTTTTCCACTATTCCTTTAAAATAATTTTTTTTCCACTTATTTTTGGTACTGAAGCTAAGCTCTGCCAATGCCATCTCATTTATCCAGCAGGTGTTAGAAGGTATTCCATATATCAGGCCCTTTCCCTGGGTTGGGGGGCATAAAAGGTGAGTAACATTTTGTGCAGTCAGTAAGCAGTGAGAGCACAGGTGGAGTGGCTCTGCCTGAGTGCCACTGCAGGGGACGAAGGGGGCACTTGGAGAAGGGCACTCCGGCCCCTCCTACCTTCCCCATTGCTCCTGTCCTAGTTTAGGCAGGTTTTTTTTTTTTTTTTTTTAAATCTCCTCTAGACTGTTAGCATAGCTGCTACAGCATTTTTGTAAGCCAGAATGCCAATTTATTAATTTATGATGAGAAATAACTGCTGAGGCACAAGGAGTTGCCTGGGTCAGCCTGGCCGTGGGACCTGTCCTGGGTTGGCTGGCTCTGTGCTGGTTTCTGCTGCCTTGCCCCTCTGCTGCCCCTTTCCCTGCTGTCCTTTGCTCTTCCTACAGCACAGCAGCCATAGGTTTTATCCTTGTTTCCTACCCTGTAGTGCTCTTCCAGGCCCAGAATAAGGCTATAGCTCTTTAGCATGATGTTTGGGGCAGTCTTCTCTGCTCCAAAGCACCTTTTTACCCATCTTCACCTCTCCAGCCCTGGGCATCTGTGTATTCTTTTCCTCCCACCTGGAATGTCTCTTCACCTGCCTCCTTGCCTCCTGACCCATTGTTCAAGGCCCAGTATAAATGTTACATCTGTCAATGAAAATCATCAATAAGCAACCTATAATAAGAATAGAAAAGAGTTTTCTTTGAGCCAAACTGAGGACTAGCCTGGATGCCCACTTCCCAGATTACTCTGAGAAACTGCTCCAGAGAAGCATGGTTTCCAGCACAGTTTTATATCTTCTCAGAACAAAGAACATTAAATAAGTCAGGGATACTGTACATTTCAAGAAATCACACACACGCACAGAGATCAGCATCATGTACACAGCAAGTCAGCATGACCTTGCACCTGGGAAAGGAGTCTTATCAAAGGAGTACCAGCATTGGTGTCCCAGGAAGATAAGCATTTAATCTTTACTTTTAAAGAATGGACATTCTTTACTTTTGGTCACTGTGTCCTTTTCTCTAATAATTAAAGCAGATGTACAATGTAGGTTTGATAGGCCACAAACAGGCTATTTTAGTTAGCATAAGATTCAAGTTAACTCACAGATAAGCCAGAATGACCTCCCTATATCTCAATATGTGAAAATTTCTTTTATCATGTCCTTCACTACTCCTCCCAAAATTGTCTTCTCTTTAACCTTCCTGTGCATTTTATTTGTGCATTTTTGTGGTGTTAATCACCTTCTTCCTTTATTTATGTAGCTATCTTATTTCCCACCAAGATGTAAGCTTCTCGAGGACACTCCCTTTCTTATTCTGGCAAATACTTGGGAAACGTTTTGAGCCTGGCTGAGGCCTTCTCTGGTTGGTTGGGATTTCAGTGGCGAGTTCCCTGTGCCTCTGAGACTTTGTGAGTGTCAGGATGAGCTGTCAGGATCTCACACGCCACGCCCTGTGCTGAGGCTACTGAGATGAGTAGATAGTTAGCACAAGGCTCAGGGATTCAACCAGGAGCAGGGCTCAGTCATAGGACAGGGAGAAAAAAGCCTGTGTCCTGGCCCAAGGCTACCCGCTGACCTCCGCAGGGATCTAATAGAAAGACCCTGTTAGTCTCAAGTGGGACCAGAAGGGGAGTATAGATGAGTCAATAGGTGTTTCTAACCACCTCCAACAGATGCGGGTGCTTATTATTATTATTTTTTAAATAAATTTATTTATTTTATTTTTGGCTGCGTTGGGTGTTCGTTGCTGTGCGCGGGCTTTCTCTAGTTGCGGCGAGCTGGGGCTACTCTTTGTTGCGGTACGTGGACTTCTCATCGCAGTGGCTTCTCTTGTTGTGGAGCACGGGCTCTAGGCACGCAGGCTTCAGTAGTTGTGGCACATGGGCTCAGTAGTTGTGGCTCACGGGCTCTAGAGCGCAGGCTCAGTAGTTGTGGAGCACGGGCTTAGTTGCTCCGTGGCATGTGGGATCTTCCCGGACCAGGGCTCAAACCCGTGTCCCCTGCATTGGCAGGCGGATTCTTAACCACTGTGCCACCAGGGAAGCCCCACGGGTGCTTTTTAAAAAACATAATCATGATGCTTGTATCACACACACAAAATCAACAGTTCCTTAATAACCATCCAATCAATATCCAGTCCATATTTAAATTCCCTTAATATCAGAACTGTCTCTTCATAGGTGGTTTGTTGAATCAGGATCCAAACAGGGCTCCCTTCCATACTGTGCCTGGCTGTTAAGTCTCCCAGGGTAACAGTTCCCTCTTGTTTCATACCCTTACCTGATGGAGGAGCTGAATCACTTGTCCTTGAGAACATCCCACATTGTAGCTGATGGGTTTCTGCCAAAGCAGAAATTGCGGGGCCTTGGGAGCCTGGGGAAACGGGGACAGGGTGAACAGTCTCTGAAGGCTTCAGGCCTTTTGAGAGCAAATGATTTCATCAATACAGTGTTGCTTGAAGTGGCTGATGGCTGGCTGGCCTGGATTTTAGGAAATTGGGTTAGATTGTTATGTCCATCAGAATGTTATGGACAGATATCTTGGTGTCTTCTCCTAGAGTTTTCCCCAGCATCTACTTTCTGAGTTGCAGTCTCTTCCCCTCTGGAACCCTGCAGCCCCTGTTTGTACTGACTCCCTAGAGAAGCTGGATGGGGAGAGTGAGGCCAGGAAAGGAGAAATGGATCAGTATGTCTTTCCTTCACGTTGGTTCTTCACTTTTCATTCTAGAAGATTCTCCAGCTAGTACACTGGGCAGCACAACTGTCTTCCTAGGGCCTCTTGGCTTCCTTTGTCTTGGGGTGGGGTTCAATTCCTACAACTGTCAGATTTGCAAGCCCCTCATCCCCAGCATGGTGGGAGCTGTTCCCTAGCCTGAGGTAAGACCTGTCTCTGAAGAGGCCAGGGCAGCCACTGCCAGAAGAGAGAAGCTGCAGACCTGGTGGGCTGTAGCCAGAGCAGGTAAGGCTCAGGTGAGCACCAGCCCAGTTACATTGGAGATTGTGGTATTGGGGACATGAGGAAAACAAGCTACAGGAGCAGCCTGCTCCCTGACTAGCAGGTGCACCCAGCTGTTTTTGTTTCTCCGGAGTCACCTTCATTGGCATGCAGGGTGTTTGAGGGTCAGACCGAGCACTGTGGCGTGACGCCCGGGAGCCGCAGGGCCTTTGGCCAGTTCCTCGCCCCTTACCGGCCCCTGCAAGGCCCTCTCATACCCAGTGGGACATGAGGTGCAGTATCTGTCATCTGATTTGGATCTCAGCCTGGGAGCCGTGCGTTGGGGCCAGAAGGGGAAGACATGCACTCAAGTGTGTGTTTTGCAGTGAGCCTTACAGAGGCAGCGCATCCCAAGCAGTGAGAGTGGCACCGCCCAGCTCCTTCTCTGGGAACTACATTCAGCACCTCACATCAAGCCCTCGCCTTAGCTTTGAACTGTATCTGTAAGCATCTGTGCTTTATCTTTATTTATTTTGTGCATCCGTTAGCAAGATGTGTCCTAAGGTAACTGCTTCTTCACTTTATGCCGTTTCAGCTTATGAAAGGTTTCATAGGAATGCTCCACTTTTGGATAGCAGGGGAAACCTGTAACTTTAAAGTTCAAAGTAGTGATGAGTATAAACAATATTTTGCGACATCTGCAGCAACTGTAATGTGGCATGAAAATACCGGTTTCTCTTGGTGACATATTCATAGGTACTGCTGCTATACCACTACTGTTGCAAAAATTCATAATTGAAAGAAATACTAAATTTCAGTTAGAGATTAGGGGAAATAAAGATGTAATTTTTCTCCCGTCTAACACAGACCCCCTGTTTTAGAGAAATCCTTTGGTTGGGCAGGGACATGGGGTTTCTGGGCCCGGTGTGTGGTGTATTGCACTTGCAGAGGGAGGCATTCTAGTGCAGTGGTCAAGGCCGGAGGCCCTGGAGACAGGGAGCCTGGGTTCAAATCCTGGTTCCCTGTGTACTAAAAAGAAGCATCTGACTTAACCCTATGCACTTCTCTCTGCCCTAGTGTTTGCATCTGCTAAAATATATAAGAACTAACACTTGTGTGGCGCTTCCTGTGTGCCAGGCCCTGTTCTGAGTGCTTCACCTGTAATCTATGCAATTGTCAGAGTGGTCTTGTGAGGGGATTGGACACCCATTACCCCCATTTTATAGGCAGGTGTGGAAATGCATAGAGACTGGGTGACCCACTCCAGGTCGCACAGCTGGCGTGTGGTGGGCTGGGGCTTACGCCAGGCAGCCCTGGCTCCAGAGTCCATGCTGGAGCCACTCTGAGGCCTGCTTCCCACACCTGCCTCCTGGGGCTGTTAAGAGGATGACTGGGATCTGATTTGGTGTGTTGAGTGCTTAGTATAGCGCCTGCACACAGTAGGTGCTAAAAGAGAGGTATGGTTGTTAATGGTGATGAGATTAGGGCCATAGTGATGGGCTAGAGTGGGGTCAACACCCGACCTCCATTCAGGAAGTGGGCACTTCCCGAATCTGGTTGGTGTATTCTATCAGGGAAGTTACTGAGATTCTTTGCTCAGGAATGGGGGATGAGGGCTTCAGGGTTAAAGAAGGTGCCCTTTTGGAACTGTCTGTCCCCATGAAGCCTGGCACGTGGCTCCTTCCTCAGGAGGCTCTTTTTGGGGACAGGGGGCACCCTCTTTGCTCTGGGAGCTTCTGGTCTCATGGTTAAGACCTGTGGGTTTGTGATGATAGAAACATTACACAGTTGTTCAGTTGTGAACAGGGACAAACAAGTTCCTAAGTTAATTCATAGATTAATTTGTTAGTTCATTGAAAATATATTTGAGTGACCACTCTTTTAAGTCTGGTGACACACAGATGAGCAGAATAAAGTTCCTGCCTGTAGAGCAGCGGAAGACAGCCATTAAACAGCCGTGTATACATACATCATTTTACTGTGTGGGATACACACACACACACACACACACACACACACCCTGTGTCAGGTAGTATTAATTATGTTAAAGAAATAAACTGGGTAAGGGGCAGCTGTAGTTGGGGTACTCAGGGAAGACTAAGGAGATTCAGATGAACTGAGACCTGATGTGAGTGAGTAAGTGAGTGAACTGTGGCCTGAAGATCTGGGCCTGTGTCTCAGGCAGAGGGAAAAGCAAGAGCAGTGGCCTGGAGATGGGAACACTGAAGGCCAGTGTGGGATGAGAAATGCAGAGAATCAGAAGACCCGGCACCCAAAGGATGAGCCCTTTCCGCCATGCTGAGGAGTGGGGTGTGATGTGCTCCAGTTTCACCTGCCTGCTGGGTGAAGCATGGATGGCAGGGAGGCAGGTGAGCAGGGAACTGTAATGTTCAGCAGGGAGATGTTGGTGGACTGTACTGTAGGGTGACAGTGGTGAGAGGGGTTGAATTCTGGGTATAATTGGTTGGTAGAGCTAAGTTTAGATGTGGGGTGTGAGGGGGAAAAAGAGACAAGGATGGTTCCTGGGTTAGGAGTGTGAAATAAATGATGTGTGGAGGCTTAGGAAGGGGCACCATTATTTGGGTCTTAAGCTGAACTTTGCACTGATAATGTTACCGAACCGAACTCAGGTCTGCTTGCCTGACGTGTAGCAAAGCCAATCTACTGACACTGAGTTGTGGTGAAGGAAAGTACAGTGTTTATTTTCAGGGCACCAAGCAAGGAGAATAGCCAGCTCATGCTCAAAAGACCTGAACTCCCTGATGGCTTTCAGGCAAGGATTTTTAAAGACTGTGCTAGGGGAGAGGGTCATAGGATGCCTGATTAGCTCATGGACCTTCTTCTGGTTAGTTGGTGGTGAGGTAACAGGATGATGTTTTGGGAATCTCAGTCATCAACCTTCTGGTTCCAACCAGTCTGGGGTCTACATGCTTGTGGTCAGCAAGTCATCACCATCCTCTACCAGATTGGGGAGGGGTCTTAGTTTCTGCAGAACATCTCACAGATAGGCATCAGATTGTTATCTACATCCCTTCTGGAGGAACTCCTGAAGTCTTGCAGCTCTGTCGTTCTAATCATTAACTACTTGAGTCTGCTCTTTGGAACTCAGCGAAGGCCTAGGAGACTAAAGCCTTTTTTTCTTCTACAAACAAGAAACAGGGGACACAGAGGGGCTTTTGTGTCCCAGAAGGCCCCGCAGAGTCCTGCTTGGTTTCAGTTTCTCTTTTTCTTTGATACTCCTCAATCCTGAGGGGAGCAGGGGCAGGACAAGGAAGGGAATAAAGTTTTGAATAGAGAGATTAATCATAAACTCAGCAGGTTAACTCAGTTTTAAGGGGACCCATTTCAATAAGAACTGGAGACAGGTCAGGTGTGTGCCTGGGCCTGTGGCTCTCAAGGGCCCAGCACCCCCAGAGTGACAGGAGCCACCCTGGCACTTACATGTGTGTGTTTGACATCTGCCTAGGTCTGCTTCTCAGAGTGTTGAGATTTTTCAGTTATACTATGTGGCAGCTGTTAGCTAGCCCGGCTCTGTTTACTGAGAAATGGGTGGAGTGCTGGGTATGGTGGGCCTGGGAGCCCCACTAGCAGGAATAACTAGGGCCATAATCTTGGTTAACAGGTGAGGCAACTACCTCCTCCCTTTATCCACCCTTTGTCTTCTGCCCCTGCAGAGGGTGGGGGTGGGGCTGGTCCCGCAGGGTAGGAGGCTGAGGGCTCCTAAGTCCACACTGGGCCTGCTGAACTTTGTCAGGCAGAGGGAGCCTGGGGGAGGTACGGCGGCTGAGCAAGGGCCCTTTTAGAGCTTTTCTGTGGTTCTGCATCTGCTGGGGGAGGCTTGACTGCTCTCAGACATGGTTTTAGTGGCCTGGGGACAGGACAAAACCCCGAGGTTCCCTTAGTGACCTTTCAGGGCTCCATCCTCCTGCGATTGTGCCAACCCTTTGAAGGGGGTTCCGGCCTTCATACGCCACCTCCTTGCCTCTTTGGGCCTCTGTGGTGTACCTTTTCCAGCCTCTGTCCTCTCAGGGTGTCTGGAGGCCCAACGTTTGCATTCAGCTTGATGACAAATGCTGTCCGTCGAAGGTTAAGAACGTGAGCTGGGAGTCAGGCAATCTTCATGTTCTAGTTCCGACTGTATCACTTACTAGCTGTTTGACCTTGGGCAAGTCACAAACCTTCTCTGTAACTTAGTTTCCTCACCCACATAGTGGGGATAATGGATCTCGTCTCCTGGACTGTGTGGATAGTAAAAGAGGTACAGAGTTTGGCACACAGTGAGCATGCAGTAAGTCTAGCTCTGCTGATTCTATAGCACCAGTCATTTGTCCTGCCTCTCAGGTGTGGTCCACAGGCCAGCAGCCCTGGCATCCCCTGGAAGCTGGGTAGAAATGGAGCCTCTCAGGCCCATCTGCACCCATTGCATCAGAATCTGCATTTTTACCAGACTCAGCGATCCTTTTGTACTTTGCAGTTTGAGAAGCGCTGTTGTATGTCACTCCTGAAGAGCAGCGTCTGTAGCGGCACATACCTCTTACATGCAAGGAATTTTCCCTTACTTCTCCTTTCCTGATGGAGCATGTCTTGGCTGCAGTCATACCTGGGACAAGTCCCAGATAATGATCATCTTTGTCAAAACCTGTTTCCTGAGCACACGCTTCCTGGGCTTTGGGGAGTTCAGGTGCTCAGACAGTGCAGGGGTTGAGGTGGGTGCCATGTAGGTGGAACAGTTCAGTACCTGCAGTGAAGGATGTGCAGGTTGTTGTTTTACATTCTGTAGGGGCTGAAGAATCTAGGCTTTGAGAGCTGAGTGCGTGTCAGGGAAATTGTACTGGGGCAGAATCACTGTCCTTCTTCCTGTCCTGGTGAGTGCTGTTTCAAAAGCAGCTTTGTGGAATAGAGGCCTTGTTCATTTTAGCACTCTTTATTCATAGAAAGTACTTATTGATGCCTGATCCTCCCCCATGTATGTGTTCCTTTGATAATTTGTCCCGGGTTGGGGGGAGGGGGAGAGAGATGAGGGTTTCTAGGGTCAGTTCTCTCGGAAGAAGTGGGTTCAGTGGACTTTGGAAGGCAAGCCTTGGCTGGGCAGGGGAGAGACGCAGGTTTCTTCTGTGTAACAATTGAGTGTCCTTGATGATATACCCAGGTGGAGGGAAAGTTGGCCTCTGATCCATGAAGTGATGTAGAGCAGGCAGGGGACTGTCCTACTGTGGTTCTCACACTGGGTCTGATGAATTCAGTCACCTGAGGAGGTACTCCCTTCCACCTTGAAATGTAGATTTCTAGGCCTGGCCTTTCTAATTCAGTAGGTTTTAGGTTGTATCTTGGTATGAATAGATAAAAAAGAAATCCCGCACTGATAGCCACCATCTAGATATGTGCTGGGGCCGTGGTCAAATCCTAATTGGTTTTGGCCAGGTCTCAGCCACGGATGGGAGTGACAGGCCTTGGTCCACAAGCTGTTGGTTGTGTGGCCTTGCCGTCACCATCTCAGCCTGTCACACTTCTGGGAGAAGCCCTGCTCCAAGTAGCTGGCAGGGTCCAATGAGTCCTGCCCCTGACTGATAGGGAGACAGATGGCAACAGTGACTGAGGGTCCAGAGGCAGGTCCCAGCCATTCTCAGCCTCACTCTGCTCTGGATGGGGGAATCTCAGAAAATGGTGAGGAAAGTCTTCTTTTCCCTCCTGGCCTCCCTGAAAAGCAAGTCCAGAGAAGAACCCCAAAATCCCTGGGGAAGAGCAGGGGAAGCAGAAGTGACCTTATGGGGAGGGGGTGGGGAAGGGCGGGGCACAAGGATCCTTTGGGCCGAGGACCTGAGCCTCAGCTGGGCTAGTAATGTAATGCATCCTCTTTCATCGAGGGGTCAGAGGGAGAGGCGAGGAGCCTATTCTGTCTCAGCCAACTGAGAGGATAAGATAGGAACGGGAATTTTCTTTTGTCTCTTTTTCCTATTACGACAGTAATATATGGCTCTTATAAAAAATTCAAACAGGACAAAAGTAGGCAATGCGGGAAGTGATAGTTCCTTGCAACCTCACCCCGCAGAGATAACCAGTGTTACTGCTGTGGTGTGTGGAGTGTGACCAGCTGGGGCTCAGGACCCGTGACCCTTATGCCCAAGTGAAGGATGTCTGTGCTTGCGGATTCCCGTCGCTCAGGGCTTGGTGGGCCTGCAGCTGGAGTCCATATACTTCTCTTTGCCCCACCTCCCAGAATCTTTCTGTGCTAAATGAGGCCTGGTCCAGGTTTGGCCAAGGTGACTTGGCCTTGAAAGAGTTAAGGGGTCAGGCCCAAAGTGGACGTTGGGTTGGGAAAGCAGGGGTGTGAGGATGTCGATGCTAGCTGGTTTGTCTTTCTATTAAATGTCTCCTTGTGCCCCCAGACACATCCTCACACGCATCCCGTCAGTCTGTCTCTCAGCTCTCTTCTCCGCTCCCTGCCCCTCCTCCCCCATCTTTCCTCCCTGTGCCTACTCATCACGAGAGTGGCACGTAAACACCCACACACCCTCTGAGCGTAGCCCTCCGCCGTCCCTGCTTGTGCCGCCGTCTGTCCTGACCCAGACTTAGTGGGAGTGGTCTCTCAGGTTTGGGAGGGAAAACCAACAGCCCAGGTTCCCTTCACTTAGGCCATCCAGTGGTCCCCAAGCAGAGGCTGGATGCATAGCCCGCAGTGGACACCTAAGAGGTTAGTCATGGTGGACTCTTCCAAAGGGATGCAATTGGAAGTGTCTCTGGGAAGACCTTTTCTTTTCTTTTTTTTTTTTTTTTAAAGTCACAGCATTTAAACCCACCACCACCACCAAGCCCTTGCAGTGACTTATTTCTGGACATTTGGATGTGCAGGGACTTTCATACAAAAGACCTCCCGCTTAATGTCCGTGAGAAGCTCAAGGAGCTGGTGTTGTGGGGTGAGCGGATCTTAGGTGGGAGATGACCACCACAGCATGGACTGAGACGTGTGGGGTGTGGTACAGTGTGTAGTGTTTGTGTGTGGTGTGGTGTGTGTGTCCTCTGAGGGACTCGGTCGGAGCCCTTCAGTGACCAATCTGACCGCCTCCACCGGGCTTTATTCCACGTTCATGCCTGGTTGGCTGAGTCCAGAATTCTATGCTGGAAGCTTTTCCTTCAGAATTTTGAAGGCATGACTCCAGATGGTGCCCAGTGTTACTGATGAGGACCTGATGCTATTCTAATTCCTGAATGTACAAATCTGTCTCCCCTCTTTGGAAACCTTCAGGGTCTCCTGAATGTACAAACCTGGTGCTCTGAAACCTTGCAGTGATACCTGCTGGCTGGGTCTTTCCTCGTTCACTGTGCTGCCTGCTTGTGGGCCCTTCTGTGCTAGTGCTCATGTCCTTCAGGAGAACTTTCTTGTATTGTTTCTTTCATGATCTCTTGCTCATTGTGTTCTCTGTGTGCTCACTGTGTCTTCTTTTTTTAATTAATAGAGTTTAGTTTTAGTTTTAGGTTTACAGAAAAACAAGTGGAAAGTACAGAGAGCTCCCGTATATATTCCCTCACACCCCCTCCTGCTCTAGTTTCCTCTATTATTAACCTCTTACATTAGTGTGGTACATTTGTTATGAATGATGAGCCAATAGCAATACATTATTATTAATTAGAGTCTCCTTCCTGGCTGCTTGTTCTTGGATAAGTTACTTCACCGCAGAGCTTTGACCTCCTGATCTGTAAAATCCCAGGTTTGTTGTGAGGTGTAAATGGAAGGGAGATGAGCACCCCCGCATTCCTTTGTCACACACGGCAGATGCTTACAGATGAGTGAGTGCTCTTTCCCTTCCCTGGGTCTCTTGCTTAAGGCCCGTTTATGCCTTCTTGTCTGTTCCTCCAGCTTGCAGAGGTGTTCCTGGCAGGGCTTGGGGTGAGTAAATGAGCGGGTGAGGGGTGTGTGTGTGTGTGTGTGTGTGTGTGTGTGTGTGTACATGCACTAGTGTTCCTGGCCCTGGGCCTCTGGGTGAGCTGTTCTTTCCTGGACTCACTGGTGGCTCAGAGCAGAGCTTAGGCTGGGACTAGCCAAAGGAGATGATGTAAATGGGAAAATGTGGGTAGGTGTGTCTGTACCTGGGGCCTGGAGTTGAAAGGGTTCCTCTCAGACCCGGCCTTGCTGCTCTGGGCCTCAGAGTTTCAGATGTAGGGGGCTGGGGCAGGGGAGGTCTCTGAGCTCCAGGGAAGGTGCCGGGTCAGGAGGGTCACTTGGCTGCCCTGCCTGGTAGTGCCGAAGAGCTTCCCCCACGTGGGATGTGGTTTCCTTCATCACGGAAAAGTTGTGGGTAGTTTCTTAGCTGTTCTTGTGGCCTGGAAGGCGGCAGGGCTTATGTGTCAGAGCAGAAGCCTGTGTGGGGAGGCTGTCGTGGCTCCTGAAGCAGAGAGGGGCTCTGAGACGTACCTGTGACCGGAGCCCCGGCACCCCCTTCTCACAGGTGGTACAAGCTGCACTCGAAGGCAGGCAAGAAGGAGAAGGAGCGTGGAGAGATCCAGGTCAGCATCCAGTTCACGCGCAACAACCTCAGCGCCAGCATGTTTGACCTGTCCGTGAAGGACAAGCCTCGGTCCCCCTTCAGTAGGATCAAGGACAAGATGAAGGGCAAGAAGAAGTTTGATCTGGAATCCGCCTCTGCCATCCTCCCAAGCAGCGCCCTGGAGGACCCCGAGCTGGGCAGCCTGAGCAAGATGGGCAAAGCCAAAGGCTTCTTCCTCCGCAACAAGCTGCGGAAGTCTTCCCTGACCCAGTCCAACACCTCGCTAGGTTCGGACAGCACCCTGTCCTCAGCCAGTGGGACCCTGGCCTACCAGGGCCCCGGGGCCGAGCTCCTCACCCGCTCGCCCAGCCGCAGCAGCTGGCTGTCCTCCGAAGGGGGTGAGTGGGGAGGGGGGAGGAGGGGAGGGGGGCAGTGCGGGCTCTCCCCTCAGGTGTAGGGAAGGCCGGGCCGGGCAGCGGGCTTCTAACTCAGCGTGTGCTTCCTTTCCAGGCAGGGACTCGGCACAGTCCCCCAAGTCGCTCACCCATAAAAGGACGTACAGCGATGAGGCCAGCCAGGTGCGAGCCGCTCCTCCCCGGGCCCTTCTTGACCTTCAGGGCCACCTTGACGGGGCCTCCCGCTCCTCTCT
Source organism: Tursiops truncatus (assembly GCF_011762595.2). Classification (NCBI taxonomy): domain Eukaryota; kingdom Metazoa; phylum Chordata; class Mammalia; order Artiodactyla; family Delphinidae; genus Tursiops; species Tursiops truncatus. Next base: position 27,215,492 of record NC_047047.1, read on the forward strand.
CTGCGTCAACGGGAGCCACATTTACACTGAGGAGCCCCAGGGGCCCCTGCGGCACCGCAGCTCCATCTCTGGCCCCCTGCACACTGTCTCCTCCCGGCCCTCTGAGGAGGGGCCGCGCTCTGCGGATGACTCCTGGGGCAGAGGCAGCCGCCGCACCGGCAGCTCAGAGGCGGTGCCTGGACAGGAGGAGCTGAGCTCGCAGGTGCTGGCCGTCGGGGCCCGCTGCTCTGGAGAGGAGGAGGGGGCCTGGCCCTCAGAGGGGAGGCCAGTGCAGGTCGCCACACCTATGGTGGCCTCCTCTGAGGCTGTGGCCGAGAAGGAGGGAGCCCGGAAGGAGGAGCGGAAGCCCCGGATGGGCCTTTTCCACCATCACCACCAGGGGCTGAGTCGGAGCGAGATGGGGCGCCGAGGCTCTCTGGGGGAGAAGGGGGTTCCCACTCTGGGGGCCTCCCCACACCACTCGTCCAGTGGGGAGGAAAAGGCCAAAAGTAGCTGGTTTGGCTTGAGAGAAGCCAAGGAACCAACTCAGAAACCCAGGTACGTCCTTGGCAAGACCAGCTTTGATCCCTGGGGTGGATGCTGGGGTATTTGCACCGAACCCCGGGGCAGGGAGAATGGGGCAGGATGGGACCCTTGGGCAGGCTGCTGGGGCTCTGGCTTTGCATGGTTGAGCGGGGAACCCTGTCTCCCTAAGCCGCGGCTTGTTGTCTGCACGTGGACGCAGGTGAGTTGAAGGGCACGGCGCTCTGGGGGTCCCGTGGGCCTCACTTCCTGAGTTGGCACACCCATCCCCTGCGGGAGGGGGAGGAATAGGACAAAAGCAGGAAAGGCTGTTTGTATGAATTCTTTGCTTCCCAACCTCTACCTCTTGCCCCCTGGCCTCGAGGTCACCAAGCTTTGGCAGGTAGAGAGGTGGGGACCAAGGACTCACCTCAGACTTCCCCCACCCTTTCCAAAGCTAGATGGCTTCACACCAGCCGTCCCAGCTGTCTCTGTGCTCTCTTCTCTCTGAGAGATGGGAGTTGAGTAATTGATGTGTCCACCCCCTCCCCTGTACACTCACCCCCGGTTGCTCCCCGGCCTTGGCCGGAGGCTGTGGGCAGCTCCCCTGAAATCTGTGACCTACCCTGTGTCCTTAGAGACTCCTGGGGCTCTGGCCCTCTCTGGTGTCTCTTGGTCTTGGGGTATGGCAAGTGCTGATGGCGGCTGCTCTGTTTTGAATATGCTGAGTCCCACCTGGGAGAGGAATGCAGGAGTCCTTCAGCCTAGGCCTGGGACAGAGTCCCTAGCCCTCACCCTGGCCCTCTGATCTCCTCCTAAGTTGGAGCCAGCGGAGGCTGCTTCACTATCCAGCAGGGCCCAGGGAGGGGCTCTGGGCTTTGGCCAGGAGCAGGTGTTCCCCCCTGCCAAGGGCCCAGGGCCAGCCCTGGACAGGAGCATCTGTGACAACCCCAGCCAGTGTGGCAAGGGCGGCTGTTACTGTCCTGTCAGCAAGCCTGCCTGTCCCCATCAGTGGCTATGTGGGCCGGAGGCCGGGTGGGAAGAGTGGGCGCAGTGGTAAAGGGCCAGGAGATAGGGCAAAGGGAGGGGCCCTAAACCTCTTCCCCAGCAGAGGGGAGAAGACTCCTGAAGTCCTGGTTCTTTTCTTGCCCTGTGAAATTCTGAGTTTGCTCAGAGGACCGGGGAGAGAAACGCAGGGCCTTTGAGGTTTGAGCCCTGGCCGCCTGGCGGCTCTCCGTACAGCCTCATCGATGGGTGTGTGGGGTGGATCAGTCTCTGGGTGATGTCTCCCCTGCTTAGGAGAGCTTCGGTTCCCTACTGCCCAGCCCTCCTCACCGGAGCCCAGGGGAACTGCTGGCTACCTGCAGCCTAGAGGAAGAAGGGGATGCCCAGGCTGAGCTGGTGGCCCTGTGACAACTCATAGATTGTAGGTGGTGTGGTGGAGGGAGGGGCACAGACCGTGGGCTCAGTGCTGTTGTCCATGGGGTGTCTCTGGGCCTCTTCCAGGGTGGGATGGATGTGGGGGACATTTCTCTGTGAGGCTGTTTCTAGGCGAGTGCCAGGCTTTGGGCTCGAGCTCTGCAGGCCATGACAGTGATGTTGCGGTTGCCGTTGCTGGTGCTTACAGCCTCTGTTTTCCTTGTTTCTCCATGTCTCCTAATGGCCTTTCAGAGGCAAGAGAAGTTGGGTGATGGACGAACATAAGGGAGCTGAGGGTTTTACCCTTCTCGTACTTGAATTCCGAGCTCGTCCTCTGCAGGTTGGAGGGCAGATGGGGCCTCCTGCCCTCCCTGGGACCCATTTGCTTACAGTGGCTGAAGGGGCAGGCTCTGTGGCCTTGCCTCCAGGCAGGGTGGGAGGGACTATTCTTGGGGTGCAGTGACCTGGCCTGCAGAGGTGTGAGACCTGGACATTAAGCCCTGTCAGCATCACGCTGGCCCTGTGTGCCTCGGAGGGAAGGGCTGGCCTGGAAGAAACCACCCTTGGTGCTTGCCCAGAGGTCTTGGGGCCTTTGAGGAGAGAATAAGAGGTGAGCTGACTTGCGGCAGGAAGCCATAAGTTGGACACCTAGAACTGGAGTGACCGAATGTAGCTGCGAGACACCCAAGGGGATCCTGTCCACAGGTCCAGAGGTTTGGGTGCCTCTGCCCCGGGGCTACCATTGCAGATTGCTGGGTGTTCCTCACTAGGCAGGGCAGCGGCGCCCTCTAGTGTTCCCACATTGCACTGAGGCCCCGTGCAGAGGCCAGAAGCAGTATGTGCTGTGCGCAGTATCCAGAGAAAAAACTGTTGCTGTTGGAGAAGGCAGCAGCTGGGAGAGGCCAGGAAGATGGTCCTCCTGTTCCTCCTGACCTGTCCCTCATCTGCCAGGTCCCATGACTGTTGCACTAGCCCCCACCAGCATGTGGGCGGGGGGCTGGGGAATGGCTGGTTGAGGTTTGGGCCACAGATCTCATCCCTGCTCACCAGCCCTGCTGTGAGCCATTCACCCTGAGCTGCAGCACAGGTCACTTTAGTGTGTGTTTAGGACCGTCAAGACCGTGTGTGTTGAAACCATCAGTGCCAAAACGATTGTCTTTGTGTCTGTCCCTTTCTGACCCTTTTAGGGTACGTATAAGCTTTCTGAGAGCAGGTCATCTCAAGCTCCTGTGTTCCCTCCCCTCACACTAACCACAGAACTTTGTGCACAGTAGGAGATCAAGTGTTAGATACAGACATTTTTTTAAATTGGGGGTAAGCATGGCCCAACACAGAGGCAAGTGTATCGTGGTGGCCTTCAGCAGTCTCTGCATCTGCCCCAGCCCCTCACAGGTGGTGAGCAGTGAGGTCCTGATGAGCCTGGAGTGTGCGCTGGCTGCCGAGAGAGCTCGGGGTCTCAGCGGCGTTCGCAGTGGTGTAAACGTGTAACTGTGTTGTATGCCAGTGACTTAGAGTTAGTGTGGCCATAAATCCTGTTTGTGCCTGTTTTCCTGGCATAGTTAGTAGTGCCCCTTTACTCTATTAAAAACATTCTGGTTTGGAAGATAAATTATATGGTCTGCCTACTTAGAGCATGCAAGGCCCCACTGTGTCACCTCACTGTGCCCAGATGAAGGGAGAGGATGTGTCCAGTCATGTTTCCTGGACATCGGGGCACATCTCAGGCAGACACCAGGAGATGGAGCCTTAGGAGGGCTGGCTGAAGGCATTTTGGCTGGGGTGGGTATGCCTGAAAGGCTGGCTTTAGCCTTTTCAGGGAGTGCCTGTGGGAGAGTCTTTGCAGATCCACATGCCACCTCTGGGACCAATGCATGGAAATAACAAGGACACATAGCTCATCTCAGTCTAAGGAAGAGCTGTTCACCAGTGAAACCTGGCCCCTCGCTACAGAGGTGTCCTGGTGTAGTGAGTTACCTAGCAACGGCTGTGTTTAAGAAGAAGGGGGGCTGTTGGAGGGAACAGGTGATTGCTGTATTAAGTGGCAGGTTCATCCAATTGCTCTAAGGTTCTTAAGCCACAGTAAGGCCCTGAAGTTTTATTCTGTCAGGTCAAAGGGGCAGAGACATTTGGACTTCTGATTTCTTTCCCCAACTTTTGGTCCTAAAAGAGAAGATAATTCAGCATATGTTGTAGCCCCTGCTGCTTGGCGGGGGGACAGCAATGTGCTGGGCTAGCATGGTGGGTTCTGTCCTCTGAGCATACCCTGCAAAGATAACCACACATGGGAATGTGTCTCTGATCTGATCTGTGCCAGGTGGAATGGTAGGCAGGGGAATTTTTTTTTTCTTTTGGCTGTGCCGCACAGCTTGTGGGACGGTAGTCCCCTGACCAGGGATTGAACCTGGGCCCTCAGCAGTGAGAGTGTGGAGCCCTAACCACTGGACTGCCAGGGAATTTCCGGGAGGGGACTTTTTAAAGTAAGAACTTTCAGAGTGTGCGCCTGGTGTTGAGCAAGGGTGAGGGAGGCATGGGGACAGGGGGACGTGTTACTGGGTAGGAGGGATGGACAAGAGGCTCTCAGAGGTTGTGCTGGCTCTGGGGAGGCTGCCAGGCCTGGCCCCTGGGGCACACCTTCCTCCAGGGAAAGCCCTTTGCTGGTTCCATACCAACGGGTTTGTGTGCACCTGTGGGTAGCCAGTGCAGGGAGGGTTGCCAGCCGAGCCTGGGGCTCCCAGCCCTTTCCCTGCCCTCTCCTGCCCTGCGGTTCTGACAGTCAGCCAGATTGCTGCAAGACTGTAAGAGTGAGTGGGGCCAGGCTGGGGCTGAGGGGTGTAGAGCTAAGCTTGGTGCTATTTAATGCTGATGGGGCTGCTTCCATCAGACCCCTCTGTCCACTTGTCATACAGGGCACTGGGGAGAGACAGCTCAGAGTCCCCCAGCCCTGTTCCTGGGGGCTGAGTCCTGCCGGCAGGGTTGGGCTGTGTCGGGAGTGGGTGCTCCGATGGTGGGGGTGGGCTGAGGGCAGGGTCTTGACCCACATGGTGGTGGTACGTTGCTCTCCTTGGTCCCCAAGGTAGATATATCTCGATGAAGGGAGAAAAGGGGCCTTTGGAGGTGTTGGGACTCTGGGCTCAGGATCCTCCCTCTTTCGGTGTCTTTACTGTGCCTTGACCGCAGAGGCAGAGCTGTTCTGGGAAGCCCTGGTGGGGTGGGAGAGGATGGGACTTTCTATGCCCGCCCTGGCCGGGAGTTATTGTCGGGCAGAAACAGGATTAGGAGAGTCTCTGGAAGCTAGATTCTTAAGAGAAACCCAGGGGTGGGGACTTGGCTGTGTCTTGCCTGTGAGGCTGGGCTCATAGACTCCAGCCTGTCTGGGTAGCCCACCTGTGCTGCTGGTTGAACTGGACTCCTTCCCATTGCCTGCCCCCGGTGTCTGCGGATGAGCTGGCCCTGCCTCTGCCCAGCTCTGTGTGGGACCTGCTCCGTCTGGCCCCTGGGTTCCCGGAAGAATCCTGGCTCCAGACTTCTGGGCCTCTTTCCATAGGTGCCCCTCCTACCCCAACCATCGTTCCTCGTGGGCTGATTGGTGAGGCCTGGCTTCTGGGACCTCAGGGCTCGCCCCGAGCATTTCCCCGCGGGAAGAAGCAGCTTGAGTGGAGAAGGTGGATGTGTAGGAGTTCTTCAGGATGTTTCCACCTGGGCTGGCAGGGGTCAAGGAATGGGGGTCTTGGGGCTTAGAGGGGGGCTGAAGGTGGGGGTCAAATAGCAGGCAAATCCAGGCCACTGACAGGCCCCTGAAGTCTGGGCTCAGCTGCAAGGAGCCTCAAACCATTGTCAGACTGCTGAAAGCAGGGGTGTTGGGTCCCCCTTTCCCCCTGCACTGTCTTTCTGGACTTCTGTCTATGTCCGGGGGTTGTCCCGGGGAAGCCAAGAGCTCTAATTTTAGAGTCTATTCCTTCCCATTCCCCTCACGTCAGCTGCATGCTGTAGATAAGGTACAAGTGCAGGACATGCCCCCTCCAAGAAGACCCTGGAGGGGACACCTGAAGGCCAGCACGTATCTTGGGGAGTGTGAGTGTATTATCAAGGAGTGGATTTCCCAGGGGGGCCAGGGATCTGTGTGGGGGACCCTGGGAGGCCCCTGGTGACATCCAGAGTTGCTGCTGCTGCCTCTGCTGCCACATCCCAGCCTCTGTCTCCCCAGCAGCGTTGCTTCCAAGGCTGGCCCGTGGGTGCCCTTGGTGAGGGAGGCTGCCTGCCATGTGCCAGGCCAGGTGGATGCCTGACAGCAGACATCCTCAGCAGTGTCTTGTCCTCCTTGGCCGGTTATGGTACCCTTCCCAGAAGCGAAAAGGCCACGTCCTCTCCAGCTGACACCTTGTCCTGCCTGTTAACAGCCCCATCATTACCTCTCATTTGTGCAAGGGTTCAGGAGAACCCAGGCTGTTTCAGGAGTCAGAATGTCGGGCACCGGCTGGGTTCTGTTAGTGCTGGCTTCATCCAGCCAAATACCTGGGCCTTGCTTTTCTCTGGTCTCTTTATCCTGTCCAAGCCAGCTGGTATTTTCTTTCCTCTGTCTCAGTCCATAAAGGGATGTCAGGTGCTTTCTGGTTGGTTCTTCAGGTGTCAGTCTGGCCTCGAGTAGTCGTCAGCATGGGGTAGTAGTTGGGATCACTCCTGTTAAGTGGGATTCTTGCTCCTCGGGGTTGGTGTGAGGACCGGATGAGCTCTGCCTAGAATCTTCATCCTTGGGTGATGCCTCGTCATGTACACATCGGGGTCTTCCCTCCGTCCCCTGGCCCACGTGCCCGAGCCCAGCTCGGGGAGCACGGTGGCACCTCTTCCCCAGGCAGGTGGCGGTCAGGGGTGTGGTGTTCAGCAGGGGCGTTTCCAGTCTTGGTATTAACCAGGAGGCTCACGGTTTTGTCTCCCTCCACAGCCTGGACGTGTCTCCTCAGGTAGAATCTGACCCAGCTGCTCTTCCTCACCACGTCCCCTGCTCCCCCTGTGCTCCGGCCCCCCCACTCCTGCTCCCACCTCTGCTCCTATGCTAAGCACTAACCTTTTTGCAGCCACCTCCCCCGCTGTTGCCGCTGCTGCCGCTGCCACCGCCATCCCTGAAGCCACCCATGGGGATTCTTGGGTCTTACCAACCCGTTCCTCTCCTCCCTGCAGAGCAACCCTTTCTTCGAGGAGCTCGTAGCCGACATAGCACTAAACTCTCCTTCACCTGCTCCCTCTCTCCCCAGTGCCTCGAGGGCCAGCCCCACTCCCCTGGCCTCCCCTGGGAAAGCCCCGCCTGAGTGGGACGACACCTTCAACATCTTTGCTGCCAGCAGGCTGCGTCCAGAGGCCAGGAGTGAGATCCTGGCCCCAGCAGGAGTGGGGCTGGAGGTGACTGGGCAGCAAGACCCAGGCCCTGGGGCCGTGACAGTGAAAGCAGCTGAGCCCCAGGGGGACCCTGGGGGAGGAGAAGGAGGTGGGAGCAGCGTGTGGCTGGAGCCCAGAGTTCCTCTGGACTTGGGACTGGACCTTCAGAGCAGGAGTGTGGTTGACCCGGGGCCCCTCGGGGCGGAAGGGGCCTGCCTGCCCTCCGCGTCAGCCCAGCTGCACCCGAGAGCTTCAGACTCTGAAGCAGACAGGGAGTTGCCCGCCCCAGGAGGGGAAGCAGGGCAGAGTCTGGCAGACAGTGCGACGTCTCTGTTTAGCTCCCCAGAAGTGATCAGTCTGTGGGAGAGGCTGCCTGGCCCAGACAGTGCCCCTGAGGGCCAGGACGAGGAGGCGTCCCGAGATGGCAGCCAGCTTTTCCATGAGCTCGACACAGTTGACGATTCCTGGCCGTGGGATGTGGTCACCGTTTCTCCTGCAGCTGAGGCTTCCTCACCAGTCCTGCGGGGAGAGTCCGATGAGCCGCCCACTCCCCAGATGCAGCCAGAGTCGCCAGAACCTGTGAGCCCCAAGAGGAGTGAGGGGCTTCCCCCACTGGAGCCGGAGTCAGAGCCCGAACCTGAGTGGGTGTCGAACGAGGGGCTGCAGCCCAACACAGCACCGCCCAAGCCACCGCGTCTCCTCATACCCTCAGATTCCCAGGAGAAGGAGGCAGCGGTGGAGGAAGAGAAGGAGAAAGCGGCAGGGGGGCTGGGTAGCAGGGGGTCAGAGATGGGAGGAGAAGATGTCTTCCCAAGTGCGTTGATTGCTGGTCCCCAGGCGGCCGAGGAGGAGGAGGAGGGCGGCGAGAAGCCGGAGTCAGAGTCTGACAGCCACTCTGGAGCCATGCTGGGTGGGCCAGGCCTGGAAGATCTAGCAGAGGATGCCAGCCCTCCTGTGTCTGGGCCCTGCCTACCTCGGCCCACCAGCTGTCCTCAGGGTCCTGCCCCTACACCCTCAAAGACCTTGGCTCTTCAGAGTCAGCAGATCTGGGCGGCTCCAGAGAGAGGAGAAGGCCCTGAGGCTCCTGAGGCCCAGAGCCAGGAACCAGTAGGAGAGGCACATGGGTTCCTGTCAGGCAGCTCTCAGCTTGCTGACTTGTGGGTCTCGGAAGAGGATGCCTTGAACCCCTTCTTGCCTCAGGGGAGCCAAGATCCCCCCAGCCTCCCGTCCACATCCCTTCCAGGGTCCAGGGACCCTTCCGTCCACTGTGGTCCCGAAGAGCTGCCCACCCCCGCAGAACCTGCCTGTCCGCGGCCCCCTCCCCCACCCTGGGCCAGCCGCCACCACGGGGGGCCCAGCCCTCCGTGCTCGCCCCTGCCTGGAGCCTGGCCCCTGACCTCTTCCTCCCCACCCCCCGGGGAGCCAGCCTCCCCCACTGGGAGCTCCCCCCCTCCACTTGGGGAGGACCACGCTGCAGTCACCCCAGCCTCCCCGCTTGCGCTTCTGCCCTTGGAGACACGACCAGCTGAGGAGCCACATCCCAGTGCCAGGTGAGCAGGCGCCCAGAAACCAGTCTCTAGGAGGAAGGGGGGCGCAGAGCAGCTTCAGCTCCTCCAGGGGCCGGTGAGGGGTTCCTTCACCCCAAGGCAGGACGGCAGAAGCTTTGGAGACGTGCGCCTTCCGTGGTACTGTCTCTGAAGCTGCTTCCTCTTGGGACCTTGGACCAGCAGGTGTCCCCATAAGCCGGGGGTTTGGGGGATGATGATGATGAGGTGTAGGGGGTGAGGAATGAGGTGGGGAGAAGTGATATGGGCCAGCAGGGAAAGGGGGATGTGAGCTCGGGTTCTCAGCACAGGAGGGGCTAGGGCAGTGCAGCTTGTCAAATGGCGGCCCTTGGGGGAGCAGACTGTGGAAGGCAGAGAGCCAGAGGGGAGGGACTGGTCCTGAGGTCAGAGAGGAGAGCCAAGATACCTTTAGAGGACAAAAGAAAAGCTAAGATGCTCCCCACATACATGACCCTCAGAAAAATGTTTTTTTCCTGACCCCAGCAGGTGCCTCATCGGTTTGCATTTGTGCCTTTCAGGGGGTGGTCCTGACGTGCTTAGGACTGTGCTGAGTGGACAGAGGATGCCTGTGTGACTGTGGTCACTGTGGCATTGGTCTCTTTTGGAAGAATTATGAGGCCGTGACCTCACCGGGTGGCTGGTGAGGGGTGACCAGAGCTGAGGCCCGGAGAGACAGGTCACTGTGGGGAATGGCGTACGACTTAGACGGGGCAGCAAAGCCCAGAGGGAGTCTAGCACTTCAGGAGACCTGAGTGAAGAAGTGGGGCGTGGGGAGGAGCAGAGGGGCGCAGGCTCCAGCACTGGCCGGCCTCTGGGAGGCCCCCAGCCCACCAACTCATACCTTTGGTCATCCGGATTCACTGAGTGTCGACTGTGTGACAGGCACTGAACAGAGATGAAAGACACGGTTCCCACCGTATTCCCAAGGAGTTCCCAATCCAGAGGGGAAGATAAAAGTGAACCGGGGAAGGGAAACCCCAGGGGGCCTTGCTGATAGGCGAAAAGTGGGTGGGAAGGAGCCTGGGCTGCTCCCGACTGCTGTTCCAGTGGGAGGTGGTGATGCTGATCCCAGAGGTGAGGGAGAGGAGGTGGTTAGGGCTTCCTTGCTCTGATGACAGCATCCTCAGCTGGCCCTGCCACACTCCAGCACCACTTCTAATTATACTCACCACTTTCTGGAAGTTTTATTCTCCTCAGAGTTGGCGTCACATCTGTACTTGGCATGTTCCTTCCATCATGACGTTGATGGGCCAAGTAGAGCTGTCCCCATTTATCAGATGAGGAAATGGAGTCTATGAGAGCTGCAGGGTCCAGGGTCCCTCAGATGTAGTGGGGGGGCAGTCAGACTGAGAGCCCAAGACTCCTGGCCCCCCATTCAGGGGGTTTTTATGCCGCACTGGTATTCCTGCCCTCCCTCAGCACAGCCCAAAGGTGGCATGAGAGCTGCCTTTACATCCTCACCCTTAACATAAACTCCTAGATGGGCAGGAGGGGCTGGGATGTGTTCTTTTCCCTACCGTCTGCTCCCGCCTGGCTCTCTGCCTCTCCTCCCGGGTTGTGACCCTGAACCCACAGCCCTGTCCTGAGTATCAGAGCTGGCTTCTCTGGGTCTGGGTGGGCCTCCCTTCAGTGGTGTTCGGGGGCCTTGGGATAAGCTGTTTTGCTTCCTCCTCCTGAATGGTCCACTTCCTCTGTGAAGTAAGTATAAATTTAGGAGGTCCTCTAGAGGCAGGTTAAGTTGAATTGGAAGCTGATGCTTACAGTTTGGGTACCCGTGACAGGTACAAGGTGCTGGGGGATCCCAGAGGAGAGTCACCTTAGTCAGCGTGGGGGAATCAGGAAGGTTTCCTGGAGGAAGTGGACTTGCACAGCTTTGAAACATGAGTAGGCGTTAGCAGGCCAGCAGGCAGAGGGGCAGTGTTCCAGACAGCAGCAGCTTTGACAAGAACCTAAAGATGAGAGCGAGCACGTCTTCCTCTGGCTGGAGTGAATGAGGGAGTAGGGGGTCAGGAAGAAAGGGCAGGGGCCCGGTTGTGTTAGAGATTGTGTTTTCTTACCTTGATAGGGAGCCACTGGGGAGGTGAGACCCTTGTCCCACACAGAACGGAGGAGTGGTTGGAGGTGGGCAAGATTGCCTCGGAGGAGCTGATTTAGCAGTTGGGTGTGGCTGGAAAAAGGTTTACTCAACGCTGGCTTGGAGAGGGGGGGATAGTGTGAGAGAAGGTGAGAAGGCAGCAGGGCTTGACGTTTGTCAAGGCTGAGGTGGGAGTGGGGGGCGTTCCGAGGGGTTCCTGGGTTTCTGACTAGAGCCGTACGAGGCTAATGGTGCCTGGCGCTCACCATGAGGGAGCGTAGGAAAGGGCAGGCAGGCCGGGGGGGAGTGTGGGTTCCTCTGGAGCCAGCCTGCAACTGTCTGCCTAGGTCTAGAGCTCAGGGGTGAGGTCTGGGCTGAAGATGGAGATCAGAGGTGGAGGGGAGAGGACCCAGGGGCAGACCCTCAGTTGAGCCTGGGAAGGATGTCAGGTGTCAGGAAACCAGACGGAGGTCTTGGGGAAAACCAGGGAGGAGAGCAGTCCAAAGGAAAGAGTGAGTGAGCAGTCCAAGGGTCAGTTCTGCAGAGAGGTCAGTGAGGTGAGAACTGAGGGGTTGGTGGCCTCAGCAGGAACACTTGTGACGGGCCGGTGGGGGCCACTGTCCTAAAGGGTTGAGGAGTCAACGAAAGGTGGGAACTTATAGAGACAGAATGTGGTCCACATGCTCTGGAGAGGCTGGGTGAGAAGGAAGAAGAGGTGGGGATGACTGAGGGTGAGGGCTAGGCGAAGACAAGGCCAAGGGAGGGTTTCTCAGGCCTCTGTAAATGCTGATGGCAAGCAGCTGGTAGAGGTGGGCGAGTGACCAAGCACCCCAGTCTGCTCAGGTCTTCCTTGGCTTTAGCAGCACTGGAAGTCCCACATCCTAGGCATCCCCGGTCCTGGGAAAATTAGGAAACTGGGAGGATTGATCATCCCCCTAGAGAAACGTTACAGTAGAGAAGAGGAGGGAGGGGGGCTGGCTGGAGGGGGTGGCTCTGGCAAAGACTGGGATTAGGTACAGAGAAGTCTGCAGGACGGCCTCTGCTGTCCCTGTGAAGGGGGTGCAGCGGGGAGGGGCAGGTGGTGGAGTGAGGAGAGCAGTGAGGGCAGGGGCGTTGGGGGGCAGTCACCACCAGGTGGTGAGACCTGCTGGCCCCACAGAGAAGGTGGCCCCTCTTTTCCTTGTGCCACCCATCCCTCCCCATAACGCATCTCCTTTCTGTCTTTGCAGTCCCCACCCTGTGAAGCCCCTCAGTGCTGCCCCAGTGGAGGGCAGCCCTGACAGGAAGCAGTCCCGCTCTAGTCTGAGTACAGCCCTGAGCAGCGGGCTGGAGAAGCTCAAGACCGTCACATCTGGCAGCATTCAGCCTGTGGCTCCAGCCCCCCAGGTTGGCCAGACTGTGGACGCCAAGAGGCTGAAGGTGAGGCCCAGCAGGGTGCCTGGGGCGTCAGAGCAGACGTTTGGTGCTGTGAAGAGACGTCAGGTGTCTCGAGGTCAGGGGCCGGGTGCTGGGCAGGGTGGAGCAAGGAGCAGGCCTGGCCCCCCTCACCAGAGCCTTGAAGCCAGTTAGGCTGTCCCTGGCATTGGGACAGAGGCAGCTCCTAGGGCCTGTGTAGGGAAACTGGGGTGCAGGTGGGCCTGAGGCTGTCCTGCTCACTCTTACTCCCTCTGGCCTCAGGACTCTGGTGTGCTGGACCAGTCGGCCAAATACTACCACCTGACCCACGACGAGCTCATCGGTCTGCTCCTGCAGCGGGAGCGGGAGCTGAGCCAGCGCGACGAGCACGTGCAGGAGCTAGAGAGCTACATCGACCGGCTGCTGGTGCGGATCATGGAGACCTCGCCCACACTGCTGCAGATTCCCCCTGCTCCCCCCAAGTAGCCCTCTTCACCCCCATCCCCAGAGGCTTGGCGCAGACCCACTACCCAGTAGGGCTCGCACCCTCCCTCCCTCCCTCCCGCTGAACTCTCACCTGGGTCTGGGTGCAGCCTGTCCTCTGTTGTCACCCCTTGTTCCCGCTCTCTCCTGCCTCAACTGGGGCTGCTGGCAGGGGAGCCCTTTGGACTCCCATTGGCGCCATCAAGTTCTGTGTACAACTTGTGTCTTTGGGAGCCCTGAGTCTTTCCCATCTGCCTATTTTCATACCCCTTAGCTTTGGGGGCTCCAGGGAATTGGAGCAAAGAATTTCGCCCTCAAGAGGGAGCAGGGGTGAGCTGCAATGCGATGTGGTGGTATCTGGGACATACTTTATTACCCGCATTTCTTCCACGGCTAAACCCGTGTCTTCTCCACCTCCCTCCAGCCTCTGGAGGTCTCCTGGTAGTACTGGGGCTGTGGCAGGGACCAAGCGCCCAGTTCTCTGTGAGTTATGGGCAACCAGGGCACCTACTCTTCAGCCTCACGTCCAATTTCCCTGGGAGCAGGGAGCCTGTATGGTCTAGTCTGCCGTGTCCCAAGTCTGACTGCTTTCAGCTGTTTGCCGAGCGAGTGCAGCGTAGATGGCGGGAGATGATGGGGGCCGCTCCCCACCCTCGTCTGCTGACTTTTGCATTGAGTGTCATGTGTGAATGCATGGAGAGCTGGGACAGGAGTGGGGAGAGCCCCTTCTCACCCACCTCCAGGCTTTGGGCTGCTTATGTTTGGGGATCAAGCCTCCAGCTCTGTTCTCATTGCCTGTCCAGATGCCAAAACTGTGCTGCTGCAGGGTTTGAACTTTTGGAAACCAATTAAAATGTGCCTTTTGTGGGTAGGGTCAAAAGCCTCCGGATGTAGACCTCTCCCCCTAGTTGGCGTCCCCCTCCCCTCCTGTTGAGCACATGGGGTTGGATCTTTTGGGGCCCTGGGAATGGGACAGGAGGGTGGGGGCAGCCCTGCTGCATGCTCTGCCCCTCCCCTAGAGTTAATTTCAGCTAAGGTTCCGGCCAGGCTGCTGCTGCTCCCTCAGCATCCCTGCCATCCTCTCCTCCTCCCTCAGCACAAATTGAGGAGGGTCCTAGGATAAAAACTACATTCTGGGAGTGGGAGGTCCCCCTCTGCCTACACTTAGGAAAAGCCTTCCTTGCCCTCCCATTCACCCACTAGCTGCTGACCAGACCGAAAGGGTCTGCTCCATGTCCTTGCCTGGCTTGGCTGCAGTGCACTTTGAAACAAAGTGTCTGTCCTTTGGCCCGGCCCCTGGTTTGCTTGCAGAAAACATGACAGACTTGCCCATGGTATCTGCAGGGAATCTTTGGTGGCTGAGGGTACTCTGCCTTAGCATTGTGCGGTGAGGAGGTGCTGAAGGGGGATGCTTTTGGCCCACCGAGAAGGTGAGAGCTCCTCTGTGACTACCTCTTCTTCATGAGACGGCCTGTGGGGTCACTCGGACAGCCGTGGAAAGGGATGTGCTCTCCGGGTCATGTCTTCCTTCTGCCAGGATGAAGCCGAGGAGTCCCACACATGGGGGAAAGCCCCTGTCATGTTATCTACCTTAAGAATCACTCGTCAGAGCTGAGGAGTGTTCACAGGTGCTCAAGACTTTGATCATGTTTCGGGAGGGTCATTGGGGGTTGGATGGGTGTCTCTTCAGGAGGAAGGGGATCACTCCTCCACTAGGTGTTCCTCTGGGCTCTATTCAGTCTCAGTCCTGATCCTGGTCTTCCACTCGCCCTTGATTATGGGCCTCCAAAATGCCCAGGGCAGGGATGTCTTCAGAAGAGTTTTGAGCTGAAGCCCGGGGTTCTTGTGGCTGTTTTTGCTCCTAGCCATAACTTGGAGGAGAGCTGCAGGTGGGGTGGGCAGGGAGCAGGCACAGTTCTGCTTTGCTGTTTGTCTTCCTAGTTGTAACGCCTGTTTATAAAGAGCTTGTTCTTTATGTTTTGAGCACTTTATGAAGAATAAAAAATTAACATACTGCAGGTGGCTCTGTTGTGTTACTGTTTTGATAAGTGTATGAAGGAGGCTTCCGTGGGGGAGAAAGCAGCCTTAAATCAAGATGATGCGGTTCTCGGATGATAACCGCCCCTGCCCTAACCTCAGGGGCAGCAGCACAGTGTTGCTGAGTGGGCCGGGCTCTGTCTTTTCTCATTCCCGGGAAACCCACATTTACCGAGTGATGTGGGGCATACAGAGGGATTTTAAAAGACGTGATTCCTACTCTCAAGCCACTTAGTCTAGTAGGGAAAGATAAGATACAAATCCAAGATACAAATGGTTTCTTCACGGCCAGCTAGACTTTCTCCAGCTAGGAAAAGTCCATTTCTCGTGGTTCGACATGGAAGAGGAACTGACTGCTACAGATCATGCAGTGTCCAGAAGGCATGAGCCAACCCAGCACTTCACCATAAGCCTAAGGAGATTCACAGTGCGGGCGTGGGGGGAGGGGTGGGGTGGTGGTTAGGTTCCCAAGGTCAAAAACCAAACATTTCTACTGTCCTCTTGGGCAAAACAGGCAGCTGTCCCTCAGTCATTCCCGTGGCCCTTCCCCCCAGTCTGGCTCACTGACCAGATATTTCAGCTAGGAATCTGCTACTCTAATGTGCATGGGTGTTTATTATCCCTGCTAGTGCCTTGCTCTACAATCTGCAGTACTTCCCCTCTTACCTAAAGTCCTTGTAGCTGGTGCTTGTTAAGCACTTCTGAAACCCCCTCCCCCTCCCCCCATCCCAGTTCTCTTCCAGCCCAGGAACTGGGCCCCGGGAGAGATCTCCGGTTGGCCAGAGGAAGTGAAGGCTGCCAAGGCTCTTAAGTCCTTGCTGTTTAACTCATACATCAACAAATACTTGAGTTTCTGCTGTGAGCCCTCTCAGCTAGCACTAAGGACTTAGCAATGAATCCAAAAGTCACAACTCCTGCTCTGTGGACCTCACAGTAGGAAAGGCAGATAGTCAAAACCACAAATAATTATAAATTGCAAGGGCTTGCGAAAGGAAAGTGCTGGCTGCTATAGGAATATGTAGTGGATTTTGCGGAAGCAGGGCGAGGATTGGCAAATGCAATATTTAGGCTGAGACCAGAAAGAGTCAGCATCAGGCTAAGATTAAAAAGTTAAGGTCTTTTGGGCCAATGGCGCGGCAAGCGCCCAGCATGCGCCAGGAACTGAGTTGGAGAGCAAGGGACGAGGGGCAGGGTGGCGACGGAAGGACCTGCATGAAGATTCTGCAGTGCAATTCTTTGTACAAAGTTTTCCAGGATTACCCTATTGCCTGGAGTCCTTGCCCATCTGGTCCAAGGGTCGGACCCACTTCAGTAGGGCTCTTCTGGGCTGCATGCAGCTCCAGGAGCGACGCCCACCGCAGCAACTCAAACTTCTAGGGGCAGGTAACCAGCGAGGGGTCGCTCGATGGCCCCCTATCGAGACCTTAAGAGTCGTACACGCACACTCCTCCCGGACTGCCGACGCCTGCAAAATTAGCGGCGGGAACCGAGACCCGGTCTGAGTCGGTGCAACTCTCCGCAGTCTAGGGTTGTCAAGCTCCGTGACAAGAAAAACTACATTCCCCACAACCCCTTGCGCCTCCGGCTTGCTGCGGTTGCTTACGGCCAATCGGGAGAGGCAGCTGTGGCGGGGGCCGAGGAGGGACATTTTAAAAGGGCCGGAGATTGCGGGCGTCAGTGGCCATGGCGGATACAGCGACTACAGCATCGGCGGCGGCGGCGGCTAGTGCCGCTAACGCCTCGACCGATGCACCGCCTTTCCAGCTGGGCAAACCCCGCTTCCAGCAGGTGAGGACCGGGCTGTGGCTTGAGGGTCGGTGGGTAGCATAGGGAGGGCGAGCAAACTTCTCTCCAAAATCCTCTTTAGCCCTAGGGTCTCCGACCCGCGGCCACCAGGGAGCCTGCAGCTACTGCCTGGGGGAACCTCGGCCACAGCCGCCTTTTTCCCATTGGTCAGCGGTGTGGGCGAGGGCTCCCACCTTGGCTCCCTATTGGCCATCGGCGCCGTCACTCCCCATCCGCCCGTGCTCTCCAGTCCTTCCCGCCCGAGGCTCTCTGTGATTGGCCACTGCCCGCCGCGGCCCGGGATCCGAGCTCCCGGGTCCGAGCCGCTTCTGCAGGGTCTCTTGGGCAGGGCAGCCGTCCGCTTCAGGCGGAAAGTTCGAGTCCGGCCCTGGGTGAGAAGTTGGTGTGGCCCAGATGCCTTCTAACTTATTCCCCAGGTGGTGACCGACAGACATTCTTTCCGAGCTGCCCGCGGAGCCTCTGGGCAGCATCCGTGCCCCGCAGCCCCGCTCCCAGCCCTCCACCCCAAGCAGGGTCCGCGGTGGGGATGGGTGAGGGCCGCGAGCCGAGGGGTACCCGCCGCCCGGCGACCCCTCTCCCCTCCGGCGGGGGATTCACTGACGTAGCGAGTCGGCCGGCTGGTGCCCTGCCGGAGATGGAGCGAGGACGTTCGGGGAGAGCCGGGGTGCGGAGGAAACGCTGTGTCATCCCAGGGGACCGCCGGCCGCTCAGAGGGTCCGCGTCCCCGGGAGCCTGCCCCAACCCCCTACCCCGCTGCGACCTCCACGGAGCGCTCTTCTCTGTCCGACCCGATATGACTCTTCGGGGCACTGTGACAGTCGTCCTTTTCCTTCGGAACCCCAGACAGGGCGTCTCTAACTCGCCCTCGGCCCAGGAGACGGGGATAGGGTCCGCAGCCGGGACGTGCGGCCCGGGCTGGAGGCTGGGAAGGGCCGTTCCCACGCCGCATTCCCGGGTCCCCGCTGCCTCCAGCGATGAGGAAATGGACTTGGTTAGGAAAAGGGGCAAAGAGATTCGGCTGAAGTGAACCAGGCTTGCCGGGGGTGGGGGGCAGTGGAGGCGGACGGAAAGAAGTTTGCAGGAAGAAAGGAAATTGTACAAAGGTCGGTGCAGTGGTTGATTGGTTGGTTGTTTTCATGATGGTGGGAGAGGGACTCGTTCCAGCAAAGTGGTGCACTGAGCTTTGCTGATATTAAGGAGTTGCGCTTATGAGCCTTTTGAGAAAATGTCCCCACTGTTTTTAAACAGGACTTTAATTCCTTTAAAAAATAAACCATCTCAGCATGTAGGTATCTGAGGCGAGACTGGTGTCATCCTGTCAGTGCAGGGTGCCACCTCGAACTGCCTGTCAGGGGTTCCTCTGCCTGGACTTGAGTGACACTTCATTAGCTGACCCCCTTCTCTGCCCTCCACACACATTCTGTTGTACTGGTCCTTCAAGACTCAGGCCGGCCTCCTCCCCTAAACACTTCCTCCCTTCTTCCCCTTACCCCCTGGTGGGCCCAGGTCTCAGACTCCCTCCTGCCTGCCTCTTTGGCCACCCCAAGTGGGATCCTCAAAGGTCAGCCTTTACAACAGTCTGCCCTGTGGTTCTCTGTGTGATTACTTGGTCTCCTCGACACTTGTGAACACCTTTTGAGAGGAGGGGCTGATCTTGCCCTTCCCTTGTCTCCATCCTACCCTGAGGTGGGGCTTGGCACATAGTAATGTGCTGAATAAAGATCTGTGGGTTCATTTTTTCCCAGTACCTGTCCTGGGACATTCAGTCACACAACAGATATTTGAGAACCTCCTAGTGGCTTTAATGACTGAGCCCTTTGCTGTGATCACCGCTGGAGCCATAAATGCACCTTTGAGGCTACTGTTCAGGCAGCCATTGCTGGTACCTCTTTTTGGCACCACTCCTGAGGGCAGCTAGTGTTTGTTGTATTTGCTTTTGAAGCACCTCTCCCCAAGCATAGTGACCTGCATAAAGCACAGTGAGTGTGATATTCATTCATGTTAAGGAACTTCCCTTTCCTCCAGATCTGCTCCTCCACACGATTCCCTGGTTGTGCAAGCAGCCCAACCTGCCACCCAGATGACTCTCAAGACTGGGAGTCACCTGTATACTTGCCTTCCTCTCCTTCACCCTCTAAATGCAACCAGAGGCGCAGGGTTCTCATCTCAGATAGCTCTCAAATCCACTTATCTCCACTGCTGGAATCCTAGACTGAGCCCCCATCATCTATCTCCTGAGCCACTGCAGAAGCCTCCTGACAGGGCTCCCTACTTGCTCTCTGGCCCCCTTCCAATCCCTTCCTCTTCCGCATGGCAGAGTCCCAACAATGCAGGTCTGATCAGGTGACGCCCCACCCTCTCGCCCAACACATATGTTCTTAAACACCTTCCAGTGGCTTCCCCTGCTTCTGAGATAAAGACCTCTGTTTGGAAGGCCCCAAAGGCCTGCATAGCCCACCCCTGCCGGCCTCTTCTTGCTCCAGAGGAAACTCCACGCATCCCCTTGAATCCTGCTTCCCACCACACTGGCTACTTTCAGCCCCTTGAACTCTGAGTGGTTCATAATCCAGGGCTCAGTCCCAGAGCCCAATCCAGGGACACCACTCTCAACCCCCAGCCAGTATCACTGCTTTCTGCAAGACTAGGCAGGATCTTTCCTTACTCCCTGGAGTCCCCCCAGAACCCTTCTTCCTTTCATTCCTCAAGGATCTCCCTGTGAAGGGGGCAGGAGGAGGAGGGCCACTGAGCAGTGTCAGAGGGTGGAGAAAGACAGCTTGCCTCGATGGGCTTTGGTCTGTTACCGTCTTTCTCCCCATAAGATGATAATGCTAGCCAAGCATCGTTCTAACCTTTTTGTGCATTGACCTATTTAATTTTCATAACGACCGTGTGAGACAGGTACAGTTATCCCATGTATTATAGGTGAGAAGACCGGCACACAAACAGATTCAGTTACTTCCTAGGCAGTCTGGCTCCAGAGTCTACGTTTGTCTGTTTATTGTCAACTTTTTTATTATGCAGGCTTTCAAACACGCAAAAGTGGAGGCAATTGACAATGAACTCCTGTGCACCCGTCACTCAGTTTCAACAGTTGCCAGTGTGAGGCCCACCTCATTTCACCTATATGCCCCCACCCCAACCAATGAATTATTTTAAAGCAAAGCCCATTATTTCATTGTACGTGCTGTAGATATCTCTCAAAAGTAAAGACTTTTTTGGTTAGCTTTTCTAAATAAACTTTAAAATTTTTGAAATAATTTTGTGTGTACAGAAGTCAAGTAGCAGAATTCCTGTATAACCTTCACCCAAGTTTCCCCTAATGTCATCATCTCAGATTACCACGGTACATTTGTTAGAACTAAGAAACCAACATTGGAACATTACTATTAACTACACTCCAGACTTTGTTGGATTTCACTATCTTTTACACTAATGTTATCTTTCTGTTCCAGGATCCCACATTCCATTTGGTCGTCATGTTTCCTCAGTCTCCCCTCGGATCTATGACCGTTTCTCAGACTTAACTTGTGTTTGGTGACCCTGACAGTTCTGAGAAGTACTGGTCAGATATTTTATAGAAGGTCCCTCAATTTGGGTTTGTCTAGTGTCTTTCTCATGGTTAGATGGTTATGGGTTTTAGGGGGAGAATGTCACAGAGGTGAAGTGCCTTCTTTTTCACATGGTATCAGAGGGTTTTTTGATTAGTTTTAACATAACCATCATACCACTAACACACCTAAAATAATTATTTCTTAATATCATCAAACCAGTCATTATTTGTCTTAGTCTGTTTGGGGTGCTGTAACAAAATACCATAGATTGAGTAGCATATAAACAACAGAAATTTGTTTCTCACAGTTCTCGAAGCTGGAAGTCCAAGATCAAGGCACTGGCAGATTCACTGTCTGAAGAGAGTCAGCTTTCTTGTTCATAGATAACATCTTCTAGCTGTAACCTCCCATGGCAGAAGGGAGGAGGGATCTTTCTGGGGTCTCTTTTATAAGGGCACTAATCCTAATCATTAGGGTAACCTCATCACTTCCCAAAGACCCCAATTCCTAAAACAGTCACCCTGGAGGTTAGGATTTCAACATATGACTTTGGGGGTAGGGTGGGGACAAGCGTTCAGTCCATTGCACTATTCACATTTCCCTGATTGTCACATCATTTTAAAAATAATTGATCTGTTTCATTCAGGATCCCACAAGGCCCACACATCATATTTGACTGATAGGTTCCTTTCATCTCTTCTGATCTATTGGTTCTTCCCTCTTTCTTTCTTTCTATTTGTTGAAGAAACTGCGTTGTTTGTCCTGTACAATTTCCCTATTCTGAATGTGACTGAAGGTATCTCTGTGGTATAATTTAAGATGTTCCTCTGTCCCCTGTTGTTCCTGTAAACTTCAAGTCCATACTTTTTTTTTTTTTTTTTTTTTTTTTTTTTTGCAGTACGTGGGCCTCTCACCGTTGTGGCCTCTCCCGTTACGGAGCACAGGCTCCGGACGTGCAGGCTCAGCGGCCACCGCTCACGGGCCCAGCCGCTCCGCGGCATGTGGGATCCTCCTGGACCAGGGCACGAACCCACGTCCCCTGCATCGGCAGGCGGACTCTCCCACTGCGCCACCAGGGAAGCCCTCAAGTCCATACTTTTAACCACTGCCCCATATTGCCAGGTGAAGGGAAGATGGCAGGAGTGCCTGAGGGAGCTCTGTGAACTGACTGCTCCCTTTCCTCGTCCTTTTCTGCTCATTTCCTTTCCTGAACCCACTCTTTTCTTCCTACAGGCCTGACACCGTTTTTGGCAATTTGGGGCCCCAGGACAGGAAACAAACACACATGATTCTTCCCATTTGTGATTCAGTCTATCCAGAAATAAGTTTGCTTTATTTTTTTTTTTAAACTTCCCTGTTTCTTCTGAAATCTCACTTATCTGCTATGACGACTGGGGGTATGGGTGTGCTGTGTGTGTCCTGGGTCCAAAATCCACCAAGGCCTACGGTAGCAGAGCAGGTGGGTTGCATAGGGCTCTCTCTGGGGTCCAGGGAGCTTGTGGGCAGGAAAATGCACTCTTCACTTCAAGATGGAGAGGTTTGTGTGGGCTGAGAGTCAGGAGGCAATGGGGAAGCTTCTCATATAGTTTGCCTGAAATAAGTTCTAAAGTGAAAATGCCTTGCAGGTAGTTATACATTTACGTTCTATAGGCTAGAGAGCGACTGTTTTCCAGGGTTGGTCCTGGGGCTTGTTTGTGCTGTGGACACGGTCAACACCTTCCAGTCCAGTGGCTCTCAACCCCTGCTGCACAGGAATCACCTGGGCAGGTTTCTAAACAGACACCGATGCCTGGAGCCCACCCCAGGCCAATAGCATTCGAATCCTTGGGTGTACAGGCTGGATTTTAGAAAACCCAGGTGATTCAGTGTGTAGCCTGGTTGAGGACTACTGAGCTGGTCCAGTCTTTCCGCCTTTGGGCTGCAGGTTCAGTGATTTAGAGGTCTGGGTGCAGGCGGGCTGTCAGTTTCTTCTCAGGCCTTTGCCCACAGCTGCTGCTCCCGAGGCAGCTCTCTGGCTGTGCTCTCCTGGGCCAGGCCCCAGAGTTAGGAAGGCAGCAGGCCTCGAGCCCCTGCTGAGAATTAGCTGACTCACCTTTCTTGTGAAGGGAAACGGAAGGAATTACTTGGCTGACTCATTTTTCCAGTGAAGCAAAAGGGAAGGAAAGACATCCACTGATTATCTGATGGGGTAAAAGTGGGGTCTGAATCTTGGAGGGCAAAAAAAGTCATACATATTAAACTATTGAGAAAGTAATAAAAACTAATTAGGCCGAGAAGGTAGAAACCTTCCCTGCTGTGTCCTGCATCAGGCAGGGAGGACAGACACATAAAGGCAGCTATAAAGAAGAGTGCTTCTGACTAGGGCCTGCTCAGCCCTGAGGTATCCCAGCCACCTCCTTCTTTGGGGAGCCACTCTTTCATACTCACTGAGAATTCACATTCTCCAAGGTCATAGATTGCCAGAAACTTTGCTGTTTAAAATGTATCAGTAGTGTCGACTTAGAAAGAAACAGACACAACGTTGATTCTTTTGTTCTAGTTCTGTGAAAAATGCCACTGGTAGTTTGTTAGGGATTACACTGAATCTGTAGATTGCTTTGGGTAGTAGAGTCATTTTCACAATGTTGATTCTTCCAACCCAAGAACATGGTATATCTCTCCATCTATTTGTATCATCTTTAATTTCTTTCATCAGTGTCTTATAATTTTCTGCATACAGGTCTTTTGTCTCCTTAGGTAGGTTTATTCCTAGATATTTTATTCTTTTTGTTGCAATGGTAAATGGGAGTGTTTTCTTAATTTCACTTTCAGATTTTTCATCATCAGTGTATAGGAATGCCAGAGATTTCTGTGCATTAATTTTGTATCCTGCTACTTTACCAAATTCATTGATTAGCTCTAGTAGTTTTCTGGTAGCATCTTTAGGATTCTCTATGTAGAGTATCATGTCATCTGCAAACAGTGACAGCTTTACTTCTACTTTTCCAACTTGGATTCCTTTTATTTCCTTTTCTTCTCTGA
Organism: Tursiops truncatus; assembly: GCF_011762595.2. Classification (NCBI taxonomy): domain Eukaryota; kingdom Metazoa; phylum Chordata; class Mammalia; order Artiodactyla; family Delphinidae; genus Tursiops; species Tursiops truncatus. The sequence goes on from NC_047047.1 coordinate 27,238,714, forward strand.
TTGCTGTGGCTAAAACTTCCAAAACTATGAGACACAGACCTACTAGAGAATGGACTTGAGGATATGGGGAGGGGGAAGGGTAAGCTGTGACAAAGTGAGAGAGTGGCATAGACATATATACACTACCAAACGTAAAATAGCTAGCTAGTGGGAAGCAGCCGCATAGCACAGGGAGATCAGCTCGGTGCTTTGTGACCACCTAGAGGGGTGGGATAGGGAAGGTGGGAGGGAGGGAGACGCAAGAGGGAAGAGATATGGGAACATATGTTTATGTATAACTGATTCACTTTGTTATAAAGCAGAAACTAACACACCATTGTAAAGCAATTATACTCCAATAAAGATGTAAAAGACAAAAACAAAAACAAACAAAAAACCCCCACAAAAACACAGAACGTAAGAACTGTGAGTTGATTTATTTAGTGTCTTACTGAGGACTATAGTCTGGAAGACACCCTCTCACAGAGCTCTGAGAAACTGCTCTGAAGAGGTAAAGGGGGAGGTCAGCATGTATATGATCTTGGCAAAGGGTACTTGTAATCAAGCACACATCTCAGGAGAAGGTTGCTGCCACGCATGAGGAGCAGATATCTTAGTTAATGGTTTTAGTGCTTTTCTAAGTATGGGAAGACGCAAGAATCCATGTTCATAAAGGATTTGTCCTGAAAATATTTAACTCTGAAGGCCTGTTCTGCCAATTTTCCCAGAGCACAGAGAGCCTCCTTCCTGATCTCCGCCCTGAACTCTGCCCTGAATTCCTTTCAGGGTGTCTTGAAGGTTAGAGACTGCAGTGGCTAATGGTTCAATCCTTGTAGAACCAGGTAACAGTAGGAATGACACATTCCCCTTTTGATTGGTGGGCCTGTGGCACTTTGACTCAGAGAATCAACGCAACTGCAGAGCTTCAAATAAGGAGCTTTAACTTTATAGTTTTCAAAAAAAAAAACAACCCTACGTCTACTTCTCAGTCCAGACCTATGTGGACCCCCTTCCCGACAGCCCTGCTTTGCTTCCAGCCTGTTAATGTACTGCTTCATTTATTTTACTCTACCTTTCCCCAGAATTCTGCACTAACTCAATTTTTTCCCTTTGTTTGACAAAATTGCCTTATAGTTCCTCTACTTTGTGGCCTCCCTCATTTCAGTGAGTCAGTAAGCCTGACTTTTTCCCAGGGTAGTGGGGGAGGTTAGTCTGATTGGGTTAGGACATGTATGCCTAGCATTTCCAACTCAGAACCCCTTTCTTGAATCTCAGGCCTATATGTTTAAGTGTTTGTTGAGAGGTTACATCTGGAAGGCCCTTTAAGTATCACAAGTTTATGTGGCCAATCCAGAACTGTTATCTTCCTCTCCACTAAATCAGTATGCTTCTTGCTTTCCTTATCCTGGTTAATAAGCATTAGTGTCTGACTAGAGATCTAGGCATTACCATGACTGTGTTATTCCTCATTCCCCTAGTCAGTTAACCTTGCTCTACTCCCAGGACCTAGCACAGTCTTAGGCACACAGTAGGTCTTCAATAGCTATTTGGTGAATGACTGAAAAAACCACAGGAGCCTGGTGCAGGTTCTGACCCGAGCCTGCATGCCTTTGAGCTCTTGCTGATACCCTTCTCTGCTAGGTAAACTCATCCATCCACTCATCCCAGCTCCTCTGGGAAGCTTCCTGATTCACTAGGGAGGAATAAACTGTGTCTCCTGTGCCCATAATGATGCCTCATTTAGGCAGGGATTACAGTGTTGGTTTTTTTGTTTGTTTGTTTTTTTAGAAGATGTTGGGCGTGGGAGTTTATTAATTAATTTATTTATTGTTGCTGTGTTGCCTCTTCGTTTCTGTGCGAGGGCTTTCTCTAGTTGTGGCAAGCGGGGGCCATTCTTCATCGCAGTACGCGGGCCTCACTATGGCGGCCTCTCTTGTTGCGGAGCACAGGCTCCAGACGCGCAGGCTCAGTAGTTGTGGCTCACGGGCCTAGCTGCTCTGCGGCATGTGGGATCCTCCCAGACCAGGGCTCGAACCCGTGTCCCCTGCATTGGCAGGCAGATTCTCAACCACTGCGCCACCAGGGAAGCCCTAGGGATCACAGTGTTTTATAGTTATCTGTTTACTTGTTTGTCTCTCTTGATGGTTTTGGCTCCTTGCGGGCTTGTTCGTCGTGGTGTTCCCTCAGCTAGTCCAGTATGGGTTTGTAGGTATCAATGGAGCCGAATGTCTTACTTAGGACTCTCTCCCAGTGGCAGTGGTGGAGAGTAATACGAGAGGGTTAGCAGGGCCAGGACAGGATGAAGGCAGTGACAGACCACAGGGCAAGTCAGAGGCTGGATGTTTGCACTGGATCATCTTCAAGAAGCTGCTTCCCTCAGGCCGTTCTCCTTCAGGCCTTCACCTCTGCCCCTGCTGATCCTCTTCCCTCCTTGGGCTGCTAACTGCCGGGCATTGGCTGTTCACCGGCCCACTCATTCATTCCTGTGGCCAGTGTGTTTGTGGAGCCTCTTCTAGGTGTGTAACACAAGACCAGGAGCCAAGGAAGATAATACAGAAAGAATATCCAATAGCCCACATCCTTCAGGAGCTTATAATCGAGTAATAGACCAGTTTGTATTTTAATTTAAATATATATTTAAAAAATAGAATATTACTTATTTATATTATACATAATACTGATTTTTTTTCATTTTAAAAGCAATATAAAAGACATGGAAATAAAAATCCATAAATAAAAATCTGTTAACATTTTAATATATTTTCATCTAGCTTTTTAAATAATATGATTTTGAAATCCTAATTTTGAAACAGTTTCAGTCTACAGAAAAGTTGCAAGAAGAATACAGAGAAATTCCATATACCCTTTGCTTAGATCCACTAGTTTTTAACATTTTGTCACATTTCCTTTATTATTCTTTGTCTACAGATGATCATAAAGTCCAGAAACATAGCAAATATACATGTTACCAAGAACATCTTCAATCTGTAAACAGAATAATAATGCCTACATTTCCAGATTTTATTACCACCCTGTATATTTACACGTTATTTATTTATTTTAATATTTATTTATTTTGGCTGCACTGAGTCTTAGTTGCAGCACGTGGGATCTTTAGTTGCGGCATGTGGACTTCTTAGTTGTGACATGCATGTGGGAACTAGTTCCCCGACCAGGGATTGAACCTGGGCCCCCTGCATTGGGAGCACGGAGTCTTATCCACTGGACCACCAGGGAAGTTCCTATACATGTTATTTTTTCTCAACCATTTGAGAGTAGATTATATTCATTTATCCCTTAATACTTCAGTGTATCCTTAAGAACAAGGACATTCTCTTACATCTCTTAGTCTGTTTGGGCTGTTATAATAAAAATACCATAGACTGGGTGCCTTATAAACAACAGAAATTAATTTCTCCCAGTTCTGAAGTCTGGGAAGTCCACGACTAAGGCACTGGCAGATTCAGTATCTGGTGAGGGCCTGATTCCTGGTCATAGACAGCTCACTGTGCTCTTACATGGTGGAAGGGGCAAGGGATTTCTCTGGAGTCAATATAACAGCATTAATGCCATGCATGAGGGCTCCCAAAGGCCTCATCTCCAAATACCATCACCTAGGGACTTAGGATTTAATATATGAGTTTTTTTTTTTTTAAGGGAACTTTATTTTTATTTATTTATTTATTTATTTTTGGCTGCATTGGGTCTTCGTTGCTGCGCAGGCTTTTCTCTAGTTGCAGCTAGCGGGCGCTACTCTTCATTGTGGTGCGTGAGCTTTTCATTGCTGTGGCTTCTCTTGTTGAGGAACACGGGCTCTAGGCATGTGGGCTTCCGTAGTTGTGACACAAGAGCTCAGTAGTTGTGGCTCACGGGCTCTAGAGTGCAGGCTCAGTAGTTGTGGTGCACAGGCTTAGTTGCTCCAAGGCATGTGGGATCTTCCCGGACCAGGGCTCGAACCCATGTCCCCTGCCTTGGCAGGTGGATTTTTAACCACTGTGCCACCAGGGAAGCCCTAACATATGAATTTTGAGGGGACACTAATATTCAGTCTATAGCAATAACCACAGTACAGTTATTCAGGAAATTTAATTTGAGTACACTACTTTTATTAATCTATAATCCTATTCCAATTTTGTCAGTTTTCTCAGCAATGTCCGTGAGCGCATTTCCCCCTCTAGTCCAGGATTCAGTCGAAAATCATGCGTTGCATTCAGTTGTCTTGTCTCTTTAGTTTCCTTTAATGTGGGGGCAGTTCTTCAGTCTTTCTTTGTCTTTACGACATTGACATATTTGGTGAACAAGGCCAGTTATTTTATGGAATGCTCCTCAGTCTGGGTTTGTCTGATGTTTTCACATGATTAGACTCAGTCCCTTCAGAATACTATGTGAGCACGAGTGGGAACTTCTCAGAGGCACACAACGTCCATTTGCCTCTTGCTGGTCCTTTGAACATGCCCCATCATTTTGGGGTGTGGCACTTCATTACTTTCTAGCACAACAATATGTGCCAGTCTCATCGTGTACTTTCCCTGCCCCAGCCCTGGAATCAGCCACTTCTCTAAGGAACCCTGGTTTATTCTAGTGGATGTCATCCCGTCTCTTTGCTGTCCATTTAATATCCATCTAGCTCTATTTATCTCCTGTCTATTAGGTTGGAATCATGCATTTTACATGCATTTCACAAATCATAAGCATTTTTGCATGTCATAAACATTGTCTGAAAACATGATTTTAAATGGCTGTGTAGTGTTCGATCATGTAAATGGATCGTCATTTTAACAATCTGCCTTTATAAATAATGCAGCAGTGAGTGTCCTCAGCATATACCCCTGACCACACCTCTGAACGTCTCTGATTGAGCATCATGTATAAATTGGGAAATAGTTTAGGCCATTTGAGTTATAGGAGGTTAGAGAAGCAACTGTTTTAGTTAGGAATGGTGTGGAAGCTTGATGAGTCTGTGAAAGGCTGGGGGTGGAAAGGCTGCTCCACGCAGGGGGTGCCATGGTGAGCAGAGAGATGGAGGTGGCATGGGGCCTGGTGTGTGCAGGGGACCTTTTGGTGACCCGGGTCCTTCTGTGGTCTTTATTGGGAAGCGGAAGGAGCAGAAATCGGCTGCAGGGTCTGGTGCCCTAGTGAGAAGGGAAAAGAGTGTGGAGGCTTCTTCCTCCACTGAGCGGAGGATGAGCTTGGAGAGCTGTGGGGCTCCAGGGAGGATTTGGGACACAGCCTGAGTGTAGTGAGGCATGAACCCTCGGCGTTTGCAGCTTTCCCCTTTGTCCCCTAGCTCTGTGCCCTCTCTCCTCCCCTTGAGCTTGGCTTTGCCAAGCTGGCCCTGTCCTGAGGGCAGAAGGCCCAGCAGCAGTGTTGCTTGGTTTCTTTTCATTGTGCTCTAATGCCTGTGGCCTGTTTAGCACAAAGCCCTCCTTTTCCAAGGCCCCTGCTCTGGGGCAAGGATAGGGGAGCTGGCCTCTTGTCCTGGGCCTCACAGCAGCAATGGGGCTATGGGGGAAGGAAGGCCTGAGGGCTGCGAGCTGGGCACCACCGTGTTTGAGTTCCACCTGGGGGCAGTGCCTGTGCTGGACTTTGGAGAGGGACCCGACCTCACTCGAGGGTCCTAAGTAAAGCAGAGAGGCTGTGCTGGGCAGGAGAGACTGGGAGAGGGCTGGGCACCAGACCTCCCCTCCAGTCTGCGTGCTCAGTGGTGCCCGGGAGCTGCTGAAAGGCTTGGCGTAGATCTCAGGGCATTGGGAGCAGAATGGGAGGCACATGGAAGAGACATTGGGACAGTCACTGAGTGTCTTAATGGTCTTTCTGAGTTGACTTTAGAAAGCCCTCAGACCTGGGAAAGCTGCCCTCAGGTCACTGAGAAGTAAGGCCTCACTGGTGTTCCTCACCCGCTTGGGGAGTCCTGGGGACTGTGGGACACTGGCAGTAAGGATGAGCTGTGGGTAGTGTTCCCCATTGTCTGGAGGACGGAGTACAGAAACTCATCCAGTCTCCTTTCCCACCCCTTCTCCAGACATCCTTCTACGGTCGCTTCAGGCACTTCTTGGACATCATCGACCCTCGCACACTCTTTGTCACTGAGGTGAGTCATGGCTGTCACTCTCGATGGAGACCCCTTGGCCTTTATACCTTGTGACTTTGGAAGGTCCATAGGTCATCTGTGTGTTTGCCTTATACACATTATCTCATTTCATCTGAATCTCACCACATCCCTTCAAGGTAGATATATGTCATTATTATTATTTCAAACTTCCATAAAATTATTACCAAGTACATGGATTGTATTACAAGAGTTCATGCAGTTCAGATGCATTTAAGTAGAACAAAAAAGGATCCTTCATACCCTCTCCCTACACAGTTCCCTCCTCGGATAGGTGAGGCTGAGTATAAGGTATAGTTTACCTTTTATGTGTGAACCATCCTATGAGTTTTGACGAACATATTGCGTCGTGTCCACACCATGATGAAGATGTAGAACGTTTCTGTCACCCTAGCACATTCCTCATGCCTGTTTATAATCCATCTCCCACACCCCATGCTGAGCCCCTGGCAACCATTCATCTGTTTTCTGTCCCTGCTGTTTTGCTGTTTCTAGAATGTCATATGAGTGAAGTCCTACAGTATGTAGGCTTGTGTGTCTGGCTTCTTTCCCTTAGCATGTTGCTTTTGGGATTCATCTATGTTGTTGCATGTATCAGTACTTCATCCCTCCTGACCACTGAGCAGCATTCCATTGAGAGGATGTTCCAGAATTTGTTTATCCATCCACTTGCTGATGAACACCTGGGCTGTTCCCATTTTCTGATTATTATCAATAAAATTGCTCTGAGCATTCTTTGTGTGGACGTATGCTTCATTTCTCTTGTGTGAATAACTAGGACTCGGATTGCTGGCTCATACGGTAAGTGTGGTAAGTAAATGTTTAACTTCGTAGGAAACTCCCAAACTGTCGTTTAAAGATTGCTGTACATTTTACATTCTCATCTACAATGTTCTAGTTGCTCCACCAGTCCTTGATATTATCAAATTTAAATGTATTGTCAGATTTATTTGAGCCATCCCAAGAAGTGTGTCTTTATATCCTTTGTATTGTATTTACAGATGTGTACAGGAATGCTACACATGTAAAGCAGCAGATATTTATTAAGCATTTTCTGTGAGCAAGGCAGTGTCATAAGCACTTTACATGTAGAAGCTCGTCAGATTAACTCAAAGCAACCCTATGAGGTAGATTCTATTCTAAGTTCCATTTTACAGATGAGGAAACAGGCAGACAGAAGTTAAGTCTCATGCACATGGTGCTGGCCAGTGATGGAGCCAGGGTATGAACGCAGGTATGCTTGTCTCCAGAGCCCTCTGCATTCCTGTTCAGGTAACTCAAGTTTAGGGAACCCTCCCAAGATTAGTCAGCTGGAAGAAGGCCTGAGCTCCCTCTCTGGGTCCCCACATACCCTGAGGCAAGTCATTGAGCCTCTGAGTTATAGCCCCCTGAGTAGACAGCACTTCTCTGCTCATCTTCTCTGTGCTGAGCATTGGCTTGCTTCAACTCTTGGAGGGAAAAGAAGCACACGGCCTGCTAGGTACTTGGACCTAGAACCATTCCCATTGTTCCTGGGAGAGCAGCCCAGTACTAGGCAATGCGGGAATTACCCTGATACGTGATTTCCTCCTGTATCTCAGGAAGGATGAAGGACTCAAGCATTTAACTGGCTGACCTTACCTCTGGATGTACTGCCTCTTAAGGGCAAGGCTGTTGTACTTCTGGGCCCTGTCTAGATTCTCCTAAGGAGTAATCAAAGTGATTCCATAAAAATTTGGAAGAGCGCCCAACTAGAGAAACTACTTACCTAGCCTAGGTTATGTGTCTTTCTTGAAAGCTCCCAAACGGTGCACAGCTAGATAGAGTTGCAACACAAATCCCAACATAAATGCCAGCTGCTTGATGGAGGAGGCAGTAAAGGCCAGTGCTTATTAAGGGTGGACTTCGAGGCACGTTGAGAGATGGTGGAGGGAGCCTTGGGAGGTCCGGAGGTTCTTCAGGGCTCCCCTGATTAACAGAAGCAGGCAGGGACTTTGGGGGTGGATGGGCAGCTGCAGAGCAGCACGCCACCTGCGCTGTTCACAGGCACCTCTCCAGTCCACCCTCCTCTCATTCCCAGACCATTTCATTTTACTGCTCTCTTCCTGTACCACATTTTTGTCTTCAACTCTTGTATTTTGAAAGGTCCCAGCATTCTTGTATATCACTAAACCATCTTTTCCCTATTTCCCCATCGGTAAATTTAAAAATCTCATACATTTTTTTTTTACTATTAATTGAAATGTCAAGGAAACTTAACTATTTACTGACTAGGAAATAACCAGTGCAACAGAAATTTTAGAATAGTTTTCAAATTTCACATGTTTCTTCCCCTTATCAAAGATTCTGATAGGCTTCCTGGAAAGAACTAGACCTCTCCCTCCTGCATCCCAGCTGGGAACTGTTTCCAATACTACTTGCTGGCCTTTTGGAAATTTTCTGCCCACAGAAGATCTTCTAGGCCCTAAAAAATCTGGAAGGGCCATGAGTGGGCCCTTCATGCCCTCCCTGGTTCTAGCCAAGGCAGGTTGCTTAGCAAAGTCATTTGCATGGAAACAATGAGAAATTAGAGGCACCAAGAGGAAAGAATCTCTTACCTGGGCCCCTCCCCCCAAAACTATGGTGCTACCAGGAGGGCCAGTTCCCCCTTCTGTTGGGCTCAGTCCACAGACCATGGCTTATGTCTTCAAAGCACTTTCTCTCCCAGGGCCCTTGGCTGGTGTCCTGGGAGGGAGCGTGGGGTGGTGGCTGCCCAGGGGGAGGAGATCTGGACAGGCCTGTTCATCTGTGAGGATGGGAGGAGAGTGGAGAACATGAGGAGGTGGCTCTGGAAGCCAGAGTGTCCTGAGGTGGAAAGATCCTGGGCAGCTTGAGCCTTCTGGTGACCCGGTTCTGAGGCGCATTAGCTGAGTCAATGGATAGACTCATCTTGAGAGAGTTTTGCAGCTACTTGTTTGCAATTTATAACAGACCAAGCTTTAAAAAGATTCCAACCCTTGTATGTGTAATGAGGTGGAGCAAATTTTATTCACCATAATTTCTCTTAGGAAGAAGGCTGTCATTGTTCTAAGAATGTCTTGAGCAAGGCTTCAGAAAGGGAGGAGGTTGCCTGCTTGACAGAGGAGGAAGAATTGTGCTTTTTGATCCTCCCAAAGAGAGGAGAGAGAAGGAACAAGAGGGAAAAACAGTGGGAAGGAGAGCGAGTAACCACGATGAACTGGAAGGCTAGTGTCTGGGGGCCCTTTTGAGATCGGTCATACCTGCTTGTGAAAGTTGCTGTCCCCTCCGCCATCATTCCTGGGATATTGTCATAAAATCTGCCTGGTTCCTGAGTCCAGCAAGAGTGAATTCTTTGGAGGGATCTTGAGGGGCTGTGAGTCTACTGCCAGGGTGCCGTGTGTGCAGGATTGGGCCTGAGGAAGGAAACCGCCGGGACCTGGCAGAAGCCCTAGCTTTGTCCTTCCACATAGGTCATGGAATTAGATTTAGATCCCTCAGGGCAAGGCTATACCAGCTGACCTCTAAGTTACTTTAGATTATGAACTGAAGATGAAAGGGGTTTGCTATTCTGAATTCAATAATTATTTAAGAGAATGAATGGTTGGCAGATTATCATTCTGAAGGACATAGAAAACCAACTGAAACAGTGTTAATAACACCAACTCATTATTAGTACTGGGGTAGTAATCTGAAACTATTTTGGGTGTATTGTAGGACAGAATAAATCGTTATACTGATGTTGGGAACCAGGGTTCTCACCATGGGAGTAGGGAGATACAAATATGGAGTAGGGGAAAAGACAAAAACTATGTGATGTTGTATTTGAATTGGAGGCATCAAGATGAACTTATGATTTACACACACACACACACACACTTTCATTTATATTTCTCAATTTCCTGGCTCTGTTCACTGAAAGGTCCATGATACCCCAGTAACAATGAACACACTTAGCACTCAGATCTTGGTTTCTAAATACCATTACTTACAAAAAGGACCCAGGGCTTCTTGGAGAGATGGCCAAATCCACACCCAAGGCAAAGAGACTTGCTGCAGAAAGTAAGAAATTGTTCATAGACTGATGGAGACACAGGAACAGGAAGTGGCTGCATCCCACTAGCCACATTCGGGACAATTCGAACATTAAGAAAAAGAAAAACAATGGATTATAATACATTGAATAATAAGAAGAAGAATCCATGAGTCCATAGTAAAACTAAAACTGTGAAAGAGGGAAGCTCATATTCACAGAAGAATGTCAGCTAATAAATGTAGAAGGAAATAAACATTGTGGAATCCTCAACAAAATAACTGATTTTGACAAGGATCATTAATGGATGCTATTTTCATAGAGTAAAAGTTGTTGGGAAACAGGATATTCTTATGCTTTCAGGTAAGTATCACCTCCAAATATTATTTAGCAATTACTAAGGGGAAAAGGTACCTTTACAGTGGAGAGCTTGGAGGACACCCCTTTCACCAGGTTACGAGGCAGCATCACTAACCATGAAAACAGCTGATATTGTGGGCCTCTTGATGTGGTGTGGGTAGTAATCTCTAAATATTAAAGTCTAAAGAAGAAAATAAAAACTGCTCATTATCTCACCTGCAAGAAATTATCACAATTAACATTCTGGTATATGTATATGTACAAAATTAGGATGGTTTGTATAATGTGTATATAGATATAGATATATATGTATCTATATCTCACTCTATCTCTGTACAGACAGTCCCCAACTTAAGATGGACTTTATGATGGTATGAAAGCGATACACATTCAGTAGAAATCATACTTTGAATTGTGAATTTTGATCATATCCTGGGCTAGTGGGTACAATACTCTCTCATGTTGTTGGGCCATGGAAGCCACAGGTCCCAGTCAGCCACGTGATCACGAGGCGAAACCACCGATACACTTAGAACCATTCTGTACCCACACAACCATTCTGTTTTTCACTTTTATTACAGCATTCAATGAATTACATGAGATATTCAACATTTCATTATACAGTAGCCTCTGTGTTAGATGATTTTTCCCAACTGTAGGCTAATGTAAGTGTTCTGAGCATGTGTAAGGTAGGCCAGGCTAAGCTATGATGTTCGGTGGGCTAGATGTATTAAATGCTTTTTCAACTTCAGATATGATATTTTCAGGAATTCCCTGGTGATCCAGTGGTTAGGACTCCGTGCTTCCACTGCAGGGGGCACAGGTTCGAGATGATCTTTTCACTTATAGTGGATTTCTCGGGATGAACCCCATCATGAGTCAAGGAAGATTTGTGTGTGTATTATGTATATACATGTATACATACATAAATATATATATATTTAAAATCGTATGTGACATATGTGTACATGATATATATTGGTTTTTTCCATGTAGCATATCATGAGCATTTTTCCTTGTCATCAAATGTTGTTTCAAAATGTGTTTAATAACTGTATAGTAATCCATCATGTGGCTATTCTCTAACTTAATCATTTTCTCAATTGACCATTTGGGTAGTTTCAAGTCTTTTGCCATTATAAATAATATTGCAATAAATATCCTTTGTACGTAAATCTCCCCATATTTCTCTTTACTTCCTTTGGATACATTCCTGAAAGTAGAATTTCTGAATGAAAGGCATTTTAAGGCTTTTGATATATATTACCAAATTGCCCTGTAAATTGTACCAACCTGTACCAAGATTATATCAGTTTATGCTCTCAGTAGCAGTAAGTAAGGATGTCCACTTAAATGCATTCTAGACAGCATCAGATAGTCTAATTTTAAAATTTTTAATGGAATTTTTAATTTAAAAATTTCCAAATGTCAGTACCCTTATACACTTCAGGTTTTTGCCCATCTGTATCCGTTTTTGGCATACTTATTACATTGAACACAGACTTTTTATTTGCTTTTATCATCAATTTCCAGGCCTTTATAAATTGGGGAAATCATGTCTTATAGTATAAATAACCATCCCTGTTAGACTTTTAGGTCTAACAGGTAGGTTGTTTCCTACCATTTTTGCTTTCCTGCAAAAAATAGTCTCCAGCAAATCATTTTTCATTTCTGCTAAATTTATTTTTTAGAAAAAAATTCCCAAGAGTAGGGTATCCAGGCTGGAGACCATGATTGTTTTTATAGTTCTTGGGGTAGCTGGACAGATTTATTTTCTAAAGGTCTGTACCACCTGTTACGCTGCCAGAATTATATGGGTTTACCTCACATCGGTGTCCTGAAGGTGATCAGAGGTCTGCCACAGGGAAACAGAGCTCTCCCCATGTGTCCCTGGTTTCCCCTTCCCTTGGGCCTCCCAGAGGGTAGCTCATGGTTGGCGTGAGCCAAGAACCAATCTCAGCACAGATAACCCCGTGGGTCCCCGGACCGCTGGGAGGGAAGATGAGAGAAGGGCTTGAGACTCTGCCTGCACAGAAATTATTGGCTTTGGCCCCCAAATCCCACTGCTTGGGAGCCACAAAGAAATGGTTTAAACTGTGGTTGCAGACAAGGTAAGCATGCGCGGCCCTGCCCTTGTCAGGTGCAAGACTGGCCCAGGTGAGAGCAATCAAATACTCAGCGATCGGGGCAGGACGGGAGGTAATCTGCAGGCCCCGCCCCCCGCCCCCGCTGCCAATTCATTCTACCCTGACCATTGACACTCCCCTTCCTTCCTTCCTCCTTCCCTCCCCCACTTTTTTTTTTTTTTTAAAGTTCTGCCAGCTTTGAGACTCCCAATCTTTTGACTGCCTGAAATGCCCATGTTTCAATTGCACCACTTTCGCTAAACATGCTCTGCAATTTCTCTGTGTGCAATTTCTCCTTCCCTTTCTTATCTGGGGTGCCTGGCCCCAGTAGGCATCAGCTTTTCAGGATGCAGGCGTTGCTGTGGTTTCTGTGGGAGACCACCCCTCTCAGTTACCGACTGTCATGAGGACAGGAGGCTCCTCTGTGTTCATGTCTCATAGAAATGGCCCAGAGCTGGGATTGAGGGGACTTGGTGTTCCTAGGTGCCACCCACCCACTCTGTGACCCTGGGTGCCAAAATGCCCTTCCCGCTCGGGCCCCAAATGTCTCAGAGAAAGGAATGCCTTCGTGGTTCTGTAATATTCACACACAGGGGTATTCTCATTCACATCCTGTGTGAACTGGGCATGCATGGCCTCTTGGAATCCCAGGATTCTGTAAAACCAGCATCATCATTGAGGGTCTCTGGCCTGCTGCTTTGGAACCTGGATCCCTAACCCTGACCATACCCTTCACTTCTCCCCGCCAGCAGTCTCAGTCATTCATTTTTGTTAAATGCTTATTATGTGTGGTCCTGTGTTGGTGATGGGCTGGGGTAGGTGTGTCCTGCAGTTCTGCAAAGATACCTAAAACCAGTCCCTTGCTCCCTGCACCTTGCAGTCTCTGACAGATAACATGGGCACATGCTGGTAAGTGGTCGGGGACCTCAGAGAGGTACACACCAAATGCTCTCTGGCTGTTCAGAGGACGGAGAGAACATTTCTGGAAGATTCCTGGAGAAGATGGCCCTGAGCCTTGAAGGATGGTTGGGGATGGGGATGGGTGGTGGTGGGAACAGTGTGGGCAAGATCAGGAGGTGGGAACCTGCAGGTACCACCTGGGGAGTGGGTGGGTCCTTTATCAGAAGTGGGGGTGAAATGTTTCTGGGTGTTCCTCACATCCTGACCAGGTGCTGTCACTCCCATCCTATATTTAACATATTAAATATTATAATAAATATTTAAATCATTTTGACATCCTCCCTAGACAAGCATGGATTATACTCAGTCTGCATTTAGCTTGGGCATGGGCTACAGGGTACCCCCTTCCCTCAAAAAAAGATTAGCTTTGCTTCTGATGACTTTCCTCATCTTTCTTTTTTGTGCCTTTCCTTCCTGTGTCCCACCATCCCCATTCCTGTCCGGTAGGGTCTCCTGCCTCTCTGCCACCACCCTAACACTCCATGCCTGCCCTTTTGCTTCCTTCTTCCCCTCAGGGCCTTGGGGTGGGACTTCTGTTCGAATTCTCTGCCCTGAAACAGACCTCCCAGGTGCCTGTTTCCTGAGGGAGTTTCCGGAGACCATGCCCCATCAAATACACGTGCTGTGACACTTTCTGGCAGTCTGGTGATGGAGTCTGGGAAGCAACATTGGGCCGTCCCTCCCCCAGCCCAGGGCTCCAGAGAAGGGCCTGCAGCCTTGTCTCCAAGCCAGCTGGGCCCCTCACCGTCTTTGCATTGAGGGCCTAGCTGCCTGTTTGTTCCTGGTTGAAAAGACCTCCTACAAAGTTCACCTTGCCATTGACCCCCAGCTTTCCCCATCCCTCTGGAGCATCACAATGCACTGGGGTGGGAGGAGGGTTTAAAGCAAACCTATCCCTCAAGTCTCCCTGAAAACCATCCCCTTCTCTGCTGTGAGGAGTCCAGCTCCCAGAACAGCCAGCCCTCGGGGACCTCTCAAGACAAGTGGCCTGGGGCCTTGCCTGTCCCACAGAGGTGCTAGGAGCCCCGACCCCTCAGCCTCTGACCTGGGGGGCCAAGCTGAGGCTTAGCAAGGCCCAGAGGCAGAAAAGCACATTCTAGCTTTCCCCAGTCCTGCATTCGCAGACTTGTCCTGAGAAACTGTGGATTTGGTTCTTTCTCAGTGCATGCCAAGATCAGGGCTCTTTGGAACTTACTCCTGAGACAAGAGGCCTCCCTTTGATGACCATGTCAAATGAGATGGAATCTGGCCAGGTTCTTAGAGGAACTCAGGAGAATCCCTGGAGTGGGAAAATAATGAGAAAGCGGGGCCATTCACCATTCAGGGTGGAAAGTAGAGCATTCATTGTCGGGGCAGAGGCTGAGGCTGGGAGGAAGCAGGCTTGGGGTGGGGAGCTGGCCGCATCACTAGGAAGTTTTGGGGGGTTGCAGGGACAGCAAGGGTCTGACTAAACTCTGGGCTCGAATACTAAACCGCTCACTTTCTGTGTGACCTTAAGCAAGTTAAAACCAACAATCAACATGAAAAACAAATGTATTAAGTCTAGAAGGAAAATCATCACTTTGCAAGTGGTATGTTTACAGGTGATTAAAAATTTTTTGTGTGCTTTCAGTTTTTCTGCCATTTTCTCTAAACAGCATGGATTACTAGTATAACTGGCAAAACAAAAACAAAAAACACAAAGCTATCTGTACTTTGGAGACAAACAGATTCTGGGAAAGGACTCTGGAATTCAGGGATTGAGATGCATATATTTGAAAGGGGAGAGGCAGTGCTTTCTAGCAGTCAGGCTACACCCAAGTGAGACATTTTCCTGGCCCCCTGACAGCCCGGCTGGCTTGTCTGGGCTGGCAGTTAGTCCTGCTGTTTCAGTACAGGAGGTGGCTGTTCATTTCCCATCCTATGTGACCACTGTCAGCCTGCTCAGCAAATGCCACACGGGGTGCCCTCCCTGGGGCTGCATGCTGCTTTTAGACCAGGGGCTTCTGTGGAGGTCTCTCTGTACTCCCGTCCTTAGCCAGGTTTGTCCCTTGGTCAAAGGGGAACACGGTGGCTTCCCTGGGTTTCTTCCCCCACAATGAGCATCCCTGTTGCCTGGGTTCCTCATCTGACCTTGACATAGGCTGCCTTCTCTCACTGTTGTCACTGTTTATTGTTGATTTTTTGAGGTATAACATACATACAGGAAAATGCACAAATCTTAAGTGTATGGCCTAATGGATTTTGACATATGTTTATACCATGTAACCACCAGTCAGATCAAGACATTGAACATTTCCATTATTCCAGAGGGTTTCCTCATGCCCTTTCCAAGTCAGTACCACCACCACCCCGCCCTGCCCCAAGGTAACACTGTAATGACCTCTACCACCATAGGTGCATTTTGCCTGTTTTTGAATTTTATATATACTTTGTTTATTTAGGCTGCTCTGGGTCTTAGTTGCAGCACGTGGGATCTTCATAGTGGCATGTTTAGTTGCGGCATGCAGGATCTTTCGTTGCATTGTGGCATGCGTGTGGGATCTAGTTCACCAACCAGGGATCGAACCCTGGCCCCCCTGCACTGGGAGCGTGGAGTCTTACCCACTGGACCACCAGGGAAGTCCCATGAATTTTATATATACTTTTCTGTGTTTGCCTTCTTTTGCTTATCATTATGTGTATCAGCCTTCTATCATTATGTAGCAAATCACCCCAAAATTTAGTGGCTTGAAACAACAAAAAGCAATTCTTTTGCTCACTGATCTTCATTTGGGCAGGGCTTAGAGGGGATGGTTTTTCTCTGCTCCATGCAGCTTCGGCTAGGGCAGCTTGACTGGGGAAGGTTCATTTCAAGATGGCTCACTTTCATGGCAGGCAAGTTGGTGCTGACCATTAGCTGGTGGCTTAACTGGAGCCCCAGGCCCTCAGTTCTTATCCACATGGGTCTCTCAGTAGCCTGCTTGGGCTTCCTTACACTATGATGGCTGAGTTCCAAGAGAGTGAGCATCCCAAGAGAACAAGGTGGAAGTGCAAGGCATTTTAGCCTTGCATACCTAGCCTCAGAGGTCACATAGCCTCACCTTGGCTATACTCTATTGTTGAGGCAGTCATAAAGGCCTGCTCAGGATCCAGGGGAGGGGACATAGACTGTACCTCTGGATGGGGCATGTGGGAAAGTTCTAGAAGAACATGGGGGATGAGAGATATTGGGGTGCCAATCTGGGGAAGAGTCATCCACATTATAACATATATTTATAGTTTGCTTTTTTAAGTGAGGTATAATATTTCATTGTGTACATATACCACAGTTTACTTATCTAATCTATTACTGACATTTGAATTGTTTGCAGTTTGGGGCTGTTTGAAGAGTGTCACTATGAATATTCTTATACAAGTCTTTCGGTGGATAAGGGCTACCTTCTCTCACTGTTGCTGTCTCTTTAGCTTTTAAGGTTTTAAAAATCATAACAATTCTATCCTTTTATTTTTTTCTTTCCCCATCAGTTACTGTGGCCATATGTATTTTAGTATGTAAATCTCTGCTAGTGTTTTTTAAATGTTGGGAAGAAATTATATAAGTATTTCATAAATATGTTCTCTTTATAAAAACATTCAATATTACAATTAAGATTAAAGTTCCTCCCGACACCGCCTGCCAAGTTTGAGCCCTTTCCTCCTACCCCGAGGTAACCCCTGTCACCAGTTTGGTGGGTCTCCTTCTAGAGCTTTTTTTTTTTTTTTTTGGCGGTACGCGGGCCTCTCACTGTTGTGGCCTCTCCCGTTGCGGAGCACAGGCTCCGGACGCGCAGGCTCAGCGGCCATGGCTCACGGGCCCAGCCGCTCCGCGGCATGTGGGATCTTCCCGGACCGGGGCACGAACCTGTGTCCCCTGCATCGGCAGGTGGACTCTCAACCACTGCGCCACCAGGGAAGCCCCTAGAGCATTTTTGATGCATCTTCTCACATAAATACTCTCATAGGAAATATTATTTTCTATGTGTGTGTGTTTTGTTTGTTTGGTACAACGAACGGCATCATACAGCTCTGCAACTTGCTTTCTCACTTAAAAAAATATCTTGGAGATATGGCCATGTAGATCTACTTTACTTTTAAACTGCTGAATAATGTTCCATAGTATTATTATGCCACTGCCATTTAGCCATTTCCCTATGAAAGGACATTTAGGTTGTAGCCTTCTTTAATGTTTTGCGTGAGTCCCATGAACTGGAGGGCAGGCCTTGTACACTGTAAATATAGTCAGTGCTTGATCAGTACTGATGCAATCCTTCAAGGAGAGGGTTGCCGGAGCCCTGGATGTGTGTCCCTCAATGTCCCTTTTCTTTGCCTGCAGAGACGTCTCAGAGAGGCTGTGCAGCTGCTGGAAGACTACAAGCATGGGACCCTGCGTCCGGGGGTTACTAATGAGCAGGTAACTCTGCTAGAGGTGGGGAGGGAAAGGAAGGTGGCAAATTCACCACCCCCTCCCTGCAGCCAGAACCACTTCTCTTCCCTTCAGAAACCACTTCTACTGCTGCTACATCCCTTGTGGACTTCTGGCTTTTTGGAAGGGATATTCAAGTCTCTCCTGTAACCTGGGTCTTGTAGGGAGGCTGATAAGGCTAGAGAGGCCTAAGGCAGTAGTTTGCTGGAGCTAACGTGTGCATCTTTTCCCAATTCCACATTCAGTGACATCATAGTGATGGCTTGAAATCATCCACAATAGGAGAATTTACACCATGGAAATTGGCAAATACTATAAATCAGGACTTTTTTCTCAAAGAATCAAGTGTTAAACATTTACCAGCATACCACTACCCAAAAGTTCAGATTGAGGATGGGAAATATGGGGGAGGATGGTGGGGATGAGGCTAAAACTCTGTAATTTCATTTTTAAAAAAAATTTATTTATTTTATTTATTTATTTTTGGCTGCGTTGCATCTTCCTTGCTGCACACGGGCTTTATCTAGTTGTGGCGAGCGGGGCCTACTCTTCGCTGCGGTGCACTGGCCTCTCATTGCGGTGGTTTCTCTTGTTGCAGAGCATGGACTCCAGGCACGCGGGCTCAGTAGTTGTGGTGCACAGGCTTAGCTGCCCCACGGCACGTGGGATCTTCCCGGACCAGGGCTTGAACCCATGTCCCCTGCATCGGCAGGCGGACTCGCAACCACTGAGCCACCAGGGAAGCCCAATTTCATTTTTTTATATCCTGTAGGAACTTGAATTAGAACTAATTGAAATGTTGATGGTTTTGTTTAGTTTGGGGGAAGGGTAGGGAGATGTAGTTTAGAGCACAGCTCTAGAGCTGTAGTGACTGTAGAGACAGATGGTTGATGTGCTGAAGTTTTTCTTTTTGTTCATAAGCTTTATTTTAAAATCTATTAAAAATTAATTTCACAGTTTTTTTCAAAGTAATCTATGTGCATAGTTCAAAAAGTCAACTAGTACTAAAACACTTGTAAGGAAAAATAGTATGTTGCCCCATCCCTCCTCAATTCCCATTTCTATTCCCCAGAAGCAAATACTGTTAGCTGTTTCTTCAGTTAGAAACCTATATTTCAAACTAACGTGCTTATCTATACCGCTATTTCTCAGGTAGTTCTTTTGTATTATCTATTATGGTAGTTGAGGATTCAGCTCTCTTATTATTCACTCCCATAAACACATTTCTCTCCCCTACCCTCATCACCCTCCCCAAATAGTTATCATAGTTTTGGGGCTTATGGATATTCAATATTCACATTATTACAATTATATGAATAATATTACAACTTTGTTGTACATGATTATGTTTCCTCTCCTTTTCGACTTTACGTTTTACCTGGATTTAATAATTGCCTCATTTTTCTCATTAACATAGTTTTCCTTGTACCATCTCAAATTCTTACTGCACCCTGTAGCAGCCTTTTGATATTTTCAGTGCCTCCTTTCAATCTGAAGACTCCTGTCCTTCAGTTCCATTATTTTTCTCTGAAACTTTCATTTCTGGAGACGACGTCCCTCCAGGCCTTCCTCTTGGTATACACCTTCATTTTGGTGGAACACCTCTTCTGGTGGCTTCCTGAAAAAAAAGGCAAATGGGAAGAAAATTTTGAATCCTTTTAGATCTGAAAAAAAGGTAATTTGTAATTGTAATTCTGCACTCAGCTTTAACTGACAGTTTGGCTGAGGAGAAAATTCCAATGTTTAGGTTGACAACCATTTTCCTTCAGAATTTTGAAGACATTGCTCTTCTGGCTTCAGGTCTAGCTGTTGAAAAAGCCAATGCTATTGTGTTCCTGATTCTTTGCAAGTGACCTGTTTTCTCTCTTTGGGAATGTTTAGGATCTTCTCTTTATCTATACAGTTTATTTCTAAAATTCCACAATGCCATCTCTTTTAAAATTCATTATTTTGGGTTCCTGGTGACCTCTTTCAACCTGAAGACTCCCATCTCTCAGTTCTGGCAACTTTTCTTATACTGTTTCTTTGATAATTTCTTCTCATTCTGGAACTCCTATTAGTCAAATATTCAACATCTTAGATTAACACTCAGATTTTCTTTTCCTTTTTTTCTCTCCTATTCCTTCACTTTGTCCCTCTGCTTGGCTTTACAGGAAATTTCCTTGAGTTTATATTCAACATGTCTATTGGATTTCTAACTTCAGATAGTATAATTTTAATTTCTGAGAGCTATTTGATTGTTTCTTTTCTTGGTTCTTTTTAACAGGATCCTCTTCCTGTTTTGTAAATACAGTATCTTCTCATTGGTCTGCATTCTGGAAGCCAAGTAGGGGAAGGAGGCTGGAGTCCCAATATTCACTTTGCAGATTTGCGTTAATTTCCCTGCTTTTAGCCTCACCTGCTCCCGCTCTCCACTGGGCTAGTGTTCCCAAGTCTGGAGTCACTTGGATTCAGTTTCTCCAGAAGGTTGATAAACTTCCATTGTCTGGGGGATACAGGTGAGGGCGGTAAGAGTCACCTAGCTGTGTGGGGAAGGCCGAGGGGTTCTACTGCTTTGAATACAGATTTTCAACCAAATCCCTGTGTTTAGCCCTGTGATTAACTCTTTGTTCCTGGGGTGCTTGGTCCCTCCAAGTCCTGAACTTTGCTGGTGCCCTGGGGGTGGTGGCCTGGCTTCTTTTTATTTTAAGATTTTTTTTTTTGATGTGGACCATTTTTAAAGTCTTTATTGAATTTGTTACAATATTGCTTCTGTTTTTATGTTTTGTTATTTTGGCCACGAGGCATGTGGGATCTTAGCTCCCCGACCAGGGATCAAACCCGCCACCCCCTGCATTGGAACGTAAAGTCTTAACCACTGGACCATCAGGGAAGTCCCATGGCCCAGCTTCTTAAGTGTGCCTTCTGCGGGCATTGAGGGGAGGCTTCCTCCTCTCTGCTGGACCAGTTACTAAAACTCTACTCATCCTCCATCCAAAACATGTTGCTGTCCCTCCTCTGCTGTTGTCTTCTCTTCTGTTCCGTTGGTGACTCTGTGAGACACCGCCCCTGCCTTCTAGCACCTTTAGGTACAAAGCCCAAGCTGAGGCCCTGTGCTGCCACATGACACACTAGTACCTGGTGGGGTGTTCCATAGGGTGGGTAGCTAAGCCATCAGCCCTCCCCAGTCCAGTTTGTTGGAGCACCTACAGGCCAGTGTTGGTGCTAGGGCCTGGGGAGAGAGGAGGGGAAAAGCTAGAGGAGGGTCCTGCCTCGTGGACTCCCCA
This sequence comes from Tursiops truncatus, assembly GCF_011762595.2. NCBI lineage: Eukaryota > Metazoa > Chordata > Mammalia > Artiodactyla > Delphinidae > Tursiops > Tursiops truncatus. The sequence goes on from NC_047047.1 coordinate 27,259,946, forward strand.
GGATCTAGGCAATGACAGTGAAAACACATGATGCTGTGGGAGAGCAGAGGGAGGAGTAACCTGCCCAGACTAGGGGAGTCTGGAAGAGATTTCTAGCCTGAGACTTGAGGGATGAGTAGGGTCTGGTGAGGAGGAGATGGTGGATAGGAGGAGTCCAGGCGAGGAAGCACATCATGAACACAGAGAGGATGGGGCCTCCAGAGGAAGGGACAGGCGAATGTGCTGGACTGCAGCCCACAACGTGGAGGGAGGGCAGAGGTGCCAACAGAGGCAGCCCCTTGGCCAATGTCCTTGTGCGGGGCCCTGGAAGTGACGTGAGCTGCTGCAGTGCTGGTAAGGCAGGGTCCATCTTCAGGTGTCTGTGTTGCCTGCTGAGTTGGGGGCAGCCGTCAGCAGGGAGGGCAGGCTGGGATCTCCCCATTCCTGAGCGTGGTGCTGCCCTCTGGCCGTGGGCACTGAGGAGCCTGGGTGGTGTGACCTGACACGCCCCTCTCTAGGCCAGAGTAGTCCTCAGACTGTGGCAGTTCCTCGTGGACCTGTCAGGAGTGGTCCAGCCTCCGGGTCCTTCCTGATCCTGTGTCTGCTCCCAGCCCAAGCTCCCCTCTAGCCTGTCTTCACCCCTTGGGACTCCTTCCTGCTTTCAGAGTTTGGGGAATGAGGCCATGTTTCCCCTCTTTGCTCCCTTCAGTAGCTTAAAGCTGCCTGTCTTGTTTCCTGGGCCTCCTTTGTTTTCTATCCTGAAAGCCCCCATGTGCCTCCAGGGAGCTGGGAGGAGGGGAGAGGGTGGGGGGGCCCTGGCACTAGCTGTACTTCCCGGTTCTGGCTCACGTCGGTAATGCCTGCAGTGTCCATCTGGAGGCTGGGTAGCACAGTGCTCTAGGTGTGAGCCTGCTGTTCAGTCCCCCCATAAACAGATTGCCCGTCCCCCGCCCTCCTGGCACCCCAGAGCATTGGGATTGGGCTCTGCTGCAGATCTCACAGTACTTCCCTCCCTGGGCCTCATCTGCAGAGCCACAACCCCTCTGGCTTCCAGAGCCACAGGAAGAAAGGAAGGGTGGTGACATACCAGCTCAGGATCTGGGGAAGCCTCAGTGGTCGGGAATTCATGAAGTCCCCATTCCTGGTTCAGGCTGGCCCTGCTCAAGGGTCATGCCTGTGCTGTCTGAAGAGCACAGATCAGATCATTCTGTGCCAGGTAGATGGGGATGGTTCTTGACTTCATTGTGGAGAGTGGCCTTTTGTGTTCTTGGGCTCTGTGCCTGCCCTGATGTCCTTTTGCAGGTGTGTGAGTCAGAAGCCCGTGGCTGTGTCTTGATGCCTGTGGGCCTGTCCTGATGTCATGGGCACCACTGGGTATCCTATGCACTATTTTGTTATCTAACCTGCCCTCCAGTTACAACATCCCACCAGGGGGTTCGTGCAAGCAGATTGATAGTTTATTCCCCCCATGGCCTTGGTTAGCAGGTGACCGATATCTCCTCCAGAGACTGTTAACTTGTTGAAAAGTTGCTATACTGATGAAAAATTAGTCCTGAGGATAAAATAAAAATAAGTATAATTTACTCTTTGGGCTTGACAGGTAGAAATTTGATGGGCTAGGAACCCTAATAAGGACTGCAGCTATCAGTTAAACAACAAAGCCATAGATGGGAGCAAAAACGTAAGCCCGGGCAGCTAAGTTTCTGGATGTTTGCTGTGCTGTGTGCATTTTATATGCCAGGACCTTGCTGGAATGGTTTGACGTGGATGGAGATGGGTGGGGTTCAGTATGGAACGCTCCCCCATGGTAATGAGGCACCACTCACTGTGAGCTCACCAAGGGCCAGGAGCCGTGTTAATATTTGCACTTTACAAGTATTAACTCAATTAATCTTCACAGAAACGCTGTTTGGTAGATGCCTATATTAACCCCATTTTAAAGGTAAGAAAAGGGAGGCTCAGAGAGATTATATTACTTACCTCAGGTCACATAACTAGTATGTGGTGGGACAGGAATGCTGGGCCTGGAAGATCCAATGCCCATCTCTCACCCACTATCTGAAGGTGGATTTGGAAGGGAAGGTGATACTCTGGAGTGGAATGTGTGTGCTAACACGGGGCAGAGTGAGTGGCGGGGGGGTAGGGGTGCTGTCAGAGGAGCTTGGTGTGTGTGCACGTCTCGCAGCCCTAGTCACACTGTGCGGTTAACCCTGCCAGGCCAGGTCATGGGCATCTGCGGGGCACCCGGTACGTGAAAGGCGCTGCGGCAGGTGGGCGCGGGGCAGGTTCCTGCCCTCACGCAGCTAGCTCCCGCGCAGGTGCACAGGTAAGCAGGCGCCTGGAGGTAGGCTGGTGGTGAGGCAGTTTGGAGTTACGCTACGGTAGAAGGAGTTCAGTGGTGAGAGACTCCTGAGAACGTAGGTGCTGAGGAAGGGCTTCATGCAGGGGAATGCAAGCGGTTGGATGTAGAATGTAGGGAGAGACCCAAGGCCTGGGACGGACGTCCCCGTAAGTCACAGACAAAGGCCGAGAAGTAGAGTGAAGAGAGAGAGAGCGTGATGAGAGAAAGAGAGAGAGAGGGAGAGAAGTTGAGAGAGGAAGCTGGGAAGTTTCGGGCCAGGTTGTGAAAGTTTTTGAAACCCAGAGAGTTTTTGAAACCCAGCCAGCATGGCTGTGTTGTACTGCAGCAAGGGAGATGCAGGACAGCGGAACTGTGATCGGATCATTCTGTGCCAGGTAGATGGGGAGGGGTAATTGCCGATAAGGAAACCAGCTTGGGAGCGACTGGGGTGGTCAGGAGTGAGGGGGGCAGGTCTCTGGGAGCCACCGTAGGCTTCTGAGTGGCAGTTCTGGCCCATCATTACACATTCCCCAGAGGCTGGGAACCCGCCCACCTGACTCCGAGCCCACGCAGCACCCAGCATAGCATATTGGTTGCTCAGAGGCCCCATGTAGGATGGATTCTGCCTGCAGCCCGCCAAGAAAGGGCAGCAGAGATGTAAGAGATACTGCCAGTCTCCTCCCCTGGCAGAGCAGAAATGGGGTCAGCTGTGTTTGGGCTTTGCTGAAAATAGAAGAGAAGATACTGGAGAGTTAAAAATACTTGCACCCTGAATCTTCTCTGGGTATCTGCAGGATTGTCAGAAGCTTGGCTGACATCCCCCTCTTACCCTGACCCCTAGCCAGAGACTTCTGGGGTCCTGATCAGCGCCCAGCCCCTCTGGGGCAGCTACAGGTTGGCCCTTATCGTTAGCACAAAATAGGCAAGTGATTAGTATCAGCTGAAGCATGTGTATGATGTGCTAGGAGTTGTACTGGGTGCTGTAGACTCATCTCTTGGCTGGGTCATTGTGGTGGCCTCCTGGGTGGTCTGCCCATTCTACCTGGGCCCCCTCTGCTCATTCCCAATATAGTGCTCAGAGTGATCTGTGAGAATATACATGACACGGTTCTCTGCTCCAGGGTTTCTCGGCCTCAGCACGATTGGCATTTGGGGCTGGATGGTTCTTTGTCGTGGGGGCTGTCCTGTGCACTGTAGGACATTGAGCAACACCCCTGGCTTCTGCCCACTGGGTACCAATTAATGACAACCAGACATTACCAGATGGCCCCTGGTGAAAAACTGCCCTCCTGTTGAGAACCACAGCTCTAGTAAAAACTCAGAGTAAAAGCCACAGTCCTTAGCACAAGCTGCAACACCCCAATTCCTCTCTGATTTTGTCTCCTACTACTCTTGCCCTTATTCAGTCCACTTCAGTCACACTGGCCTCCTTGATGTCCCTCAGACATGCTGGGGAGGCCCATTCTGCCTCAGGGCCTTTGCACTGGCTGTTCTGCTGGACAGAATAATCTCCAACCAGATATCTGCATGGCCTCACTCCCTCCTTCAGGTATTTCCTCCAAAGTCACCTCAATGAAAACTACACTGACCACCTTACTATACATCATCCTACTTGAGAATTTCTCCGGGGAAAGAAAAGTCAAGGGAAGCAAAAGAAGGAGCCACTAGGGTCAGAGGCAGGACAAGAGATGGAATTTTGGGGGTCCATGGCCAGTGGGGGGGATCCAGGGACTAGAGGTGCTTCTGGGGGTGGGGGAATGCAACCTCGGTGTCTCACCCTTCCCTCTACCACCCCAGCTCCAGCCCTGGTCTTTTCACCCCTCTCCCCTATGACAGGAGCTGTGGCCCTGGTCATGTCACTGTGTTCCTGTGTCCCCTGAGTATTCCCCATCCTTCACCCCTCCTTTTGCGGGGACCCTACTGCAATACATTTTTTTAAAAATCCATCCTTGCTGCTAGTACACACTCCCTATCCTTACCCTGTCCTACTTTCCCATGTTTCTTGAAGCCCTCATCCTTCTAACATATGAGAAAATTTACTTTTTATTATTTTTATTGTTTGTCCGCACAAGCATGTGAGCTCTACAGAAGCAGAGATTTTTGGTCTCTGTTTTCACTGATATATTCTTAGTGCCTAGAGCAGTGCCCAGCAAATAACAGGTGCTCAATAAATATTTGTTGGATAAATGAATTTTCTTTAATCGTCACAAGAACCTTGAAAGTAAGTATTCATATTCCTATATCACAAATGAGGAAATGGAGGCTCAAAAAGATTAAGTAAATTGCCCCAAATCACAAGTAGGAGATCTGGAATTCCAATTCCCAGAAAATGGTTTGACTGCAGGGTCTGGCCTCTTAAGAGACAGAAGCTGTGTGTACACGAAATTCACGACTGCTAATGTGTGTTATGTAGCAGAATGAGCGGGGATGTTCCTTCTCCTTTCATCTGTAGAACTGGGGAGTACCTTTGCCCCACATAGATATGCATTTGTATCTATTACCTGGGAGTAACCATGGCAACAAAATTAATGGTGAGGAATAATGGGATTGGCCCAAATGATAAATTAAGAAGATTTCTTGTTGTTTTATGGAGGCATCCTCTGCCTTACAGAAGGATCCCCTTCAGGCTCTGTTTAATTACCTTCTGGAGGTTGTTTTAAATAGGCTCTGTCTTTGCTGCTTCAGAGGTTTGGAGAAGCAGCTTGGAAGGAACCAGACTGGGGAGGGGAAGGAGCCAGACTGGGGACAGGGCCTGGGCAGTGACTCCTCCATCTGGGGTCTGGGCACTAGAGGTCTCTGCCCTGAGAAGGCAGGGCTTCTCCTCCTGAAGCTTGTTTGGGGCCCGCTCTCTACCCCTCCCTTGGCTTCTACACTGGGTTTCTAATAGGTTCAGATGGCAGCCCAGCTGAGACTTAGGCCATTTCTGAAATCAGCAAACTTCTGCATTGTTCCAGCAACCTTTCACCCAACTGTTTCCCCACACCCTCTGTGTCCTCATTCTCCAAGTTGAGAAATCAAGAAAGGTCCAAAGTCTCACATCCACACTGGTTTGTTGCTGCAGCCAGTAAGTTCTAAGGGATCAGGGTTGCACTTTTTAATGTTCAGCCAGAGGCACAGGGAGAGATGGCTGAGCCCAAAGGAGATCAGGTCACACTGAGGAATTGTACTTTAAAGCGGAGCTGCTTTGGTGGGCTGACAGAAGACACGGGGGCCTCCCTGTCCTAGATTCTCAATGTGGATGGACTGTCCATTGCATCTCCTTTGGCCTCTCATCAAATGCTTTACATTCCAGGACTATCCTTGCCTGTAACCTGTTTGCAGGGCTGGCTCATTAAACTGCAAACTAGCAACCAGCTCTTGGCTTGTGGGTGGTGTCTGCTGCCATTTCTGCATCCAGCATCTGACCCATGGGTCCAGCAGGTCCCAGGGAAAAGCCCAGACCCGAAGAGTCAGACCCGAAGCCTTGTCCTGGGATCTCTGTAAGCTGGGCCTGGCATCATCAGACGAGAAGGGACCCTGGAGGGACTAGCTTCCACCTCCTGTATGATTAATTCAAAAAAACAATGTAAGTCTAAGGAGTGAGGTAACTGGCACAGGAAGACCATGTGAGTTAGTGGCTAAGCCAGGCCCCAAATCTGCGACCCTGACTATTGTTGCTGCAGCCTGGAGATGGGATGAACCCAAATGAGATCAGGTCGTGACTAGGAAGTTTAGTTTAAAATGGAGCTGTCCCTCCCACCTCACCCCAAAACCTCCTGAGATGGGAGCATTGCCAGATGCCATGAGAAGAGCCTCAACACTACTTAGCGCTCATTCCTTCCTCCCTCCACTGGAAAGGCTTCTCTGACATCATGGGAAACAGTTTCCCAAAACCCCCAAGGGGTTACCTTAGTTAGGGCTATACTAACTGCTGTAATGAAATGATCTCAAAACACACCAGCTCAAATAAGACAGATGTTTATCTCTCTCCCATGCAATAGTTTGAGTTCCAGGTGGGCAGGTGGCTCTGCTCCACAGGATCATTCAGGAACCCAGGCTCCTTCCATCATGTTTCTCCACCATCTCCTTGGGTCCTCCTCTCTGCACAGCCCAGGCTGCACTGCAGCCACATCCTTGCTCTGGCTCACAGGCAGGTGACAGCAAGTATAGGCTGGGAGGTGCTAGCCAGGCAAAGGCACATCTCACTTCCCCTCGGATGCCACTGGAGGACTCAGTCACATGGATAAGCCTAACTGCAAAGGAGGCTGGGAAATGTAGTGCAGCAGGTCAGCCACCTGCCCGCTACCTTTCTATTACTGTGGATGAAGGGGCATAGGTTTTGTCGGAAGGTTAACAGTCTATGCCATAGAGGTCAATAAGGGGCTTGGAAGTTGTGCCTGCTATTTCTATTTTTCTAGTGGTTACTCTTAAATTTTTAACAATCATTTTTGAGTAGGTAACACGTGAACAATCTACGGAATTCTAAAGCTATCAAAAAAGTATAGAATAAAAAATAAGTTTCCGCAAGAGGGAAGAGATATGGGAACATATGTATATGTATAACTGATTCACTTTGTTATAAAGCAGAAACTAACACACCATTGTAAAGCAATTATACCCCAATAAAGATGTTAAAAAAAAAAAAGTTTCCCTTTCCCTGTCTCCCAGTTTCCCACTTCTCTCTAGGGTAACCATCAGTTTCTTCTGTATCCTGCCAGAGATATCTGCATACATTTATCCTTTTCCTTTAAGTGCTAATGATATAACAGTGATAACTCCAGGGACATTCAGTGGAGCATGGTTGTAATAGCAAGAAATGGGACAGTGACAAAAGGACAAATATTGTATGATTCTACTTATATGAAATATCTAGAGTGGTCAAATTCACAGAGACATAAAGTAGAATGGTAGTTGCCAGGAGCTGAGGGAAGGAGTACTGGGGTGTTAGTACTTACTGGGTACAGCGTTTCAGTTGGGGAAGATGAAAAAATTCTGGAGATGGTTGGTGGTGTACAACAATGTGAATGTACTTAATGCTACCGAACTGCCACTTAAAAATGGTTAAATGGTAAATTTTATGTTATTTATATTTTACCACAATAAGGAAAAGAAGAGAAGTAGCTTAAAAGTCCACCAATAGGGTGCAGTTTACAATACATTCATTCAACGTTTCTGTTAGGAAGAATAAGGCTGCTCTCCATGCTCTGATGTGGAAAGATCTCCACATATATATACTAGATGCCTAAAGGGACAGAACAGTGTGCACTGGTATGCTAGCATTTAGAGACGGCGCATGGGGATTCCAGAGTGGGGGTTATGGAACCAGACTGATCAGGTTCAAATCCCAGTGCTGCCGTGGGATTGTGGGCAAATCACTAAATATCTCAGTGCCTCGGTTTCCACATCTATAAAATGGGAGATATACTGGTCCCTGCCTCATAGGGTTGTTGAGGAGATTAATAAGTTAATATGTACAAAGCCCTGAGAAAGGTATCTGACGCGTAGCACTTATTCACTAAATGTGACTGAACGAGTCTGCGTCCCCGGTCACGAGCTGTAGTTCTGGCTCCACCTCCGAGACCCTGGGCGTGGTTCTGAGCTTTACTTTTCTCACCCGTCCTATGGAAACAGATTTCTGAGTGTGGGACTCAAATAGTTAATGGGACCATTGCCACTTATCTGTGACACTAGCCTGCCTGGGCCGTGGGTGGAGGTGTCATCGCCGTTGGAGAACACGCCTGTGAGCTCTGGGCTTCTGGCCTTGCCTGCTCCCACCCCTGCTGAACTTCTGCCTTTGCTGCTGAGCCGGTGCTGCCTGAGTCTCCATCCCTGCTCTCTGGGTGGGGGCGGAGAAGGCAGCCCTTGAACCTGAGGGACACAGATGCAGCTGTGGATTACAGGGGCTGCTTGGCTGGACTTGGGCGGGAGGGGAGGAACAGGTGCTGGGGAGGAGCGTCTGCTGCCCGGCTGCAAAGGGAGGTTCTGGGACCTCAGATGATGTCAGCCAAACTTCTTCCTCTTCTCGTGCCTCAGGCCTGGCTGTCACCCTGGCCAGACCAGACATCAGTGTGCTCCAGAGGGCCCCTGGAGAACAGGGGGGACACAAGTCTGGAGGCAAGGAGGCTTGGGTGCCCATCTCCATCCTGCCACCAGGCCCCTGGAACCATGGCTGAGTCACTTAGTCTCTCTGAGATGAGTTGCTTTGTCTGAAGGTAGTCTACCCACCTCACAGGCATGTTGTAAGAATAAGACAATAGAGATGAAGTTATTTTGAAAAATAATTAAGTCCTTTTAAAAAATACTGCTCGGGCTTCCCTGGTGGTGCAGTGGTTGAGAGTCCGCCTGCCGATGCAGGGGACACGGGTTCGTGCCCCTGTCCGGGAAGATCCCACATGCCGCGGAGCGGCTGGGCCCGTGAGCCATGGCCGCTGAGCCTGCGCGTCCGGAGCCTGTGCTCCGCAACGGGAGAGGCCACAGCAGTGAGAGACCCGTGTACCGCAAAAAAAAAAAAAAAAAAAAAAAAATACTGCTAATTTGACTGACTTCCCCTCTATGTTAGGCATTTATGGAGCATGATCTAGGGGCCAAGTATTTCAGCTATGCGTGTGTCAGTGAACCTCTGTATCAGTCAGTATAAGCCAAGTGCTTGTAACAAACAACCCCTGGATTTCAGGGACTTATACAGTAAGGTCTGTTTCTCACTCATGTCAGAGTCCAGTGCAGCTCAGGAACTTGGCACATGCCGTTGTCCAGGGGCCAGGCTCCTTTTACCTCATGGCTTTACTGTCTTCTAGGGCCTCATTGTCCTCCTCTGGATGCTCTGTGGGAGGCTTTGGGGCCAAGCCTGGAAGTGGTGAACTCCACTTCCACCCACAGTCCATTAGCTAGAACCCGGCCATGTGAGGCCATCTGACTGTGGGGGAGGGTGGAATGCATAGACTTAGCTGTGTGCCCAAAGTGAAATGCCAGCTGCCAGGAGCACCAAGCATAGTCCCCGCCCTGCCCTTACAGCACCCCATTGTACTAATGGAGAAACTGAGGCATGGAGGCAGAGTAATTTGCCCAGGGCCACACATCCAGTAAGTGATTGGAATGCAGGCTGCCTGGTCCTAACACCTGCTCTTTACACTGTTCTTTAATGTCTTAGATCAGTGTTTTCAGCCCAGGCTGTTCATCAGAATCATGGGGATTTTTTTTCTTTATTTATAAGAATTGTATGAAGAGATCTTGAATTTTTTAAAAAAATAAATAGCTTTAGATTTGCTGTGTGCATGGCTCTAGGAGATGGTGGGGGCTGGCACTCAAAGGCAGGCCCCTGCTCTGAGGGGCTGGGCTATGACTGTACAAGGTGAGGGGACCCGCACCCAGGAGATTCTGATTTGGGGTGGAGAGCGTGGGGTGTTAGGAGTCTGTGCCCAGGGCCTGGGGTCACACCTGGGATGATGCTGGGACGTGGTGGGATGCACTGCAGAAGGCACTTTCTGAGCAAAGAAAGATCAACCTTTTATCATTTTTTTTACCTCTCTGCTGTTATGCTCTCACATACCGTCTTTGGCTAACAGTGATTCTACATTTGGTTTTTCTTTCTTTAGTCCCCTCTGTTCCTCAAATATAATTAAGAAAAAAATCTACTGCCTCTAATCTTTCTGGGTCTGGAATAGCAGACAATCAAATATGTTTGAAATGTATCTAAAATCAGAGCGATTAGGCTGTGCATTAGGCTTAAGGGACTGCTGTTAGTAAAATGCATAAACTTTAATACAGATGGTCCTTGACTTATGATGGCTCAACTTACAATTTATAGACTTTATGACGGTCTGAAAACGATATGCATTCAGTAGAAACTGTACTTTGAATTGTGAATTTTGATCTTTTCCTGGCTGGTGTTACGTGGTCTGATACTCTCGTGATGCTGGGGAGGCAGCGAGCCGCATTTACCAGTCAGCCACGAGATCGAGAGGGAAACCACCCATACACTTAGAACCATTGTGCACCCACACGACCAGTCTGTTTTTCACTTTCAGTACAGTATTCAATGAATTACATGAGATATTCGGTACTATATTATAAAGTAGCCTCTGTGTTAGATGACTTTGCCCAACTGTAGGCTAATGTCAGTGTTCTGTGCACATGTAAGGTGGGCCAGGCTAAGCTATGACGTTTGGTACTTTCGGAATGTTAAATAATTTCAACTTACAATCGGTTTATTGGCACATAACCCCACTGTAAGTTGAAGAAGATCTGTATATCAATTTTATAACTCTATTATTGCTACCCAGTAGCATTCTGCAGCTTACTTTATATCGCAGATGACAACATTGCCGTATAAATGAAACATAACTATTCCGTTATAAAACTTTAAACATCAATGCTGACCACGTCTCCCCTCTTACCTCATACCCTTCTTGCTCTGTTAAAAATGCACTGGCCTTTGGTTTGCCCACAATGTAAAATTTTACTTGCTATATTTTCTTGATTCTAAAAAGGCTATTTTATCACATTTTATCATCTCTTAAATGGGATGAATCTTTTAACTGATGGACGTCTTGGCGTTATGCCACCGTTTTCTTTTTTTTTTGGCGGTACGCAGGCCTCTCACTGTTGTGGCCTCTCCCGTTGCGGAGCACAGGCTCCGGACGCGCAGGCTCAGCGGCCATGGCTCACGGGCCCAGCCACTCCGTGGCATGTGGGATCTTCCCGGACCGGGGCATGAACCTGTGTCCCCTGCATCGGCAGGTGGACTCCCAACCACTACACCACTAGGGAAAACCTTTTTTTTTTTAAAATTAATTAATTTATGGCTTCATTGGGTTTTCATTGCTGCATGCGGGCTTTTCTCTAGTTGCGGCGAGTGGGGGCTACTCTTTTGTTGTGGTGCGGGGGCTTCTCATGGCGGTGGCTTCTCTTGTTGGGGAGCACGGGCTCTAGGCACACGGGCTTCAGTAGTTATGGCACGTGGGCTCAGTAGTTGTGGCTCGTGGGCTCTAGAGCGTGGGCTCAGTAGTTGTGGCACACGGGCTTAGTTGCTCCACAGCACCTGGGATCTTCTGGGACCAGGGCTCAAACCCGTGTCTCCTGCATTGGCAGTCAGATTCTTAACCACTGCGCCACCAGGGAAGCCCCATAGTTTTCTTTCTTAGTGGCACATAATAGTATGTCTTAGGATCAACGATGTCTTAGAGTCAATGAAATGCAGTATTTTTATCATTTGAAGGAATTGACAAATTGTTCTCCAGCCCAACCCCATGCTGTGCTGGAAGAGACAACCTCCTCATTCATTTGAAAGCACACAACCTTCTTATAACAATAACAAAAATAGGAATAATAATATCTACAAGATTTAGCACTTGTAAAGTACCTACTATGTGTTCAGCACTGCTCCAGGCCCTTTTCATACGCCTCTTCAACAATGTTAGAGCACAGCTATTAACCCCATTTTACAGATGAGGAAATTGAGGCTCAGAGGTAGAAGTGGCAAATCCAGGGATCCAGGCAGTCTGTGTAGCTCTGAAAAATTATGCTGTGCTGCCTCTAGTGATTCTGGGAGACAGCTGAAGTATCTTCATTTAAATCAGGGCTTCTTACCTGGCCACACCTTAAAATGAACTAGGGAGCGTTAGGAAAATGCTGGAAGAATTCCTCAAGTAATTTTACGGCACAGCCAGAATTGAGAACCCTCGGTTTAAATAATCTGTTTAAGGGGCTTCCCTGGTGGCGCAGTGGTTGAGAGTCCGCCTGCCGATGCAGGGGACACGGGTTCGTGCCCCGGTCCGGGAGGATCCCACATGCAGCGGAGCGGCTGGGCCAGTGAGCCATGGCCGCTGAGCCTGTGCGTCCGGAGCCTGTGCTCCGCAACGGGAGAGGCCACAACAGTGAGAGGCCTGCGTACCACAAAAAAAAAAAAAAAAAAAAAAAAAAATCTGTTTGAGATCCCCAGCTGGATCTCTTGGTTAGAAAATGTGGCTTTGAGACCTTAAACTGATACGTGCTTTTAATCTTTGTTTTTTCTCTTCTTTTCCTTTCTCTCTCTCTTTCCCTTCCTTCCTTCCAGCTCTGGAGTGCACAGAAAATCAAGCAGGTAATTCAATTTTAGATTCTTTTCCTTCCCTTCTGCTGTTCTCAGAGACCCTGCCCTGCCCTGCCCTGGCCCGACCCCCCTTCTTTCTTCCCCAGCACCTGGGTCTGAATTTCTGAAGACTAGAGCTCAGGTCAGCCTGCCTTTCCCTGGGCCCCCTGACCTCCTTCCCCATGGGCTCCTTCCACAAAACCCTTATTGTGGGCCTGTTGTGTGCGTGGCATGGGGGACAGAGGGCCTGCAAGGTAGACATGGTCGGCTCTGTGCTGCATTCAGCTTTGAGCACTAGTTAGGAGGAGAAGCTCTGTTTATGGCCCATGTTTGGTTTTCTCTTGCCCCGAGTGGTGGGAAGGATTGACTGGCCACAAGGCAAGGTGGGATACAGCCATTGGCCACCTAAGTCTTCCTGGGGGAGCTGTCCTCCCCCTCCCCCCTCCCATGTCCCATCTCCCTCCCCAGCTGTCACCCTGTGCTCTGTTCCCGGCTCTTGCCAGGCTATTCTACACCCGGACACCAATGAGAAGATCTTCATGCCCTTTAGAATGTCAGGTAAGCCCTTGGGAACCTCTGGTTCTGCCTAGCCTGGGCCAATTACAATGGTCACAGCTCCAGGAGTGTCCAGATGCGCTTGGCTTGAGGGACGTACAGAGCCTGTTACACACACCACCACACTCGCACCTGCATGGTCACTTTGGCTCAACTGTACAGGACTGGCCAGCCTATGGAGCTGTTAAAATGTGCCTGTCTGCCTTTTCTGCCTGAGCAGCTGGAGTAGAATCGAGGCCTCCACAGGTGAATCTGGTGCCCCCAATGCCAGGTTACACCCCATTCACTCAGCAGCAGCCCCAGGGTGACGCCTTCTAGGGCAAGCCCTGCCTTCCATGAGCCACTCCTCTCTTATCTGTGCACACTGAGTGCCTTCCTTCCAAGCCCTGCTCCCTACTCAGCCTTTTCATGCAGGTAACCCCCAGACTAACTCCCTTGTCTCTGATCCTACTTTTAGCCTGCCCTTCTGAGTGTATGCACTACGTTTGTACCACTACACACACAGGGAGGCGGATTCCTGTTCTGTGGAGACCAGTGGGTAGAGAGGGTAATGGAAGAATGGGTATAAGATCCCTGCCCTCAGGAAGTCCCTGCCCTGTGGTCACTAGAGGGACAGCTCTGTTACGTAGAGCTTAATGGCCTAGAAAGCACTTGCCCATACACTGGCTGGGGCCGGCGTGGTTGTCCTGCCTACGGTTCTGAGAGGCTAAGGGCTTTGTCCAGAGTCACACAGCGGAGGTCAGACTCACACTAGTGTGCTGATGCCTCCTCCATGCCGTTTCTCAGTGCTACAGAGTGTACCCCCCACCCCTGAGTCACAGGGCGGGTGGGAGGGCTGGTGGCTGCTGCCTTGGGAAGCCCTCAGGCGGCTGGAGGAAGGGTCCCTACCAGTGGGTGTTCTCAGTCCAGGAGGTTAGTCAGGCCCCCCCCCCCCCGCTGCCTCAGAGAGCCTGAACTCATGGGGCTGAGAGAACAGACAAGCACATGTCATTGTGCAAACGGGCAGTTAGTGCCCGGTGACCCTTGCTTTGCCGTAAGGAACTCCAAGGCGGTGAAGGCTCTCGTAGCTGCGGCTGCAGGTCCTCCCCAGTGCCTGCGTGGGGCCATAGCAGGCTCTCCCCCCGAGACTGGCTTATTCTGTGATTCTCTGATCAGTCTTTGGGCCTCTCCCTGGAGGGGTGCAGGTAGGAGAGTGGCGGCTCATGTGTACAAATATGCACACACAGGACACCAACCTTTGCTCTAGACGTAACCCGTGCAATTGTGGTCCCCTGCTGCTGGGCCACCAGCTGACTGGCTGCTGTAAGTTAGTGGCTGGGACAGGAGGATGCCCACCTACAGCAGTGAAGCTGGGGGAGGGGGCCTTGCCACAGTCTGGGGGCCCTGAGCCGTGGGGAGACGGCCAGGGCCCAGCTGCACTTCATGGCGGCCCTTTCCTGCTCTGCTGAGATGTCCAGCCAGGGCCCTAGAGATTCAAAGAGCTCTGGCACTTGGAGGCACACATCTCAGGTGGGTAGGGAATGCCCTTTCCAGAAATGGTCATGAAGCTGGGAAAGTAAGGGTGTGTTTTAGAAAGACAGGCTGAGGGAAGGAGGAGGACGTCCCAGGGCCTCCAGAGACATTGTGGTGAGGTTGGCGGGGCTTCGTGGCTCCCGGAGGAAATCGTGGGAGGACCACCAAGTGCAGAGTGGCAGCGCCCCGGCCACGGGCGCCTCCTTCAGGAATGGGCCCCTGGCTTTGGGGGCGAGTGAGGACTGAGGGGAACAGAGACAAGGAGGTTGGGGGACACAGGGGAGCCCTCTGTCTTGGGGAGGGCTGGGCTGGGAAAAGGTCTGGGGCTAGAGGTGCCTCCCGCTTAACTGACCTGAGCCCTCTCCCTGGGGCCACTGCCAAGGCCAAGGCCAGAAGTCTCTCTGGCCTCACAGTTGAAAGGCAGGTGGGGCAGAGTCAGATGGGCTTATAAAACCCAACTCTTCTCTCTGTCCTCTCACAGGTTACATTCCTTTTGGGACGCCAATTGTAAGTATTACCTTCAAAGGGTTTTCTTTTCTACAAAAATTTTTTAATGTATAACTTTACATCGCTGTTCATAAATATTTGAGTTGTTGATTTAGGATAAATTCCTGGAGGGGACTCACTGGAGAAAATACCATATATTTCTTTTTAATTCTCTTGATGTGTATTGTCAGACCTCTTTCCATAGAACGTGTGCCAATGTACACCCAACAGGGCCTCAAAGTGCCTGCATCCCTGTATATTTCCCATTTCAAGTATTGTCGTTAATTAGGACATGCTGGTTTGATTACAGGGAAGTTTTCCCAGAAAGCTTGGGAAGTCGGAAAGTAAGGGTGCCTTCTGAAAACTGGAAAATTCAGCCTTATTTTTATTCTGTTTTGAAATCAGGATTAAGCTTACTGTTAATCTTTTTATATTGGAGTAAAACAAATGTACAGAAAGGGTGCATTTGTCATAAATGTAAAGCTTGATACGTTTTCACAAAGTGAGCTCATCTAAGTAAATATCACTTAGATAAAGATATAGTGCATTACCAGTGTCTCAGATACCTCTTATGTACCCCTCTGAGTCACTAACCTCACAGGGAACCACTTTTCTGACTCCTTCCTTCATTATATTCTCATTTTGCCTGTTATTGAACTTTATATAAATGGAATCACTTATATAAGTGTACTTTTTGGGGACTTGGCTTCTTTCACCCAATTGTTTATGAGACTTACTGTTAAATGTAGTATTAGCTTGTTCTTTTTCATGGCTGTATAATATTCCACTGCTATAACTATATAGAAATTTCTTTATTCATCCTACTGTTGGTAGACATTTGGGTTGTTGCCAGTTTGGAGTTTACAACAACATGCTTTGAACATGATTGTACAAGTCTTTTAGAGGATATATATAGAGATACACACACACGCACACACACACACACACACACACACACACACACACACACCCCTACACACATCCTCATTTCTCTTGCATTTTACCGAGGAGGCTAAAGAGATAACAACTAAATGTGGGATGTGATCCTAGAATTGGGATTGGGATCAGGGCAGGTGTATGTGGAAAATGATATTGCAGTTTCTTATAAACATACACTACAATGTGAGCCAGCAATCCTACATTTAGGTATTTACTTCAAGAGAAGTGAATACATATGTCCACACAAAGATCTATATATAAATGTTTATAGTAACTTTTTTTCATCTTAGCCGAAAGCAGGAAACAGACAAGAATGACCAACAGATGTTAAAACCACTAAGTGAAAAACTGATTGGGAACAGGATATTTACCTAGTCTGAAAGTTTCCTATATATTTCATAAATATCATTCATTCTATGTTTATTAATTGGCAGCCTCCTGTAAATAAGGGTCTTCCCTTCTGCCTCCCATTTTCTTGTTTTTTAAAACTATCAGTATGGTCTTGTATATTTTTTGTATTCAGTGGATAGTAATTTACTTTTTTCATTATTCATTTTTCTATACAAATTGTGCCAAATTTGACCAATAGAAACCCTTTAAAGCAATTTCAGTGTCCATTTGACATGTCTTTTTTATGCTATGAGTATGTACGTCAATACTTTCTGGCACAATGTATGGATATTCCAAACTCATCTTGTAGTTTCTCTGCCCCATTTCTCCAAAGAGCCCTGGTTCCTTTTAGAGGGGAATGGTATTTAGGAACCAAAATCTGGATAGTTAGGTGTGCTCATTGTTACTGGTGTGTCATTGTTTCTAGGCCCTCTTAACAGACAGAGCTAGGACATACAACTTTTTAAAAATCATGACTACATACTAATACCTCTAATTCCAATCCAACATCTCAGAGTTCTTCCCCTCCTTCCAGTCCATAGCTACATCTTCCTTCTCCCTGAATGAGAATACAACAACAATGTATTTATTCAGTTACTAAATCTTATATATACAAATAAAAGAATTTCAGAATTGCTACATTAATGCCACTCAAACATGTATTAATCCCCCCCCACCAAATGTATTAAGTAAAGCTTGAGATTTCTTTGAAGTTCTTTTTGTCTGTTGAATAGATCCTACTGAGGGTATATAGTCAGAGAATCGTGTTCAAAAGTTATTTGAATTAAAAAAAAAGTTATTTGAATTAATTATTTTCTTCTGTGTGTATATGTTATTTATATGATATACAGTTAGGTTTATTCATTTCTGTTGCCACTGAATTTCAGATGTTTCCCCATTCTTATTGATTTATTTTGGGAACTATATAAAATGTCAACATAGTTCAAAAGTCAAAAGCTATGTAAAAAAGGCATAATAAAAGCCCCATTTCCCTCTCTATCCCTTCTACCTCCTTCCCACCCAACCTCTCTAAGTAAATAATTTTATCCTTCCTATTTCTTTTTGTAAAAATAAGCAAATACAAATACATTTCCCTTTCTTTTTTCTATAAAAGGCACCATATTATATAACCCTTTTGCGCAATGTTTTTTTTTGCTTAATGACATATCCTGGAAATCACAGTGTATCAGTTTATAGCTATCTTCCTTATTCTTTTTTTTTTTTAAATAGCTGCATAGTAGTATACTACATGGAAGTACCATAATTTATTCAACTATTTTCCTACATATGGACATTTAGACTATTTCCATTATTTTGCCAATATGAATAATGCAAGAATAGATAGTCTTGTGCATGTGTTTTGATATTGTTGGAGATATATCTTGAGGGTAACTTCCTAGCTTCTATGTAAGGACTAATTAAATAGACATTTCTGGCAATACTGGGTAAGAAAAAAGAGAGAAGATACAAATAAATACTAGGACTAAAAAGTATAATAATTACAGATATAATAGAAGTTTAAAGGATCAAAATGCATTGAACAATCTGGGGCAGGAAATTTGAAGACTTAGGAAAATATGGATACATTTCTGAGAAAGTACAGGTTACCAAAAACTGCCTAGCAAGAGGAAATATAGAATTTGAAAAGACCTGTAAATAGAAAGAAATTAAATCAGTTGCTTAAAATATATGCACCAAAGAAGTAACAAACAAATCAAAAATTACCACTAGGCTCCCATGATCTTTCAGGTGACTACACTCAAAGAAATAGCCAAACTCAATCTTTACAAAACTCTTTAAAGAGAATAAAAAAAAGGAAATATTCCCCAATTCATTTATGAGGCACTTTGAGACCAATACCAAAGAAGTTAGTATGAGAAAGAAAAATTATAGGCCAATATCACTTACAAAATTACACATAGTCTAAATGAAATAATAGCAAGTTGAATCCAGCACTGTATTAAAATATATCAAAAAAGATTTACCAAGGGGCTTCCCTGGTGGTGCAGTGGTTGAGAGTCCACCTGCCAACGCAGGGGACGTGGGTTCATGCCCTGGTCCGGGAAGATCCCACGTGCCACGGAGCGGCTGGGCCCGTCAGCCATGGCCGCTGAGCCTGCGCGTCCGGAGCCTGTGCTCCGCAACAGGAGAGGCCACAACAGTGAGAGGCCTGCGTACCGCAAAAAAAAAAAAAAAAAAAGATTTACCAAGAATGGTAATAGAGATGTATTAATATAGTTCATCACATTAACAAATTGAAGGAGAAACATGATGATCTCAGTAGATACAGAAAAATCATTTGATAAAACATAACTCCATTTATAATCTTTTTTAAAAGAGAAGGTTAGTTAGGTCTAAAAGGGAGCTTCATTAACTTAATACAGTATCTGTCAGAAAAAAAAAAAAACAAAAAAACAACCCCATAGCAAGAACCATTCTTAAAGATGAATCAGATAAAGGTAAAATCTTAATGTCTGGGACAGGGTAAGAATGCCTGATAGTAATGCTTCTGTCCAGCATTTTCCTAGGAGACTAACAAGTACAATAAGACATGAAAAAATAAATGACCAATATTAGGATTGGAAAGGAAGAAACAAAATTTTTCATGAGAATAGGCAAACTATTGGAACTACTATTTTATAAGATTTCTGGATGTAAGACAAGTATACAAAATAATTGCTGTATGCCTATAAACCTATAACAAACATCTAGAACATGATATTTTTTTTAAAAAAGAAAGCGTTTATAATAGCACTTAGAATGATAAGTTACCAAAAATAAATTCAAGAAAGGATGTGCAAGATCTTTATGGAAAAACTTATAAAACTTTATTGAAGGACATTGGAGATCTAAATAAATGGAGAAATATATCACCTTGGGTGGGAATATTCATTATCATGAAGATACGCATTTTCTTCAAATTATATTTAATTATATTCAATAAAATTCCAATCAAAATCTCAGCAGGATTTTTCATGGAACTTGACAAGTTGATACTAAAAATTATATGAACAAGCTAAGGGCCAAGAACAGCCAAGACAATTTTCAAGAATGAGGTGGTGGGACTTCCCTGGTGGCACAGTGATTAAGAATCCGCCTGCCAATGCAGGAGAAGTGGGTTCGATCCCTGCTCTGGGAAGATCCCACATGCCACGGAGCAACTAAGCCCATGTGCCACAACTACTGAGCCTGCGCTCTGAAGCCCACGTGCCACAACTACTGAGCCCACGCTCCGCCGCTACTGAAGCCCGCGCGCCTCCAGCCTGTGCTCCGCAACAAGAGAAGCCACCACAATGAGAAGCCCGTGCACTGCAACGGAAACCCAACGCAGCCAAAAAAAAAAAAAAGAATGAGGTGGTAAGAGGAGAGTCACCCTACTAAGTAGCATAAGACAGTTTGGTTTTGGTTTGGAGATAAGCAAATAGATCATTGCAACAGAATAGAAAGTCTGGAAACATGCCCATACCCATATGGAAACTTGATATTTGACAAATCAGTGGAGAAGAAGGATGGACCATCTAACAAATGGTGCTACCTATGTGAAAAAGAAATAAAATTAGATTTCACCTCATACACAAAACACATTAAATATGAAAAGAAAATATTTGCAGCACTGTTTATAGTAGCAAAAAGAAAGGAAACCACTGAAATGTCCATCAAGAGAATGGATAAATATTCATGATTTAGTCATGCAATGGAATACTTAACACAGGAAAGAAAATAAAGGACAGGACTACATTTATCAATATTGATAAATCTCAAAAACAATGATGAATGAAAAAACAGTAGCAGAGTAATAATACTGTCTGATGTCATTTATATAATGTTTTAATATGCAAAGCAATATTATACATATATATATTTATGGGTGTATTTTGCAAGGATCCATAAAACATTCATGGGAACAGTTAGCAACAGATTCATGATACTACTTACCTCTGGAGAGAGAGAGAAGGCAATGGAATCTAGCAGAGCAGGAGGTGCTTCATTTGTATCTGTTATGTTTCATCTTTTAAAAAGATAAAATTTTCACAAAAATTTGACAAAATGATAAGATTTGGCAGTATGTGGATATTCATTGTAGTATCCTCTAGACTTCTCTGTATGCTTGCAATGTTTCATTTTATACATATATTTTAAATATATATCAACATGTATAGGGAATATCATTCTCATCACTATCCTTTTGTAGTTTCCCTGAAACTTCTACATTGTTCTGACATATTCTGAGAAAGTATTATGTTTTCCCCACTGTAATTGTGTGCATTTAATTTCCTTGCATTTCTTATAGTTTTTGCTGTATATATTTCAGTGCAGTGGGGTTTGGTGTGTTCATGACATTTTTATCTTCTTGATGTTATAATCTCTACCTTCCCACCTCTCTCACTTTCTTACACACACACACACACACACACACACACACGAAATATCCCTATTTCATTGAATATTGTTGTCTTGAACTCTACTTCATCTCATATTAATATTTCTATTCCCATTTTATTTGCCTTGTAAATTATTGCCTACACATTTATATCAGAGTGATATTTAATTTCTGTGTATATGTCACTCGTAGACAAAATTGAGCTGCATTCTACTTTTTTTTACCCAGTTTGAGAAACTCTGTCTTTAATAATTAATGGAACCCATTCATATTTATTCTGCCACTGGTTATTGTGAGCACTTATCCCAGCCATCAAGTAGCTTGTTTGTTGGTTTGCTTATCAAGTTTGTTATTGTTTCCATTTATTTTCCTGATTTGTACTAGAGTGGTAATTTTCATCGGTCCTTTTGATTTCTTAAGTGGTTTGGAAGGGGAGCATCCTAATCCTCTCTAACTACCATTCTCCTATTATTTTTTTTTTTGTTTTTGCGGTACGCGGGCCTCTCACTGTTGTGGCCTCTCCCGTTGTGGAGCACAGGCTCCGGACGCGCAGGCTCAGCGGCCATGGCTCACGGGCCTAGCCGCTCCGCGGCATGTGGGAGCTTCCTGGACCGGGGCACGAACCCCGTGTCCCCTGCATCGGCAGGCGGACTCTCAATCACTGCGCCACCAGGGAAGCCCCTCCTATAGTATTTTATGGAGAGATTTAGCTGTATCTACCTGATTAATATCAATAATTGAATAGTAAATAGGACCTCCCCAACCCTACTAAAAGGAAGAGACTTTTAGCATACCGTTTTACCCTACTCTCTACCATTTCACCCGTACACACCTGTCAAGATTTTGGAAATAATCTGGAATCTCACCAGTTTTTTGAATCCTTGCTTAACACCTATATTAAACTTCACAATTTTTTAGGCTTTTCGTGTGTGTGTGTGTGTGTGTGTGTGTGTGTGTGTGTGTGTGTGTGTTCTCTATGTTTTGCTAGAGTACTTCTTTGAGTAATGTTGAGTGTGTGGGCAATACTTTGAGTCCTTCCATATCTGAAATGACGTTTTTTCCCTCTTATACATGAACAATAGTTGGCCTGATTCTCATTTTCTTTATTGGTAAACCTCCCCCACTCCCTTTGGGAGCTTTTGGTATTTTTTCTCTTTATCTTTGGAGTGCAGAAATATCCTTAGGATTAAAAAAAACCTTCTCCATGTATTTTATAAAATTATACAAGTAATACATGAATATGTTCTTTGGAATTCAAAAATATCACCAAGAATATTTTTAAAGTTATACAAGTAATACATGAATATGTTCTCTCAGCTCAGAATTCAAACAATGCAAAAAAAAAAAAAAGTAAAGTTCCTCTGACGACCCTCAACTCCAGATCTATTCCCAGAAGTAACCTCTGTGAGAAGTCTGGTGTGAACTTTCAGGCTTTTTTCTAGGCAATTGCAAAGATATGAATCATCACTAAAAATTTGTTTTTAGATAGATATGTTTTATAAGTAAAAATACACTTATTTATCTACAAATAGCTTAATTACACTTAGCAGTTTGCCTACATAAGGATCCCCTCCCTCCCTCCCTCCCTCCCTCCCTCCATCCTTACCTTCTTTCCTTCTTTTCTTCTTTTTTCTTCCTTCCTTCCTTCCTTCCTTCCTTCCTTCCTCCCTCCATCCCTCCCTCCCTACCTCCCTCCCTCCTCCCCTCCCTCCCTTCCTTCCTTCCTCCCCTCCTTTCTTCGTTTTTCCTGCTGAGTAGCATTCTCTCCCATAGTGATGGATTTAGATTGTTTCTGATTATTTGCTATTAGAAATAACAGTGCTGTGAAAAAGCCTTATAAAGTTCTTTTTGCACAAGTATGATGATTTCTTGAGGGCCCATTCCAGAAACTGAGTTTGCTGTGTAAAAGGCAATGCACATTTCCCTGAACACCAAAAAGATCTCACTTCTTTTCATATATTTATTGGCTATTTACATTTCCTCTTCCGTGAATTAGCTGTTAACATCCTTTGTCCATTCTTCCATTTGCTGTATTTTCCTAATTGATTTGTAAGCATTCCTTATATATTTTGGATATTAATCCTTTGAATTATATATATTACAAATCTCTCTCCCAGCTGTTCTTCCTTTACTCTCTGGTGTCTTTGTTGTAGAAAAGTTTTAAATATTGATTTTTAAAATATAATGATCTTTCCTTGGACTGAGTTTTGAGTCTTGTCCCCACTTCTCACCTCCATCTCCTTTATTAAAATAACGAAAAAAAATAAAATAAAATAAAATAAAATAACGAGATTTGTGAGAGTTGTGTCTGGGAATCAGCTCTTAGATGTATCTATCAATTCTTCTGTTTTCATTTTCTAATTTATTCATTTCTGCTCTTGTTTTATAATATCCACTTTTCCTCTTTGATTTGTTTGTGACTTGTTTTTTAATCTTTTGCCTTGAATTTATTCTTATCTATTCTCATTCTTTCCTTCTAATGAAGCTGTTTAGGGCTCTGAATTTGCTTCTGAGGATATCAAATACTTGGTTTTCATATATAGTGATCTATGTTTTTATTTTCTAAATAAGTTTGAAATTATAGCTTTGAATCCTCTTTAGTCTGTTAGATAGTCAGAAGAATGTATTTTAACTTCCAGATGACTGGGTTTTAAAAGGATATATTCTTTTGTTATTATTTTCTAGTTTATCTCATTTTCAGAGACAGTGACCACTACAATTTTGCCATTTGAGATTTATTATGGTTTTCTTTGTAGCATAGTACATGATTATATCAGTTAGGAGTAGGACCACTTGTATATAACAAAAAGTTCAAAATAACAGTAACTTAAAGAAAATAATTTATTTCTCTCGCATACCAAAGAATTTTGGAGGTAGGCAGATCCCCACAGTCATCAGGAATCCAGGCTTCCATTTTTCTACACCATTCTCAGTGCTGCCTTCTAGTGTCAGTCACCTTATAGCCCAGAATGGCTGCTGAAGTTCCAGTCATCACAGCCACATCCCAGGGAGGAGAAAGAAGGGAGAAGTAAAAAGATGTACCTCCTAGCTGAGTCATTTCCCTTCAAGTAGTCTTCTTCAAAGTGTCACAGAACAGTTCTGTTTATATTCCATGTAGAACTTAGCTGGATATATAGTCAATCCCTAATTATAGGGATTCTGTTAGTGAGAAAGAAGTGAAGAATAGCTATAGGTAGGCAAACAAGAATCTGCCATAGTAATTTTAATAATATTCCATCAATGCTTAAAAATAAAAAGATATATCTTTTGGCAGTATCATCTCTCCCAAGCCAGAGAAGTTGAGTTTGGGGCTTATTCCTCATAAGAGGCCAACTGGACCCTTTCAAAATTAATGGCTGCCATCAACTGTGATAAACTAGCTAACCCAAGGGATGCCAGCACTGTGTCTAGTTCACAGGTGTTATTGAGGACACCCCATATTTTTCCACTCTCTCCTCTTCGTAAGACCAATCAATCACTTCAGGGTCACTATGGCCTTCTAGGCATCATGGGAACTTGGGTGCTGATCCACTCCCATGTTGTTCAGGGCTTTACTGCTGAAGTAGACGCTGTGAATGTCCTGTCAGGACCAGTCCTCTTCCAGCCTGGAGCAAACATCCCTCTGGATAAATGTGTAGGTTGTGAGAATAGGAATCCCTGGAATCTGAGATCCTGTATGAACACTTGACCGAGGCAAAGGGGCAGCATCACCTGGGATGGCCTCAGTGGCAGCCGGAGCCAAAATGACAGGCTTACCTGGCCTCACTGCCTAGCCCCGATTAGTTGTCTTCCGGGATTCGGAACAGCTGGGCCAGAGGCCAGGTCCCAAGAGGGGCCACTGGTCGTGGAGAACCTGTAGCCTTCCATCCAGGCACTTTGACGTGGATAAGCAACGTGAGGACTCGTTGGTTCCACTCCCTCCCAGGGCTACTGCCTCGCCCAGTAAGGAGGGAGCACTGTGGCTGTCCTGGCACTTCCACCTGAGGCCTGGCTCCCACCAGCCACATCAGCTCCCCTAAGACCCTGCTGTCACCTGGTAGCACTGAACATCTCAGCAAACGCCTGGTCTGAAGGCGAGCGAAGGTTCCAGTCCATGCCTTAGGGAAGCCCCTGCCGTGATAGAATGGGTAAGAAATATACACATGCAGAAACCACTAAAATGCTTACCAAAATAGAAATGGGGTGCCAGCGAATGTGCTAGAACTGGGTCCCTGAGTGATAAAGGGAAGGAGTGAGCAAGGCTGGCAGGGGCCTCGACTAAGATGCTTCTGGAAGCAACATCTAAACTGCCTCCTGCCCAGGTGAGCATCCCTGACTTGAACCCCCACGCTGTTGTCACCTTGCCTGAGAGTAACCCCGCCCCTACCCTGCTCACTCCCAGAGCTCAGGAGAAGCGAGCTGGTTTTTTCCCAGAAGCTGGTGCCAGTTTAGTCAGCAGATTTCACAGATCTACTGGCACCCATGTAGTGTCTTATTTTAAGCTTAACATTTGAAGATGGAAACTTTTCCCCCTTTGATGTGTGGCAAAGAGATCCCAATTTATACATAAGCATGGCGGCTAAGCCAGTGCACCACCAAGGCTGTTCCCAAGGCTGGTGCAGTTCATGGCTCCCCCTTTTCAGGTACCTTCCCAGAAGAACCCCACCAACCGTGGTCACTTCTTATAATTGGCATCTCAATTCCCATGTTTCCACTGAGAGGTGTGCAGCCCTGTCCTTTCCGGGCATGTGTGGCTGGGGAGAAGCAGGGCCAGGGTCCCGGCCCCCATCCCATCCTCTCTGCATTTCCCCAGCTGCCAGCCTTTACCCTTGGCTCCCATAATGTCTCAGGGCAGGGAGCTGGGTTTCTCTTGTGGGCCTGAGGTTCTCCCAGGTGACATCGTGCCTCCCCTCTCAGCCCTGAGCTCCCTGACGCTGCTGTCCTCCTCTCCCCTCCCCCTGTCATTCTGGAAGTCTCAGAACTTAAGGCCAGAACCCTGCTATCCAGCTGGGAGACTGAGGAGGGCAGACCAGGAGCATCCTGTCAGTGAGTCCAGAGGCCTTGGGTTATGTCCAAACCAGATTTCTGTCTTGGGACGTTTGGAGCTTGGACTCTGCTCGGAACCCTCTCATTTTAACACTGCAGATGACTGTGTGGACTTAGAAACCCCATTTCTCCAAAAGTGCTGGTGTAAGCAAGTCATCTCTGCGGGGAGGAAGGGTGGACCATGGAGGGTTCGCTTATGTGAGGGTTTGGCTGAGTCCCAGCCTTTCTGACACCTTCCAACCCTCCTCGTCCCAGACTTGGATACCAGTCATTTTGGCTTAGTTTATACCATCCAAGAGTTGTTGCTCATTAAGCTGGAATTGACCAGTCAGGGACAAACATTCATTTGACAAAAGATATTTTCTTTAACTGGTTGGGATCCTTTAAATAGCAGCACCCCTAACGCACCGAAGTGTTACTTTTCAGATCATTAGCTGTATAAATCAGAAGGTGGAGACAAAGTAGAAGGAAAAAACAGGCAAATTGTTGTGTACTGGGGCCCACGGAAGGTCTTTTGAAAAGTAAGAGGAACGTTTAGAATTGAGTGAGTCAGTGTGGAGGAAAAGGGTATGATGCCAAAGGACTGTTGCTTTGCCAGCGAGGACTCCCAGGTATTTGAGAAGTGAATGTCATATGGTCTCACCCCGTCTGAAGCTTCTGGAAGCTCTCAAGGAAGATAGAATTTAAACAGATATTTACTACTGAGATGAATACTGCAAAGAAGGCAGGCAGGGTGCTGAGAGAGCATATAATCTAACATCATGTTGAGGGCCAGGGAAGGCTTCCTGGAGGAAGTGACAACTAAGCTGAAACCTGGAGGATGAGGAGGGATTAGCCAAATGGAGATGGGGTGGAGGATGGGAGGACCAGTTCTTTCTGCCGTTATCTTGCCAAGCAAGGCGATTCTGTGCCCTGTGGTCTTCCCCTGACTTAAGTTTCACCACCCAGTTGTTTTGGCACACACCCTGTTTCCCCTCTGGATTTTTTAAAATACTTTTAAAAAGTTTTCTTGGGCTTCCCTGGTGGCGCGGTGGTTGCGAGTCCGCCTGCCGATGCAGGGGACACGGGTTCGTGCCCCGGTCCGGGAGGATCCCACATGCCGCGGAGCGGCTGGGCCTGTGAGCCATGGCCGCTGAGCCTGCACGTCCGGAGCCTGTGCTCCGCAACGGGAGAGGCCGCGGCAGTGAGAGGCCCGCGTACCGCAAAAAAAAAAAAAAAAAAATTTTCTTTTCCTTATCGCTTAAGTCACTTTCTTATGGGGTAGGGGGTTGCTCAGTTCTGAGTCCCAATATCACAGTGCACAGAATTGTGACCAGCGGCCTTGCTTCCTTGTCCTTGTCTTCAACTGTTCGTGTCCCACTTCTGGCCAAGCAGATTGAGATATTTGGTGGTGCCTCTCTCTCACGCTGAGACCTCATCTCTCTGCAGAGGTTAGAACACTCTGACTGCGGAGGCCTGAAGTGAAGATGTGATTTTTCTCGTGAGCCAGTTGCCATATGGGTGCAATTGGCCCCATTCTTGATTCTGTCCTGAAACGAGGCTCAAACACAAACTTCCCTTCTTCCTGGACTAGCCGGGGAGGCCGCAGAGGTGGGCCAATGGTCACCAGGTGGAGTGGGTAGATAAGCTAGGCTGCTCAGGAACCAGTATCACTAGGGAAGATATAATTCAAGGTGCATTAGTAATGGTAAAGAATGTTTCTCAGGGAGGATAGCATATTCACTCTTCATATGTAGTAATCCCTGTATCAATCACCTCTTGCTACTATAGTGCTGTGTAACAAACATCCACAAAATTTCAGTGGCAGCCATAAGCGTTCATTCTTGGGGATCTGCAATTACCCAGGGTTTGGCTGATCTAGACTGGGCTTGACCGAGGCAGTTTTGCTTCTCACTGCAGGTCTGGGGTCAACTGGGAGTCAGCTCACCCAGGCTGGACTCTGCTCCTCACATCTTATCCTCAGATTAGGGCACTAGTCAGGGCATGTCTCCTCTTGGCAATGTTAGGAGCACAGAGGGCCAGCAGAAACATATGAGGCCTCTGAGGCCTGGTCTTAGAACTGGCACACTGCCACTTCCTCCCACATGCCATTGGCCAAAGCAAGTTATATGGCCAAGCAACACCAAGAGCATGGAAACAAATTCCTCCCCTGGCATAGATATGGATGCAGGGAGGAGTGAAGAATTGGGACCAAAACTCAATCTGCCCCCCTCTCCAAAGGCCAATAGCCTCATGCAATCAGACTTTAACAAAAGGACTAAGGAAGAGATGGGTGATGGTGGTCATTGTCACAATCCATCATGGATCTTTTCCCTAGCCGAGAATGAATTAATGTTCTTAATGATGAATTAGCAATGTTCTTCCAGCGTGTGGTGTGGGCCCAGCTTTGTGCTGAGTGCTTTGGGGGACATCAGAGAGAAAAGCCCTAATTCTACCATCAGGAACTTACTATCCTTTATGGGATAAGCCTTGTGTTCAAAGACAAGATTGGGGCTAAATGATGCTCAATTGTGAATGTAGACTGTGGAGTTCAGAGAAATGAGAGACCAGCAAAGGCTAGAAAAGAATGAGGTAGAAGGAAAGGGACGATACTAACATTTAACACCTAGTGAGCACGTGCTGCGTGCCAGACACTGTGCCAAATTCTTTCCACGCCTTACTTCCTCTCTTGATCATCCAGAGAGGTACCAGGATTGTCCCCATTTAACAGATGAAGAAACAGAGGCACAAAGAACTCAAGTAACTTGTGTGTGGTCACACAGCCGGTAAATACTAGAACCAGGATTTGAGTCCAGCTCCTCCCACCACCAGAGCCTGAGCGTTGATCATCAGGGCCCATGGCCGGCCACCCAAGGGGAAGGGGAATCAAAGGCAGACAGATGTGCGGAGAGGACAGCTGCCCGGGGTGGGAGCTGTGGAGGGGACCCCAGTCGTGTTATGAACTATAAATGGGAGCAAAGATAGGATGTGCGATTTGGCCGAGGTCCTGCAGCAAGATAGGGTGCAGGCTGGGCTGGGAATTCTGGCTGTTGGCTCTCCTTCTACGTTCCCTGGTCCCAGCCGCTTTCTGGGCTCTCTCCACCCGCCACGCGGCCACGCCTGAAGTGTCTCCTTGGAAGAGGTGCAATCCACTGGCATTGAAGCCGGCGGACTGGCTCCCTCTCTCTATTCATCTCTTTCCTCCTTTCCCCTGCCATGTTCTGGAAAGGGCAGCATGAGGGAATGTGGGCAGGTTGCACCAGAGATATACATCTGAGAACTGAAGGAACATTTATTTTTAATTTAGACTTAAAAAGAAAAAAGGAAATTATAAAATATCTGCTCTTGCTCCTGGGATTGTGCAGATGGTGCTGCGTGTTGCCTAATAGGGAATGGGGCTGGCACCTGCGCGCTCGTGGCCCCACCAGCCTGACTGTAGGACCTGGAAGGCAGGATCCCTGTTCCTCTTGCCTCAGCCTCAGATGGCTCCCTGGGACCCCGTTTGGCCAATGTGGCATGGTGGTCCGCTGCCTTCTCACCTCACCCTCCCCGGACTCCCGTCTGCTGATTTCCTGAACATCCTCCTTCAATGAAGCCAGCCTCTCAGCTGTTCCTACTCGCATGAACACACACACGCACACCTCAGCTCCATCCTGTCACCCCCTTTGGCAGATAGCCAGACCTCTCCCTTCCTGAACTCCTGCTTGGATGTTAGAATTTATCAGTTTGACACACATCCAGATACCTGTTTAAACCATCTTGTTATTTTCATGCCCAGGAGTTATAAAGGACATTCTCATATATTTTCCTGTTGGGTCCTTGTGTTTATTGTGGTTAGGTGCTATATATTCCTCTCTTCTGGTAATCTCCACTGGGAGCGGTATGGGACTCAGTGCATAGAAGATGCTCGAAAAGGGGCAGAGAATGTGACTCTTCTTTTGTATTCAGGCGGGTGATCTGGAAAAGGAGCCCCTAAAATCAGAGAGTTGGGGCCCCCAAGCCAGGAATCAGGAGACCTGACTCTTTCTCTAGCTTGCTTTAAAGCCTTGGGCAGATCACTGAATTTCTCTAAGTCTCTGTTGCCCCATTTGCAAAATATAGAAAGTAATCTATTTTGTCTGAGCTCCAGAGTTATTTTTTATTTTTTTAGGGCATTATCATTTCTTTTTTTTTTTTAACATCTTTATTGGAGTATAATTGCTTTACAATGGTGTGTTAGTTTCTGCTTTATAACAAAGTGAATCAACCCTGGAGTAATAATAAGGATCATGGCAAATGACATAAGGAGAAGTGCTTAGCAGAATCAGTCAATCAATTCATCTCTTTAAGAAAGCATGCAGAGTCAGAGGTGCCCAGCATGGACATCAGGCCCGTGTTTGGGCAGAAGTTAGGGACAGAAGGCTGGTCAGGTTGGCCAGCATGGTGAAAAACTCACTGGTTACACTTTGTGTGTGTGTGTATTGCATAGCCTGGGTATTAGTTTGGTTTAGTTTAGGGCTACGGTTTGTTCTGAAAAAAACTTGATATCACATAAAAAAATGCATGCCACAAGAAAAAACAAGTAAGGTGACCGGGCCTGGGCATCTTGACAGTCAGTGCAAAGACGGACACAGTTGAATGCCCAGTGTTTGCAAGATAGATGCAAACCAGATGTTCAGAAGTATAAATTTCTGATCCTGAGATCAGAAAAATTTCCTCCACGTGGATTCATAATGGGGTCCAACGTAATGAGCAGTGAGTGTCCTGGACAACAGCTGAAGGGTAAATATGAGTCCCATGGGCCACATCTTATGACGGTCCTGGTGAGCCAAGCACAGTTCAGGGGGTGCAAAGGGGATTGAGGGGGAGAATACAATGTAGTTCATAACACACCAGTTTTATATAAACCAACGGATTAGGGGGAATGATGTGCTGAGTTCCCAACAGTGGAAAACAGCTTTTATATCCTCAGGCTTTGTGAGGCAGTCAGACATGCACATGTTTATACATACATCCACATGCATACGAATGCACAAACACAAATTCACACACACACACACACTCGCGGGCTCATGCTGTCTGTTCCCAGCTTTAGGCCTCTCTAGGCTCAGCTTCCTCTCTATGGTCTGGCTCCTGACTGGGGCGCTAGGATGAGGCCCTGGGTCCCCTGGGGTTACTTCTTGGCAGGACTGGTGGGAAAATTCCCTTTAAAGACAATGGGACCATCTGTATTGACTTCACACCTACTACCTGGAACCTGAGAATAGAATTTAAACTGAGACAGGACCTCCAAGGTCAACCTGTTCGCTCTATAGGGGAGAAAGCTAGAACCCCAAAGGGGCATGTCTTCTGCTGGAGATCACACAGGGATGGAGCCTAGGCTAAGACCCAAGGTCTCCTGACTCTCACTCCAGCACTCTAAGCTGTCATTGCAAAGAAAAATCAAGTTGGGATCTTATTTTGGGGAGAAAAATATCATAAGGTAATTCTTCATTGGACTATGGAATTAATTTACATTATGTAATTTTATTCAAACTGATATGGGCCAATAAATATAACTGTGTGTGCGTGTTTGCTGTTTTAAAACATTTTAATGTTTAAAACATGATTTACTAATGCTGCTAAGGATGTCTAGAATTTGATTTACTGCATAGAATTGAATGTTTACACATTCCTTACAGAAATTCTTGCCAAAGAGCCATTTTATCTACAAGAATAATAAATAAGTCAATATGTGGATGGCTGTGCACATTTTTTCCGTATACAGCAGCACTTGGTAGATGCTATTTTGCACACAAGCACTCAAAAGGTAAATTTGAGAGACACACATGGATCCCCGAAGTCTAAGATTTGGTCAGTGTCAAGATCAGGCAATTAATCTTGACTTAAACCAAAAAAAACAAAGTCACTGAGTCTAGGTCTTAGGTGATATTTGGGCTTTGGGACTAATGGATCCACACTTATGTAACCAGACTTGGTCGTATGTGTGTATTTGTTCATTCATTCGCACATTCAACAAATACTTATTAGATATCTATGTTTCATTCAATAGCTTAAACATAGTGTAGGTGTTGCTTCATGGGGGCCCAGAGATAATATATAAATTTCCCTACTTGTCTTTGTAAAGCACTTAAGGCCTTTGAAATGATTCTTATTGAATCCTCACAAAAATCCTATTGGAGGGCTTCCCTGGTGGCGCAGTGGTTGAGAGTCCGCCTGCCAATGCAGGGGACACGGGTTCGTGCCCTGGTCCGGGAAGATCCCATGTGCCGCGGAGCGGCTGGGCCCGTGAGCCATGGCCGCTGAGCCTGCGCATCCGGAGCCTGTGCTCCGCAACGGAAGAGGCCACAACAGTGAGAGGCCCACGAACCCCCCCTCCACCAAAAAAAATCCTATTGGATGGCTAGGGTGTGAAGGAGCCAGGTTAGCTGGGTGGAAGTAAAGGCGTTCCTTTGGTTTGCTGGTTTGTTTTTATTGTTCCCCTGCCCACTAATTACAAAAATATGCATGTCCACTGTTAAAAAGAACACAGAAATATTCAAGAAGAATCTGAGAAAGTACCATGTAACCTGACCTCCAGGGACGTCTACCTGCCGTGCTACAGATTTTTTCATGCCTGGAGATATGTATATGTATGTGTATTTGTGTATGTGGGTATATCTCGTGAGATTTTTTTTTCTTTATAAAACTGGGATTATGTTGTCATATAATTCTGCAACCAAGTTTTTTCATCGTACATCATCTCACTGTGGGCAGTAGTTTGAATATACTTCTCATACACATCAGTTTGTACAGATCTAGCTCACTTTTGTTCGTGGCTGTGTCATTTTTCTTTGCAAAAGCATAGGGCGTTTCTTTTGCCTTCTTCAGCCTTTTCTCTCTCTCTCATAGGTGGTTGGTCTTCTCTTGCCCAATCAGACATTGGCGTCCACCGTCTTCTGGCAGGTAAGACTTTCCCTGCAAGCAGAGGGCTCCTGAAGGGGGCACCCAACAAGTGCTGGTTGGAACACCCTGTCCCCGTGTCTCCTCTCCATCCAGGCCCCTCGGGGAAAGTCACCCCACTTCCTACTCCTCCCTAACCCAGAAGCCACTGGGAGAAACCCCAGGACTTCGGGCCCGCAGCCCAAGTCTTGGGCCATTATAGGTGCTCTGACTTTTGCGCAGAGGTGATGAGGGCTGGCGGGTGCCCTCACCTGGTTGCTTGTCCCATGGCCAGTGACCTTGAGCCCTACAGCCTCATTTTGACATCAGCCTTACCCAATCTGTGGGGAAGGTAATCCACCCCCAACTCCAAGGTAGTGAGGTGGGTGAGAAAGCACCACGGACCCTGGTCTCTGCCCTTGGAGACAGTCTGGGGCGTGGCTCTCTGAAAACAGTAGAAGCTCAGTATGTATCTGTGTAGAGAGAGAGGGGCAGGAAGAAAAACCTGTCTGTCTTCAGGAGAAAATGTCAGAGTCTTCCTGAAAAAAGAAAAGCTCCTAATAATGTCTGTGTCTGGGCTCTGCAGGTGGTGTAGGGCACTGGGCTCTGTGGGTGGTGTAGGGCACTGAGGCTCAGAGCTGTCGGGCATTCCAGGGGCTTAAGTGTCCACCTTCTGTCCAGTCGTTAGTATAAAAAGGGTGATGTGGCAAAGGCAGTGGGGCCCATTTGGGGCAGTGAACACCAGAATTTTGGGAGAGGTGGCCATCTCTGGACTGAGATGGATAGCTGGCCTGGGTGGGACCAGTGTCTTGGTTTGCCAGGAACTGAGGGGTTTCCCAGGACTGGGGCCTTTCAGTGCTAAAACTGTGCCGTCCTGGCGAACCAGGATGGTTGCTCATGCTAACTCAGGGGATGGATGGAACTACCGTGAACTAGACACCCGTGTCTTTCTGGAGGGGTGTGGCCTCGCAGGTCCCCGCCTGCTTCCAGGGAGGTGACCACACCTTTCCTGACTTCTCCTCTCCCCGCATTGCCTTTCAGTGGCTGAACCAGAGCCACAATGCTTGTGTCAACTATGCAAACCGGAACGCTACGAAGGTGAGCATCGCAGACCACCACCCGGTGTCAGGCTTCAGGATGGGGTGACCCTCTCCCTCCCTACAGTGTGGCATGCCACCATCAGGGCTTCTCCTCTCGGTTTTACTGCCAGGCCTTCAGGAGGGGCCCTGCTGGGGAGGGGCTGCTCACGTGAAGTGACGAAGGCCTGGAACGTGGGAGTGTGGCGCGCGCGGCCAAAGGGATGAGCTCCGCTGGCTTCAGAATTCCCCTTGGGCAGCGCTTATACCCAGATCTTGGATCAGGACAGCATCAGCCATGTGGGGACTGACTTCCTCTAAACTTCCTCCAAGCTTGCCTGGAAGCTGCCTCAGTGCCCTAGGATTGTCAGCTGCAAAGCTAAAGGGCTGCTCTTGAGGGTGAGGGGTCTGAGAGGACTGGCACGTCCTCCCCAAAGTCCCCTGCACTCCTGGGATGAGCTCACAGTGGAGGTCCAGCCACCCTTCTCTTGTCTAGGAAGGGGCTGGGCGCCTGCCTCGCTGGCAAGGCTGCCTTTCCCCTTGGTCCATTCTCCCACATTTCCGTCCAAAGGCAGCAGAGGAGAGGAATCTAGTTCCCCTTGGGGGGCTGTCAGTTTGGGGAGGAGAGGGTCTGGACATTTATAACTTTGGTGGGGAGTGATAGGGGAGTTATGAGCTGTCCTGGATGGTAGGAACTTCAGGGCCTGATACTCTGAGGACCTTCCCCCTCCTCCCATCTAAACCTTCGACCCACGCCTTGCTCATATGCTTCGCACACAGACATCTCTGCTTAGATGGCTCCCATTCACCTTAAACCAAATATCTCCAGAATTGCTGTCGTAGTTCCTCAGCTTTTCCTTAATGTTTTGTGTTGCAACTTGGGATCCATTTTCCCGTAGAAATATTTAGCAACTGTCTCCTACTGGCCTGGAAGCCCTGCATGGCTGACCAGGACCGTGAGAGCCAGCCAGGCTGTGGCCACCTTGACACTACCACGTCCCCCGAGAAAATGCTCTGGGTGCCCAACAGCCCGCTTGCAACATTTAGCCTTCCTAAACTGGGTCCGCTTGCCCCAGCCGTAAATGGCCCACTTTGGCCCTTGCTATATTTTACCCGCAGCCAGCAGTGTCTGCCAAGGGCCTTCCTAGAGCAGGGCAGAAGGCCCTTTGGCGTCTCCCCAGACATAGCTGCCCTGTGTTTCCATGTGCGGAGCTGCGCTGAGGGAGGCCTGGATCCCTTTGGCTTCCAGAGGCCTTCCTCCTTGCCTGCCCCTCCAGGCTCGGGGGCAGGATTGCCTCTTGCCGGTTGGGGCCATTTGCAAGGGTGGAGGGTGGGAGCTTGGGACACCCAGGGGACCTGAAATTCTGTCTCTGTCTTCCAGCCTTCACCTGCATCCAAGTTCATCCAGGGCTACCTGGGAGCTGTCATCAGTGCCGTCTCCATCGCTGTGAGTAACCCCACACTCCTCGCCCCCTGGGCGTCCTCTCCATCTTGCTGCTCTGTGACTGCCCCACCCAGCATCCAGGCCAGACCTTATCTGAGGGTCAGGGCTGGGCAAGGGGCATGGGAGACAGGGTTTCTGGGTGGGGGCCATCAGGGCCGTCTTCCTAGGCGGAGAAGAGTAGACCCTGGTGACGCTTTCATAGAGGGGGAGCACAGGGCAGTGCTCCAGGTTTGGGAGAGCAGGCGGGGAGGTGAGGCAGTGCCTGTGGGCCACACGAAGGGCTGCACACTCCAGCCGGGGGCAGGATGTCTGCCCTAGAGGGGCCCGTGTTTACCCGACACGCTCCTCAGAGGAGCTGGTCTTCATGAAGCCGATGCAGGAGTGGAGGGTCTTTTGATCCATCCCCAAAGTTGGCTCAAATGTCAGCTCCCCTTTGCCCTTTGCCTGAGTTCCCTGGGTCCCCTCTTGGTGGCCTCAGTCATGTGGTCACAGGTCTAAGCCTTCCTGGAGTCCTGTGAATTCCTCAAGACAGGGGCAGTAGGCTCATTTTGAATCCCACAGGGTTTTGAGAATATAGCAGCTACTAAGTAGGGGAGGTTTATAGACTGTGTGAGGGTGTAAGGATGTATCCCAGGTGACACAGCAAGGGGCCTGGGCCAGAGCCAGAAGAGAAGCCCAAGCTCCCGAGACCTTGGCGTGTTCATCCCACCCTGTACCTCCATCTGGTCCTCTCTCCATCCTGGCTGGGTGGTCTCCTATAGCCCACTCCAGAGGTCAAAAGTCGCCTCACAACTTCATTACACGATAAATACATGTAATTGGTAAGAAAAGTAATTAGGAAATACAAATTAAAAAAACATTCACATATAATAAAAAATTCACATCTAATAATCTTTTTTTAAAACCCACTTTCTCATCTTTCCCATGTCATCAAATAAATGTTGTAGTTGTTCACGCCTGTGTACTAACCCATTGTACCTACTGTGTACCATCATTTATTTCACTGCTCTCCTAAGACAGGGATTTGGGGCTGTTCTGAGATGGCCTCGTTTACTCTGCTCCCATGTGGACCAGGTTCACCTCCAAACAGCTGTTAGGTGGGGGGGGGGTCCCCACTTCATGCCCAAGATCACTCTCCTTCCCTGAATCCTTATGTCTTACCCCAAGCATGAAGTCAGAATTACCAAGTCTATTTAGATCGTTCATCAAGAGACTGCTGGGCTTCCCTGGTGGCGCAGTGGTTGGGAGTCCGCCTGCCGATGCAGGGGACACGGGTTCGTGCCCCGGTCCGGGAAGATCCCACATGCTGCGGAGCGGCTGGGCCCGTGAGCCATAGTCGCTGAGCCTGCGCGTCCGGAGCCTGTGCTCCGCAACGGGAGAGGCCACAACAGTGAGAGGCCCGTGTACCGCAAAAAAAAAAAAAGAGAGAGACTGCTAACCCCACCCTGGTGGTCCTGCAACCCAGCATGAGACTTCATTTGAGGGTCATACAAACTGGGGATCTCTGATTCTGGGGGGTTGCTGGCCAGCGTCAGGGGCTCTTGTGAGAGAGGAGAAAGGCTCTGTCGCCTCCTTCCTGCTCCTTATGGCAAGAGGAGCCCATCACTTTGCCTAGTTTAGCAGCTTGAAAATCCCATGTTCCTTCTTTGAGATTTAAGGGACCGTGTAGAGGAGCTGGGAGGGGG
This sequence comes from Tursiops truncatus, assembly GCF_011762595.2. Classification (NCBI taxonomy): domain Eukaryota; kingdom Metazoa; phylum Chordata; class Mammalia; order Artiodactyla; family Delphinidae; genus Tursiops; species Tursiops truncatus. Next base: position 27,296,683 of record NC_047047.1, read on the forward strand.
AAGGCCCACGGGGAGAATCCCGAGCGGCCTTGGCTCCGACGAGCTTGAGTGGAGGGGATGACCGTCCTGCTGGGACATCCTCCTCCTGCAGGCCTGGGGCTGCGGGGACACGGCTTCCTCCCAGGGCTCCGGGCTCTCCGCTTCCGCGGTCCTCAGTCATTCCATCCCAACTGCTTCATAAGGCCAGAACCAGCCCAGATTGTGGGTTGGGGGTTCTGATGCCCAAGCTGCAGAGTTACTGGGGGCTGGGGGCCCTCCAGGGCTCTCAGAGCCACGGTCTTACCCGCAGGGACAGGGACTCATGCTGGGCTGTCATGGCCCCCAGAGGGTGTGCCTTGCTGGGGACATCCTCCTTCCCCTTCCCCACCTAGCTGCGGAGCCCTTCCAGGAGGTGTTTCCCCAACCATGCCAGCCCCAAGTCGTAGAAGCTTCTGTCCTTCTCATGCACTCGCTCAGTTACGCCCCATGTCCTGTCCACTCATTGTTCTACTGGATTTCAAGTTAACCAGGGACAGGCCCTGTGTCTTCTCCCCCACGGAGGAGGGTGGGGAGCATTGCTCCATAAATACTTGTTAATTAGGTTGCTGATCGATTGCTGGCCTCAGGAGGCCCCTCTGTGCTCCATCCGCCAGGGGCTGCGTCCCTCTGCCTGACGTCTGCGCACAGTAAGGGTCTAACTCCGGCAGATGGAGTGGAGTTTCTGACTTGGAAAATTTGCAGCTTGCTTGCTTTTCTTTTGTGTGGGTAAATCACAAAACCTCCAAAGAAAGAGGCTTTATTTTATTTTCCTTTCCCTTGTTCTCTGGAAGCCCAGGCCCTGCGGCCTCATTAACTGATCTCTGCTTCAGTTAGTGACAAATCCTCCCCCCAGGGTGAGCCTGTTAGGAGGAGATGACCTGCAAACAAGTGTCACGGCCCCAGTGGTTGGCCCAGTTCTGGTATTAATTAAAATGAGTCCCTACAAGCAGGTGGCGTGGATGGGGGCTGACAGGCCAAGGGCAGATCCCAGGGATTGAGGACCCGCTGGAGTAGAGGCCAGGCCCTGGGAGTCCAGCCTCCTCTCCGGACCCAGGAGAGCCCTTTCCCCTCTCAGAAGAGCCCCTGACCTTGGGCAGCAGCCCCAAGAGTCAGGGGTCCCCAGTGTGCATCCCTAAGTGCAGGCTCATGCTGGTGGCAGGACCACCGGCAGGGGGTTAGCAGCCTTTTGGTGAACCCTCTAAATAGATCTGGCAATGTCTGGTTTCTTGCTCGGGAATAAAAAAGAAATTTCGTCTTAAGTTATTTTTGAAATCTAGCAGTTTGCTGTCTTTTAACAAAGGAAGTTCTGTCAGCGCTTGCTGTGCTTTAGTTCGGGCTTTTGTGTTGAGCACTTCTGTGGTCAACCCCGCTGAGCCCTGACTACCAGAGGGAGACCCATTCTCTCCCTTCAGGGGTGCACCTGTGCCGGGCCCTTTGCAGGTGCTGGGGGGGGGGGGTCGCACAGACTGGTGTGTCCTTCAAGATGCCGAGAGGGGAAGCTGAGGAAACTCTGTGGTGTCACCAGAATTATGATGCGGTGACTTGGGTGAGGGGGGACTCAGGGGAGCGCCCCCTAATTCACACAGGGCTGACTCTTAGAGGACAGACTGGGGAGAAGTGAAGGCAGGGTCCGGTGCTCCAGAAAGAGGGCACAGCACACAAAGAGGCACGCAGGAGAAGGAGAGCATGACAGGTTCCGGAAGCTGTCAGAAAGTGAGTGTGGCTGCCACACCAGGAGTGATGGCGACCGGGTGATGCGGAATCGGGAGGGGGCGGGGTAGTGGGGGCTGGTCATAAGTCATCACGGGTGCCTTGTCAGGTGTTAGGAGAGTCATGCCAGGAACCCCTGCCTGGGCTCAGGGACCCTGGGGTGTTGCAGGGGGTACAGGCAAAGAGGGCTGGGGGGAAAGTCGTGGGGGGGTGGCTGGCCCAGCAGATGGACCACCCTTGTGGACACGGGGTCCTGGATGAGAGTGGACTTGGGGCTGGAGAGGAAGGCTCAGGGCTAAAGTCCCACATGAACCGTCAGGAGCTGGATGGTGGAGCCAGAGTATGAGAGTCGCCTCCTCAGGCGCTTCACCTTCAGCCAGGTCCACGCTGGCCGAAGACTTGCCCTGTTGGAGAAATGCTGACCTCTATTCCTAAAGGGCTTGCACCCTGGAGGGTCCTTTCTGTATAGGATGCAGTGACTGTGTGTTACCCTGGACATCAGGGCACAAGGAGGTATCCCAGGGGATCCCTGGGCTGAAACCCTCCCCCTCCCAGCTCCCATTGCCTACTGGAGCTCCATGTCCCTGTGATAGTCAGGCTGGCAAGTAATCATAATGGCTAACACTTGTGGAGTGCCTACAATGTGCCAGGCACCGTTTAGATGTCCATCTCCTAAGGCATACCCTGAGCTACACCCTCAAGCACAGAGTGAGCCAGGTGCAGTCTTGCAGAAAGCCCAGGAACCAAGTACGAAGGTGGGTGGAAGTGCAACCCCTCGTTACTCTTAAAGGGCCCCTCAAAAATGTTCTCCCAGTCCCCACTGTTCTCAGGGTACCTGGGAGGGACTTGTTTACCGGAGTGCATGGTAACAGTTCCTCCAGCTGGAAGCCAAGAACACTGCTTGGCTTTTCCCACCTTCTCACGCCACAGGGGAGCAGGAAGAAAAATGTGTCCTTTGTCAGCAGAATAGTGTCTGATTAAGCCAGCTCTGTCACTCACTTCACCTCTGTGCCTCAGTGTCCTCACCTGGTGTCTTCTGTGGTCCATGGTGTAGCTCATGGTGCCTCCGTGGTCCAGGGTGTAGCTCATGGTGCCTCTGTGGTCCAGGGTGTAGCTCAGGCCCAGCTATTCTTCTCTGAGCCTGATGGAGGTAGGAGGTCAACAGCCTGAGAATCCAGACCAGACTGTAGTCTCACTGCTTTCACTCTGTGGGGCTTCCAGGTTGGAGGGCCCATGGTATGGACCCTGTATCAGAATCTGAACTGTTCCAAAAGCCTGCAGATGGTGATGCTGGCAGTGGCAAGTCTGATGCAAATATCGGCTTCACATCTATAATGGGGAGGACAAGTTGTTGTCCTTCCTAGATGGAAGGGGTCTAATGTAATTGGCTTTCTAGCAGGTAGCCAGCAGGTTCCTATGGGGAATGGTTCAGGGGTCAGTGTTGGTCACTATTGCTAGCAGAGAAGCCACACAGCTGCAGCTGGAGCTGAGTGGTGTGTGAACCTGTGCATAACTCTGTCCTGGCTACCTTGGCCCTTTGCTCTTGAACCAGTTGCCAAGTGAGTCTGGTTGGGGTTTCAGGACGGTTGACCTCCATAGAGTCAGGGTCCACTGGTTGTTACCAAGAGTTTATTCTACAGCACACGCCCTCTGGTGGGCATTTTTGGTACCTCACAGATTCCTTGACCTGCCCCAGCCCTTGCTCCACCAGGGCCCACAAAAATCCCTGACCACATAGTTATATTATCCACCACCCAAGAGTAGATCCTAAATTCTGACCTCATGCCATCCCTCCTTTCAGATATGCCCATTCCATTGCTCTCCAGGGCCCCTTGGACCCCCTTATGGCAGGTGCCAGTAGAGTCTGCAAAGCCAGCTGCAGACAGCCTGGTATTTCATGCTTCTGAAGCCTGCTGAGTCCCCCTCCCTTCTTACCTGGCTGCGTCCTACTCTCCCTTAGGACTCAGCTGGGCATCCCCTTTCTCAGAAGCCTTCACAGCCCTGGGGGCTGCCCCCTCAAGGCCCCTCCTCCTGGCAGAGTGGGTGAGCCGTACGCTCAGGTGACCTTAGACCTGTGCACGCAGCATCTAACCCCAGAGAGCTGTGCCTGCTGAGGTGGACGGCAGTGGCTGCAAAAGGCATCTCCTTCATGGCTCTTTTTTTTCCGCCTCAGAAATCAATCAATCGCTTGATTTATCTAGAAACATTTATTAGGCACCTACTCATTTCACCAGGCACCAGAAATTCCGTGAGGAATAAGAGAGTATACACGGTCCTTGGGCCCAGCACTTAGAGCCTATTGGGAGAGATGGATATTTAGTAAAGAGTCCACAGGCAAAAATACTTCTGTGCAATTCTGTTTCTCATAATATACATGTGTTACTTTGATTCCCAGCATTTTAAGAAGTAAATGAATATACTTAGGGACTGTAATGGGTACATGGAAAGAAGAATTCCAGGTTCTGTGAGAGGCTGCAAAAGGAGAGCCCCGAGTGAAGAGGAGGCCTCTTTGAGGGCTTGATGTTCAAGCTGAAAAGTGAGGAAGCCAAGGGACAGCAGGGCTTGAGAGAGAAGGAGGGAGGGAAGGAGAGAGGGAACTGGCTTGTTGGAGAGGCAGGGCGGCGGCAAGGTGGCTGGAGCCTCGCAAGCACGGCCTGGAGGTCATGCAGGGCCCTGCGGGTCTTAAGTGCAGTGAAGCCACTGAAAGACGAATGCACGTTGGTGTCCAGTTTTGGAAGTCCACTCTGGCTGCTATAGATTATACAGGGGATTAGAGGGGTCAGGGGTGCGAGTAGGGGTCCCAGTTAGGAGGTGGGTAGCTGTCCAGGGAGAAGCGATGGGTGCTTAAGCCAAGTGGTAGGAGCAGAGAGAGAGAGAGAAGACACTGAGTAGCTCGAACAGGGAGCTCTGCCCTGTGGACTGGATGTGGGGTGGCAGAGACTCCTGTCCAGGTAGACTTCTAGGTTTCTGGCTTGAGGAGCTGAGCTGGGAGTGGGAGAGGCAGACCGGGTGTGGCTGAGGAGGAGAAAGATAACCTTCATTTGTGGTGTGTGCAGGTGGAGTGCCTGAAGTCCATCGAGACAGAGGCATCCCGCAGGGGACCAGATATGTGGGCTGGAGTGGAGGACACAGCCTGCGTGATGCAGGCATTGCCCCAATCCCATCTGAGGTCTCCTCTCAGGCCTTGCAGAAGCTAGGCTGGTGTCGGCCTAGAAGGACCTTCATACTCAAGGAGACAGTTATCAGCCATGTAGCACATGACACTGAAGGTCTTGTGACATGGAGCTCCCACCCCACCCCAGTTCTTGGTACTGGTCAGCACTTATCTCCACCAAAGCGGATGGCCAGGGAGCCAGTCCTCCCTCCTCTTCCTCTGACCTTCTCAGCTGGCCATGGCAAATTTACCCGCCTGGGAGCCAGAGCTTGGAAAGAGGTAGCCAGAGAAAGTCCACTGCTTCCTCCGGCCAAATCTGATGTCCCATGGATCCTGGGCTCTGGCTTCTCCCAGGACCCCCGTCTGCTGGCCACATGGGGAATTCTTATGAAAAATCTGCACCCCGTTTGAGTTCCTCTCCACCAAAATACAGCCCCTGTTTGGTTAATTTCTATTTTGTGGCTTATCTGGAAGCTGTTAAAACAGACCCCGGGGGACCCTCTGCAGTGATTGTTCCATATCTCATTATCTTTCCTGAACCCGATTGTTAGCTCAGATTTTTCTGATCGCTAGCTGCTGTTCGTGATGAGTTGTGTGCCATTAATGCCAGCTGGTTCCCTTAAACAGGACCCACCATGCCAGGGAAAGCGAGCTGGCATTCAGAGCCACCAGCCACTTGGCTTTTTAATTTTAATGGGCTCCACCAAATGTTCCAGGCCAAAGGGTCCCCAAGGAACCAGAACAGACAGGCTCCCAACCCAGTCAGCAGCCCACCCTGGTTCCTTCCCAGGCTGTGGCCATCCCAGCTGTTGGGACACTAAGGTCTGGATTGGGGGCCTCCCCTGTATTCATGCCTTCTTGCCACGAGGCGCATCCTTGATGAGTGGACGGCGTGACCTCAATGGCTCCTAGCGAGCTTGCAGCCACACATGTGCCTGGGCCTTCTCCCTACTTTGCTGGTCCCAGCCCCTTCCCACATGCTCAGGCATGTGGGCTGTGCACTAAGAAAAGTGTGTGTGCCTCACTAAATCTCACCTGTCCATGTTGGGAAGACCCTGGTGGCTTCAGGGAAGGGGAGGCCAGAAGAGACCTGGGACCCAAGAATTGTTTTTCTCTTCTTTCCTCCTCCCTAGCCTGGGCTCCCACCTAGAGTGGGGGAGACAGGCTGGGTCATCACTCTGGGCTGTGCCAATCCTAGCCGGTGGGAAGAACAGCCAGCCAAGGAGGGGAAGGCTTGAGGGCAGTGGGCATGTCTGAGTGTTTGCTACAACCAATGATCACTATTCCTTCCTGCCCTCCCACCACCCTCCAGCCTGGCCTGCCCTCAAGAGGCTGCCAGGGAAGGGTTCCAGCTCCCTGCTGGCTTCTCAGAGGACTCCTGCTTCCCATTCCTCCAGCACTTCCTGCATCCTTCCAAACAAATGTGGAGGGTTTTGAACCCAGGCCTTCTATATTCTAGCTGCCGAGGGCAGAGGTGGCTCAAGACCCCTATCTCCTCTGCCTGGAGCTGCCTTCCAGGCCTCTGGGCCCCAGCCCCAGGCTGGTCTTTTCAGGGAGGCTTTTGCTTTGCAAACAGCCAGTTTTAAATGGCTTGTAGTAATTTTTAAAAATGGCCTGTCAGACATTCCTCATTGAGATGGAAGACAGTTGGAAAGTAAATAGCACAGTGGCTAAGAGCAAGGCTTTGGAATTAGCAGACCCTGGGTTTGAATCCTAGTTTCACCTGCCTTGTAATAGTGTCTGTCCTTGGGCAAATTACTTAACCTATCTGAACCTGTCTGAACTTCTCTGAATCTGTTAAAAGGGGCAACATGCCCTATCTAGAAGCCTGCTAGTGGGGATTTCATTAAGATGTTTCACACGGTGTGCCCCGCACTTGGCCTGGTATTTACAGATAAGGAAACTGAGGCAGAGAACGGTTAAGTGACTCCCAGTGTTAAAGGCACTGGGAGGTGGCGCTCAGAGCTGGGCCTTAAAGAACAGGCATAGACTGAGCAGGGGAAGGAAGGGGTTCGGGGCATAGAGACCAGCAAGGGCAAAGACCCTGAGGTGGGAAATGCACATAACGTTTCAGCTGACTGGACTCATGGAGAGGGAATGTGGGTGCTGGGGGAGCGGGGAAGGGAGGTTACGGAGGCCACAACTGCTGCAGGGAGGAGACTCACCTACTTGCACAGGCCGTGGGGAGGAGCTGTCATGGCGGACAGGATTGGACCTGTGTTCTAGGAAGACGAGGGTTGGCATGGGGGATGGACTGGAGTGGGAGTGCCCAAGGCAAAGGCGAGGGGGGCCCAGGTGTCCTGCGCTGGGTGAGGGGAGCTGCAGTCTGAGTGAAGACGGACAGAGAGCCCAGGATGTCTGATGCACTCCCGTCCTGCTCTGGGTGGCTCTGCTTACCTCTCCAGTCACCTGTGAGTCCCCCTGTGCTGAGTCCTCCCTGTCTGGCCAGGCCCATGCCTGGGACACCAGGAATGTGGTAGTTAAGAAGCTGGGTGGGAATGAGGGGCATTCTACACTTCACTTATTTGCAGATTATAGATTCTTCTAACAGCAACCTCCCCACCATCCCTTTTCCTCTCCCCAGAGAGGCTATAGGTGTGCACGTGTGTGCGTGTGCACGTGTGTGTGTGTGTGTAGCTGATGCTTTTCCTCTCCCTCTTTCTCATGGGCCGGTTAAGTGGGACGACTGGGCAGTGATGCTTTAAGGAGCCACACTGGGGCTCGGCAGCATGAGGTCATGCTGAGGATGTAGGGTCTGGAGTGCAGTTCCAAGGCAAGATGGTGCCCCTCGCTCTCTGCTCTTCCCCCAGCCTGCCCCTTCCTCCCATGGGCCGCTGCAGCACCACACACTCTTTCTGTTTTCTCTTTCTAAGGTGGGCCTTAATGTCCTGGTTCAGAAAGCCAACAAGTTCACCCCGGCCACCCGCCTTCTCGTCCAGAGATTTGTGCCGTTCCCCGCCGTAGGTAAGCCTTGCACAGTGAGGAGTGTCTGTGCGTGTGTGCACAGGCATGCATGTACCACCTGTGGGCGTGTGGGGCGGCCGGGCTCTGGGGGAGCTGGACGGCCCCTCCACACCTCTCCTGACACTGGGTGGGGGGTGTCTCCTGGCTGGGGCGACTGGAACAAAATGTGTGTAGGTAGAATAAAGGGTGACTGGGGTGCCACTGACCAACTCTGTGCCTGAGATTCTGTTTTTAGCACAGAGATTCTTAACCGGGGATCCCTAGACCCCCAAGGGGTCAGTAGATGGAATGTAGTAGATCTCGTGGACTTGGTTGGGGAAAATATTTATACTAACCTCTAACTGAAATTTAACATTTCCTTCCATTATGAATGTAGGCAGCAAATCACAGTAATAAGCAGGACTTGTGTCTGTCACCAGTAGAAATCACAGATATTTTCATGTCACATTAAGTTGTTACAAAGATCTTAAAATATCATTTATGCTCAACACTAATTCAAAATTATATTTAATAGATCCACCAGTAGATCTTGTCTTTTAATTAGTTTAAAATCACATCTATTACTGTATCACAATTGAAAAAATATTTTGATAACTTATTTCAATATAATCCCTTTGTAATCCTACATATTTTGTTTTATGCACTTAGAGACATTATTTGGGGAGGGTCGCATAAGGCCTCACCAGCCTGCCACAGGGGTTCCTGACACACAGGAAGGTTTAAGCCTCCCGCTAGTCTGGTGCTCCAAGCCCTTGTGTGGTGGGCCCTTTACGTTTCAGGGGTCTCCAATCATATTCAGGTAACTGTGCGTGCACGTGTGTGTGTGTGTGTGTGTGTGTGTGTGTGTTTGTAGGGGCTTTCGCCTGCTTTCAGCAGAGTCTTTGCTGGTCTTGGAGCCCTGAGCTTACAATAAGTGTCCCAGGCCTGGGCCCTGAGATCCTACAAAGCCCAGCCTGGCTCTTAAGAAGCCTACACCTTATTTGGAGAAAGGGCACAACAATGAAAATAATTTTTTTTTTTTTTTTTGTGGTACGCGGGCCTCTCACTGTTGTGGCCTCTCCTGTTGCGGAGCACAGGCTCTGGACGCGCAGGCTCAGCGGCCAGGGCTCACGGGCCCAGCCGCTCAGCGGCATGTGGGATCTTCCCAGACTGGGGCATGAACCCATGTCCCCTGCATCGGCAGGCGGACTCTCAACCACTGCGCCACCAGGGAAGCCATGAAAATTTTTTTAAAAACTAAAAAGAAATACACAACACTGACACTGAAAGAAACACAAGGCTGACCACCATTAGTCATCAAAAGAGAAGGAGAAGCAAGTGCTTGAACCATGACACTGAGTTCCCCATCTCATGCCAGAAGACAAAGCTGGAGCAGGCCCAGGAGGGGCATGAGGTCCCATTACCTCCCTGGTACCAAGGCTCAGCCTGAAGAGCCAGGCATGAGACCCAAGCTCATGGTCCCAACCCTGTTCTTCATCTCCAGGGCTCAGCTTCCCCATCTGTAAAATGGGGGCACCAGTACCTACCTTCCTACAGCCTTGAGCTGAGGATCAAATGAGACCACAGACCAGTTCCATTCCTAGGAAAGTGCTTTGAAGCACCTGAAAAGCCCCTGTGAGTAGGTGGGAGATCATTATTGAGCAGCCCCACCTCCTCGTGGGCCCAGAGGCTAATGAACTCCCAGGACCAACCACCTGGCTGATCCTCAGTCAACCCAGATAATTGCTATAGCAACTCCACACTTCTAATGAACTCAGCTATTTCTGGTGTGGGCCATTAATGGAATAACTCTTTAGATCTGACTTTGTTAAGGGGCCTAATTGAGTGAACACAGCTGCCGATCTTGCGTTCCTAGCCATCCTGAGCTGGAGGGTCAGATGCAGCCTGAGGAGGGGGCAGCTCTCAGCTGCACTGGACTGGATTTTGGTCTCAGCTGAGATGTAATCTGTCCTTGAACCAAATTCAGATAAGGACTCCACCAGGGTACCATTCCAGCCTTGCTTGGCCAGACGTCTTGCTGTGTGACCTTGAAAGTGGTCTTAACCTCTCTGGGGGCTCTCTCAGGAGGAGGGCCCCTGCTTTCAGGTTTGACCCATTCTGTCCCCCCCCGCCCCCGCCACCTGAGACTTTCTGACCTGTCCCTCTTTGGGCTCCAGTCGATTCCTCTCCTGTTTTCTTGTCAGGGAGGAGCTGCAGCCCCTCACGCTGGTCCAGCCATTATGGAGGGTCTTGCAATCCTGCATATCCCTAGACAGTTGCTCAGGGTATACATGGTGTGGTTTGCAGCCCTGACTGTCCTTGCTCGCCAGGATCCTGAGAGCAGTAGGCCCTTTCTGGCTGCTTCCTCAGGCCCACTGCCCAAGTCCTGGCTGTGTGCCTGCCTGCCTTCCACCCACTGCCCCTGTCTCTCCTCCTCCACATGCGGGCTTCCATCTCTCTGGCCCCCAGTGTCCATCCCAGGCCCACCTGCAAATGGGCACTTGCCAACCCCCTGGCTGGACACCAACACAGTGGTGTACAGGGGGAACAGGCATGCATCTCACCCCCCAGGGGCTTAAAAGCCCCCTGGTCCTCTCAGGCCACTGACTAGTCCCTGCACTTGGCCTCTCTGCACCTTATCCCCCAGGGCCTCCAGCCGACAGAGCATCTGTTGGCCCAACAGCACACTGGCAGGGCCTAGGTCCCTCCAGGTGTCCACCTCTGCTTCCCATGGCAGGCGAGACCAGACTGCACCAGGCCACCATTAAGGCCACTGAGAAGCCTGCTCAGGACTTGCCTTACCTTGTAGAGGGTCCTTTGGCCCTCTGGCCCCCTGGCCTGATGGAGAGACAGGACTCACGGAGCCCTGAGTGCACACGGGGAGCAGGTTGATGCAAGTGCAAGTGATCAGATGAAGCCCTGGTAGTTGGGGGTGGGGGTGGGGGGGGGGTGGAGCAGAAGGGGGTCTTCAGTTCAGGGGAGAGCAGGTCCTGGAAGGGCCCGTGTGCCCTGTGCTCAGCGGCCACACCCCTCCGCCCTCTCCCCTGGGCGGGCTGGCGCTCAGGATCTGGGGAACAAGGAGGCTTCTGGGGTCAGCTACTTCTTCCCGCTGCTCTGTCCTGTCCTGCTCTAGCTTGAAGTCCGGGAGGTGCCCCACTGCTGCCCAAGAGAGAGGCTCGAGACTTCTGGGCACAGGATGCCTGACTCCTGCACCTGATTCGGCCACTCCGCCCGCTCTCTGGCCTCAGACCAGACCCTGTTTCAGCCCTTTCCAACGGGGGCCTCTGTGAGAGTGGCTGCGGGCCTCCCGCGGGTTTGCAGAGCCCGGTGCGTCAGCGGCCCACAGCTCTCCGTGTCTCCTCCGGCAGGCCTCTCTTCCCCCTCAGTTCTCCTCATTCTCTCTCTGGGAGGACCCTCTGGCAGAGTGAGCCATCCCCGTTTTACAGAAGAACAGACAAATTCAGGCTTGCTGAAAGTTACCCTTAGCTGGCCAAAGCCCAGGCCTCCCAGGCTCAGGCCAGGGCTGCTTCAAGTTCACCTGGATACCTCCTTCACCCCTGCAGGGAGAAACTAGCTGAGGGATGTGGCCCAGGGGCAGCTGGGGCTCGGCACCCACCAGGAGCACTCCACCAGTCGGCCCCTGGCTTTTCAGCTGGGGCTGTGTGCACGTGTGTGCGACTGATGTGTGTGCATGCGTGTGTGCTGAGTACCTGGGAAGCCCCGAGGATGCTCACTGCAGCCAATTCTCTCCCTCAAGGTGGTTTCAGAGCCTTGCTGTGCCCTGGTCTAGAACAGCAATCATGTGGGAAATCTCAGTTTCTATTTATACGTGGAGATGTTAGGAAAGACGGTGAGCCCAGGAGCATGTGTGCTGGCATTGGAATTGATTGGGGACTGGTAATTAATCTGTTTAGACCTTAATTAATTCTTCAGTTCTTTCTTATTTGTGGACTGTCACGCTTAATTGTGTTCAGGAGTTCGAGCTCCGAGCAGGCCCTCCATTAATTGATGTGTGGTTGCTGTGAGGTGGAAGTTAATGGTTTGGGGAGCTGGGCAAACAGTGTAATTAAAGGTCAATCGAGGAGGCATTGGAAAAATACCCCTGCCCCCAGGTCCAGCCACCAGTCTCCATGAGCGGAGTCCATTCCAGGGGAGGCAAGCTCCACAAACAGCTTTCTCGGGAGGCCTTGAGGTGGGAGCTGGAGGAGTGGCAGGCAGGATGGAGCGGCAGGTCCCAGGTGCCATGATGGGGCACCAGGGAGAGGCACAGACTTATCTTGTGAGGCATGGGCAGGGCGGGGGCTATGAGCTGGAGCTGAGGGCACGGCTGGGTACCCAGGCCTGTCTGTGCATGTGGCGGTGAGGGCCGGACAGGAAGCTCTGAAGGTTGCCCCCAGGCTGCCTGGCTGGATCCACGTGCAGCAGAGGGCGAGCCATGTGTGTGCTAATAAAGAGCCCCATCTGGGCCTGAGCTCCCGGCGGGGGAGGCCTGAGCTTCAGCACCGCTGGCCAACTCCTTGCACAGGGAATAACCTTCCTTCATGGACCGGAAATGGCAGCCTCATCATCCCTTTGTGGGAAGTGACTTCACCCTGCGCTGTTGGCAGCAGTCCCTTACATTAAATGTCACAGCTCACTTCATCGCCATGAAGGAGTCTCTGTGTCCAGAAGTGAGTCTGCTCCTTGGGGTGTCTGGGCAGTCTTTGGGAGAGGTCTTCTGCTCGTTCACACCAGTGTGCCCCATCTCCACGCTTTCCTTCATGCCCAGGCCATGGGTCTTCCTGGCATTGATTCCCCCTTCACTTCACCACTCTGCCCCTGGTGCTCAATCCACCCTGCTTTCTTCACCTGGGAGGTGGCCCCGGCAGTGTGCCTGAGCCTCAAGGGTCAGTCCCCAGGCCTCACCTCCTCCACCCTTCATCCCTGTGGTTGGAAGACAGCAGAGTGCACCTGTGTCCGCTGTGTCCTGGGCCTCGTGATTTATGCTCCTTCTGTCCAGGTCAGTGGTACTTAATGTGGCGTCCACAGCGCTTAGGCCATCCTGGAGGCCCTCAAGCCGCTTCCTGGACCTGGCCTGGCTCTTGCTCATAGCCCATCACACTATGGTCGTAGGGTCAACGTTGTGACCTCCCTCCTGCCCTCTCGCTGGGCCCCAGGCCTTTGCACAAGGCCCCGCTTGACTGGAGTGCCCGCTCTTCCCCACTACCTCAGTTCCACACTCTGCCTTCTCTTGGCTGCCAGGCCTTCGTTTCTCACTTCAGACATCACCTCCTCCAGGAAGCCCTCCCTGGTAGCCCCAACCAGGGTTAGACCACAGCACCCTGTGTGCCTATGTCTATCCTGGAACTACCCATTTTGTCTCCAAGTCTCCCTCCCTCATCAGATTCTGAACTCTCCAAGACAGGGACTAGACCTCATTCGTCACCAACCCCCAACCCCCCTCTGTGCTTGCCACCCAATGTTCAGTGTGGGTTTGTTCAGTGAACAAATGAATGCTTTAGTAGAAATGGTTTGAAATTGGGCGTCCCGTAGTAAAACCCTACCCTGATGGCACTGGTGACCACATTCTGTGGCTGCTTGGACATTTATTCTGGTATTTTTTTTAAATTGTTCTTTGAATGTTCTGTTTTCTTATACAAGTTTTCACTATCACTGTCATTCACTCAGTCAGCAGGCCTAGGGTGGATGACCAGGTCATCCTGGGCACATTCTTCGGCCTTTCTGGGTTGGATCTGGAAGGGTAGGCTGGACTGGGTGCCAGAATCAGGGGCAGCCCGAGAACTGGCCTGGGGCCCCGGTGTGTGTCAGGCTCCAGGTGGACAGGGCCAGTGGGACCAAGTCAACCAGAGGGAAGTCTCCAGGGGTGTGTCCTAGGGCTCTGCCTTCAGTCTCGTCCCCTTCAGTTATTTTACAGCTGCCTTGGTCAGAGGAGGCCTACGGGTCAGACTCAAGGAACAGGGGTAGCAACCTGGCAGTGATTATGAATTCACAGGCAAGTGTACCAGGATCCAAAAAGATCTCACAAGGTTTGATGTAAGGCTTGCTGTTCAAAAAACGCGGCTGCAAAAGTATAGAGGTGCTGAGACCTGATTTGACCAGGGTACTTAGGATAACGATCCAGAGATTGTGTGGGCTGTATGCTCGGAATAGGTCTGCCGTGTGGTGTGTGGCTCTGAGGCGCCCTCTGACCTCAGCTGCATTATTAGAGATAGAGTGGCCAGAACAAAGGAGTCTGTTTAGTTCTGGATCCCACACATCCAGACTAGCACTGATACGTGGAGCCAAACAAGAGTAGCAGGATCTTCTGAAAGACTGACCGTCTGTGAATGGAATGAGCTGCCTGACCCCTGGGTTAGGGAAGTGTCTGAGTAGTAGCCTGGTCCAAAAGTCTGAGAGGGGCACTTATGTGCGAGCAACTCACCTGTTCTGGGCAGCTTGCCCAGGACCTGGCATACACGTAGTAGGTCCTCAGAGAATGCTTACTGAATGAATGGCCTTCCAATTCAGATATCTTATGCTTCCTGAAATACAGAAGGCAGAGAAGTCCAGAGTCGGAGGAGGTGGAGAAGCACGAGGCAGGGGAGGAGGGCTGATAAATGTGGAAGGAGCAGGCCTGGTTGGGGTGGGCCAGGCCTGCTGGGGAAGGAGGAGGGGAAAGGGCATGTTGGGGCCTTGAATACCCACTGAGAGTTGGAGCTTCAGCTTATGATTAATGGGGGACCATTGAAGAATCTCCAGCTAGGGAGTAGCTGTGATAAAAGGGTGCTTTGCAGAAGATGAATGTGTTAGCAGGAATCTTTTATTCGGAGATCCCTCACTTCAGAGTCGGCCTATACCTACATCTACAGGCTGATTTTTTTCAATCCAGAAATTCCCAGTCCTGAGTTTGTGACACTTCAGTATAGGTTGTGAAACTCCCCCCAAATTCTCAAGCTATTTGAAAGAAAGTCTGTGCCCTATAGCACTGCCTCTCAGGCAGAATGGTGGAGAACATCATGAAATCACGGAAATATTAAGGTGTACATCCCCATCTGATAACCATCACGTCCCTAAAGGCAGAGGGGCTATATAGTCTGGTGCGATTCGAGTGTGTGTGTGTTTGTGTGTGTGTGTGTGTCTGTAAGGTGATGATGTACATACATGTCAGCTTGTAAATACATAGACCGTGTCTGGCAGGGACATGAGAATCTGGCTAGAGTGGTTGCCTCAGGGAAGGGGAGTGAAACTAAGTTGGAAGGAGACTTTTTTTTAAAATAAATTTATTTATTTAATTTATTTATTTTTGGCTGCATTGGGTCTTCGTTGCTGCGCGTGGGCTTTCTCTAGTTGCAGTGAGCGGGGCTACTCTTTGTTGCAGTGCGTGGACTTCTCATTGCTGTGGCTTCTTTTGTTGCAAAGCACGGGCTCCAGGCGCGTAGGCTTCGGTAGTTGTGGCTTGCGGGCTCTAGAGCGCAGGCTCAGTAGTTGTGGTGCATGGGCTTAGTTGCTCTGCGGCATGTGGGATCTTCCTGGACCAGGGCTCGAACCAGTTTCCCCTGCATTGGCAGGCGGATTCTTAACCCCTGCGCCACCAGGGAAGCCCAATCCTAACCTTACTTTTTATTATTTACCCTTTTATGTGATTTGGATTGTTTATCGATGTACTTGTTACCTACAGAATAAAAGAGAGGGAGGAAGTGGAGTCTGGAGAACTTTGTTCAATGTCAACCTGGAGGCAAGGTGGGAGCTCAGGTCTCCTGGGGTCCACTAGAGTGTTTTTGTTTTTGTTTTAATAAAAATCATTCTATTTTTTTTTCTGATAATACATGATTGTGATATAAGTTAAACAATTGCCCTCCTCTCCCCAGAGATTAGTTTGGCATGTAACCCTCCAAATTCAAATAAACATCTAAAAGTGTAGAAATCTCTGCCTAGTTATTGTATCTATCTATAATATAAATATGCCTCTATAAATATATATCTAATACAAATGAGATCATACTGTGTATACTGTTTGTAAATCACTTTTTAAGCTCACAGTAAATTTTGGATGTCTTTCCATGACAGTCATAAAATCCCGACTTATCCTTTTGACAGCCACAGTAACTCATTCTGTGGCTGTTTTCTAAAGATTATGAAATATTATTTCAAACACATGGAATATTATAGAAAATAGAGAATACATTATTAGATGTACCCAAAGCCTTCTTTGCCCTCTGCCTTTTTGATTCTGGTTTCCTCCTTCTCTCTTGAGGAAGGCTGTTGACTTGCATCTTCCCCATTTGTGTTTTTATGTTGTATATTATGTGTATATACCATAAACCAGAAGTTGTATTGTTTGTGTGTTAAGTTTACATTAACTGTGTTGTGTTGTACATATCCTTTTAAAACTTGTTCGTCATTGTAGTTTTGAGATTTATGTGTGTTAATACATATGCATTCATCTCAGCTGCTGTAGGCTGCGTGAGTCTTCCACAGACTAACTGGGGACATCTAGGTTGTTTCCAGTTTCTCACTATTATACGTAGTACTGCACCAGACAGCCTTATACACATGTCCATGTGCACATGAGTAGGAGCTTCTCCAGGCCAGAGGTTTTCAAACAACCACCTGGGGAGCTTTAAAAAGAAATGCAGACATCTGGGTCCTACCTCAGATTTGGTTCCAGTTGTGCAGCCAGTGTTGAGAATCGACAGTCTAGGGTCTGTACCTAGAAGTGGAATGACCATGTCAGTTGGAATGCCCATCTCTACCTTTACCAAATGAGGATACTGGCTTTTACTCTGCTTGCAAGGTTTGGATTTTTGTTTCCCTACATCCTCTTCAACATTTGGTACTATCAATCTTTAAAAAATGTTTGTCTATCTGAATGGTTCTTTTCTCCTTTTAATTGGCATTTTCCAATTCCCAGTATGGTTGAGAATCTTTTCTTAACTTTATTGGGCATTTGGGTTTCCAAATAGAAGAGACAGAGAGAGAATAGATTCCTTTTCATACAGTCCACAAAAACAAATTCCAGATAGATTGAAGACCTAAATGTGTAAAGTAAAATGTTAAAGCTTCTAGAAGGAAATATAGATGAGCACTGGAGTAGAAACATAGAGTTTCTTTTTTTTAATTAATTATTTATTTATTTTGGCTGCGCTGAGTCTTAACTGTGGCATGTGGAATCTTCATTGCGGGAGGCAGGATCTTTAGTTGCAGCATGTGGACTTCTTAGTGCGGCAGGTGGACTCTTACTTGTGGCATGCATTCGGGATCTAGTTCCCCAACCAGGGATCGAATCCAGGCCGCCTGCACTGGCAGTACAGAGTCTTACCCACTGGACCACCAGGGAAGTCCCGGGATAGATGACAAAAAAAGTATATACCAGAGAGGAAAGGATTGCTTATTTGATAATATATGTATATTAAACTGTATGACAGAAGACACCACCAACCGTGAGAAAACAAGCCACACGCTATTTGTAAACCATTAAACCAATAAGGATTAGTCTCCAAAACATATAAAGAACTCCTGCAGATTGATTTTTTTTCTTAGATTCAAATATCAGTCTTTGACTATTAATAAGTTCATGCTCATTGATTTTTAGAATATTTTAAAATATTTCTTTTATGAATTTTTACTTGAATATTTTTTGGTGATTTTGATCACTGTATCTTTTTCTTTAATTTTTGTTCTATATTGGAGTATAGTTGATTGACAATGTTGTGTTAGTTTCAGATGTACAGCATAGTGATTCAGTTATACATATACATATATCTATTCTATTTCAAGTTCTTTTCCCATTTAGGTTATTACAGAATATTGAACAGAGTTCCCTGTGTTATACAGTAGGTCCTTGTTGGTTATCTATTTTATTTTTTAACATCTTTATTGGAGTATAATTGCTTTACAATGGTGTTGGTTATCTCTTTTAAATATAGCAGTGTATACATGTCAACTCCAGACTCCCAATCTATCCTTTCCCCCATCCTTCCCCCCGGTAACCATAAGTTCGTTCTCTAAGTCTGTTGATCACTATATCTTTTTCTTAATAATTGTTAAAACTCTTTATGCATTTTATGATTGTTTTTGGCTGAAAGTAACAGAAACCCTCAACTCAAACTGGCTTAAATAATAAAGCCTCTCTTATTACTTTACAGAGGTCAAGCCTCCAGTGAGGCATCCAGGGCCATTCCTTCCATCTCTATGCTCTGCTAGGGGCTTCATCTTCAGGCTTGCTCCCTTCATGGTTGTAAGATGGCAGCCTCAATTCCAAACATCAGATCAAAACCCACCACTGCCCAGAGGAGAGGAGGCTCTGCCTGCCACCTCTGCTTAAGTGGGAGGAGACTTTTCCCAGAAGTCCTGCAGACATCCCTCACTGGCTAGGATCAGTTACATGTCCCTTCCTAAATCAATCACTGGCAAGGGAGGGGTTATTATAATTAGTTTAGACTAATCTTTTGGGGGTAGAATAGCTATTGGGAGTCAGTCTCCATGACCCTCCATAGATTAATATTTGTAGCCCTTTGTCATATATAATAAATATATATTTTAAAGCTTCCCATTTCTTATAATATTGTTCATAAATAGGTATCAAATGCCATGTCTCTCAATTCTAAGATACCTCAGTTATGAGGCATTAATGTAATAACCTTTCAGAAGAGGAGAGGACTATATTTCACATTCATTTGAAGGAATAAACAAATGTTCACTACACATTCACTCCAAGTCACTTTTTTCAATACCACAGATTCTGAATCTCAGCCTTTTTCACATTTTACAATTCTCTTTCGGACTTGATCGTTAAACACAGCATCATGGCCATCACTGCTTTTCGTAATCTCTGCCTGTAATCTTGACTGTTTTAGCCCCTTTTAAATTGACAGTATAATTTCAAAACATATGAAAGATTATTGGTATTATTTTCATTTCCTACTTCGTTATACTTGTGGTTTCATTTTATTCTTTACTTGAAGGAAAAAAATATTCTTGAAGTTAATCAGCTTCTTCAGGAAGTTTCTGAAACAGATGCCTAAGTGTAGGACCCATGAATAGGTCACACCAACCCCTCCTGGCTTTAAAATTTTTATGATCTACTTCAAGAAGATTGGCATTTTCTTTTCAACTTTTAGACAAGTAAAGCATGGTTACATTCTCATTGTAAAAATGCAAACAGTATAGAAAAATTTAGGGTAAAAAAGTGGAAGTTCTTCAATAACCCCTAATTCCCAAATTTGGTTCTCTTCCCCAAGAAGATTACTCGGTGAGGTGTGACCCTTCTAGAACATTACCCAAGGATTTATGCACACACGTGTGTGCACCGGTTGTGGGATTTTACGTTCAGTAAATCATCCTGTACATACTCAATAACTTTGTTCACATAAGTTTGTTTTGGCGATCTTCCCACGTGAGTTCCCTAATGGTGGACATTTAGGTTGTTTCTAATTATTTGCTGTTACAAACAGTGCTATAATTAACATCCTTGTAAATGTCTCTTTGTGCATATGGGCAAGCATTTCTTTAGGGTAGCTATCTATGGTTTGGCAATTTCTGCTGCCTTTAATTGCATTGCCTGGTATCTGGCAGACGATCTTCTGCATGTACAATAACTTTTCGTGTCCATGCTCCATTATAGTGTAAGTTTTAAAAAGATGTTTTAGGCAACAATTAGGAATCTAAGTTTAAGTTCAAATTCTGTGTGGATTGCTGTGGGCAGCTGAGGTGACAGTTGCATGAACAGATACCTCTACACGTGGCTAAGTTCACCCATGCACAGAGAGTTGTGATGAAGAGCAGGTAAGGTCCCCCTGCAACATGCATTGTAAGGCACATGGTGATTTTTATAATGTTAAAATATGCGTAAATGCCTCTTAGAGCAGATGAGTTATGGTATTTGGTTTTCCCAGATGAATAGCCCATTGCTCCACCCCGTACTTAAATGGCCCTTTCCCTGCAAGTCGATACAACTGCATTAACACAAATTCATTTCCGCTACAGCTGGGGGTGTTTCTGGACTATTAACTCCATTGATCTATGCCTCTGTTCTGGTGCTAGTTCAAGGGGTAAGCTCCTCTGTAGTCATATTTTTGAGAACTTACTTGCACACTTGTCTTTCTATCTACTGCTCTTTCTTCCCCCCACACTGTACTTTTCACACAGGTGCTTCATTAGCTCTTCACAATCTGCATGATTTTGCATCATGATGTGTCTGATGTGAGAACATCTGCAGCAGGCAAGAGCATATTTTCCTCAGGCCTTGACACTGAGTTTGCCATCAGCATGAAGCAATCTCTGTCTCTCTCTCTTTCTCTCCCTCTCTCTCTCTCTCTCATCCACTGACATCTCCTAGCATCACTGCTCCAGCATCAGTTATGCTTGAGTCTTGAACTCAATCTGAGTTGAAAATCTGCCAGCTTTCTTATCATTATCACTAACAGACTGCTTAATTAACCTGCAGATATTGTCAATAATGGATCTTGCTGGTGCGCTAGAAAGGAGACCCATAGCCCATGTTTGGTCTCTCTCTCTCTTTTCATTTACTTAGTCTCTCAGTGTCTATCTGGAGTTGGACTGTCCAGGAGTGAGATGAGAAGGACCTGGGAGGGTTTGAAAGCAATACAGCAGAACTGAAAGTTCTGGAAGAGATCATGGAAATGAAATCACTAAAACAGGCTGGCATTCTCATTGCTCAATGGCAGGGATGGCTAGCAACCGGTGCATACAGCAAGTGCTTAATAAATGGATAACCACTGTACACAGTCAACAGAAGAGATTACAGGGCATGTGTTGTCTGTGTAAGCAGTAAGAACTGTGGGTGTTCCAAGGGAGGAGCCTGGGGTTGTCATCTTCTGAGGTGGCTTTCAGCGTTTTCTCTTTCTTTCCAGCCAGGGAGCTCAGATGAGAGGGGACATTGTCATCCCCAAAAGCATCCAGGAGGGGAGGGAGGCTGGGTTTTCACTTCCTTTCATGCTTTGTCTTTCATCTCAAGTGGTTTTGTGTTTTGTTTTGTTTTGTTTTTTTTGCGGTACACAGGCCTCTCACTGTTGTGGCCTCTCCCATCGCAGAGCACAGGCTCCGGACGCGCAGGCTCAGCGGCCATGGCTCACAGGCCCAGCCGCTCTGCGGCATGTGGGATCTTCCCAGACCGGGGCACGAACCCGTGTCCCCTGCATCAGCAGGCGGACTCTCAACCACTGCACCACCAGGGAAGCCCCCTGTTTTGTGTTTGAACCAAAGGCCTTCTGAGGCCACATCACACATTCGGAAATTTCAGAGAGCAGGAGAGATGCCACCATGAGCCTGGGGCAGCTCCATCACCTCGAAAACCATGCTCTCTCCTGTCTTTGTCTCCATCACATACACACACACACACACACACACACACACACAGAGTCAGGCTAGATATGTCTCAGCCGCCCCTGGCTTCCCTCTACCTGGAGATCCTGTAAGCTCAGACAGCACCCAGAGATCCCGTGGAGACACTAAATGCAGCCCCTCCTTTTACACTTGGGAAGCTGGGCAGGGGGTGGGGTTTGCAGAGTCAGCTGTTGGCTCCTGGCTTTAAGCAGTTGCTCCTCCCCTGGACTACATTCCTGTGGCCTTGCCTTTCCTGGAGTGGTGGTGGTGGTGGTGGAAAGGATTCTCAGAGAGCAGAGATTGATGCCTTTCAGGGCAGAAAACCCCAATATTCTCTCCAAAGAGAGACTAATATTGGGTCTCCTGGGTACTGAGGGCCTGGCCGTCCCAGGGGTGCGATGGGTGTAGTACATTCCTGCCACCACTAGAGGGCGAGTCACTAACACCCAGGCCAGGTGCCCCTTCCCAAGGCCACTCTGGGGGCCCTGGGGCTGTCAAGAGCTCACCTCTGAGGGCGGGGAGGGGGAGATGCAGAGTCAGGACTGGAACCTAAGCCCAGCTGGCCTGAAAACCAGACTCCCATTCTCTCTTCCTTTACCTCAGATTCACCTTCCTAACTCTGTCAGTCTGGACGTGTGTTAAGACGAGGGTTTTTCAACGTCAGCACTACTGACACGTTGGGCTGGAAAATTCTTTGTTCTGAGGGCTGTCCTGTGCATTGTAGGATGTTTAGTCATCTTTGGTCTCTAGAGATCACACTAGATGCCAGTAGCAGCCCCCCGTCCCCCAGGTTGTGATCATCAAAAACGTCTCCAAATATTGCCAAATGTCTCATGAAGATGGCCCCAGTTGAGAGCCCCTGTGTAAGACAGGAGAGCACGCCTGCTGTGGAGACAGGAGGAACTGGTGCCGAAAAGGTCTGCGCATGGTTCCCACTGCTCCTGTGTGTCGTGTGGAAACACGAGCTACTCAGAGATGGCATATGTGCTGTAAATACATTTCGAAACTGTATTTGGTCTCCTGCTTTTCTTCTCCAAAGACTGCAGAGTATCTCAGTCTTCCTCTCTGTTTATTCCACCTCCCCACTTGACTGAAACAGGAGATTGAGGCTCAGAGACCCCCAGGGCCTCAAGCCACCCCTCACCTGCAGAATCCTGTCCCCCAGCTGCAGGCGCCCTGGACCGCTCTGCTCCCCAGTGTTGGCTTGGGTACCAGGAGCATCTGTGGTCCTCCTCCACCTGCCCACTAGGCCCTGCCGCCCTCCAGCTCCCCAAACCCTGGTGTCCCCCCCCCCACTGGAGGGAGTGGGGAAGCAGCAGGTGTTGATGCTAATCAGCGTTCACAGCCCAGAACTGCAGTCGCTCCCAGGCTCACACACTCCCCAAAATTAAACACTCATTATACAAAATTAATTGACATTAATTAGCAAAAATTAAAACTTTAAACACAGCAAGGCGCTTTTGGGGGAGGAGTGGAGCAGGCGGGCTCCAAATTTGTCACCCCCCGAACTCCCCACCCTCCCACCACCCCCAAGTCCCCCCACTTCCATCCTGGAACAGGGCCGGAGGAGTTCAGGCGAGGTCAGCACCCACACCCGGCCCTGAGCCCAGGGCCAGCCACGTGGATCCCAGGGGGGAGGAGCTGAAAGAGGCTCCCTGTGCCAGTCACCAGCTGATGGGTGGCCGCCCAAACTCTGACACACGGTGCTGAACTAAGGAGCCAGGAGCCCTCCCCTCAGCCCAGGTCCCCGTGATCTCAGCTGACGTGGGGAGGCATGGCCAAAGGAGGAAACCCAAGCACGTGGAGCAGGAACGTAGAAGGTGTGCCTTTAGCCGTGCCTGACCCCCACCACACCCCGCCCCAAACCCTTCCATCTCCTGGGTACCCGAAGGATGAGGCACTGTAGCCTTTCAGCTCTGTCCCGCTTTGTTGTGTGACCTCAGATAAGTCACTCCCCATCTCTGAGCCTCAATTTTCCATCCATATGATGAGGGGGCGGTGCCAGGTTAGCACTGAGGTGCCTGCCTGCTCTGGCACCTGTTGTCGGGGAAGCAAATCTCTGGGAACTTGATTCATTCTGAGGAGCGAGGGGTAAACGTGGGGGGCTGGAATTCAAGAGGTTGCCCGGAAAGGCAGCCCAAGGGACTGAGGTGCTGATGGTGGAGCATCAGGCACCAGTGTGGGCGATGCGTCTTCAAGCCCGAGAGCCCTCCCAGGTGGGCATCCACTTTGCCTGCCCGTGGGGCCTGCGCCTGAGGACAGGAAAGCAGTGTTCTTGATTCCTGGCCGCTCTCTAAGCCCTGAATAGTTTCCCTTTCCTTCCTGACACTGGTTATTTTCCACCTTTGCTCTCCAGGTTCCCAAGGGCCCCCAAATCCTTCACCAGGCTGATAGGCAGCAGAACCACACCTTCGCCCACTGTTTGAACAGACGTGGCATTTATTCAAAACCTTTGTTGCTTGGTGCGGGTGGAGCCCAGTGATCTCCTGCGCAGGGTAGAATGCCATCCGCCCCCCTCACGCCGGCTCCCTGCCACCCTCTCTCTCCAGCCAGCGCCAACATCTGCAACGTGGTCCTGATGCGGTACGGGGAGCTGGAGGAGGGGATTGACGTCCTGGATGGTGATGGCAACCTCGTGGGCTCCTCCAAGATCGCAGCCAGACATGTGGGTCGTCTGGGGACTCGGGGGCTGGTAGGGAGACTGTGGTCGGTTTTCCCTAGACACTTTCATTCCCCAGGGGCTTGTGTCCTCAGCGCCCTTGCCTTGCCCTCTTGAGCTCTCCTCGTCACCCCACTCCCACCCCCACCCCCCATTGGTTTGAGCCCCAGGCCTCAGGTCTGGCCCCAGCCACACCTGCCCACCAGACACCCTTGCTTCTCTCCAGTCGCCTCATCACTACTGGGAAACATCCCCATCTCTTGTCCCAGCCCCTCTGGATGTGCTTTCTCTGACCTCTTACTTGGTAAGGGCAGAGGAGGCCCCCCCAGAGCTTTCTTTCCCTTCCCCGGGACCTAGGGCCTAGGGCCTTCATATCCTCCCAACGCATAGAAGCTGATGGTTTGTGGTTGTGTGCTAGTAAGCACTTCTGCAGGTGATAGTCACTAGGGAGTGAGTGCAGTTGAGGCGGAGGGATTTTGGGCTTGCAGGAAGCCACGGGCGTGGTTTGGAGAAGAATGTTTTGTAACAAGAAGGCCCTCTTTCACTTCTGGTTTCACCAGCCTCACCCATCTAGCAATTGTAATTAAAAAAAAAAAAATTCCTCTCCACTTGTATATCTTCCTGTGCTTTCCAGCCTTCATCCTAATGGCAGTTAGTGGCCTGTCCTGCTCTGGCCTCCAAGTGCTGGGTCCCCTCTGCTCCAGCCCTGTCCCTTATGAGCTCCCACATGGCCCCCCACCGCACCCTGTCACTGAGGCCTTCTCCATAAGCCTCTGAGGTAGGAAGACACTTCTCTTGTCCTGGTCCTTCCCTCCCCACTGACTGATCTCAGGGAAAGTAAGTGTCTGTCCAAGGCTTCTGAGGGGCAAGGGGCTCAGGGGTGCCAGTGCCAACACCGCATCCTCTGCTTCCTGCACAGGCTCTGGGCCCCCTGTCATCCCCACACCTGTTCAGAAGACTGGAGGGACCTCTCCCAGGCCTTCCTGAGGCTGGTCACGAAGAACCCAAGTTCCTGGGAGAAATGTTTAGCCCTGAGCCCATCATCAGAGGGATTTGGCCTCAATTTCCTACATCACCCTAACCTATCCAGCGCTATCCTCTTCCCTACTTGCTGTGAGGGAGGCCAACTGTGATAACTCCTCCTTGTGGTCCAAACAGCAGGGAACGCCAAGCTCTTCTGCAGCCCTGGGCTTCCCTTCTCCTGCCTATATCAGCCCCTTGCCATTTGGGACTCCAGGGACCCAAGGGTTACAAGCATTCCTTGAGCCTTCTCTGAGGGCTGGGAGCCTGTGGGGTTAGAGGAACTCATCACAATGACCATCAGGGTGCAGAACTGCCACTGAGCTGTGCCTTGACCAGCCCTCCCAGCCCCAGGAATCCTGAGGGAGCCCCCAGAGCAAGGCCCCAGGCAGACCCCATATGGGGACAGCAGACACTCAGCAGAAGCTTTTCCCACGTACAAAGCTGACCTCTTGTCATTAAGAAAGACTCTTATCCAGAGCCAGGAAGTGGCAAGATCCTCCAAATCTTTGTCTTTAAGGGAAAAGAAAGTAAATCCCAGAATCCCTCTTCTTGGGCACCAGGAGCCCCAACGCGGCTCAGCAGGCCACAGCTGTTTGTTCTGGCCCTTCCAGTGCCTGCTTTGTTTTTAGAACGTCTCAGGTCCTCCATATGTTTCCTCCCAGCCGCTGTACCCCGCCACCCGGTTCACCTCCCTGGGCGCAGGCCCCTTGTTGGGGCCGCTTCTGGGTTGCCTCCACCCCCCCACATGTGGCAGGTGATGCGGATCTGCTATGGGAAGAGGGGGTGGCTTTTTTGTGTTGTTTGGAATATGGCTTCGTGAGGGATTCCATGAATGATTCCGTTCAGCCAGATGTGCTTAGCAGTGGTACGTACACCTAGGGGCTCCAGGGCTGCTGCCCCGAGGCTGTCCCACCCCCGCCCCGCTCACCACGGCCTCTGCTTGCCCCTCAGGCCCTGCTGGAGACGGCGCTGACGCGGGTGGTCCTCCCCATGCCCATCCTGGTGCTACCCCCGATCGTCATGTCCATGCTGGAGAAGTGAGTTGGGGCCCAGGGCAGAGGCCATCGTGGCGGCGGAGTGGGTGGGGGAAGGGGGACCTGCTGGCCCAGGGCAAGGTTCCTGGTTTGTTCAAACTCTCCCTGGCAGGGCTGCTGGAATCATCCTGTGAGAATTAATGGACTTTGGCTGCTCAGGACCCTGTGCTAAGTTCTAGGAGGGATGTCCCGATGGACATGGCTGGCCCTGCCCTGGAGCTGGCCGTTCTAGGTTGTGTGTGTGTGTGTGTGTGTGTGTGTGTGTGTGTGTGTGTGTGCACGCATGCGGTCTATTAGTGCACAGCACAGGACCAGTGGTGAAGAGGGTCTGAGGACTATGGTGGGAAGACTAAACTTGGGCCCAGCGCATCCCTTTCCGGCATCTGCCGTGAGGCAAGTCACCACCTCACTGAGCCTCAGTTTCTTCATTTAGACAATAATTGTACTAACCTCCCTGCCGCCCTCAGAGGGATGTTCTGAGAACACATTTGTCCTGACCATAAAGAAATAAGGAGATACAATAATAAGAACAATGATGGAGTGATTCTATTAATTAATGAGTGTGAAATTGAATCACAAAGGCGGGAATGCTGCTGGAAGGAGAGGCTGAGGAGAGGAGGGAGGAAGCAGGGCTGGTTTGGGCAGGCCCTGAGGGTTGGGGAATATCTAGGAGGACGGCAACGGGAAGGGAAGGGTTCCAGGTGTGGGGAGCCAGATGAGCAAAGGCTTGGAGGTCTGGTGCAGATAAAAGTGAAGAGGTGATCGCTTCCTCCTTCCCGGGGGCCCAGCCTGGGAGGGGCACCTCAAGGCAGTGGATGGGCTCGGGGCCACTCCCTCTGGGGCTCTGCATCAGGGGCTTCTCCCCAATTTGGGGACCTTCGTAGTCCCAGAAAACAAATTACAATAACGGCTAACACTTAACAGCTAAGCACTGGCTGCATCCCAGTCCTCTCCCAGCCGGGTCCCCCCCAAATGCCATCTCCTCAACGAGGCCCTCCCTGACCACCCCATCGAGATTACAGCCACCAGGACTTCTTCCCCCACTACACTGCCTTATTTTTACTCACAGCACTTATCGATAGCTGAGATTCTTTATTTAGTTATATGCTATCTGTCTGCTTCATTAGAAGGTCATCTCCATGGAGGCAGGTCAATTCTTTTGTTTACTGCCCTGCACAGTGTGTAGCAGAGTTCCTAGCACACAGTGATGCTCAGTGTTTGTTGGATGAATGAATGATCTCATTTAACCTTCACAACAGTGCAAAGAGGTGAGCATGATGTCCCCATTTTACAGACAAGGAAAGGAAGGCAAAGAGAGGTTGTATCATCTGCTTACAGTCACACACTAGGAAGTGGCAGAGCCAGGCAGGGCCCAGGAATACGGCTGCAAAGCTGGGCTCTTCCTACCACACTGGCTGCCTCTTGGATTTTTGGATCACAGCACATAATCAGCCTGTCTTTGGAATCCACCCCGCATGGAGACAGGAGAGGGGCAGATTTGGGGAACTGGCCTCAGAAAGCCTGTGTTTTGATAAGGGCAGGACCCACACAAAGGTCAGCTGCAGGTGGGACCCGGCAGTGTGGGAACAGGGTCAGGGTGACCTTGAGGGGAGGGCTGGTCCAGAGGAAAGAGGCTGCAGCTGGCACTGAGAGTAAGATAGGATTTTGGTGGAAGGGAGGGCTTTCTGGGCAAGGTGTGACCCTGTTGCGTGGACCTTGAAGAGCCCAACCCAACAGAAGCAAAGCACGCTCTCTCATTGCGCCTGCTGACAAGGGGCCCTGTGTCCAGCTGAGGGGATGATTTCTTCGTCCCCTGGAAGAGTGGGGGAGGTGCATAGTGGGCGTGGCTACCTGAGCAAGGGATGGTGTGTTGAACACTGAGACTTAAGAATACTAATCTCCTCTGGAAGTTGCAAAAATAAATCATGGGAAGCGATTCCTTCGGTGCCCCTGATCCTCGTATACGCCGCTCTCTGGTGAACTGAGGCTGTTCCCAAATACCAGCGACCGCAAGTGCATACAAGGACACCACTGGGCAAATGAGGAAGGGAGGGCTTCTGTCTTCAAGGCTACTGAATCTTGAACCTGGAATTTGCTGGGGAAAAATGTGGTCTGTGATGCCTTCTGGGTGCCATCTGAGCTGGGTTTACAGAAAGTGGAGTGACGGTTAGTGTCCCATTGGTTGGGGGCTTAAACTTAGCTTTGGGAGGCTTGGGAGGTGGGGTGGGATTGTTCTAGTTCTGACTGTCCCAGCCTGGAATCAACCTGGACTGCGGGTGCCCTGCATCTGGCTCAGCTCAGGGTCAAAGGAAGCCCCTCGGGTAGGTAGAAGAGGGTTAGCCATTGGTCTCCTGGAAGACTTGTATTTAGTTGGTCCTTCCCTGAAGCTTGTGGGAGGGTCTCTGAGGAGGAGAAAGAGTCCAGTCTGGGTTCCCCCAGGAATATCAAGACGAACAAGACTCAGTTTGCACCCTCAAAGCCATAATTAACCTCATATACATGGGGCGGGAGGGGGGTGGGAGCTGCCAGACTGTGAGGTGGGGGGCAGGGCAGGTCCGGCACCAACTGAGACTCCTGGCAGGAGTCCCGGGGGGCTGGTCAGTTTCCCACCTGGAGAATGATGTCACTGCCCCCCTCACCACCTTGTCCACTAGAGCTTGGCACTTTGCACCATCCAGCGGGCCCCTGGCTCTTGGCCGGGGCCCCCCTGCCGGGCACCCCACGGCCTTTCCATGCAGGGTGCTAATGGAAGGGCCTCTGCTGGGGAGGCTGATGGGGAAGGCAGCCCTACCCTCGACCCTCGGGAGCCCCCGGTTGGGTGAGGGAGTCAGGACAGCCAGGGAAAAAAGACAAAAGAACACTTACAAAGCAGCCTGCTTGCAAATTAATGGAGCGCAAAAGTAAAACTGCTCCAAGTGCTGAGGGAATGCACGGCAATGGGGAGACAAGCTGTTGTGTGGCAGCGAGGCTGGCTTGGCCCCGGCCTCAGTTTCTCCTCTCTGGGAGGACCCTGGCTTTCCTGCTGGGATAGCAGAGGTGGGCGGCGTCTTCAGGTGTCCCTGTCTCTGAGATGAAAGGAAAAGGGTCTCCCGTCAGAAGCCGAGAATCCTCCACTCTGCCGAGCAGGGCCTCTCTCTGAGGGGCGTACGCCCCACCCCTCACTCTCCACCGGACCTTCCCTCAGGCCCAGGGCTCCACTCCAGCTCCACTGTCCTGGGGAGGAAGCTGGTTTTGGACTCAGGGCCCGGAGAGTAGCCCCGCCCCCCAACTCGGAGGCAGCTGTGGGGGGGTCTCTCCCCCAGCTCTGCATCCCTGGCCCTGGCCCGGGCCTGGACTTTTCTACCCTCCCAGGCTGGGTCTCATCTTGGTCAGGGTTCAGGCCACACCCTCCACGGTAGCTCCTGAGGCCGCTCCCCAGCCTCCCTCATTCCCGGGGATCCGGGTCTTTCCTCTCTCCCAGGCATTCGCACATCTCTCCATCTGCATATTTTAACTCCCCCAGCTGCCTTTCCAATTCCTCCCTGCCATTTCCCTCTCCTCCTCCCCTCCCCCTGTCCTGCTGTGTTCACTCTCCCGCCTGGGCTGGGACTTCAGAGGCTCCTGTTCGCTGCTGTCTGAACCTTCCTCCTTCCTGAGTGGGGAGGACAGGCCTTGGACTTTCTGGATCCCTTTCACAGTGGGGACTTCAGCCAGCCACCCGGAGAGAGGAAGCAAGGTCGCAGCCCCACGTAGAAGGGGTCTGTCCAGTGTCCCCACCGAATGAGTCAATGTCCTGCCCCTCACCTGCCAGGGAGGGAACCTCCCTCCCGTGATCCTCCCTCGGGGCGGTGCCTCCAGGGACCACACACCCTCCTGTCCCCTCCCCTCTGCTCTGGCCACCCTCAGGGACTGAGGTCCCAGTCGCTGCCACGGGAGCAAGAGTGCCCACCTTCTGGTCCTGCTGGAGAAGTTAATCTGAGTTGAAAACATCTCAGGACCCATCTCAGCCTTATCCCAGCCCTCCATGACTCCCTTGGAAGCCCAGGAGGCCTCAGGCTGAGTCCGTGGGGAAGAGGGGGGTAAGGCTCACCTGGAGGAGAGGGAGAAGATGGGGGCACTGGACCAAGGCAGAGGGGATGCCAGAAGGGCTTGAGTTTGATTTGGGCACCTTTGTCCCCCTGTTCTTAATCCTGTGGAAATTCTCCTCCCCAATAGCTCAGTTCAGGCTTAATTCAACAACTGGACAGATCTTGGAGTCTGGGCCAGTGGGAAGGGCTGGAGGACAACCCAGCCACCAGGATCCTCCCTCCTTCCTGCTGGTAACAAGGGCGGTAACAGCAGCAATACTAACACACCTCACTGAGCACTTACTGTGTCCAGGTCTTTTACTTGCACAGAATTTACGAGTAATTGGATTGTTATTGGTACCTAAGTAGGAACATCCTGGGCCAGAGTTTCCCAAAAGTGTGGTCTGGGGATCACCTGTTTTAGACTCATGGAAGGTTCCCAGGTGTAGTACCAACTGAATCAGGATCTCATGGGGGAGTCTGCATTTTTAACCACTGCCTAGATACTAAAGTTTGAGGACTGCTGCTCCCAGTTTTGCTGTCGCCTTAGAGCCAGCTGCATTTGGGATTCATGTGCCAGGAGGTGAAGGTGGTGCGGGGTTTGCCTGCCCCGACACTGAGGCGCTGCCCCCAGAAGAGCCTCTCCCCTGCCTGTGGCCACAGCAGCGCTGCTCCAGGAGGGGAGGGGCAAGAGCCCTGGTTATAGCTTCTTCACACCAGGAGCCAGTCTCAGTCCGGTGGAGGCTGACGCTGACCCAGGGCAGCATGCGTACCCACCCAACATCCCTTGGCAAATAATCCATCTTGCTGACACATGCCACCTCAGGCCTCCCCAAGTAGAATGCCTGGTGGATTATACAGAGCGAAGTGTTCTGAGGGACAACGCAGTGAAGGTGGACTCGCCAGCTGCTCTGCCCTCCACTCTGTCTGGAGAGGCCGTTTTGTCATGGGGCTGGGGGACCCAGGGCCCTGGAGGGAGGCTTTCGTACCCCTCTCCTGCCCAAGAACCCCAGCTCTTTTGTTCACCGTGGGGAGGGGTGCCAACTGTGAACTGGTGATGCAGCGGGCAAAGGGTCCTTAAGGCAAGAGCCAGAGCAGCTCAGTGACAGCACTTTTAGGGAGTCAGAGGAACCCACACAGCAGCCCTGCTTGCCTCCCGCAGACTTGGTCTTGGCCTTGGGCAAGTCACTGTGGCTCTTGGATCGAAGGTGACAAGGTGGTCAGCAGGGTGTGTTCTGTTCCCATACCCAGAAGAGGTCATCCTCTCCTGGCTGTGCGCGCGTGCGTACGCGTGCTTGTGCGTGCATGTGCGTGAATGCGTGTGTGGTTTTTTCACTATTGCAATATGTGCTGCCTTCAAGGCCCATCTTCCTCCGCTCTGTCCCCACGTGGGCCCCCCACCCCCTGCACAGGAGCAGGGGCCGACAGCCTCCTCTATCGTCTACCCCACACGTGGCCTTCTTTGCGCAGGGCTGGATGCACAGTGGGGTGGGTGCCCCACAGGTGCTCATTTATGATTTATGGTTGAGAATTTAACCAGCAACGTCCTTCAGGACATGGCCAGGGGAGAGGGCTGCCACCGGCGGACGGTCCCAAAGATAGAATTCCTCCACAGCTACTTAGCTATGGGCTGGGCCTGGCCCTCAGACCCAGCGGGACCCGGCATGGTGGTTAATGGCCAGCTCACCCTGTCTCCGGGTCTCATGGGCGCCCCCCTTCTCTCTCCCCAACAGGACAGCTCTCCTGCAGGCGCGCCCCCGGCTGCTCCTCCCCGTGCAAAGCCTCGTGTGCCTGGCAGCCTTTGGCCTGGCCCTGCCGCTGGCCATCAGCCTCTTTCCCCAGATGTCAGAGGTCAGTGGAGGGAGGGGCTCAAGGGCAGGACAGGGAGGGTTGCCGTTCGGTCACTTATGAACCAATACCTACTCGGTGCTGACACCTTAGCACTGTGCTAGCTAGGTACTGGGGTTAGACGGTGAATGAGACGGGCCCAGGCTCTGACCTCTCAGGGTCAAGGGTCAAGCAGTGAACACAGCGATGAAACAGAATAGCAAGTGAAGGGTGAGCAGTGTTAAGATGGGAGGAGTTTGACCATGGGAGGAGACAGTAGGGGCCCAAACAGAGCTTAGAGAGAAGTGGCATTTCATGGGGGCCTGAAGGATGGGCTAGAGCTGGCCAGGTGTGTAAGAGGTGAGGGGACACATAGGCTGAGGTCACCTGGTATGAAGGGAGGCGGCACACAGCTGAGGAAAGCCTGCCTCTTGGGCAGAGAGTGGGGAAGATGAGGTGGGCCAGGTACGGGGCCCTGACGTCAGCGGGTGCCGGGAACTTGGAAGCCAGCGCAGTGGGTAGACGTTACCAGAAGAGCTGGGCAGAGCAAGACCACAGATTCCTGATTTTGAACGGTCCCCATGGCTGTATGGTGAGGCTGCGTTGGAGCTCTGGAGAAAGAGCCTTCAGGGGGCGGTGGCGGGAGTCCAGCGAGAGATGATGGCGGCTTGGACCAGGCTGCTGGCAGCGGGCATGGAGGGAAGTGGGTCCTTTAAGAGAGAGTTAGGAGGCAGCTTCATCAGGATCTGATGAAGAACTGCGTGTGGTGGGAGGACAGGGAACCGGCAGGATGTGCGCCTGGCTTTCTGGTTTTGAACAACCCGGCAAGACGGAGATGAGGAGGGGCCGGCGTGCAGGAGGACAGCATGTAGAGCTGGATGCACGCGTGGGGTTTGAAGAACCTGTGGAACTTGTGAACAGAGGTGCCCCGTGGAAGCTGGCTTTGGGTCTAGAAGCCAGGAGAGAGGCCTGGGCTGGAGGGACAGAAGTAGGAGCCCCCAGCATAAAACAGTGATGGAAGCCAGAATGGTGGAGCGTGTGGAGAAAATAGGCCCTGGGGAGGGGAGCTGCCCAAGGACAAGTGGCCAGGGAGGTAAGGACAGAGCCAAGTGAGACTGGAGTTGGGGGGCATCCACAGGGTCAGACCCTCCCGAGAGGTCAAGCTCCGTGGGGTTGAAGAGCGCCCATTGGGGTCTCAGTTCGTGAAGGCAAACCCCATCCCGAGGGGTGGAGCCCAGTTGGGGGGTAAGGAAATGGGTTGGCAGGCTGACCGCTTGGTCTAGAGGCTTGGTACCGGGGGAACAAAGAGAAGCAGACCCAGAGCTGGAATGAGATGTGGGATCAAGAGAGGCTTTTATTTATTTTCACTCTTTTAAAATGGGAGAGACTGGAGCTTGTGTAAATGCAAAGGGAAGGCACCAGGAGAGAAGAAGGACACTGGAGGAGGAGGACAGAGAGCAAAGTCCGTGAAGTGGGGGAGTCAGAACGCAGACAAGGGGTTCAAAGGATTCGCCTGGGTGGGGGAGACCCCTCCCCACTTTAGCAGGGGGAGGCAAATGTTGGTTGGGGGGTGGAGTTCGGGGGTGGGGAGGTTAAGGAAGTTGATCTGATAGCTCCTGTGTTCTCATGACTGAGCAGAGAGGAAGGAGGTGGGTGGGAAGGGGGAGGTCAAAGGTCATAGGACCATGGAGAAGGCTGGAGACCTTCAGAGGGGAGAACGGGAGAGACAGGGGACTAAGGAAGTCAGAGAGCCTGGTGGGCAGTGCCGGGGGTCAGAGGAGGGGACGGCTGGGGGTGGACACAGGTCTGTGGGGATGACCAGGGCCTGTCTACCCAGAGGTACGGGGCCTGCTCCAGTTTCGTCTGGTTGGGTGAGGCATTCGGGAGGCTGGTAGGAGTTCAGGAGGAGCAAAGGACCCCAGAATCTTAGCTGGGTGGGGGTGAAGAAGCATGAGCAAGCCGAGTGGGAAAAGCAAGGTTTGGTGCAGAGGCAGACCCAAGGAGGGCAAAGAATGATCATGGTATTTGGAGTTACAGAACCCATGGGAAGATGGGGGCTGTGGCCGCAGATGGACGCTTCTGAATCCGTGACCGCAGGACTGACCCTGCGGGGCGGGAGGGATGCCGGTTCCTCCAGGGGAGTTGGGGAAGGTGGAAATAAGGGTCCTGGGGTGTTACACTGGGACTGTGAGGACTGGAGACCCAGGGTCTTAGAGTAGGAGGTAGTGACCCAGCCTCCAGGGCCCGAAGAGGGTGAGGACAGGAGTCACTTGCCTCCACTGAGCCCCAGAGTTTCAGGAGGAAATTATAATGGGATGGGGCTCCTATGTCGGGGGCCAGGCCAGCGCACACAGGATGGGAAGCTCAGCAGTAACCTCACACCCACAGGGCCCAGCCTTGCCGTGGAGCAGGGATACGCCTCCCCATCCTTCCCCTCAACCCGAAAGCTGAACAGCTATATCCTGATGCTTGGGGACTCCAAATAGAGCTGGGGGCTCCAGGTTGCCTGGGAGCTCCGAAGACGAGAGGGCGGGCACTTCTCGGCGGTCCTGGCATCCCTGTCTGGAAGGCCTGGCCCCGCCGCTCCCCAGATCCACTGACGGCATCTCTTTGTAACAGCTGGGCTGAGTCTGCAGTTCTGGGCAAGAGTCAGAGTGCCCCAGGTGCTTGCAGGTACCACTGTGTTCAGAAGCTTCAAGTAGCCGGCTCCCATAGCTCTACCTGTCTGCACAGGAGAGGGAGCCAGGGCAGAGAAACCCCATGAGCCTGTCCCACTGGAAGGATTTTCAAGGTCATCCAGTCTACCACCCTCCTGGCTCTGCTGGGGCAAATGGAGACCCAGAGCAGCCAAGGACCCGGCCCAAAGTCACAGAAGCCACGTGCAAATATAGAAGGACACCCCAGAGGCTCACTCCCAGTCCAGAGCTCCCAGGAGATGTTGCATCTGCTTGTCCTGTAGGATGTTCTCTTCTCACTCTTTTCCCTTCACCTACCCTGAGACAGTGTAGAGAGGAGGAAGCTGGGGCCTCCCTGTGGTGGGGAAGAGTCTAGGAGTGCTACGGGTCTAAGGGCGGGTGTTCCTTTGGGGCAAATAATGGAGAAATGGCCACAGTCCCGACACTCGGGCCTCCAGCTCCGGCTGCAGAGAGGTGTTCTAAGTGAGCAGCCCTGGCCTAAGTGAGTCAACGTCCAGGCTTCTCCCTTCCCCCATGTCTGCCACAAATAAGCATGGAAGTTAGTTCTTCTGGGTGTCTAACCAAAATCCTTCTCGTTGCAACCCAAGCCTCCTTGTCTAGTTGGAAAGAATATAGTCATTTTGTAATAAGTCTGTTCTCTGGGAAAGGAGGGTAGGGACGTGATCTTCAGAGCCCCCTCCTCACCTGCATCAACCCCAACAGGATGCGGGCGGGCCTGTGCATAATGGGGTGTTTGGCTGAGCGGACCTCGTTCCCCCATTCTTCCTCCCACTTAATTCTCTCTAACGACGCGCTGCTTCTGCCATGTGGGGATCATGTCTCACATCCCAGAAGCCAATGTGATTTGCCACAATAAGTCTGGACCTGCTTGGGCTGACCCAACCTTGCCAAGAGCCACCAAGGTTGTCAACAGGAGTAATCACTGGAACGCTAATTAATTAATTAGGTGACCTGGAGATGGAATTTAGGAACTGGTTCCCAGAATGGCTGGCCTGCAGTGACTGGTGTGGGGTTTCCAACCCACTAACCCCAGAGGTTGAAGAAAGAACTTCAATCCCCTCTTCAATCCCTGGGAGAGAGTTTTGGGGGTGTTTTTTAAGATTTTTTTTTTTTTTTGATGTGGACCATTTTTTCAAGTCTTTATTGAATTTGTTACAATATTGCTTCTGTTTTATGTTTTGGTTTTTTTGGCCGTGATGCGTGTAGGATCTTGGCTCCCCGACCAGGGATCGAACCCGCACCCCCTGCAATGGAAGGCGAAGTCTTAACCACTGGCCCGCCAGGGAAGTCCCCCTGGGAGAGAGTTTTGTCCGCGCTTTTCAAATTAGTATTTCTGCCTATTAAAATGGTGCTAATTTTAAAACTAAAATTGCAAATAATAATAATACCTACCATTTGCCAAACATCTACTAGGCCAGGTCGTATGCCGGGAACTCTGCATGCCTTGTATTAAATCTTCCTAATGCCCCTCAAGTCCAAGGTATTATTGTTTATCAAAGGGTGTTGCCTAGACAGTTAGATGTGTGTGTCTCAGGCTCTGGGGCGAGATTTTGGCTGGGGAACAGGGAACCTTTGATGCATGGTAGGGACTGAAGTCCTGGAAGGGTTGAGGTCTCTGTAGAAGGAAGAAAAGCTGTTAAAAGAGGGCAGGAGCAGGCAGGGAAGAACCCTGATGAGCAGTTTCATGGACGCTGAGGACAAGGGCATTTCGAGAAGGAGGGGGCTCCCTGCAAGTGAGCTGCTGCCAGGGCACTAGGAGTTGACAACAATCGGGGGGTGTGGCTGGGCGAGGCAGTCTAGGAGGCAAAACGGCAGTCAGGTTTCTCCCTTTGTTCAGAGAAATGAACTCAGGGATGGGAAGCCATTGGAGAACAGCAAAGATAATTTCACTCATTGGTGTTCTGTGAGATGGGGGGGGTGGGGGCCTGGAGAAAAGGCAGTGATGGGGAAGCAATCACACAGCCCAGGGTAGAAAGGCATGGCCTCCAAGAGGTCCTGGGGTCCAGTAAGTACAAGGGCCTGGTTGACTGTGGTGGTAAAATGTGGACCCAGAACATGACAGTCCTGTGAGGTTCGTACCAGTATTATTCCACGTTTACAAATGAGAAAACTGAGGCACATCAAGGTTAAGGACCTTGCCCAAGGTCCAAAGTTGGTAATGATGGAATAAGCTCTGTACCCACAAAAGGATTCCATAACCCTCCTCAGCCCACCCCCATCTCGCTATAAAATGAGAAGGCCCAAGTCTGAGCCCCAGATGGCTCCTTGCTCATTTATCGGTAGGAACATTCCAGTGCCCTCACCCAGCCCTCGTCCTTCATGGGGAATCCATGTTCAGGTTCACAGGGACCTTCTGAAGCAGGTGTTTGTGCCTTTGTTCTCTAACCCAGAGCTGAGGCAGGAGGCGGGGGTAGGGGGTCTATGGGCCAGCAGTTTGGGTAGGGAGCCTCCTTAGGAACTTGGGTGTGAGGACAGGGGAGCAAGGTCTGGCCTCCCTTCTGAGCCCCGGTCCTGTTGCCGGGAGTGTGGGGTCTGCCCCGGTGGACACTGTGACCTTCAGATTAAGGCTGTAGGGCATTGGCCAAGGCCAGCTCAGCCCAGCATGGACGGGCCCATCTGCACCCAGATACTGGGGGGATTTCCCCTTTTGCTTGTAACTTGGAGGGCCATGTCATAGCCCCCTGCTCTCAGGGAGCCTCTGTTCTGGGGGTGCAGACAGAAGCCAAATAACCGAGGAATGTCAGGTGATGGTGCAGCTATGATGGAAAGGAGAGGGCTGTGTTGGAGCTTGCCCAGGGCTGTGCTGGGTCAGGCGGGCTGCAGAGGCCTCCCTGTGGCATGTGGGGCCTGATTTGTGGTGACCTTTCTGGCCCTGTCCTCTCTGGAGATTGGGGCTCTGGGCCCCAGGCCAACGTGGTCATCTCTGTCCTCCCTCAGACATATACATGCATGCGCGCGCGCACACACACACACACACACACACACACACGTATGCTGGTGTCTCAGCTTCCTCGAGGGAGATGTCCAAGGTCCAGTCTCTGGGCCCATGGGCTTGGCTGCCACAAGAGGCTGGACCTGGGGATGGTGAATGTCCCTCCAATTCTGACAGCCGGTGTTCCCCACCTGGGAGCGCTTCCAATCCCATTTAATGAACCTCGTTAAGGTTCAAGAAGCAGTACCTTGGCCAAGTACCCTGCCCATGGCCCTGCCTGTTTCTCTCTCTCTTTGTGCCTCTCTCCTTCGATTCCTCTGGGCTCTCCCCCACCCCATTCCCCTCTCTTTCCCTCGCGATTCCCCCCGGGAGCTCTGGGAGGGGGGGAGGCTGGGGAACTGGGCTGCACATACAAGCCGGTGCCATTGTTCGACAATCTGTTTTTGTCTTCATCTTGTTGGCAGGCGGCAGGAGAGGAGCAAAAGGTTAATGAGACACTGTGCAGCGGGATTACCGACGGCGGGCGGCGGGCGGGCGAGCCAGCCATGGTGACAGGGAACTAATTAGGAGCAGTTTAACAGGAGGAAAAAGTGAAATCTCCTCTTCACCAACTGTCAATAATTAGCTGATTTGGTGAGGTTGAAATGTGCCCACAGGAAAAGTTGGGGCTTTTCTGTGGATGAGTGAGGCCGTGGGTACGGGGGGCCCCAGGCGGCTCCTCCCTGTCCCTAGGTGGGGCTCAGGCCGGGGGCCGCCACACATGCCCCAGGTCTGCCCTCCTCCCATCTGGCTGGCACCCCCCGGCCTCAACTCTCTGTATGACTTGGTCTTCGCCCTAAGGACCTCAGTTTCCCCTGCCATAAGATAAGGTGTTGTATGTAAGCTTTCTCCTGGTTCCGCCCATGAGGATTCTGGAAGTGAAACCATGAGACCGGCCCCTGGTACTAGAGCAGGGAGAGCCGGTGGCGGGCTGTGTGGCCTTAAGTCAGCTGCAGACCCTCGGGTGCCTCTCCGGCAGCGTGGCTGTGCCGCCCTCTCGGGCCAGGTGTGGCTTAGGGATGGTGCTGAATGCTGAATGGGCAGAACCTTCCTCGGAACATGCCTTCCAGCCCCTGGACCCTCATTCAGCTCCTCTGTCCTCCCAGCAGCAACAGGGGCTGAGGTTGGGGCACAGGCAAGGTGGGGCCGGGCTGCTGCCATAGGGCTGGGGGCTCCTCGAGTGTGTGTGTGTGTATCTCCCCCCGGCACCAGTTTTGCGGGGTCCACGTGAAGCCAGGGAGTCAGGTTCACTGGCAGCGAGGGTGGTTGCCCTGCAGTTGTCTATTGTCGGCTGTTGGTTTGCTGGCCCCTGCCCTTTGGCCTTCCCTGACACCTCAGCAGAGGACCCCCTCCCCACCCTCCCTCTGCCTCTCCAGCTTCTGCCAGACACCTTGACTGGAAGAAAAGGCAGCATCTGAGCCCCCCAGGGCTTGCTGCTCAGAGCCTCCCCTGTCAGCCCTGCTGACCCCCCAACCCCCTCCCTCTCAGCCCAGCCCCTCCTCACCTCAGCCCCGGAGGGTCCAAAGAACCAGAAACCTAGGCCCTCCTTATGTCCTCACACTAGTCACCCTGGCCGCAGAGGTTGGCTCTTAGAGGTCACACGCGTGCTGTAGATGAGGTTCCTGAAGGTCCAGCTCAGCCATGCCCTGGCTCACCCCACTACCTCTTCCAGCTCCCCCTTCCAGCTTCCATAGTTACGAAACAAAGAGGCACATCATCCCTGTATGGGGAAAGAATGTGGGTACCCCCAGTGGGCACCAGAACCTCCACCATCTCTCTCCCCATCACCAGCCCTGAAGAAAATGGTAGTTTTGATGAACCAGCTTGGCCGGGAGCTGTGACTTAGCGGAAGCAAATGTCTCCCCCAGCTTGCCTCCGTTTCTCCAAGAAAGCATTTGAACTCCCAACCAAGAACAGGGAAGAGTTGGGAATGAGCTCAGGTCCACATTCAAGCTGTTCTAGGAGAGGTCCCTCCTCCAGGAAGTCCTCCGTGATGAGCCCCCCTAGGATCTGTCTCTCCCCACACATGTAGACTCTGGTCGCATGCGTTTCCTGCGTCCCATCTCCCTCCCCAGGACAACAGTCCTTTCTCCATCCCTTGACTCATAGGGTGTCCCTAAGGCTGAGAACTGGCACTATTTATTAACACCTAATACAGAGCGTGGCTCACCTGGGCTCACCTTGACTTCATTGCTTCCTGCTTCTCCCACTCTTCCAAGGCTGATATGAGGCCAGAAGCAATGTCTAGGGGGTAATGTGTCCCTCTTGAGTCCACAGAGATTCACCATCTC
The DNA here is from genome assembly GCF_011762595.2 of Tursiops truncatus. Lineage (NCBI taxonomy): Eukaryota > Metazoa > Chordata > Mammalia > Artiodactyla > Delphinidae > Tursiops > Tursiops truncatus. The sequence goes on from NC_047047.1 coordinate 27,336,378, forward strand.
CCAGAGCACGTGCCTCCTCCCCTCCAATCTCAAATCCTTCTCCTACTTTGCTTGGAGATGCTTGTTTGGGGCTTTTCTCCTCTACTGCTTTAATCAGTCCCTATTGAACTCTGAAGCGGGCTATTTTTGCCATCAGAAATCTGCCGCCTCCCTGCCCGCTGCTTTCTTGGAGTTTGCCCACAGGACCCCCCAGGAGGGACGGATGGGAATGGCAAAGCCGCTTGGAGCCCAGGAACGCCAACGCCACCTGTCACGTTGCCTGTTCCACACACCCCCACCCCAAACCTGCGCGTGCACGCAGGCCCACACACGAGCACGTGCACGAACATGCGCACACATGCCCCGGTGACAGGCCTCAGCAGGGCCACCTCTCAGCCCATCCCTCCCCAGTCCTTTCTAGGACCTTCTAAAACACCTAGCTGAATAGAGGACAGGGAGGGAGGAGGCTTGGTTGTGCAAAGCTTCTGCTGAGAGGATTAAACGCATCAGTACGTGTGAAGCATTTAGAACGTGCCTGGCCCACGGCAAGCGCTCGGCCCTGTGCGCCACGAGGAGACACAGGCGAGCAAGACCCGGCCTGGCGGTGGGATAGCCATGGGGTCCTGCCTTCCTTTAGCAGGTTTTCTAAGCCTCCAGAGGGCCTTCTCATCCATTTCTTGGTAATATCCACATCCCAGCCCCAGGAGTAGAAAAATCTTTCCACCTCCCATGTGGGGAAACTGAGATCTTGAGAAGGTGGAGGACAGAGAACGATTCTGAGTTTGGTCCACCAGAGGGCACCCAGGAACAGTGCAAAGCTCCAAAATGGGGGGAGGGGGTGGTCTGAGCGTTCCGTGGGTGCGCACCGCACGCGGGGATAGGAGGTATAAGATGAGGATCCCTGAACTCGGGGAGTGCAGTTCAGTTTGGTTCCACTTTTACCGAGGGCCCACTATGCACATGGCACAGGGTGACTTGAGCTACCCTGAGTGGCTCACGCTGGGGTGGGGTGGCGGGGGGGGGCCCTGTATTCACAGCTGGCCTGCCTCTGGGGGTGTAATCGGCAGGGGGCACCGGAGGAAGCAGCAATGGATTTGGTCTGAGAAGATCAGGGGAAGCTTCCTGGAGGATTAGGCCTCCAAGCCTACTCGTACAACGTACTGGGCGTGAGAGCAGCCAGTGGGTGAGGAAGCTGGAGAAGGTCGCGGAAGACCTTGAGTGTCCAGCCAAGGAGTCTGACGTTCACTGGGAAGGCAGTGGGAGCCCAGAGCCAGCGCCCGAGGCCTGCCTGACCCACCGATCTAGGCTCAGGCCTCAGCTGCTCCCCAGCTCCGGCCTAACACTCCTGTCCTCCAAGGACACTCAGGACAACACTCAGGCCTGGACGTGTGTATCTGAGCAGGACCCGAGGCCTGCCTAGCCCTGGTGACGGAGGGTGGTATGTGGCCGCCCAGTAGGCAAGTTGGTTCCGGACCTGGCAGAGGCCTCAGGCACACAGGGTCAGCCAGGTGCCGGCCTGGGCTTTGGACCTGTGTCAATGTCGCCACCACCTGCGGACCCTCAGAAGCCCAGACCCCTGGCCAGGAGCAGGAGGCCGCTTTGAGCCATGTCACAGGGTCACGCTGAACACCCCACCCCCCAGCCCAATGCCTTTGAAAAGGAGGCAGAAAAGCCACCAGAAGAAAGGCAAGTAGGAGGAACTTCTTTGTAGTAGGTAAAAGCCCCTGAAAGTGGGGCACAGGCCGGGGATCCAGTTTCCTGTTTATGTCTCGGCACCTTAGCTCCAGGTTCAAATATGTAAACTATCTGCTGGCTGCTGGCTGCAGGTGTGTGTGTGCTCTGGGGCTGCAGAGGCAGAGGTGATCCCAGATGCATTCCTGACTCTGGCCCCCCACCCAGGATGAGCCAGGAGACAGAGGCAAATAGCTCAGGGTTAACCCTTCCAGCGCCACGAAGGAAGCCCTTCAGGCTGCTCTAGGGGGCTCTGGGGCCAGCTGGGCCTGGGGGTGCTCCGGAGAGGCTCGTGCTTTGTGTTTGCTGCCTCTGACCTTAGATGCAACCGGAAATCTGGGGCTATCTGCTACAAGGGGCAGCAGGCTCTGAGCTGGGTCTGGAGGCTGGGGTTGGGGGCTCTGATAGGGTTAGGGTTAGGGTTAGGGTCTGAGAGGGGAGGGCATCCGGGTGAAGCTGTCTGGGAGCCAGGGTGCAGGTTCTGCCTGGGAGTCAGGGAGTGCGAGCAGGGCAATACTGCTCATCTCATGGCAAAGCGAGCTGTTTCCAACAGGCCCACGTCTTCTGGGCACCCCCATTTCTGGGGCTGGAGGGTACCATCAACCAGTGCTGACTGATCACTTCAGCCAGGGCTCTGGCTCCCCATACCAGACCCCGCCTTCCCTCGAGGTCCCCTGCTGACTGACCGTCGCGCGCCTGGGGAGGAGTTCACCAGATGAATGGAGGGACCCAGAGGTTCCTGCCGGCCCCCCACTGGCTGCCTGGACTGGGTCACCCCTTCTCCCTGTGGCCACTCCTTGCACAGCCTTCCTTCTCCTTGTCACCTTCTCCCCAGAGGAGGCCCCTCAGAGCTTAGCTGTGGTCAAGCCCCTGCCCTTGGCCTACTACGCTGGGGCCCTAGTCTTTTCTGGGCTGATGATAATGACCCCTCCTTGCCGCATCCACTCCTCTCACTGGGCCTTGGGACCTCCCTCTGTCCACAGCCCACCTCTGAGCCGCTGTGGCCACCACACCATTTGTTCTGCTGCTGACACAGAACACGGAGCCGGCTTCTGCTTCTTCCCTTACCTCAAATAGCAGGGGGACCCCAAGGGAACACACACCCTGTCCCTAACTCTGGGACCCTGAAGCTGGTTAGTTGCCCTCACTCAGTACTTGAATCTCATTCATGTACCAGCACAGCCCTGGATGTGATTTCTGTGGAGGGGACTCAGGCCCCCCACACCTCAGAGGGGTGATCTCCATGGGGTAGGCAGCATGGGGGTCCCTGCCCCAGCTTCCTCCGCTGAGCCCAGTGGTGAGGACCCTCAGTGGTCCCGACATCCGTGAGCCCTCGAGACGGTGAGCCATTGGCTCAACCCCCAGCTATGGGCAGAGAACTAGAGAGGTCTTAAGGAATGACCGGTTGAATTGGCCCAGGATGGAAGTGAGAGGCGGAGTGAGGGTTAGGAAGTCTGGACTCTAGGGGGTCACCAACTCCCACCAAAATCCCTCTGCCAAGACCAAAGACCAAAGCCTCTCAGCCCCCACCGGGGCCGCAGGAAACTCTGTCTGCCTGGGGTTGCCATGCTGCCTGTTGTCTGTGGTGCCCTCCGTCACTGCCACCGCCCCTTGGGCCGGTCCCCCAAGGCCGCCATCATGGGCTTGTTCCCTATACCCGCCCCTCAAATGTGCCTGTTCCCCAGGCCTGGCGCCCTCCCCTGCCATCTGCTCTTCTGGGCAACTCCTCCACTCCAGGGCTCTGGCTGTGCTCACGTATCCAGGGCTCACTCTTCTGCCCAGGCCCCTGCCCAGAGCTCCTCCCCCAAGACCTGTCTGCCTCACTGGCTTCTCAAGCTGGGGGACCCAGGCCTACCACCCTCCCACCCTGACCCACCCCCCCATATTCCCCTGCCTCTGAGAATGGCGTCACCAGCCACCCAGGCTCCTGAGCTAGAATTAGGAATCATCCAACGCACAGTCATCCTCGACACCTCCCTCTCACCCCCACATGGAATTGGTCATCAACTCCTGTGGATTTCGTCTTAGAAAGGATCCCCAGCACACCCTCCTGGCGGCCCCCACGGGCAGCATCAGAGGGCAGGACTTGCCACCTCTCTCTGATTCCCTCAGCTGCCCCCTCACTCACCTCTCCAGCCCATCCTCCATGCTCACCACCACCAGCAAGACAGGGATCTTGGACCACCCCTGCTCAGGATCCTTCCGTGACTCCCCATTGCCCTCGAGTAAAATGCTGACACCGTCACGTGGCCTACGGGGACCTGCCTGCCCCAGCCCCACCTCCATTTCCTGCCACATTCCCAGCCTGCCCAGCATTGCCCACACCAAACATGCCATGCTGGCCAGCTTATGCTTTTCTCTTCCCCAGCAGGCTTTTCCTGCCCTCTCTTATCAAAACCTTCTGTTTCTTTCTGGCCTCCCTCCTCTGAGAAGTCTTCCTTCCTTGTTCTTTCATCAATGCATGGTAACCCCCACCCCCTCCCAGTTTCCATGGCACTTGGTTTGTCTCTCTGGGATCCATCTGCTTGCCTTTCTGACTCCTTCCCTAGACTTGAAGCTTCTCAAGGGCACGGGCTGCTCTGGTCCATCTCTGTGTGCCCAGCCCTGGTGTATGGAGTTGGCAGCTATAAACATCTGCTGACTTGAGGGCCGATGGAATTGAAATGAGAGGAAAAGGCTTAGATGCCAGCTCTGTCCCTAAACGCCTGCTCCTGAGTGGAGGGCCTCGTCCACTGCCCTCCCCCGCAGCCTTCCCATTGCCTGCGTCTCCCCACCCTGCTTCCCTCCTACCTGCTGCCCTCAGCACAGTTGGGAGCCTGGGTCTGCAACAGCCCCGCTGGGAGGGGGACGCCTTGGTCTCCACCAGGGCCAGTGCTCTCCAGGGAACGGGCCGAGTAGGCCGTGGCCCTGGCCCGTGGTCCTCCACTGTGGTGGTGAGCAGCCTCTCCGATTTTAATGCGGGCCTCAGTGCTTCAGTGAAAGCCGGCATGGGAAGTTGCTAATAATGGCACTAAAATAAAATATGCTACATCTGTTATGGGTAGCAGAACAAAATTAGCTGCTCACACCTCTGACATCCAAGATGTCTTAACTTAAAATACTCCTTGGCTTACTTTACATCATTTACTGATTATATTTAAAAGAAATACAATTTTGCAATTACTGTTCTTTCCAGCGTGATATCTATGCATCATTTTCCTTTTATGTTTATATATTTCTCCTTCATTAGTGCAGTCTGAAGGGTGATTAGGATTCTTCAAACATTTTACAGAGGTTAAACGTTGATTAAGATTTAATTATTACTGTAAATAGCTTGGAATGACATATGGTGCAAAAGCCTGACATATGTGCATTTGAATAAATGAAGTGCTATTTCCCAGGATGCCTCAGTAGCTGTTTAACAGCTTTCCCGAAGGGTTATGTTACACCTCATGGTAAGATTGCTGGGATGTTATATTTTGTTGGTTTTTGCAGCTGAAAGCTAAGAACAGTTTTCCAGTTTTTTAAAAACATTGAATATTTTAAATACCTAAATTGTTTTGCACAAATTTTTGCTAATTTGTCTAACTAGGTTAAACATTTTCAAAAGCATTTAGATTTTTAAGCGTGGGCGCTGTGCATTGTGTCAGTGGCAGCATGGGGACGAGGAGAGCTGGTGGGGTGGAGGGGACTCGGAGGCCGGCAGGGGTGTGGAGGGAGGAGGTGGTTTGAGGAGAGGGGGTGGGGAAGAGGCCTGGTCCCTGAGCCTCGCTCTCGTCTCTTTGGCCCTCTCAAGTGGCCTGGGTATTGGGGTGCCAGGGACTACAGGAAGAGGGTCCCCCTTCTCCAGGAACTTCACCGGGCCCACCGGCTGTAGCCCACACTGAATCCCCTCTTGTCTGGTCTCGGACATGACCGAGTTCTCTAAAAGCCCGTCCAGTCTATGGCACCTCCCGCCTACTACCCAGAGTTGCCACGTCTTGATGTATAGCAGGTACCTGGGACCAAGCTCAGCGAGCTGAGTTTCAAAGGCCCGGTGCTCCCTTGACTCGGTCCAGGGCAGGTGTCAGGCTGGGGCCCCCCACAGAGGGAGCGCCTCCCTCCCGGCTCCCTCAGGTTTGAGGGCTCAGGTGTCCCCACCAGATCAGTCCCTGGAGCTGCAGATCAACATCTGGGCGGCTGTGGAGCCTCCAGGGGGACCCCAACCTCCCAGTACCCTCTGCCTCTCTTCTTTCCGCTCACTGATTCAACACTTATGAACACCTACTGTCTCCCGGCACTGGGCCTTGAGGATGCAGGATGAACAAGATCACACCCTCGCTGCCTCATAGAGCTCGTGATCTAACGTGGAGAAGCGGGAGATGAGTGATCGGGCAGCCTTGAACCACATGCTACGACGGCTATACAAAGTGCAGGGGAGGGTGGGGCTGGAAAGGTGGCCGTACCCAGCCTGGATGAGGGAAGACGTCTAAAGCTGAGGGAACTGGGGTTGGGGAGGAGAGGAAGTGGCAGAGGGCAGCTCAGGCAAAGACTCGGGGTGGGAATAACCCAGTGTACCTGAGGCACGGTGATAAGCGGGTGTGCCGTGTCTCCAGTCCAAGGGACTGGGTGGTGAGGGGGAGGCTGGGGCTGGATCTTGAGGGATCCAGGGATCCCACTGGGTCCCTGAGGGCAGTGGGGCCAATGAGCCATTTCATAACAAAGAGAGGCATGGCCAGACTTGCAGCTGAGAAGGCTCCCGATGGCTGTGATGGGGGAGGGACTGGAGTGGGTGACACCTGAGGGGAGGGAAGGAGAGTGGAGGTCAGGAGGCCCCAGGGTCTCTGGCCAGAGCACCGTTGGGTGGCGGTGTGGTTAGCAGGGGGCGGAGGGGGGGGGGAGGAGATGAGGAATTCTGTTCTGCTCTGGATGGGTTGAGTTTAAGTACCTGTGGGGCTATGTGCAGGGAAGAGGAACCCTGAGACCCTGAGAAGTGTCCAGTGGGTGTCACACAAAGGGAGCTGGCAGTAACCTTGGAGAGGAAGATTGTTGTGGAGCGTGGTAGGAGCAGAGGCCAGATTTGCTGTGGGTTGGAGAGTCAGTGGGAGGTGAGGAGATGGTGCTGGCCAGTGTGGAAGAGGCCTTGAAAAAATGTGGCCATTGGAGGGGAGAGAGACCCGGTGGTAGCTGGAGCATAACAGGGGGTTAAGGGGAGGTTTTATGGGATGGGAGGTTCTCTGCTGATGAGCAGGAGGCAGTGGGCTGAAAAGGTGGGAAGGAGGGAGGGCAGTCCAGCGGTGGTCTCCAGAGTGGGGTCTTGGGAGGGAGGGATAGCCGCAGCGGGGCAGCTGGAGGGCAGGTCCAGAGCAGAGTGTGGACACATGTAGGTCGTGGGTTTGACGAGAAGCTGAGGGGTGTCTTCTGATACCTTCTGTTTTCACTCCGAAGTAGGAAGATGAGTGCGGAGCTGAGGGTGGGGATGGCTGAGGACAGCAGAGGAGGTTTAAGGTGGCCTCTGCGGAGAATGGGAGAGGGAGTTGACCGGCCATGTGGCCCAGGGCTGGGGACTGTCTGGCTGCTGTGAGGGTCCAGCCAAAGTCAGGGGCAGTGAATGTTGAGTGGTCTCTGCTAGGTGGTCAGGTTTAAGTGGAGAGAAGGGAGATGCATAATTGGGTTCCTCCAAAGCAGGGCTTCTGCCAGTCAGGCCAGAAGGGCCTTGCAGCTCGGAGAGGCTGAAGTGGTTGGCCCTTTGCATCCAGGTTGGAGGGGGAGGTTGTGAAGACTGAGCCGTAGGGAGTCTGGGGCTGGGGTCTTGGTGGTCCGAAAATGGATAGGGAGAGTGAGTGGGGTGCTGGAAGGACAGGGGATGGTGGGGTCCAAGAGGGTGGGGTTTGGATTTAAGGAGTCTGGATGGAGCAGCCCTGGGGCTGACCAGGCCCAGGGTGTGTCCTGGGAGTGGTCTATGCAGCACTGGGGACAAGGTCCTTGGAGATGAGGGAGACAGAGAGCTCAGAGGGTAGGACGTTCCCCAACATGGATGTGCTGGCAGAGTAAGAGGCATGACCTGGGCTGGAAGGGGTATCGTGAGCCCCTGGGCCGAAGAGCAGTAAAGAAGGAAGATGTATCATTAGGCAGCACACGTGGGCCCTGGCTGGGGTGCCGGGGGCAGAGGGGAGAAGTGTGGGCACCAGGTGGTCCAAACTGCTACTCCCAGCTCCCCACTCACCCCTTCCCTCCCATCCCCCTCACCTTTCCTCTCTCTGTTCTCACTCTCTTCTCAGATCGAAACGACCCAGTTAGAGCCTGAGATTGCCCGGGCCACGAGCAGCCGGACAGTGGTGTACAACAAGGGGCTGTGAGCGGTGGCCGGCCGGCCTGGGGGACGGAGCGTTGTCCAGGCCGGGAGTTGGGGGCAGAGAAGGAGTCCCGTGGGCTGCACCTGCAGGGAGAGGCCAGCTGACCCCCCCGTCCTGGGCTACCTGCGGGAGCCCTCCCCACACAGTGGTAGGGAGACTAATCTATTCACACTTTAACATAAGGGACAGGAATTCTGACACATTTACTACGAAAAATAATCAAGTGCATTTCTGGGCCTTATGTGGGGTTGTCAGAACTCTACTTAGCACAATTATGTGTGAAGCTGAAAAATTGTAGAGTGCCCACGGGGTAGGATTAGGATCCTTTTATACTTTGGTTTCTTTTTTCTTTTTCTTTCTTATCAGAATCAAGCCTTGGTTGGAGCTGCCCGGATGCAACAGGTGGTGGGCGGAGTGGGCCTGGTGGCCTTGGTGGCCTGGCTGGTAGATTTAAGATATTACTGTGGCCAGGCCCGATAGCTCCCTGGGCTGTGCTGGGCTGTGCTGGGCTGGACTAGGGAGGGGAGGGGAGCCAGTCTACACTTCACAGGATGAACCAGCTGTGACTGAGGTCCTCAGGAGGTGGCCCAGGAAGTCAAGGGGCACTGGAGGCCTCTAGAAGATTCCTTGGGCAGCTGGCTCTGAGTGTGACCAGCCTTCATGCCACACCTACAGAACCAGTTCCTCTGCACGAAGCCCAGTGACACACTGAGGCTGGTGTCACCCTCCACGGAGCCCTGATCCATTTGAGACCCGGAGATGACCCCAGCTCCAGGCAGGAAGTCCTAAGAAAGAATTATGCTTGGCGGGAACCGTGGCCTGCCCTCTGCCCTCTGCGGGAAGATCTTCCTTCCAGGCACAGGCTGGAAGCTGGGCGTTGGGACTGAGGGTAGGGCTGGAGCCAGGCCGACTGCTGTCCTTTCCAGCCACCGGGCCACCTGCCCCAGCCCACCATTTCCTGAGCAGGAGGGTCTCGTGCCTGAGAGTGCAAAGCCCAGATCTCTAGGCATCTACCTGAGAGCATCAACCCAGGAACAGCAGGCCCCAGCTCTGGCACTGATGGGCTGTGTGACCTTGGACGTGTCCACTACCTTCACTGAGTCTCCACTCCCTGTCCGGAACCAGAGGACTGGATTGAGGGGTTCCCCACCTGCTCTTCCAGCTAGACTTTGTCTTTGCCTGTCCTGCTCAGATGCTGGGCATCCCAGGCATGTCCCCAGCGTGGACACTGGACTGGGAATGGGGCAGGCTCCCTTGGAAATGGCCAGCTGTTGGCCTCAGAACCTGGACCTCGCCCTTCTGTATGTGAACACACATTCCTGGAGCACTTGACCTTTGCCAAACACTTTACAGGTCTGAGGGAAGAGGCAGCGTGCATGCCTGGGCCTGAGTGTAGGCCCACATGCTCGTGCCGCTGCCTCTCACCCTGCATGGGCCTCCGAGGCCCGTTGCCGCTGGCTCTCATTTGCAGGCCAGGAGAGGGGAGAGTGCTACAGGAACTTTGCAGAGGAAGCAGGGCCTGAGGTGGGGGTGAACAAGGTAAGCCCCCTGACCCCCATCTGAAAGGCCCAAACAAAGCAGAAGCCTGGGCCTCCATGCATCCCTCACCTGACCCCAACTTGAATGGAGCCCTTGATATGCAACCAAAGGGCCTCTGCTTCCCTGGCGACTTCATCTGGGGAGAGACCTGGCTGGAGATGAACACATGCACTTGCAGGAAAAGGCTATTGCAGGATGGCAAGGGCGTGGCCATGGGTGGCTCTTGCCATCTTTAGGGCAGGGTAGTTGTGAGGTGCATCGATACCATGCACTCCTCAGAAGCCCCTGCTGCCCTCACCACCCAGGCAGGCCGTGGTGCCCCCCAGCTAGCTCTGCAGGATGCTTCCCCGAGGGCTCCCCACTCTCCTAAGGAGCAGCCCACCCACTGTCCATCAGGAAAAGGAGACGGCAGAGACAGGCACAGAGGACACAAGAGCAGGGGGGGTACCACAGTGTTGGAGGGGCAGGTCGTTTTTAGCTAATCCTGCCATAATGTGAATGTGCCAGTGACTGGGGGCTGGGCATGTCTGGGTCCTCTTTTGAAAAGCTCACTTCAAACTCACCTTGCCCCACCTCTCATAGGGTCTTGTTCTTTTGCACTTTATACCTTGGGACCAAAACTGCTCACCCCAGCTCTACTCCCACCCCGTCCAGGGGCCTGGCAGAGATGGGGTCTTTCCAACTCTGCCTCTGTGCTGGTTGCCCCTGCCCAGCCCCACCCCTGCCCAAGCCTTGGGAGCCCTGTGGCCTCGACATCTCATAACCTACTTACTTTGTCTCCTAGATGCTTTCTGGTCATGCTCCCAATGCAATTTCACATGAGCTAAGGGGGTTTCTCCTGGGGAGTGGGAGGGGTGGGTGGCAAAGAATCCTTGTAGCTCAGGGTAATTGTGACAGAGGTTCAGGCGGCCATGCTGCTAAGTCCTGGCCTGGCTGCAAAAAATACCATGAGGGGAAGCTTTTGGCCAACATCCATCCTCTACTCTGCTGAGGACAGAGGAAGGGAGGCCTCGTGGGCAGATTGGTTCATAACTAGGGGTGGTGGGAAGGCTGAGCCAGGATCCACTGAGGTCTGGGCCTGGCCCAGCTGTGCCAGAAGACAGGGCACACCTGCAGCTGGCTCTCTCTCTAGCCCTGTGTACCCTCCTCTGGTCACTTCAAACATTCCCTCAGGCTTGGGGATGCCCTTCTCCTATTCCAGAGAGCGATCTTAGAGCACAGGAACTAAAAGCCCAAGATGTCAAGATAACCAACAGACCCCTTTTCCAATTCCAGACTGTGAGCCAGCTGGTCTCCTGTCCTGGGCCTCTAGCCTGGGAGCAGGGTGACGTCCTGAGAGGACAAGGGCAGTGGACAGAAGCAAGGTGGTTTTCTAGCCCTGGGCCAGTGTGAGTGAGACACCAGCACACACGCCTTGGCCACTCCCAGGGGACTTTGCAGTGTCTTTTTAACCTTCTCAGAAAATTTCTCAATCTCTGTGATTTATGTAATACTAATGAGCTGTGGGCAATAAATGATGGATTTAAAGCATCAGGGCTTGGCTTTGTGAATTGTGGGTGGGAGAGGTAGGGGTTGGGAAACAGTGGGAACAAGCCAAGTGCTGACTGAGGATTTTGTGAGAAGGGCCCTGAGGAAGGTGCAGACCCAGGCTCCAGGAGGGGTCAAGCCTGCTAGGAGGCCCAAAGGGAAAGAGACAAAAGGACGGTGGGGCATGTGAGGGCAGGAAGCAGGACAGAGCGGGTGAGCTGAAACTCTGCAGAAAGACCCTTTACAGAGTGGTGGCTGAGGGAAGGGCTCACTAAGGGCCCCACTGCAAGGAACTGAGTAGAAGAGGGATTTTGGTAGATTCTTGGCTACTGATATCCAGCGGACTGGGGGGAGGCATGGGAGGGGCATTCTGGACTGCCTGGGGGCCCGGAGGGACTTCACAGGGAGAAGAGGTTTGAGCCCGGTGGAAAGGTACCTGATATTGGCAGTGGTGCGTGGCACCATCCCTGGGAACTCTGCCCCTTCCTGACTCCTCCACAGTCCCTCAGGGCCAGGCCTCAGCCACCTCCTGACAGCTTTGCCTCCTCCAACTCCAGGCAGCTCCCAGAGTTCCTGAGGGAGTGAGACCTGGCTTCTTCTCTGGGACCTCCAAGCATCTTCCAAGCCTGCAGGGAGAAGCTGATGGCCTCCTCTGCCAGGAGGATAATGTAGCAGAGGTGGGGTTCATGGCTGGGGTAGGGCAGACCCGGGTTCCAGCCCCAGTTTGGCCCCAGCCCGACTGTGACTTCTAGCCAGTCGCCTCCTTTATTCACCCATTCATTCAGTCAGATGTTTATGGAACATCTCCAGCAGAGCCTTGGTGTCCTTAGCTATAAAACGTAAAGAACAGCATCACTCACTGGACTGGTGTAAGGGTGGAAGAGACCAGGTAAGGAACGAACCCAGACGCTTCTCCCACACCTCCCAGGTGTCGGGGGGCTGCTGCCTCCCTTTACCTGGGCGCTGGACCTCCCTAGGAGGGTGGGAGGAGGGAAAGGGATGGGGGAGGGGTCTGTTCTCAAAGTGATACTTTTAGGTCAGGGGGCTTCTGGTCTCAGGGGAATTTCTTTGCTAAGAGCCTCACTGGCCACAGCCCCCATCCGGATGGAAATCCTTGACTCTCAGAAAAGACACAAATCCCTCCTGGGAGCTGTTTGTTGTTTTTAGCTAGTTTGGGGGCTCAGCTTCTGCCTAGCCCGGAGATCATTAACACTCCAGGAATGTGGCTTCCCCTGGCCCCATCCCCATCCGCTGGCCCCTAGGGCCTCCCTCCTCCCACCCAGGCCATGGTTAGAAGGAGAGTCAGAATGCTAGCGGATGAGGGCAGTGATGAGTGACCCTTTCCCAAGGCCCTGGGGAGCCGGCTTCCCCTGTCCTCCAGAACTGCTGCTGCCCCTGCTATCTCACCCATACCACTGCCATTGGTTAGCCCCCCAAACAGGAAAGACTCAGCCATTCCCTGAAAGGCCTAACCCCCACATGCTTCCCTGCAGTACCAGGTGTCTCTCTCAGGCAGTGGCCCAGAAGTGTTTGTTCTCCATGTCCCATTCCGAGGTAGGTGCCGGCAGCTTGTCCAGGTCGGAGCTTGGCCCCTTTCCGACAAGGACACCTCCTCAGCCAGAGCAAGAATCTGGAGACCTACCTCACCCTAGTCCCCTGGGCCTTTCAGAAGGGTAGAGAGAAGGAAGGAGAGAACAAAATGGGGAAAGAGAAGGTGTACAAATGGGCAGACATACAGAGATACCAGATGTCCCCGTTAAAGACCCCATGCAAATCCAGCGGGTAAATGAGGGAAGGGGGCTGCCATCAGTCCCCATCCACCTGAGCTGGTTCTCCTTCTCTTCACATGTGAGCATGGCAGAGGGAGGGACAGTACAGCAGGGCCCTCGCTCTCCAGAAGTGAGCTGCAGGAAGACACCGGAGACATAAGTGAGCCAGGGGCTGCAGCGCCAAGGAGGCTGGGAGCCACTGGAGGCTTTAAGTGGAGAAGTAGATTCATCTGTCAACGGAGTGGAGTGTGGTGGGAAAAGGCAAGACTGCTGGGGAGACCGGGGAAGAGGCCATTGTGGCAGTCAAGGTGAGGGAAGATGGGGCCTGGACCAGGTGGTGGGATGGGGATGGAGAGAAGTGAAGAGATTCAGAACTGCTTAGCTCTTGCCGATCGATTGTGGAAAGGATGGCAGAGAAAAGTCAAAGGTGGCCCCAGGTTCTTGGATTGGGCAGCTGAGGACGTAGATGGTGGTGCCATTTCTCAGAGCTTAGGAACAGAGAAGGAAGAACAAATCTGCAGAGAAGATGGTCCATTCTGTTCTGCAAGTTATTAGAGGTTCCTATGAGATAACCAAGTCAAGATGTCAGGAGACAATTGAGTGTGCTTGTCTGGAGTTTAGGAGGCAGGGTGGGACTGGATGTGTAGATTGGCATGTTATCCATTTATTGAGAGTACCTGGAGCTAAAGGAACAGAGGCAACTACCTCTGTGACTCAGGGGGAGTACGTGGCGGGGAGAAGAGGATGACTGGTTTGGAACCTCAAGGAGTCCCCATCTGTGAGGCCTGCTAAGACGCTCAGCTACAAGAAAGGTGCTGTGGGCTGAATTATGTCCCCCCGGTATGTTGAAGTCCCAACCCCCAGTATCTCGGAATGTGACTCTATTTGGAGGTGCGATCTTTAAAGAGGTAATTAAGTTAAAATGAGATCAATTAGGATGGGCCCTAACCCTACCAATATGACTGGTGTCCTTATAAGAAGGGGAAATTTGGACATAGACAGGCATAGAGGGAGAACACCATGTGAACACGAAGACAGCCACCTGCAAGCCAAGGAGAGAAACCTCAGAAGAAAACAACCCTGCTGGCACTTTGATCTCGGACTTCTAGCCTCTAGAACTGTGAGAAAATAAATTTCTGTTGTTTAAGCCATCCAGTGTGCGGTGCTTGTCATGGCAGCCCTAGCAGATTAATACAAGAGGTGAGAGGAAGATAAGCAGAGTGTGGTATCCCAGAGGACAAGAGATGAGAATGCTTCAAGTGGGAGAGGTTGTCCACATATTTAATAGGTGCTGAGAGTTGAAGGAAAATGAAGACCAGGCTGTGTCTCTTGGAAGGACCTGAAGAGAATGGTCTCAGTGGAGCGTGGTCGAGGCAAAAGCCAGATCTCCCTGGGCTGAGAAGTTAGCAGGACTCCCACTGACTGCCAATGCAGAGAATTCTTTAAAGAGATTTGGTTGTGAGTTGGGCAGAGAGACATGACGATGGCTACAGCATCACGTGGGGCTAAGGGAGGGCTTTAGAAGGGTGGCTGTAAACTCAAAACTCTAAAGGGTGAGAGTGGAAGAGACTGTAAAGGCAGGAAAGAGGAAGAACCACCCAGAAGTGGGTCCCCAGGCGGGGCAGGGAGGATCTTGGCTGATAACAGGAGGCAAGTGGAGAGAATGAGTTGGATGCAGGCAGCGTGGGTCTGAGGGTGGGAAGCAGGGGGTGGGGGAGGCTAGCTTCCCTGACCCCTCCAGATCCACTCTGCTACCTTCTCCCCCACTCTCCGTCCCAGGAGGCTGACTCATAGCACTCGCTGTCTGACTCCCGCCATCGGGAGTCAACGGCAGGAAACAGGAGAATTGGAGGAGAGTGAGACTGGGGGCTTTATTCCCCCTAGAATCCCCTCTTGCTGTAGACACAACTCCTGTTTGGGGTCCTCTCCGTCCAGCTGTCCTCTCAGTTCTGTTTGGCACCTGCTCCTGCCCTTGGCCCCTTCAGGGCTAAGGGCCACATGGATTCCCAATGGTTGCTAGTCTTGGGGTCCTGTAGCATCTCGTGTTGGTTTCCCAAAATTTGTTGATTGCCCTTTATTCAACTCTCCTCAAAGCACTTCCATTTGAAGAGACCATCTCTTTCTACTGGGCCCCTGACTGATATGAAGGTGTTCCCTTCTAGTGCTTCTAGATGGAAGTAAGTTCCTCTGCTGAGGGTAAGGGGGAAAATGAGGTTTGGGGGAGAACCTTGGGGAGAGGTTTGAGACATTCCTGTGGAGAATGGGAGTGGACTTATTAATAAGGGTGAGGCCTCAGCTGAGGGGTGCCATGCAGCCCGCTTGCCTGATGTCCTCACAGACTCAGCTGCAAGGGCAGATGGGGAAAGAGGTTCAAGCAAGTCTGTGATTTCAGGCAGGTGCTACTAAGGAACAGCGGGACAAGGGGATGTCATAGAGAAAATGGGCCCATGAGGTCAAAGCATGGTTGTAGAGGAAAGCTGTGTGAGTGAGAGGAAAGAACGTGTGGTCTGAGAGGAAAGGACATCTGAACGTGCGATTGGAAAGAAGGCGCAATCCTGGGCTCTGATACACCCTGAGAGTGGGTGGTGATGAGAAAGGAAGGGGGTGAGAGGTTGGGGTGCCGGGTGGGTTATCCATGTAGACCCTCCCTTGGGGAGACAGGAGAACCAGGGGCCGGTAGGCACAGTCTTTGACAAATGAAGGGGCTGACCGGGACCTGCAACCACACACCCACACACGCCCACACGGTCACACTCACATACGCACGCCCACAGCCCTCCCAGACGCTCCCAGACACCCTCACAAGCACTCACCCTCACACACGCCCCAGACAGCAGATGGGGGCGCTTGGGTAATTGGTTAAACCTGTTCCCGATGTCTGGCTCCGCACTGGCAGTGCCTGTCTGACAAGAAAGCTGGCTGGGCCTGCACCGCTCAGCCTGCTGGCCCCCCTGCCCCTCCCCCTGGGCGGCTGCCCCAGAGCAGGGGCTCCAGAGAGGCCTATGGGTCCGGCCCGGCTCCCTCCTGGGCAGAACACAGTTCACGAGGCGAGGGTTCAACAAAGCTGCACGGGAAGCTATCCCAGCACCAGTGAGGAGGAGCTGATGTAAACCAGGGTGTCAAGATGCTGAGAGCAAGGGCCATGGCTGCAGACTGCCCACAGGAACCAAGC
This sequence comes from Tursiops truncatus, assembly GCF_011762595.2. NCBI lineage: Eukaryota > Metazoa > Chordata > Mammalia > Artiodactyla > Delphinidae > Tursiops > Tursiops truncatus. Next base: position 27,352,409 of record NC_047047.1, read on the forward strand.
TCGGAAAGTCCCACGGTCAAGGGGACGTGAAAAGATCATTCCCTGAAAGGAAGGCACGCAGCTTAGGCCACCAGAGCTGAGGATAGCTCCCTGTGATCCCTCCACTTCAGCCACATGCAACGTGGGGTTCTCAAGGTGCTCGTCAACAATAGCTCAGCCGGTGGGGCTCTGCTGGGGCCCAGGCCAGCCCCACCGAGGGGCCGTGACCGGGCCGGCTTGCTCAGGGAAGGCCTACTGAGCGCTGCTGTCTACCCGTCCTCGTGCTCACCTCTGCAGGGCCCTGATCTCCGGAGGGAGGAACGGTCGGGGGAAGGAAGGGAGCATCATTCCTCGGCTGCTTCTCCCCTTCCCAGCTGCATCTGTGTCTCTTCGAGAGAGACTTTGGTTTGTTCCCTGGAGAGGGCCCAAAAACTCCCAAATTAGCAAACCTGGCAAGCCCACAGCTCAGAAAATAGTTCATCCTGATTCCATGTTTTTCAGGCTCACAGAAGCCTTTATTAATGAAGTCACAACACCAATATTTACCGTCTGCGGGGAGAGGCACAACATGAGGGCATGGATGGGAGTGCGGCGGGGACTCCCGCCCCACCCCTTGCGGGCCTGGCCTAGGAAGATTGGCAGGTTTCTCTGGGTCTTTTCCAGCCCTTTATCTGGATGACAGGGGTGCTCTGCTGTGATCTTCCTGCACTCCCTCCCCCACCAAGTGAGAGGAACAATTTATCCATTCCTCCGCCCTGGGATGGTGCCAAAAAATGCCTCCTCTTCTTACCTTCACCCCACCTGTGCATACCTGCTCCCCAGAGGCTATCCAACCTGCCTGGCAGTGAGAGTCCACTGTGAGGTTCAACTTGGACTCTCCCGGTTGATGTCTGGGGAGGGCGTTGGGATGGGACACAGCCCGTTGGTTTCTAGCATTGACTGGACCCAGGAGAGACACTGACAGTCCCAGCAGCAGGACCTTCTGTGCTTTGATCCCTGCATGTGCCCCAGGCAACAAGGCTTGGCCCTTGACTTCTTTCCAATGACTTCAACATTGATCAACCCCCCCGCCCCCAGGACATTCTAGGCGCCAAGAATAGGATAAGTAAAGGCACAGCACAGGCCAAACACGTGGCTCACCGGGGGATGGGGATGACGTGGGTGAGACTGAAGCAGAGGGCACCAGTAGCAAAGGAGGAGAGGCCAAGGGTGGGAAAGAAGGGAGCAGAGTGGGGGCCTGAGGAAGGGGGTGGCGTGGTCCTCTTTGAGCTTGAGGACGAGAACCCTAGCCTCAGCACGCAGGTCCTCCTTTGAAGTGGGCCTCATCCTTGACATCAGCACAAACCTCATTATGCCTCCCACCCCTGCCCTCCCCTCCCAAACCCCCGGGATCCATGTACACTGTTTCCCAAGGTAGAAGAAACCTTGGCTGTTGGTGAAGGTGGGCAATCCTGGAAGACAGCAAGTGGGGCCGTGAGTCAGCTGTGAACACGTTGGGTTTGAGGTGCTGGGGAGTGTGGAGGGCAGCACGCAGCCGGCTCATAGGTTTGCAGCTCAGCAGAGGTTGGCTGGAGGCATTGGCTGGGAAGCAAAGAGAAGTCCCGGAGGTGGATGCAAAGGCCCAGGCAGAGGGCACAGTGAGGGAGGCGGGAGGAGCACGGACTGACCCCGAGGTGGACAGAGGCGACGGGACAGGGATAAAACTGGGGAGGACTCAGAAAGGCAGGAAGAGGTGTCAGAGGTACTGAAGTGAAGGCAGGGAGGGGTGGGGGAGGGAATGGCCAGAAGATGAGGAGCAGTGAAGCCAGACAGGAGGTGTGGAGTCTGGCCACAAGGGTGGCAGTAACTGGTTGGTGGCGGTCATGAGCATCAGCCCAGTGGTGAGACAGAGGAGGGAGAGCAAGGGGTTGGGTAGCACACGGGAGCTGAAGAGGTAGAGGCAGGTCTGGACATCGTAAGGGAAAGGGTGTTAGGAATACAGGTTTTGTTTCTTAGGATGAAGGAAGACATGATGTGTGACAAGCAGGAAAGACAAGTGGACAAACTGGAGGCAGATGAACTAAAGAGATCAGCGGGTCGGGCCTCGAGCTCTTTGCCAGGCTGGGAGGCCCTGAGCCCTCGGGAACCAGGTGCGAGCTCGGCCTCAAGCGGAGGTCCGAAGCTTTCTTCTGAAGCTTTCATCTGCCGAGAGGGTGGGGAGGGGGGGCTCTCCAGGGACAGGTGAGCATCCTGGTGGGGCCAGGACCTGCGGCAGGGACTGTCAGCCTCTGTGCATGGCGTGCCCTCAACCCAGCCCCCAACACTCCCCGTTTCCTCTGTTTTCCCCTCAACTGGAGAAGCCACCAGAGCCCTACGCATGGGCAAGTACAGACGCTCTCTCCTCCCTGACTCACCTGGGCCTGATTCCCACTGCTCATTAAGTTTGGAGAGACTTGAGCATAGCCTCCCTCAAGACACAGGGTGGTCCTTCCCTACATCTAGCCTCAGGTTCTCTTGCTGTGGAGTTGAAGCTAGAGACCAGGGTCAACCACCAAGAAAGAGGAGTTCATGGACTGAGTCTCCAAGGCCCCACTCCAGGCTCCCAGGCCCTGAACAAGCTTGCTCTACCAGTTCCCCCAGTGGCCCTCAGAGCCGGAATCCACCATGCCAGGCTCGCAGGCTCTGGGGTTGGAGCTGGATGCCTGTGTCATTAAGAGAGAGACTTTTATTATTCCCATAGGGAAGGGAGACACGAGGGGATCACTAAGAACTACAGCGGGTGCCTGGAAAATAAATTAAAACAGAAACGCATCAAAACAAAAAGGAGATGAGAGAAATGGAGAGTGGCTGGGAGGCTGCAGTGGCCTGCAGCCTGCTCAGGCAGGCAGGCTCTCTGAGGAGAAGGTCGAGCAGTCCCGGGCCTCAGCCAGCCCATTTCTTGTCCCTCTGTCGGTGGTGGCCCCAGGCTCCAAGCCCTCTGGGGCCGTGACTTGAGGCCTCCGCGCAGCCTGGCCAAGGAGTGGCCAGAGTCCTGCCGGGCCCGCCAAGGGGCCTGGCCAGCGGCAAGCAGCACTCCGCCCTCGTGGGTTTGTGACCGCCCACACCCTAGTCATTGGAGGTGACGTCGATGTCCTCCCCGTTGGCCTGCTTCGTGGCGATGCGCCACCGGTTGATGTGGTGGGAGCCCTTCTTCTTCTGCTCCGACTCGGGCCCCTCTTCCTCCAGCTTCTGCCGCTTGTACTTTGTCCTCCGGTTCTGGAACCACACCTTCACCTGGGCCAGGGAGGGAGGGGCACAGGTGAGAAACACCCAGGAGGCCCCCAGAGCAGCCACCAGGGCCTCAGCACTCAGGCTGAGCTGGGAGCCGGAGAGGGAAACCGAGGCCAGGGTTGTCTCCTTTGGCCGGTGCCGCCTCATGCGTCTGGAGGTCTGCCCTTCCAGATGCAAATGAGGGGGGCCAGGGAGAGGGCACAGTGGGCCAGAGAGCGGCCGTTTTCCCGTCCCCTCAACAGAGGGAGAGGAGGGGGTCATGGAACCGCCAAGTATCCTGGTTCCTGGAACAGAGAGACCTGGGTCTCTACCAGTTTTCAGAGAAGAGATTAATAATTACTCCTTCTCAGGGTTGATGTGAACAGTAAATGAGGGAATATACAAGAAGCCGTCACACGGGTTCTGATGGCCCGGAGTGAGCCCCATCCCCCAGGGCAAGCCTGTGCTCTTCGTGGCACAAAGAGGCAGAGTGGACACGGCTACCTAACCAGGAGGTGGTGTCCACCCCAAGAGCAGCGCCCAGGACAGCCAGAGCACTCCTAGGGTCACGGACGCTGCTGCTCGAGGCTCTAACTTCTCATGCTGTCTAGGTTAGTCCGTTTCACCAGAGGACCCCGTCTTAGCAACCTCAGGTGGAATTCCAGAGGGTCTCTGGGGAAGGTGGTGCCGAAGGGCAGGGTTAGGAGGCATGGATGGTTTCCTGAAATGACAGCACATTTAAAAAGCAGGTAGGTTTAGCCAACTGCAGTTGGAGTGATCCACGGTGCCCATGCAGGTGGTGAGCGGTAAGTCGTGTGTGTGGCATGAGGATGGGCACCTCAGTTTGGCAGCAGCAGTGACTGCTGAGGGGAGATCCTTGAATCCCGGGCAGGCCTAAAGGCAAACCTCAGAAACACTACCCACTTCGGCCCCTGCTCCCTGAGAACGGGTGAAAAGTACAGGTCGTAGGCTTAAAGCCAAGTGGCGCAAGCCAAAGCAGGCCTGGCATCCGGGCCAGGGAGGAGCTTCGTGCCCAGGATGCCCCACTCTCACATTTCCCAGACACTCCCCTCTGTCCCCTCCATGGAGCCAACCCAACCCAGGGCTCCTCCGACAGCCCACCCCTCCCCAGGGTTTCCATGGTACCATCTGCCTTGCCCGTTGAATTTTGAGCATGAGGATAGGTGTGAGGGCAGCCAGTGGTCAATGACACACAGAGCAGCCAGCCAGGGACAGGAAGAGATGAGGTACCTGGCCTTGGTGGACGGCGAGGGAAGGCCTTCTTCCCTCATTTCCAGAGCTGGCTTCAAACCCATTGCCTGCACGTCCCAGCTCAGATAGATGGGGAGGATGGCAGATGCTCCAGGCGCAGGGCTTCTGGATTCCATGCCCACCTTTCCTTGGGCACAGGGCTAGCTGGGCCCTGGGTGGTTCCCGGCACAACCATTTGGCAGCCAGCCTGGCCCCTGCCCCCGGCCCTGGAGCCCACTGTGACTGTGCCAGCCCGTAGGCGGGTGAGCTCGCCCAGACTCCTGTGCAAGGCTTGTGTGTGACTCAGGCCTGGGGCGGTGTTCCTGAGAGCCCGAGGGGCTGGCTGAGGGCTAAGCATGGCCAGCCTGGTGATGCGTGATCTGGGGCAGCACGAGGGACACAGGGCCCCTTTCTGCACCTTCTCCCTCCCACACACACTCCCCAGTCTCCTTCCAGAAGGAGACTTGCCTCTAGTGGGATGGACCTAGGCTGCTACTCTTGCCCAGCATCACTGGCCCAAAGAAGGAAAACTTCTTGGGCACAGGGCACAGGGTATGTTTTCACACCAGGGCTGGTTTCCTGGTACTTACAAATGAAAAGCAATTCTGAAGACTTTCTCCATGAAAACTACTAGGGTCAAGGAGGCAGCTCTCCAGAAACAGGGACAAAAACTCTCTCCCCAGGCAGCCTGGCTATCTTCCGGAGAACAGCCTTGGGCTGAGTGTCCAGATGCTGTTTACAAAGACTGTAATAACAAGGGGATGCTTATGACTTAGTAATATCAGTGAAAGCTGCAGGACGCACAGTTTGGGCACAGTGTGATCACAACCATGGAAGAACAAAGCCTGTGCATGGAGAAAAAAGACTAGAAGGAAATGTACCCAAAGTATGGGTCACTTGTCTTTCTTCTTTCCACTTTTCTGACTTTTCTTTAATGCATTACTGAAAACAATTGCCAGTCATTTTTTATTTGGAAAAAGAAAAGGAACTGGGCTCCGAATGTTGTAAGAGATGAGAGTGACACCCCAGCCAGGCAACACTGAGGTCACCCCAGAACCCCTTCCCTAAAGGACAGAGGACCTAGAAAGGAACCAGGTCACATACTGTGGGTACCAGCGCAGTGGGAGCGGCCTTAGGAGGCCTGCTTATTCTGCACTGCCTCCCCTCAACACCAGCATGCTACTCACCTTTCAAGTCCAGGGCGTACTTGGGGTACTGGCTGGAGGAACCCCTCACCCATCTCTGAGCCCTCTGGGTTTGGGGAGAGAGAGGTTCCTTGTGGCCGCCCAAGTTCCCACCTCACTCAATGTCTCTCAGTTTTTCTGATAAGCGAGATCCTTCCAAGAGTCTCTACTTTTGTCTGAGTTACACCACCTGGAATACTCTTACTTAGTCTTCGAAACCCTCCTCCCTTGTTCCTAGACTGGATGTGCCCCAACACCTGTCCGTAACTCCTTAGTGCTTTTTTCTGTCTCAGTAACAATGACCCCAGCAACATGTTAATTTATTTGCCCAAACCTCTGTGTCCTCATCAGATGGTACAGGAACCAGGAGAACGAAAGTGGTGTGTTAGCTGGCTTTGGAGGCCCAGTGGGCATGTCCCAGGTATGTTCAGCCAGCGGGGCAGAGGTGAAGTGACCTAGCCCTATGCTCTAGGAAAGAGGCGCTTGGGCCAACCTGGAAAACAGGAGAAAATCAATGGTAGAGGGATTGAGGTCTAATTGGAAAGGGGCTTTTGAAAGTGCTAACTGCTGCAGAGATGGGATCTTTTTTGGGCTTAGTTCAGTGGACACTTCTACAAGAGGGTCAGTTCTTAATTCTTCATGCTGTGGAATGGATTAACCACTTCTTGGGGGGGAGGTGGAGAGGAAGATCCACTGTTGAGGGGACAAGGGTCAGCTTGAGTCAGGTAGGATAAAGAAGTTAAAACTGCTGCGGTTGAATGAATGAAGGCATTAAGGCATTAGCAGATTGATCACTGGACGTATTAATGAATGAAAACGTGCATGAGTGAATGGACACATGAACTTACAAACAAGCAAACTACAACTCCAGCCAATGTTTCAGACTTTACCTTTGAATGAACCAGATCTGCATCCCTTCTTTCCCACCCCTCCCCATCTTAGCCCATCCCAAATGGGAGAGTCCGTGGCTCCTGGCCCCTGCATACTTTCAGGTGAATACCTGTCTTCTCATCAAGGAGTTCAAAAACCTCTATCAAGGGACATCTGAGTCTTGTAACTCTGATACAAGAAGTTCCTCCTTATGTCCTACTGTTGTCTCTTCTGTTTTAATTTAAGCCTGTGTCCTCCTATTCTGTCATCCTCAGACACAGAGAAAGTCCTCATACTAGAGAGAAGCTTAGCGACATCAGTCAAGCCACTGCTCAGCCTGCTCACCCCCCTGCCCTCTCCGCTGGGATCCACTTCCTAACATGACCTGCTCTCAGTGTCAAGCCCAATGCCATGCGAAGCTCAGCTCCCACCCCACCAAACCGAGGTCACCTCTGACTCCCCATCAACTAGAGTCTGAACTCTTCCTGAGATTTCTCAGTTCCTCCTCTCTCAGTCCACCCTGGATGCTTGCCCTCACTCTCAGGGAGACATCACAAGATTTGCCTCCTCGCTCAGGACCACACCCTCAGAGAATCATTCCAGTCTCCCTTATCTCCCGTGCCCTCTCCTGCCTCCCACTGGACTCCCTGAGTTTCAGAGGTGTAGAAGTTCTTGGAGAAGAGCCAAGACTTAGAACACACAGTGAGCCAGTAACCTTTCCCTAAAATTCAAGTCCCTAGGATATCTCCCTCTCAGCCATCTCCCAAAAGGCAGATGTTCCAGGCAGGAAGTCTTCTTACCATGCCCCTGGGGGGATAATCTCATAGGCAGGTGACCACACACTCCTGCCTCCTAAGACCCCACCACCCATGCTCTCAACTCCCAATCCGTCTTAATCTCAAAGCCTCCCCTTTCTTCCTACCAACCCACACATCCCTCCAAACCTTGCATGTCTGCGGCCTCCCAGGGGATTTCTACCAATGCAGCTCTCCCCTGACTCCCTCAGTCCACAGCTGTGGCTTCAATGGGACTCCAGTCACTCACCCCTCACATGCCCCGGCACTGCATGAGGAATCTCCAAGGCCAAGACACCACGCTTTTCCCTCACAGTTTAGCTCAGCTAAACTGAGCCAGGGAAGGTCAAGAAACACCTCCTGAACTGTTCAGAGCTGGAGGAGCGGCTGGAAACACTAACCAATCAATCAGCTGAAGCAACCAAAGGCTTTCTCTCACTCCCCCCAAAACTAATGTGCCCCTCCCCACACATGCACAGAAGCTCACAGAGGCACTCCATGCCACGTGTACATAGGATAGCACCTGACCTTTGGGCATGGATCACACTAAGCCCACACGTGCTCCACATTATGGGCATACATATGTTACATACACCCATTACACACACACACACACACACACACACACACACACACACGCGAGGCTCTGATCTGACCCAGGCCCGAGTCTGCCCCAACAGCCACCAGGACTGAAGCTTAGATGGGCTTCACTCCAGTCAGACTCCTGGCCTGCACAACAGTGAGGAACAAATAATTAGAGCCAGAAGGAAGACCTAGCCTTTGCCCAGGGCCCCTCCCTCCACCTCCTGGATTAACCCACGGCCGTCCCAGTACAAATACCCCACACGCAACAAAACTATAGCCCTACCCCAGCAAAGCATCTCAGGTTGCCCACCCCCAATATCCCATGCTAGAGCTTTGGGCATACAGACACCCCTGAACTCTGAACTAAGACCCCCACACCAATCTGCTTAACGCTCCCAGAAGTTTTATCCATGAAATGGTAAATAAAACTCGATCATCTAGATCAACAATCAGCTATGAAAGTGTAAGGGAATGATAGAAGGAGAGGGACAGAAAGGGAGCAGTGACGGTAGAGAGTGAGGGAAATGACTGATAAAGTTAACATATGGATAAGTATACAATCAAGAGAAACTTGCCCGTTCATTCGATACATATTTATGGAGCACCTACTTTTTGCTGGTCACGGAGCTGGGCCCTGGAGCACAGCGAGAAATAGGAAGGCTTGGCCTCTGCCTCCCAGAGCTGAGATGCTCAGGCCTATTGTTTATCAGGATCACCCAGAGAGCTGTTTTAAAATCTTTCCGGGGTCCCATCCTGGAACTCCTAAGAGAATCTCCTGAGCAGGGTCCAGGAATCTGCATTTTAAGATTTCTTTGAGAGACGGATGCAACCAGTGTACAGACTGACATTTGGACATGGAAGATTATTAAACAATAGCAAAGTCCTATAAATATTATGATATGCGGGAGATATGCTGTGAGTTCTGAGAACCTGGAGGAGGGATTATACAGAAACACAGAGAAGTAGAATATAGATGAGCCAGAAGCTCAGGGCTGAAAAGAACCCTGGAGTTCATTTCATTCAATCTTTCAGATCAGCAACTGAGGCCCAGAAAAAAAAGACAAAGTGAGAGCTGATGAGGTGATGATAACCATTACAGACATATGCATACACCGTCAGCTGCTAAAGATCTATAGAGATGGAAGTTTGAGACGGATGGTAGATATACAGAAGGTAAAACAGAGTAGATGATAAAGAGATAATCAACAGTTGGGTAAATAGGAATTGTTGTTAAGAAGAAGATAGAGTTAATTAAAAATAGGAAATATAAATTAACCAGCTTTGCAGAGGCAGTTTAATGAAAGCAGACAGAAGTACACGGCTAGATATAAAATAGCTCTCTGTGAGAGATGAATATAGATATTGACGGTACAAGTAGATGGCAGGGGGCTGATGGGAGTGACTGATGCTTGACAAATAGCTGATAGCTAGAAATGACAGGTCAGCCTGCCTGGCAAAAACAGAGAGATAAATAGATAATTAGTTAGTTATATAGCCTAGGTCTTAATGATAGTTACGAGAGGGACAGAAAGACAGCTCTGGTGATGAAAAAGACTGAATTAAGAGTCAGGAATTCCAGGTTTGGATCTTATTATAACGCTAATTTGACATATTACTTTCAACAAAAGGAAGGGAAGCACTGGGGATGAGAATTAATCTTATTTGAGTTCATATTAGGTGCCTTTAATCCTTAAACAACCTATTTTATGGATGAGGAAAACAGAACTCAGAGAGGTTGAGTAACTGGCCCAAGGTCACACAGTCAGTTAGCAGGGAGGCAGATACTGAAATCCCATCTGCCTGCACGGGGTGCTCTGCCTAATTCATCTCTCCATCTCAAAGGCCTCACCTGGAAAGACAGGACTCTACAAGGAGGTTTCTCAGGCTTAAATCTCCCACAGTTCTATTATTTTGTTTGTTTGTTTCATATGCTTAACCAGCTCATTTATAAACGGAAGAAGATTAGCTATGCATTTTGATCGTTAGTGAAGCTGGGTACATTTTATTTTCTATCTGGTTTTGTTTTAAATATATGTTTAAGCACCTTATAATAAAAATGAAAGAGAAAATCATTGGGTTTACTAACTGGCATTGTTAGGAGCAAATATTAACAGGCAGGTAGGTTCAGTTGAAAGAAAGTCAATTAAAAATGCTCTGGCTGAGCTAAAAAATTGAAAGTTTAAAAACAATGACATTATTTCAACAAGTGTTAATCTGTGGGTGGTGAGCTTATAAACGGTTTTGTTTTCTTACACTTCTGCAATTAAAATTTAATAACTAATACTTTTAAAATGAAGTTAACTATAAATACCATTCTTAAACTGACACCTTGTTTTAAACAACAATTTTAAAACACTGTTTGCCAAGAGGGAAAAGGGGGTATTATTTTGTAACTTCTTTTTTAAAAAACATATCTTTCTTTAAAACGTTTTTAAAATTAAGTCCGTTGTTTTGTAAAGCTTTATCTCTGCAGTTAGAACAGCCCAGCTAGCAAATCTGAAAAAGCCCGGGTCCTGCCACGGAGATGGGAGCAATGCATTGATGAAATAGGGCATCAGATAGATAGGACAATAGATACCAAAATGCGACGTGAGCGGCAAAGAGTGAGGTCGGGGCTGCAGGATGCTGGGGACCAAGTTTGGGTTTGGACTCCCTCACGACGCCTTCCGTCTATCCTCACTGCTACCCGGGAGACCCCAGGCTGCACACACACCCCACCCCCACCTCCAGTCGGACGCCTTCTCACTGTCCAGGACTAGGGTGGAGGACGGCGGTGTAAGAGGGGCGAGGCGAGCAGAAAGGGGAGCGGAAGATGAAATGCCGGCGGGCGAGAGCTGCTGGGCCTCGCCAGCCGACCTCTCTCTTTGCAAATCTGGGCGCTGTCAGGGACAGAAGGGAGTTAAGGTCTCCCGAAGCCCATTCAGATACTGAAATCCGCCTCCAGGGCAGCAGCCAGCCACCCCCGCACGTTGGACTCCAGGCGGACTAAGAGCTTAGCGGTGCTTCCAGACAGCATTTATTTATGGCAAAGTCTTTACTTACAATAAACCCAAATCTGCCTCCCTATAATTCCCTTCTAGTTCTTTAAATTTTTTTTCTAATTATCGATTACAAAAATACTACGTGGTGATTGTAATTTCACCCAGTTCAAACCCCTTCAACTCCATTGCAGTTTATTCCCTCCCCAACGCAACAGCCCTTCAAGTGATTGGAAACAGGTCCTGAGCACCAGAATCTGCTTTCCCACCGTTCCCAGGCCCCGCCAACGCCCGCGCACACACGCCACAGTTTCAGAGCCCTGCCAGCCGGGCTGGGCAGAGATCAGTGCCCCCCCTTGGACCCCCAGCAGGGCTGCGCGCTCCCGCCTAATCCCTCTGCTTCTGATGTTTATAGCCTGAGGACACGTGGGCTTTCTCCCCACAGCACACCCGCTGGGGGACAGCGAGGCCTCCGCCGCTTTGCCCCTGCACAGCAGCGAAGCCAGTGCGAGACAGGCCTGGGCACCCCACACACCCCTGAGCGCCCCCGGAACAGTGCGGGAGAAGGGTTGCAGTAACCGCAGGGCTGAGACGGCGCCAGAGGGCCCCGGGTGGGCGCGGAGTGACCGCGGCTTGGGCGCTCAGCGCTCGGGCGGCTCCCGAGGGCGCCAGCCGCCTTCTGGCAACTGGCATCTCCTATGGGCTATGGGAGTGGGGTCGGGATAAGGTTTGATCCCAACCTCCCGGTGGGTCCTTAGTGCTTAATAAAAGTCCTGTGGCCTCTTCGAAGTTGCATACAGTCGGAGGGAAGACAGGCGTGACGGGGGCGCCGCAGGGGTAGCGGGAGAAGCTGGGGAAGGCTGGGGGCGAGGCCGGCCGCTCCGGCCCCCCCTCCACCCGGCCCCCGGCGCAGCGCGGATCATTACCTGCGTCTCGGAGAGGCTGAGGCTGCCGGCCAGCTGCTTCCGCTCGGCGCCCACCACGTAGTGGTTCTTCTCGAAGGCACGCTCCAGTCGCAGAAGCTGCGAGGGCGAGAAGGCCGTGCGGATCCGCTTGGGCTTGCGCGCGAAGGGGCCGTGCAGAAGCAGCCCGTCCTGGGGCACGTCGCTCGCTGCGGCCGCGCCGCCGACGGCAACACACGCAGATACAGACAGAGAGAAGGGCGCCGTGAGCCGCAGTCCGGCCAACGGGCCGCCCGCGGGAGCCGGCCAAGCTACTCATCGCACCGCGCTCTCGCACACGCCCCGGAGTGCTCCGATGCCCTCTCCAACCCTTGACACACGCATTTCTCTTTCTCTTTTGCCGCCCCTTCTGTAAGTCCACTCCCTTTCCCAACACCTCCCGGCTGAGGGGGCCTCGCAGAATCGCAGCGCTGCGGATCACTGTTAGGCCAGGAGGTGGGCCCAGGCCTGGTGAGGCCCAAATCCACAGTGCCTGGAGCAACCTAAGAGGCCAAGGAGTGGGAAGCTCTTTTTGTCGGCTCGCCCCGTCATGTCTCCCTCAAAGTGGACCAAGAGCAGAGACGGGGCTGGGTGTCAGGACAGTGGTAAGGGGAACAGCCAGGTTGTTAGGCATCCCCCTACCAAATACAGATTCAAGAACTGGAGGGTATCCCAGGAACTCTCCCTTCACACCTGCTTAAACCAGCCTTGCAACTAAATGCTCAGGCTACTAGCCCATAGAAAATTCCTTCCAACAAGCCAAGGCTCTGCCTTGCAAGTGGTAAAAATAGGCTAGGGGCTAAGTCAACATCCAGGCAGCACCTGGAGGTCTAAAGTTAGGTTTCTTCTTCCCGGCTTTCCCACCTTTCTCCCGTCAGGCCTTCAGGTAAAATCCTCTTCCCACAGGAGACTTACTGCTCTCTGGTGGAAAAAGGCCTTGCTTCATCCCTGAATAATCCGCTGCTGAAGAAACATGTGTATAAATATCTAGACGTCATTTTTCTCTCTAATATATATAGATATAGATATATTGGTTTCTGCATGGGCGTGTGTAAATACATGCTCCAGCCTCCCTACTGTCTTCTTCTCCTATCTACCATACAGGATTTTCAAAGAGGGCAACTGTCCCTGGGTAAATGTTAGCCATCATGGGGACTCAGCTCGTACGTGCAGGAGGAGGGGCTGACATTGGGCTGGATGGGGCTGAGGTGGTGGGGTCAGGAACTACAAAAGTGAAACTAGCTTCCACCCACAGCCCCAGTCTCAGTGAACCCCCCCCCCACTAGGCCTTCACACCACCTCTGGTTTGGTTGCACATGCCAACAAGACTGGAAACAGGCCCTGACATCGTCCACGGAGCCTCATGCAGTGGCACATAACAGTACCCTGACCCACCAACAATGCAGAGCACTAGATGAAATGTTTTGACAGTTAGTTGTTGAGATTGACTGATCCAATTAATTTCTTCAGAAACGGCCACTTGTTTGACTCAATTTGATTTGTTGTTTCATTTTTTAAGACAATTGTTTGGATAATTCGGTTGAGATCTCCCATCTCTGGAAATATCTCTGTAAGTGAATCAAGGGCACATAATTGAGATACTATGGCTAAAACTCTCCAGGTAACTGTTCATATCCCTCTGCTGGTGGAAACTGCCGGACATGACTTTCTCCATGTCCATGGGCTTTGGACACCTACACAGGCGAACTTTATTGTTGGGGTTTTCTGTGGAACAGCATTGCCTAGGAATGAGGGGCTAGTGCCTGGGGGGAGACAGAGTTGCCTGAGAGGGAGAAGCCACTAACTTCCAGTCACCTTATCCATTTCAAGTGGCTGGATCTGTGCTGCTGTAAAAGTGAGTGGGATCACATCATAGGAAGATGGAAGGAGGACACCCTGCCCATTGGGCCCTTCAAGGAGGGGGCAGATCCAGGGCTCTCAGGCCTGACAGAAGGAAGAGAAGTTTAGCTTGTGGTGGTGGAGGGGACAGATGATCAGGGGAGGTGGTCTGGCAGAGAGGGGTAAGAGGGAGAGAAAGGAGAAGAATGATCCAGTTGGGCATAAGAAGGATTAAGGCCTCAAGTGAGGGCCAGTGTGATAGGCCAGAGATAGAGAGGTGGGTGGGAAGCAAACACTTCTTCCTGATGTTAAAATAAATTGCCTCAAAAAAACAGCAGCATTCTGAGCTCAAGTCAAATACCAACAGTGGTTTCCTCTGGACAAATGAGCTGAAGAGGGAGAGAAAGCCCAGCCCTGTGATCGCAGGGTTTGGCCTCAGCAGCGTGACTGGCCCAGATTGGTCAGAAGTGAAGTGGCAGCGTGGAGAGACCAGGGAGTTGTGAGTGAATGGGATGCAGAAGTGTGGGGCTGAGAAAGCAGGACTGCAGCCTGCCTCAGTGTGTGTGATTTGATGGCTATTTTGTAATTTCGTGGTGTGTGTTGGTCACTTGTGTGGTAGAGTTCTCTATGTTTGTCTTTATAAACCCAAAGTGGAGGATGGAAGCAACAAGCTCCTCCTGACATACACGTCTCTTTGCTTCAAGTCAGGCTATTTTAGGGGAAAGGTAGGTTGCTTGAGGTCTCCGTCAACTAGAGAGAGAATAGCCCCAGTTCACTGTAATGCCCTGAAGGGACAGAGAGCATGTATCCTGTAGTCTGTGTTGCATGTGCAGAAACACAGGGGTCCTTCTGACCCAACCAAGAAGCAGCAGAGGCCAGAAAAAAGTATTCAAGATGTTGATTAGTGATGACAGATTTGATTTCAAAAGAATCAGGGCTCTTTCCTGTAAGGAAGAGTATGTTTAGTACAAAACTGAGAAACTCACCAATAGCTGCATGTTTGTGTAAGAACTAGGGTGGTGCCTATGAGCCTGGGCCACTCTCACTCTGACCTATGGAGAGGGGGCCTCAAACGTCCCTACCAAGGCTTCAGTTTCCCTTAATTGGATCACAAGGGCAGAACAAGCTTGGAACTGGGTTGCCGTGTGGCCTGTTTAGATGCAGTAATTCTGGGCTCTGAGAGTGGGCTGTCAGTTTCAGACAAGGACAGGTGGAAAAGTGGAAAGGGGCTGGCTTAGTCTTTCCTGGAGCTAGTAACTGTACCCCACCCGCCCGCTTTCCTCCAGCCTTCTCTGCGGGCCCCTTTAAGGCACTGGCTGGGACCTAGCAACGGAGGTTCCCAGGAGTGAGGCGGCAGGAGGTGGGAGCTAGGGGTTCGAAGGCCCGGGGCTCGAGCTCCAGCTGCCTCCTGGAGAGGCCGAGGCAGACTGGGGGCTCTGGGCCGGATGGCGGGGCGGAGGGGCCTGGGGCTACGAGACGGAGAGGCCCGCACGGCAACGGAGATAACCTCTTTCCCCCTCCTCCGGCCGGAACAAAGGCGCCCTTTGAAGCACCGGCCCATTACCACCACCAGTCCCAGAGGGCCTTGTCTCCCACGGCCCCCTCCCGACGCTGCTCCTCGGCCTGGAAAGTTCCTGCTGTCCGGGGGAAATAGCACCGAAGTGCGGCTAACTCGTCGTCTCCACCAGCTCCTCCCCTTCAGGTCTCGAAAGCCGCCCCCGTCTTCGGCGTCCCGCCGCCTGGTCCCGACCATCCCGCGCTGGCTTTTCCTCTCCCACCGCCTCGCTCAGCGAAGAAGCCACTTCCCTGCGCGCCGGGACCGCGCTGCTGGAGAGCGCTGCGCACTGAGCGCAGACGCGTTCCTTTTCGTTCGTGTAGGGTTTCGCTTCTTGCATTAAAACGGGGCTGAAATGAGCATCGCAGAGACCCGGTTCTCTAGAAAACGCGGCGCCGGAGGGTCTGAAATGGCTCGGCTCGTAGCCCCGAGGGCCCGCGGGATCGCAGGACTCAAGGGTGCCCGGGCCGCAGGGGTCTGCCCCGACGATGACCGGCCCTGAAGCCAAAACTTCTTAGGATTCGAAAAGTCCTTCAGTGCCCAACGGATTCCGTGTTCACCAATGCGACCACATTTGGCTCCATCTCCGCGTCCAGACACAGTTCTTGGGAGAAAAATGCAACCGTTTTTGCAACTCGACAACGTGCCCGCCGGGACTGACGGCTCAGGGAGAGGCGGCAAATTCCGAGAGGGTTTTGCGGAGGATTTATTCGGCCTCGTCTGACTGGGGATGCTCAGAGCTGGAGCCGGATCTCTCGCAAGGCGCCCCCGACGCTTGGCGCCCCCGGCCCTCGCACCCTAAGCCCGCGCGGGCGAGGCCAGAGGCGGGAAAGGTAGCACGGAGGGCGTGGAGCGCCGGGTCCAAAGCCGAGGGCGTCGCCGGGAGGCCATCTCCGAGTGAGCAGAGACTACAGGTGTCAGGACCAGCTCTGCCCTCTTCTCCGAGTCCCTATCTCTGTACTAGCCTCTTAAACGCTGGTCCCTCCGCCGCCCCGGGCCCGAAGGTTCACAAACAGCCGCGACTCTCAAATTGGCCCGCGGTCGCGAGGTTTAGAGACCCAGGCTGGGGATCCAGTCCATGGAGGACCGAAGTGGTTTGCTCAATTTTAAACAATACTTCATTTTACCAGTAAACATATATTTTAATTGACAGGTTTCTTTCCCATAGCGGCTGACACCATAGGCTTCTCCCTCCCCGCCCAATGATTTGGGCAAATCTTTGAAATCCCCTGGGCAGACAAAACTGCCCACAAAGATTCTTGTTCAAATAATTACATTATCTTATTTTGTGGGATCTGTTGGGTCAGTGTCCTTTGACCAGATAGGACTGAGAAAACTGTCTGACAAATCGGGGCCCGGGAAAGCGGCTTTCCGTGAAAACAGTTAAGCAGCTATAGCGAAAGCTTCCAGAGATCATTTTTCTTCTGTTAGCTAGATAATTGTACCCAATATCCAGTTTATTTTGACTGTGTACACCCAGTTTACCCTTGGATTAGCTCCAGGAGCCAAAGCTCTAGCCACATCCTTTTCATTTGTTTTGCTAAAATCAGGGTTACCTAGCTCTGAGTCATGGAACCTCATAAGACTGAGGTCCGGTCTACATTAACAAAATAAAACCAGAAACTAAACCAATTACTGCACAAATTAAGGACACTCCAAAAAAACAAAAAAAGAAGAAGAAGAAAGAAAAGAAAAACTCCAACAAATTCAAAGAAGCAAACGAACTCCAACTAATGGAACTCTTTCTTTTGGGAAAGTCAGATCATTGAAACCTGTGTGTGTGTGTGTGTGTGTGTGTGTGTGTGAGAGAGAGAGAGAGAGAGACCGAGACCAGTGGGGGATCTTCTTTAGCAAACCCACTGCCCAGTGCAGACTAGGGGGCTCAGACTGTCTAGGACCTTAAAAGCCCTCTGCCCCCGCCCCCTGCCTGGGAGGATTGCTGTTGGTCCCCCAGCAGCCGGTGGGTTCCCGGAGTCGGCGAGCGGCGGAGGAAGCCAGTTTGCTATTTCAAACCTTCCCACCCTAGGTCCGAGAAGCACGTGTGACTTGAAGAAGTCGGGTCGAGGTTGCTGACAAACATCCCAAGACAGCAGAGCACTCACCACTGAACATTAACTCTCCAGTTTGCCCTCCCCTCTGCCCCTTCTTCCCACAGACCCGGGGCACGCAGGTGGACTTTCCCCTGCCTCCAAGCGCCGGTGAAGGCGGATCCCTGGGAGTTGGTGGTGGAAATGCGAAGCATGGTCCCAGGTCCAGCTGGGTCACAGGCAGGGCGGCGGGCGCTGCGCTGTCTGGGATGGGACTGGCTCAGCCAGGAGAGATTAAGGCAGGCCGCAGAGAGGAACAGGAGAGGCTCCAAGGATGAGCCCGGGCTTGGCGTCCGGACCGGCATCGTTCTTGGGAAAGCCTAGAGGTCCCAACCTGGTTCTCTGGGAGGTAACCCAACGCGGCAGAAGCGCGGATGGATTTGGCGTGGCTCGTCCCTGCTTAAGAATCGGCCTTTGCAGACCCGCAGCCTCATCGGCAACAACTTCTGAACGGCCCCGCACGCCCCCGAGCCTCCCCGCGCCACCTCAGCACGGGCGCCGGCCGGCCGCCGAGGCGGGCACAACGTGGGCACTCACCCTGAAAGCGGTGGCCGAAGAAGCGGTTTCGCAGCACCCAGGGATAGAAGTGCAGAGGGTCCCGGTGCTGGGCGCCGAAGAAGGAGTGCGGGGGCTGCAGCGGGGAGGCGCCCAGCTGGTGCGCCGGGTGCACGGTCAGCGCAGGGTGGTTCATGGCCTCGGGGAACACGAGCTCGGGCCCGCCGTAGAGCGAGCGGCCGGCGCCCGCGGCGGCGGGGAAGCCGCTCACGAAGGCCGCTTCGGCCGCGCCGGGGTGAGGGTAATTGAGCGCCGTGGGCCGGAGCGGCTCCTCCGAGGCGGCCGCCGCCAGGGGATGGGAGCCTGCACCCCCGCCGCCAGTGCCCCCGCCGGTGCCGCCGTCCTTGGCCACCAAAGACTCGATGGTAAAGCCGCGCTTGGCTGTGGGCTGGAACATGGTCGCGGCCGCCAGAGCCGAGCGAGGCAGCCGGGCGCTGGGGAGCGCTCCGCGTCCTGGCGCCGCCGCCGTGCGGGGTGTGCACCCAGCCAGGCACATGCACACACACCAGCACCCCTCACCTCCCCCGCCCGCCCGCCCGCGCTCAGCCCCTGCCCACGAGCCAGGCGCGGAGCGGCGAGGGGTGTGCGAGCCAGTGAACGGAGAGTCGGGCCACGGCGCGCAGCTAGGCTCGCCGGCCTCTGCGGCCGAGCGGGCAGCTCCCGGCGCCTGCACTGGCGCGGGCTCCGTGCGATGCTGCGAGCTGCCTCTACGGCCTGGGGGCTGAGCCCGGCCCCCTCCCTCCCGAGTCCAGCCAGGACCGACCCCCGCCCCCGGTCCTCCCAGCACTGTCCAGCCCTGGCTTGGCCACCGCGATGCGAGGCGAGAGTTAGCGGGCACCTGCCCCGAGCCCGCCCATTGGCCGCGGCTCACCTGCCCCAAGGTGGGGGGCGGGGCGGGGCGGGGCGAGGGACAGCGGGTGGGGACGGAGCAAGCAGTCGGAGGCAAAAACCGGACTGGAGCTTGTGCAGGGCGATCTAGGCCTCCTCCCCATCTCGCGTCTTCTCTCATCTCCGCCCTTTTAGCAGAGTCTGGCTGCCGCCGCAACCGTCTCAACCCGCGCGGGAGCCGAAGGTGGCGTATAAGGGACCTGGGGCTTGGGAGAAACTCCAACCCCAGTCCCCAGTGTGTAAATCAGTTGAACCCTCTCCAGTTCGTCCCGGGATGTCGTTTCAGTTCTCAGATAACTTGGATCCGAGTGGAATGTGGGTGTTTGGAGTCCAACAAATAGGTTCTCCCGAGAACCAGCTCCCTGCTCCCCTGGCCTCCAGGACCCTCGGGATCACCCACCATCCGTCTCCTGGGCCGCAGTCTGAAGCCGCGGCCTTGGTCGTGAGGTTTCGCGTTTTCTGGGTGTTATGGGTGACAGCTCCGGAAAGGGGTCGCGCAATTCTTTTCACAAGGGCCCCCCGGGCCGGGGACAGCGCTGGAGAAGATAGCGGAGCGGTCCCCCTGCAGTCATCAAGCTGCAGTTCTCAGGGCTTGGAAGGAGCTCCTTGGCCCAGCCACAGAAACCGCGGCCGGCTCGTACCGGGACGCAGGGCGATCTGCTTTCCTCCTCTTCTCTGGTCGTGGGGCTCAGGTGCAGGTGGGCCAGGCCAGGCCGGGGCCTTGAAGACACTGTCTTAAATTGGAGGTGGCCGAGCAGTCTAAAGCCATCCCCAAGAAGACATACCGGCTGTCCCGGGAACATAGCGGCCGCCTGGCCTCCCCCGACCCCCACCTTCCCCCCGCGCCCGCGGAGCAGCGGACTACTCCGGCCAGTTTCCATTTCGTGCACTAATTCTCCGGGGATAAGAGGGCAGTTGGGAAGGAGAACCAATACTCAGAAAACTTTTTCATCCGGGCCTTCCAGGCCGCAGGAAAACACCGCATTCGGGCCTAGGAAGGCGTTAGGCGGTGATAGGGAGGCTGGGACGCGGACCCTGACAGCGCACTACGAGAAGCGGACTGCAGGCCGATCCGCTTCCTCGCTCCTGCCCTGGTCAGTCAGAGCGGCCTGACCGCGGCCTGGGTGCGCGGATCCGGGCCGGGACTCCCGGCGCCCCGAGGCCAGGAGGTCCTCGTTCCGCGAGACTCTACAAGAACTCCAGGCCGGGTCTTGGGAGTGGCCCGCCTGAGCGCCCGGAGCCCCGGCCCAGGAGAGCGCTCCGGGCGCCCTTGTTGCCACAAAGCGGGTTAAAGTCTATTTTCCAGTCGACTGCTCCGAAAAGCCCCCGCGCCGAAACTGTTCCGGCCCCCTTGGGCTAGGTGGGGAGGGGACAGCGAGGGGGTGGGGGTGGGACTGCCGCACCCTGCAGCCGTTCGCGACCTGAGCAGACCCGGGCCGAGCACCTCGGAGGCGCCCCAGAAACGCCTGAGGAAGGAATCATTAAGGAATTCGTGGCGAGAGCCTGTGTCTCTTTTGCTGGCCTCTCCGGATCTCTCTGGCTCACTGTGCTGGTCTCTCCCTCTCTCCCGTTCCTGTCTCAGGCTCTCTGTCACTTTACCCCTTTCCTGCTTCCCAACCGTCCCCCCCCTTTTCCTCTATTTCTCCCCCCTCTCCCTTTGCCCCATCCTCAGTCCTAGATAAGGAGAAGCTCCCCAGAGTGGGGACAGGGACCTAACCAGGCCATATCGCTGGGGTGGCGAGGGTGCGGAGCTGGGCAAAGACATAGAGTGAGATTTTCGTTCTATATGGAAGGAGACAACGGGGATTTTGTTGGATAAGCAAGGTCCCCACAGGGGCGCGGGTTTAGTTGGATAAGTATTGCCTGGGCCTGTGCTCTGGTGGCGACAGACCGAGTGCTTGGGCCTGTGACCGAGAAGACAGGAGCCAGATCTAGTTAAACTCGGCTCCAGGGCCTTGTGCCCCTAGTGGGAGGTGAACCTCACCTGTCTAGCTGCAGGCCCCCACCTCCTACCCCACCTCAAGGCTGGACATTGACTCACTAAATTGGGCAGGTAGAGGAGCTTGGAATCTCCTGGGCCATTTCTAGACATATGTACACTGCACATCTACTTTCATCGTCTGGCTCTGGGTATACATCTCCTTATGTAAATCCATGGACCTTTATAATAACAACTCCTTCCCTTGTTGTGGTGCTTTCCAAATACTTTGACATCAGCTGTCTGTCGTTAACCCTGTTTACAGATGAAGAAACAGGCTGCACAGGACCAAAGACTGAAGTTGGTCATAGTCTGGGTTGAGGTGGGAGAGCTCAATGGTCCTGCCCTGGCTCAGGTTCCACCCCCATTCTACCCCCAAGCCCGCCACTGCAGCGTACTCTCACAGGATTAGTGATGGGGTACCCCGGTGCCCTGGGTGATGGGAGTTCTACGCCATTTTTCCTCTCCTTACCCACTCCCAACGCCCCTTTCTCTCACGTTCCTTTCCTGTAATTCCATAATTTCTCTCCTCCCCTTCCCTCCCTCTGCAGATATTCACCCTTTACCTGATTTCCTCTATTTCTGCTCCTCTTAGGGCCTCTTTCCCCATTGTCCCTCTCCTTGCAGTAGGTTAAGAGAAGAATCTGTCAGCCTCAGGAGGTCTCTAAGTCTCCCACTGTGTTCTGGATCCAGCATCAATGACCCCCACCATGCCCCAATCTTTTCTTGTGCCGGATCCCCTGCTCAGTCCCCACCAAGCTCTCAGACGTTTCCCATTTCGATCTCTCCCCCAAACAGCTGACCGTGTACATGCCTCCTCTCTTCACCAGTGGACAGCCGCCCATCTTAACCAAACACCTGAGGCCCCTCCCCCACTTCTGTTCCCCAGCCCTTACTCTCCACCTCCCTGTCCTCCCTTTCAGGCTGCTGAGTTCTGCGGAAGACCCCAGGTTGATCGTGCCTCCCTCATGCTGGAGCGCCCTAAAGTCCCACACATCTGCAGGCTGCTTACCTTTCACTCTGCACCTGCCTGAAGCCCAGCCCCTTCCCTGGGTTCCCATCTCCCCAAACCCAGCAGTTTGGCTTTCTGCAGAGGAGCCTGATGCTTACTTAGAGTATAAGACCTGGACCATGTGTCCTGGTTCTAGCCCCACATCAACTTTTCTCCTCCCTCCATCTCTGGAATAGCCTGGGCTCAAACCCTGACTCATCCATTTACTAGGGGTGAGACCTGGGGCCAACAGTCTTGCCTCAGCTTGCACATCTGTGAAATGGCAAGCCTTGTATGGGACCTCTGTGGGGATTAAATGAGATCTAAGTTTGTGATGCGCAGGACCAGTGCCTGACTCCAGAGAGGCACTCAGTAAATATTACACTCTCTGCCTTTGTAGGAAACCTGGGAATCATCCTCAAATCCTCATTCTCTCTTATCCTCCTCATCCTTCAGGTCACCAAGTCTTGAGGTCAAGCACTTCTCAAATCTGTATCCTCTCCATTTGTGCTTCTTTGCTGGGTAACTTCATTCTTCACAACTCAGTCCAGCTCCTCCCAGAGCCACCACCCAAACCCTCACCACCTCTCACCACTCTGTCATAGCTTTCACCTGTGGGGTGGAGCATCTTGTGGAGAGATTGGTCCAAAACATCCCCAGCCATCTCCCTTTTACCTTCCATCTCTCTCTTTCCTCTTCAGCCGACTTCATCTTCATGCCTCCCTGTCCTCATGTTTTCCTCACTCTGTTAACTTTTCTTCTTCACCACCAAGTTTCTTGAATAACTTTCGTCTCTCTTCAGATCCCTTATTTCCCCCTTGACTCAGTAAGCCTTTGCAACCTGGCTTCCATCCCATCGAATTAGGAAAATGGCTTGCAAAACTCCAAAACTTTTATTATGGTGCTGTTACAACAGAAACATGTGCTTATGGAGACGATAATAAGCACAACCTTGTGGCATTATTGTCAGACTGAATGAGTTATAAACCCCACCCAGTGGCCTTAGAGCAATGCCTAACATGTAGTAAGCGCTTGATAAATGTTAGCTATTATTTTATAGAGCTGTTCTGTCCAATATGGAAGCCATGTGGCTGTTGAGTGCTTGAAATGTGGATGGCCCAAATTGAGATATTCTTTTTTTTTTGAGATATTCTATAAATGTAAAATACACACCAGATTTGTAAGGCTGAGTGTTGAAAAGTGTTATCGTTGTTATCAACATTTTTATCATTAATATTTTCTATGTTGATTACATGTTACAATAATAATATTTGGGGGTTAAATAAAATATATTATTTTTTATCAGTTTATTTTTACTTTTTAAATGCAGCTACTAGAACATTTAAAATTACTTATGTGTCTCACATTATATTTCTATTGGACAGAGTTGCTATAGAAAATACAAGTAATCCAAAAGAGAGAGGGATGGTAAATGGATGTGGGGGAAGGGAAAACAGAGGTCTTATAATTGTCAAATCCTCCGACCCAGAAACAGCATCATGGAATTCTTATAGTATATCCTTCCAGTTCTGTCTATATGTACCTCCCTTAAAAGCGGGGCAGGGGGAGTCATACTGTACACAGTTTTGTAATTGCTTCTTTATAACCATCACAAGCATCTTTGTATCCATTAAATATTCTCTATTGTTGACATTTATGCTGTTTACAAATTTTAAACAAAATTTTGACCAACAGCTCCACGGCTGTACCTCACTATATGTCCCTGAGTATTACTTTTCTATACAAATTTCTAGAAGTAATTTCTAGAAAAGTAATTTCCAGATATGCAATATTTTAATTCTTTTGATCCACATTGCCAGTTTGGCTCTGGAAATGTTGTACCCATTTATTCTCCTATGAGAGAGTTTAAAGGTTTCTCTTCATCCTCTGAAATCCTCATCAGGACTCCTTATTTCCAAATCCCAGTCTTTCTAGTTATAATTGTCCGTGGGCTCCTCACATTTGACTAACTTCAACTCCTTTTTCTTTTGGAAACTCTCTCTTCCCTTCACTTTCCTAACAAGGTACTTGCCTAGATCTGCAGCCTCTGGGACTAGCTCCTTCATGGGCTTCCCTTTCTTCTCCTAACTGTGGGTGTCCATTAGGCTCCCTTGTCTATTGCAGCCATCTTATCTATCTATCTATCATCTACCTATCTATTATCTATCTATCTATCTATCATCTACCTATCATCTATCTATCTACCTATCATCTATCTATCTATCTATCTCTCTCATCTATCTATCATCTATCTACTATCTGTCTGTCATCTATCTACTATGTATCTATCTATCTACTATCTGTCTATCATCTACCTATCTATCATCTATCACCTACCTATCTTCATCTATCTATCTATCTATCATCTATCTATCTATCGTCTCTCTATCTACTATATCTATCATCTATCTTTTTCTATCATCTATCTATGTATAATCTACCTATCATCTCTCTATCATCTATCATCTATCTATCATCTATGTACCTACCTATCTCTCATCTATCTCTCAATCTATCATCTATCTATCTATCTATCATCTATCTACCTAACATTATTTACTCCCACAGCTTCAACCAGTACCTGATACAGACCTCTTTATGTGTTTGTAACACCAACTCTTTATTTTTCCCCAGATCAAGTCACTAATTTTTCAAATGTTTGTGAGGTGCCTTCCCACAGGCTCCTTAGACACTCACAATACTCTCGAACTGAGCTCAACATCTTCCCCACCAAATCTGCGGCTCTGGCTTAGCCTCTTCTGAATCGACCCCACCTTTCTCCAAGACACCCAGCAGCTAGGAGGCATCTGTGATATCTTCCTCTCGGTCAGCACCCTGCACATCCAGGCTTTGCATCCATTCTTTCCTTACTGTTCCCTCTGCCACTGACCTACTTCTGGCTCTTGTTACCTTTCCCTGGTGATCCTCTTATGATAACCATTTGTGGTCTCTCCTCTCTACGATTCATCTTACACGTGGCTGCCAGATTTCTACAACACAATTCTATCCCGTTAAAGTATTTTCACACAACTGTGGGACCCAGGCCAGTTTCTTTACCTCTCTGTGACTCAGTTTTTCATCTGCAATCTGCAGATAATAATAGTACCTGGAGAGTTCTTTACAGAATTAAAATGAGGTGATTCATGTATAGCTTTTAACACATAGAGTAAGCACTCAATAAGCATCAACTATTAATGTCACTATCTCCAATAAAGTTCAAACTCCTTAGCTGGGCCTTCAAGGCCCTTCATGAGCAAGTCCCTACTAGATCATGTCCTCTGCTCACCTATGGGTAGCCGCACTGCAGCAATACTGTTGCCACCCAAGGCCTTTATCCAGAGACCTCTTGCTCTCTGTGCACTCCCTACACATTTCCCCTGCTAGCCTTGCTCAAAAATGTTACTCTAGAGCATATGTCAGTCCATCTTCCGAGAGGAGGAAAATTGTCAAAAGTGCATGAAGTCAACTGTATAGAATGCCAACTTCATGAGAACTTCATTTATTGTGTTCACTGCTGTGTTCCCAATACCCAGCATAATTGCCGGGCATATAATAGACGCTCGTTCAAAACTGTTGACTGAACATATCAATTTGAAAAGCATAATTTAAGATTATGTTTGTTCTGAGACAGTTTAAAACTGTAAATTCTCATCACCGTAGAACATAATGAAGAGATGATCCATGCTCTGTGGGGCCTGTGATGAAAGGAGAGTTGGACCTAGTCCTCTTCTTGGAAGATTTCTTCTTCAGAGCTTCCAACTGATGGGAAAGGAATCCCAGACACTTTGAATTTGAACCCTGCCCACTAATTCCCTAAACTCTTGAGTGTGGAGGACTATAAATTTTCCAGTGTGTCTCTATATTGTAAAATGTGTGAACTTGGAGCAAATATCTCTATCTTCTGGGAAGACCACTTCAATGGCTGCCTTACTTTTGCAAAGACAAACAAAAGACTTAATTCTTAAACAGAGCAATTAGAGATCCCATGACTCAGTGTTCTGCGTAATGATATAAACGTCTTCTCTCTAATAGGATGGTATCTTTGCAGATTACTATTGCTTCAGGGAAATGTTTCTTTTCAACATATGGGTCTAGGCTGCTCTGTCCCTGAAAATTAGAGCTCTTTCTTGGGAGTGTGGATGTGTTCTTATTCAAGCAGTTTTTCCACAGAACTGGAAAATGAAGGGCAGGGAGACCTTATCTTCACCTCCCACTGATAGAGGGGTCTTGACCAGAAGTGCCAAAGCCCACACTGAGCTACTGATTCTGCTGAATACCCACTCAGAATATCAATCCAGAAAGAATATTTTGACTTTTTATTATAAAAACTTGCAAACATACCCCAAAGTAGATGAAATAGTATAGCCCACCCATATTCCCTGTCACTTAGATTTTACAATTACTAACATTTTTCCATTTTGCTTCATCCTTTTTCCTCTGAAGTAGTTTTGAGTAGGTTACAGGTATCATGATGTTTCACCTCTAAATATCTCACTATGAAGCTCTATAGGGAATTCTTTTTGAAAAACCAAGACATTTTATTATGTGAAATTTCAAACACACTTTGTAGAGAGAATGGTATGATGAATCTCCACTTGTTTATCACTCAACTTCAATTATCAATCTTTTGCCAGAGACTTAAAAACGTCTTTCTGAATGATGGCTGAGTTGGCACAAAAATAAGGAAAAATCCTTAATTGCCCAGAAATTATAGAAACTTGAATTGAGACAAGGAAGTGAGTTCTGAAGCTGGAGTTTCTGTTGGAACAAATCCCAGTTCACTGGTGGTCCAGAACTTGGGCTTTGAAGGGCCACAAGTGAGAGGGGGACAAAGAATGGGACAGGAAGTCAGATCAGAGACCTTTGAAAGGCGACATCTTTACTGAGTGAATGAGAAAATATTTCACCTGCCGCAAAAGGAGGTGGTAGACATATGTATCTGGGTTAGCTTTGGCTCTGTGTGGAAGGAAAAAAAAGAAAACATGTTTTCTGGAGAGGTCCTAACCACAGCCCTGGTATACTTGGATTTGGGGCCAAAAATTTTAGGAGGCCCTAAAAGATTCCAAGCTGAAATTTAGTATCCACTGGCAGAGGCAAACAAGCTTCTTTGGAGGAATATACTTGAAAGCCAAACTTTATTTTTTTATTTTTATTTTACATTGGAGTATAGTTGGTTAACAATGTTGTGTTAGTTTCAGGTGTACAGCAAAGTGATTCATTTATACATTTATAAGTATCCATTCTTTTTCAAATTCTTTTCCCATTACGTTATTGCAGAGTATTGAGCAGAGTTCCCTGTGCTATACAGTAGGTCCTTGTTGGTTATCTATTTTAAATACAGCAGTGTGTACATGTCAATCCCAGACTCCCAATCTATCCCTCCCCGTTCCCCTTCCCCCCAGTAACCAGAAGTTCATTCTCTAAGTCTGTGAGTCTGTTTCTGTTTGAAAGCCAAACTTTAAATAACTTCCCCAGACAAAGTTCCAAGGAAGCTAAACTCACAGTCAAAAATCACAAAATACACAGGGAAATAAACTACCATGAGAGTTAGCAGATACTACAAACTACAAATCAGACCTGCAGACAGCATATGTTAGAACTCTCAGATATAGAATATAAAAAATTATGTTTAATATGTTTTTAAAATAAAATAAATAAAATTTAATATGTTTTTTAAACAATATGTTTTTTAAATAAAATAAAAGAAAAGAAAAGAAACTAAAAATACCTAGCATGGGTGTGGAAAATGGTACAACTTTGGAAAACTATTTGGCAGGTTTTCTTTGTTGGGTTTTTTGGCTTTTTTGGTCATGCCATGTGGCTTGCAGAATCTTAGTTCCCTGACCAGGGAGTGAACCCAGGCCCCAGCAATGAGAGCGCTGAGTCCTAACCACTGGACAGCAGGGAATTCCCTTGGCAATTTTAAATAAAATTAAAATGTACCCATTCAGCCATTCTACTCCTGGGTATATACCCAAGAGAAAGGAGTGCATATGTCTACAAAAAGACATTATTCATAATCATCAAAACCTTGAAACAATCTACATGTCCATCAACAGTAGGGTGAACAAATAAATTATTAGATTCATACAATTGAATGCAATAAAAATGAACAACGGATCATGTAACAACATGGATAGATCTCAGATATATTATTGGGTTGATAGAAGTCAGAATAATGGTTACCTCTGAGGGATTCCTGCCTGGAAAGTAGCAGAGTGGAACATTCTGAGGTCCTAGAAACGTTCTGTATTTAAATTTGGGGACTTCCCTGGTGGCGCAGTGGTTAAGAATCCGCCTGTCAATGCAGGGGACACGGGTTCAAGCCCTGGTCCGGAAAGATTCCACATGCTGTGGAGCAACTAAGCCCATGAGCCATAACTACTTAAGCCCGCACGCCTAGAGCCTGTGCCCCATAACAAGACAAGCCACCGCAATGAGAAGCCTGAGCAACACAACGAAGAGGAAAGCCTGCGTGCAGCAGCGAAGACCCAATGCAGTCAAAACTAAATAAATATTTAAAAATAAATAAATAAGTAAATAAATTTTGTGGTGTTTACATGGATACACACATATGTAAAAATTCATCATGAAGTACACTTAAGATTTATGCATTTTACAATATGTAAATTACCTCGGTATAAACAAAAGGGACCTAGTCAATTTGGAAAGGTATAAGGGAGAAATCTAAACTAAAATCACTGAAATTAGGGCTTCCCTGGTGGCGCAGTGGTTGAGAATCTGCCTGCTGATGCAGGGGACACGCGTTCGAGCCCTGGTCTGGGAAGATCCCACATGCCGCGGAGCAGCTGGGCCCATGAGCCACAACTACTGAGCCTGTGCGTCTGGAGCCTGTGCTCCGCAACAAGAGAGGCCGCAACAGTGAGAGGCCTGCACACCACGATAAAGAGTGGCCCCCACTCGCCACAACTAGAGAAAGCCCTTGCACAGAAACAAAGACCCAACACAGCCATAAATAAATTAATTAATTAATTTTAAAAAAATCACTGAAATTAGAAACTCAATTTATAGGAAATAAGTAGATTAGACATAGCAGAAGAGAGAAATCATGAACTGAAAGACCTAACGAGTTGAAGAAATACACCACAAAGAGAGGCAAAGATGTAAAAATTATTGAGAGGTTAAGAAATATGTAGGGTGGTCCATGAAGATTATATCTAATCAGGATTCTAGAAGTAGAGGATAGAGGTCATGGGGCAGAGGCATCATTTGAAGAGCTAATGGCTAAGAATTTTTCAAAATCGTTGAGTGACACCAATACTTGCATTAGGGAAGTCCATCAAATTTCTACAAGATAAATAAAAGAAATCCACACATAGACAATGTAATTGCAGAATACATAAGGAAAAGAGATTTTAAAAGTAGCCAGAGGGAAACAACAGATTATTACAAAGCGATGACGATAGGGCTGACAAGCGACTGTCAACAATGGGTGCCAGGAGAGAGTGGAATATATCTTCAAAGTACTGAGAGAAATTAACTTACAATCCAGAAATGTATTGCTAGCAAAAGTGGCCTTTCAAGAAAAGGAGTGAAATAAAGACATATTGGGGCAAATCAAAAATGAAAATTTCTACCAACCGACTTTCACTGAAGGAATTTCAGGCAGAAGGAAAATTATTGCAGAAGGAATGTCTGAGATGAAAGGATGAATGGTGAGTAAAGTTAATATAACAAATACTGACTGATTCAAAAATGGGCAAAGATTTGAACAGACATTTCTCCAAAGAAGACATACAAATGGCCAACGAGCACATGAAAAAATGCTTAACTTCACTAATCATTAGGAAAATGCAAACCAAAACTACAATGAGACAGTACCTCATACCCATTAAGATGGCTACTATCAATAAGACAGAAAATAACAAGTGTTGGCAAAGATGTGAAGAAATTGGAAGGCTTGTGCACTGCTGGTAAGAATGTAAAATGCGGTAGCCTCTGTGGAAGACAGCGTAGCAGTTCCTCAAAAACTTAAAAAATAGAAGTATTATACGATCCAGCAAGTCTACTTCTGGGTGTATACCCAAAAGAATTGAAAGTAGAGTTGTGAAGAGATATTTGTACATCCATATTCATTGCAGCATTATTCACAATAGCTAATACGTAGAAGCAATTCAAGTATCCATCAACAGATGAATGAATAAGCAAAATGTGGTATATACATACAATGGAATATTATTAAGCCTTAAAAATGAAGGAAATTTTGCAATATGCTAGGACATGGATGAACCTTGAGGACAATATGCTAAATGAAATAAACCAATCACAAAAATTAAACACTGCATGATTCCACTTCTATAAGGTACTTAGAATAGTCAAAATCATAGAGACAGAAATTAGAATGGTGATTGCCAGGGACTGGGGAGAAGGGAAAACAGGGAGTTATTTTTTAATGGGTAGAGAATTTTAGTTTTGCAAGATGAAAAGAGTTTTGGAGATGGATGGTGGTGGTGGTTGAACAACAGTATGAATGTACTTAATACCTTAATGACCTGTACACTTAAAAATGGTTAAGGTGGTAAATGTTATGTTATGTGTATTCTACCATAATAAAAATAATTTTTAAAATAAATAATAAATAAATGATGGCATAGCAAGTAGTGTGTGTATATCCTAAAATATGTCTTTCTGGCAAAATAAAAACTTTGCAACACACCAATCTAAAATATAAATGTTGACTATAAAACCTTAATGTTCCTGTATAATTTGTAGGACTAAAAAAACTCTAAATATTGAACAATAAATAGCACATTAGTTGGGGTGGAGTGGTAACCAATTAAAGCATATTTGGATCATGTATTTTTCTGAAAAAAGGTAAAGAGAGTGATTAACTTTAGATATTTGGAAGTTACATATGCCTGATAAGATGTCTAGGGTAACCACCAAAAGAACAGAAACAGTGTATTATTTCCAAATTAGTAAGAGAGGAAAAAATAGAATTTTCAAAATCTAGGATGAAAGATAATTAAAGAACAATAAAACATCTTCTTAATAAAAACTGTAGTCAGTGGGAAAATCTGAAATCCATGGTTTCTAGGCTATTGCAGTAGAATGCCACTAGGCTGAAAGAGCCCTGCTTTGGGACATTAATCTGGTTAGAAAATAACTGAGAAAACATGGAAAGTGTCATAATAAGAAGTGTTAGAGAATCTGTCATTGGCATTCTCTTCTTGGAGACGGAACACAATCACTGAGCTATTCTAAATAAATACTTAAATCACAGGAAATTAAAACGTGATGTCAAAACAAAAGTTTGAGTTTCTATATTTCACAAAAATTTCTAAGAGTTTACCATCAAATTATGATGCCAATAGTACTGTGAGGAGTAATCACGTATTTCACCATCAAGAGTTAATCAGGGTTGACATGAGGATTGGTATAGAGAGTAACACATTTCAAGCCAAGGTTCTGTACATGGTTTGAAATTTATGAAAGAAAGTAATAAGCCTTTTCAATCTGAAACTACCTTCAAAGTACAAAAACTTCAAGGAGAATTAGAATATTCTTTTAAAACCTTTGTATCCAGACTGCTGATAGATGGGACAGAGCATTGTAAAAGATGTGCTAATTTTTACCCGTTCTATGGAATGGGTATTTTTTTTATTCTGCTAACAAGAATTCAGGAATGAAAAAACTTGAAAAAATTACTGGAAATTTCAGACAACCAGAAACAATGTGGTATAGTTTTTTAGTAAACATCTACTTTTTGGTGACACTGTCTCATAAACTTTTATTTGACTAACTGAAGCATAACGAGGCAAGTAGAATGTATCTACAGTTGAAAATGAAAACTGTGTGTATCAAGGGGATAGGGAATCTAATCTGTGAACAAAAGGAATTGTTTTGAATTGGAAATCAAAGAGAAATATCAACTAATTTAAGTTGGTTTCTACAAACTGTGCACACTTAATATGAAACTTAGGCAAGTTGCTTAATCTTACAGTGCCAGCTTCCTTTTTTGAAAAATGGGAATAAATCATAGAACCTGCCTTGAGAATATAAACGCAAAGCACATAAAATAGTATCTAGCACATAGCAAGTATTTAGAATTATTAATAAAATAATATAGACATTGTTTCCTTAAATTACTCATGAGATACAATAAGACAACTGATGGTATAATAACACTAAACTCTCAACCTGTGCAAGCTTCCTGCAGAAAATGTCCCAGGCCATCTTAATTAAGCAGATGTTCCTGGGTGCCATGGCTATAGATGACATCACGGGAAGGCTCTTACATGGGATTATTATGGAAGTTGATTTTAATAAAATGCGTGGCTATATCTACATGGGAGCTGCTGACACCAGTGAAAGATTTAATGTTGTTGCCACAACGTTTACGGAGGATGAGCCAAGAGCTTTATGCACATATTGTCATGCACGTCTTGGGGATTTAATGGTGTTGAGGTTTGTTGGGATATGAAAGAAGTCCGCAGTGATCTCAGTACTGTCAATTCTTTGCATGACAGTAGTCATGCATCTCTGAAAAGCTGGCAAATTTTCAAAACATTTGTAAGCGGAGTGAAGGCATAACATACAGGAAGTTCCAAGGTTGTTGAAAACATGTTGGATTGTTGGTTATGACTGAGGGACTTCTGCAGATTATTCAAACATGGGAAGTTGTATCAAGCTATTCTTGAAATGCGCAGGTGGCTGGT
This sequence comes from Tursiops truncatus, assembly GCF_011762595.2. Classification (NCBI taxonomy): domain Eukaryota; kingdom Metazoa; phylum Chordata; class Mammalia; order Artiodactyla; family Delphinidae; genus Tursiops; species Tursiops truncatus. The sequence goes on from NC_047047.1 coordinate 27,384,791, forward strand.
GCGGTGAGGCTGGCTCTGGTTTCCAAATCTGAATTCACCTTTGTTTACAAATTTTAACAAATTTTAAACAAAGGGATAAGCACTGCAGGCATTTTTTTTTTTTCCTAAAAAGCGCTTTCAATGAAGCTATAGACATTTTTCTCTGCATCAAAGTTAGAAGCAAAATTTTATGGTTTATCATCTGAGAGAAGTGATAAATATTTCAAAACCATTTGGGATAGAATGGAGAAGTTATGCCAAAAAGTAATCCCCAAGGATTTCAAAGTGGGAAAAGTTGTTTTAAGAAAAAAAAGTTCACGGTAATTCAGGTAAGACGTTTCCGCTACTTCATAAAAAAGTATAATAAGTGTTTATTTCTAATAAATAGTAGTCATATTGCTAAATTTGTATTTTTAAAAACCAGTAATAGCTGGTTAATAAAATGAAAGAAATTTCAGAAACACTATCTTGTGGAACAGTATATTAAATGAAGCTAAAAATGTGCAAGAATTTTCAGTGTGCCTGCCATGCCCGCCCTTCCATACATCCATACTGTCCTGGGTGAACCACGGGTCCTCCTGCTGGCCACAGCTGATTGGACTCAGGTGGTCACCATAAGCTTGCTCGTGACCTTGATTTGGAGCTGGGCTCAAACAATGAGATTGTCTCTCAGGCATTTGAGTTAAGTGACTCAGAGGGAAATGACACCTGGTAGTGGGCAGAGGGGCAGAGAGTACAGCAATCCGGAAGGTGGGGACAGTGCCTGGAGCCCCTGAAGGCTGGGCCTCCGAGTGAGCCCAGGGTAGCAGCCCATGCAGAAAGGCCATCCTGGCTTCAGGCCGAGGGCCTGTTGTACTTAAGGTCAGGAGCACAGGCGTATCGTGGGACTGCTCCCCCTGTGTCTGTCTCCTTTAGTCTTTGAGAGCACTCATGTTTTGTTATCTCGTGTCCTCCTACTGCAGATGTTCACCAGGCTTCTTGGTAAATGGATTAATTAGGATAAGAGGACAGTTAGGAAATTTGCTGGGTGAGTGATGTGATGAGTGTGATAGATACTTCAGGAGAGGACTCTCGACCTAGTACTGGATCCCCTGGCAGGTGGCCTTGAGTATTGGTGATATCAGTGGCAGGGAGGGGCCTGGAAGAAGACCGTGAGACAGACTTGAGAAGTCTCAGGAACCTGGGGCTGAGGATGGGGGCCTGTTAATGTAGACACTCATCCCCAGGAGAGCAGCCCCGTGTGAGCCCAGTGCCTCAGCCCCAGTGCTTCAAAGACATCGGCCATGTGGCCTCATCCACTCTTAATAGACCATGGGCCACCCAGCTAGCTGGTGTCCCTGTCCTCACACACCATACCCCTCAGTGCTTCTGCCTTCCACCTCCCATCGATGCGAACCCTGCTCAACTTTCAAGGCCTCTTCTAACCTCACTTCTCCCAGGCAGCCTTCCCCACCCGCCTTCCCCTAAATGGTGCCCTTTGGAGTCTTCAGGCCTCCACTCACACTTGAATTTGTTAACTCAGAAAAGGCATGTGGCACAAACCCAGGACTCCCCGGGGCCATAGCATGAAAAGAACAAGGCAGCCACTGCCCTTGATTCCCCAACCAGCCACTTAGGCCCTCCTCAACCCCCTTTTTGCCTCATTCCATGACTCGTCCCCCAACGAGATAGGAGAGCCAGAAGACGTTCTTTTCTCCCACATCCATGTCTGGGTTTCTGGACCTCCACCTCCCATGTCCAGGGGGCCTGTGGTTTGAGGTGTTCTCTCTCCTTCTGCCTCTGCAAAGGCACAGGATGCTTCTCCCAGGCTGCAGCCCATCCACTCACCTCCACCCAGCCCCAGGGACACCCTGTCTCTCCTTGATGCTGCAGCGTCAGCCTGGGTCCACCCCCAGCACCCGGTAGCCAACCACACTTTAACGAGCACATTAGCGCTCAGGTGTGGCGAGCCCACAACTCTCAGTAAGCTGGGGTGAGCCTCTCGTTATCCTAATGAGCTGGCTGGCAGCTCTTCTGGAGACCCCCTCTCTTTCTCAAGGGATCACAGACTTTGTCCTCTCAGTTACACCACTGGGTCTGCATTGCCCTTCCCACCCTGCTGCCACCTGCCGCTCAGGTCTCAACATTGCTGCTCCCATTCCCTGTGTTCTGGGAGGCTGATTCCAGACCTTGACCCCGTCTGATGTGCTCAGTGCTGACACTGTGGTTGGTGGAATTTCTGGTTGCTTAGACATGAACCACGAAAAAGGCCAGGACATGCTAAGACAAGCTTTCTCTTGCTGCAGTGGAAGCCCTATCTCACTTCTTTCAGTGCAGTGTGCTCTTCCTCCAGGAAGCCTCCCTGACTACTCTAAATCTAACTCAGCCTGGATCTACCAGCTCTCTCCAGAGAAGTCTGACGCTCACAAATGATTCTGTAACACGTGTTCGCCTTTTGCATCTCTGTAAGACCTTTATAAATGTATAGAATGGTGTGATTATGCACTTTCCCAATATTCGACAGATATTTACTGATCACCCGCTACGTGCCAAGCATTGTACTTGGTGCTGAGAACAAAGCAGTGAGCGAAACAAAGCATGGTTGCCCTGTCATGGAGCTTAACTCATAGCATGTTGGGTGAAACAGAACAAGCAACCAGACACTGATGGTACGGTGTGAGCCATGTTGAGTGGGTGGCAGGAGGTGTTTTGGGAGCAACATGGTAGGAGCACAATATCAAAGATGCCAACCATTCCTTGTTCCACCCAAACCCCGATCTGAGGAAACTTTGGTCCAAACAATCATAGTCTGCACTGTGTGAGCCATACAACCCCAAAATGAAGGAGACCCAACAAGACAGGCCCCTAGGCCGAGCTTAAGCAAGGAGTGGGATAGGTCAAGGGAGGCCGCCAGGGATGTGAAGAATCGGGAAGACTTAGTCACCCAGGAGAGGAGAGGGAGGGAGTTTCCTGGAGATAAGAGTGTTTGTCACGGTGTAAGACCTCCAGGGGTCTTACAACTGCACTCACTGCAGCATGAGCAAAACAGTAGACATTTGATAGAAAAAACAGCAGAGCTGCATTTGCTTTGAACAGTATAAATCCTTCCTTCCCTCCTTCCTTCTTTCTTTCTCTCTCTTTCTGTTTATTCTCTCATTACATTTAATTCATATTGCCAAGGAAATGAATTTTCACTGTGGAAAATTTTTAATATATTGTAAAGCCAAAAGTGCTACATAAAAATTCTTCAAAATTCCACCACTCAGATATCATTATTGTAAAAATCTTACTGTTATTAATACTAATAGTAGCTAATATTTATTGAGCTCTTTCTAGGTACAAGGCCCTATTCTAATAGTTTCCATGCATTATCCTCACGACACGAGTAGATGAGTAACTCAACCTAGCAGATAGATGAGGAAACTGAAAGATGGTCTAAGTAGGAGACAAAACTGCGACATGAATCCAGGCAGCCGGTAAGCAACTTGAATGATAAGCAGTGTTAACTTTTTGTTGTACATATTTATGGTCTTTTAAAAAAGATCATAATCAAATATGAACTCCTTTTCTGTTTCTTCTTACAAATATACTTTGAAGAAATTTCAAGTGACATATAGTCATACTTAATATACTTTATATAGATCAAGTCATATATTTGTGTTGGAGAAAGTAAAAAATACAGATGATTGTAACAAGGAAAACAAAAATCATTTGTGATCCTCCCACCCGAAAGACTGCTGTTTACATTTAGAATCTATCCTCCATTCCTGGAATGAATTTAGGATTAGGAACATAGCTGCAGCCTAAACCAGGCAACATCACCCAGGGAGCCTTTTAATGAGCTGGGAGGCCACGTGAGCCTTCGGCAGTCGGGCACGCACTGGAGGATGTGAATTATGTTGGAAACCCTGAAGAACACTTCTGTCTGATGCAGATGAGTATGTCACAGACTGTAAGGTTAAACGCTGCACAAAGTCTTTATAAACACCCTGGTGGCAGCAGAAAGGGAGCTGGGCCAGGGGTCAATAGAGCTGGACTCTCCTCCAGAGATGCACTAGCAGAAGTCATTTCCTGTCTGAGCCTCAGTTTCCTCATCTGTACAATGAGCTGCTACGTTTCGAGGAATGAGTGAATGTCAGCAGAGTTTCATTTCTGGGTTATCTGCTGCGTTTTGGACGATTCCTGACACAGTTCCCACCCAGCTCTGGTACGAAAGAGAAGAGGGCCAGTATTATGAAAGAAGCTGGGGTCAGGGAACACCAAAGGCTTAAGGATGCCCAAAGGAGGGTGTGAGCTCTATTTTCCTGGAGGGCTGGGCCAGCCGAGCCGATTAGGGGCCCGGAGCAGCTGTGGGCAGAGGGAGGCTGCTGGGAGTGAGGGGATTCAAACGGCTCTTTCCCACCCTCTCCCCCACCAGCCTGCTCTGTGTAAAAATTCCAAACTCCCAATCAAACCCCCATCTCTTTTCTTCTTTCATTCACCTGCCCATCTTCCTCTCCTCTTCTCTCCTTTTCTATCCAAACTCATAATTAATCGCTCAAGGCAAAAGTAATGAATGTTAATTGGCCATCTGTAGGAAGACTAATTAAAATCTACCACGCTGGGGTTTCAAACATACCTATAGCAACGGAGTGAATCGGGAATGAGGCGAGGAGGGACTGAGGTAACAGCTGAAAGACTGCAAAACACCATTGGGCTTAGGTGTGAGGGAACAACGCCAGAGAGGGGCTGAGATGCTGGAGAGAGGGAGAGAGAGGAGGGAGAGAAAGAAAGGGAGAGAGAGAGAGAGAGAGAGAGAGAGAGAGAGAGAAACTTACTTGATTTATTCTTACCACTGCAGGACCTGGCATTTTGTTGCTTTCTGTTTTGTATTTAACAAACACATTTATACATTTCCTTCTCACTGGACATGGCTTAAGGGGTGGCTGGAGTTTGTCAGCACACAATTGTCCCTCAGTCACAGGCCCGAACACACCCCTTTATTCAAGTACACCTGCATTTGTCAAAATCACACACACACACATGCTGGTTGAATCTCATGCACAGCTTTGCACAGGTTCAGGCTTGCAAGGTCATACCCTGTCTCATGTATACATATGCACTCCCAGTTATAAGCTGAGAGCAACCAGGGACGTGTGGTTACACACAATCACACGTAATCACGTCTGCACATTGCTGCATGCATACATGGTTTAAACATACAAACCAACTGTGATGCAAATATAAATGCAGGTGTGCACTCACAGTAGTTTACACTTACACTCAACTTCATACAGTTGCCTTCTAGGTATGTGTAGACAGACACCCAGACCAACATTTGCATGCAAACACTGTTATCTGGCAAGTTTTACATCAAAACTTTTATACACAGGTATACACACGATTACACAAATTCCCCCTCCTCGCATAAGCAGAGCCAAATAGTCAAGCATCCATATAACCAATATTGATACTAAGGCGGCAAACAGCCACACACGTTTGGCTGGGGCCAGGGCAGGCCCGTGTGTCTTCATATGTGTCCATATGTGTGCATACAGAGACCCTAGCCCCAGGAAAGAACACACCCTGCATGACGGCCACTAACCCCCCTGAGAACACAGGTCTGGAGCCACAGACGCAAGGGCTTAGGCCTCATGTCCTCTCTCGGAACACCCTGCTCTGAGAAACACAGGCACCTATAGCCTGTCTACAATGTCCCGTCCAACCTTTGGGCAGAAAGGGTGGTGGATCTGGGGAAGGAGGGAGAGATAACCTGGGGGTCATGATGGACTTTGATGAGGCAGGTCACGGGTGAGGCTGCCGGCGGGTGGGTTGGGTGGCAGGGCCTTTGGACTCCCCATATCTTGACAGGGTCAGTTCTGTGGGTCTGGGGAGGCTTCCACTAGTGGGCCTGGAACTGTGGGAAGAGCTTTGACCCAGGGGCTGGGTCCCTTTGACCAGGGTTCCTGTTTTCTTAGGCTGAAAAGGCTGCTCTCCTTTCTGAATAGTTTCTGAGGCCTCTTCCTCATTGCTGTAAAATCTCTTTACAATAAGTTTAGATGAAAGCAGGAGGGCGTGCAAACACAAAAAAGAACTTCCTGACGTAGCGGGCCGGGGATGAAAACCTGGAAAGGCTCAGCAAAGAGAAGGGAGACAGAGCTCCACCCGGGGGTCCTTACCAGAAAGGGGTAAGCCTCCCTCGGCCTTATGCCCACTCTCCCTGCTCAGGATCTGAGGTTCTCAGACCTCTGTAGCCCAGAGTCAGTGTCCAAGCACATCCCCGGGCCCAGCAGGGAAATCAGCTGGGAGAAGAGCCAGCCAGAGCAGGGCAATGGCCTCAGTGCTCACAGAGGGAGCTGCATGCTGGGTGCATCCCTGGAGGTCAGGAGTCAGCCACAGAAGGAATCCCCAGCTATAATAAGAGGCTGCAGAGGATCCCTGAGATCCCAGGAGCAACAGACACGCGTGAGGCCAGCACTCGTCACCACCCTTGTGGGATCCAGGGAGCTTGGCTACTTTACATCCCCACCTGAAAAGTGAGGACACCCAGCTGCTCCGGCTGCCCAGGGCCATGTGGCTGTAAGAGGCCAAATCAGGCCACAGACGCCAAGTCTGGTGCTGGGCCTCTCCCCGTGCGGGCCAGGAGGGAGTGGGCCTGCTTCCCTGGGTGTGGACTTCCTGGAGAGCCTCCGGGCCCTTGGGATCTCCGAAGGCCTCAGCATCCTCTGGGAGGAACAGGCGCACACACATGCACACGCTTTCACACTCACACACACAACCCTATGACAGCTTCTACATTTGGAGCTGACAGATGTGCAAGGTAACAGCTCGGCACCGCCTGTGCAGCTGAGGCCCTGTGTCGGAGTGGGATTATTTCCAGCGAGGCTCAGGGCGGCTGCGTGAGCGCACGACCGGGTGTGTGTGAGTGTGTGTGGCTTCTCTTGCTCTCTCTCCCTCCATCTAAATCTGTCTCACTATGTTTCAAATCTCTCTGTCTCTGTCTGTTTTCCTCCCTGTGTTTCTCCATCTTTCTCTCACTGTCCTGTTCACTCTGCCTCCGTCTTTCACCCTCGCTGTGTGTCCTGGATGCTCCAGAGAGGAGATCTGCCTCCTCTCCGCTCCCTCGCTTAGCCTGGTCCCTTTCCTGTCACACCCGGCAGGCCTCAAGGACAGACCCTTAGAGAAAGCCCGCTTTGTTTCAGAGGACAATGCAGCTGCCCCTGCCCTGGGCACAGGGCTCCTGCCCAGGGGGACAGAGTGGTGGAATCTGGAGCCATCCCGAGGCCAAGAGAGCAGCTCCTCCCTCCCTGCCTTGGTCACAGTCTTCAGGCTTGGCCTTCTTCTCCTACTGAGCCAGCTTACCCTGCCATTCATCATTTATGTGCAGGCCTCTTTTGCTTCCCAAAGTTGTCAATCTCCCTCTTGTTATTCCCAACTCCCAGCACAAGCTAAGCCTAGCCATGGCCCTGTGCTGATCCCAGATCTGGACTCACAATGACCCTGACCTTGGCCATACGTTGCTCACTAGTTCTGACCTCAGACTAACCCCAACCCTTAAGCCTGACTCTGTCCCTTGAAATTCCCTTTCTTTGAGGGGCTGGCTCCTTTGATCTCTGCCAATACCACCTGGGTTTGCAAGGTTCACAGCTCACTTTTTAAATTAATTAATGACTTTTCACAGCTCACTTTGTAATGCTGTAGCGCAAGTGGGGACATATCTAGATCCACTGAATTGGAGTCTGCGGTAAAGGAGAAACAATGGGAGAGCGATTTTTTTTAACTCGCTGGGTGATTCTGACACAGGCCAGTCTTACCTTTGTCCACAATACATACATGCGGGCTTTCCTTTAGGGATTCCAAGGGGCAATCCAAGGGGGGCTTGAACCCCCGCAGGGGATGCCTGGGCTGGGTGGGGGCTTGTCTGCAGGGACCTGACTCCCAGGCACCGGTCATCACACCCAAGCCCTTTCAAATGCTTTACTATACACCTGGCAGTGGGCCACTAGAGCACTGACTTGTTCACTCTCTCATTCATTTTTCATCAAACACTCAACAAGGTCCCAGTGGATTAAGTCTGGGTAAGGTCTGTGGGATACACACAGCCCCTTGAGCCTGAGACCTTGGATCCCCAGGGTCAAGCTGGGCCTTGGAAGGGCAGGGCCTGGCAGGAAAGACCTCTGCAGCAGCTGGACCAAGACCTGAACCAGAGTATGGGCCAGACAGACTCCTGTGGCCCCAAGAGGAGGCACCGGGCCTGGAAAGTGGGAGCTAGGCCCCTCTCTTCCCTTGCCCTGGGGGTGGGGTTGGGGGACATGGGCCTTGGGCTAAGAGACCACTAGACAGCTTGCAGGTCAGTCAGCTGAGGAATCATCTGAGCCCGTGGAGTCAGCTGGGGGTGGGCCTGAGAGGTGGATCCCCCAAAGGAAAAAGGAAACTTCCATCTCCCTTCCTTTCTTTTCCTGACCCCTTCCTGAAAATCAAAGGTCAGGGCTCTCCCAGCTCACACTAAGGACAGTTAGGGCTGACGGGATGGGTGAAATGGGAGACAAAGGGGGTGCTAGGGGAGTCTTTCTGTGAGTAACAATAATTTGGGTGGGGCTGGGGAGGTGGGCTTTACTTCAAAAGTCCCAGAGAACATCCAGCATTAGTCCCATCTCTCAGCACTGCAGGCAGAAGACCTTGGGATCGGGGCAGGGGAGCACGGACGGCTCATTCCCTCCTCTCTCCAGCCACGCTTTGACCCTCCCCATGCTGGTCCCAGAGGCTCAGAGTGAATCCTCAGCTAACGTCCCTGCAAGCTGCCTAGTGGCTTCAGGTCCACACCCCTTCGCTCCTCTACCCCAGATCACTGTCAGTTGCTCTGGGGGCCCCGCCCCGGCCACTGGCAGTGCCCTTCGCCCACCTTCCTGTCGCCACATAGGACCCCAGTGGTGAGGGCGCATGGCTGGGCACTGTGAGTGGGAATTACTGCACACACATCAGCACAGGGGGCTGTGTTCTGTGGGGAGAGACTGGGGGAGGGGAGGCCGGAAGGCAGTAGCCCAGAGCCCAGCTCTGAGGTGAGACACGGAGAGAGCAGGGTGGAGCACCGCCCCACGGGGTTTTCCTGAGTGGTGAGGTAGGAGCATCTCTGCACCTCCAGCCTCAGCTAACAGTGAACTCAAGCACCAGCCTGCATTTTATTCAGGGGACAAAGGACAGGAATTGGGGGTGGGGAGGGAGCTTCTGACCAGCCCAGTCCCAGCTGGTCATGCTCACAGACAGAGGTGCTGGAGCTCCCTGGGGTGGGCCTGGAATATTCCCCTCACTCTCCTGCTCCCACAGGCCAGCTGCTGGCCTCCAGCTCAGGGATATTAAACACAAAACCGAAAAACTACCAGCTCGTTCACGCCACAGACAAAGAAACCTTGTTTGTCTTTCGGCTAATCCAAGGCCCTGCACGGCAAGCAGCTGAGCTCTGGGCACGTGCAGGCATGTATTGTGTGTGTGTTCGCGTGCACTCCTGTGTGTGGTGGCCGAGGCCAGGCTGTGCACTCTGAGAACACTCGTGGCTTGTCCCTGGAGGCTGGCAAGAAAGTCTCCCTGCCCCAGTGGTGCAGGACCTGGGGAGGCTGAGTCCAGGCTAAGGAGCAAGATCTGGGCCAGAGCCCATGGATCACTTAGGAGGCCTGGGAAGCCTGCCGGGGAGAGTGATCCCAGCTCTTTCTGCCTCCCCAGTTCCCTGGGGGCCCCTGAGAGTCCAGAAGAGAGACAGGTCCAGGGTCTTTTCCAAGGCTCTTAAATCTCTGAGCTCAGAGAGGCTATGTCAGGTGTGGGAGGGCCTCGCCACCTTGTGGGGACATGTGGTACTCCTCATGAAGTCCCGGCCTTACCTCCTCCGAAGTCCTGGCCAACCAGCCCTCTGGAGAGGGAGTCAACCCCACGGGACATCACGTAGGGTTGTGCTTACTTATACCGCCCTTACACTCCCATGGGAGCAAGGGCCAGGTGAGGAAATCTGTCCCACACCCACCAGATAGAAGGGGTAGCCCAGGCTGCACAGCCCCACCTGCAGTGGCAAATCTGATGCCAGCAGATGCAGCCTGACCACACTTAGAGAAAGGTTTGTAGCAAAGAATCTTAGAGCTCATCTGTTCTAGGGAAACCGAAGCCCAAAGATAAGGCCCTGCCCAAGACCCACAGTATCTCCGACACAGAGCGAAGTGGGGCTAAGGGTTCGACTCCAAGGCTCAAGCGTTTTCCTGAGGGTCTGGTGAATCCAGGACCAGCTGTCCACACTGAACCCCAGTCCCACTGAGGCCCGGATTAGAGGCGGCGCAGTGAGAGTTCTTGCCACAGGTCAGCAAGGGGGAGGGCATCTGGGCCATGTGGAGATGAGGCTATACAAATGGGGCTCCGGGACGATCTGGATCTTGATATTAAAAAGAAATAAACTAGCATTTATGGGCACTTACTGCAATGCCAGCACTGTGCTAAACATTTACAAACATGAGGTCATTTAATACTCACAATGCCCCTTTGAGGGAGGCACCAATATAACCCACTTTTTTCAGACAAGGAAACTGAAGCAAGGGGAACAACTTGCCCTGGGTGGCAAAGCGGGGATCTGAGAACAGTGATTTTGACTCCACTGAGGGCAAAGGCTCTGCTGGACGAAGAAAGAGCATGAGTTGCTCACTCTCTCCCAGGGAACCTAGCAGGGCACTGCCAGCTTTGGCCCAGGGCCTGCCTCCAGAGATAGGCCCTGCCACTGGTTCTCCAGGAGGCACGGCCTCGGTGCGCCCTCTGCCGTGCGTGAGGAGGAACAGAGAGTTCTGTCCTGCTATCTGATGCAGGGCTGAGTCCTGAGACGGCTGGCAAGGACCATGGTCTCTCTTTCCAAATAAGGAACAGGGACAATGGGCTGGCTGGCTGTAGACCACCACCACTGCAGAGCTCCCAGCCTGGCCCACATCTACTGATCCACAGAAGGATGGGTTTGGTCGCACCCCTGGTTTCTCAGGGCTTCTCCCTCTTAGAATCTTGTCCACCTCCCCCAAAGGCATGTTGGTCCTAAGTCCACCCCACTGAGGACCAGGACCGTGGGCCAGATGGACGTTACCAGGAGGGCCCACAAAAGGCCCCCTTAAGAGCTGGGATCCACTCAGAGCATTGCCATGTGGATAAAGGGCAGAGCTGGGAATCCAAGCGAGCCAGGGAAAGTACCCTTCCCCAAGGGCTGGGGTAGCTGCAAGTCAAGCCCTGAATGCTGGATACTCTTTAAACAGGTGAAGGGTGAGGAAAGGGTAATAAAGACTGGGTAAGAATAGGCAAAAGCATAAAGGAGGAACAGGTGTCTGGGCAAGTCACCTAGGCCAACTTTGTTTGAACTTGGGCTTACTACTGAGTGGAGCTCAGTGAGAAAAGGCAGATAGCCCCAAGACAACGCTGCAGGACATAAGGGCAGCACCCCAAGTTTGGATTAACTGCTTCAGGAACACCCCTTGGGTCCAGCAAACCAGGGACTTAGTCATGGGACCTGTACCAGAATCGAAAGCAGGCATTAATAAAGGACAATCCAAAAAATAAAATAAAATAAAACAAAATAAAAAATAAAGGACAATCCATGTTTTATTTGTATCTGCCTTTAACATGTACATAAACTCTCGGGGCCCCTTCCCCCATCTGGTGGATACATGGTAGGTTCTGGAGGGAGGAAGCATTAGAGTTAGGATACAGAGTTCACCTGAAGGTCCTGCTACCCTGAGCAAGGAGCTTCCCTGTGGGCTGAGACTTGCGCTGTCCTCCCTTCCCTCCAGGCCATCTGTGAATCGACACAGGCCCTCCTATTTGGCCCTAGCTCATCCCCTCTTCCCCATGGACTCTTCCCTCCTGCCATGGGCAGAACCATCCTCCTTTTTTCAGTGTTTTAGCTTCTTGTCCTGTTTTTCCCATCCCTAAAATTCTATTCCTGGGGAGAGAGAACACCAGCAGCCATAACTTGTCTCTCCTAAGCCTACTCCTAACTCAAGGTGGTCAATACAGACTCCTGAGAACTGGGAACTCCAGCCCCCTGGCACCCTCACAGCTGGCTGGATCCGAGGGCAGGACAGTAAGCATGAGTGCTTATCTGCGTAAGGCAGTGTTGGCAGTGCCACTGTGGCAGGATGTGGGGAGGCACAGGACTCCTGGGCATGCCTGAGAGGGGAAAGAAAGTCCTAAGAACCAAGGACGTGGGCTTATTCATCGTAGAAATCGACATGGGCTCCAGACTTGAACTTGTCCTTTTGCAGCAAATTCAGAAGTTTCTGGGCTGATATCCTGCAATCCACAAGTTCCCCTTTTGTCTTCAGATCCTGCAGCCTTTTTCGCAAGTCTGGGTCCACAGAGGTCTCCCGGGCTAACTGCTGCATGTCTGTGTCCAGGGGACCTAGGGGATGAACAGAAGAAGATGAGGCAGGGGCCCATGATGTATGTGTGGAGTTGGGTGGAGTCAGGTGTGGCCAGAGGCAACGCCTCATCTTGGCTGACACATGGTCAGGATCACCAAGGCTCCACACTGTCACCACTGAGCTCCAGACTCAAATTTCACTGTCCACTAAACATGGTCCCTCTAGACCACCAAATCTACAGATTCACACTACCCTATCACCCCTTCCCCAAGCCCCAGCAGCCAAGTGCAGAGAGAGACACCATCCCCGTGGGAGAAGAAGAGTGAAGTGAGCACCCAACTTCCTTGGGGGATCCCGAGTCAGCCTGCTCCAGCACCAGGCCAACTCCCATGGCCCGAGGTGGCCCAGGGCCTGCCTCCAGAGATAGGCCCTGCCTATGAACCCAGGCCTCCAGCTCATCCTGACACCCAGCTCCAGTGGTCCCAGCAGCCCCAGGCAGTTCCCAAAGCCCCAGGCGGCTCCTGGAACTCCAGGCTCCTAGAGGGCCCCTGAGAAGCCAGGCCCCTGATCCACTCCAGCACCAGCTGGCTCCCATGGCCTCAAGTGGTTCCCATGGCGCCAGGCTCCCATGAACGCAGGCTTCTGGCACACCCCAGCACTAGCCAACTCCCGTGGCCCTACATGGCTCCTGTAGGTCGCAGTGTCTGTGAACCTAGGCTTTAGGTGGGCACTCTCAAACCAGACTCCCAGTTGGTCTAGTGCCAGGATGACTACTGTGGACCCAGGCTTTGTACCCACCCCAGCAACAGGCTGCCTTAGGACTCTAGTGGCAAAACTGCCACAGACATCACCAGATGGCCCACCCAGAATCACTAAAAGAGTTGACTGGTGAAGGGCTCTGCCTACTGAACTCAGTCTATAAAGACTGGAAGAGGTGTCTACTTCCTCAAATGTACAAATACCAACACAAGGCCACAAGATCATGAATAATCAAGGAAACATGGCACCACTGAAGGGAAGTAATACAACTCTGATGACGGACCCTAAAGAAATGAGATGTATGAACTGCCTGACAAAGAATTCAGAATAATACTCTTAAAGAAATTCTGTGAACTCTAAGAAAACACAGACACCTAAATGAAATTAGGAAAACAATGCATGAACAAAAAGAGAAGTTCAACAAAGAAACAGAAACCATTTGAAAAAAAACAAACAAAAACAAACCAAAATCTAGAGTTGAAGAATACAATGACTGAACTGAAGAATTTGATAAGAGTTCAATAGCAGACTCAACCAAGCAGGAAAAATTAGTGAACTAGAAAACAGGGCATTTGAAATTATCTAGTCAGAGGAGCAAAAAGGAAAAAGAATGTAAAAGAGTGAAGAAAGACTACATGAACTAAGGATTACCATAAAAAGAAACAATCTCTGTATTATGGAGTCCCAGAGAGAAAAAAGGAACAGAAAGCTTAAAGAAATAATAGTTGAGAACTTCCCAAATCTCTGAGAAGAGATTTGCACATCCAAGTTTATGAAGCTAATATTTCAACCCCAAATTATCTTCTCCAAGACACCAGGACTAGATAGTTTCACTGGTAAACTGTGTCTGTTTTTTATGCCAATACCGTAATATTTTGATTACTGTAGCTTTGTAATATAGTTTGAAATCAAGGCGAGTGATGCTGGAGAACTTTGTTCTTCTTTCTCAAGATTGCTTTGGCTCATGAGGTTCCATACAAATTTTAGAATTGTTTGTTCTATTTCTGTGAAAAATGCCATTGGAAATTTGATAGGGATTGCATTAAATCTGTAGATTGGGTTGGATAGTATGGACATTTTAAAAATATTAATTCTTCCAATCCATGAGCATGGCATCTTTCCATTTTGTACCTTCTTCAAATTCTTTCATCAATGTCTTATAGTTTTCAGTTTACAGGTCTTTTACCTCCTTGGTTAAATTTATTCCCAGGTATTTTATTCTGTTTGATGCAACTGTAAACGGGACTATTAATTTTTCTTTCTGATACTTCATTATTAGTGTATAGAAATGCAACTGATTTTTTACATTGTTTTGTATCCTGCAACTTTACTGAATTTGTTTATTAGTTCTAACAATTTTTTGGTAAAGTCTCTAGGGTTTCCTATATATAATATGTCATCTGCAAATAGAGACAGTTTTACCTCTTCCTTCCCAATTTGGATGCCTTTTATTTTTCTTGTCTAATTGCTCTGACTGGGACTTCCAATACTATGTTGAATAGAAGTGGGAAGAATGGCTTCCTTGTCTTGTTCCTGATCTTAGAGGAAAAGCTTTTAGCTTTTCACCATTGAGTATATTAGTTGTGGGCTTGTCAACTTCCTCACGATGTCCAGGGCAGCCCCCTGAAATGTAACCCAGTCACATGGCACTCTAGAGTTTGCTCTGCTCCTGACTATGGTTTCCATTTGCTCTCTGTTGACTGAGTGAGTCCTAGGCTGAGCTCAGGGTGGGTGCTGAGTTGAATATTAGCTGCAAGAATAACTGAATTACATTAGGGAGGGACAGAAGGAGGATTGGGTACTAGAGAGCATAAGGAAGTAGAAACTGCATTGATCATGACCTTGGAGGCAAGGTTTGATCCTGGCTATGCTGCATCTGGACTTTGGTCGGGTTAATCTACCTCTTTGCCGCTAGGGTTCCAAGGGGAATAGACTACTGGATCTCTATCTAAGTTGCTCAGACATCATGCAACAGCTATGTCACCACCTTCTAATTCCAGCAACCTCAAGCTGAAAACAGAAGCCTCACTCTTAACAAAGGTGTACAGTGGCATCATGGTAGGATGATGAGAAACCAGACCAAGTACCACAAGACCCCCTACCCTTTAACTTTCATGAGGACGGGGCTCTATCTTATTTATCTCAGCATTCCCCAGTGTTCCAGCACAGTTCAGCATGGGATGGTCAGCATTCAACAATGTCTGTCTGCTCTTCATTCAGCTAACATTCACTGCGGACTGGCTCAGTGGGGTGCTTTACTAGGTGCTGGGGATATAAAGATGAATAGTGCATAATGCCTGCTTTCAAGGCTTTCCTATGCAGAGAGAGAAGTAGAGAAGTATATATAGATATAAAGATAATACAGTGTGATAAGTCCTATCTAACAATTACAAATGCTAACAATTAGATAGCCCTTCACAGTTTGGGATCACTTTCACATGTTTTACCTCATTCAGTCCTACAAACTGCCCTGTGAGACAGGTAGCATCTTCCCCGTTTCACACGAAGAAATGAGGTACAGGCCTGGAATTCAAATCCTAATCATCTCTCAAACTTTAACATCTCAGACTTTCTGGCCCCACCCCCAAGTTCAGGCAGCTGCCCACTCTCAATCCATACCTGATAACTAGAGCTCCCTGCCCCTGCCAGCACTAACTTTCTTGCAGCCTATATTTCCCTTAAGGAGTGATGGGTCATGATTCAAGGACAAAATATTCTATGGGTCCTTTCCTGGAGGAGACAGAGAAGGCTCCTTGCCCAGTCTCCAAAGGGTAACCAGCCGATTCTGGGGACAGGGATGGCAGTAATGCTTCACCTACCTGGGGCATAGCTCAGCACCCTCACACTAGGTTCCTCTGCGGCCAGAACCTGGAACATCATGTTACGGGCAGCCTTCCCCGCACAGTACGGTGCCCAGCCCTTGAAGGGCTGCAGGGCACAGACGGACGAGATATTAACCACAGTCCTACTGAGCCCAGGACTGTCCGGGAAGGCCTTCAGAATGCTGGAAGTCAGGCAGAGCATGGAGGTCAAGTTCAGAGCCCAGTAGTTGTTCACTTCAGCTGGGTCAGCCAGGTCTACGAAGCGTTTGGACACATCTCCAAGACTGCCTGAAAAAACAGACCTTAGGAATCACTCAGGGCAGGCGGGGTTTTCTCTTCTCCCAGCCCTCTTCAAACTCTTCCAGACACCTCCTTCCCATCCAGACCTAAAGGAGGAGTCTCCCTAGTGCTTCTGAAGACACCTCCCTCTTCCCAGCTCTGCAGACACGAATACCTGGGGAACCCACTCACCTGAAGCTTCAAAGTGAGAAAGCGCATGCCCTTCTCTGGGGCTGGGGTTCGGGGGAACTCTGGGGGCCATTTGGAGAAGTGGGGGAATTTACTTCTGCTGGGAGACCCCATGCCCTAACTCACGCCTCCGCCAGAGAGCGCTGAGCAAGACGATCAGAAAAGTTCTTGGCGTTGAAAGGTGAGTGGGGGAAGAAGGGGGAGAGAACGAGCCCCAGACATCACCAGGTCTTCCTCCACACCCCGCTGAAACTAGGGCTTTCAGGCGTCTTTTCAGACTTCTGGGAGTCACCTTTAAAGCTCTAAGAGGCGGGGGTGGTGAAAGGGAGGGAAAACAGAACTGGACGCTAAGCAGTATGCCAAGCGCTCACACGCCGGCGGGCGTCTTACCGGCATTGTTGATGAGCAGCACTCGCTGCAGGCCTTCGGGCCTGGGGAGCTCGCGCAGGGCACCGAGCAGCTGCTGCAAGCCGGCCTCGGCGCTCAGGTCGGCGGTCACCCGCACGAGGCGCAGGCCGGGCCACTCGGCGCCCAGCTCGGTCTCCAGCTGCCGCAGCGCCTCGTCACTGCGGGCGCTTAGGACCAGCACGGAGCCAGGCGACAGCAGCGGGGCCAAGAGATGGGCCAGCGTCCGTCCGAAGCCACGGGAAGCCCCGGTCAGCACGCACAAAGCGCGCCCCAGGCCTCCCACCTTGCCGACGCAGCCCTCCATACCTCCTACCTCGGCAATCTTGAGCCGCGTCCCAAGACCCGGAAGTGGCCGGGGCGGCCTCGGTGGGAGGGGCCGCGGTGGGAGGAGGAGGAGGCCCCGCCCGGTGCGGGCGGGAACCTAAGGCTTCGGGCAGAGACCGGCCGCCCCTACTTTCTTTTGCAGTTGGCACTGGAAGTGGAGTTGTCTGCAAACTCCGACAGAGCGCGAAAGCACTAAACCGGAAGGGCGGGAGGCGCGGCCCCCACCGGAAATCCTAGCCCAGTGCTGAGCGCGGGCCTCGTCCTTTACCCCGCTAGTCAGTTCAGTACCCCGCTGGGATGCATTCTCCTCCGAAGTCCAGACCCAACTTTCTTGCATAAGTGACTTCCCCCAGGTCAGGCCATCTTGCTCCTTGCTGGGCATCCCTGCACGTGGCACGTGCCAGTTTAGGGACTGGGGACCCTACTGGGCTAGGGAAACTCACCGCCCCCGGGAGCGACCTTTGGGAGAACACAAGTCTCCCCTCCATCAGATGTAAGAACCTCTTCTCCCTACTTGGCTCTGTGATCGCACTGATTCCCCTGCCTCTGAGATTTCTCACTCCTTCTGTCCCTAACGGTCTGTGTTCCCAGGGATCCTGCACCCACTCATGCTACGCTCTTCCTAGTAGGCAATTCCATCTACTCCCACATTCGAGTTTTCGCAAATGATCATCTAAGTCTGTACGTCCAGGCCTGTGCTTCAGAAAACGCACATTTCCAGCTTTTTTCAAGGAGAGAGGGAAGATGGGAAAGTTGGCAGACAGCCCCAGATCTCCTTAAAAAAGGAGTCTCTTAAGAGATTAGCAAGGGCAGCAAGCAACCTCCATAGCGCAGCCCAAGTCCTCACAGTGCTGTTCCTGTCCTGGGGACAGACAGCAAAATTGCCTTTCAAGGCTCCTAGCAAAATGCGTTTTGCTCCCTTGTTCTTTGGGCTGTCATTATAAACACCAGAACAATTTGAGGGAAGCTTTTCACTTTCCACTTAGGTGCCTTTACCACAAGCTTTTTGTAAAATGTACAGCCCAGACTGTACATCACTGTGGAACATATTCTAAGAAAAAATGAAACTGCAAAATTTAGTAGATTATTTGTTAACATAGCATAGTATTATTTTGAAACTATTTTATGTAAAATATGACAAAGAAAACAAGTGATTATGCTAACTGATGTTAGGAGCCAAGATTTTCAGTGTTAGAGAAAAGAGACCAAGAATGAATTCAAGAAAGTTAAGGGAACAATCTCTAAGTTGTTTGAATTGGAAACCAGAAAATTGTAGAATTTACTTTTACCATTAAATTAAAATTACTTTTAATGTATTACTTACATTAAAATTAAATTAATGTATTACATTAATTTAATTTTAATGTATTACTTACATTGTATTACATTGTAAGTAATACATTGTAATTACTTACAATGTATTACTTACATTAAAATTACTTTTACCATTTTCTCTTCTGATGTGTTGGTTCTCCAATACCTACTGTAACAGAGAAAAACAAACCTAACTCCATATTGAATCTTCCTTTAGCTCTGACTTTTGTCCTCTGTTTGTTGCCTGTGCTTTTGTCATGCTGGCTCTGCACCTTTTGTAAAAGAATGTTGCCTGTAGCCTGAAATATACAGGATTGCCCATTCTCAAGACTCTGACCTTTAAAGGTATATCACTCTTATTCACATAGAAATAAAAAGCTGCAGAACAGAGAATAACATTTGTCTTGTTGGAAGTTTATAGAAACATTTAGACCAGACCTACTGGACACCCACAAGGACAAAGGATTCCAGCACCAAGAAGTTTGCAACAACCAGCCACACCCCCCACCCCTTTTAGTATAAATGAAACCTGAATTCTAACTCTGGTAAGATGGTTCTTTAGGACACTAGTCCACCATCTTCTCAGTCTGCTGCCTTTTTTCTTTTAAGTTTATTTTTATTTATTATTTTTGGCCGTGTTGGGTCTTCATTGCTGCACGTGGTGGGCTTTCTCTTGTTGTGGCGAGTGGGGGCTACTCTTCGTTGAGATGCATGGGCTTCTCATTGCGGTGGCTTCTCTTGTTGCGGAGCATGGGCTCTAGGCATGTGGGCTTCAGTAATTACAGAATGCAGCCTTCAGTAGTTGTGGCATGCAGGTTCAATTGTTGTGGCTCGCAGCTCTAGAGCACAGGCTCAGTAGTTGTGGAGCACGGGCTTAGTTGCTCTGCAGCGTGGGGGAACCTTCCTGGACCAGGGCTTGAACCAGTGTCCCCTGCATTGGCAGGTGGATTCTTAACCACTGCGCCACCAGGAAAGCGCCCTCTGCTGGCTTTCTGAATAAAGTTGCTATTCCTTGCTCTAACACCTCTACTCTCAATTCATTGGCCTTTTGTGCAGCAAGCAACATGTGCTTGGACTCGGTAACACTATGACAATCCTTTTTAAGAGTTCTCCCTGCAACAGTGGTAGACATTAAAGTGGTGCTGGATTAAGTCTACAATTGTGTTTTGTTTGGCCAATAGGGCTTTCTTTTTTCTTTTAAAATTTGAGGTGACATTTCTAAAGTGGAAGATTTTACATAGTATCAGAATCTCCAGCTTCTTTTGAGTAATAGGAATGTCTGGCAAACTGGGTTCTGATTGAGGTAAGCAATAGTGCCTCTTGGAAAGGAGACTGTCCTCCAGTTTGCCAAGATTTTCATCACTCATGGGTGTAGGCATTTTTGTTTCCCACTAATGATGCATAGCTGAATTCTTACCCAGTGGTGATGGTCAAAACATTTAACAGCCAGGGCATTGTGCTGGATTGTGGAGGGGTGGGTCTCAGGAGAGGTGAGGAGGCTTTTGATGTTTTAACACAAGTAGGACTATGTATAGCTGTATATCATTTGAGGCTTTCCTGCTTTTCACTTATCTATTAAGGATGGAAGATACAGATTTTAAATTTGATTGCTCCAAAGCTAAACTCTCCTGTACTGCCCCAATGGCCTACTCTTTAAATAAATTTTAATAGCTTTTCCCTGCTCTCAGGCCTCAGAAAATAGGTTGGTGAAAGCACAATCCCATCCATCCATTCATTGGGCATTTATTGAATTTCTACCTTGTGCCAGGCTTTGAAGAAAGGAGGGAACAATGAAGGGATGGCTAAAAGTCAAACCTAGCCTCTTCTAAACCTGGCTGCTTGTAGGAGGAACCATTTGGAAATAGCACCCGAAGAGAGTGTGGTTTGCCTTGACTGGGAGAGAGACTGGAAAATTTTTCTTTTCTGAGAAAGATGATTATCTGCCATACACCTCCTCCCACTGTCAGTCTTATTTCAAGTAATATTTCAGTAATTTGTGAATAATATTTCAAGGGCAACACAACCCATAGAATTCCTTTAACAGTAGCACAGTGGTTTCCAGATTTGTCTACACATTGGAGTCACTGGGGAACTTCAAAACACTGATGCTTCTGTCCCACAGGCCTGGATTTGGGAATTTTTTACTCAATTTATTTAACCTAAAAAAACAAACAAACCCAGTTCACCCATTTCTCCCACCTCCACCCCCAGCCTCTTGCAACCACCAATCTGTTCTCTGTATCTCTCAGCTTGGTTTTTGGTTTTGTTTTGTTTTGTTATTAGAGTCCAGATATAAAAGAGATCATATTGTATTTGTCTTTGTCTGACTAATTTCACTTAGTATAATGCCCTTGAGGTCCGTCCATGTTGTTGAAAATGGCAAGATTTCATTCTTTTTTTTACAGTTGAATGATATTCCACTGTATATATATGCCACAATTTTTGAATCCATCCTTGGACACTTAGGTTGTTTCCATATCTTGACTATTGTAAATAATGCTGCAATGAACACAGGGGTGCATATATCTTTTCAAGTTAGTATTTTTGTTTTCATTGGATAAATACCCAGAAGTGGCATTGCTGGATCTTATGGTAGTTCTATTTTTAATTTTTTTGAGGAACCTCTATACTGTTTTCTGTAGTGGCTGCACCAATTTGTATTCCCACCAACAGTGCACAAGTGTTCCCTTTTCTCCACATCATCACCAACACGTGTTTCTTATCTTTTTGATAATAGCAATTCTAACAGGTATGAAGTGATATCTCATTGTGGTTTTGATTTGCATTTCCCTGATGATTAGTGATGTTGAGCATCTTTTCATGTGTCTGTTGTCCACCTGTATGTCTTCTTTGGAAAAATGTCTATTCAGATCTTCTGTCCATTTTTAAATTGGATTGTTTGGTTTTTTGCTTCTGAGTTGTGTGATAGTTTGTTTTAGCCCCTTATCAGATATATGATTTGCAATTATTTCTCTTGTTCAGTGGGTTTGTGTTTTTGTTTTGTTGATGGTTTCCTTTGCTGGGCAGAAGCTTTTTTTTTTTGAGGTATGCGGGTCTCTCACTGTTGTGGCCTCTCCCATTGCGGAGCACAGGCTCTGGACGCGCAGGCTCAGCAGCCATGGCTCACGGGCCCAGCTGCTCTGCGGCATGTGGGATCTTCCCAGACTGGGGCACGAACCCGCGTCCCCTGCATCAGCAGGCGGACTCTCAACCACTGCGCCACCAGGGAAGCCCCAGAAGCTTTTTTGTTTGATACCATCTCACTTGTTTATTTTTGCTTTTGTTGCCTTTGCTTTTGGCGTCAGATTTAAACAATCATTGCCAAGACCAATGTCAAGGACCATACAGCTTATGTTTTCTTTTAGAGATCTTATGGTTTCAAGTCTTACATTCAAGTCTTTAATCCATTTTAATTTCATTTTTTGTGTATGGTGTAAGATAGTGGTTAAGTTTCACTCTTTTGCATGTGGCTGTCCAACTTTCCCAACACCAGTTATTGAAGAGATTGTCCTTTCCCTGTTGTGTATTTTTGGCCCGTTTGTCATAAATTAATTAACCAAATTTATGGGTTTATACCTGGGCTCTCTGTTCTGTTCCATTTATCTGTGAGTCTGTTTTTATGCCAATACTATACTGTTTCAATGATGATAGCTTTGTGATATAGTTTGAAATCAGGGAGCATAATGACTTCAACTTTGTTGTTTTTTTCTCAAGAATTTTCTCTAGAAATTTTTAAAAGCTCTCCAGGTGATTCTAATGTGCAAACAAGTTTGGGAACTACTGCAATAGCAATTGGCAGTAACATTTTTTTTAAGGGTACAAATGCCTGAAAGGTAAGAAATATGTTAAAATAAATTTAAAAGCTTAAACCTGATAAAGGCCTTTAGAAGAAAAATTAGTGAAATTTGAATAAGATCTGTAGGTTAGTTACTGATATTGTATCATTTCCTGATTTTGACCATTGAACTATTGTTATGTAAGAGAATGTCCTTCTTTTTGGAAATATACTAAAGTATTTAGAGGTAAAGGGCCCTTTATATATAACTTAGTCTCAAAAGTTTCAGAACAAAAATAGAATGAATAAAGCAAACGTAGTAAACCATTAACATTTGCGAAAGCTGGGTTAAAGGTATATGGTTCTTAATACTATTTTTGCAATTTTTAAAGGTCTGAAATTATTTCTAAATAGAAACTTAAAAAAAATTAACCATACTTACAACTCAATGTTAAAAAGACAAATAAAATTGAAGAATAAATTAACAAAGCAGGAAAATCCAGAATGTGAGACTTTCTGCAGACATGACAACTCAATTAAAAATATGGATCTTGTTTGGATTCTGATTCAAGCAAACCAATGTAAAATATATATTTTAAATAATTGAGGACATTTCAATATACTTGGTATTAGATGATGTCAATGATTTATTGTTATTTTTTGGTGTAATAATGGCATGTGGTTACATAAGAAAATGATGACATTTTTTGGAAAATGAAGAAAATGATGTAATTTATTTTTATTTCTTCTGTGAGTTGATTACTCATGCTCTTTGCCATTTTTCTATTAGGTTTTCTACTTCTGGTCTTCTTTGTGGTTTTGTTTTGTTTATTTATTTTTCTTTGTTCCATTTTTTCCCCTATTGATTTGGAAGTTACAGATTCTGTTTTTAGTCTACCAATAGTTACTTTTGAAATAAAATTGTAAAAGTGTGAACGTTTATTTTTCTATCAGTATTAAAACCAAAACATTATACTTTGGGGAAAACAATGTGACTGAATTTTGGAGGCAAACAGACCTGGTTGGAATCCCGGCTCTATCTCTTACTGTGAAAACTTGGCCAGGTCAAATGACATGTTTAAAGGTCGATTACTTTATAGACTTGTTTACTCAACATTGCACAAATATTTGTTAAGTGCCTAACATGAACCAGGAAATGGGCTAGGCTCTGGAGATGTAATGATGAGCAACTCAGACAATCTCAGTGTTCATAGTGGGTAGAATAAGGCAGCTAAATATAAAGCACTTAGTCTATTGCTTTATAATACAATAAATAGTAGATATTATTATTATTACATCTCCATATTATGAGAGATTTAACATATTTTAATTCCTCCACACCTTCCCATACACCAGCTTTTCAAAAACAATTTATATGGCCTTTAGATTCAACTTAATAATATTTATTTCATACATTATGTCCTCTTCGGGAATTATTTTTGATATCTTTACTGTTTTATCAGCATGGAAAAGAAGTATTTAAACACTAACTCTGGCTGAGTCAAGATGGCGAAGTAGGAGGATGCAAAGTTCCCGTCTCCCCACAACTAGGGCACCTAGGAGATGCTGGTGGGGGACCTCGACACCCAAGGGGATGGGAGGAACCCCGAATGACCAGGTAGGATATGGGGGGTTGGGAGCGAGGGGGGAGGAGAAGAGGAGGCCAGATGGGACCAGTGCCCCTGAGGGGTGGCTAGGGGAGGGGTTCCTGCACCAGGCGGGATCCGTGGGGATTGGAGGATCAGGGAGGGAACGCAGCTGTTTCCCCCGCCCATGCAGGCCCTGGGAAGCCTGCTGGGCTCCCGCGCCTGGTCCTCTGCCTTCCAGGGCCCCCTCCGGCCGTGTGGGTCCTAGGGTCATGGTTGGGGGGGGGAAGAAGAGGAGAGGTGGATGGGGAGGGACCCTCTGGAATCAGAGGATCAGGGGAACTGCAGCTAGCATTTCCCTGCCCATGGAGGCCCCGGAAAGCCTGCTGGGGTCCCAGGCCTGGTCCTCCGCCCTCCGAGGCCCCCTCCAGCTACATGGGTCCTAGGGGCGTGGGAGTGAGGGGGGGAAGAAGAGTAGAGGCAAACAGGGGAAGAACCCTCCAGGACCAGAGGATGGGGGGGGGGAACATTTCCCCCACCCACTCAGCCCCCAGGGAGTGTGCTGAGGTCCTGGCCTGACCATCTGCCCTCAGAGGCTAGAGGCATTCTAGGGCCCCTCTGCCCACACTAAGACTAAGCCCCACCGCCAACCCCCAGGGCCTTTGGTGACCACAAGGGTCCTAAGCCTAGACCCCGCTCCCCACCTAAACCACCCACCCACCCAAGTCTCTCCCACCCACAGCCAAGGCCTTTTCTGGCCTTTATTTTTCCTTCTTTTTTGCTTTGTGGCTCTGTTTTACCTTCCAGTTGTTGTTTCATCTATATTTTTATGTGTTTTTTTGACAAATCTGTTAGTTTTCTAACCTTATTTTATTTTTACTTTTTGTTATTGTTCTGCTCGTTTTTTCTTTTCTCTTTTTTGCCACCCCCCTCCCCCAAGGCTTGCAGGATCTTGGTTCATGGGCCAGGGGTCGGGCCTGAGCTCCTGTGGTGGGAGGAAACTGGACAGCTACATGTAAAAGAATGAAATTAGAACACGATCTAACACCATACACAAAAATAAACTCAAAATGGATTAAAGACCTAAATGTAAGACCAGACACTATAAAACTCTTAGAGAAAAATAGAGGAAAAACACTCTTTGATATAAACCACAGTGAGATCTTTTTTGACCCACCTCCTAGAGTAATGAAAAGAAAAAGAAAAAGAAACAAATGGGACCTAATTAAACTTAAAAACTTTTGCACAGCAAAGGAAACCATAAACAAGACGAAAAGACAACCCTCAGAATGGGAGAAAATATTTGCAAATGAAGCAACAGACAACGGATTAATCTCCAAAATATACAAACAGCTCATGGAGCTCAATATTAAAAAAACAAACAACCCAATCAAAAAATGGGCAGAAGACCTAAGTAGACATTTCTCCAAGGAGGATATACAGATGGCCAAGGGGCACATGAAAGGATGCTCAACATCACTAATTATTAGAGAAATGAAAATCAAAACTACATTCTGACCTCACACTGGTCAGAATGGCCATCATCAAATGATCTACAAACAATAAATGCTGGAGAGGGTGTGGAGAAAAGGGAACCCTCTTGCACTGTTGGTGGGAATGTAAATTGATACAGCCACTATGGAGAACACTATGGAGTTTCCTTAAAAAACTAAAAATAGAAGTGCCATATGACCCAGCAATCCCACAACTACTATATACATACTACTGGGCATATACCCTTAGAAAACCATAATTCAAAAGGACACAAGGAGAGGAGCTTAAAGATGGCAGAAGAGTAAGATGCGGAGATCACCTTCCTCCCCACAAATACATCAGAGATACATCTACACGTGGAACAACTCCTACAGAACACCTACTGAACGCTGGCAGAAGACCTCAGACTTCCCAAAAGGCAAGAAACTCCCCACGTACCTGGGTAGGGCAAAAGAAAAGAGAAAAAACAGAGACAAAAGAATAGGGACAGGACCTGCACCAGTGGGAGGGAGCTGTGAAGGAGGAAAGGTTTCCACACACTAGAAGCCCCTTCGCGGGCGGAGACTGCGGGTGGCAGAGGTGGAAGCTTCAGAGCCATGGAGGAGAGCACAGCCACCGGGGTGCGGAGGGCAAAGTGGAGGGATTCCTGCATAGAGGATCCGTGCCGACCAGCACTCACCAGCCTGAGAGGATTGTCTGCTCACCCACCGGGACGGGCTCGGGCTTCAGAGGTCGGATTCCAGGGAGAGGACTGGGGTTGGCTGCGTGAACACAGCCTGAAGGGGTTAGTGCGCCACGGCTAGCCGGGAGGGAGTCCGGGAAAAGTCTGGAGCTGCCGAAGAGACAAGAGACTTTCTCTTGCCGGTTTGTTTCCTGGTGCGCGAGGAGAGGGGATTCAGAGCGCTGTTTAAAGGAGCTCCAGAGACAGGCGTGAGCCGCGGCTCTGAGCGCGGACCCCAGAGACGGGCGTGAAATGCTAAGGCGGTCACTGCCGCGACCAAGCAGCCTGTGTGCAAGCACAGATCACTATCCACACCTCCCCTCCCGGGAGCCTGTGCGGACCGCCACTGCCAGGGTCCCGTGATCCAGGGACAACTTCCCTGGGAGAACACATGGCATGCCTCAGGCTGTTGCAACGTCATGCCGGGCCTCTGCGGCTGAAGGCTCGAGGCCTCTGCAGGCTCACCCTGCACTCCATACCCCTCCCTCCCTGCGGCCTGACTGAGCCAGAGCTCCCGAATTAGCGGCTCCTTTAACCCCGTCCTGTCAGAGCGAAGAACAGACGCCCTCAGGCCACCTACACACAGAGGAGAGTCCAAATCCAAAGCTGAACCCCAGGAGCTGTGCGAACAAAGAAGAGAAAAGGAAATTTCTCCCAGCAGCCTCAGGAGCAGCGGACTAAATCTCCACAATCAACTAGATGTACCCTGCATCTGTGGGATACCTGAAGAGGCAACCAATCATCCCAAATTGAGGAGGTGGACTTTGGGAGCAACGATATATATTTTTTTTTCCCTTTTTCTCTTTTAGTGAGTGTGTATGTGTATGCTTCTCTGTGTGGTTTTGTCTGTATTGCTTTGCTTTTACCAATTGTCCTAGGGTTCTGTCCGTTTTTTTTTTTTACTTAAAAAATTTTTTTCTTAATAATTATTTTTTATTTTAATGACTTTTTAATTTTATTTTATCTTCTTTCTTTCTTTCTTTCCTTCTTTCTTTCTTTCTTTCTTTTCTCACTTTTATTCTGCACCGTGTGGATGACAGGCTCTTGGTGCTCCAGCCAGACGTCAGGGTTGTGCCTCTGAGGTGGAAGAGCCAAGCTCAGGACACTGGTCCATAAGAGACCTCCCAGCTCCATGTAATATCAAATGGCAAAAATCTCTCAGAGATCTCCATCTCAACACCAAGACCCAGCTCCACTCAATGACCAGCAAGCTACAGCGCTGGACACCCTATGCCAAACCACTAGCAAGACAGGAACACATTCCCACCCATTAGCAGAGAGGCTACCTAAAATCATAATAAGGCCACAGACACCCCAAAACATACCACCAGACGTGGACCTGCCCACCAGAGAGACAAGATCCAGCCTCATCCACCAGAACACAGGCACTAGTCCCCTCCACCAGGAAGCCTACATAACCCACTGAACCAACCTTAGCCACTGGGGACAGACACCAAAAACGAGAACAACGAACCTGCAGCCTGCGAAAAGGAGACCTCAAACACAGTAAGATAAGCAAAATAGGAAGACAGAGAAACACACAGCAGATGAAGGAGCAACGTAAAAACCCACCAGACCTAACAAATGAAGAGGAAATAGGCAGTCTCACTGAAACAGAATTCAGAATTATGATAGTAAAGATGATCGAAAATCTTGGAAATAGAATGGAGAAAATACAAGAAACATTTAACAAGGACCTAGAAGAACTAAACATGAAAAGATGAAACAAACAATGATGAACAACACAATAAATGAAATTAAAAATTCTCTAGAAGGGATCAATAGCAGAATAACTGAGGCACAAGAACGGATAAGTGACCTGGAAGATAAAATAGTGGAAATAACTACTGCAGAGCATAATAAAGAAAAAAGAATGAAAAGAATTGAGGACAGTCTCAGAGAGCTCTGGGACAACAATAAACACACCAACATTCGAATTATAGGGGTCCCAGAAGAAGAAGAGCAAAAGAAAGGGACAGAGAAAATATTTGAAGAGATTATAGTTGAAAACTTCACCAATATGGGAAAGGAAATAGTTAATCAAGTCCAGGAAGCACAGAGAGTCCCATACAGGATAAATCCAAGGAAAAACATGCCAAGCCACATATTAATCAAACCATCAAAAATTAATTACAAAGAACAAATATTAAAAGTAACAAGGGAAAAACAGCAAATAACATGTAAGGGAATCCCCATAAGGTTAACAGCTGATCTTTCAGCAGAAACTCTGCAAGCCAGAAGGGAGTGGCAGGACATATTTAAAGTAATGAAGGAGAAAAACATACAAAGATTACTCTACCCAGCTAGGATCTCATTCAGATTTGATGGAGAAATTAAAAGCTTTACAGAGAAGCAAAAGTTAAGAGAATTCAGCACCACCAAACCAGCTTTACAACAAATGCTAAAGGAACTTCTCTAGGCAGGAAACACAAGAGAAGGAAAAGACCTACAATAGCAAACCCAAAACAGTTAAAAAAATGGTAATAGGAACATACATATTGATAATTACCTTAAATGTAAATGGATTAAATGCTCCCACCAAAAGACATAGACTGGCTGAATGGATACAAAAACAAGACCCATATATATGCTGTCTACAAGAGACCCACTTCATACCTAGGGACACATACAGACTGAAAGGGAGGGGATGGAAAAAGATATTCCATGCAAATGGAAATCAAAAGAAAGCTGGAGTAGCAATTCTCGTATCAGACAAAATAGACTTTAAAACAAAGACTATTACAAGAGACAAAGAAGGATACTACATAATGATCAAGGGATCAATCCAAGGAGAAGATATAACAATTGTAAATATCTATTCACCCAACATAGGAGCACCTCAATACATAAGGCAAACACTAACAGCCATAAAAGGGGAAACGGACAGTAACACAATCATAGTAGGGGACTTTAACACCCCACTTTCACCAATGGACTGATCATCCAAAATGAAAATAAATAAGGAAACACAAGCTTTAAATGATACATTAAACAAGATGGACTTAATTGATATTTATAGGACATTCCATCCAAAAACAACGGAATACACATTCTTCTCAAGTGCCCATGGAACATTCTCCAGGACAGATCATATCTTGGGTCACAAATCAAGCCTTGGTAAATTTAAGAAAATTGAAATCATATCAAGTATCTTTTCTGACCACAACGCTATGAGACTAGGTATCAATTACAGGAAAAAATCTGTAAAAAATACAAACACATGGAAGCTAAACAACACACTACTTTTTTTTTTAACATCTTTATTAGAGTATAATTGCTTTACAGTGGTGTGTTGTTTCTGCTTTATAACAAAGTGAATCAGTTATATATATACATATGTCCCCATATCGCTTCCCTCTTGCATCTCCCTCCCTCCCATCCTCCCTATCCCACCCCTCTAGGTGGTCACAAGCACCGAGCTGATCTCCCTGTGCTATGCGGCTGCTTCTCACTAGCTATCTATTTTACGTTTGGTAGTGTATATATGTCCATGCCACTCTCTCACTTTGTCCCAGCTTCCCCTTCCCATTCCCCGTATCCTCAAGTCCACTCTCTAGTAGGTCTGCATCTTTCTTCCCGTCTTGCCCCTAGATTCTTTGGACCTTTTTTTTTTTCTTTTTTTAGATTCCATATATATGTGTTAGCATATGGTATTTGTTTTTCTCTTTCTGACTTACTTCACTCTGTATGACAGTCTCGAGGTCCATCCACCTCACCACAAATAACTCAGTTTCGTTCCTTTTTATGGCTGAGTAATATTCAATTGTATACATATGCCACATCTTCTTTATCCATTCATCTGTTGATGGACACTTAGGTTGCTTCCATGTCCTGGCTCTTGTAAACAGAGCTGCAGTGAACATTGTGGTACATGACTCTCTTTGAATTATGGTTTTCTCAGGGTATATGCCCAGTAGTGGGATTGCTGGGTCATATGGTAGTTCTATTTTTAGTTTTTTAAGGAACCTCCATACTGTTCTCCATAGTGGCTGTATCAGTTAACATTCCCACCAACAGTGCAAGAGGGTTCCCTTTTCTTCACACCCTCTCCAGCATTAATTGTTTGTAGACTTTTTGTTGATGGCCATTCTGACTGGTGTGAGATGATATCTCATTGTAGTTTTGATTTGCCTTTCTCTAATGATTAATGATGTTGAGCATTCTTTCATGTGTTTGTTGGCAATCTGTATATCTTCTTTAGAGAAATGTCTATTTAGGTCTTCTGCCCATTTTTGCATTGGGTTGTTTGTTTTTTTTTGTTATTGAGCTGCATGAGTTGCTTGTATGTTTTGGAGATTAATCCTTTGTCCGTTGCTTCATTTGCAAATATTTTCTCCCATTCTGAGTGTTGTCTTTTCATCCTGTTTATGGTTTCCTTTGCTGTGCAGAAGCTTTTAAGTTTAATTAGGTCCCATTTGTTTATTTTTCTTTTTATTTTCATTACTCTAGGAGGTGGGTCAAAATGGAACTTGCTCTGATTTATGTCATAGAGTGTTCTGCCGATGTTTTCCTCTAAGAGTTTGATGGTGTCTGGCCTTACATTTAGGTCTTTAATCCATTTTGAGTTTATTTTTGTGTATGGTGTTAGGGAATGTTCTAAATTCATTGTTTTACATATAGCTGTCCAGTTTTTCCAGCACCACTTATTGAAGAGGCTGTGTTTTCTCCACTGTATATTCTTGCCTCCTTTATCAAAGATAAGGTGACCATATGTGTGTGGGTTTATCTCTGTGCTTTTCTATCCTGTTCCATTGATCTATATTTCTGTTTTTGTGCCAGTACCATACTGTCTTGATTACCATTGCTTTGTAGTATAGTCTGAAGTCAGGGAACCTGATACCTCCAGCTCTGTTTTTCTTTCTCAAGATTGCTTTGGCTATTCGGGGTCTTTTGTGTTTCCATACAAATTGTGAAATTTTTTGTTCTAGTTCTGTGAAAAATGCCAGTGGTAGTTTGACAGGGATTGCATTGAATCTGTACATTGCTTTGGGTAGTAGAGTCATTTTCACAATGTTGATTCTTCCAATCCAAGAACATGGTATATCTCTCCATATATTTGTATCATCTTTAATTTCTTTCATTAATGTCTTATAAATTTCTGCATACAGGTCTTTTGTCTCCTTAGGTAGGTTTATTCCTAGATATTTTATTCTTTTTGTTGCAATGGTAAATGGGAGTGTTTTCTTAATTTCACTTTCAGATTTTTCATCCTTAGGGTATAGGAATGCAAGAGATTTCTGTGCATTAATTTTGTATCCTGCTACTTTACCAAATTCATTGATTAGCTCTAGTAGTTTTCTGCTAGCATCTTTAGGATTCTCTATGTATAGTACCATGTCATCTGCAAACAGTGAGCTTTACTTCTTCTTTTCCAATTTGGATTACTTTTATTTCTTTTTCTTCTCTGATTGCTGGGGCTAAAACTTCCAACACTATGTTGAATAATAGGGGTGAGAGTGGGCAACCGTGTCTTGTTCCTGATCTTAGTGGAAATGGTTTCAGTTTTTCAGCATTGAAGATGATGTTGGCTGTGGGTTTGTCATATATGGCCTTTATTATGTTGAGGAAAGTCCCCTCTCTGCCTACATTCTGGAGGGTTTTTATCATAAATGGGTGTTGAATTTTGTCAAAAACTTTCTCTGCATCTTTTGAGATGATCATATGGTTTTTGTCCTTCAATTTGTTAATATGGTGTATCATGTTGATTGATTTGCATATATTGAAGAATCCTTGCATTCCTGGGATAAACCCCACTTGATCATGGGGTATGATCCTTTTAATGTGCTGTAGGATTCTGTTTGCTAGTATTTTGTTGAGGATTTTTGCATCTATGTTCATCAGTGATATTGGCATACAGTTTTCTTTCTTTGTGACATCTTTGCCTGGTTTTGGTATCAGAGTGATGGTGGCCTCGTAGAATGAGTTTGGAAGTGTTCCTCCCTCTGCTATATTTTGGAAGAGTTTGAGAAGGATAGGTGTTAGCTCTTCTCCAAATGTTTGATGGAATTCGCCTGTGAAGCCATCTGGTCCTGGACTTTTGTTTGGTGGAAATTTTTAATCATAGTTTTAATTTCAGTGCTTGTGATTGGTCTGTTCATATTTTCTATTTCTTCCTGGTTCAGTCTCGGCAGGTTGTGCATTTCTAAGAATTTGTCCATTTCTTCCAGGTTGTCCATTTTATTGGCATATAGTTGCTTGTAGTAATGTCTCATGATCCTTTGTATTTCTGCAGTGTCAGTTGTTACTTCTCCTTTTTCATTTCTAATTCTATTGATTTGAGTCTTCTCCCTTTCTTGATGAGTCTGGCTAATGGTTTATCAAATTTGTTTATCTTCTCAAAGAACCAGTTTTTAGTATTATTGATCTTTGCTATTGTTTCCTTCATTTCTTTTTCATTTATTTCTCATCTGATCTTAATGATTTCTTTCCCTCTGCTAACTCTGGGGGTTTTTTGTTCTTCATTCTCTAATTGCTTTACATGTAAGGTTAGGTTGTTTATTTGAGATGTTTCTTGTTTCTTAAGGTAGGCTTGTATAGCTCTAAACTTCCCTCTTAGAACTGCTTTTGCTGCATCCCATCGGTTTTGGGTCATCGTGTTTTCATTGTCATTTGTTTCTAGGTATTTTTTAATTTCCTCTTTGATATCTTCAGTGATCTCTTGGTTACTAAGTAGTGTGTTGTTTAGCCTCCATGTTTTTGTATTTCTTACAGATTTTTTCCTGTAATTGATATCTAGTCTCATAGCGTTGTGGTCGGAAAAGATACTTGATATGATTTCAATTTTCTTAAATTTACCAAGGCTTGATTTGTGACCCAAGATGTGATCTATCCTGGAGAATGTTCCATAAACACTTGAGAAGAAAGTGTATTCCGTTGTTTTTGGATGGAATGTCCTATAAATATCAATTAAGTCCATCTTGTTTAATGTATCATTTAAAGCTTGTGTTTCCTTATTTATTTTCATTTTGGATGATCAGTCCATTGGTGAAAGTGGGGTGTTAAAGTCCCCTACTATGATTGTGTTACTGTCCGTTTCCCCTTTTATGGCTGTTAGTGTTTGCCTTATGTATTGAGGTGCTCCTATGTTGGGTGAATAGATATTTACAATTGTTATATCTTCTCCTTGGATTGATCCCTTGATCATTATGTAGTATCCTTCTTTGTCTCTTGTAATAGTCTTTGTTTTAAAGTCTATTTTGTCTGATACGAGAATTGCTACTCCAGCTTTCTTTTGATTTCCATTTGCATGGAATATCTTTTTCCATCCCCTCCCTTTCAGTCTGTATGTGTCCCTAGGTATGAAGTGGGTCTCTTGTAGACAGCATATATATGGGTCTTGTTTTTGTATCCATTCAGCCAGTCTATGTCTTTTGGTGGGAGCATTTAATCCATTTACATTTAAGGTAATTATCAATATGTATGTTCCTATTACCATTTTTTTAACTGTTTTGGGTTTGCTATTGTAGGTCTTTTCCTTCTCTTGTGTTTCCTGCCTAGAGAAGTTCCTTTAGCATTTGTTGTAAAGCTGGTTTGGTGGTGCTGAATTCTCTTAACTTTTGCTTCTCTGTAAAGCTTTTAATTTCTCCATCAAATCTGAATGAGATCCTAGCTGGGTAGAGTAATCTTTGTATGTTTTTCTCCTTCATTACTTTAAATATGTCCTGCCACTCCCTTCTGGCTTGCAGAGTTTCTGCTGAAAGATCAGCTGTTAACCTTATGGGGATTCCCTTACATGTTATTTGCTGTTTTTCCCTTGTTACTTTTAATATTTGTTCTTTGTAATTAATTTTTGATGGTTTGATTAATATGTGGCTTGGCATGTTTTTCCTTGGATTTATCCTGTATGGGACTCTCTGTGCTTCCTGGACTTGATTAACTATTTCCTTTCCCATATTGGTGAAGTTTTCAACTATAATCTCTTCAAATATTTTCTCTGTCCCTTTCTTTTGCTCTTCTTCTTCTGGGACCCCT
The DNA here is from genome assembly GCF_011762595.2 of Tursiops truncatus. Classification (NCBI taxonomy): domain Eukaryota; kingdom Metazoa; phylum Chordata; class Mammalia; order Artiodactyla; family Delphinidae; genus Tursiops; species Tursiops truncatus. The sequence continues at coordinate 27,418,741 of NC_047047.1, forward strand.
ATAATTCGAATGTTGGTGTGTTTATTGTTGTCCCAGAGCTCTCTGAGACTGTCCTCAATTCTTTTCATTCTTTTTTCTTTATTATGCTCTGCAGTAGTTATTTCCACTATTTTATCTTCCAGGTCACTTATCCGTTCTTGTGCCTCAGTTATTCTGCTATTGATCCCTTCTAGAGAATTTTTTTTTTTTTTTTTTTTTTTTTTTTGTGATACACAGGCTTCTCACTGTTGTGGCCTTTCCCATTGCAGAGCACAGGCTCCGGATGTGCAGGCTCAACGGCCATAGCTCATGGGCCTAGCCGCTCCACTGCATGTGGGATCTTCCCGGACCGGGGCACGAACCCGCGTCCCCTGCATCGGCAGGTAGACTCTCAACCACTGCGCCACCAGGGAAACCCCTTCTAGAGAATTTTTAATTTCATTTATTGTGTTGTTCATCATTGTTTGTTTGCTCTTTAGTTCTTCTAGGTCCTTGTTAAATGTTTCTTGTATTTTCTCCATTCTTTTGTCAAGATTTTCGATCATCTTTACTATCATTATTTTGAATTCTTTTTCAGGTAGACTGCCTATTTCCTCTTCATTTGTTAGGTCTGGTGGGTTTTGGCCTTGCTCCTTCATCAGCTGTGTGTTTCTCTGTCTTCTCATTTTGCTTAACTTACTGTGTTTGGGGTCTCCTTTTCGCAGGCTGCAGGTTCGTTCTCGTTGTTTTTGGTGGCTGCCCCCAGTGACTAAGGCTGGTTCAGTGGGTTATGTAGGCTTCCTGGTGGAGGGGTCTAGTGCCTGTGTTCTAGTGGATGAGGCTGGATCTTGTCATTCTCGTGGGCAGGTCCACATTTGATGGTGTGTTTTGGGGTGTCTGTGACCTTATGATTTTAGGCAGCCTCTGTGCTAATGGATGGGTTGTGTTCCTGTCTTGCTAGTTGTTTGGCATAGGGTGTCCAACACTGTAGCCTGCTGGTTATTGAGTGGAGCTGGGTTTTGACATTGAGATGGAGATCTCTGGGAGATTTTTTGCCGTTTGATATTACGTGCAGCTTGGAGGTCTCTTGTGGACCAGTGTCCTGAGCTTGGCTCTCCCACCTCAGTGGCACAGCCCTGACACCTGGCTGGAGCACCAAGAGCCTGTCCTCCACATGGCTCAGAATAAAAGGGAGAAAAAAAGAGAAAGAATGATAGAGGAAGATAAAATAAAATAAAGTTAAATAAAATAAAATAAAGTTACTAAAATAAAAATAATTATTAGGAAAAAAATTTTTTTAATGTAAGAACACCCCCAAAAAACAAAAAGAAACGGACAGACAGAACACTAGGCCAAATGGTAAAAGCAAAGCTATACAGAGAAAATCACACACAGAAGCATACACATACACACTCACAAAAAGAGAAAAAGGGAATATATATATATATATATATATATATATATATATATATATATATATATATCGTTGCTCCCAAAGTCCACCTCCTCAATTTGGGGTGATTGGTTGCCTTTTCAGTTATTTCACAGATACAGGGTACATCTAGTTGATGTGGAGATTTAATCCACTGCTCCTGAGGCTGCTGGGAGAAACTTCCCTTTCTCTTCTTTGTTTGCACAGCTCCCGGGGTTCAGCTTTGGATTTGGATCCGCCTCTGAGTGTAGGTCGCCTGAGGGCATCTGTTCTTCACTCAGATAGGACGGAGTTAAAGGAGCAGCTGATTCGGGAGCTGTGGCTCACTCAGGCCGGGGGTAGGGAGGGCTACGGATGTGATGCGGGGCGAGCCTGAGGCTGCAGAGGCCGGCATGACGTTGCAACAGCCTGGGGAAGTTGTCCCTGGATCACGGGACCCTGGCAGTGGTGGGCTGCACAGGCTCCTGGGAGGGGAGGTGTGGATAGTGACCTGTGTTTGTACACAGGCTTCTACGTGGCTGCAGGAGCAGCCTTAGTGTCTCATGCCCGTCTCTGGTGTCCGCGCTTTTAGCCACGGCCCGCGCTCGTCTCTGGAGCTCCTTTAAGCAGTTCTCTTAATCCCCTCTCCTCGCTCACCAGGAAACAAAGAGGCAAGAAAAAGTCTCTTGCCTCTTCGGCAGCTCCAGACCTTCCCCGGACTCCCTCCCGGCTAGCCGTGGCGCACTAACCCCTTCAGGGTGTGTTCATGGCGCCAAGCCCAGTCCTCTCCCTTGGATCCACCCGAAGCCCGAGCCTCAGCTCCCAACCCCCACCAGTCCCGGTGGGTGAGCAGAAAAGCCTCTTGGGCTGGTGAGTGCTGGTCGGCACTGATCCTCTGTGCGGGAATCTCTCTGCTTTGCCCTCCGCACCCCTGTTGCTGTGCTCTCCTCCATGGCTCTGAAAATTCCCTCCTCCGCCACCTGCAGTCTCCCCCATGAAGAGCCTTCCTAGTGTGTGGAAACGTTTCCTCCTTCACAGCTCCCTCTCACTGGTGCAGATCCCGTCCCTATTCTTTTGTCTCTGTTTTTTTCTTTTTTCTTTTGCCCTATCCAGGTACGTGGGGAGTTTCTTGCCTTTGGGGAAGTCTGAGGTCTTCTACCAGCATTCAGAGGTGTTCTGTTGGAGCTGTTCCACATGTAGATGTATTTCTGTTGTATTTGTGGGGAGGAGTGTGATCTCCGTGTCTTACTCTTCCGCTATCTTGAAGCTTCTCTCCCCAACACACTGCTTAATAACCAAGAGATCATTGAAGAAATAAAAGAGGAAATCAAAAAATACCTGGAAACGAATGACAATGAAAACATGACGACCCAAAATCAATGGGATGCAGCAAAAGCAGTTCTAAGAGGGAAGTTTATAGCAATACAATCCTACCTTAAGAAACAAGAGAGGGGGCTTCCCTGGTGGCGCAGTGGTTAAGATTCCGCCTGGCAATGCAGGGGACACGGGTTCGAGCCCTGGTCCAGGAAGATGCTACATGCTGCACAGCAACTAAGCTTGTGCACCACAAATACTGAACCTGTGCTCTAGATCCTGCAAGCCACAAGTACTGAAGCCCGCGTGCCTAGAGCCCCTGCTCCACAACAAGAGAAGCCACCACAATGAGAAACCCGTGCACCGCAACAGAGAGTAGCCTCCGCTCTCAGCAACTAGAGAAAACCCGTGCACAGCAACGAAGACCCAATGCAGCCAAAAATTAAATAAATGAATAAATAAATAAATTAAAATTAAAAAAGAAACGAGAAACATCTCAAATAAACCACCTAACCTTACACCTAAAGCAATTAGAGAAAGAAGAACAAAAAAACCCGAAAGTTATGGGCTTCCCTGGTGGTGCAGTGGTTGAGAGTCCGCCTGCCGATGCAGGGGACACGGGTTCGTGCCCCGGTCCCGGAAGGTTCCACATGCCGCGGAGTGGCTAGGCCCGTGAGCCATGGCCGCTGAGCCTGCGCGTCTGGAGCCTGTGCTTCACAACGGGAGAGGCCACAACAGTGAGAGGCCCGCGTACCACACACACACAAAAAAACCCCAAAAGTTAGCAGAAGGAAAGAAATCATTAAGATCAGATCAGAAATAAATGAAAAAGAAATGAAAAAATAGCAAATATCAATAAACTAAAAGCTGGTTCTTTGAGAAGATAAACAAAATTGATAAACCATTAGCCAGACTCATCAAGAAAAAAAGGGAGAAGGCTCAAATCAATAGAATTAGAAATGAAAAAGGAGAAGTAACGGACACTGCAGAAATACAAAGGATTATGAGAGATTACTACAAGCAACTATATGCCAATAAAATGGACAACCTGGAAGAAATGGACAAATTCTTAGAAAGGCAAACCTTCCGAGACTGAACCAGGAAGAAATAGAAAATATGAACAGACCAATCACAAGCACTGGAATTGAAACTGTGATTAAATATCTTCCATCAAACTAAAGCCCAGGACCAGATGGCTTCACAGGCGAATTCTATCAAACATTTAGAGAAGAGCTAACACCTATCCTTCTCAAACTCTTCCAAAATATAGTAGAGGGAGGACCACTCCCAAACTCATTCTACGAGGCCACCACCACTCTGATACCAAAACCAGGCAAAGATGTCACAAAGAAAGAAAACTATATGCCAATATCACTGATGAACATAGATGCAAAAATCCTCAACAAAATACTAGCAAACAGAATCCTACAGCACATTAAAAGGATCATACCCCATGATCAAGTGGGGTTTATCCCAGGAATGCAAGGATTCTTCAATATACACAAATTAATCAATGTGATACACCATATTAACAAATTGAAGGACAAAAACCATATAATCATCTCAATAGATGCAGAGAAAGTTTTTGACAAAATTCAGCAGACATTTATGATAAAAACCCTGCAGAAAGTAGGCAGAGAGGGGACTTTCCTCAACATAATAAAGGCCATATATGACAAACCCACAGCCAACATCGTCCTCAATGGTGAAAAACTGAAACCATTTCCACTAAGATCAGGAAGAAGACAAGGTTGCCCACTCTCACCCCTATTATTCAACATAGTTTTGGAAGTTTGAACTACAGCAATTAGAGAAGAAAAAGAAATAAAAGTAATCCAAATTGGAAAAGAAGAAGTAAAGCTGTCACTGTTTGCAGATGACATGATACTATACATAGAGAATCCTAAAGATGCTAGCAGAAAACTACTAGAGCTAATCAATGAATTTGGTAAAGTAGCAGGATACAAAATTAATGCACAGAAATCTTTTGCATTCCTATACCCTAATGATGAAAAATCTGAAAGTGAAATTAAGAAAACACTCCCATTTATCATTGCAACAAAAAGAATAAAATATCTAGGAATAAACCTATCTAAGGAGACAAAAGACTTCTATGCAGAAAATTATAAGATACTGATGAAAGAAATTAAAGATGATACAAATATATGGAGAGATATACCATGTTCTTGGATTGGAAGAATCAACATTGTGAAAATGACTCTACTACCCAAAGCAATGTACAGATTCAATGCAATCCCTGTCAAACTACCACTGGCATTTTTCACAGAACTAGAACAAAAAAATTTCACAATTTGTATGGAAACGCAAAAGACCCCGAATAGCCAAAGCAATCTTGAGAAAGAAAAACAGAGCTGGAGGAATCAGGCTCCCTGACTTCAGACTATACTACAAAGCTACAGTAATCAAGACAGTGTGGTACTGGCACAAAAGCAGAAGTATATATCAATGGAACAGGATAGAAAGCCCAGAGATAAACCCATGCACATGTGGTCAGCTTATCTTTGATAAAAGTGGCATGAATATACAGTGGAGAAAACACAGCCTCTTCAATACGTGGTGCTGGGAAAACTGGACAGCTACATGTAAAAGAATGAAATTAGAACACTCACTAACACCATACACAAAAATAAACTCAAAATGGATTAAAGACCTAAATGTAAGGCCAGACACTATCAAACTCTTAGAGGAAAACATAGGCAGAACACTCTATGACATAAATCACAGCAAGATCCTTTTTGACCCCCCTCCTAGAGAAATGGAAATAAAAACAAAAATAAACAAATGAGACCTAATGCAACTTAAAGCTTTTGCACAGCAAAGGAAACCATAAACAAGCTGAAAAGACAACCCTCAGAATGGGAGGAAACATTTGCAAATGAAGCAACTGACAAAGGATTAATCTCCAAAATTTACAAGCAGCTCATGCAATTCAATATCAATAAAACAAACAACTCAGTCTGAAAATGGGCAGTAGTCCTAAATAGACATTTCTCCAAAGGAGATATAAAGACTGCCAACAAACATGAAAGAATGCTCAACATCATTAATCATTAGAGAAATGCAAATCAAAAGTACAGTGAGATATCATCTCACACTGGTCAGAATGGCCATCAACAAAAAATCTACAAGCAATAAATGCTGGAGAGGGTGTGGAGAAAAGGGAACCCTCTTGCACTGTTGGTGGGAATATAAACTGATACAGCCACTATGGAGAACAGTATGGAGGTTCCTTAAAAAACTAAAAATAGAACTACCATATGACCCAGCAATCCCACTACTGGGCATATACCCTGAGAAAACCATAATTCAAAAAGAGTCATGTACCATAATGTTCACTGCAGCTCTATTTACAATAGCCAGGACATGGAAGCAACCTAAGTGTCCATAAACACATGAATGGATAAAGAAAATGAGGCACATATATACAATTCAATATTACTCAGCCATAAAAAGAAAGGAATTGAGTTATTTTTAGTGAGGTGGATGGACCTAGAGACTGTTATACAGAGTGAAGTAAGTCAGAAAGAGAAAAACAAATACCGTATGGTAACACATGTATATGGAGTCTAAAAAAAAAAACAGAAATGGTCATAAGAACCTCTGGGCAAGATGGGAATAAAGACGTAGACCTATTAGAGAGTGGACTTGAGGATACGGGGAGGGGGAAGGGTACGCTGGGACAAAATGAGGGAGTGGCATGGACATACATACACTACCAAATGTAAAATAGATAGCTAGTGGGAAGCAGCTGAATAGCACAGGGAGATCAGCTCAGTGCTTTTTGACCACCTAGAGGGATGGGATAGGGAGGGTGGGAGGGAGGGAGACGCAAGAGGGAAGAGATATGGGAACATATGTTTAGGTATAACTGATTTACTTTGTTATAAAGCAAAAACTAACACATCATTGTAAAGCAATTACAGTCCAATAAAAATGTTAAAAAACAAAGAAAAAAAATCATACACATTTACTCTTGCTTCCTCCTGAAACATCACTAAAACTATCATAATGTTTTGTTGTTCTTTTTAAAGATACAAACATACTTGGATTATGAGATGGGAAAGGGGCTCATTACAAAATTTTGGAGGCTAGAAATAATATGGATGACTTAGGAGACTCAAGGAAGCCAAATTGTTGGTAGCAGTGGGCAGAGCTGAGATCCAACTTAGTCTACTGGCAGAATTCTAAAAAGGATCAGGAATTGGCAACACCAACTATCTCTAGATTAAAGGTAAGGAGGCAGGCTACAATAACAAGTGGGTAAAAGCTATGTAAAACCCAGTGAGATCCTAAATTCCCTCCCTCACTCCACACCTATAACTGATTAATTCTCCCTTTCCCCAGATGAAGACTTACGGACTGAAAGTTTTTTTCCCCCTAAAATTCATATGTGGAAATCCTAGACACCAATGTGCGATGGGAAGCTAATTAGATCATGAGGGTGGAGCCGTTATGAATGGGATTAGTGCCCTTCTCAGAAGATACTCCAGAGCTTGTTCTTTCTCTCTGCCATGTGAGATACAGTGAGAAGATGGCTGTTTGCAAACCCTCACCAGACGCTGGATCTGCTGGCACCTTGATCTTGGATTTCCCAGCCTCCTGAACAATGAAAAATGAATATTTGTTGTTTAAGCCACCCAGGCTATGATAATTTGATATAGCAGCCTGAACTGTCAAAGACAAAGACTAAAGGTTTATTTTCTGGAAAGGGAAAAACATAAGATCTCTGGACTAGAGAATACCAAGTACAGCTGAGGGCACGAACACCCTAATAAATGGGGAGGAGGGAATGAGGAGGCAAGATTAAGTGGATAAATGAGACTGAAGGCTGGGACCCCCAGGCTTCTTTCCCCACTGAGCCCTGAGAATGATGGCACCCAGATCTTGATACTTCACACTGCAGATTAGAAAAATCTGATCACCCCAAGAGGAAATACCTAACATCAGGAGTTCACCATCAGATGGCCTAGCCAGATCACCTATGATAAAGTTCAAAGTCAACAAGCCCCATTCAGTTACTCAGCGCTTTCAGGTAAATTTTTAGTTCCCTTGCCCCAAATATAAAATATCCTATGAATGAAACAAGAAGAAGATACTAAAAAAGAATATTCAGAGAACAGAGAAGTTGTTGGAAATTAAAAATATGATAGCAGAATTGTTATAAAAATTAACAGACTGTGTTTAACAGACTGTGTGATGAATTGGAAGATTGGGATTGACATATGTACACTAAAATGTATAAAATGGATAACTAAAAAGAACCTGCTGTATAAAAAAATAAAATAAAATTCAAAAAAAGTTCTATTAAAAAAAAATTAACAGACTGGTAGGAAGATAAATTTGAGAATATTTTTCCAGATAGTAGAGCAAAAAAAGATAAAATAAGGCAAAAAGAAAGCAAGAATGTTAGTGGACCAATCCAGGAGATCCAAAATCTGAATGATATTTTATAAAGAGAGACAGAAAGAAAGGAAAAGAGAAAAGGAAATCATTAATGGAATAATTCAAGAAAAATGTTCCGAATTAAAGCACATGAATTTCCAGATCAAAAAGGACATGAATTTTCACTGAGTACCCAGCACAAGGGATGAAAATAGGCTACAGCAAGGCTTATCATTATAAATTTTGAACAATGAAGGTAAAGGAAAGATCCTACAAGCTTCTAGAGAGAGAGGTAAAAGCAAAAAAAAATCATATAGAAATAAAGGATGGTAATCCGAAAGCCTTTGGACTTCCAGACAGCCACACCAGAAATTCTGAAGGAAAATGATTTCTAACATGAATTCTATACCAACACAAACCATTAATTGTGCATGAGGGTAGAATAAAATGCCTTTCCAGATACACAGGTCTCAAAATATTTCTCTTACATACTCTTTATCAAGAAGTTCCCTGATGATTATGACACTAAAATAAGATAAACAGCAACAACAAAAAAAGGCATAGGATATAGAAAAGAAGAGATAAAACACAGGAGAGAGGCCATAGGATCCCCCATGATAATGGTTGAATTACTTGACGGCAGATGGAAATGTATTTCTCTCTGTCAGAAGTAGGTGTGTTCTCCTGGGAAGGTAGGTTGCTCTCTCTTCCATAAGATTGTCCAGGGGCCCAAATCCTTCTATCCTGTTGCTTGGGCAACAAGATAGGATGTTGTCCTCATCTACATGGTCCAGTCTGGCTCACCAGCACTTTGTATACATTCCAGCCTTCAGGAAGAAGAGGGAAAACAGCTCTCACTCATATCCCATTAACCAGAATTGATTACATGATATATGTGCTAGGAAGAATGGAAATCACATGCTCTTGAGCTGGGTTATGGAAGTGGACTTTCCTTCCCTATAGCAACATTCCAACTTCATTGCTGTCATTGCCAGACAGCTCCTACCTCTCTTTAGTGGCTTGAGAAAAAGGGAAAGAAATCAGAGCCAGTCCCTCTGCCCTCCTCTCTGCCAAACCATGCTTGTCATTACTCTTCAAAACTCACCTTTTCTAGACAAATATCATATGATATTACTTATATGTGGAATCTAAAAAACATGATACAAGTGAACTTATTTACAAAACAGAAACAGACTCACAGGCATAGAAAACAAACTTATGGTTACCAAACCAGAAAGGTGGGGGAGAGGGATAAATTAGGAGTTTGGCATTAACATATACACACTACTATATATAAAATATATAATCAACAAGGACCTGAAGTATAGCACAGGGAACTCTACTCAATATTCTGTAATAACCTAAATGGGAAAAGAATCTGAAAAACAATAGATATATGTATACATATAACCGAATCACTCTGCTGTACACCTGAAACTAACACAATGTTGTAAATCAACTATACTCCAATATAAAATAAAAATTTTTTAAAAACTCACCTTTTCTTTATTGCTTTCTTTGACCTGAGATTCCTTAATAGTTTGCCACCTGGTGACAGCTGCTCTATGTGTATTCTTTGGCTTCATTCATTCAGCAACTATTTATAGAGTGCCTATGAAGCATCAGCCTTCCAAGACATCACATCCACCCTGCATTTAGGTGCTGGGGATACATCAGTTTAAAAAATAGGCTGAAACAAATATGACATTGTAAATCAACTGTACATCAACTATACTTCAATTTTTTTTAAAAAAAGGCAAAAATTACTGTCTTCCCAAAGCTTCCTGTAGGCTGGTAGGGAGAAACACACACACACACACACACACACTCATTCACGCAAAGTAAAACCTGTAGTATGTTGGATAGTGATAAGCTTCAAAGGAAAATAAAACAAGGATGGTAAACATCAGTGCTAGGCTGAAAGGAGCTTGCAGTTTAATATAGAGTGACCCCAGAATGCCACACGGAAAGCACAATACTTGAGAAGAGAACTGAAGGAGGTGATAGAGTGATCTGTGCAGAAATCCAGAGGAGGAATATTTCAGGCATATATATTCCTTCACATAAGTGCAAAGGCTTTGAAGTGGGAGTGTGCCTGGCTTGTATGAAAAACAGAAAACGGTCAGGGTAGTTTTATTAGTGTTAGAAAGACAGAGGGAATCTGGAAGGGAGATCAGAGGAATCATGGAAGGCCAGATTTGTATAGGACTTGTAGACTTTGTAGACTTTTCCTTTTATTAAGAGAGCATTGGAAAAGCACTGGAGGGATCTGAGCAGAAGGCACCTGCTTGGACTCAGGATCATTCTTGCTTCAATTTTTAGAATAAAGTATAGATTCTAGGAAGAAGCAGGAAGACCATTTAGGAGATTATTTCTGTAATACAGATGAGTGATTGTGGAGTTTTGGACCAGGGTGATTTAGCAGGACAGTGGTGAGATGTGATTTATTTGAGGATATATCTTGAAGATAAAGGCAAAAAGTATTTGCTGAGGAAGTAGATATGGGGTATATGAAAAAGGGGATAATCAACAGTGACCCCAAGTTTTGGAGCCTGAGCAACTGGGAGGATAAAATCTCAGGAGATGGCAAAGGCTGCAAGACGAACAGGATTCTTTGCAGGGAGATCAAGAGTTTGGTTTTGCATATGCTAAGTCTAGATGCCTACTAGACATCCAAGAGGTAGATATTAAGTAGTGGATAATGTTTGGATTAAAGTGGAGAGGTCTGCACTGGTGATATAAATTTGAGAGTATTCAGCAGATAATTTTAAAACCTCAAGGCAGGATGAGTTCGCATAGAGAGTGAGTATAGATGGAGAAGAGAAGAAGTTGAGGAGATAAGGAGGAACAGCAAAAGGAAAGAGAGATGGGGTTGCCAGATGAAATAAAGGACACCCAGTTAAATTTTAATTTCAGATAAAGAACATATAATTTTAGTATATTATTATCTCATGTAATATTTGGCAAATATTTATATAAAAATTATTTGTTGTTTATCTAAAATTCATCTTTAACTGGGGATCCTGTATTTTGTTTGCTAAATCTGACATTTCTAGACCACGTAAGGTAGGAGGGAAATCAGAGTGTGATGTCTTAGTAGCCTGGTTTAAAAAGTACTTCAAGGAGGAATGTGTGATCGACATGTCACAAGCTCCTGATAGGTCAAGTAGATAGAGAATTGGTGACTGGATTTAACAGCATGGAAGTCATTGGCGGCCTTCACATGAGAAGTTTCAGTGGAATGATGGGTACACAGGCTTAATTGAAGTAGGTTCAAGAGAGAACAAATGAGAGGAATTGAAAAATGCTGAGGACAGAATGTAGATTGTCTAAGACCTACTCATCATCCAGTTCTGTTATTGTTGAATCTTCATCTTCCATTTATAGATGAAATGCAACATAAAGTCCTTAGCCCCCAGGATCATCCAGGGTTTCCCTGTTTGTAACAGGCTTTCTCCTTATGGATCTGTTTGATTATGGAGCACCTTATCCTTCTCCCACTGTCTGATTCTATGAATCTATGGAATCTCTGTCCTTACTTACAACACTTTCTGCAGGGATCCCACATCCCAGATTAGAAGATGCCAGTGTTAACCTCCCTGAAAAATGTAGGTCAGCTTGACAACGTCAATAATACAAATGGAGCACATCATTTAGAACTATTGCAAAATTTAACTTAGAGTGGAAATATCATTCATTATATGCTTTATATGTTAATATTCTCTTACACTTTAAAGTATTATTGCAGGAGTAAAGTTCTGAGATAATTAACGGTGACTGTAAAAGCTGTTAATTTTAAATATCAAAACAGTTGTTACGAGATTTCAAGTAAAAGGGGGAATAGATTGAGTTGGTACAACATTAAGAAAGTGTGGGGCTTCCCTGGTGGTGCAGTGGTTGAGAGTCGGCCTGCCGATGCAGGGGATATGGGTTCGTGCCCCTGTCCAGGAGGATCCCACATGCCGCGGAGCGGCTGGGCCCGTGAGTCAAGGCCACTGGGCCTGCGCGTCCGGAGCCTGTGCTCCGCAATGGGAGAGGCCACAACAGTAAGAGACCCGCGTACCACAAAAAAAAAAAAAAAGAAAGTGTGTAAGATAAACAATTTAGGTATAAAATTGTATACTTTTTCGTCCAATAAATCTTTATTTAAAATGTAAGTATATACAGGCAAAACAATAGAGATTACAATTGAAAACTGCTAAAAGAATAAGAAAATTTTGTAAGGTTAGTAGTACAAAATAAATTTTCTGAAATCAATGGTTTTCATAGTTAAATGATAATTAGTTAAAAGACATAAATAGGAGACCATATATGATTGGTGCATAAAAGAGAATACATACGTATAAACTTGAACAAGAAATATGGAAAGCATACATAAAGAAAGCTAAAACTTTCCCCCCAAACACAAAAATAGACCAGAATAGAAAAGTATAAATTGTTCTTGAACAAGAAGACATCACAAAGATGTTAATTCTCCCTAAGCTAATAAAATATTTTAATAGAATCTCGATAAAAATACAAAGAAAAAATGTTTTTGAATGAAACAAGCAATACTAGTTAGAAAATAAATGTGTGCCTGATGCTAGACTGGATCTTGTACTGGAAGTGGGAGAAATGGGGGAAAGGGCATCATTAGGTCAAATGGCAAAATTGAAATATGAATGGTAGAACAGGTAAAAGTGTTATATCAATGTACATTTATGAAGTTGATAATGGTACTGTGTCTATCTAAGAGATTATTCCTATTCTTGGGAAATGCACAGTTAGGGACATCTAGGGCTAAAGAGCCATGGTGTGTGAAACTTGCCCTCAAATGGCTCAGCAAAAAAGATGTGTGAGGGAAAAAAGGTGAAATAATAAAGTAAATGTTAACAATAGGAGATTCTGGGTAAAGGATATATGTTCATTCTTTGTACTATTTTTATTTCTGTAATTATTTGTAAATTTGAATTTATTTACAAATACAGTTTTTTTGTTTTATTTGTTTGTTTGTTTTAAGGAAAAGAATGAACAGAAAGATTCTGAAAAAAAGATCAATAGAAGGAACTTGGTCCTACCACAAACACACTACTGAAATTGTGTGCATTGGGCACCTGAATAGACACAGAAGAGGAAGTAGAATAGAGCAATCCAGAAAAAGATGAAAAGCATAGGAGAATTTAGTCTATAATAAAGAAGATATCTCAATGTTAATATGTTATGTTAGGACAACCAGATATCTTTCTGGAAAAGATAAATTGGGATCCATACCTCACACTATATACATCAAGACAAGCTCCAAATAGAGCAAAGATTTATGTGGAAAAAAATAAAACTATTAAAGCAGTAGAAAAAATATGAACAAATTTCTACATTGGTGTGAGAAAGGCCTTTCTATGATTCAAAGTCCAGAAGCCAAATAGGAAGGGATTGATATATTTTATTACCAAAAAAAATCAGATGGCAAAAAGCATAGACAAAGCTACAAGGCAGAGAAATAGGAAATATTTGCAACTCAGAAAACTGACAAAGGGCTAATCTCCTCCATATATGAAGAGTTCCTTGATATCAAGACATAAAAGAACACAATATGAAAATAGGCAAAGCATATGAACAGATGATTATCAGAAAAAAATTATAAATGACTTTAAACACATGAAAGATACTCAATTTCACTTATAATATGAGAACTGGAAATTAAAACAAAGTTGACATACCATTTCTCATGTATAAGATTAGCAAAAAAAATCCAAATTTTGATAACACATACTTTTGGCAAGGAACCCTTATGCATTGCTGATTGGGGCCCAAAATATTACAACCCTATGAAACGCGATTCAGAAATATCTTTCAAAATTACAAATGTTAGGGACTTCCCTGGTGGCGCAGTGGTTGGGAGTCTGCCTGCCAGTGCAGGGGACGCGGGTTCCATCCCTGGTCTGGGAAGATCCCGCATGCTGTGGAGTGGCTGGGCCCGTGCGCCACAACTACTGTGCCCACGCGCCACAATTACAGAAGCCCACACGCCTGGAACCTGTGCTGTGCAGTGGAGGAGGCCACCACAATGAGAGGCCCGCTCACTGCATCTTAGAGTGGCCCTCGCTCGCTGCAACTGGAGAGAGCCTGCGCACAGCACGGAAGACCCAACGCAGCCAAAAAATTACAAAAAAACAATTACAAATGTTTTTACTCTTTGACAGTAATCTCACTTATGGAATTTTACCACAGATAGACTTCCCATGTATTAAATAACTTATGTTAAAGGTTTTGCATGGTAGCATTGCTTATAACAACAAAAGATTGGAAAAGATCTAAATGTTACAAACAGAGACCTGGTTAGATACACTATGGTGCATCTGCAAAATGGAATAATATGCAGGTGTAAAAATGAATGAAACTTTCTCTATGCACTGATGTGAGAGGATCTCCAGAATATACTGAGTGAAAAAGATAAAGTGAGGAACAGAAAAAAAGTATATATTATGCTATCTTTTGTGCAATAAAAGGGGAGGATAAAAGTATATGCTTAGATTTTTTTTACAGTCACATATTAAATACTAGAAAGATCCCCAATAAATTATAAAATTGGTCAACTATAGAAGAGGGAGAGGAGACTTGGGGTGGAAGTGAACATACTCAGAGTGCACCTTTTTGAATTATTTTGATTTTTTAAGCCATGTAAACGTATTCTCTACTCAGAATTAAATTAAATAGATTCTTGAATGAAAACAAACTGTACTAGAAAAAAAGAATAAAGACAGATTATATCATAATTTGAATCTTTATAGACTTGATTGGCATTTTAGCATTCATAACATTAAACAAAATAATCTTTAAGAACTAAATTTAATTCTTAGTTATTCAATTTTATTTAGCTTTGAGTCTTTCAAGAAAATGGACTATTTGGGAATTCATCACGTCACGTGAGAATGACTCACAAGAAGAACATCAGCTTTGTCACCACAAAACTTTATAAGAAGGAAAACTCTAAAATCCTGTAAAGCAACATCCATGCTGAAACAACTTTGACCCAGATATAACAAAGAATATAGACTATGAATAAAAGGAGAAAGTTTCAGAGAAAAATGTGATATCCCAAGCCCACTCTGCTCTTAACTAATCAAATTTCAAAACAACAGACTTTATAAAAACATTTCAAGAACATAGGTCCTTCTACTTTTGAGTCCATGCAAAACTTTAAACAGAAAGCTTGACAAAAATATTGCTATAGACTGCCAACTATTTTTAGTGCTAAAAGATGAAGAATTTTTGACAATTGATGAAGATAGAAAATTCCTTCTATAAAATATGTTACTAAAAACATTTTTTAGAATTAAAGGCTGCTGTGTATAAAAAAGTTAATGATATTATTAAATGTGCTTCTTTTGTATCCTGTATATCAGACACTTGAAAACGCAGAAACAACCAAGTCTTTAAAAAATGTAAGATAACACTATGGATTGGAAATAAACAGAGTAGACCTTTTCCTTACTCTTCTCCAGATAAAGCAAACAATGTGATACACAAATACTTGGAATTGCTTTGTCATGTATTTAAGCAAGATGTTCAAACAAGGTGAAATAGCAGTTATTACACATCAAGAGGCTGTTGGACTGAAAGAAAGCCTTGACATTTTCTTTGCAGATAACAGTAGCAACACAGCAGCAATTCTTGGTAGCTTGAAGATAAAGCTCAAAGTTCATTTGCTGGAACCCGCCAAAGTAATCAACTCAATTGTCTTGTGAAGGCAATGTTCCTTTCACTGTCTGAAACCTGCTGTTGGAGTGGGAATTTACCAATAAACACAAGCAGGGGGGAAGGCTAGAATGAATCATGTGATAATGGCTTGGCATTGGCGGTATCAGTTTGAACTCATATTTAGCATAATATAGACACAGAAGAATAAATAGACAAATAATTATAGATATGTGAGTATACGTATTTCCAAACTCTCTTTTGAGAGGGTCAAGAAGCAAAGATACCGCAGTAGCAGCGAGTACACCCAGTGTCCAGATCTTGGTTTGTAAAGCCATTCTCCAGTAAAAAGAACGAGAGCTCCTTAGAGGAATGGCTGATTTTAGAACTTGTGCAGAAAATGGTCTGGAGCATCTTGTAGTGCCAGAAAGTAAAAAAAATGCTTAAAAAAAATAAAAACACTCACAATGATAGGGGTAGGTCAAAGAGACACAAGAAGCAACTGAAAGTGCTCACAGTGGCCAAAGTAGAACAAATTGAGCAACAAACCCAAGTAGACTGGATTGTGACTCAAAGCATAAAATAATATTCCATGGGGCTTCCCTGGTGGCGCAGTGGTTGAGAGTTCACCTGCCGATGCAGGGGACACGGGTTCATGCCCCAGTCCGGGAAGATCCCACATGCCGCGGAGCAGCTGGGCCCGTGAGCCATGGCCGCTGAGCCTGCGCGTCCGGAGCCTGTGCTCCACAATGGGAGAGGCCACAACATTGAGAGGCCCGCGTACAAAAAAAAAAAAAAAAAAAAAAAAAATTCCATGAATCTACATGCTATAAATAAATGATTAAGTAAATAAACAAATGGAGGCGAATAGACAAATTTCTCATACAGAAGAATTCCAAATAATTCATGTAGCTACTACCACCGTAAGGAGGTGCATCATAACTCCCCACTTCTTAAATGTGGCTGTGCATAGTGAATTCCTTCCACATTGTATAGTATAGAAAAGGGTTGGGGGAGAAGACGTTACAGTGGCGAAACCTGACAAAAACTATCTCAGCCTGGATATCAAGAGCAACATCAACAGTGATAAGTCATGTTGCTAGCATGTACCCTTGATATGATGTGATGCAAATGTCACTTTACCACTAAGGTCTTCCCCCCCCCAAGCCCATAATCCCAGTATAATCATGAGAAATATATCAGTCAAACCTAAATAGAAGGACATTCTACAAAATACTTGGCCAATACTCCTCAAAAATATCAAGGTTATCAAAAACAAAGAAAGTCTGAGTAACTGTCATTGTCAAAAGGACACTAAGTAGACATGACAACTAAATATAATATGGTATACTGGAAGGGATCTTGGAACAGAAAAAAAATATTAGGTAAAAACTAAGGACATCTGAATAAAGTGTTGATTTTAACTAATAATAATGTATCAGTATTGGTTCATTAGTTGTGAACAAATGTACCACACTAACGTAAAATACTAATAATAGGGGAAGCTGCATGTATGTATATTGTCACAATTTATTTTGTCAATCTAAAATTACTCTTAGGGCCTTCCCTGGTGGTGCTGTGGTTAAGAATTCGCCTGCCAATGCAGGGGACACGGGTTCGAGCCCTGGTCTGGGAATATCCCACGTGCCGTGGAGCAACTAAACCCGTGCGCCACAACTACTGAGCCTGCGCTCTAGAGCCTGCAAGCCACAACTACTGAGCCTGTGTACCACAACTACTGAAGCCCCATGTCTAGAGCCCTTGCTCCGCAACAAGAGAAGCCACCACAATTAGAAGCCTGTGCACCACAGTGAAGAGTAGCCCCTGCTCACTGCAACTAGAGAAAGCCCATGCGCAGCAATGAAGACCCAATGCAGCCAAAAAGAAATAAAGTAATTTATTTTAAAAAATTACTCTTAGGAAAAAATCCACTCATCAACCCTTCTGTTCTTTTAAAAAATTACTTGAACTTAGGTCCAAGTAATGCATCCAAAAAATTATATGGATTAATGGAAGGATAGAGGGCTAACTAGATAAATAGGCATGTGATAAAAACAACTATAGTAAATTATTAATAATAGAATCTAGGTTGTTGAGCAGCAATTCCACTCCTAGGTATCTACCCAAGAGAAATGAAAACATATGTCTCCACAATGACTTGCATGCAAATGTTCACAGTAGCATTATTCACGATAGCCCCAAACTGGAAACAATTTAAATGTCCATCAACTAGTGAATGGGTAAACAAAATGTGGTATATACATACAATGGAATACCACTCAGCAATAAAAAGGAACAGTCCTGATACATGCTACAACATAGGTGAACCTCATGAAAGAAGCCAGAAATAACTACATATTGTATGATTACATTTATATGAAACTTCTAGAAAGAGCAAAACAATAGAGACAGAAAGCTAATCAATGGTTATCTAAAACTGAAGGTAGAAGCAAGAATTAGTTGCAAATAGACACTAGGGAACTTTTTGGGGTGATTGAAGTGCTCTAAAACTGGATTGTGATGATGGCTGCACAATTGTAAGAGTTTTCTAGTTTTAGTTCTTAAATTTAAGTTTTTGATCCATTTGGAATTGACTTATGTGTATGGTGTGAGGTGATGGTCCAGCTTTGTTTTTTTTGCCTGTGGGTATCCTGTTTTCCCAAAATACTTTGTTGAGGAGACTGACCTGTCTCCCACAGAATGGTCTTGGTACACTTGTCAAAAATCAATTGACTGCAGATGCGAGAATTTATTTCTGTGCTCTCAACTTTATTCCATTGGTCTATATGTCTATCTTTATGCCAGTACCACACTGTTTCGACAAATGTAGCTTTGTAGGAAGTTTTTGAAATTAGGACCTGTGAGTCCTTCAAGTTTGTTCTTTTCCTTCAAGATTGTTTTGCCTATTGAGGGTCTTTTGAGATTCCATATGAATTTTAGGATGGGCTTTTCCATTCCTGAAAAAAAAGACCAAAAAATGCTATTGGAATTTTGATAGGAATTGCATTGAATCTGTATATCAGCTTTCCAACCCATGAACATGGGATATTTCCATTTATTTAGGTTTTCTTTCAACAAAATGTTGTAATTTTCAGTATATGTCTTATGCCTCCTTAGTTAACTTTATTCCTAAGTATTTTCTTTTTGATGTTACTTTCAATGAAATTGTTTTCTTAATTTCCTTTTTGGACTTTTGCTCCTGGTGTATAGAAATACAACTGATTTTTATGTGTAGATTTTGTATCCTACAATTTTGCTGAGTTTGTTTATTAAGCTCTAACAGTTATGTATGTGTATGGTATGTGTATTCTTAGGGTTTTCTACAGATAAGATTATACCATCCATGTACAGAGATAACTTCACTTCTTCTTTTCCAATTTGGATGCCTTTTATTTCATTTTTGTAACAGAGAAGAATGAATCTGACTCAATATTGGATCTATTCCTTTAGCTCTAAACTTTATGCTCTGTTGCCTGTGTTTAGTCATGCTGGCTCTGTTGCCTATAGCCTGAAATATACATGATATCCCATTCTCAAGGCTCTGCCTCCCAGGCTTGAGCTTTAAAGGTATAACACTTTTCCATTAATATAGATGCAGAAAATAACATTTGCCTTGTTGGAGGCTTATAGGAACATTGTGGCCAGACCTACGTGGACAAGTGCAAGAATTCCAGCACCAAGAATTTTGCAAAAACCAGCCGCACTCCATCCAGTTTCAGTGTAAAAGAAGCCTGAATTCTAACTTGGGTAAGATGGTTCTTTGGGACAATAGTCCACCATCTTCTCAGTCTGCTGGCTTTCTAAATAAAGTCACTATTTCTTGCCCCAATACCTCTTTCTCAATTTATTGGCCTGTTGTGTGGCAGTACAGGCTTGGGCTCGGTAACATTTTCTTGTCTAATTGCTCTAGCTAGAACTTCCAGTACAATATTGAAGAGAAGTGGTAAAAATTGACATCTCTGGTTTTTTCCTGATGTTAGGGAAAAAGCTTTCAATCTTTCACATTGGATTTTTTGTTTATGGCCATTATCATGTTGAAGAAGTTCCTTTCTATTCCTATTTTGCTGAGTGTTTTTTTTTTTTTTTTTGCGGTACGCGGGCCTCTCACTGCTGTGGCCTCTCCCGCCGCGGAGCACAGGCTCCGTACGCGCAGGCCCAGCGGCCATGGCCCACGGGCCCAGCCGCTCCGCAGCATGTGGGATCCTCCCAGACCGGGGCACGAACCCGTGTCCCCTGCATCGGCAGGCGGACTCTCAACCACTGCGCCACCAGGGAAGCCCTGTTGAGTGTTTTTTATCTTGAAAGAAAGTTGGATTTTGTCAAATAATTTTCCTGTTCAATTGAGATGATCATGTTGGATTTTCCCCTTCATTCTATTAATGAGGTATATAACACTGATTAATTTTATATGTGGAACCAACCTTTCATTCTTGGGATAAATCCCACTTGGGCATGATTATAAAATCCTTTTATATTCATAAAGGAATATTAGTCTGTAGTTTTCTTGTAGTGTCCTTGGCTTTGGTATCAGGGTAATAGTAAAGGAGATTTGAACAACACAGTTACAAGTTTGACTTAAAAGATATATACTGTGTGTGTGTGTGTAGAGAGTCAGCGAGAGAGAATATTTTGTATCCACAACTAAACAACACCAATCTTTTCTTTCCTTTTTTTTTTTTTTTGCAGTACGCGGGCCTCTCACTGTTGTGGCCTCTCCCGTTGTGGAGCACAGGCTCCAGATGCGCAGGCTCCAGACGCGCAGGCTCAGCGGCCATGGCTCACGGGCCCAGCCACTCCATGGCATGTGGGATCTTCCCGGACCGGGGCACAAACCCATGTCCCCTGCATCGGCAGGCGGACTCTCAACCACTGCGCCACCAGGGAAGCCAAACAACACCAATCTTTTAATTACCCAAAGAACATTTACAAAACTTCATTGTGAACATAGAAATCTCTATAAATCCCCTAAAAGTCTCTTACCACAATGTAACAAAATGAAAAAATAGCAAATGATATTTTAAAAATTCACTTGAATTTCTAAAAACATCTTGCCAGATAACTCATTTCAAAGTAGAAATAGGGCTTCCCTGGTGGCGCAGTGGTTGAGAGTCCACCTGCTGATGCGGGGGACACGGGTTTGTGCCCCGGTCTGGGAGGATCCCACATGTCATGGAGCGGCTGGGCCCATGAGCCATGGCCGCTGAGCCTGTGCGTCCGGAGCCTGTGCTCCGCAACGGGAGAGGCCACAGCAGTGAGAGGCCCGCGTACGGCAAAAAAAAAAAAAAAAAAGTAGAAATAAAAATATGTTCATTAAATAATAACAATGAGAACACTTTGTATACTAGCAAACTCTTCTCAGAGGAAACTTTATATTACTAAATATTTTCTATTAGAAAGCAAAACAGAAATGAATGAAGTGAGTTCACTGAGTTAAGGATATTTGTTTGCAAAAAACAGAAATCAAATCAGACAAAATAAAACAAAAAAATAAATTTTGGTTTAGTTCACAGCACTGAAAGAGAAAGCTATAAAAACAGGTCCATAAAGGGCAGAAACCCCAGGTGGCTCTGGGGTTGCTTTCTGAACCAGGAAACAGAAAGCCGTGAACCAGTACAGAATGAATCAGCTACTAGATGAATCAGCTCCAGCTGTTTCCAGTCTTATCATTTTGCTTAAGATTTAGTTGCCATGGAGAGAGCATAAAATTACCCTACATCAGGTTTCATGTCTACTTCTTAACCTAGAAAAGTTCAGTGCATCTTCATTGATAGTTTCACCAAGCAGTATCCAATAGGGAAAAGTTAGTTCCCCATGAAAAATTGGAGTAGTACTGTCAGAGGAAGGGGCAATGAATATGGGGTGGCAAAACAACAAATTGTCCATTACACACCCTTTGAGGGTAGATTTTTTGCTAGGATGTTCACTATAGCATTTATTTATAGTACCATAAAGTTATGAGTTCTCAATATTAACTGAATGGATAAATGAAATATAGTGTTGCGACTTCCCTGGTGGTCCAGTGGTTAAGACTCTGTGCTCCCAGTGAAGAGGGCCCAGGTCTGATCCCTGGTCAGGGAACTAGATCCCACATGCTACAACTAAGAGCCTGCATGCCACAACTAAAAGATCCCACATGCTGGCATAAAGATCCTGCATTCCACAGCTAAGAGCCAGTGCAGCCAAATAAATAAATAAATAAATAAAGAGAGAGAGAGAAATATAGTATGCTTAAGATGGTCTATGATGCATCCACTATAACTATATTTTGGATTAATATTTAAAGAACAAAAACACTCACTATGGAAAAATAGAATAAAATCTGTTTAGAGTCTATGAATTAAATTCAGTTTAAAAGTTTTATTTATGCATGTAACTAACACCTGAGAAAAATGGGAAATGTGTGTGTGTTTGTGTGTGTATCCATAACCTAACACCTGAACCTGTGAATATGCCCTTATTTGGGAAAAGGGTCTTTGTAGATGTAAATATAATTAAATTAATAATTTTGAGATGAGATCATCTTGGATTATCCTCATCACTTAAATCCATTGACCAGTGTCCTTAAAAAAGACAGAAGAGAAGACACAGACACAGAGAAGGCCATGACCATGTGAAGACAGAGATTAGAGTAATGCAACTACAAGCAAAGGAATGCCTGGAGCCACCAGAAGCTGGAAGAAGCAAGAAACTATTCTCTTTTATCTTGAAGGGAGTGCAGCCCTGCTATAGACTGAAAGAAAAAATACACAACCTAAAAGTTGCAAGTTATGTTTTTCAGGGACCTTACTACTCAGGACTATAGCGCAGGAATGCAGTTCTCAAATAGCTCCGAGGAATTGTTCCCAAGAGGTAAGGGAGGAGCCAGGATGTATAGGAGTTTTTGCTGAAAAAAAATGTTGTTGAACATCAAAAGATTACTGCTAATCACAAAAAAAGTCTTAAATTAATGATTTTAGTGCTTTTTTATGTATGGGAAGATGCAAGAGTCTAGGCTCATTGAAATTATCCTTTTGATATGCATCTTGACTATTGAGGGCCAGTATCCTGTTTTTTTCTCCATCCTGAATTCCCCTCAGGGTGGCTGCAGTGCCTGACAGCCCGATGACTGATGGCTTGATGGCGGACAACATCCTTTGTTTACTGAAATAGCAGGCAACATTTTTTTGTCCACACTACTGACACCTTGATTTTAGACTTTGGCCTACCACAACTGGGAGAGAATAAATTTCTGTTATTTTAAGCCACCCAGCTTGTGGTAATTTGTTATAACAGCCATAGGAAACATACACACACACACACACACACACACACACACACACACACAC
This sequence comes from Tursiops truncatus, assembly GCF_011762595.2. Lineage (NCBI taxonomy): Eukaryota > Metazoa > Chordata > Mammalia > Artiodactyla > Delphinidae > Tursiops > Tursiops truncatus. Next base: position 27,441,826 of record NC_047047.1, read on the forward strand.
ACACAAATAAGAGTAATCGCACTAAATAAAGATAGGTGGATAGATATAGAAAATATACAAAATATTTCCCCCAAATTTTCATATTTTTTTCACAATAAGCTATATTGTTTTAAAATGTAAGTATAAAGAAGGCTAGCAAATTTTGCATCAGACAAAATAAATTTTAAGCCAAAAAATTAAATGTGCCTATATTCGCAGGAGCAATTCCCTTTGAAAATGCTAGCCACTGTAAATCAGGGAGCCCCTCCAGCCCTGTCTCCTGTTTGCTGCTTTGAATGCTTGGGCTCTTGTAGGGTCTTCCCACCTCCTTCAGGCATCTGTTTCTCTCTCCCTTCCAGCATCTGTTTCTCTCTCCCTTCCACTCCCTCCCTTGGGCGTTAGGGTCGGCTGAGTAGACGTGTTGGGGTTGGGTCTTGCTCCTCTGTCTGCTGCCTTGGTTCCTGCCATCCCCACCTGTCTGGGAAGGGGGAATCAGATATTTACAAACAGGGGCTATTACCACTTTCCGGGTGCCTACAGCACATGTGGAGTTGTTAGGGGAAACACTGACTGAAACCGCCCCGCAGGGAACAAGCAAGATAGTAGCCACTTGCATGAGTTCTCTCACAGCAGGAGGTCCTGGTAAGGAACACAGAACTAACAAGCTACCACCAACTGGAAGAATTCCAGAAAGGTCAAAAGGAGAAAGGAGACGCCAGTCCACACGTCCTACCAACCTCCTAGAATCCTTCTAGCTGAAATCCATCTTGACTGAGTGCTGCATGCACCACCAGGAAGAACCCTGAGTCAGAATGATTGGCCAGAGACAACCAGGAAACTAATCCCGTCACCATAAAACCCAAGACTGCAAGCCATGTGGCAGAGCAGGTCTCCTGGATTCCCTTACCCTACTGCTCTCTGCTTGGGCGCCCCTTCCCAATAAAGTCTCTTGCTTTGTCAGGACACGTGTCCTAGGACAATTCATTTCCGAGTGTTAGACAAGAGCCCACTCTCGGGCTCTGGAAGGGGTCCCCCTTCCTGCAACAGAGCGATGATGAGGAAACCCCCACAGTAACACGCTCGCACTACAGTGTGAATTACAATATAGAGCAATGTGGTGAATGTTTGCTACTCTCTAAGGGCCAAGGTGGAGATTAAAGTTATCTTTCTTGGTAGGGTCGGGGAAAGGTCAGGCAGTGAAAACGCAGACCACCTTATTTTGGAAACCGGGAAGTGGAAGGTCGTGTCCTCAGTATTCTTGGTGCCCAGTGTCCCAGATCACCCAACAAAGCAGGCGCCATCTAACTGGGCAGATTCTGGGAAGACCCGTAGCTCTCAGAGATGTCCCAGGCAGGTGGAGGGTCATTTGCAAAAGCGCCATCATCCCAAACAGGGTTTAAGCCCGGCCTGTCACACCACCACTGGGTGGTGCCAAAGCGCAAGCAGACCTGGTGGATTTGGATCCAGCAGCCTCAGACTAGACATGTCAGTAAAGCAGAACCAGACACTGCTGTAGGTCTCTTGAGAAAGGGCCTTCCCTGCCCTCTGCCCGCAACCCCCAGGGTCGGAACTCCCCTTAAGGGGATATGAACACCCCTCCTTTGCAGTCCCCTGTTAGGCATGTGAGATCCAAAAGTGGAGATTCTCTGGGCAGAACAGGGAGGCAGCAAGTCTTGCATAAATGAGTCCAGGCAGCCTGGCAAGGTATCAAGATTGTCAAGGGACTAGAGAACCTGAGAATGCAAAGGTTCCACAAAGGTGGCTGGGAGAGGGCTGGAAGAATGGAAGTGGCCTTGAGGTCTGGGCCAGAAATGTATGTACTAAAACTGCAAAGTGTAGGAAACAGGCCACTAAGCTAATGTCTGCATAGTCTGTGGCAGGTGACAGGCTTGGGAAGGGAAGTCGATGTACATCTCAAGGGATGCCAAAGTGGGCAGGTGATGAACAGAGCATTCAGATGACCCTCCTGTAATGCTACAAAAGTTCCTCCTGACTTAGATGCAACCTCCTGTAAGAAGGTGGGAAGGGGAAAATTATAATTGATTGGGAAAATCCTGAAAAAGCAGAACTGGCTGAGTTTACCTGGAAATGACAAATATTTATGTGTGGTTGGTGAGTTTTTTTTTTTTTTTTCATGGCCATTAGGAGTAATAGATAACTCAAAATAGAGGAAAAGTTCTGTAACATAAAAAGTTACATATTGTTTTACCAAACTTGAATCTGCCTGTGAAATGCATATCAGCTACAAATATTCATAAAAGTTGATTGCATAAAAAAACCTTAATACATTCCAAAAGCAGAAATTGTATAGACTGAATTCTGTAGCCACTCTGTAACCAATAAACATGTCAAAACAAAACAAGAAAATCCAGACACTTGGAAATCATAAAAGGGGGAAAATATCCTAAACAGCACTAGAGTCATAGAGAAATCAAGATGACAATATAAGATTTTTTAGAGAAAGAATAAGTAAGAAAGCACAACATAATAAGTCTAAGTATATGGACAAAGTTGTGTTTTCACATATAAATTTGTAGTTTTAAATGCTTTTGTTAGCTGAGAGAGTCAACTAAATATTCCGCTTAGAATTTTAGAAAAACAAAAAATCATTTAAAAAGGAGTAAAGAAATAACTACAGAAATAAATTAATCAGAAAAAAGTACAGAGTTAAGTTAAAAAAAAAACTAATAGACAAATTACACTAAGAGAAATGCAAAATACACACCTCCTACTTACCTTGTCCTTCAGAAAACACTAAGCCATCCAAGGGCCCTTTCGTCCCTCCAATTTGCCCACTGTGCCCCTCAAAGGAGAGTCACAATACACCCTTCCTTGTAGGTTAGAGCTTGCTCCCGCAAGGTTTAAAGTAATCTTTAAAATCCCAAAGTTCCCACACCTACAGAGCCCAGCTGAGACAGGGAACAGTCCTCCTGCAGGATGACAGCAGGATGATGGGAGTTTCCAGTTGGAAAGTGCTTACAACTTTGTATGTGTGCACAAGTATGAGTGTGTGTGGTTTACTTTCACTCCTAGAATTATTCTAAATTGTTGAATCCAGATAGTCTCTAACCATACAATCCCAACACAAAAGTACATTTTTTTTTTTTTTGCGATACGCGGGCCTCTCACCGTTGCGGCGTCTCCCGTTGCAGAGCACAGGCTCCGGACGCACAGGCCCAGCCGTCATGGCTCATGGGCCCAGCCGCTCCGTGGCATGTGGGATCTTCCCGGACCGGGGCACGAACCCACATCCCCTGCATCGGCAGGTGGACACTCAACCACTGCGCCACCAGGGAAGCCCAAAAGTACATTTTTTATGTGTCCCATGACCAGTGATGAACATGCATTATAAATCAAGGATTCTGATCAATTCAAATTGTGCACCCAAAATTTTTTTAAAAAGACTCCCAGAAAGGAACTACCCTGATTTCCTTGGCTACCTATAATCAATCATCTGTAGCAACTGAGCACCATATACTAAGGACTCAGTGCCAAACAATCATTATCTCAGCTAACCTCTTATCATGCAGGAAATACTGTTATTATTACCATGCAATACACAGGGTTCATGGATGGGTTAAAGTGACTTGCCCTGCATCACATAGCTAGCCCAAAGTCAAGCCTAAATAAGGTTTGTATGGCTCTAAAGATACTGGTCTTATCATTATGCTACGAAAAGTATTATAAGTATTTTTATAATAAAAGTAATTTTAAAGTATTTTTCTCCCATGCTTTTAAAAGTGTTTTTTCTCCATTCTTGTTGTATGCATATACAAAATAATATGTATGTCTGCGTTGGACGTTTTGGCCCTAAAATCAGGAGGCCCAGCACAACACCGTGTTGTGGTCTGACCGCCATAAGGTGGCAGCAGAATCTGAAGCTTTTTCACTGACATGCAGCCCAGCCCCTTCTTGCCCTACAGGAATCTGCCCAGGTAGAGGAGCCCTCCTTGTCCTCATTATCCTTTGATCACTAGTCTGGCTTCAAATTTTGCTTTTCATCATCCCACTGCGCTGCTCCTCACAAGTGAGCAAACACAGAACTGGCTTGCAATAAAACACCACTGTTGGACTTCCCTGGTGGCACAGTGGTTAAGAATCCGCCTGCCAATGCAGGGGACACCAGTTCGAGCCCTGGTCTGGAAAGATCCCACAAGCCATGGAGCAACTAAGCCTGTGTGCCACAGCTACTGAAACCTGTGCACCTAGAGCCCGTGCTCTGCAACAAGAAAAGCCACTGCAATGAGAAGCCTGTGCACCGCATGGAAGAGTAAAGCCTGCATGCAGCAACGGAGACCCAATGCAGCCAAAAAAAAAAGACATCACTGTTGCTAACACACTGAATTTTCTGTACTTGAGTCCTATTCAAGATGTAACTTATAGGGCTTCCCTGGTGGCGCAGTGGTTGAGAGTCCACCTACCGATGCAGGGGACACAGGTTCGTGCCCCGGTGCGGGAGAATCCCACATGCTGCGGAGTGGCTGGGCCCGTGAGCCATGGCCACTGAGCCTGTGCGTTCGGAGCCTGTGCTCCGCAACGGGAGGGCCACAGCAGTTTAGAGGCCCGCATACTGCAAAAAAAAAAGATGTAACTTATATAAAACCAAGGGACTTGGTTTTACCCTGGGACTTCCCTGGTGGTCCGGTGGTTAAGAATCCACCTTTCAATGCAGGGGGCACAGGTTCAATTCCTAGTCGGGGAACTAAGATCCCATATGCTGCATGGCACGGCCAAAAAATTTAGAAAATAAATAAATAAAAGAAGCTGTATTGAGGACTGCTAGTCAGAACATCCTTTTAACACACAATGAAGCTGAACCTATGACAGTCCTGTGGAACAGCGAGATACTGAATTTGAAGGTTCCTGGAGCTGGCACCAGGGGCAGTGGAATGCTACCCCTCCTCCATCCCTCCCCACTGTGCTCAATTCTCACCATCTTCATGAAGGCAATGAGCTCTGGCCAGATACAAGTGCCTGTGGCTCTGGAAAAGACTCTCGGGAGTGTAGCCCCAGAAGGAAAAAAAGCCAGAAGGGTTATCTAGACTGTTTCAGAAAAATTCCGCCGCTTCTCCTATGTTTGATTAGGGCAGAGGGTGAGTCTCCTTGTGGCCCCTTCTCTCCCATGGTGCTCTTTCTGACCAGGGCTCCTTTGGGTCTCTGCTCCTGACCACGATGCTCTTCCATAGCTGGGTGAAGCCCCACCCTACAAAGGTCCTTGTTGTCAATGCAACCACCCTCTCATGACACCTCAGACAAACATTTGAGAAATTATGCTCTTGCAGTGTGGGATGGACAGAGAGCGGGTGACCCGACTTTGAAGGAGGGGGGCCTCACTGTGGCAGCCCCTCCTACTACCATCATCTCCCCATAGCCCATTGTCCCAGCCCTTGACAAGCTCTAGGGGTTTTTCCCCTCTGAATTTGACTGTTGAGGGAAATGACCCCGCAATGTTACATTCATTTAATAGACCCCTTAGTTGGTCTGAAGGATGAAGGGGAGTGAAGAGATAGGTGTTGCAGTGGAGGGAGAAACACCCCAGGGTAAGGGGCCAGCGTGAGGGACAGCTGAGATGGCTGGAACTTTGACAGTAGGAGCAAGAAGCGCAAGATAAGATCAGGGGTTGATGGGGTTAAAATTTTTGATCTTTGTCATGATAGTGATGGAGAGCCATTCAAGAGTTTGAAACAGATTAGTGATATAACCTGATTTGTGTTTTAAAAGATTATCTGTCTGCAAAATAATGTGGAGCGGGGTAAGCATGTTAGAAGGATATAGCTGTGGCCTAAGTGAGAGATGATGGTGGCATGAGGGTGGTGGCAGCCTGGATGAAGAGAAGACCTATTTAGAATCTGGGGGGAGAGGAGTGAAAGATGCATTTACAACACAAAGATAAGGTTATTTTCCTGTGACCATGCTTACCCTTCCGTACACACTCACACCTACATTTATACTTTCTCTCCACCTTGGAGGGAAGATTTTCTCTGTCAATCATCTCAGAGGGAGAACTCAGGGACCTGGTGGACTGGGGTAAGGAGATAAACATACAATAGGTGAGATGAGAAGAGTGAGACCCCAAGGTGTGGGTCACTCTAGGTCAACAAATCTATTCAACTTCATCTCTCCAGGCCCTCCCTCAGAACCCTGGAGAAAAGCCAGCCAGCTGCTTCCCAGGAAACCAAGCAGCTCCCTGAGTCCTGGTCCCTAGAGAAGCTGCACCAGAGTGCCATGGCAACAGCGGTCATGTGACACACATAGGCCCCCACCTCCATGTCCCCAGGACCCGGGGCACTGCAGTTGGAAGGAGGTTTGGGAGTAGGACCCAAACCTCCTCAAGCAGGGCCTCTTAACTATCTTGGTGACAGACACAGCTGAGGTGTGATGTTTTCTGACTTTAGCTCTCCACAAGGGGCTAATCTAGCCCAGCCAGAGGGAAGGGTTTAGGGGGGCTACAGGCCAAAGGACAGGAAAAGCTGGAGGCCATGGAGGAAGAAACCAGGTGCCAAGAGAGGGAGGTTGGCCACTGGCCTCCAAGCAATAGAATCAAAAGTAAGAAAGTGCTCAAAAAACAACAGGATGGGGGCGTATCAAAAGGACACAGGGGGGCTTCCCTGGTGGTGCAGTGGTTGAGAATCTGCCTGCTAATGCAGGGGACACTGGTTCGAGCCCTGGTCTGGGAGGATCCAACATGCTGCGGAGCAACTAGGCCCGTGAGCCATGGCCGCTGAGCCTGCGCGTCTGGAGCCTGTGCTCTGCAACAAGAGAGGCGGCTATAGTGAGAGGCCCACGCACCGCGATGAAGAGTGGCCCTGCTTGCCACAACTAGAGAAAGCCCTCGCACAGAAATGAAGACCCAACACAGCAAAACAAAAAATAAATTAATTAATAAACTCCTACCCCTAACATCTGCTTTAAAAAAAAAAAAAAGAACACAGGAACTGATCTAAAGGAGCTCCCAGTGGTCAAAGCTGGAACAATGTGAGCAATAAAAAAAATAATATAGTATTGAATTATTATCCAAAACATGAAATAAACATACATGTGTTCATAGTGATGAAAATATATGTTTGAATACATAAGTAAATGGGGGCAGGAGAGAAATCTTCCCCCTGAAAATTCATTTATCATACACCAATTTTCCCTTCTCTAGGAGGCAGAGATTAGCTCCCCTTCCACACCTGAGGGTGGACTTGACACTGGCTGTATGCCAAAGAATAGAGTTTGGAAAGGGAAAAATAGTAACATTACTATCAGGGGAGGAACCTGGCAAACACTGCCTTAATCATGTGATCAAAGTAAACATCATGGGTGATGTGTGGATTTATATGTCCCCTACTGTGATGCAATGAGAAGCGACTTCACCACTGTGGTATTCTTTCCAGAAACTCATAACCTCAGTCTAGTCATGAGAAAAACATCAGCGAAACCTAAATTGAGTGGTATCCTACGAAATACCTGACCGGTATTGCTCCTCAAAACCACCAAGGTCATGAAAAACAAGGAAAGCCTGAAAAATTGTCACAGATTGAAAAAGACTGAGAGACCTGATGACTAAATGCTATGTGGTGTCCTGGATTGGATTCTGGAGCAGAAAGAGGTCATTAATGGAAAAACCCAGTGAAATACAAATGAAGTCTGGAGTTTAGTTAGCAGAAATGTCCCAATATTGGTTTCTTAGTTTTGACAATGTACTATGTAATGTAAGATGATAACATTAGGAGAAACTGAAACTGAGTGAGGAATACACAGGAACTCTCTGCACAATTTTCACAATTTTTCTGTAAATCTAAAATTATCCTAAAGTTAAAAGTTTATTAAAAATATGTATCTCAGTACATAGAGAGCTTCCTCACTTGTTTTTACTACTGTATAGTCTCCATTGATGGATTTACTGTAATTTATTTAACCATTTCTTTACTGATGGACATTTAGGTTTTTTCCAATCTGTTTGCTATTACAAACAACGGTACATGAATGATATCACACTTACACATGTGCAAGAATATCTGTAGGATGAATTCTTGGAAGTGCTATTGTTAGATTAAAAAATATTGGTGAAACAGGAGGGAAGGGGACAGGGCACAACTTTTAAAAGAATGACATAGCCATAGGACTTCCCTAGTGGCACAGAATCTGCCTGCCAATGCAGGGACACTGGTTCGAGCCCTGGTCAGGGAAGATCCCATATGCTGTGGAGCAACTAAGCCCGTGAGCCACAACTACTGAGTCTGCACTCTAGAGCCCATGAGCCACAACTACAGAAGCCCGTGCCTAGAGCCTGTGCTCTGCAACAAAGAGAAGCCATCGCAATGAGTACCCCACGCACTGCAATTAAAGACATCCTGAGCACAACAATGAAGAACCAGTGCAGCCAAAAACAAAATAAATAAAGAAATAAATTTATTTAAAAAAAAAAAAAAGAATGACATTGTCACAGTACATGATGAAAATTAGTGAGAACCAACTAGGTCCAAGAAGTTGGAAGATTCAACTTCCAGTAGACCTTGAGCCTCATTCATTGTACGCTCATTGTAATACACTGGCATGCTAAATGACACACCCACATGCTCCATGACAGTTTTGAAGGTAACCATAAAAGGTCAAAAAGTGGGCGGTGACCCAGTTCATGGAAATCCCTGTCCCTTCCCCCAAATAGTTGGAATAATCCTCCCACTCATTAGCCTATGAGATTATCCAGCCCATAAAAACTAACCATGCCATATTTCAAGGCCTCCGAGATGGCCTGCACTCTGCCTGTGGAGTGTTTCTCCCAAGCTCTCTCACCTTCCGAGATGGCACACACTCTGTCTGTGGAGTGTGCTTCTCTCTAAATAAATCTGATTTTTACCTATCACTTTGTCTCCAAATTCTTTTGTGATGAAGAAAGAACCTTAAGTTCACCGGCTGCGTTGGCACTTGTCATTTTGGTCAATACAGTGAAATTGCCTTCTCTAGATGTTGAACCAATTTATACTCCTGCCAGCAATGTAGGAAATGCCTCTTTCCCCACATCCTCCCAACATTGGTTATAATCAAACCAGCTACAGATCAGAGGTTCCCATAAACCCCTCCTCAATTAATTTGCTAGGGCAACTCACAGAACTCAGGAAATAAGTTTACTTACTAGATTACCAGTTTGTTGCAAGGGATATTAAAGGATACAAATGAAGACATACACAGGACCTTCCACCCCAGTGGAGTTTGGGGTGCACTGCCCTCTTGGCACATGGATGCATTCTGGTTCACTAACCTGGAAGCTTTCCAAACCCCATAGTCCAGGTATTTTTATGGAGGTTTCATTAGGTATGATCGCTGAAATCATTGGCCATTGGTGATTGAACTGTCTCCAGCCTTTCTGTCCTCTCTGGAGGTCAGAGGGTGGGGCTGAAAGTTCTAACCTTGTAATCACATGCTTGGCTCCTCTGGCTACCAGACTTTATCCTCAGGTTGCCTGGAGAGCCTTATAATAGTCACCTTTTAACATGAACTCAGGTGTGGTTAAAAGGGCTTGTTACAAATAATAAGATATCAATTTCACATTTATGTTTCAGGAACTGAGGACAAAAGATCAAATATTGGGCTTCCCTGGTGGTGCAGTGGTTGAGAGTCTGCCTGCCGATGCAGGGGACACGGGTTCGTGCCCCGGTCCGGGAAGATCCCACATGCCGCGGAGCAGCTGGGCCCGGGAGCCATGGCTGCTGAGCCTGCACGTCCGGAGCCTGTGGTCTGCAACGGGAGAGACCACAACAGTTAGAGGCCCGCGTACCTCAAAAACAAACAAAAAAAACAAAAGACCAAATATTATCACAAAAGATGATGTCATTGTTCCAATCATTTAGGAAATTCTAAGGATTTTGGGAGCTGTGAGCCAGGAACCATGGTGGAAGACCAAAATGTATATTTATTATAAATCACAATATTACAGGTTTATAATAGTGTGTGGTATGCAGAATAGTGGCCTCCAAAGATGTCCATGTCCTAATCCCTAGAATCTGTGAATGTTATCTTATGTGACAAAAGGGACTTTTTAGGTGTTATTAAGGATCTTAGATGGGAGATTGCCCAACATGTCCTAGGTGGGACCAATGTGAAGCTGAAACTGAGCAGGACCCTGTGGGGCCTTCCTGGGTACAAAATCCCCTCTGAGTCTCCCATTTCTTGCCTGTAGGAAAAAGGCTTTAGTTTCCTTGGTCTTTTCTGAGTTCCAAAGAGCAGGCACACAGGCAGTTACTAATTAGGGAAGTGAGGGAATGCAGAAACAAAGGAAAAGCAGTTAATCAAGAAAGGTAATGACAATAGTTCAGCAATAAGACAGAGTCCTAGTTTCTCCTCAAGGGATATACATAACAATCTGACACAAATCTTCAAGGTGTTCTGTAGGAATTGAGACTTGCCCCCAACCCATGCAGGTGGAGGATGGTGACCTCATGCTGAGCACAAGCACTAGACCCCAGACTAGCTAGAACGAGAAGGTTGATGATTAAAATTCCTGAAACATTACCCTGTTACCTCACCACCAGCCAACCAGAAGAAAGTCATGTATCCTGCAGCCCTCACCTCAAATGTTGTCTTTAAAAGCCCTTCTCTGAAATCCATCAGGTTGTTTGGGGCTTTTGAGCATGAGCTTCCCATTCTCCTTACTTCGTGCCTGCAATAAACGTTGTACTTTCCTTCACCACAATCTGGTGTCAGTAAATTGGCTTTGCTGCCTGGTGGGTGAGTGGACCTAAGTTCAATTCAGTGACTTGACCCAAGTTCAACACGGTGACTTATAAGGGGCCTTATTGTAACAGGGAAGAGCCAATTCTGACTCCATGTTACATCTGTTTCTTTTACTTTATCCTTTGCTTTTTATTGTTTTTGTTATTATAATCACTGTCTATAGCTTTAAGCATACATAATGGCCTGCCACAGGGAACCCTGCCCCTCTGCCTGACTGTTAAACTAAAAAGCCTTTATTCAGTTTACAGAGAGACATTCTGATCCTGCCCACCTGTGAATGGCTGCAGAAAAGAAGAAATTAACACATTCCCTCCTATTTTGCAAGATAAATGGCCTTTTTTTTTTTTTTGGCCTTTTTACTTTACTTCCTCACCTCCTCCCTGTCTCTGTTCTATAAAAGAAACTGGCATCCAGTCCCTGATATGGGGACCCTAGTGCACCATCTTCTTGGTCTGCCTGCTTTCCAAATAAAGTTGCTATTCCTTGCCTCAGCACCTCGTCTCCAAATTTATTGGCCTGTCATGTGGCAAGCAGAGCAAGCTTGGACTCGGTAACAAATTGTGTTTCTACCTTATGACTTTGCACTCTCTGTACCCTTTGCCTGTACTGCTTCCCCTTCACCCACAATCTTTACATGGCTGGCTTTTTCTTGTTATTCAGAGCTCAGCTTAAGCATCACTTCTTCAGAGATGCCTTCTCTAATGATCAATGTAGAAATTACCTGTGTGGCCTCTGCTGTGTCACTCCACTTAAAAACATATTTATTTATTTTTATTGTAGTAAAATATACATAACACAAAATCTACCATTTTAACCATTTTTAAGTGTGTAATTCAGTGACATTAAGCACATTTACACCGTTGTGTAACCATCACCGCCATCCATCTCTAGAACTTTTTCATCTTCTTAAACTCTGTGTCCATCATACAAAAGGTCCCCATTCCTCCTGCACCCCCAATCCCTGGCAACCACTATTTAATTTTTGTTTCTATGAATTTGCCTATTTTAGTACCTCATATAAGTGGAATCATACAACGTTTGTCATTTTGTGTCAGCTTATTTCAGTTATCATGTCTTCAAGTTTCAGCCACGTTGTAGAGCATGTGTCAGAATCCCATTCTTTTTTAAGGCTGAATAATATTCATATATATAATGCATACATGTTTATATATATATATGTAAAACAGATAAATGGAAAAATAAAATGTGATACATTTTGCTCATCCATTCATCTGTTGATGAACACTTGGGTAGGTTCCATCTTTTGGCTAATGTTAATAATGTGACTATGAACATGGCAAGTATCTGTTTGAGTTCTTGGTTTCAATTCTTTTGGGTATATACCCAGAAGTGGAATTGCTGGATCATATGGTAATTCTATGCTTAATTTTTTAAGGAACTGTTATACTGGTTTCCACAGTGGCTGCACCATTTTCCATTCCCATCAACAGTCACAAGTGTCCCAGTTTCTCTGCAACCACACCAACCCTTGTTATTTTTTGTTTTTTGGTAATAACCATACTAATGTGTGTGAAGTGGTATATTATTCCATTTCAGTTCTCTACATAGCCCTTGTAACTAGCTGAGATTTTATACACACATACATTTTTGCCTCTACCAACTATGTTGTAATCTCCATAAGAACAGGGATCTTGTTTACCACTGTATTACCAGCACCTAAGAGTGCCTGGCAAGTAATATGAGCAACAACAATAATGACAGTAGCTACAACAAATAAAATAGCCAACATTATTATGTGCCAGGCGCTGTTTTATAACAATATAACAGTTCTATAGGAGAGGTATTATTATTATTATCATGATTTTACAGATAGGAAAATTGAGGCACAGGGAATTAAGCAACTTGCTCAAGGTCACACAGTGTCACCTTAGTTGCTCAAAAAATATTTTTTGAATAGAAGAGTAAAGGAATGAATGATGGGGAAGGAGGATTTTAGGAAAATAAGTTGGTAGACTATTGTCCTGGCACAAGTTGTTAGACCTTGACTTCTGGTACTAGCAGTGGTGATAGACAAAGGGTGGGCGGATTCAGGCCACTGCAGAAGGAGAATAAATGACAAGTTTCATGGTGTAAATGTGTATTCAGGAATGTCTCTTTAATGTACAAGAAAATTAGATTGTCTGGGATAGGCACATAGGTTGTGAGAGGGGGCTTAGAGACAGACCTCAAGGAGGTGAAGGGAAAACTAACCCCAAACACTCCTGATGACGCCATACATTTTAGTACTTGGTTATTTTCAATTTAGCACATTGTTGTATTCTGTCTTTATGAATTTTCCTATTTGATGTAGAGCAGAATAATGTAATTGAGCTTCTACTTTGTCTTTCATTCTTCTGATTTCCTTCTCCCATTCCTAGGGGGCAGTCTAGCTTTGGGTACCATTGCCTCAGAGCCATTTGTATGTCAAGACAGAAATGAAAGTAGTCAGAGGCAAGTTTAAGATCCTTGATGGTTGATACTAGACTACAGAAAGAGGGAGCATGTTAGTGTCTGAAGGGATAAGGCTAAAGTGGAGAGGGCAGAGGGGAAGAAAGAGTTCTGCAAGATTTTGGGGCTAACTTAGGGGTTCTTAAACATGTAAGAGCCCTGTCCCATTGGGGCATCCTGAAGCGGTGGTGAAACAGTAGAAAGGAATAGCACACAGTGCACCCCAGGCTCCAGGGTTGCCAGCCCTACAATGCTTCCTAAGGGGAAAAGTGGTCTGGAGGCTGTGGAGCTACTTCACAGGTCCCCCAGGGCTGGAACAATGAGCATCTCAGTGCTGCTCCCAGAAGGCCTCCTGGGCCTTTGCTCAAGACTGGATTGAGATTGAATTTTCACTAACCAGAAGGTTCAGAATTTGGAAGTAGATTTAATTTGACTGAAGGGAATTAAATTAATGCACTGTTTCTTGCTTACCCAGTTTGTAAAGCAAAGTTTATGCCTGCTTTAGGTGTGCTAGTCAGCTTCCCCGAATAGAAGAGACACTCTCTAAATGCAAGGATCACTTTTTATCATTCGTTTGGCCAAGAAAGATTTATTGAGCACCTTCTATGTGGTAGGCACTGATCTAGGTACTGGGTATACATTAAATTCAGACATGGTCCTTGCCCCCTTGGATTTACAGCCTAGTGAGGGAGAAAGAAAATAAACAAACAAACAAACAAGTATATAAGTATAAATTGGGATGAATTCTATGAAGGAAAAGAACAGGGTCTTCATCTTAGTAGCAAAGTATCTAACATAGAAGCTGGCCCCGAAGCAGCACTGTCAGGGAGAAGAACTTGATGCAGTAATGTAGCCCATGCATCAGCTCCTCTGCTGGAGCAGCACCTCGACTGAACCCCAAGTCCTCGGGACTGATGCTGCCTTTTGCAATGGACAGACCTGCCAGATATTTTAAATTTGAACTTTTAATACTCAAACACCATGCCCAAGTCATCAGTCACATTCTGTTTGCTACTCTCTCTGAGGGGTAACTAACCTAAGACCTACTAACTCTGACTCATCCTGCAAGTCTCAAACATAAATTGCAAACCCTGAAGTGGTCAAGGTTTTGGTGTGTTTGAGGGACTGAAAGATGGCTGATGGCACTGGAGCGGTTGAACACAGGAAGAACAGGGCCAGATAAAGCTGGGGTAGCCGGGGGGAGGTGTCCCGGGCCATGGTTTAAGTTCGAATTTTTTTCTAAGTGCAATGGAAACAATGTGAGGATTTTAACCTGAGGAGTGCCTATCTAATTTTTCTTTTAAACCATATCCCATAGTGCTAAATATTAGGGGAAATGATTATCTGTTTGGTTGTTTGATGATTCCTTGCCAAATTGAATTAAACTAGGGGTTGGTAGATGGAGGGAAAGAATCCCTTTATGGAGATGGCTTCCTTATGGCTAGCAAAGACTGGGAAGTTAAAAACCCAAAAGTTCAGTGTTGAAGCCCTTTTACGTTTCCAAGTCTGTGAGAGTCAGAGCCTGGAAAATTTGACAAGTTGTTCTAATTTTCTCTTCCTCAACTTTTCCATTTTCCAGTCTGAAGAAAACACTGAGGAGTGTTTTTTTGTTGTTGTCGCTGTTTTTGGATAATTCACTGTGTTTCCTGATTTATATTGGTGTGTCAGAGATTCCAGGCAGTGTGTGTGTGTGTGTATGTGTGTGTGTGTGTGTGTGTGTGCATAGCAAAGTATTGAGCGAAGATTACAGTTTTAGGTGCAGGCAAGTTATGGTGAAAAACAAAAAGGAAAACTGTCCATACATAGAAAGAGACTTCTGGGCAAAGAAACGGATCCCTAAAATCATGGTTAAAAGTTGTCTTAGGCAGGGACGTGTGGGTCTGAGTTCCTAAGAAGCCCCATGGAATCAAGGGTGACGTCAGTGTGATTATGACCTTTGGGGCCTGGCAGAGCAGGAGGCTGACAACACCGCCCAGAGGATCCAGTGAGCTCAGATTCCAGGGAGGCCTCGTCACAGTCCCCAAAGATGCTGGAGCAGCAAACATGACCAAGGGGACCCAGGGGACTGAGCTGCTTTTATCTGCTGTGCAATTATTATCCTTTTCTTTCATGCTTCCACCAGTATAGAAGCCTACCTCAGCACTGGTGAGGGAGAAAGAAGGAAGGAGCATTGATGCTCTGCTCCCTGTAAATTTTAGACCTTATGGGGAGACGTATTTTTTCCCATAAGAGAGCCATCTGCTGGGACAGGTTCCTGCCCACAAGGAACTCATGGTATAGGTGATGAGACGGACTTGAAAACTAATAAAAGCAATAAAAGGAAGTGTATGAGCTTTGAGGTTAGGCCTGGCTACTAACCTCAGTCTGTCAATTAGTGATTAGCCATTTGACCTCGGGCAAGTTATTTAACCACACTGGGCTTCAGTTCCTTCATCAATAAAATGGAGACAACAATTTTTGTCCTATAGCAGAGTAACTGTGAAGATGAAATGAGAGAAATTGTATTATGTTCCTGGAACCCAGCAGGTATTAATAAACGATAGCTGTTATTACTGCCACTACTCAAGGTCACACCGTGTGACAGAGACAATATAGAGTCATCTATTAATACAAGATAGAGATGTTGACAAAGGATCCATTGTTCGACTGCCTGTGTTAGGAAGGGAAGGCTCCTCTTCACAGAAGAAGGTCACACAAGCTGGATCTTGAAGAATGATTTCAGCAAGTGAGCAAGGAGGAAGAAGGGGAAGTGTATTTCATATAGAAGGAAGAGAATTGCATATACAAAAACTGAAAAAAAGCACAAGCACCTCAGTTCAGTTCAGTTCAGGTCCACTCAAGCTACATGAGCTAAGTGTCTTCTATTCCAAGTACTTAAAAGAAAATTTTATTGGCGTATAGTTGATTTACAATGTTGTGTTAGTTTCACGTGTACAGCAAAATGAATCAATTATACATATACATATATCCACTCTTTTTTGATTATTTTCCCATACAGGCCATTACACGGTATTGAGTAGAGTTCCCTGTACTATACAGCAGGACCTTATTAGTTATCTATTTTATATATAGTAGTGTGCATATGTAAATCCCAATCTTCCAATTTATCCCACCCCCGCTTACCCCCGGTAACCATAAGTTTGTTTTCTACATCCGTAACTCTATTTCTGTTTTGTAGATAAGTTCATTTGTACCTGTTTTTAAGATTCCACATAGGGCTTCCCTGGTGGCGCAGTGGTTGGGAGTCCACCTGCCGATGCAGGGGACACGGGTTCGTGCCCCGGTCTGGGAGGATCCCACATGCCGCGGAGCGGCTGGGCCTGTGAGCCATGGCCGCTGGGGTTGCGCGTCCGGAGCCTGTGCTCTGCAGTGGGAGAGGCCACAACGGTGAGAGGCCCGCGTACCACACACACAAAAAAAGATTCCACATATATGCAATATCATATGCTATTTGTCCTTCTCTGTCTGACTTACTTTGCTCAGTATGACAATCTCTAGATCCATCCATGTTGCTATAAATGGCATTATTTCATTCTTTTTGATGGCCGAGTAATATTCCATTGTATGTATGCACCACATCTTCTTTATCCATTCCTCTCTTGAAGGAGTTTGCTTCCATGTCCTGGCTACTGTAAATAGTGTTGCAATGAACATTGGGATGCATGTATCTTTTCAAATTATGGTTTTCTCTGGATATAAGCCCAGGAGTGGGATTGCTGGATCATATGGTAGCTCTATTTTTAGTTTTTTAATGAACCTTCATACTGTTCTCCATAGTGGCTATACCAGTTTACATTCCCACCAACAGTGTAGGAGGGTTCCCTTTTCTCCACATCCTATCCAGCATTTATTGTTTGTAGATTTTTTTTAAACATCTTTATTGGAGTATAAGTGCTTTACAATGGTATGTTAGTTTCTGCTTTATAACAAAGTGAATCAGCTATACATATATCCCCATATCTCTTCCCTCTTGTGTCTCCCTCCCTCCCACCCTCCCTATCCCACCGCTCTAGGTGGTCACAAAGCACCAAGCTGATCTCCCCGTGCTATGTGGCTGCTTCCCACTAGCTATTTATTTTACATTTGGTAGTGTATATATGTCCATGCCACTCTCTCACTTTGTCCCAGCTTCCCCTTCCCCTTCCCCGTGTCCCCAAGTCCATTCTCTAGTAGGTCTGTGTCTTTATTCCTGTCTTGCCCCTAGGTTCTTCATGACTATTTTTTTTTTTTACACACTATATATATGTTTTAGCATACAGTATTGGTTTTTCTCTTTCTGACTTACTTCACTCTGTATGACAGACTCTAGGTCCACGTACATCACTACAAATGACTCAATTTCGATTCTTTTCATGGCTGAGTAATATTCCATTGTATGTATGTGCCACATCTTCTTTATCCATTCATCTGTCGATGGACACTTAGGTTGCTTCCATGTCCTGGCTCTTGTAAATAGAGCTGCAATGAACATTGTGGTACATGACTCTTTTTTTTTTTAACATCTTTATTGCAGTATAATGGCTTTACAATGGTGTGTTAGTTTCTGCTTTATAACAAAGTGAATCAGTTATACATATACATATGTTCCCATATCTCTTCCCTCTTGTGTCTCCCTCCCTCCCACCCTCCCTATCCCACCCCTCCAGGCGGTCACAGAGCACCGAGCTGATCTCCCAGTACTATGCGGCTGCTTCCCGCTAGCTATCTACCTTATGTTTGGTAGTGTATATATGTCCATGCCTCTCTCTCGCTTTGTCACAGCTCACCCTACCCCTCCCCATATCCTCAAGTCCATTCTCTATTAGGTCTGTGTCTTTATTCCTGTCTTACCCCTAGGTTCTTCATGACATTTTTTTTTTCTTAAATTCCATATATATGTGTTAGCATACGGTATTTGTCTCTTTCTGACTTACTTCACTCTGTATGACAGACTCTAGGTCTATCCAACTCATTACAAATAACTCAATTTCATTTCTTTTTATGGCTGAGTAATATTCCATTGTATATATGTACCACATCTTCTTTATCCATTCATCCGATGATGGACACTTAGGTTGTTTCCATCTCCCGGCTATTGTAAATGGAGCTTCAATGAACATTTTGGTACTTTTTTTTAATAAATTATGGTTTTCTCAGGGTATATGCCCAGTAGCGGGATTGCTGGATCGTCTGGTAGTTCTATTTTTAGTTTTTTAAGGAACCTCCATAATGTTCTTCATAGTGGCTGTATCAATTTACATTCCCACCAACAGTGCAAGAGGGTTCCCTTTTCTCCACACCCTCTCCAGCATTTATTGTTTGTAGATTTTTTTTTTTTTTTTTTTTTTGCGGTACGCGGGCCTCTCAGTGTTGTGGGCTCTCCCATTGCGGAGACAGGCTTTGGATGCGCAGGCTCAGCAGCCATGGCTCATGGGCCCAGCCGCCCTGTGGCGTGTGGGATCCTCCCAGACCGGGGCATGAACCCATGTCCCCTGCATCGACAGGCAGACTCTCAACCACTGCGCCACCAGGGAAGTCCAATGTTTGTAGATTTTTTGATGATGGCCATACTGACCAGGGTGAGATGATATCTCATTGTACTTTTGATTTGCATTTCTCTAATGATTAATGATGTTGAGCATTCTTTCATGTGTTTGTTGGCAATCTGTATAGCTTCTTTGGAGAAATGTCTATTTAGGTCTTCTGCCCATTTTTGGATTGGGTTGTTTGTTTTTTTGATATTGAGTGCATGAGGTGCTTGTAAATGTTGGAGATTAATCCTTTGTCAGTTGCTTCATTTGCAAATATTTTCTCCCATTCTAAGGGTCATCTTTTCATCTTATTTATGGTTTCCTTTGTAGTGCAAAAGTTTTTAAGTGTCATTAGGTCCCATTTGTTTATTTTTGTTTTTATTTCCCTTTCTCTAGGAGGTGGGTAAAAAAAGATCTTGCTGTGATTTATGTCATAGAGTGTTCTGCCTATGTTTTCCTCTAAGAGTTTGATGATCTCTGGCCTTACATTTAGGTCTTTAATCCATTTTGAGTTTATTTTTGTGTATGGTGTTAGGAAGTGTTCTAATTTCATTCTTTTACATGTAGCTGTCCAGTTTTCCCAGCACCACTTATTGAAGAGGCTGTCTTTTCTCCATTGTATATTCTTGCCTCCTTTATCAAAGATAAGGTGATCATATTGCGTGGGTTTATCTCTGTGCTTTCTATTCTGTTCCATTGATCTATATTTCTGTTTTTGTGCCAGTACCACACTGTCTTGATTACTGTAGCTTTATAGCATAGTTTGAAGCCAGGGAGCCTGATTCCTCCAGCTCCATTTTTCTTTCTCAAGATTGCTTTGGCTATTCGGGGTCTTTTGTGTTTCCATACAAATTGTGAAATTTTTGTTCTAGTTCTGTGAAAAATGCCAATGGTAGTTTGATAGGGATTGAACTGAATCTGTAGATTGCTTGGGGTAGTAGAGTCATTTTCACAATGTTTATTCTTCCAATCCAAGAACATGGTATATCTCTCCATCTATTTGTATCACCTTTAATTTCTTTCATCAGTGCCTTGTAATTTTCTGCATACATGTCTTTTGTCTCCTTAGGTATGTTTATTCCCAGGTATTTTATTCTTTTTGTTGAAGTGGTAAATGGGAGTGTTTTCTTAATTTCACTTTCAGATTTTTTCCTCATTAGTGTATAGGAATGCAAGAGATTTCTGTGCATTAATTTTGTGTTCTGCAACTTTACCAAATTAATTGATTAGCTCTGGTAGTTTTCTGGTAGCATCTTTAGGATTCTCTATGTATAGTATCATGTCATCTGCAAACAGTGACAGCTTTACTTCTTCTTTTCCAATTTGCATTCCTTTTATTTCTTTTTCTTCTCTGATTGCTGTGGCTAAAACTTCCAACACTATGTTGAATAATAGAGGTGAGAGTGGGCAACCTTTTCTTGTTCCTGATCTTAGTGGAAATGGTTTCAGGTTTTCACCATTGAGGACGATGTTGGCTGTGGGTTTGTCATATATGGCCTTTATTATGTTGAGGAAAGTTTCCTCTATGCCTACTCTCTGGAGGGTTTTTATCTTAAATCGGTGTTGAATTTTGTCAAAAGTTTCTCCGCATCTATTGAAATATGGTTTTTCTTCCTCAATTTGTTAATATGGTGTATCACGTTGATTGATTTGGGTATATTGAAGAATCCTTGCATTCCTGGGATAAACCCCACTTGATCATGGTGTATGATCCTTTTAATGTGCTGTAGGATTCTGTTTGCTAGTATTTTGTTGAGGATTTTTGCATCTATGTTCATCAGTGATATTGGCCTGTAGTTTTCTTTCTTTGTGATATCTTTGTCTAGTTTTGGTATCAGGGTGATGGTGAGCTCGTAGAATGAGTTTGGGAGTGTTCCTCCCTCTACTATATTTTGGAAGAGTTTGAGAAGGATAGGTGTTAGCTCTTCTCTAAGTGTTTGATAGAATTCGCCTGTGAAGCCAAAGAAAGTGTATTCTGTTGTTTTTGGATAGAATGTCCTATAAATATCAATTTATACTACAAAGACTATACTACAGACTATACTGCAAAGCTACAGTAATCAAAACAGTATGGTAGTGGCACAAAAACAGAAATATACATCAATGCAACAGGATAGAAAATCTAGAGATAAACCCACACACCTATGGTCACCTAATCTATAACAAAGGAGGCAAGAATATACAATGGAGAAAAGACAGTGTCTTCAATAAGTGGTGTGGGAAAACTAGACAGCTACATGTAAAAGAATGAAATTAGAACACTACCTAGCACCATACACAAAAATAAATCCGAATGCTTTGCTGAACTGCTGAAGTCCCAGGGGTGAATAACAGTATGAATATTAATACTTATTTTAAGTGCTTTGTATATATTAATTAATTTTAACTCCATGAGGTAGGTAGTATTATCTTCCCCACATTATGGATGAGGAAACTGAGGCATAGAAAGATGACTAATTTGCCAATCACATAGCTAGAAACAGGTAGAGTCAGGATTTTCATCTATACTGTCTGACTCTAGAGTGTCCTAATTACTCTGCTATAAGAGACTAAGTTATCCTGAGGGCAATAAATGGTAAAATCATGTGGTAACTCTTGGGACTGACAAATACACAGGAGACTGAGAGCCCAAATGGAGGGATGAGATCATAGAGTAAAGACTCCCCATAGGAGAAGGTGACTATGGAGTTAAGTCTTAAAGAATGAATGTGTTGTTCCTGGTAGAATGAACAACATTAACAAGAATGGGGGCAATTAGATTGGCTATAATAGTCCTGATATGAGGTGCAAGGACCTGAATTATGTAGGGCAGGGATAGATGCAATAAAGAGAAGTGAACAGATGAGTAAAATTAGCAGGGCTTGGTGCCTATTGGATGTAAGATATGAGGGGAAAGAAAGAATCTAGAATGACTCCTTAGTTTCTGGTGTGAGCACCTACTGTCATTAACTGAGATGGATTTGAGAAGGGAGAGAGTATAAAATCAGTTTTGAACAAATTGAGTTTGAAGTATGTGGGAGATGTTTAAGATCAAATATCTATTCAACAATAATAGTTGGAGGCTTCATTACCCTACTTTCAATAATGGATAAAACAGCTAGAAATAAGGGAAAAGAAAACTTGAACAACAGCAGAATACACATTTTTCTCAAGTGCACATGGAACACCCTATAGGATAGACTATCAGTAAATGTAAGAGGAAATAATACAAGGTATGTTTTCTGTACCGCAATGGAATTAAATTAGAAAATCAATTTGGGAATTCACAAATATGTGAAAATTAGACAGCATATTCTTAATAACCAGTGCGTCAAAAAATCTCATGGGAAATTAGAAAATAATTCAAGATGAATAGAAATGAAAGCACAATTTACCAAAATTTATGGGTGCAGCTAAAACAGCACTAAGAGGGAAATTTATAGCTATAAATGCCTATATTGGAAATGAAGAAAGTTTTCAAATCAATAACTTGAACTTTCACCTTAAGAAACTAGAAAAAAGAAGAGCAGACTAGATCTAAATCAAGCAGAAGGGAGGAAATAAAACAGAGTAGAAATAAATAAATAGAGAATAGAAAAATGATTGAGACAATCAATAAACCAATAGTTGGTTCAAAAGTTCAACAAAATTGAAAAACTTTTAGCTAGACTGACCTCTTCCCCAACTGCAAAACAAAGAGAAGACCCAAATAAAAAAAAAATACTTAAGAATAAATTTAGTAAAAGAAGTGTAAGACTTGTACATGAAAACTACAAAACGTTGTTGAAAGAAATTTAGAAAGACCTAAATAAATGGAAAGATATCCCATGTTCATGTGTTAGAAAAGTTAATATTGTTAAGATGGCAATACTCCCCAAACTGAACTATAGATTCACAAAATCCCAGTCAAAAGCCTAGCTTCCTTTTTTTTTTTTTTCTGCAGAAGTTGACAAGGTTATCCTAAAATTCAATTAGAAATGTAGGGACTGGAATAGCCAAACAACCTTGAAAAAAACAAAGTTGGAGGACTCACTCACCCTTCCTAATATCAAAATTTACTACAAAGATATAGTAACAAAGACAATGCTGTAGTGTCATAAGCTGGACCTATGGATCAATGGAATATAATTGAGAGTCTAGAAATAATTTATGGTCAATTGATTTTTAAGAAGAGTGCCAATACAATTCAATAGGGAAAGAATAGGTTTTTTTATATATGGTTCTGGGACAAGTGGATAACCACAGGTAAAAGAATGAAGTTGGAGCCCTACCTCACACCATTTACAAAAATTAACTTAAACTAGATCCAGACCTAAATAAAAGAGCTAATACTATAAAACTCTTAGATGAAAACATAGAATAAGTATTTATTACCTTGGGTTAGGCATGGTTGTTAAATATGATATCAGAAGCATGAATAACAAAAGAAGAAATAGATAAATTGGACATCATTGAAATTAAAAACTTCTGTTCTTCAAAGAACACTATAATGAAAGTGAAAAGACAATCCACAGGATGGGAGAAAATATTTACAAATCATATGTGATGAAGAATTTATAAAGAACTTTTACAACTCAATAACAACAGAAAAAATGTAAATAAACTAATGGAAATATGGGTAAAGGACATGAATAGACATAGCTTTAAAGAAGATGTATGAATGACCAATAAGCACATGAAAAGATATTCAACAGCACTGGTCATTAGGGAAATGTAAATCAAAACAGTAACAAGATGCTACTTCACGCCAACTAGGATTGCTAAAATGAAAAAGATATACAAAAACAAATGTTGGCAAGAATATGGAGAAGTTGGAACCCTCATATACTGCTGGTGGGAATGTAACGTGGTGCAAACACTTTGGAAAATAAACTGACAGTTCCTAAAAATGTTAAACATAGGGTTACCATATGACCCAACAACCCTGCTCCTAGGTATATACCCAAGAGAATTGAAAACATATGTCTGCACAAAAACATTTACATAAATGTTCATAGCAGCATTATTCATAATAGTTTAAAAATGGAAAACATCAGATGTTTATCAACTGATGAATGGATAAACACAAATGGTATGGCTATATAATGGAATATTATTTGGCTAAAAAAGGGACGAAGTGTTGATATACGCTCCAACATAGATGAACCTTGGAAAAATTATGCTAAGTAAAAAAAGCCAGCCACAAAAGACTACATACTGTATGATTCTATTTATATGAAATGTCCCATTAGGCAAATCTGTAGAGGGAGAAAGTAGATTAGTGGTTGCCCAGGGCTGGGGAAGTTTGGTTGAAATGCAGATTATTGCTAACCGGCACAGGGTTTCTGTTTGAGGTGATGAAAATGTTCTAAAACTAATTGTGCTGATTGTTGCACAATTCTTTGAATATACCAAAAACCACTGAATCAAGGAATCTGTGAGAGTAAGAAAACTGTTGCTTTATGCTGTTTTGTAGCATAGCAATAGTAAATGGAACAAAGCAGTTCTAACCTAATAATGTCTTTTATTACCATATTTTTTAATGAAGGGGAGTTGTGGCAATCGTGTGTGTATGTGTGTGTGTGTGTGTGTGTGTGTGTGTGTGTGTGTGTGTGTAGTGGAGTTTTAGGGATTGAGAAGATTATTGAAGTGGCAAATGATTGCTGAGGAAAATGTGAGAATTGACTAAGGATAGGTAAAAGAGAATTGCGGGGTTGGGGGGTAGGCAACTCACAGATCTTTGCTGAGATTGGTACTTTGGGTTGGTGGCAACAACAGTTTGTATGTTTGCACTCTCTTCTCTAGTTGCCCTTGGCACTTCAGGTGTAGGAATGAAGGGTGATTGATTCACAGTTGGGGTTTGTAAGGCAGTACAGTGGACGAACGAGAGCCAGGCATGGAAGAATAGGATGGAAGAATAGGACTGTCAACCTTGCCTCAGGAAGGCTATAAGGAAGGTAGTGTCCTCAGAGGGAAGTCAAAGCTTATTCAAGGCAGGAACTGGCAGGACTGTTCTGGGAAAACGTGAGGGAGTCTGGCTTAAAGTAGAGGTCAGCACTGGGTAAGAATTCTAGAGAAGTAAGGGAGTGAGACAGTCCGAGGCTTATGCAATTTGAAAAGTAGTCAAGAGTGATTAGGATCAAAAGCAAAGAAGAAATTGTTCTGGTTCTACTCTCTGAATGAAGCTCAGAGGGTAAGCTTCTGGAGGTTGATCTCGGACCCAATCATGCTGGCAGAAGGCATCCAATCTGTGGGTCACCTTAGGTGCAGCTATTCACCCCAGGTGTCCTTGGCTTTGTCAGGACTGAGATGGACCTATACAAGTTTATTGGTATTGATTAAATAGTGGGTGGTTTTGTTATCTGTCAGAGGGAAGGTGGGAAAGAGTAAGAGCTGATTTTATCAAGAACTTTAGAAATTTGTTTAAAATATTGAGTTTGAAGTAGTAGGAGCATATTAAGCAGCAATATCCAGAAGGTAACCATAAATCTGGGTCTGAAGTTTTGAGGAGAGCATTAGGAGTCAATAGCAGAGATTATGTTTGATCCTCGAGGACTAAATGAGATGACTCAGAGAGAGACAGTGTGAAAGGAGGTTGAGAAGGGTACCAAGAGGATACATAGAATAAAAAAAATTGGTGAAGAAGATTAAGAAAATGCAAGGACAGTAAGAGTGAGCCACGAGAGTTAAGTGTCCTACAAACTAACGGAGGAGACACTTTTATGAAGGAAGGTAGGGTGTATTACATAGCTATTGTCTCAATAAAGCTGTGTAACCAGCCAACCCAAAAGGCATGGCACACAACAAAAAGTATTTATTTCTCACTTATGAGTTTGTGGTCAGCTGCAGTGGCTCTGTTTCAGGCTACAGTGTGTAGATTAGCTGGGTAGCTCTGTTCTATATGTCTTTCTTTCTTCCTGGACCAGTGGGCTTTTTAGGCATGATTTTCTCATAGTCATGCCAGAAAGGCAAGAGGGTAAGCCAACCATGTAAGTACATTTTAGGCCTCTGCTTATCACTTGTTTGTCCCATTGGCCAAATCAAGTCCCATGGCTGAGCCCAAAGTCAAGGATCAGGGAAACACACTCTACCTGTAGTGGGAGGAATTGCAAAGTTACATGGAAAAGTGAAGCACTGGGAAGAATAATGCAATGAACTACATACAAGTAGTCAACTAGGCCTGCTCCCTAATATTTTGTGAAGACCTGAGATAAGGGTTTGAAAGGAAGTCTACTCTCCTCTCTTCCTATTTCCTGGCTCCACTCAGCACCTGGGGTCAACATTGTCAAATAACGGATAGAGACCAGGTAGGATGAAGGCTGGAAAAAGCCTTTGGATTTGGCAATTAGAAAGTTTACGATTTCCTTTGAAAAGCTATTTTCCAGGAATGATTCAAGACATTAAGGATAAGGGGGAAGTGGAGAGAAAGAGTGAATATAAAATACATTTCCAAGTAGTAAGGGAAATGGAGGAAGTGGAGTAGCTCAGGGATGCAGGACTGAAGGGAGAGACTTTCTTTTTAATTTTAATTTTTCTTCCAGCTTTATTGAGATATGACATTGTGTAAGCTTAAGGTGTACAAAGTGATGGTTTGATGCACTTGTATATTACAAAATGATTACCACCGTAGATTTAACTAGTAACTGCATCATGTCACATAATTGCCATTTCTTTTTTGCCATGAGAACATTTAAAATTTACTCTCTTAGCAACTTTCAGGTATACAATATAGTACTATTGTTATCAAGTCCAAGCTCTTTCTGATCGTCACGTGACAGGCTGATACACTGGGAGACAAGGTGTTGGAACAAGGAATAACTACTTTATTCGGAAAAGCCAGCAGACTGAGAAGATGCAGACTAATGTCTCAAAGAACCATCTTCCCCCAGTCAGAATTCAGGCTTTTTTAATATAAGAAAGGGGATGGGAGGGGGTGTGGTTGGTTGTTGCAAACTTCTTGGTGCAGAAATCCTTGTTCTTGTAGCTGTTCATGTAGGTCAGGTCATGGTCAGGTCATGATGTTCCTGTAAACCTCCAACAAAATAAATGTTATTCTCTGTTCTGCATTTTTTAATCTAAAAGTGTAATACTTTTAAAGGTCATAGCCTTGAGAATAGGCTATCCTGTATATTGCAAGCTATAGGCAGCATTCTTTTGCAAAAGATACAGAGCCAACAAGACTAAACACAGGTGACAGAGGACAAAGGTTAAAGTAAGGTTAAAATAAAAAGAACAGGTCTAGTGTTGTCAGATTTGTTCTTCCCTATTATATTATTAATTATAATCACCATGCTGTACATACTCAGAACTTATTCATCTTATAAACAGGAACTTTGTACCCTTTCACCAACATTTCCTCATTTTCCCCATCTCCCATCCCATCTCTGTTTCTATGAATTTCTATGAATTTGGCTTTTTAGATTCCACACATAAGTGATATCATATAGTATTTGTCTTTCTCTGTCTGACTTATTTCACTTAGCATAATGCCCTCAGGTTTTATCCATGTTGCTGCAAGTGGCAGGAGTTCTTCCTTTCTCATGGCTGAATTATATATATATCGATAGATAGATATAGATATAGGTATATATATAATATATAGATATAGATACATCTTCTTTATCCATTCATCTATTTCCAGACACTTAGGTTGCTGTTTCCATGTCTTGGCTATTGTGAACAATGCTGCAAAGAACATGGGAGTGTAAATATCTCTTTGAGATCCTCTTTTTATTTCCTTTGGATAAATACACAAAAGTGGGATTGCTGTATCATATGGTAGTTTTATTTTTAATTTTTTGAGGAACCTCTATACTGTTTTCCTTAAAGGTCATACCAATTTCCGTACAAACTAAAAGTGCACAAATATTCCCTTTTCACTACATCCTTGCCAACACTTGTTATCCATTGTCTTTTTCTTTTTTGCGGTACGCAGGCCTCTCACTGCTGCGGCCTCTCCCGTTGCGGAGCACAGGCTCCGGATGCTCAGGCTCAGCGGCCATGGCTCACGGGCCCAGCCACTCTGCGGCATGTGGGATCCTCCCGGACTGGGGCACGAACCCGCGTCCCCTGCATCGGCAGGCGGACTCTCAACCACTGCGCCACCAGGGAAGCCCCCATTGTCTTTTTAATGATAGAAATTCTAACAGTGTGAAGTTATATCTCATTGTGGTTTTGATTTGCATTTTCCTGATGATTAGTGATGTTGAGTGCCTTTTCATGTATCTCTTGGCCATTTGTCTGTCTTCTTTGAAAAAAATGTCTATTCAGAGTGGACTGGCCAATATGACAGAGTAGGAAGACCCTGAGCTCACCTCCTCCCAGATGAGCACACCAAAATTACAACTATTTATAGAGCAACTATTGATGAGAGAAACTGGAAGACCAGCAGAAAAGATCTTCTACAACAAAAGATACAAAGAAGGAACCACAATGAGGTGGGTAGTAGGGGCAGAGTTATGATCTATTTAAGACTCATACTCCTGGGTGGGCGACCCCAAAATGGGAGGATACTTACAATTGCAGAGGTTCTCCCCAAGAAGTGAGGGGTCCAGGCCCCACATTGGGCTCTCCAGCACAGGGGACCTGCTCTAGGAAGACAAATACCCAGAAAGTTTGGCTTTGGAGGCCAGTGGGGTTTAGTTTTCAGAGAGCCATACAACTGAAGGAAACAGACACTCCATTCCTAAAGGGTGCACACAAAATCTCACATGCTCTAGGAGCCAGGGCCGAAGCAGTAATTTGAAAGAAGCCTAGGCAAACCCACCTGCTGATCTTAGAGAACCTCCTGGAGAGGTAAGAGGCAACTGGAGCTCACTCTGGGGACATAAACATTGGTGCTAGCCGATTTGGGGAGCTCATTCTGTCATGTGGACACTGGTGCTGGCAAGTGCCATTTTTGGACCCTCCCTCTAGCTTATTAGCTCCAAGGGCCCAGCCCCGCCCACCAACCTGTCACCACCAGTATTGGGATGCCTCAGACCAAGCAACTAGCAGGCAGGAGACACAGCCCCATCTACTAGCAGGTCAGCTGCCTTAAGTCTCCCTGAGCTGACCACCACCCCAGGACTGGGTCCTGTCCACCAGAGGTCACAGGACCTGTCCCCACACAACAGTGTGCTTTCACTAGCCCCAGAACCCCCAGGGCCCTGTAGCCAGAGACCCTGGGACCCATCTCCACCGACCAATGGGCCAGCACTAACCCCAGGGCCAGCCTCACCCACCAGCCTCAGGACTCCTGGGCCTTAGCCCCACCCACCAGTGTGCAGGCACAAGCCCCAGGACCCCTGGGCCCTGGCTCTGCACACCAGCAGGCCAATGCCAGCTCTGGGACATTTTGGGTCCCTCAGCCAGCTGCCCCAGGATCCAGTCCCAACCACCCACCAGTGGGGCTGACACCAGCTTTGGGACACACTAGACCCCACAGCCAGACATGTTAGGAATTGGCCCTGCTCACAAGCGGGATCTGGGATTTCTAGGGAACTGCAGCCAGAGACCTGGAAACATAGATCTACCCACCAGTGAGCTGGCTGGAGCCTCCAGATGTCCTTGTCCCTGGCCGTGCCTACCAGCAGGCCAACACCAGCCCTGGGACCTTCCCCCATCCTAAGCCCTGCCCACCAGCCTGCTGAAACCAGCTCTGAGACACTTTGGACCACTCAGTTGGCCAACATCAGATTTGGGAAATACCAGACCCCACAGCCAACCATGACAGGAACCAGCTATGCCCACCAGCATGCTGACACTAGATCTGGGACCACCAGTCATGCAACTACCCACTCCAGAACCCAGCTCTGCCTATCCGTGGGTCACCAGCACTGGCGCTGGGACACCTGGGGCCCTTCAGCCAGCAGCCTTATGACCCAGCACTGCCTACCAGTGGCCACCAGCTTCAGCATGATGCAAGGTTTGGCAACCAACTGGACTGGGAACTAACCACACCTACCAGACCACTCATAGTAGTCAGCCTACCACAAAAGAAACCACACAACTCAAATAGGGCTCACCCCTAGAGCATATAGCTCTGGTGACCAGAGGAGAGTGCACTGCTGGGACACACAGGACATTTCCTACAAAAGACTACTGTTCCAAGGTTGGGAAACATAACCAACTTACCACATATATAGAGTGAAAACAGCAAATTAGGCAAAATGAGGCAACAGAGGAATATGTTCCAAATGAAGGAACAAGAAAAAAAAACCCAGAAGAAAAACTAAGTGAAGTGGAGATATGTAATCTACCTGACAAGAAGTTCAAGGTAATGATCGTGAAGATGTTCAAAGGACTTGGGAAAAGATTGGATGAACAGATTGAGAAGTTAAACGTTTTAAACAAAGAGTTAGAAAACATAAAGAAGAACCAAACAGAGATGAAGAATACAATAACTGAAATGATAAAAGAATCAACTAGAAAGAATCAACAGTAGATTAGATAAAACAGAGAAACATATCAGTGAGCTGAAAGACAAGAGTCATAGAAATCACTGAAGCTGAATGGAAAAAAAGATAAAGAATAAAAAGAAATGAAGACAGTTTAAGAGATCTCTGAGACAACATCAAGTTTACTAACATTCACATTGCAGGGTCCTAGAAGGGGAAGAGAGAGAGAAAGGGGAAGAGAACATATTTGAAGATATAATAGCTGAAAAATTCCCTAACCTGTGGAAGGGGACAGACATCCAGGTCCAGAAAGTACAGAGAGTCCCAAAAAAATCAACCCAAAGAGGACCAACCAAGACACATTGTAATTAACATGGCAAAAATGAAAGATAAAGAGAGATAAAAGCAGCAAGGGAAAAGCAACAAGTTATGTACTAGGGAACTCCCATAAGGCTATAAGTTAAATTTTCAGCAGAAATTCTGCACGTCAGAAGGGAATAGTATGATATATTTAAAATGATGAAAGGGAAAAAATCTATAATCAAGAATTCTCTACCTGGCAAGAATTCCATTCAGATTCAATGGAAAGATAAAAAGTTTTACAGACGAGCAAAAACTAAAAGAGTTCAGCACCACCAAACCAGACTTACCAGAAATGTTAAAGGGACTTCTCTAAACAAAAAAGAAAAGGCACCAACTAGAAAAATGAAAAGTATGAAAGGTAAAATCTCATTGTAAAGGCAAATACACAGTAAAGTAGTAAGTCAACCATGTATAAAGGTAGTAGGTAGGTTAAAAGACAAAAGTAGTAAAATCATTTATATCTGCAATAAG
Source organism: Tursiops truncatus (assembly GCF_011762595.2). Taxonomy (NCBI): domain Eukaryota; kingdom Metazoa; phylum Chordata; class Mammalia; order Artiodactyla; family Delphinidae; genus Tursiops; species Tursiops truncatus. Next base: position 27,472,652 of record NC_047047.1, read on the forward strand.
TAGTTAAAGGATATACAAAACAAAAAGATGTAAAATACAGTGTCAAAGACAATAAACATGGGGGGAGTAAAAATGAAAGGTTGTTAAAATATATTTGAAATTAAGAGATCAATAACTCAAAATAATCATGTAGATAGATAAATAGATATGGATATAGATACAGATAAATAGATAGGAGGATAGCTATGTATAAACCTCATGGTAACCACAAACTAAAAATCTATAATAGATACACACACAGGGCTTCTCTGGTGGTGCAGTGGCTGGGAATCTGCCTGCCAATGCAGGGGACACGGGTTTGGGTCCTGGTCTGGGAAGATCCCACATGCCACGGAGCAACAAATCCTGCGAGCCACAACTACTGAAGTCCAGGTGCCTAGAGCTTGTGCTCCACAACAAAGAGAAGGTACCGCAATGAGAAACCTGTGCACCACAACAAAGAGTAGCCCACTTGCTGCAACTAGAGAAAGCCCACGTGCAACAATGAAGACACAACACAGCCAAAAATAAAATAAATAAATTTTAAAAAATAGATACACACACAGATAAAAGAAAAGAATCCAAACATAGCACTAAAGATAGTCATCAAATCACCAGGGAAGAGAACAAAAGGAACAAAAAAGGAACTACAAAAACAACCCCAAAACAAGGAAAAAAATGACAATGAGAACATACTTATCAAGAATTACTTCAAATGTAAATGGATTAAATGCTCCAATCAGAAGACATAGAGTGGCTGAAGAGATATAAAAACAAGACCCATATATATGCTGCCTACAAAAGGCTCACTTCACATCTAAAGATACATACAGACTGAAAGTGAGTTGCTGGAAAAAGGTATTTCATGAAAATGGAAATCAAAAGAAAGCTTGGGTAGTAATACTTATACCAGACAAAATAGACTTTAGCACAAAGACTATAATGAGAGACAAATAAGGACATTACATAATGATCAAGGGATCAATTCAATAAGAAGATGTAATAATTGTAAACATATATGCACCAAACATAGGAGCACCTAAATACATAAGGCAAATATTAAGAAACATAAAAGGAGAAATTGACCATAATACAATAATAGTAAGAGATGTTAACACCTCACTTACATCAATGGACAGATAATCCAGACGGAAAATCAGTAAGGAAGCACTGGCTTTAAATGACATATTAGACCATGTTGCTTAGTAGATATATATAGAACATTCCATCCAAAAGCAGCAGAATAAACATTCTTTTCAAGTGCTATGGAACATTCTCCAGGATAGATCACATGCTGGGCCACAAAACAAGTCTCAATAAATTTAAGAAAATTGAAATCATATCAAGCATCTTTTGTGACTACAAAGCTATGAGACTAGAAGTCAACCATAAGAAAAAAAAGGGGACTTCTCTGGTGGCACAGTGGCTAAGAATCTGTCGGCCAATGCAGGGGACATGGGTTAGATCCCTGGTCTGGGAAGATCCCACATGCTGCGGAGCAAATAAACCCATGTACCACAGCTACTGAGCCTGCACTCTAGAACCCACAAGCCACAATTACTGAGCCCGCATGCCACAACTACTGAAGCCCATGTGTCTAGAGCCTGTGCTCCGCAACAGGAGAAGCCACCTCAATGAGAAGGCTGTGCACTGCAATGAAGAGTAGCCCTTGCTGGCTGCAACTAGAGAAAGCTTGTGCACAACAATGAAGACCCAGCACAGCCAAAAATAAATAAATTAATTTATTAAAAAAAAAAGAAAAGAAAAACACAAAGATGTGGAGGCTAAACACTATGCTACAACCAATGAATCACTGAGGAAATCAAATAGGAAATAAAAAAATACCTGGAGACAAATGAAAATGAAAATGCAATGTTCCAAAATCTATGGGATGCAGCAAAAGCAGTTCTAAGGGGGAAGTTTATAGTGATACAAGCCTACCAAAGGAAACAAGAAAAATTTCAGATTAATAACCTAACCTTACACCTAAAAGAACTAGAAAGAGAAGGACAAATAAAAGCTAATGTTAGTAGCAGGAAAGAAATCACAAAGATCAGAGCAGAAATAAAAGAAACAGAGACTAAAAAAAAAAAAAAAAGAAAAGGTTAATGAACCAGACAAAGATATCAAAAAAAAGAAAATTACAGGTCACTATCACTGATGAACATACATTAAAAGATCCTCAACAAAATACTAGCAAACCAAATTAAATAATACATTAAAAGGATCATACCATGATCCAGTGGGATTTATCCCAGGGATGCAAGGATGGTTCAATATCTGCAATGTTAATGTGATATACCACGTAAACTATTTGAAAATAAAAATTGTGTATCATCTCAATAGGTGGAGAAAAAGCTTTTGACAAAATTCAACTTGCATTTATGATAAAAATTCTCAACAAAGTGAGTATAGAGGGAACATACCTCAACATAATAAAGGCCGTATATGATAAGCCCACAGCTAACATCATGCTCAATGGTGAAAAGTTGAAAGAATTTCCTCTAAGATCAGGAACAAGACTAGGAGGCCCCGTCTCACTACTTCTATTCAACTTAGTATTGGAAGTCTTAGCCATAGCAATCACTGTTTGCAGACAACATGATACTATACATAGAACATTCTTAAAACAGTACCAACAAATTACTAGAGCTCATCTATGAATTTGGTAAAGTTGCAGGATAGAAAGTTAATATACAGAAATCTGTTGTGTTTCTATACAATAACAACAAACTATTGGAAAGGAAAATTAAGAAAGCAGTCTCTTCTACAATTGCATCACAAAGAATAAAATACCTAGGAATAAATCTAAGGTAGTAAAAGACCTGCACTCAAAAAACTGTAAGACACTGGTGAAAGAAATTGAAGACAACACAAACTGATAAAAAGATATATCATGTTCATGGATTGGAATACTTAATAATGCTAAAATGACTGTACTACCCAAGGCAATCTACAGATTCAATGCAATCCCTATCAAAATACCAACAGCATTTTTCACAGAACTAGAAATAATTCTAAAATTTGTATGGAAACACAAAGGACCCCAAATAGCCAAAACAATCTTGAGAAAGAAGAACAAAACTGGAGATATCATGCTCCCTGGTTTTGAACTATACTACAAAGCTCCAGTCATCAAAACCATATGGTACTGGCACAAAAGCAAGCGCACAGATCAATGGAACTGAATAGAGAGCCCAGAAATGAGCCCAAAGTTATATGGGCAATTAACCTACAATCGAGGATGAAAGAATATACAATGGGTAAATGACATCCTCTTTAATAAATGGTTTTGGGAAAACTGGACAGCTACATGCAAAAGAATCAAACTGGACTACTCTCTCATACCATGAACAAAAATAAATTCAAAATGGATTAAAGACTTAAATGTAAGACCTGAAACCATAACACATCTAGAAGAAAAAACATAGGCAATACTCCCTTTGACAGCTTACTAATATTTTTTTGATATGTCTCTTCAGGCAAGGGACTCAAAGCCAAAAAAAAAAAAAAAATCAAAAAAGAAAAAAACAAGTGGGACTAAAAAGCTTTTGCATAGCAAAGAAAACTATCAAAAAAACCAAAAGGCCACCTACTGAATGGGAGAAGATATTTGCAAAAGGTATATTAAATAAAGGGTTAATATCCAAAATATACAAGGAACTCATATAAGTCAACATCAAAAGAACAAACAACTGGATTAAAAAATGTGCAGAGGATCTGAAGAGACATTTTTCCAAAGAAGATATACAGATGGCACGTGGCCAATAGGCACATGAAAAAGTGGTGAACGTCACTAGTCATCAAGGAAATCCAAATCAAAACCGCAAATGAAATATCACTTCACACTTGTCAGAATGGCTATTATCAAAAAGACAAGAAATAACATGTGTTGTCAATGATGTGGAGAAAAGAGAAACATTGTACACTCTGGTGGGAATGTAAATTGGTACAGCCACTGTGCAAAACAGTATGGAGATTCCTCAAAAAATAGCAATTTCACTCCTGGATATTTATCTGAAGAAAACAAAAACAGTGATTAGAAAAGTTATATGCACACGTATGTTCATTGCAGCATTATTTACAATAGCCAAGATGTGGCAGAAACCCATGTGCCCATGAATGGATGAATGGATAAGAAGATGTGGTATATATATATATATATATATATATATATATGAATAATAAAAAAGACATACACATATATATAATAAACACACACATATATATCTTGCTATTTGTGACAACATGGATGGACCTAGAGTATTATGCTAAGTGACATAGGTCAGACAAAGACAAATACTGTATGATTTTACTTATATGTGGAATCTGAAAAATAAAACAGAGGAACAAATATAAGAAAACAGAAACAGGGCTTCCCTGGTGGCGCAATGGTTGAGAGTCTGCCTGCCGATGCAGGGGACACGGGTTCGTGCTGCGGTCCGGGAAGATCCCACATGCCGCGGAGCGGCTGGGCCCGTGAGCCATGGCTGCTGAGCCTGCACGTCCGGAGCCTGTGCTCCGCAACGGGAGAGGCCACAACAGTGAGAGGCCCGCGTACCGCAAAAAAAAAAAAAAAAAGAAAACAGAAACAGACTCATAGATACAGATAGATACAGAGAAGAAACATGGTTCTACCAGAGGGGAGGGGTATGGGGGAGGAAAGAAATAGGTGAGGGAGATTAAGAGGTACAAACTTCCAGCTGCAAAATAAATGAGTCACAGGTATAAAATGTACAGTGTGGGGAATATAGCCAATAATTTTAGTATGTTTTTATAATGACGTAGTGCAACTAGACTTACTGTTGTGATCATTTTGAAAAGTATAAAAACACCAAATCACTATGTCATTAAACAGGAACTAACATAGTGTTGTAAATCAATTATACTTCAAAACCAACCAAACAAACAAACTCATATTAAAGGGGATCAGATATGCGGTTACCAGAAACAGGGGATAGGGGGAGGGGGAATTGGATGAAGGTTGTCAAATAGCACAAACTTCCAGTTATAAGATAAGCAAGTAAAAGATATGTAATGTAAAACATAATAAATGTAATTAACATTGCTGTATGTCATATATGAAAGTAAATCCAAGAGTAAATCCAAGAGTTCTCATCATAAGAAAAAAGTTTTTCTCTTATGTCTTTAATTTTGTATCTATATGGTATGATAGATATTCACTAATCTTATCATTTCATGATGAATGTAAATTAAATCATTGTGCTGTACACCTTCAACTTATACAGTGTTGTACGTCCATTATATCTCAATAAAACTGGAAGAAAAAAAGTCTATTCAGATCTGCCCATTTTTCAATTGGTTTTTTTATTGTTTGTTTGTTTTGTTTTGTTATTGAGTTGTATGAGTTCTTTATTTTGGATATTAACCCCTTATCAGATATATGATTTGCAAATATTTTCTACCATTTGGTATGTTACCTTTTCATTTCAATGATAGTTTTGTTTTTGTTCTGCTTTTTTTTTTTTTTTCTGGGCAGAGAAAAAAATCATTAGTTTGATGTAGTCCCACTAGTTCATTTTTGCTTGTTTTGCTTGCACTTTTGGCATCACATCCAAAAAAAATTGTTACGAAGACCAATTACTCTGTGTTTTCTTCTAGTAGTTTTACAGTTTCTGGTCTTACCTTTAGGTCTTTAATCCATCTTGAGTCAATTTTTGTGTCTGATGTAAGATAAGGGTCCAGTTTCATTCTTCTGCATTTGGTTATCCAGTTTGAAAGGAGAGATTTTTATTTGGAAAGACTCAAGCATATGTATACTGATCAACGTAAAGAAAAGAAGGAACGTCTGAAGCTGTAAGAGGGAAGGTAAATAGTTGTGGGAACTTTTCCCAGAGGAGAAGTTGACTTCAGCAGGTGACAGTGATCCCCATTTCTCTTACACAGGAGATGAGGAAGAGTTGGATGAAAAGATGGTGAACAGTAGGGAAGTTGAAGTTTTCATAATGAATGGTGGTCATTTCAGTGAAGTGGGAGGCAAATGTCTTTTCTAAGAGCAAGAAGGATAGAAGCAGGTCTAGGATTTTAAGTAGAGAGGAAAGGATTATAAATGGGTGCTGTGAGCGGAAATAGAAGTCAAAGGATGGTTGAATAGCCTTGAGGGTCCAAATGATACTGAGCAACACAAATGTGCTGTGGTGCTAGTTGCCATGGTCACAACCTTTTGTCTCCATGACAGAAGGGGGAGGAATTGGCAGTGTTGGTATGATGAAGATCAAGATGTTAAAGGAAGCTAAAGATTTAGAAATGGTTTAGTCAAATTGGTGGCTCATGGAAGTATGGAAACACGGGGTGAGTAGCTTCTAACTTTTATTCTGCCAAGCCCTGTTTTGGGCCCCTTACATTAAGTATTCTTAATACTTACAAATGCCTAAGGTAGATATTATAAACTCCATTTTATACCTGAGAAAACTGTAGCTTATGGAAGCCACATAACTTACTCAAACTCACCTGCTGATTAATGGAGAAGCCAGGGATCAAACTCAGATCTCTCTGAATCGGAAGCTTGGATAGAAGAAAATTCAGGATAGAAGGGCAAAATGCCAACAGATTTTATAAAAATCAGAAATGAAGACAAGGATTAGAGTAATGTGTAGGCCCCATGGAAATTAAGCAGAGGAAGAGGTGGATGGAAAGGGGGCACAGAGAGGAATTTCAGAGCTTGTAGTCTTGCCAATAGAGCAATGTTAATAGAACGTAAAGGAAAAAGTGAGGCTGTGAATGCATTGCCTAAGTGGCATGAGGAACATGGTTGGCATAGTTGGGATCCATGAAGTCAAGGTATTGGGTGGGTTATCCATGTTGATGTTGAAGTGTCTCAGGATGATGGCAGAGAATGAGGTGGATAGGGAATCTGTGAGCCAAGTGGTTGAATTTCTGAGGAGCATGACCACAGCTCAATCTGGTGCCCTACTTCATCAGGAAGGCTGAGAAATTAGGGGGTCAGAAGAACAGTTTAAACATGGCAGTGAAGAGTATTGAGAGGCTGTAAATCTACTGAGGCAGGAGACGAAAAATCGGTTCATTTACAGTGAATGAGGAGAAAGAGGTAGTTCTTTGAAGAGGGCTTCAAAGTGATCAGGAAGGGGTCTGAGAAATGATACAATCCATTATACTAATGTGGAAGCAGATGCGGAGAGGCAGAATGATTTGCTTAAGTTCACACAATAAATGCGTGGCAATGGAGGGGGTGGGTGGGACAGTATGGCTGAATGGTCAGGAAATAGAGTTTGGAATGAGATTGACTTGAGTTTGAATATCAGTGTGATCACTTACACTGTGAGGCTTGAGGTATTACCTAATCTCTCAGCTTTCTCATGTGTAAAATGAGATATATAATATCTATAGCAAAGGATTGTTGTAAGGACTTAATGGTGAATATGAAGTGCTTACTTTCTGTATTGTGCTTGGCACCAGAAAGTGCCCAATACATTTTAACTGCTAAACTGGAACTGAACTAAAGGGCCCCAAGTCTTAGTCTGGTACTCTTCTGGTCATTCCACACTGACCTGACATTCTATTTAGAGGGCATTCATGTTAGGCCATCTTCATTCGAGTTTCCTACACTAGTCACTCCAAACTCACACACCCTTGCTGGTAAGAACTCATGTGAGATCTCTGGCTTCTGAGGGGGCTAAAAAAAACCCCTGCTGACAGTGGCAGAAGCTAGTTTAACCACTACTATACATTTCTGGTCTACATACTCGTCTTCTTCCTGTGATGTACATACAAAAAGCTTTTTGCCGAGTGAGACGCTAAAATTGATGATTGAAGGGATCTTCTTTCATATATTTCAAGAGGTCTTTAAAAATACAGAAGGCTCCATACTCTCCCTACCTCTCCTATGTCTGTCTGAAATTGTTTAAGCATGAGTAATGAAACAAGGTGAGGACAGCCAGAGATTATCTAGAAACAGACAGGTTTAGCCACTTGCTCAGTTCCTTGCAAACCAGGACTTGTAATCCATTCTCCTCACTACTGGTTTATTTTTAAAATGTATTTTTAATGAATAACTACAATTTTTTTTGTAGTTATTAACTACAAAAAGCAGTACATACATGAGGGAAAGAATTCCAAAAGTGCATACATAGTAAAAATTATCTTCCTCCTACTTCAGGACCCTTCCTCCCAATCTCTCTCCTGGCTGCCACTACTGTTGACAGTTCCTTGGATATCCTTTCAGAAATATTCTATCTGTGTAGTATTTTATGTATATATAGGCATATATATGAATTTTTTCTTTGTGATTAAAAAAAAATATATTTATTTATTTATTTATTTGGCTGCCCTGGGTCTTAGTTGTGGCACTTGGGATCTTCATTGTGGCGAGTGGAATCTTTAGTTGTGGCATGCAGGATCTTTAGTTGCGGCATGCGGGCTCTTAGTTGAGGCATGCGGGATCTAGTTCCCTGACCAGGGATCGAACCCAGGCCCTCTGCATTGGGAGTGTGGAGTCTTAACCTCTGGACCACCAGGGAAGTCCCGTGATTTTTTTAATTGAGGTATAAATGACTTACAACATTAGTAATTTCTGGTGTACAACGTAATGATTTGATATTTGTATATGTTGTGAAATAAGTGTAGTTAATATCCGTCACCATACGTAGTTACAGAACTTTTTTTTTTTCTTGTGGTGAGAATTTTTAAGATCTAGTCAATTAGCTACTTTCAATTATGCGATACAGTATTCTTTTTGGTTTTTTCCTTTTTTTTTTCAACAAATATATCTGTTCAGTTTTTTATTCAACCAAACAAAAAGATTCTACAATCAATTCCACTTGCATTTTTCCCTTGAAATATAGTTGATTTACAATGTTGTGTTAATTACTGCTGTACAGCATATATACATTCTTTTTTTAAAAAAAATAAATTTATTTATTTATTTATGGCTGTGTTGGGTACTCGTTGCTGTGCGTGGGCTTCCTCTAGTTGTGGCGAGTGGGGGCCACTCTTCGTTGTGGTGCGCGGGCCTCTCACTGTTGTGGCCTCTCCTGCTGTGGAGCACAGGCCCCAGGCGTGCAGGCTTCAGTAGTTGTGGCACGTGGGCTCAGCAGTTGTGGCTCGTGGGCTCTAGAGTGGAGGCTCAGTAGCTGTGGCACACGGGCTCAGCTGCTCTGCAGCATGTGGGATCCTCCCGGGCCAGGGCTCGAACCCATGTCCCCTGCATTGGCAGGCAGACTCCCAACCACTGAGCCACCAGGGAAGCGCCTACATTCTTTTTTTAAATATTCTTTTCCATTATGGTTTATCATAGGATATTGAATATAGTCCTCTGTGCTATACAGTATGACCTTGCTGTTAATCTCCTTTTCTCTTTTTCCTGAAGTATAGTTGATGTACAATATTATATAAGTTTCAGGTGTACAACAAAGTGATTCACAATTTTTAAAGGTTATATCCCATTTATAGTTATAAAATATTGGTTATATTCCCTGTGCTGTACAATATATCCTTGTATCTTATTCATTTTATACATAGTAGTTTGTACCTCTTAATCCCCTCTCCCATCTTGCCCCTCCCCACTTCCCTCTCCCAACTTGTAACCACTAGTTTGTTCTCTATATCTGTGAGTCTGTTTCTTTTTTCTTGTATTCACTAGTTATTTTATTTTTTTAGATTCCACATATAAGTGGTATCATACAATATTTGTCTTTCTCTGTCTGACTTATTGCACTTAGCATAATACCCTCTAGGTCCATCATCCATGCTGTTGCTAATGGCAACATTTCATTCTTTTTTATGGCTGAGTAGTATTCCATTATGTGTGTGTGTGTGTGTGTGTGTGTGTGTGTGTGTGTGTGTGTGTATACCACATCTTCTTTACCCATTCATCTGCTGATGGACACTTAGGTTGCTTGAATTTTTTTTTTAAATGAAAACATGCTCTATATACTGTTTCATGCATTTTTTCACTCTACCCTACAATTTGAAGACAGTTTCATATCTGAATATAGAGTCTTTTCTCTTTCTCCTTGATGATTGCATAATTATCCGTGGCATAAATTATTTAGCCTCAACTTCCAGTTTGGTTCTTACATGCCTTTTTTTGTTGATGGCACCATTCTCCCGGTTACTCTGCTCCAAACCTTGGAGTAATACCAAACATCCTCCTTCCCCATACCTAGTAAATCATGCCAATTCTGCTTTTACAATGCTTTTCCTACTTGTCCATTCTTTTTCATTCTCATTGCCACTTCCCTGGTTTAGGCCTTAACATTTTCTATCGCATTTTCCTGTCTCCAAATTTTCTATTTCTGTCCACCTTGCACACTTGCTTTAGATCAAGTTTCCTAAGGCCAAGATTTGGTTTGTGTCACTACTCTTCTTAAAAACCTTCAGTGGATTCCCAGTCATTGTGTTATATTTTAAAACTCAAGCAGTGATCAATAAATATGATTTAAAAATTCTAATCTGGTGAATTTATGAAATGCAGATGCCTGGATAAGAATGTCCATATGTAGGACCTTTGGTCTGTATTAAAAAAAAGGATCCAAGGTGCTTTTGATGCAGTTGGTTGTTGGACCAGTGGAGCCATTAGAATAAAGTACAAATTTCTCTTCCCAGTATTCCTTTTCCAAGATGCTTTTCCAGCCCCATCTCTTGCTACTACTTCTCTACACACCAGTGCAAATGAAGTTTTTGTTGGCCTTCTGGGTGCTCCTCACACCTTGCAATCACATCTTTAAAAAATGTTCAGGCTTAGTCTCTCAATGAATCCTTCGCAGCCAGAAGTGATCACTGTGCTCGATTCTCTGAACTGGCTTACAGGTACATTATGCCTTATCTCTTAGTTTCGGGTTTCTTAGTTTTGAGCTTTTCCTCCCTGTTAACTTGTAAGATCGCTGTCCGCAGAAACCTAGTTCGTCCTTTCTTAATATTCGTGCGTATAGAGGCTTTTGCACTTTGAGGCATGGGTCTTAAGAATTTGTAGGTTTAGTGCCATTGCCGGACTTAATCTCCGTTGCATATGAAGTCCTTAACTGTTCCTGCCTTAGAGCGGAGCTTTTAACACGTTTGCCGATTCAATGAATAACGTGTGGAACCCCATCTCCCAGAGAACTACAATCCCAGCGGGCATTGCGCGGAACGTCTGCGGACGCGGGGACGTTAGGGGGCGTGCCGCATGTGAGGGAGGGGTCGTCCTGCGGGTAGCAGGAGGCTCAGGAGGCTCTGGAGACTGGGGTGAGAGAGAGGAGCGAGAGAGAGAGAGAGAGAGAGAGAGCGAGAGAGAGGGAGAGAGGGAGAGAGAGAGAGCGCGAGCGAGCGAAAGGTGAGCCGAGCTGAAGGAGGGCACGCGCTGCCGGGCACCCCCAGTCTATGGAGCGGGGTAAGATGGCGGAGGCGGAGAGCCTGGAGACAGCGGCGGAGCACGAGCGGATCCTCCGAGAGATCGAGAGCACCGACACGGCCTGCATCGGGCCCACGCTCAGGTACCCTGGGTACCGGGGCCACAGATGGGCGGGCACGGGCGGGATCCGGGGGCAGGCTTCCTCCGGGCTGTGCGCCGGGCCGGCCACACTCAGGGCCAGCGCCGGCCCCTCCCTTCGGAGAGCCAGGCGAGCGACCTCCACCCTCGGTGAGGCGGGTCCCCCTCCGCAGTCTCGCCGGGGGGGTCCCTTCCCGACCGTCGGCGCCGGCAGCCCCGTTACTCTGTAGGCTCCTGCCTCCCTTGGGGCTGGGGCAGCCGTCGTTCTCCCTCCGAGGCTAGACCGGCGCGGGCAGCGGGAGCGCGCCCGGCAGGTGGTGGCTTTTAGCAGAGCTTTCCCACTGAGGACATCACCCTTCTGTCTCCGACTCAAACCCCGTCCTGCCCTAGACCCAAGACCTGCTCTTCAGGCAAAACAGAATTCACCCCACGGTCTCTTGCTCGGAAATTAAACTCTTGCCTCAGAATCACAACCACTTCTCAGATTCGAGTTCTTGAAAATCCTAGGCCTGGAAGGAGGGAAGTTTCCTTCAGCGTCTCCTGTGAGCGGGTGCTCGCTGAGCCCTGTCAGGAGGACGACCTCCCCAAGTGTGCAGCCTCCTGGTACTCCTCACCGAAGAGACGTTATCTCCCCTCCGTTCCCTGTGACCATTACTTTGCCCACACACCCCCATTTTATTTGGAGTTGTCAAAACAAGCCGCCACCCACCTCAACTTATTTAACAAAACTTAGGTACCACTTACTATGTAAAGTGCAAGACATTTATTAAGCGATTTACAAGTATAACTTATTCAAACTGCACAACAGCCCTATTAGGAAGGTACTATTATTGCCCTCCTTTTACAGATGATGCACAGAGAGGTTAAGTGACTTGCCCAAGGTCACAGAGAAAATAAATTAGGAGAGTCGTGATTCCTGCTCACGCATTCTGGATCCAGAGTCTGCATTCTTAATCTCTGTTTTTCTGCCTCAGTTGGGGATCACCATCTACCAGTACTTTATGTTAATTACTCACCAAGCGCAATTTCAAACTACCTTTTTCTTTCCCCTCAGTTTATTAGTGCCCTAGAACTAACTTATCTTCGTCCTTCCTGTGGCACCTTCTGGTCTCCATGCAGCCAACAGAGAGAATTATCTTACCCGCCGTGTACAGTCTTGGGTCGCTGTTCCTCCCCTCAAAAAAGTTATTACTCACTGCTTTGTTTTTTCATGGGGAGAGTTGCCTCATGAAAGTGTTTGAAGGAGGGGCAGGCTGGAGACTAGACTCCTCATTTCCAGCCGCACAGCTTCCTTCTCCAGGGCATATTGTTAGCACAGTTTTACCAGTGCCATCCCTGGACATGGGACATGACCATCCTTAGTAGTTTGCTTTTTGTCTCTTACTGCATTATGATCATGACCGTCATGCTCCTCTCTTTTTACATTTTCTTGAGTTCTTAGGGGTGAATGACCCTCATTTCATTATCTTTACTTTTATAAAAACTAAGGACTACTTACTGATATTCTATGTACATTATTAATGGTTATTAATATTTGGTTTTCATGAAACAAAATGTTATTAGAGTTACTGAGGATACTAAGAAATTTGGCTGCTGAGCTATATAGTTGGCAGCCAAGCAAAGCTCCTGCTGGAACAGTTGGGATTACCAGAGTTTTGAGGAAGGATTCTTCATCAGAACACCATTAATGTTGTCTTGAGTTGGTTGCGGTTTTTAATTGCTGTCGTTCTTGGTTTATAGGATAAATGACTTAATTTAGTGTTATCAATTTAGTTGTGATTTGTTATGTTAGCTCTCCACTGAATAGTAGTGCATATTTGTTCAACTGAATTTTGGCCTGTAATTTTCCATTATCTTGTCTGAAGAGTATACATATTATGTTTAAAATATGTTACCCATTCTCCCACAGATTTGCCTCATTGTTATCACTGAGTTCTTTTTTCACTGGAAAGTCAGGTTTTGTTGGGGTATATGGATTAGGGATCTTTTGTCCTAAGGGGACATGGTAAAAAAAAAAAGTTTTGAAAACCGCTGCACTATCCTACTACTTTTAGTTGCTTTTCTTGACTCCTTTTTATCATTATTAGGGGCTTTTCATTTTTGGCCTCGTCTGGTCTTTGGTGGATAACCCTAAATCTTACTATCAGACCCAAGATTCAATTACTAGAACATCCTATAATACAAGTAATATACACTGTCTCTGTCTTTAGTCTAGCTTGTTCTTCCCATATTCACAGGGGACGATCTCATCTTTCTTTCTTATTCCATTCAGAGGCAGCAGCATGCACAGACTTGATGTTTCACATCTCATGCTTTACCCTGGGTGCACTTCCATAATCATTATCTCCTGGTTTTCCATCACAGTTATTAAACAGGTTTGATAAAGGCCGTAGGCTCTCTTCCCTAACTTTACTCTTAACTGTAAATCTCAAACTCTATCCCTCTTCATAGTCTTTCCTGTTTCTTCTGAGGTAGCATTTTTAAGGCACCGGGTTCTTAGCTGTTCCTGAGAAAGGTTTTGTAAGTGAAGAGGAACTAGATAATAATAATTTGTGGTACCAAATTATTCTTCCAGTTTTATCCCTTTTTGTTTGAGGAGCCACAGTGGCTTGACTTTTTCATTATATAACTAACCTTATTTAAGCTTGAACAGTAAATGCAATGTTAGTTGATTCCCATGTATCATAAGGAGTGCCTTTCCTTACTTACTGTAATTCTGAAAGTCCCAAGCTTATCCATGCATATAGAGGCTGTTGCCTAGCAAATTCTTTTGGGAAAGCAGCCATCTCTTTCTTCTCTGTCTTCATCTCAAAAATTATTTTGTTAACTACAAGTCCTGATTTTGCAGATGAGGAAAGAGGCCCATAAGATGTTAGGGCATGTCTTGTTTTTAAAATAATATTGATTCTTGCCTTGTAGTGCTAATGCTAAAATAGTGATCACAAATCACTCATGAACAATAGCTTCATAGTTTCATTTTTCAAATCACGTTTACATATCTCTAGTCTTCTTTCACATCAGTTATTCAGAATAAGCCATTTCCTCACTTTGCTCTCTGGGTGCTAGCAATTAACATTCAGTTTTAATTGCTATTTAAGATTTTAAAACAGACTTTTAAATTTAACAGTGAAATACATTGCCTTTAAAACAGTAGCTTTATTGGGATATAATTCATATCCCGTACAGTTCACCCATTTAAACTATACAATTCAGTGTTTTTTAGTGTATTCACAGAGTTGTGTAACGGTCACCACAGTCTAATTTTAGAACATTTTCATCACCCCCAAAAGAAACCCCATACCCATTAGCACTCACTCTTCATTCTGTCCCCCTTCCCAAGGTAGTCACTACTTTCTGTCTTTATGGGTTTGCCTATTCTGTTCACTTTGTATAAATGGAATCATACAACATTTTGAGGAACTGCCAAACTGTTTAACAAAATGTCTGTACCATTTTGCATTCCTGCCAGCAATGTGTAAGTGTTCCAGTTTCTTCATATCCTTGTCAGCACTTGTTAGTATCTTTTTTATTTTAGCCATCCTAGTGGATACGAAGTTGCGTCTCACTGTCGTTTTGATTTGCATTTCCCTAATGGTTAATGTTTTCATGTGCTTATTATTATTATTTTTGCGGTATGCGGCCTCTCACTGTTGTGGCCTGTCCCGTTGCGGAGCACAGGCTCCGGACGCGCAGGCCCAGCAGCCATGGCTCACGGGCCCAGCCGCTCCGCGGCACGTGGGATCCTCCCGGACCGGGGCACGAACCTGTGTCCCCTGCACCCGCAGGCGGACTCTCAACCACTGCGCCACCAGGGAAGCCCATGTGCTTATTATTTATTTATCTTTTTTGGAGCAATGTCTATTGAGATCCTTTGCTCAGTTTTTACTTCGGTTGTCTTTTTATTATTGAGTTGTAAGAGTTCTTTATATATTCTGGATATAAGTCTCTTACCAGGAATAGGATTTGCAAATACTTTCTTCCATTCTTTTGGTTTGTTTTTTCATTTTTCTTGTTGCACAAAAGTTAAATTTTGATGTAAGTCCAGTATATCTAGTTTTTATTTTTTTGCTTGTGCTTTTGGTGTTGTATCTAGGAAGCCTTTGCTTTACCCAAGATTATGAAGATTTCCTCTTGTTTTTTTCCTGAGTTGTATAATTTTATCTTTACATTAAGGTCTGTGATCCATTTTGAGTTAATTTTTGCCTATAGTGTAAGGAAGGATGTTCATTTTCATTCTTTTACGTGTTGATATGCAGTTCTAGCATCATTTGTTGATTGCCATTTTTCTAACCCAGATATGTTTCTGGTTGATTTATCTTGGTCTTTTTGCCATTAAATTTATATTCCTTATTTGTAGCAGAAATGTAACCTTCAAGACCCTGTCATTGTGTTTGTTTGACTTTGCTGTTCAGCTTGACCTCCCTTGTTGAGTGCTCTCACCTGGGAAGAAGTTTGCTCTAATGTTTTCAGGTAAAGGTTTTCTCTTTTTTAGCTTAGTTGCTGCCTTCCATTTCTGAGGTTCTTGTGTTATAAGAATGATGTGATTGCTATATTTGATCTTGGTAAAGCACTTTACTTTAGGGACTGATTCTTGTCTTACCTCATGGAATGGTTTTGTGTTATACTGCTCAGCTTTAAGATTAACATAAGGTGTATTAATGATAGAATCTTACCTATTTGATCTTTTTCATTGTTGAAACATTAAAAAAGCTATTATGTCAACATTTTAAAAATTTTGGAAGCTATATTAAGAATTACTTACACTCCTATAACACTGCTGCTGTTGTTTTGGTGCATTTCCTTTTAGACCTTTGCTTTATGTATTTTGTTGTTAAAAAGCTGTATTCTTGGTACAGTAACAATTTTCTCTCTTGCTTATTTAATTAAGTTGTATGTAAAGCTGCCTCTTACAGAAAAGAAATATGGGAAATATTTTCAAAAGCTGTTTAGCTCAGTGTCATTTGATAATTAAATATGGGGAACTGGCTTCCCCACTTACTACTTCTGTGCCTTTGGCCACATGGCTTTGTTTTCCATCCTCTGCTCTCCCCTGTTACCTAAGTTGTACAGAAACCAGTTAATCATAATCCTTGGTTTATGACACTGTCTCATTATTGGTCACCGCATGGACCTCTTTAAACAATTAATTACTTGTTTTTATAAGCAATTTACCACCCTAGTAGGCAAATTTTTCTCATCTTTAAAATGGGGATTATACCACCTACATTGCAGGAACAGTATCAAAAAAAAAAAAAAAGGAGATAAAGCGTTCTTCACTGTACCTGCTAGGTAGTAGTAACTCCGATAATGTGAATCATCTGCCTTTTACCCTTGAGTTTGCTATGTGGACTTAGGTATTTCTGTTTTTGGAGTTACGTTAATTACAAAACTTAGTGTTTGGAGTGGTTCTTGACTTTTTTTTTCCCCTTCCACTCATACAGCTGAGGGATATAATATTCATCAATAATCAGACCCTGGAAGTGGTTACTTTGATATAGACTGGAGAATGGAGGAGGAGATGGGAAACAATTTTATAAAGGCAGTTCAGGTGACTGATATACTCCGTCCTTGACAATCAGTGAGGGGAAAGAAATGATCTCCCATTGCTAATTGCTTATTTTTTAGTAGTAGCTCCCTTCTAAAAATAAAATTTTTATATTTTAATTTATAAATGTAAGGTAATGACTTGTAAAAAGAAGAAACAGACAACAAAAAACTTAATCCTACCACCCTGTCACAATCTTATATTTGTATATTTCTTTTAAGCTTTTTCCATATTTATTACATTAGAAGAATATTATCATGTTGTGTCTTGCTTTTTCAGTTAACATATTATATACAGTTTTATACATTGTTATGTATTATATATCTATATTATTTTGGTGGCTTCATTCATGAATTAATTTATGCATTCATTCTACAAATATTTATGGAACAACTTCTATGTGCCAGGTACTCTTCCAGGCTCTGGGGTACAGCAGGGAACAAAATAGACATGTCCCTGCCCTTTTGGACCTTACATTCTAGCGGAGCACTCACAGAATAAACAAACACATAGATACATAAAATAATAGTGTTATTTAGTTGTTAGTGTTACATATGATGGGGTATTAGTTTTGATTAGGTGATTAGAAAAAGTTATTCTGGCAAAGGTTTGAAAAGAGTGAAGGAGCAAGCCATATGGCTCTCTGGGAGAAGTACCTTCCAGACAGCAGGCACAGTGTGAAGACTCAGGAGAAGCATAATGGGAGGTGATGGTAGGAAATTAGTGAGGGTCCACATAGTGTAGACAAAGAAAGAGACTGATTTTATTTCTAAGTGATATGGCAAGGTACAAGAGAGTTTTGAGCAGGAAAGTGACATGCTGTAACTTAAGTTAAACAAAGAACATTCTGGCTGCTGTGTGAAGATTGGAGTAAGAGAAGAAACAGGAAAACCAGTCAAGGGATATTTGCAGTAATAAGGACTAAGAGATGGTTGTAGCATGCAGTAAGATGTTGGGGAGGAGATGATGAGAAGTAGTTGGATTTAGAATATGTTTTGAAAGCAGAGCCAAAATATTGGATTAGTTATAGGGGTTAAAGAAACAGAGGAATCAAGCATGATTCCAAGGCTCTTGGCCTAACTAAATGGGTGAATGGTGGTGCCATTTATTAGAATAGAGAATAAAGGGGGAGGAATTTTATTTTTCTTCGTGGCACTTACTATTGCCTGACGGATATAATTTTTAATTGTCTCCTTCATTAGAATATGTATTCCAGGAGGGGAGGAATTTTGTTTCTTTTGTTTGCTGCTGTATCCTGGAAACCTGAAAGAGTGCCTGGCATACAGTTGGTACTCAATAAATATTTGTTGAATGAATAGAAGAATAAAATAATTGTACCATGAACTGTTAATTATTTGGGGGTTAATTAAATGATTTGTAGATTAACTGTCTTAAAAAATATGACTAGGCTTTTGAGGAAAAAATAAAACTGCTGAAAATCTTGAAAACCTCGGCGTGCTGGAAGTGTTTATTTTTTGGAATTACATATGATTTTAGAGTTCCTCTTTCTCTTCAGCAAAAGCGTAATCTAAAATAATTGGCCTCTAATGCCTGTGAATCTTAAATATTTTTGCAGTATTGTTAAAATTTTTCAAATATAAGTATGATAACTTTAGTGACTAAAATGTTATGATCTAAGTACACATTGTATAAATAAAGCTTAACATTTGGTAATAAGTTAAAATTTTTGTACATTTGGGAAAAGGGGTGGACAGTGTTAAATAAGTTTCAATTACAATATGGAATAGGATAATGAATTTTTTGTGGTTTAATAAAGAAAAGTTAGGTTTTATTTTAATAACTTCATTGACTTGTCAAGCAAATTGAAAAATGAAAAACTGAAAAAGCCCTCTTGTAGCTGATAAGACAGTGCTGGTTTGGTTCAATCAGCATTGGGCTCCAAGTCTGATTTTATTCGAGCTAAATAAACAAAAATTTTCATTGAAGCTCTTCCAGTGGAAGGTTATTCTGGTGTGTTATCTGATCAATTAGATTCAAGCCATAGAAAAATTAGTAGTCACAGAGGGAAATTAAATGGGAGAGTAGCATTTGGCAATCATTCCTATGTTGAATTTGAAGAATTTATTAGTTATCATTAGATCAAATATATAGTGCTGGTGAAACTCATCTGGAAATTTTACCTAGTATAATTCTGAAAATAAAATATGAATGGGTAAATTATCTTTATTTGTATGGGTTTGAAATATTTAAAAAGTGGAAAGAAAATGATATGAACCATAAATCTAGTATTTTTCCCATTCCCTCTATTCCTCATTTTATTAGTTTGTTGTTTATTCTTCCATTGTATTTTTAATGCAAATATAGGCATATATGATTTTATTTTCTCCTCCCCTTTTACAAAAGAAGCAGTGTACTGTATATGCAGTTCTGTAGCTTAGTGTTTTATATTATTTCTTTTTTTTTTTTTTTTTTTAACATCTTTATTGGGGTATAATTACTTTACAATGGTGTGTTAGTTTCTGCTTTATAACAAAGTGAATCAGTTATACATATACATATGTTCCCATATCTCTTCCCTCTTGCGTCTCCCTCCCTCCCACCCTCCCTAGTTTTATATTATTTCATCAATATATTTTGGAGATCTGTCCATATCAGTATGCAGAGATTTCCCTTATTCTTTTTTACAGCTACATAGTGTAAATATACTATGGTTTATTCAGCCAGTTCCCTATTTCTGTATACTTGGCTTATGTCCAGTCTTTTGTTGGACAAAATAATGCAGCAGTGAATAATCTTGAATGTCTGTAATTTCTTATTGTACATTTCCTACTGTATCTGTAGGATCGATTCCCAGAAGTGGGATTGCTGGGTAAAATAATGAGTGTACCTGTACTTTGGTAGGTATTACTTTCTACAGGGGTTGTACCATTTTGTTCTCCTTCTAGCCGTCTATGAGATTGCTCATTTCTCCATAGCATTTTCAGCAAAGTGTGTTTTAGACTTTTGAGTTTTTGCTAATATGATAATGACAAATGGTATTTCAGCGTTTTTATTTGTACTGTATGAGTGAGGCTGAACATCTCTTCATATGTGTAAAGACTGTGTGTGTGTGTGTGTGTGTGTACTGTCTGTCCGTGTCCTTTGATTATTTTTCTATAGGGTTGGTATTTTTCTCTTTGATTTGGGAGCACCAGTAAAGAACCTTTGATAATTATGCTTTGCTTAAATGCATCAGGAGTGTACAAACTAAAATGGGTTGTGATTACTAAAACAAAGAAACTATTGTTTTTTATGGAATGAAAGTTTCAAACCTGCCTTTCTGTTGTTTTAGTTATAAAGGAACATGAATAAACAGACATTTTAAAAGAATTAAAAAAAATCTTATACCAAGAGGCTATGATAATTTGAAATCAGAAGGTTTTTTGGGGGAATGCAGTAACATTATTAGATAATGCTGCTTCACATACAAATACAGTTCTTAGCAAATCAGAGGATGTCAACCTTTTAATAAATTCTTTACGTTAAAATGTTCTGGTATGTATTCACATGTTTACATAATTTCCAGCATTTACCTAATTAGTATATGAATTAGTTGCAAAAAATTATTGATAAGGACAATTATTTAGTATGGTTTTGGAAGCAGTTTAGAATTTTAGAGGACATTTATGACGTAGCTTTAGTTTGGAATATGATATGTATGAATATTGATTAGGTCATTGAGGAAAATAAAGATATTTTGATTCTTTACATCGTTGGATTTGATAGATTTTAGTATTCGCTAATGATGTAGTAATTTATTTACTCACATACAAAATCAAGCTTCCAGCTGAAAACAACTTGAAGCAATAAAATTAGTGAGTAGCTTCTCTATGAAACATGTTAATCTGGGTTGAGATGCTAAGCAACTATGACATTTAATATTTGCTTGGGGGAGATAGCAAAAATAATGAGGGGGGAGGAGTTAGTAAAAACTGAGTTAAAAATAAAGCTGAGCTTAAACCTGATGTGATTAATAGCTTATTTCTTAGAGATGTCTGCTATGGCTGTGGGAAAAAAGAGTAAAGCCTTTTTTTGCAGTGTAGTAGTATCTGCTGGAGTATTTAGAAAACAAGACAGTTTGCTGACTAGCTGATGTTACATGGACTTTGTTTGAATATTTGAAGTAAGGAGAGGTCAGTTAAGAGATAGTGATAATGAAATATTTTATTATTTTGGCTATTTTAGAAAGCAATTTGTGATGTGTATCTGTAAGTTATATTTATGTTATATTTTACGTTCCTCGATGTCCTTGGAATGTTAAATGTTTTCTTTCAAATTGCGGGTAACATTAATATTTCCTTCACATTTTGACTGATTTTTTTGAAGGGTGATTAATTTTGTCTTAACTCTGTTTTGGGGTTATTCTCAGTCTCCTTCCCCTCTTATTCTGGTTGACAATTGACTGTTTTCTCTTTCTCTCTCTTTTTCTCTGATTTTCCCCTTGCCTTGTAGAAAGGAATTAGATGGTTTCCAAAAATCTACATGATTTAAAAAGATATTGTAATAGATACATCAAAGGTGGTGAGCAAATTGGGGGGAGGGAAAACAAAGGTAGGAAAGAGAATATGAAGTCAAGAGTGAGAGCTGTTAAAAGATTATGTTTGTTAAGGTAGGCCATCAGTTTGGCTCTAGGCTTTCCGGCAGCTAGTGCAAAAACGAGATACGCTTTGTTGTTTGAGTTATGGTGTAAACTTAAAAAGTAGTTACTTTGGAGAAGCACAGCTATTCTTGGTTCTGAGAACTGTTTCTCCCATATGTCCTCACAAAGAAGGCCCTGTATAATGTAACTTTAATAGCCATATAGTAAATGCAGCAATATGTGACAGGCTGTTTCTTATATTGTCCTTTAGTGAAAGCATATGGCATAACCAAAGCACAATTTAGTAAAAGCAGTTCTGCAGGGAGTCAAGGGAATGCAGTTGTCTGCTTGTCTTGGCTTAATCAAGGCATAGATTTTATAATACCTACAGTGGAAGTTGATGGTGCATTATCCCGCTTACCCCCTTTTTTGGATTATTGATCACTTTGAGAATCTTTTGAATGCTATACACCCTTTCCTTAGTAAAATGCATGTGACCAGTCTTCATAATTTCTAGTCTAGAAGAGTGTATGCCTTGCATGTACGTTAAGTCTTCATAAATACTGCTTTTAGTAGTCAAAGTTTTTGATAACTGACAAGTATCAGTGAGTTCAAGATTATATTTTTTTGCCTTTCTTTGTGAATGTATCACTTGCATGTGTTCTAGGTTAAGTAAGACCTGTATGTGCTTTAAAAGTAAACCAGCTGTGGGTTGGAATATTATTTTTTTATGAAAGTTGAAGAACCTGGATAAGCCACTCTATTCCTTCAAAAGAAGTAGAGTGAGAGAGAGTACTTAAGGATAGGGCCAAGGTTCTTTAGAAGTTATTTGGGTTGTGTTCTAGAAAGAAAGAAATGCCGTTAAAGCCACCAAAATTTTATTCCTAACAGTCTTAAATTTGATGTTAAAGACCAACCCACCTTGGCCATTTAAAAAACTGCCAACAAATAAAGTAACCATAGATGTTTTGTCTGTGTAATTTAGAGTATACTTCCTGGAAAATGTATGCCTTATTAAGGAGGTTATTTACCTGGAATGTCTGGAACCTACCCTGTTCTGGATTTATAATTAAAAAAAAATTGAGATGTATAAGTCTCAAGAGCACAGAGATTGATAAAATAAAATTTAAGCGTGTAATATATATTTGCATAAAAAAACTTTAAAACGTGCATCGCCTGGTTAAACATCTAAGTGAGCAAGAATTATCACATTGCAACCAACTAGGTTACCTTAATGTGATTTGTGATGATACATATGGACTAGGACTCTGTTAAAATACATGCCTCCCATTCACAGTCTTGGAGATCATCAGATTGACATGTATCTTGCACTGTAGTGAATTTACTTTCAGGTACTACTGTGATTTGATAAAAGCAAAAGCAAAAACAATGACAATAGCAAACTTTTTAAAAGAACAATTCTGTCATTTTTTGGGTATTTAGATGTTTCCAGTGTTTAGGAAGCTGGACAAATGTTCTGTTTTATATTAGATAAGTGACAAGGCCATTTGCCAAAAATGATGATTTGGATTAAATAAGGCTCTTTTGCATATTTGTTTTTGATTAAAAAGCTGTGGAGTAACACAGGCTTTGAATTTTGATTGTGTTTTTATATACTTGGAACATGACAAACTGGGACGAAAGTGTATCTTTTGGCATTGTGATTTTGTATAGTGGAGCACTAACGTCTTGTTGCATGTCAGAACCTTTGCTTTTATTGTTCTCAATATCTCTATATTTAAAAAGTGTTTCTTTATGTTTTTTTCCTTTAAAAATTGTGGCTTTGTTTCTTTCCTCATATTTGTGCTTGCTTTTTGTATCTCCCTTCTGCTTTCTGTGAAACATCTAAGCAAGCAAGAATCATTGCAGTGCGACTAACTTTCACTTTCTAGGGAAGCTCTGGTGCCAATAAACAATAACATTTTAAGGGTATTGATATGAAATGTGATCTTACCAAGAAATATGAATGAATAAAAACAGCAGACATTGAGCTTGACTGAATCCATGTTATGAAACATTTTTGGTATGGAGTTTGATGTTAGGAAAGACATGTTTGTATAACACATTAAAAAAAAAAAAGGAAAGAAATAAGGGAGCTAGCCAAACATTTTGTTTTTGATGAGGTAAAAGAATTACTTGACATTTGTAAGGGAAAAGTGTACAACAAAGATCTTTTGGCATTGGAATAGCAAAAGAAAGAGGAAAATGAAATGAGAAGAGCTCTGGAAATAGTAAAATAGGCTATTGGAAGCATTTTTAAATGGTAAATATGGATCTGACTCTATACATTTATTATTTGATTTTTTTAAAATGAAACTTTGCATTTTGAAGTAATTGGAAATTCACTTGTAAGAAATTATACAGAAATCCCCTGTACCCTTTACACAGTTTCCTCCACTAGTAGCATCATGAGAAACTGTAGTACAATATATCAGGACTAAGATATTGCCATTGTGACAGTCAAAGTACAGAATATTTTCATCATCACAAGCATCCCTCATGTTGCCCTCTTACAACTACAACTATTTTCCTTCTGTCCCTATCTGCTCTTTAGCCCCTGAAAACCACTAAACTGTTCTCCATTTCTATAATTTTACCATCTCAAGAATGTTATATAAATGGAATCATACAGTATGTAACATTTTGGAATTGGCTTCACTCAATGTAATTTCCTGGAGATTCATCCAAATTGTTGTGGTGTATCAATAGTTTGTTCCTTTTTATTGCAGAATGGTATTCCATGGTATAGCTGTACCACAGTTTTTTAATCATTCACCCATTAAAGGACATCTGGCTTATTTCCGGATTTTGGCTATTAAAATGAAACTGCTATAAATACTTCTGTAAAGGTTTTTGTGTGAACAAACATTTTCACTTCTCTAGGGTATATAGCTAGTGATGGAATTGCTGGGTCATATGGTAACTCTATGTTTAACTTTTTGAAGAACTACTAAACTTGTTTTCTGAAGTGGTGGTACCATTTTACGTTCCCACCAGCAATGTAGGTGGGTTCGTTTTTCCAGATCCTTGCTAGCATTTGGTATCACTATTTTTTATTTTAGCCATTCTGATACAGGTGTAGTAGTATCTTATTGTGGTTTTAACTTTTTTAACTTATTGTGGTTTGTATTTTTCTAACTGCTAATGATGCTGAATATCTTTTCATGTACTTACTTGGCATATGTATATCTTCTTTGTTGAATTGCTTCTTCATGTGTTTTGCCCAGTTTCTAATTGGATTTTTTTAACTGTTGAATTTTGAAAATTCTTTATATTTCTAGATACTAGTCCTTTATTGGATGTGTGGCTTGTAGACATTTTCTCCCACTCTGTGGCTTATCTTTTCACCCTCTTAACAGAGGTCTGTTACAGATCAGAAGTTTTTTATTTTGATGAAGTCCAAGTTACCAATTTTTCTTTGTATGGAACATGTTTTTGGCGTCAATTCTAAGAACTCTGCCTAGCCCTAGATCTTGAGGATTTTCCCTGGTGATTTTTTTTATCCTAAAAGTTTATAGTTTTACAAAAATGAAAAGTCTGTGATTCATTAAAAAAAAAAATTCATTTATTTAATTTATTTTATTTTTGGCTGCGTTGGGTTTTCGTTGCTGCGAGCGGGCTTTCTCTAGTTGTGGCGAGAGGGGGCTACTCTTCGTTGCGGTGCGCGGGCTTCTCATTGCGGTGGCTTCCTTTGTTGCGGAGCACAGGCTCTAGGCACGCCGGCTTCAATAATTGCAGCACGCAGGCTCGGTAGTTGTGGCTCACGGGCTCTAGAGCGCAGGCTTGGTAGTTGTGGCACATGGGCTTAGTTGCTCCGTGGCATGTGGGATCTTCCCGGACCAGGGCTCAAACCCATGTGCCGTGCATTGGCAGGTGGATTCTTAACCACTGAGCCACCAGGGAAGCCCCTGTGATTCATTTTGAAATGATTTTTGTAATTTTTGTATAAGCAATGAGACTTCAAAATTTCTCCCTCCTTTTTTTTTGGCCTATGGATATCCAATTGTTCCACCACCATTTATTGAAAAGGCTGTTTTTCCTCTAATGAACTGCTTTTGCACCTTCGCCAAAAGCCACTTGGGCTTATTTGTGTTGGTCTGTTCTGGGGTCTCTCTTTTCTGTTGATCTATATGTCTATCCCTCTGCCAGTATCACAGTCTTGATTACTGTAACTATATAGAATAAGTCTTGATAATGGGTAGACTGATTCCTTCCACTTTAATCTTCTTTATCAAAATAGTTTTAGCTCATTTAGTTCCTTTGCCTTTCCATATAAATTTTAGAATAATTTTGTTTATATCTACAAAAGTATCTTGCTGAGATTTTGATAGGAGTTGTATTAAACCTGTATATCAATTTGTAGAGAATTGACTTCTTTACTTCATGAGTCTTCCAGTCACAAATATGGTATGTTTATCAATTTGTTTAG
The DNA here is from genome assembly GCF_011762595.2 of Tursiops truncatus. NCBI lineage: Eukaryota > Metazoa > Chordata > Mammalia > Artiodactyla > Delphinidae > Tursiops > Tursiops truncatus. Next base: position 27,498,630 of record NC_047047.1, read on the forward strand.
CTCCCTTTTGATCTCTTTTTATCAGCACTGTGCAGTTTTTTTGCATACAAACTCAGTCCATATTTTGTTAGATTTACACCTCAGTATTTCTTTTTTAAAAAGTGATTGTAAATGGTACTGTATTTTAAATTTTGGTGTCATTATGTTCATTGCTAATATGTAGAAATACAATTAATTTTTGGATGTCTATCTTGTATCTTTGTAACTTTATTAGTCTAGGACTTTTTTGTAGATTCCTTGGAGTTTTCTATGTTGATAATAGTGTCATGTGCAATAGGGACAGTTTTAGTTTTTCTTTTCCAATCTGTATGCCTTTTCTTTAACTTTGTTTCACTGGCTAGAACTTTGAGGACTATGTTGAATAAGACTGGAAAATGTGGACATCTTTACCTTGTTCCGAGTCCCAGAGAAAGCATTCAGTCTTTCACCCATTAAGTATAGTGTTAAGTTATAGAATTTTTGCAAATGCTGTTTATCAAGTTGAGGAAGTTTCCTTATATTCCTATTTTCTGAGAGTTTTTATCATGAAAAAGTGTTGAATTTTGTCCAGTGCTTTTAGTGCATTGATTGATATGATCATGTGATTTTTCTTCTTTAGTCGTGTGGATTACATTGATTGATTTTGAATATTGAATGAGCCTGCCTTCCTGGAATAAAGCTAACTTAGTCATTGTGTATATTTCTTTTCATACCTTGAATTCTCCTTGCCCATATTTTCTTAGGGATTTTTGTGTTTATTTTTATGAGGGATATTGTTTTGTAGTTTTATTTATTTATTTGCTGTCTTTGTCTGGTTTTGACGTTAGGGTTGCTTCAGAAAAATGAATTGGAAGGTGTTTCCTCCCTCTTCTATTTTTTTCCCTCTTCTATTTTCAAGAAGAGACTTTAGAATTAATTCATAATTAGATTAATTCTGCTTTAAACATTTTGTAGAATTCTCCAATTAAACCATCTAGGCCTGGAGATTTATTTTTTGGGAGATCGTACAAATTCAGTTTCCTTCATAGTTCTGGGGCTATATAAATTACTATTTTCTAGTGGGTGAATTGTGATAATTTGTGATTTTTGAAGAATTGGTTTATTTCATCTAAGTTGTCAAATTTATGTCAAAAGAGTTTATAGTTCTCTTTTATTATCCTTTTTTTTTTTTTTTTTTTTTGCGGTACGCGGGCCTCTCACTGCTGTGGCCTTTGCCGTTTCGGAGCACAGGCTCCGGACGCGCAGACTCAGCGGCCATGGCTCACGGGCCCAGCCGCTCCGCGGCATGTGGGATCCTCCCGGACCGGGGCACGAACCCGTGTCCCCTGCATCGGCAGGCGGACTCTCAACCACTGCGCCACCAGGAAAGCCCTATTATCCTTTTGATGGCTACAGGGTGTGTAGTGATGTCTGTGCTTTCATTCCTTATCTTGATAATTTGTTAGATATCTGTCAATTTTATCGGCATTTTCAAAGAATCAGACTTTTCATTGATTTTATGTATTGTTTTTCTGTTTTCTATTATACTGAATTCTACCCTCATATTTATTATTTCCTTCCTACTGTTTGTTTTTGCTCTGTAGTTTCTTGAGGTGTATGGGGGCTTCAAAGATTGATTTGAGGTTTTTTTCTCTTTTCTAATGCTATAAAATATCTCTAATGCTACATATCTCTATATTTATAATGCTGTAAAATATCTCTAGTGCTATAAATATCTCTCCCAGCACTGATTTACCTGTGTCCTATAAGTTTTGATATGTTGTATTTTCATATTCATTCAGTTCAGTGTATTTTTGGATTTCCCTTTAGATTTCCTGTTTGACCCATGAATTATTTAGAAGTGTGTTGTTTAGTTTCCAAGTGTTTGACTATTTCATGTTATCAATTTCTAGGTTGATTCCATTGTGGTTGGAGAGCATACTGTGTATCATTTCAGTTCTTTTGAATTTGTTGAGGTTTGTGTTATGGCCCACAGTATGGTCTTTCTTGATATATGTTCTGTGGACTCTTGAAAAGTATGTATATTCTGTTGGGTAGAGTGTTTTATGAATGTCGATTAGATTCCCATTGGTTGATGGTGTTGTATTTTTTCTGTATCGTTGCTGACTTTCTGTCTCAATTGTTAAAAGAGAGGTGTTGAAGTCTCTTAAGTATAATTGTGGAATTGTCTATTTCTCCTTTCAGATCTGTCCACTTTTGCTTCACATGTTTAGCAGCTCTGTTGTTTGGTACATATACATTTAGAATTGCTATGTCTTCTTAGTGGATTGAGTATTTCATTATATAATGACCTATGTTGTCTCTGGTAATTTGCTATGAAATCTACTTTATCTGATGATAATATAGTTACCCCTGTTTTCCTTTGATTACTGTTTACATGATATATCATTTTCCATTCTTTTATTTTTAACCTGCCTATATCATTATATATTCATTTGAAGTGACTTTCTTGCTCATAGCATACAGGTGTGTTTTTTCATCTATGTTGTCAGTCTCTGTCTGGTGTAATTAGAACATTTGCATTTAATGTAATTATTGATATGCTAAGTTTTAATTCTATTGTTTCATTTGTTGTTTTCTGTTTATTCTCTCTTATGTTTTTCTATTTTCTTTGTCAAAGTAATTCTTTGAATTACTTGAACATTTTTAGAGAATTCCATTTTGATTCATCTAATGTTTTTGAGTGTACCCTTTTTGGTGGTTTCTCTAGCGTTAGCGTTGTTTTTATTTAACTTCCTGCATTTTACTAGTGTCATCATTTTCCACTTTGAGTGAAGTATAGAAAACTTACTCCCCTTGGGACTTCCCTGGTGGCGCAGTGGTTAAGAATCCGCCTCCCAATGCAGGGGACATGGGTTCGAGCCCTGGTCCAGAAAGATCCCACATGCCGTGGAGCAGCTAAGCCTGTGTGCCACAACTACTGAGCCTGCGTGCCACAGCTACTGAAACTCGTGTGCCTAGAGCCTGTGCTCCGCAACAAGAGAAGCCACCACAATAAGAAGCCTGTGCACTGCAATGGAGAGTAGCCCCCGCTCACCGCAACTAGAGAAAGCCTGCGTGCAGCAACGAAGACCCAACACAGCCAAAAATAAATAAATAAATAGATAAAATGTTAATTGTAAAAAAAAAGAAACCTTACCTCCCTTTATATCCCTTTATCCACATTTTTGCTTACTGTGTCCTTTTTTCCTTTCTGATGTTCCAAGCTTTTCTTTTCTATCTGTCTCCTTTTTAAAAAAAAAATCATTTCCTTTCCATTTAGAAAACATCCTACAGCCATTCTTTTAGAGTAGGCGTACTGGCAACACATTTTCTTTACATGGGAATGGCTTAGTTTTCCTTTATGTGAGAATGTTTTGATTTCCCCTTCATTCCTAAAGGGTATTTCTCCTGGGTGTAGGATTCTGGTTGAAAAGTGCTGTGCTACTTCTTTTTGGCCTCCATGGTTTCTGATGAGAAATTTGCTGTCATTCAAATTATTTTTTCCTTGTAGGAAAGATGTCATTTTCCTCTGGCTACTTTCAAGATTTTTTCTGTCTTTAGTTTTCAGGAATTTAATTATGATGTGTCTTGGCATGGATTTCTTTGGGTTTTTCCTGTTTGGGATTTGCTGATCTTTTTGAATCTGTAGGTTTATATCCTTTGCCAAATTTGGGAAGTTTTTAGCCATTATTTCTTCAAGTACTTTCTTGCCTCACCCTCTTTCTACTCTCCTGGGACTTGGGTAACATGAATGTTAGATTTTTTGTTATAGTCCAACAGCCCTTGAGGCTCTGTTCATTTCTTTCACTTTATTTTCTCATGTTGTTCTGATAATGTAATTTCTCCTGTTCTGTCTTTCATTTCGCTTGAGTTTTTCCTCTGTCCCTTCCACTCTGTTCTTGGGTCCATCCACTGAGTTTTTAATTTCAGTTATTGTATTTTTCAGTTCTGAACTCTACATTTGGTTATCATTTCCTGAATTTCTTTGCTGAGGCTCTTTTTTTGTTTCAAGCACGTTCATAATTGTTTGTTGAATCATTTTTATAATGACGACTTTAAAATCTTCATCAGATAATTCTAACTTCTCTGTTGTCTCAGTCTTGGCACCTAGTGATTATCTTTTTTCATTAGTTTGGCAACTTCTTGGTTCTTGGTATGAAGAATGATTTTTAATTGAAATCTGTACATTTTTGTATTATGTTATGCGACTCTGGCTCTCATTTAAATCTATTCTTTTAGCTGGCTTTCTCTGACACCACTTTGGCAGGAGAAGATGTGGGTTACTGCTTCATTATTGCTTGGCAGAGGTAGGTGTCCACTTGGTGTCTGTTGACACCTGAGAGGGGCCCCTCATTACTGCTGGAGATAGCAGTTCTGATTCCATACTTGGTCTTTGCTGACACCGTGGTGTGGGTTGTAAACATCTGGTGGGGATGCAAGTCCCAGATCGCTTCTTGGCCTTCTCTGACACCCTGACTGAGGTGTTGGGTGCTTTGTTATTACCTGTGAGGGTGGAAGTCTAGGTTTTCTTTCTGCCTGTGGTGATGTGGGTATGGGCGGGGCACAGTCCCCGCCCCCCCCCCCCCCCCCCCCCCCGCTCCCGCCCACTGTGGTGTTTATCTTGAATGGAAGGGTGATTGTATAAATATTTTCTGTCTTAGGCTGCCTTTTTTGTCATCTTTTGACTAGAGAGAGCAAGCTTTTGTTGGGGCTTTTTTTTATTTGCACCTGTTCGTGTTTCTGGGTTGCCAGCCTCTTCAGTTCCAAGTCTGGGATATGAGGCAAAAAGAAAACAGAGGAAACTCACCATTGTGTCATTCTTTTTGTCCTGAGGTCCCAAGCCAGTTAGTTTGCTGCCCTCTTTCCACCTTTCAGACTTTTTAATTTTTGTTTTACATATAATGTCTAGAGTTTTTAGTTATACTTATTGGGAGGAATAGGAAAAACTATGTCGCTGCATCTTTCCAGAAGTGGAAGTCTTATTATAAGCCTTTTAATTTTCAAATTATTTTTCTTTCTATAAGTATGCTGCATGCTTATTAGTAAAAATAAAATCAAGCAGTACAGAAGAGTATAAAGAAGACACAAGTACATATCTGGCAGAAATCTGTTTCTGAGAAATAACCATCATTAACTTTAGGTGATCATCATTCCAGATCAACATCACGTCACACAAATATACAAATAGAAGGATGAGAAGAAGAAAATAATTTTCATGAAAATTGGATATACTATAATGCTATTTCTAATAAAAAGTATTACATTTAATTTTACTTGAAAAGGAAACTGAAATGAAACTTATATAATTATTGAATTTCAGATAAATGTATTTTCATCACAAATAATGTTCCTTTTTAAAAGATCTTTTAAACTTAGAGTAAAAAGTCAGCTTCTATATTTGTGATTAAAAAATTACATTCAATTTTAGGCAGTATTAATTGATTTCCCATTATGGAAGAAAAGGAAAATTAGTCCTTTTTCACAAGAGCTTTATTGAGATATAGTTCACATACTATACAATTTACTCGTTTAAACTGTACAATTCAGTGGTTTTAAATATATTCTCAGGCTACATAATTTCTCCAGAGAAAAATCCCCTGATACCTTTTCAGGTGTTTGGCTGCTGGAATACCCATGTATGGGGTGCATGTGTAGGGGTCTGACTGTTCTGTATTAAGTCTTTCATTTAATCTGTTTGTTTTCAGTGCTTCCATTATTCTTGGCATTCTAAATCCTGACCTTCTCCATGGTTATGGCTGGTACCCAGACTCCCTTTTGGATTTCATTCCCTTGGCAAATACTCTAGGCTCTTTTTTGTACTATTCTGCTTCATCCTTACTGCTTTGGACAGCTTTTCTTCCAGAAATTTGTTGCTATATCTTGTTAGCTACAGGTTCTTTTCTTGTTCTTTTCCTTTAATGGGGTCTCAGAAGGGAGGAAGATAAATGCATGTGGTTGTTTCATCACACTGAAATAGAATTCTGGAAGCCAGAGTTAACTCATGCTGGCTCAAGTTGTTATCCTCTAGGCTGAAGCCAGTATATGTTAAATAGTGGATATTCACTAGAGTTTTAAAAATGAAGGAAAAGTCTAAAGATTTTCCATAGCTACTAACTGCCCTGTCCTGTCCTCCATCCCTCATTTTTCAATATTGTTTTCATACGATGTGGTGACCCTCTCCCATTTATGGAACTCTTTCACTATCTCCTAATTTTCCTTCCACATATTTTCTGTCTTTTTTCCCTCTTCCCTTGTTTTTCACTGCTAGTCATTTCTTATCCAGTGTACCTCAGTTTTCTCTATCCATGATTATCCTGTAGAAGTCTTATTCATATATGTGTCCCAGTGTTTGCATTTCTTCTTTTTCTTTCATATTTTTGAAACAAACTTTTCAAAAGTTTATTGGTTTAAATGGTTTTCCTTTAAACTTTATTATTTCTATTTTATGTGAAATTATTTTGTCATATCTGTGAGTGTGTGACAGTCCCTAGGCAATTCTTTTAAAATTTTCTCTCATTAATTGAGTAACTTTTATGTTCCAGGTACTTTATTTTTAAACTGTAATGGCTTTTTTTTTTTTGCTGCATTGGGTCTTCGTTGGTGCATGCGGGCTTTCTCTAGTTGCGGCAAGCGGGGGCTACTCTTCGTTGCAGTGAGCGGGCTTCTCATTGCAGTGGATTCTCTTGTTGTGGAGCATGGGCTCTAGGCACGTGGGTTTCAGTTGTTGCAGCATGCAGGCTCAGCAGTTGTGGCACGCGGGCCCTAGAGCGTGCGGGCTTCAGTAGTTGTGGTGCATGGGCTCAGTAGTTGTAGCTCATGGGCTCTAGAGCACAGGTTCAGTAATTGTAATGCACAGGCTTAGTTGTTCCGCAGCATGTAGGATCTTCCCGGACCAGGGCTCGAGCCTGTGTCCCCTGCACTGGCAGGCGGACTCTTAACCACCATGCCACCAGGGAAGTCTTGTAATGGCCTTTAAATATTTTACAATTTTATAAGTTTATTATAAAAAAGTAACAATTGAGAAGTATATAAGTAAACTTTCCTCTCTTCCCCATTTTAAAGTTACCCCTTCAAAGCATTATTAGTAGTTTGATGGGTAGTATTCTAGACTTTTTTCTATGCTTATATAAGCATGTGTATATACATACATTTATATATACATACATAGTCTTATAGTTTTTCTTTTTAGCTGGGAATTACCATATACATTTTGATACACATTTATTTTTTTCTACTTAACAACATATAAATATGTCTGGTATTTTTATGAATTGAAACTTCTGGCTCTACTTTTGTTCTTTTTAATGACTGCAGAATATTCTGTTGTAGGAATTACATACTCCTCTCTTGATGGACATTTAGATGGTCTCCTTTTCCCTCCCCACATTGTTCTTACAGAAAATTTTGTATTCTCATAAATATCTGTTTACATATTGATACTGGTATTTCTGTAGGATAGATTCTTAAATGTGGGCTTGTTGAATATAAGCTTTGTAAATTTAAAACTTTGATAGGTACAGTCAATTCTTGCCCTATTCTTTTTTCTTTCCAAATTAATTTACTGTGGAAAATTTAAAACAAAATTGAGACAATAGTACAATAAATTCCTGTGTAACCTTCTCACAGTCTTAACAGTTATCAACACATAACAATCTTGTTTCATCTAATTCTGTCACTGCCTACCCCTTCTCCCCATGGCAACCTTGGCTAATTTTGAAGTAAATCCTAGACATCATATCAGTTCATCCATAAACATTCAGAATCAGCTGTATTACTTCTGGAAATTATTGCTTTAATTTACAAATATTTGCTTCATACATACGCTCCCAGGAACTTATTTATTAAGTGAATCAGGGACTGCCTGTAGTTGGTCTGAAATTATCCTTTCTGGCAATAATTAGGCAGCAAGGTCAGTTTTCTGAGGTCACACCTAAAACTGTTTAAGCATATAAGATACAGCTTTTGTTTCCATTCTCTTTGGGGGTGGGGATGGGGAAGGAAAGAAAGGGGAAGAAAGGCATACATTCAGCTCAACCAAGAGAGTTTTCAAATTTTTAGGGTATAAGACTAAATAACAATAAAAGAAGTCCTTATTTATCTCACTGAAAATTATCATCTGATGTTTCAGAAGACTTTGTCTATAGTTCCCAGCTCCTGTGCCAAATTTTAGGAATAGACTCTAACTACTTTTTTTTTGAGCTCATAAAGTTTTTACCGAGAGTCTTAAGGGTCCATAAAAGCCTCATGCAATTGATATTCTTTCTTATGATTCATTGCATTCATTGAGGATGCTGGCATGTAATTGTAATGAATTATTTAGTATGTATAATGCTAATGGATTATTTAGTAATGTACTGCTTTTTTTTTTTTTTTCTTTACTGAGGATGATCAAAATGTTGTTCTTTAAAATAGTGACTCAGGCCCTACTGTCCAATCAGAAAGACCATTGTGTGGAGGAGGTAAATTGGCAAAGTGGTTCTTAGATAATTCTGGAGGAAGAAAATCTTTCTAAGGCTTTATTTAGCTTGAAGTTTTAAATCAGTTGTACAGTATGGGGGCATGTGACCAGTACTTTGAAGTGGCCTCATTTCAGTACACAAAGTTCTGAGAATTTATAAAGCTGGGAAAACAACCTCCCAAAGGTATACCAGATTTAAACTGTTATTGTCTCCATTATCAAATTTGGACAGCATGACCCAGAATTTGCCCTTGTTAACCAGACTTGTTAAAAAAAAGTCAGAAGTTTATAATAAATTAATTCTTTAAAAAGTTCCCAGGTATCCTTTTTGTGGTTTTATTTCCTATGTCATTACGTAAACTTGGTCAGAAGTTTTACATTTTGCTATCTGGCAGTCTTTGACAAAGTAGGAGGACAAATTCCATGTCACTTCCAGTTAGTAGTAGTAGTATTTTTTTGGCCGCACCCTGCGGCATGCGAGATCTTAGTTCCTCAACCAGGGATAGAACCTGCGCCTCCTTCCTTGAGAGTGTGGAGTCTTAACCACTGGACCGCCAGGGAAGTCCCTCAGTCAGTTTTAAATAACCACAGTTTGTTGATCGAAGAAGCAGGGAGAAATTTCTCAAGATACTTGAGGTAGAGTTGTAAAAGTATCATTGCATTACAAGTTGCTAGAAAGACTGTGAAAGACTCACTTGATCCTTTTGGTTTTCCTCAGTTTGCTAGTCTTCTAAGGCCAATCATACATGGAGATGGCTCTGGAATAGCTCTTTTAAGAGTTAAATGAAGAAGAAATGCTCATCTGTCTGGTCTGGAGTAAAGTGGGGCTGCAGAATACTGCAAATTGCTATATACCTGAGCAGATTTACTTCTGGTATTATGGTTTTGCACCATTAGGTTCTGTTCATCATATAAAAAATTTAAAGAATATTTCATTCAAGTTAGTATATTGTCAGTAAAATAGCTAATTGCTAGCAATCAGACCACTCATTTCTCTGTGGCCTTAGGATGGGCTGTATCAGACCTTTGTCTATTGTGGTATTCTTGGTTTTAGAGATATAACAGACAAAATAGGCAGCCAGACCTATTAAAAAAAAAGTAAGTAAAAATTAAATAGACTCAGAAGCAGATGAAGAATATGAATCTGCAGCAGAATTCTCAACTAATTTTGCTTTTCTATGTACTAGAATCCATAGTCTAAGCAGCATCATCCTGTTTGTTGGAAAAGCAAAGCGTCAGAGAACTACCTGCTGTTCTTTATCCGCTTGAGGCTGGAACCCCAGAGCTATATAGTTTTATCATTAGTTACTTGGAAAGATGAGGTTATAGGTTATGTATGTAGTGGGGAGACTCCTGTCAGTCTGTCCTCTGTCAGCTTTATGGTCAGACCTCTTAAAGATTTCTGATTCACTGTGGAGGTTCAGATATGGTCTAAATTAGGCTAATTCTTAAGCGTGTTTGCTTTGCACACTTGTGCAGGTTGTATAGTGCATAGCTGGGCCATATCAATGATGATACCATTTATAGCATATATAATGTAGGTTTATACATTCATTAGGACAGTTTTCCAGCAGATGGCAGGCAAGTATCTTGAAGAGGGGAAAGATACCATATGGACAAATGTAGACCCTATTTTTAAGTATATAAAAATTTCTTGCAAAACTGTAAATGAGAACTCTTTTTTTAAGTTGTATTTATAGATGCAATAATTTTAAGTGCACTGTCCATATATTTAACCCCTCTTTGCTGTATTTATTATTTCTCCCACATTTTCCTTCTTTTAATACTGATGGTGTTTTTTTTCCCCCCCCTTCTGCTGGAGAAATGAGCTCTTAAGTGAATTTACTGTGAAAGTGTTTCAGACTTATTTTTGATGTGTTTAGTTTGTTCATAATTAAGTAACTCTGAAGCCTTAATATGGACGTTCTTGACATTTTGAGATGACTTAATGCTTGGATCCTGTTAATAGCTCCATTGTATGTTGAATAAACCTTATATCTTTGCCAGAGGGCTGGGTATTACTTAGTTGTGATTCTATCAGTGTGTGGTCAGTTAGGATTCCAAGTCCATTTGTTATTGCTTAGAGTTTTCAGAAGGTTGCCCTGGGTAGCACTAGGCTTTTGATAGTATTCACCATCTGGAGCTGTTGTTTCTAATGTTGGGCTTGGAAGTTTTGTTCTGTTTGCAACAGGATTAGTCATAGCTCAGGTGGGATTGCTGCTTCATTTCTGATATTTCGAGTATTTTTCAGGTCTTTATTCCCAAATTTTATCAGCAAGAAGGCTCTCCTGGGGTCTTCCCTGGTGGCGCAGTGGTTGAGAGTCCGCCTGCCACAACAGTGAGAGGCCCGCGTACCGCAAAAAAAAAAAAAAAAAAAAAAAGAAGGCTCTCCTGATGGAGACATCGCCTCCATTTGTTTGGATTTATGTGGCACTAACAATACCAAGAGGTGTTTAAATTGGCCTTTCAGATTGCCAGGTTTTGAGTTCATCTTAAACACTGGTTCTCAAACTGGAGAATGGATCAGAACCAACTGGATACAGATGTGGGCTCCACCGCTAGATTTTCTAGTTCAGTATGTCTGGAGTGGGGCTTGAGATTTTGCATTTCTAACTAGTTTTAGGTGATGCTGATCAGCTGCTAGTCACTTTGAGAACCACTGCTCTAAGATAAAATTGTCTTATTCTTCTCTAAATTTATAGTACTTAGCATCTGTTATGAAAAGAAATAGGTTCAGGTCTTTGAAAAAAGTATCCAAATCTTAGAATTCTTTCTTTATAAGATGAAAAGGGATTTTTTTCTCTGATTTTGAAAATAATATATGTATATAGTAAAAAATTCAAACTAAAAAGAAACGTTTAAAGATAAAAGTAAAAAAATACTTAAAATCCCATTATCAATACAGTAAACTAATTTTGGTATACTTCATTCCAGATGTTTTTCAATCCATTCATATACATTTATAATCTCACTTAAAATGATTCAGTTTATACCTGGTATTTTGTAATCTATTTCTAAAATTCAGCAATATACATAGACACAGATGTACATCAAATTAGTATTCCATTATATAGATTGCACAATTTATTTAATCAATGATAGTGGTAAACATTTAGATTGTTTCCAATTTTCTAGCAGTTTTAAGTTTTTATATTACATTTTTGTACATATGTCTAATCATCTTATGAATTATAAGAAATGGTATTGCTAGGTCAAAGGAGATGTACATTTAAAATTTTGATATGTATTGCCAAATTGCCCTTCAGTAAGGTAGTGAATTAACACTTCCAACAAGCTTCCACAGGTTTTGCCTGGAAACTGAAATGGTTTTAAAGATAGTAACTTACTTTATTCCATTCTTCGTATGGTAGAAAATGTTTTTTCTAAGATGGACAATGTCTAATTCTAATAGTTCTGGGATTGAGAGTCTTTAGTTTTCTATCCCTTCAAATTTCATCATAGTTCTGATAAGATTACTTAATCTTGGTGAGTGGCAGAACACTGTCCCAGATGTACCTTTATATTCATGATGCCTTTATATTCATCCCCTTCTGGATGACAACTGCATTATTTGTCCTTCATTCAAGTTTTGTTGAAAGTTTCTGAGAAGGACCTTTATTGCAGGGTAGGGACAGTCAACATGGTGCTTTAGGAATTCATCTGGTGACCAGTTAAACAACTAAAAATATCCTGAAACTTTAGGGTGTAAAAGGAAACCTTTAAAATAAAAGTCAAACCATCTTTACAGTGATGTAAAAAAAAATTTTTTTTGCTAGTTGTCTATTTTTTGACCATGTATTCCTATCAGTAAACAATGAGCACACTTACCCTCTTTAAGTATATTTATTTATAAATTATATGCAAGTACTAAAATATTGTATGTATATATTTTGTAAAACATACACAGAAAAATAGAAATTTAAAAGAATGAGATTAGGATATTGATAGTAAGGATGCTAATGTTTTTTTTCTGTACTTCTATAGAAACTGCTGCTCTATGCAGGGTTTATTTCTTAAGCATCATTTTCTACAGAGAACAAGGGGCTTCCTGATTTGAGGCATATACCTGAACTGAATTTTTATACCTATCATAGTCCTACCAAGCCCAAATACCTATTTTGATATTTTATTCCTGAACCTTATAATGCAATTTATGTTTCTTTAGCTACTTCTGAAAAACTGCAGTTACTTGTAATCACCACAGTGGAGAATGAGAAGGAAGAGGATTTTATTTGTTCCGTTAGGTAGATGGATTTAAAGTCTTTGATAAAGCATATGTTACTTTTTTTGGTTTGTTTTTGGTACGCAGGCCTCTCACTGTTGTGGCCTCTCCCGTTGCGGAGCACAGGCTCCGGATGCGCAGGCGCAGTGGCCATGGCTCATGGGCCCAGCCGCTCTGCGGCATGTGGGATCTTCCCAGACCAGGGCACGAACCCGTGTCCCCTGCATCGGTAGGCGGACTCTCAACCACTGCGCCACCAGGGAAGCCCAGAGCATATGTTACTTTGACTTTAGATCCAGTTCTATTCAAAACCATAGAGTTTATAAAAGTATTGTAGAAATCATCTCTTCTCATTTCTCTTTATTACCTGAGTTTTAGTGTGGTGGTTTAGAACCCAGTCCCAGACTCTGGAGTTAGACTAGTTGGATTCCATTTCTAGCTCTGTTGCTTATTCACTGTGTGATCTTGGGTGAGTTACTTTCCCTTTTTGTGCCTTACTTTCTTTACCTGTAAAATGGGGCTGTAAGAGCATTCATCTTATGAGGGCTATTGTGAGAAATAATGTCTATCTTGTAGTCAGGGCTTCTATTAAATGTTTGCTATTGTTACTACTATTGATTCATTGTTATTAAATTAACTTCAAAGTAATATGAAAAGGAATATTTAACTTAAAATTAAAACTTGACAAATTCACTTATAAATCTCCCACCAGATATTTTGGTATTTTATGACAGGCAGAATGGCATATCTTTCTGGAATTCTGCTTGGGTTTGAACCCTGGCTTTATTACTTACTAGCTATATCACCTTGGTCAAATCAACTTGTGTTTGCCTCTGGTTATTTATCATTTAAGTGAGTGATAATAATAGTGCCTTAAAGTTGTCATAAGAATTAAATGAACTGTTACATGTATAGAGGTTAGAAGAATGCCTGGGTATGATAAGAGATCAATGAAATCTATATATTTTATTCTTTACAGTTACTTGAAAGCATATTTGTAAATTTCAATTTTTTTTTTTTTTTTTTTTTTGCGGTACATGGGCCTCTCACTGTTGTGGCCTCTCCTGTGGAGCACAGGCTCCAGACGCGCAGGCTCAGCGGCCATGGCTCACGGGCCCAGCCACCCCATGGCATGTGGGATCTTCCCAGACCGGGGCACAAACCCGTGTCCCCTGCATCGGCAGGCGGATTCTCAACCACTGCGCCACCAGGGAAGCCCTGTAAATTTTAATTTTTAAAGCAAATTATTTCGTAAATTCTTTTAATGTTTTTATTTTGTTATATTTATAATTTTTAATGTCTACGTAGTATTCTATAATTTTGAGATACTATGAACCCTAAACAATAATTATTTTGCTTCTTTGTTAGATGTAATTTTTTTTTTTTTAATTTATTTATTTGTTTTTATTTATTTTTGGCTGTGTTGGGTCTTCGTTTTTGTGCGAGGGCTTTCTCTAGTTGCGGCGAGCAGGGGCCACTCTTCATCGCAGTGCGCGGGCCTCTCACTGTCGCGGCCTCTCTTGTTGTGGAGCACAGGCTCCAGACGCGCAGGCTCAGCAGTTGTGGCTCACGGGCCCAGTTGCCCTGTGGCATGTGGGATCCTCCCAGACCAGGTCTCGAACCTGCGTCCCCTCCATTGGCAGGCAGACTCTCAACCACTGCGCCACCAGGGAAGCCCAGTTGTTTTGTTTTGCTTGTCCCATTTCTTCAAAAAGAAAAAATTCTTTGTTTTTTGCTGTGCCACGTGGCTTGCAGGATCTTAGTTCACTGACCAGGGATTGAACCCATGCCCCCTGCAGTAGAAGCGCGGAGTTCGGAGTTCTAATCACTGGACCACCAGGGAATTCCCAAGATTATTCTTCTTGTAAACATTTCAAAAATAGTTTATTTTAGACTTCCCTGGTGGCACAGGGGTTAAGAATCTGCCTGCCAATACAGGGAACATGGGTTCGATCCCTGGTCCAGGAAAATCCCACATGCCACGGAGCAACTAAGTCCGTGCACCACAGCTACTGAGCCTGCGTTGTAGAGCCCGTGAGGCACGTCTACTGAGCCCACGCACCACAACTACTGAAGCCTGCGCACACTGGGGCTCGTGTGCTGCAACTACGGGGCTTGCGTACTGCAACTACTGAGCCCGTGTGCTGCAACTACTGAAGCCCACGCACCTAGAGCCCATGCTCCGCAACAAGAGAAGCCACTGCAATGAGAAGCCCGCGCATTGCAACGAAGAGTAGCTCCCGCTTGCCACAACTAGAGGAAGCCCATGCACATCAACGAAGACCCAAAGCAGCCAAAAAAACAACAAAAGAAGTTTCTTTTACATACATTTTGACATTAAAATGCAATTTTAAACCTTAATTTAGAACACATTTCAAATGATATTGAATGTTAGGCCAAATGACTACATAAAATAATACTTGGAAATAAATTCATTGCTGTTTTTATATTACTGTCAACTTTTTCTCATTTACCTAGTTGCATAGGCTTTTATGGCAACATTTCATTCTTTTTTTATGGCTGAGTAGTATCCTAT
Organism: Tursiops truncatus; assembly: GCF_011762595.2. NCBI lineage: Eukaryota > Metazoa > Chordata > Mammalia > Artiodactyla > Delphinidae > Tursiops > Tursiops truncatus. The sequence continues at coordinate 27,513,807 of NC_047047.1, forward strand.
TGTATATATATGCCACATCTTCTTTATCCATTCATCTGTTGATGGACACTTAGGTTGCTTCCATATCTTGGCAATCGTAAGTACAGTAAGTCCCCTACATAAAAATGAGTTCTGCTCCAAGAGCCTGTTTGTAAGTCCAGTTTGTTTATAAGTCCAACAAAGTTAGCCTAGGTACCCAACTAACACAATAGGCTATATAGTACTGTACTGTAATAGGTTTATAATACTTTTCACACAAATAATACATTAAAAAAACAAAAAATAAAGAAAACATTTTTAATCTTACAGCACAGTACCTTGAAAAGTACAGTAGTACAGTACAACAGCTGGCATACGGGGCTGGCATCAAGTGAACAGGCAAGAAGAGTTACTGACTGGAGGAGGGAGAGGAGGGGGGAGATGGTAGAGCTGAAGGATCATCAGCAATAGACAGAGGGCAAGCTGCAATTTCACTCACGCCTTACGTTGATGGCACAGGTTCTGGTTCCTTGCTGAATTCAGTTCTATCTGCCCTCTTGAAAAAATGATCTAGTGATATCTGGGTAGTAGCTGTTTTTTTCTTGTCATAGATGACATGGTAGCACTGGATTGCATTCTGAACGGCTGCTGCAACCTTTGTGTACTGTTCTACGTTCAGGTCCTGTGCCTCAAAAACTAACAGTGCCTCCTCAAATAGAACTAACTTAGTGATTGGACATGCAAACACACGTTCGTGTCTTTGAAAGTTCACAACTTGAAGGTTCCTATGTAGGGGACTTATTGTAATGCTGCTATGAACATTAGGGTGCATGTATCTTTTCGAATTAGTGTTTTTGTTTTTTTCAGATATATACTCAGGAGTGGAGTTGTTGGGTCGTATGGTAGTTCTATTTTTAGTTTTTTGAGCAACCTCCATACTGTTTTCCCTAGTGGTTGAACCAATTTACATTCCTACCAACAGTGTACAAGGGTTCCTTTTTCTTCAAATTCTCGCCAACATTTGTTATTTGTAGCACGTTGTTATTTTAAGTCAACGTGCTACAGATCTGAGTTTAACTTTTTAAAAGTTAAAAGTATTCAATTTTTATATGCTTTTTTTCTTTTGAATTTATGTAAGGTGAATTGATTCATAAATTAAATTTGTGATAAAGTTAAGAATCGTAAAAATCATATATACTTATTTTTCTTTGTTCCATAGAGTTACACAAAATGGGATTCTAATCTTTTATGTTTGTCTTTTCCAACAGGTAAATTTTTGGGGTGGAAAATGGCAAAGTTTACTAAGTTTACATCTCTAGAAGTGTTCTTTTAAATTTAATTGTTTGGTTTATAAATGTTTCTTAAATGTCTACTCTGTCAATTACTGTTAGTCCCAAGGGACATGAAGATAAAAATTAGAGAACATAGTTTATTGGGAATATCTTTGGCAGATTCTTAAGTTGAAAAATTACGTTTGAGTAATTTTTTTATAATGTCAGAATTTTTTTTCATGGAAAACAACTGTTCACAAAATATAAATATGGGAAGTAAAATTAGTTTTATCATCCTTTTTGTGGTTAGTTTTTTTCTGTTGGGGTGGGGATAAGGACGAAACAAAATTCTCCATATGCTGAAAATTAACTGAAGCTGGATGATAGGTACATGGTGAGAGATTCAGTTAATCTAGAACTTGGATCAAATGAAATATTGTTTTGACAGATATAGTATTTTGATCCAGTTTAGTATGTCTAGAAAATGTATTGGTCTAATTTGTGGTAAATTTATTCTTTGTGATTTAGCATTTGACTCAGTTTGTGTTTTGGTAAAATTAATATTTAGTTCTGAATTAACTGAATAATGAGATGAGAAAATAGATTATTAAAAATGAACATGGAAATAATATGTTACTTAACATTAAGCATGTTTTCCTTTTTCTTTTCAATACACAGAATATATTAAGAATTCTTCTGGTGTTTTCTATTGGCAAAGTATATTGTTTTAGCTATACTTTGTATAGCCTTGAGTTTATGATAATTTTTCCTAGTGGTGGCTATGTTGGAATGACTCCTTGAGAGAGTTCTTAAATTTCTGTTTTTTAACTTAGTCTTTTCCCTCCAAATTCATCTCAAACTTAGTCCCGCCTCCTCCTCTAATAAAATATTCAAATTCTAGACCATTTACCCTTCCTCTGCTTTTGTATTCTTCTATATAGAGACCTTCTCTTATCTTTTCTTGTCTATTACCCACATTGAGCTAAACAATTTTGGGAAGTTCTTTATGTCTAGCTAGAGTTTCTTCCTTTAATGAGGGAATCAGAGAAAAAAGGGACATTTTTGTCAGGACCAGGTATAGCAAGAAACTGAGATATATAAACAGCTCTTCCCTTGTCCCTTCAGATAAACCACCCTTGCTGAGGAAGAGAACCAGACTAATGCTGCTTGATTAGTATGGGAAAGGATGTACCAAAGAAAATGATGGAGTGATCAGTGGTGCTGGTGGCGTCAGGCATGATGATACCAGTTTTGGGATTTCCAGAGGAAGCCATTCCTCTGACTCAGTTCATTCCTTCCATTGTTTATGTCTAAAGTCCCCTCCTACAATTAATTTATCCTCCCAGAAGCTTAATTTATCTACTCTATACCTCTTCTCCTTAGAAGTACTGTAGCCTGAGGTATATTTATACATTATTAGACATGCTTTTTTGGGAAGTTTACTCTGCAGTGTAGCCTTATTCCCTTTTGGTAAATTATCTCCTCTTTATGGGTGCTCTCCTCCTGTGGTCTAAGTGAAATTGCTTCTGGTTGCAAATTGAGCTAGTTGTGTCCTCTGGCAATAAGAGACCAGTGGGGATGCCTGGGAGACTTCTTCCTCCAAATCTTGACCACGTAGAGTAGCATAGGGATTGTCCTGGTAGAAGGCCTATATGTATTGGTAGGGGAAGGAAGAGGAATACAGAGACATGAAAGTAGGGGTGAAGAGAGAGATTCATTTGTTAAACAAATAATTATTTAGTGCCTAATATGTGTTCAGGATGGAGAGATGAATAAAATAGGTCCCTGTTCTTGAAGAGCACATTGTCTAGTGGGGAAGAGGATTATGTAAACATCTAATTATGATATAAGTATATGTATTTATAAGGGAAGACAGATAAAATAGTAATTAATTCTTTGAAGGAGAGGTACTTTTTGAGCTGCACCTGAGATAATGAACTCAAATTATTTTTTTTTTTCAAATTATTTTTAAATAAGGAAGCATATTAATTTCCTATGGCTGCTGTAACAAATTACCACAAATTTAAAACAGCACACGTTTATTATCTTATAGTTCTGTAGTTCAGAAGTGTGACATGAGTCTCACTGAGCTAAAATCAAGGTGTCAGCAGTTCCTTTCTGGGGGCTCCAGGGGAGAATTCGTTTCCTTGCCTTTTCCTTCTTTTGGAGGCCATCTACATTCCCTGGCTTGTGGCCCCCTTCCTCTGTATTCAAAGTCAGCAACAGAGCCCCTCTCTCTGACCCTGCTTCCATCCTCATACCTCTCTCTCAGAGTCCCATCTTCTTTCTCCCTCTTCCACTTTTCAAAACCCTTATAATTACTTTGGGTCCACCTGGATAATACAGGTTAATCACCCTATCTCACAGCTGACTAGCAACTTCAATTCCTCCTTAGTTCCCTTTTGACATGTAGCCTAGTGTATTCATGGGCCTCTTTGGGGGGGCCATTACACTGCTTACCACAGGAAAGGATAGTTTTTGTTTTTTTTTTTTTTTTTTTTGTGGTACACGGGCCTCTCACCACTGTGGCCTCTCCCGTTGTGGAGCACAGGCTCCGGACGCGCAGGCTCAGTGGCCACGGCTCACGGGCCCAGCCGCTCCGCGGCATATGGGATCTTCCCGGACCAGGGCACGAACCCGTGTCCCCTGCATCGGCAGGCAGACTCTCAACCGCTGCGCCACCAGGGAAGCCCGGAAAGGATAGTTTTTATGTCATTCCTCTGTTTAAAAACTTGGTTACCTTATTGCTAACAAAAGAGATTTTTTTGGGGGGGCAGAATCCAAATGTGATGAAATGTATGATTCCTTTCACTATAATAATGATCACGTAGAAATTTTGTAATAGTTTTGGGATGGCCTCTTAGAGGGCTAGTTTGGCTTTGAAGGCCTTTTCAGTCTAGCCCTAGTCTAACTCTAGCTCTCCCCTTCCTCCGACCCTATCTCCCAACCCAAGTAATCTTTCTAGCTTAGTGCTTCTCAAACCTGGCTGTACCTCAGAAACATCTGTGAAATGGTATAAAATTATATATCCAAGACTCAGTCCCTTTCCAGCCAGGGTTGAGAATCACTGATTCATCCGCACTAGATTGTTATTCCTGGAGGATTTCATCTTTTTCCTTTATTCCCCTCACCTCCACTGGATAAACTCCCAGTATTTTTTCGAGGCCCAAGTGAGATGGCGCCTCTTCTGTGATGTTTCCCTTACTTAGTTCCTATTAGAACTTCTCTTATTTCTTTTCACTTAGATTTCACACTTTTTATTATTTGTTATAGCAATTAGCTCATTATGGTTAGTTCACATTTGTTTCCTGAGCAGGTTATGAATTCCTTGTTTCTAGCACCTACTACAGTAAATGAGTCATGTTAGGTGCTCAGTGTTTATTTTGATCATTTGTCAAATAAAAGTCACTGAACTCATTCATCTGCTTATGTTTAGGTCATAACATAGCAGTACCTTCTCTAGGAAGTGAATAAAGGAAAGAGATTTATAAAGTGGTAGGAAATGATTAAATTGTTTTTGATTATTGGTGTACTTTAAATGAATAAACTTTCTTTTTCTGTTTGTAGCTCCGCATCTCATCAAAGTATCTGGGTGACATTCACCAAATTTCAAAATTACCTTTGGTATTGTTTGACATTGACTTTGGGGAGCTCTGGAGGGAGGATCACCTGAAAACTAGATAATCATTGCAGAGCAGCTGATACTGAGTTAGGTTAAGAGGCCCATGTGACTGCCAGTTTGGAGAGTCATGTCATACATATTTAAGATGCCATACACAGAGAAACAATAGTTTCAAATATGAGCTCCAAATCAAAGGTCAAATGATGGGTTATCTATGTTTTACCAGAATTTAGCTGCTCCTAACAAGGGTGGATGTATATAGCATGAGAAAGGATTTCTCTGTTTATATCACGGCTAATGAGTATACTGAGCAACATGGCAGTGGTCAGTGGGAGGGCAATTAGTTGTTCATAAATTAGTATTCATCTCTCATCTGTAATACCAAGGAACACCTCCCTTTTGGAGTGAGATTTAGAGTAGTTTCTGCTGGTACACCATGGCTCCAGTGAAGAGACTGAGGCTGAATTTAGTTTTCTCAGTGTTCCTTCTCTTCCATTTTATTAATATGCCTTACATACTATCTACCAACTTTTTGTCCATGTCATATTTGTTGTTCTAGGTACAAATTATTCAGGCATCTTGTTTTCTAGTGTACCTTTTTGTTTCTAGTAGATCTTTATCTTCCCAGTGGCAAAAGGGGCTCATCTCCCAGTTGAATTATCCGCCTTTAAAATAGTTTTTCCTGATGCTCTACCTAATGACTTCCTCTTACATCTCATTGACTTGTTTGTAAGGGTTGTCCTTTCAACCATTTTCCACCTCAAAACCATACCTACTCTTCAAGGCCCACTTCAGGTGTGTCATCTCTTTTTTCCTGACTCCTTTAGGTAGTTAAGTAGTTCATTTTCTTTGCTTCTAAAGAACATTGTTCGTATCTCTGTTGTGGAATTTATAACATTATTCTAACCCGTCAATTCTTTCTTCCCTTCAAGACTAAACATTTTACCCTTCTGTGAGTTTTATATTTGGAACCAATGCATCATAGTAATATGTGGGATGGGTGAGGAGTAAACCTTTATTTTCTAAGGTTACTGTATTATAAATGTAGCCTGTTATTAGGCAGATCAGTTTTAGGAAATAGCATATATGGGTGTTAGGGTCTGAGTTGGATTCTTGAGAAACAGTATGCCCATTTACTATTTGGAAAGTTTTTGTGTGTTCTTTGTGTACTCTTTGTGTAGGTATGTGTCTGTTTGAAGGTCACTGCATAAAAGAAAATCTTTTGCATTTACATCAGGTTACATGTCAAGGAAATGGTTGCAGCATCAATGTATATAATAACTAAAACATGGAAATGATTCAGATGTACAAAAACAATAGAGTTGTTTGGTAGAACATTATATAGTAATGAAAATTGATGACTCACAGGTAAGGTAGAACAACATGGATTCAGCTCATTATTTATGTAATATTGAAAGAAGTGGCACAAAAGAATAGTCTTATATGCCATTTGCATAATATTCAAGAATAAGCAAAACTAACCAATATTGTTTATAGTGCATATGTATATGGTAAAATATAAAGGAAAACAAGGAAATGATTATCACAAACTCAGGGTAATGGTTACCTTCGGGGCAAGGAATGTGAGGTAGTGATTAGGGAGGGATTCTCAGTAGGGCAAAAGTAATGATTCTAGTGACCAAGTGAATTGGGGCAAATTATCTAACCTTTTAACCTCAGTTTCTTTAACTGTAAACTGGAATAATATAACTACTTTATGAAAGTTGCAAGGATTAAGAGAGATAAACTATATAAAGCAGTTAGCTCAGTGTCTGGCTAATAGTTAACAGTAAGTAAATGATAATATTTTCCTTATTATATTTCTCTCACCATGACTTGAAGTAGATGCTATAGGCTTTTGGTAGGGAGGATAAAGTTCAAAAAAAGTGGATGGAATTGAAATAAGAAAATCTAGAAATAATGATAAGGACAAGGAAACTACATTTAGGTGCTACTGCTGCTTTGTGTCATATGTCTTGCTAGTTGGGTACATTATTTAATCTTCAAAATAATCCTGAGACCAAAGATTCAGTTTTAACAGCCAGAGTTAATCCATATCTTGTGGCTTTAGGTGTCATTATTACCAGTTTATGTCAGATTGGTTAGGTAACTTTCTCAGGGTTCTACAACTAATAAGTGGTAGAGCTGGGATTTGAATCAAGATTTTTTTCCACTGTGCTGTTATTAATGATTAAATTTGACTTGAAAGTTGCCAGAAAATAGTTGGTAGTCTACATTCATTGTACATGTAAATGCTCGCCGAAGTATTTAATGGAGATATATCCTGAGAAAGTTCTATTGAAGAACATTAGATTATATCCGTTTCCAGGGAGGGACTCCATTTTTCTATGGCTATGTGGCAGAGTCTGGTTAAACTACTGTAGTTTATTCTGGGCCTCCAGGATTAATTCTCATTTAACAGGGTCCATTCTGGAATGCCAAAACTGGGATTTGAGGAAATTATTTGGAATTTTCAGTGAGTTCAGGATTACAAAGCAAAAACTTACAGGGTTGGTTGCTGAAGACCGTCTCATGTTGAATTATTGTGTGCCTCACTGTCTTAGGTGTTTACTGCAGTGAAGCCAGATGTGATGCTGTGCAATCAGATTTACAGTATACTCCAAGGATTGAAAAGATGACTTCATCAAGAATTGCTTATCCTCCACTATGTACATATCCTTTGAGTATTGACTCCTTCCCAGCTGTGTTTGTTCTCTCATCATTATTATTTCTTAATAAGCATTTATTTAGCCCTTGGTTTTAAATTTATTTTTAATTGGCCTATTTTCAGTTCAGAAAGTATGGTTAGTATTGCTTTCAATTTAAGCAGACAGATAAAGTGGCTTTTAAAAACCACCCAGAGAGGTTGCAGTGATATCAATATGTACATCCCCAGCTCCAGATTGCTTTTAGTGCCAATAGTAATCCTCTGACTTTCTAGACTCTTATTTTGTTTTCTACTGAGAAGTTTTGGATTAAAATGAGCCACTTTTGTCTTGCCTCCTACATTACTTAAGAAAGGAGCTATGAACAGTTTGTTCCCTATATTCAGCTTAAAGAATTCGGGAGACCAGAGTAAGCTGAAAGCATAGCTTTTGGTGGGACTGCTTTGGGTCCCAGAAACTATTTGACAGACCTTTTTAAAAAAATTTTCTTTATTTATTTTTGGCTGTGTTGGGTCTTTTTTTTTTTTTAAACATCTTTATTGGAGTATAATTGCTTTACAATTGTGTGTTAGTTTCTGCTTTATAACAAAGTGAATCAGCTGTACATATACGTATATCCCCATATCTCCTCCCTCTTGTGTCTCCCTCCCACCCTCCATATCCCACACCTCTAGGTGGTCACAAAGCACCGAGCTGATCTCCCTGTGCTATGCGGCTGCTTCCCACTATCTATTTTACATTTGGTGGTATGTATCAGTCCATGCCACTCTCTCACTTCGTCCCAGCTTACCCTTCTCCCTCCCCGTGTCCTCAAGTCCATTCTCTACATCTGTGTCATTATTCCTGTCCTGCCCGGTAGGTTCTTTATAACCATTTTCTTTGTTTTTAGATTTAATTTATTTTTTTATTTTTTAGTGAATAGGCCCCCAAAATCTCTCTTTTTATTTGGAAATCAAGTTGAACAAATGTTTTTGAAATACTTTTCAAATACTCTAAGGTACCTAATACTGTTTTTTCCCTTATATTTAATTTTATTATTTTTTTATATGGCAGGTTCTCATTAGTCATCCATTTAATACACATCAGTGTATACATGTCAATCCCAATCTCCCAATTCATCACACACACCCCCCCCCCCCCCCGCTTTCCCCCCTTGGTGTCCATACGTTTTTTCTCTACATCTGTGTTGCAATTTCTGCCCTGCAAACCAGTTCATCTGTACCATTTCCTAGGTTCCATATATATGTGTTAGCATATGGTATTTGTTTTTCTCTTTCTGACTTACTTCACTCTGTAAGACAGATTCTAAGTCCATCCACCTCACTATAAATAACTCAGTTTCGTTTCTTTTTATGGCTGAGTAATATTCCATTGTATATATGTACCACATCTTCTTTATCCATTCATCTGTCGATGGACACTTAGGTTGCTTCCATGTCCTGGCTATTGTACATAGAGCTGCAATGAACATTGTGGTACATGACTCTTTTTGAATTATGGTTTTCTCAGGGTATATGCCCAGTTGTCGGATTGCTGGGTCATATGATAATTCTGTTTTTAGTTTTTTAAGGAACCTCCATACTGTTCTCCATAGTGGCTGTATCAATTTACATTCCCACCAACAGTGCAGGAGGGTTCCCTTTTCTCCACACCCTCTCCAGCACTGGTTGTTTGTAGATTTTCTAATGATGCCCATTCTAACTGGTGTGAGCTGATACCTCATTGTAGTTTTGATTTGCATTTCTCTAATAATTAGTGATGTTGAGCAGCTTTTCATGTGCTGCTTGGCCATCTGTATGTCTTCTTTGGAGAAATGTCTGTTTAGGTCTTCTGCCCATTTTTGGATTGGGTTGTTTGTTTTTTTAATATTGAGCTGTATGAGCTATTTATATACTTTGGAGGTTAATCCTTTGTCCGTTGATTTGTTTGCAAATATTTTCTTCCATTCCGAGGGTTGTCTTTCGTCTTGTTTGTAGTTTCCTTTGCTGTGCAAAAACTTTTAAGTGTCATTAGGTCCCATTTGTTTATTTTTGTTTTTATGTCCATTACTCTAGGAGATGGATCGAAAAAGATCTTGCTGTGATTTATGTCAAAGAGTGTTCTTTCTATGTTTTCCTCTAAGAGTTTTATAGTGTCCGATCTTACATTTAGGTCTTTAATCCATTTTGAGTTTATTTTTGTGTATGGTGTTAGGGAGTATTCTAATTTCATTCTTTTACAAGTAGCTGTCCAGTTCTCCCAGCACCACTTATTGGAGAGACTGTCTTTTCTCCATTGTATATCTTTGCCTCCTTTGTCATAGATTAGTTGAACATAGGTGCGTGGGTTTATCTCTGGGCTTTCTATCCTGTTCCATTGATCTATATTTCTGTTTTTGTGCCAGTAACATATTGTCTTGATTACTGTAGTTTTGTAGTATAGTCTGAAGTCCGGGAGCCTGATTCCTCCAGCTCTGTTATTTTCCCTCAAGACTGCTTTGGCTATTCAGGGTCTTTTGTGCGTCCATACAAATTTTAAGATTTTTTTGTTCTAGTTCTGTAAAAACTGCCATTGGTAATTTGATAGGGATTGAACTGAATCTGTAGGTTGCTTTGAGTAGTATAGTCATTTCCACAATATTGATTCTTCCAATCCAAGAAAATGGTATATCTCTCCATCTATTTGTGTCATCTTTAATTTCTTTCATCAGTGTCTTATAATTTTCTGCATACAGGTCTTTTGTCTCCCTAGGTAGGTTTATTCCTAGGTATTTTATTATTTTGGTTGCAGTGGTAAATGGGAGTGTTTCCTTAATTTCTTTTTCAGATTTTTCATCATTAGTGTACAGGAATGCAAGAGATTTCTGTGCATTAATTTTGTATCCTGCAACTTTACCAAATTCATTGATTAGCTCTAGTAGTTTCCTGATGGCATCTTTAGGATTCTCTACATATAGTATCATGTCATCTGCAAACAGTGACAGTTTTACTTCTTCTTTTCCAATTTGTATTCCTTTTATTTCTTTTTCTTCTCTGATTGCTGTGGCTAGGACTTCCAAAACTATGTTGAATAATAGTGGTGAGAGTGGGCAACCTTGTCTTGTTCCTGATCTTAGTGGAAATGGTTTCAGGTTTTCACCATTGAGGACGATGTTGGCTGTGGGTTTGTCATATATGGCCTTCATTATGTTGAGGTAAGTTCCTCTATGCCTACTTTCTGCAGGGTTTTTATCATAAATGGGTGTGAATTTTGTCAAAAGCTTTCTCTTCATCTATTGAAATGATCGTATGGTTTTTGTCCATCAATTTGTTAATATGGTGTATTACGCTGATTGATTTGCGTGTATTGAAGAATCCTTTCATTCCTGGAATAAACCCCACTTGATCATGGTGTATGATCTTTTTAATGTGCTGCTGGATTCTGTTTGCTAGTATTTTGTTGAGGATTTTTATATGTGTGTTCATCAGTGATATTGGCCTGTAGTTTTCTTTCTTTGTGACATCTTTGTCTGGCTTTGGTATCAGGGTGATGGTGCCTTCGTAGAATGTGTTTGGGAGTGTTCCTCCCTCTGCTGTATTTTGGAAGAGTTTGAGATGAATAGGTGTTAGCACTTCTCTAAATGTTTAATAGAATTCGCCTGTGAAGCCATCTGGTCCTGGGCTTTTGTTTGTTGGAAGATTTTTAATTACAGTCTCAAGTTCAGTGCTTGTGATTGGTCTGTTTATATTTTCTGTTTCTTCCTGGTTCAGTCGCGGAAGGTTGTGCTTTTCTAAAAATGTTTCCATTTCTTCCAGGTTGTCCATATTATTGGCATAGAGTTGCTTGTAGTAATCTCTCATGATCCTTTGTATTTCTGCAGTGTCCATTGTTACTTTTCCTTTTTCATTTCTAATTCTATTGATTTGAGTCTTCTCCCTTTTTTCATGATGAGTCTGGCTAATGGTCTGGCTAATCAATTTTGTTTATCTTCTCAAAGAACCAGCTTTTAGTTTTATTGATCTTTGCTATTTCCTTCATTTCTGTTTCATTTATTTCTGCTCTGATCTTTTATGATTTCTTTCCTTCTGCTAACTTTGGTTTTTTTTTTTGTTTGTTTTGTTTTTCTTTCTCTAATTGCTTTAGGTGTAAGGTTAGGTTGTTTATTTGAGATGTTTTTTGTTTCTTGAGGTAGGATTGGATTGCTTTAAACTTCCCTCTTAGAACTGCTTTTCCTGCATCCCGTAAGTTTTGTGTTTTCATTGTCATTTGTTTCTAGGTATTTTTTTGACTTCCTCTTTGATTTCTTCAGTGATCTCTTGGTCATTAAGTAGTGGATTGTTTACCTCCATGTGTTTGTAGTTTGTACAGATGTTTTTCCTGTGATTGATATCTAGTCTCATAGCGTTTTGGTCAGAAAAGATGCTTGATACGATTTCAGTGTTCTTAAATTTACCAAGGCTTGATTTGTGACTCCAGATATGATCTATCCTGGAGAATGTTCCATGAGCACTTGAGAAGAAAGTGTATTCTGTTGTTTTTGGATGGAATGTCCTATAAATATCAATTAAGTCCATCTTGCTTAATGTGTCATTTAAAGCTTTTGTTTCCTTATTTATTTTCATTTTGGATGATCTGTCCATTGGTGAAAGTGGGGTGTTAAAGTCCCCTACTACGATTGTATTACTGTCGATTTCCCCTTTTATGGCTGTTAGCATTTGACTTATGTATTGAGGTGATCCTACGTTCGTTGTGTAAATACTTAAAATTGTTATATCTTCTTTGATTGGTTCTTTGATCGTTATGTAGTGTCCTTCTTTGTCTCTTGTAATAGTCTTTATTTTAAAGTCTGTTTTGTCTGATATGAGAATTCCTACTCCAGCTTTCTTTTGTTTTTCATTTGCATGGAGTATCTTTTTCCATCGCCACACTTTCAGTCTGTATGGGTCCCTAGGTCTGAAGTGGGTCTGTTGTAGACAGCATATATACAGGCCTTGTTTCTGTATCCATTCAGCCAGGCTGTCTTTTGGTTGGAGCATTTAATCTATTTACATTTAAGGTAATTATCGATATGTATGTTCCTATTACCAGTTTCTTAATTGTTTTGGGTTAATTATTATACGTCTTTTCCTTCTGTTGTGTTTCCTGCCTAGAGAAGTTCATTTAGCATTTGTTGTAAAGCTGGTTTGGTGGTGCTGAATTCTCTTAGCTTTTCCTTGTGAGTAAAGGTTTTAATTTCCCAGTTGAATCTGAATGAGATCCTTGCTGGATAGAGTAATCTTGGTTGTAGGCTTTTCCCTTTCATCACTTTAAGTATGTCCTGCCACTCCCCTTTGGCTTGCAGAGTTTCTGCTGAAAGATCCACTGTTAACCTTATGGGGATTCCCTTGTATGTTATTTGTTGTTTTTCCCTGCTGCTTTTAATATTTTTTCTTTGTATTTAATTTTTGAAAGTTTGATTAATATATGTCTTGGCGTGTTTCTCCTTGGATTTATCCTGTATGGGACTGCCTGTGCTTCCTGGACTTGATTTACTATTTCCTTTCCCATATTAGGGAAGTTTTCAACTGTAATCTCTTCAGATATTTTCTCAGTCCCTTTCTTTTTCTCTTCTTCTTTTGGGACCCCTATAATTCGAATGTTGGTGCATGTAATGTCCTGGAGGTCTCTAAGACTGTCCTCAATTCTTGTCATTCTTTTTTCTTTATTCTGCTCTGAAGTAGTTATTTCCACTCTTTTATCTTCCAGGTCAATTACCCGTTCTTCTGCCCCAGTTATTCTGCTATTGATCCCTTCTAGAGAATTTAAAATTTCATTTATTGTGTTGTTCATCATTGTTTGTTTGCTCTTTATTTCTTATAGGTGCTTGTTAAACATTTCTTGTATTTTCTCCATTCTATTTCCAAGATTTTGGATCATCTTTACTATTATTACTCTGAATCCTTATTCAGGTAGAGTACCTGTGTCCTCTTCATTTGTTTGGTCTGGTGGGTTTTTACCTTGCTCCTTCGTATGCTGTGTGTTTCTCTGTCTTCTCATTTTGCTTCACTTACTGTGTGTGGGGCTTCCTTTTCGCAGGCGACAGGTATGTAGTTCCCGTTGTTTTTGGTGTCTGCCCCCAGTGGCTAAGGTTGATTCAGTGGGTTGTGTAGGCTTCCTGGTGGAGGGGACTGGTGCCTGTGTTCTGGAGGATGAGGCCGGATCTTATCTTTCTGGTGGGCAGGACTGCGTCCAGTGGTGTGTTTTGGGGGGTCTGTGACCTTATTATGATTTTAGGTAGCCTCTCTGCTAATGGGTGGGATTGTGTTCCTGTCTTGCTAGTTGTTTGGCATAGGGTGTCCAGCACTGTAGCTTGCTGGTCGTTGATTGGAGCTGGGTCTTAGTGTTGAGATGGAGATCTCTGGGAGACCTTTCGCCATTATATGGAGCTGGGGGTCTCTGGTGGACCAATGTCTTGAATTCGGCTCTCCCACCTCAGAGGCACAGGCCTGACACCTGGCCCAAGTACCACACTGCTCAGAAGAAAAGGGAGAAAAAAAGAAAGAAAGAAAGAAAGAAAGAAAGAAAAAGGAAGTTATTAAATTAAAAAATAAAAAATAATTATTCACAATAAAGAAAAGGACTTCCCTGGTGGCTCAGTGGTTGGGAATCTGCCTGCCAGTGCAGGGGACACGGGTTCAAGCCCTGGTCCGGGAAGATCCCACATGCTGCAGAGCAACTGGGCCCATGCGCCACAACTACTGAGCCTGCGCTCTGGAGCCTGCGAGCCACGGCTCCTGAGGCCCGCATGCCTGGAGCCCTTGCTCTGCAACGGGAGAGGCCACTGCGGTGGGGGGCCCGCGCACCGCAGCGAGGAGTAGCCCCCGCTTGCCTCAAATGGAGAGGGCCTGCGCAGCAGCGGAGACCCAAAGCAACTAAAAATAAATAATAATAAATTAATTTAAAAAATAAAGAAGATAAAAGAAAAAAGAAAGAAGAGAGCAACCAAACCAAAAAACAAATCCACTAATGATAACAAGCGCTAAAAAATATACTAAAAACCCAAAAAACAAAAAAAAAAACGGACAGGCAGAAGAACCCTAGGACAAATGGTAAAAGCAAAGATATATACAGACAAAATCACACAAAGAATCGTACACATACACACTCACAAAAAAAGAAAAAGGAAAAAAAAATATATATCGTTGCTCCCAAAGTCCACTGCCTCAATTTTGGGATGATTCGTTGTCTATTCAGGTGTTCCAGAGATGCAGGGTACATCAAGTTGATTGTGGAGATTTAATCTGCTGCTTCTGAGGCTGCTGGGAGAAATTTCTGTTTCTCTTTTCATTCACACAGCTCCCGGGGTTCAGCTTTGGATTTGGCCCCGCCTCTGCGTGTAGGTGGCCTGAGGGCATCTGTTCTTCACTGAGACAGGACGGGGGTTAAAGTAGCAGCTGATTAGGGGCCTCTGGCTCACTCAGGCTGGGGGGAGGGAGGGGTACGGATGTGGTGTGAGCCTGCGGCAGCAGAGGCCAGCGTGACGTTGCACCAGACTGAGGTACGCCGTGCGTTCTCCTGGGGAAGTTGTCCCTGGATCACGGGACCCTGGAGTGGTGGGCTGCACAGGCTCCGGGAAGGGGAGGTGTGGATAGTGACCTGTGCTTGCGCACAGGCTTTTTGGTGGCTGCAGCAGCATCCTCAGCGTTTATTTCCCGTCTCTGGGATCCGTGCTGACAGCCGCGGCTTGCACCCGTCTCTGGAGCTCCTTTAAGCAGCGCTCTTAATCCCCTCTCCTCGCGCACCCCGAAACAACAGTGTCTTGCCTCTTAGGCAGTTCCAGACTTTTTCCCAGACTCCCTCCCGCCTAGCTGTGGCGCACTAGCATCCTTCAGTCTGTGTTTGCGCAGCCAACCGGGATCTGATCTCCCAGCCCCCACCCGTTCCAGCTGGCGTGTGAGCAGACAAGCCTCTCGGGCTGGTGAGTGCTGGTCGGCATCGATCCTCTGTGTGGGAATCTCTCCACTTTGCCCTCTGCACCCCTGTTGCTGCGCTCTCCTCCATGGCTCCGAAGCTTCCCCCCTACGCCACCCGCAGTCTCCGCCCATGAAGGGGCTTCCTAGTGTGTGGAAACCTTTCCTTCTTCACAGCTCCCTCCCACTGGTGTGGGTCCCGTCCCTATTCTTTTGTCTGTTTTTTCTTTTGCCCTACCCAGGTGCATGGGGGAGTTTCTTGCCTTTTGGGAAGTCTGAGGTCTTCTGCCAGCGTTCAGTACGTGTTCTATAGGAGTGGTTCCACATGTAGATGTATTTCTGATGTATTTGTGGGGAGGAAAGCGATCTCCCCGTCTCACTCCTCCGTCATCTTGAAGGTCTCCCTGCGTTGGGTCTTTGTTGCCGCGCACGCGGGCTTTCTTTAGTTGTGTTGATCAGGGGCTACTCTTTGTTGCGGTGCGCAGCTTTCTCATTGCAGCAGCTTCTCTTGTTGCAGAGCATGGGCTCTAGGCGCGCGGGCTCTCGAGCGCAGGCTCAGTAGTTGTGGCACACGGGCTTAGCTGCTGCATGGCATGTGGGATCTTCCCGGACCAGGGCTTGAACGCGTGTCCCCTGCATTGGCAGGTAGATTCTTAACCAGTGCGCCACCAGGGAAGCCCGATGAGAGACCTTTTAATAAGCTAATTATCAAGCTTTAAATAAAGTTCCCATTTTCACATTTTTAATTTGTTCCCTGTTTAAGAGCATAATGTGGATTAGGTCTCCTTTGAAGTTGAGGTATTGATGAGTACTAAATACACAGTTCTTTTCTTATTTCTGTTTAATGGAAAAAAAATCCCTCTTTTGCTACTTACAACCTATTTTGTACTTACTTTTTCTACTTACTTTTGCTGCTTACAACTTACTTTTTGTACTCTACAACCATAGAAACTCACTACTTCCTGCTTCTCCATAACTGCTTTTTCTTAGGTTTATTTGATTGTACTCAGCATTTTTTCTTGATTTTAAAAATTAAAAAAATTATCTCAGTAAAGGTTTCTAGTGCTACCTTGGAGTGGAGATGTTATTCATGGTAGAAGCTTGGGAATACACTCACCAGACCAGTCCATTTCAACTGACTGTTAGAACAGATTTATGGCTGCCAGGTGGAAACTCCTTGTTCTAATTAGCCTTCTGCTGTTCCTCTGAGTGTGGCACTCTTAAGGGGGTCTGTGAACATCTAGGTAGATTGATATAAGAGTTAATCAGGAAAAAATCAGAGAGATTTTGCTTTCTATTAATTAGATGCTATAAAAAGTAATTTTTTTTTTCTCCCCTGAACTCTGGGAGTGTTAGTGTATGAGTGTGTCAAGTACTGCCCCTCTGTCCTCTGCTGTCCCAGCTTTTTATTCAGCAAAATTCCTAATTTACAGAAAAATAGGCCAATCACCTAGATTCAATAATTAACATTTGCCATTTTTACTTTATCTATACACATTTTCCTTTTTGGCTTTTTATTACATAGTTGAGAGAAAATTCAGGTTGATGTCCACCAGTTAGTAGTTCTGATTTTCACATTATTCCTGAAATGTAGAACATTTTGATTTCTGAGTCAGAAAATGGAGTCAGAAAGTGAAGTTTTCTTCTTGATGTTAATCATGATACAAACATTAAACATATAACCACACCTACCTTTTAGGAACTTGGGAGGCACACCTAAAATGAGGAAGTAGGAGATTGATATCATTAATTTACATTCAGCCCAGAAGATGTTGAGTTGTTGTCAAGAACCCCAGTGTCTCCAAGCTGTGCCTCAGCAAATTAACCATGCACACCCATGCTAGTCTGTCCTCCAAACTTTTTCACTGTATACTCCCTGGAGGTGGGGATTAAGTAGGGAGAAGTGTAGAAAGAAACTAGCATTTATTGATTGGAGCTAGATATATATCTTAGCTCATTTAATAATAATAGCAATGTTCTTATGATACTACTATCCGCATTTTATAGCTGAGGAGACTAGGTTCAGATGAGTTAAATAATTTGCCCAGAGTCACATACTGCTAGTAAGTAGAGAAGGAGTATTTTTGAATTAAAAAAAAAAAAACACCTGTTATTTTTAGGTCACTGTGATGACAGTATATCAGGTACATTTAAATTAGAGATCTCAGGTGAAAAACGGTTCTTTTAACATCTTGTAGTTGGATAAATTATTTGTCTCACATGGTTGGCAGTCTGGGTGGGACTTAATACTGCTTCTTAGGAGATAGTTGACAAAGGTCTTAGTTCCTTTGGGATTTCAGGGGATTTGATAGTGCTAAGTGAAGAACTTGTAGTCATGTTTTGTGCTTTTCCTCACCCTGATAAAGAAATAGTGGATCAAAAGTACAATGAGGAATCACCTCACACCAGTCAGAATGGCCATCATCAAAAAATCTACAAATAATAAATGCTGGAGAGGGTGTGGAGAAAAGGGGGCCCTCTTGCACTGTTGGTGGGAATGTAAATTGATATAGCCACTATGGAGAACGATATGGAGATTCCTTAAAAAACTAAAAATAGAATTACCATATGACTCAGCAATCTGACAACTGGGCATATACCCAGAGAAAACCGTAATTTAAAAAGACACATGCACCCCAGTGTTCATTGCAGCACTATTTACAATAGCCAGAACATGGAAGTAACCTAAATGTCCATCAACAGAGGAATGAGTAAAGAAGATGTGCTTTAACATAGTAAATTTAACATAGTAAAAATTCCATATATACAATGGAATATTACTCATTTGTAATAAAAAGGAACAAAATTGGGTCATTTGTAGAGACATGGATGGACCTAGAGTCTGTCATACAGAGTGAAGTAAGTCAGAAAGAGAAAAAGCAAATATTGTATATTAATGCATATATGTGGACTCTAAAAAAATGGTATAGAAGATCTAATTTGCAAAGTAGAAATAGAGACACAGATGTAGAGAACAAAGGGTGCGGATACCAAGGGGGAAGGGGGGTGGGATGTATTGGGAGAGGAGGATTAACATATGTATACTGTTGATACTATGTATAAAATAGGTAACTAACGAGGACCTACTGTATAGCGCAGGGAGCTCTACTTAATGCTCTGTGGTGACCTAAATGGGAAGGAAATCCAAAAAAGAGGAGATGTATGTATACATATAGCTGAATCAATTTTCTGTATGGTTGAACACAATATTGTAAAGCAACTATATTCCAATAAAAATTTTAAAAAATTAAGTAATTAATAAGGGCCTACATGTAAACCATACTATGCAATTTAAAATCTTTGCTTATAATAAAGTCCAATAATTTCTCAAAAAAAAAAACCAGTGGAAAATTACAAGCTAAACCAGCCTAAATACAGCTGAATTCCACCACATCAGCATTCTTAGAAGAGATGATGCCAAACATGGCACCACACCCAGAATCAGCCCGGCACACCCCATTAAAGAGTCTAAATCAGGAATTCAGTGGAGAGGTTGTGACTCATCCCAGGATCCTAGAGAAAAAGCTGACGTTAAGATCTAAGGAAGATGGATGGACCTAGAGTCTGTCATACAGAGTGAAGTAAGTCAGAAAGAGAAAAACAAATACCGTATGCTAACACATGTATATGGAATCTAAAAAAAAAAAGTCATGAAGAACCTAGGGGCAAGACGGGAATAAAGACACAGACCTACTAGAGAATAGACTTGAGGACACAGGGAGGGGGAAGGGTAAGCTGGAACAAAGTGAGAGAGTGGCATGTACATATATACACTACTGAACGTAAAATAGATAGCTAGTGGGAAGCAGCCGCATAGCACAGGGAGATCAGCTCGGTGCTTTGTGTCCACCTAGAGGGGTGGGATAGGGAGGGTGGGAGGGAGGGAGATGCAAGAGGGAAGAGATATGGGGATATATGTATATGTATTCACTTTGAATTTATATTATATTTGAATTTATATTCACTTTGTTATAAAGCAGACACTAACCATTGTAAAGCATTTATACTCCAATAAAGATGTTTTAAAAAAAAATGATCTAAGGAAGAAGCTCAGGCCAAGAATGTGGTTCTTGCTCAGGGCTTTACCGGTGGTAGCATTAGTAATGTGTGACACTCTTGCTATTCCTGAAGGATATATGTTGTTAAGAGTCTCCAGTTCCAGAACACTGCTAATATAAATGTTGATGTAAGGTAGTTTGCTAGGCTCATACACAGGCTAAATGACTAGCCTTCACATTCATCTTAATACCTATATTTGTATTAGATATTTTAGATAATAAGAGCAGTTAACATTTATTGAGTACTTACTTTGTGCGGGCCCTATCCTAAGCAGTTTTACACATATTAACTCATTTAATACAACAACCCTATGAGGTAGATAAGGAAACAACTCAGAGAGTAATGCAGAGATCATGGTTAGGCAAAGGAACGGAAATTTGAATCTAAGGAGTCTAGGTGTAGTGTTTTTGCTTTTGACTGCTGTGCTGTATCCAAACCATTGTGCTATATTAGAAAAACACTGTAAGGTAGGTATTATCTCATTTTTCTAATAAATTATTTTTTAAGGTCAAACTTGAATAGGAAAAATGTGAATATCAAGTATTAAGAAATTCTTTTAGTCATATCTCTCTCTTTTTTTTTTTTTTTTTTTGACTTTTGGGCACGCCGCGCAGCATGTGGGATCTTAGTTCCCCGACCAGGGATCGAACCTTTTCCCCTGCATTGGAAGCACGGAGTCTTAACCACTGGACCGCCAGGGAAGTCCCTAGTCATGTCTCTCTTATCTAGCTCAGATGGCTTGATGAGTCTTCCTTTTAGTCTTTTGAACTTGTAGTGCCAAATCTTAGAAATTAGACTAGTAGTCTCTTTCTGGATCTAAGCTAAAACCTTCTTGAAGTTTGTGTTATAATTAAAAGTAAATTAAAATCTTGAATTGCCCTTAAAACTGTTATGGAATATAAGAAAGAAGAAAACCTTAGAGATTGAGGCATGAAGGCTTTTTAAAGATCTTCTGAGATGAATTCGCAGTCGGTGCTAGTTGAGAGAATTGCTTTCTAATAACATGTAATACGTTGTCAGGTAGTTGTTCCTAGAGTTCTTTGTGAGGCATCTTTGTGACCAGATTGCTTCTTTAGTCTCTATAACTGTTTTCTCTAAGTTCCTATAGTTCATAGGACATAGAACTTAGCATTTAAATAAAGACTAACTCAGCGTTGATGTTATACCTACCTCCCCCTGTCATTGGCCTAATTCAGGCCCTTATGTTTTTCTTGGACAACAGTTTCCTTACTGTTTCTCTGCTGCATGCTTTTTTATTTTTTCAACAAATATGTACTTAATAATGTCTGCTAGGTGTGAGACGCTGTGCTCAGCATTGGGTATATCAGCAGTAAACAAGACAGACATTGTCTTGCCCTAGCAGAATGTATAGTCTACTAATTGGTCAGTCCGTTTTCCATACCATTGCCATAAACGTTTTCGAAAATTCAGGTCTGATTTTTGCTGGTTCTCTTTTGCCTACCTCAGGCTTTTCGTAGTCAAGTTGTAGCATACCATAACGGTTCAAATGACTTGTCCAATGAAGCCATCCTTGATCACTCCTTAGAAGCAGAAATAATTATTTTCTTATCCTGGTTCCCGTAGCCCTTTATAAAAATCCTTATCAGAGTATTTATTATATTTTATTATAGTTGTTTGTATCAGTTTCCTCTAACTGTTTGTGAATTTCTTGAGACCAGCGATAGTATTTTATTTATTATTGTTTTATCCTCAGTGTCGGATATAGAATCTGGAATGTAAGTGCTCCATAAAAGTTTAAAGTATAGTATAGTCTTAGTACTTTCTATATCATGTCATGTATGTATGTTTTGTTCCTCCAACTATTAGGTTACAGACTGTCTTATAATTTCTTTGTATTCCTTCTGTTATCCAGGCTGATGCAAAGAACATCCTTAAAAAATATTTACTGATTATTATTAGCCTTTCAGTATCTTCTGCATGGTAGTTCTTTTTTAGAAAAGCATTTATTGGTCCCTTGTTTTACAGAACGTCTCACTATATTTAAAAAAATCCAAATATTTTATTTAAAGGGGCCTTATTTCTATGATACGCCTATCTTAAGCAACAGCTCATTGATACTGTGACTGGTAAGATGGATCTTGCTTGCTTTCTTCTGTTTGTCTACTAGAATACTTAGAGGTAAATTTGTGGTTCACCTTCAGAAAAGGTATGATATGCATCTTGTGTATCATCTTCACTTCTGGTCTTATGTTGCTGCCCTTTGTATCGATTATTGCTCTCCTGTTTTTAATTTTATTTAATGTTGTATTGTTTATGTCTTTATATGCCACTTTAGATCCTTAAACTAACTAAAAACCAGACAAAAACCTAGAAACCAGTGGTATTTTCATTTATCCTCCAAGTACTTATTGAATCCTGAGTCCTATGCCTTAAGAGATAAATAATACATAATACCTATCCCAAGAAACTGGAATTTGTTAATGTAGAAAACACTTGATGTAAGAAAGGTTAGACAAGAGGGCTTTGGGAGGTGATGGGAGGCATAGGGTTTGGAGATTTAGGTGCTTCTGGAGAAGGTGACATTTGAACTGAATCTTGAGAAATGGCTAGTATTTTGATTGGTAAAAAAGGAGAGATTGGGCATTCTAGTAGGTGGAAACAGTAAGTGACCAAGAAAATATAATTTGTGTTATTCATTAGGGTTATCCACCCAAAATTTCTGTTTCTCTTCCCAGTCACATGTTATGATTGCATGTCCTTGCCCCTTGGAAGTTAGGTGTGGCCATGTAAGTTGCTTTGACCAATGATGTGTGAGCTGAAGTGATCTGAGTCATTTCCATATAGAAGATTTAAGAATCCGTGCATTCACTATGCTTTCTTTTCCTCTGCCACAGTGATCTGCAGTGCTCTGATTAGCCTGTGGGCCAAATATGGTCTGCCTGTATTTGTAAATAAAGTTTTATTGGAACATAGCCATCGTGATTTGTTTATGTATTGTCTATGGCTGCTTTTGCACTACAACAGCAAAGTTGAATAGTTGTTACAGAGAGCGTATATCCCATAAGGCTGAATATATTTACTATCCGGCCATTTATAGAAAAGTCTTGTTGACAGCTGCTCTGGATATTGGCTGCTTTGAGTGAGGATTTTGTAGAGCAGAGACTCGTGCTGACCCACAGTGGACATATGCATATGCCATCAGAAAGAAATAAATCTGTATTCACTGATATTTTGGGGTTGTTTGTTATAGTAGTATAATCCAGCTCATCCTGACAGTCAGGCTCTTTATAGGAAAAATATTTCAGTTGCTCACAGAGGAAGAAACCTTATGGACAGGAGTAGTGTGGAACAAAGATGGATAGGAATGTTAGGGTACTGTTGTGAAAGTATGAGACTGTTAAGCTCAGATGTTTAGATTTTATTTAGAATCCTCAATATGGAATCAGGACTTAACAATTTTTTTTGAGGGACTGAAGAATAGTATGGTGGGAGCTTTATGGTAAAAAGTTTAATCTGCCAATAGTTATAGAAAGGCTGGAGCATTCGTTGAGTCAGGAATTTGATCTCTGTAAAACAAAAGTCCCTGGAAACTGGACTGACAGTGGTTTAAATGGAGGTTTTTTTTCCTTAATAAGTTGCAGTGACTTAATTTCTTGTGCCATTAATGCTTAATAGCAACCTCAGATTTTTTGTAATTTGAGCTGTTTATACAAGTGAGGAAACATCATTGTAAAGGGAGTTGTGATAGTTGAGGGCCAGTTTTTTTATTTCCTTCTTTTTTTCTTTGATTTCCTCTTTTTTAGGTAAAGCAAACACATCAGACACTGCCATCAACTCAGTGAAATTTGGTGTCAGGTAGCCTAAGGTAGTTTAAAGTGGAAAAATGGTCACTTTAGAATTCGGTCTTACTGCATCTCCTGTTACTTCATCTGCTATATATCTGCTGAAGGAAACCTTTGTCAGTTTGCCAAGTTACATGAATGCAGCTGAGAGGATATAGCAGTTCCTCAAGGTTAAAATATAATATTTTAGGGTACTGAATCCTTCAGGCTTCTTAAAGCAGTTTCATCCTGCATATATGATGTTTTGAAGATACATAGAAGGAAAAGAAGAATGATAATAACAACGAAAAATGCTGTAGAAAATTCCTGTATAATCAGGTTATTTTGTAAAGTGATGGACAAACTTGTTCTTCTAATCCTTTTTGGCTTTAGTGAAAGAATGTTCTTTTTTACTTGTTTTGATTTTACTGGCATAGCGGCCTTTAGAAATTTGGAAAATTCATTGCATTGCAGGCCTGTTTTGTTATTTATTAAGCTGTTAATTATTCCTTTTCTCTTGGAGTTTATATTTTAATAATACAACATCTCACATATAGACCATTTCTTTAAAAGAAATAAACAGTACAGAAATATTTTTCTGCCTTTTTATTGATTATGAAAATAATACATGTTTATATTGCTTGGGACTCTGGTTGCAAGTTATAGAAACTCTATGTGAATTAACTTTAGCAGAACAGTTTAATATATTAGCTTACTGTGAGCAGGCATCTGCAGACACAGGGTGAGCTGGTATTAGGTAAGACTGCAACATGGGACTCTTGTGTTTTTCTCTTGGCAATGTGTTTTACATTTTTAGTAAATGTTTTCTGTGTAGTTGAAAAATGCAAACAATGTGTTTATATAACGTGTATATTTATAAAGTTATGTATATTTTGTATTGGGGCAGCAAGTTATAATATGTACATTTCATATATGTATATTATATATTCTTTTTTGAAAAAAATTATTTATTTATCTTCAGCTGCGTTGGGTCTTCGTTGCTGCACGCGGGCTCTCTCTAGTTGTGAGCGGGGGCTACTCTTCGTTGCGGTGCGCGGGCTTCTAGTTGCAGTGGCATCTCTTGTTGCGGAGCACTGGCTCTAGGTGTGCGAGCTTCAGTAGTTGTGGCACGCGGGCTCAGTAGTTGTGGCTCGCGGGCTCTAGAGCGGAGGCTCAGTAGTTGTGACGCACAGGCTTATTTACTCCGTGGCACGTGGAATCTTCCTGGAGCAGGGCTTGAACCCGTGTCCTCTGCATTGGCAGGCAGATTCTTAACCACTCGCCACCAGGGAAGTATCTATATATTCTTTTTTTATGGGCAGATAGAGAAGTAGATGAGTGTGGGATTCCGTGTCAGTATACTTATACTTTAATCATGGCTCTGTGACTTGGCAAATAATTTATCTTATCTGTGAGTCAGTTTCTTTGTATGTAAAATGAAAATAATACTGTTACTCTATATCATGGGATGGCTTTGAAATTAAGCAAGATAGTACATACAGAGTGTTTAGAACAGTCCTTTATAAGTAGTGAACATGGACTAAATGTTATTATAAATACTGTAATGTTTATATTATATTATTAATGTACACGTGCCCTATATATATATATTGTGTTAATATATGGACAGATACTTAAGGACTTTGTATCTTGCTTTCTTCACTAAACTGTTTGTTTTCTTTATTATATTTTTGAACTTTAACACCTTTTAGAAAACTGACAAACCTAAAGGAAATAAACTTTAGAGTTCATTGGTGATCTTAACTTTCCTCTGAAACATGGCATTTTTGGAAAACCTTTCCTTGAGCATGCTAGCCTTTAACCCAAAGATGTGATGTGTTCAGAAGGAATAGGAGATGACTAATACCCATGAATGGCTGAACGTGTTGGTTATTGAAATTTGTATATCCCTTTCCTGAATTGAAAAGATGACTTTTTGGTATAAACAGACTAAAGATCAACCAGGGACTCTTTATCAATATATAAAATGACAGTTTTTTCATTACTAGTATGAATCATATTATGACTAGATTTTAAGTCTGTTTTTATTATTGTGCTCTGCAGAATGACCGATTTGTTATTTGCACTACTTGTGTGGAATTTACTATTGCTGCCTGTCAATAGTAGCCTGTCGCCCTCTTAAGATCGCCAGTACTTATAAACTTTTCTTATGGGACTGAGTGGTGATATAATGAATGTGATTTTTTGAATTGTATAATGAAATATATCAACATTTGCAAAACCTGCGAAACCCAGCGAACCAGTATTTTTCAAATGAACAATACCTGATGTTACAAAATCATACATGGGTAAAAGATTCATTTGAAGTATAAGATAGACCAATGAATTTTAATCTAGAACTCATCAAGTTTTGAGGTTGTATCATAAATTTTTGTGTGTGTGTGTGTGTGTATATATATATAAAGTTTTCTGAAAAGGCTTAAAAATACTTTCTCCCCTTTCCAACTACATATGTGCAAGGCTGGGTTTTCTTTACGTACTGTAACCAAAACCCCACATTTTAATAGATTTAATGTAGAAGTGGTTATAGAGTCCAGATATCTTCTGCAGACATTAAAGATATTTGCACAAATGCAAAAGACTCTTCCAACTATTTTTTATTTGTTTATTTCAGAATATAAAATTATTTTTCATAAAATATATTCTTTAACATGTAAATATTATTGGGTTTTAATATTAATGAATTAATATTTTCTAATTTTCAGTTTTAATTTCTAATATAGTAAATATTGATATATATATAAATCAATGTAAACAAAAGTTCTTTAGGGTTCTTAATATTTAATAGTATAAAAATTAAAAATTGTGTTTAAAATGCTGGAGAGCTGATAGTTTAGATGAAAGGAAACTGAAGAAACATGACAGTTGAATGTAATACATGGTACTGGGCCGGATACTCTCCAGGAGGAAATGAAAACACTCTAAAGAACATTATTGGGACAGTTGACAGGACTGGAATATGGACTATGGATTAGATTATAATTGTATCAATGTAAATTTTTTGAATTTGATAATTGTATTATAGTTAGGTAAGATAGGAAATACACATTGTAGTTTTAAGGGTATAATACATGCAACATATTCTAAACATACATGTACATATATGTAGAAGAGAAAGTGTTAAAACAAATGTGGCAAAAACATTACAAATTGGTGAATTCTGTATAACGGCTAAATAGGAGTTCTCTATTATTTGTACAATGTGAAGTTATTTCAAAATAAAAATTAAAAAATTATGAAGTAATGTAATGAATCTCTTAGAAGTGGATTTTACAGATTAATTGGTGAGTGTCTTTTTGTGCTCGTGAATGACTGAGAGGTTTTGAGTAGTGGATAACTGGCTATGTAAGTCCTTTGGAGTTTTCACTGCTTTTCAGAGGACACTCCTTGTGCTCTGCTGCCCCCTAGTGACTTTTATGCTCATCAGCAGTTTATTCTGCAAGTACAAGTTGGGAATTTGGATCACTGTAGTCATCATTTAAAAATAATTTAGTATCAACTAAAAGGATTGTTTTGGGGGGGGGTGGAGGAAGATACTACTGTGAAGATCTCATGATCTGTTTTGTCTTATAATTTTTTAAAAATTATATTTTTGTTCTTGTGGTTCCTTTGAATTGTATCCTCAGTCTCCCCTTCCCCCCCCCTTTTTTTGAAGATAGTATTTATTGGTTCCTCATCTGACAGAAACAGTAGAATTTCCTGTATTTTCTTTCCCTCTCTTTTCTGTGACCACAAGTATTAGTCAATAATATTATGTTAGTGTTTTACTTTATAGTCTTAAAATGTTTAGAATTCTGCTAGCCCATGATCTCTCATTTGCAATATGAAAATTCCAAAGACTCTGAAACCATTTGTCGTCAAAAGCTGTCCGAATTCATTTGGCAACAAAACTTGATGTGAGTTGCTGTGAGATAGTGATAGTCTTTATATTTACCACTTGTGTGAATATTCCTACATTTGCTGCAGAGTTACTAATGTTACTAAACTAAACCCCAAGGGTTTTAGATTAGGAATTGTAGACTTGTACCTGATTTGCTTAGCTTTGACTCCCAGTTATGAGGTATGAAGCGTCACCAGCTTATACTACTTTCTATCTTTTCTCTCTTCTTTTTATTAGTTGTATAATTTTTACATACTATTTAAAAAATTTTTATTAGAGTATAGTTGATTTACAATGTTGTGTTATCACATACTATTTTTTTTTCTTTCTTTTTTTTTTTGCGGTACGCAGGCCTCTCACTGCTGTGGCCTCTCCCGTTGCGGAGCACAGGCTCTGGACGCACAGGCTTAGCGGCCATGGCTCACGGGCCCAGCTGCTCCGCGGCATGTGGGATCTTCCTGGACCGGGACACGAACCCGTGTCCCCTGCATCAGCAGGCGGACTCTAAACCACTGCACCACCAGGGAAGCCCACATGCTATTTTTATATACCATATTTTGTCACTCTTAATCTGATCTTTTTGTCTTAGAGTTGCAGTTAAATATGTTCCCTTATTACTTCCAGTCTTTTTTGTTGACGTTTCTCTTGTTATTTAGTTTGGTTGGAGTTTTTCTCTACCAGTTACCTTCAGATGGACTTATATAAACAATAATTTTTGAGTTCTTGTATATTCAGAATGGCTGCTCTGTAGACTGTACATTCAAAGGACAGCTTCATTGAACTTAAAACTTTGACTCATATTTTGTTTCCCTGAGTATTGTCTTCTGGTGTTCGGTGTTGTGGAAAGGTCTGATGGCTGCTAGATTTTCTTTTCCTGATTATTGACTGTTTTTTTTCTTTTGCTGTCTTTTGGTTCTTCTTTTTCTAATCTATAGGAATTACTCTAAGGATTACCACATGCATCTTTGACTCATTAAAGTATAATATAAATTAATTCTTTTATCATTTCCTTGATACTACTAGGACCATATAACACTTCATTTTCATTTACCCTTTCCCATCTGTTAATCTACTGCTGTCATGAATTTTAATTTTACATGTCATTTAGTGCCCCCAAGACATTATTATTTTGTAGAGTCAGCATTCATTTATGTTTACCCCTTTTTGGTTTCCTACATTTCTGTGCTTTATTCTGAGATTACTTTCTTTTTGCATGAAGAACTCTCTTTAGCATTTCTTTGAATGCAAGCCTAATACTGACACATTCTCTCATTTTTTTGCTTGTTTGTATGAAAAGTGTCTTTATTTTACCTTAATTTTTTGAAATTGTCGTAAAATATACATAACAAAATTTACCATTTTAACCATCTTTGAGTGTATAGTTTAATGGCATTAAGTATATTCACATTATTGTGCAATCATCACCATCATCCATCTTCAGAATTTTCGTCATGTTCCCAAACTGAAATTCCGTGCCCATTAAACAATAATTCCTCATTCTCCCCTTTCCCTTCTCCTGGCAGCCACTATTCTACTTCCTGTCTCTATAACTCTGACGCTTCTGAGTACTTCATATATGTGGAGTCATACAGTATTTGTCCTTTTGTGACTGGCTTATTTCACTTAGGATAATGTCTTCAGGGTTCATCCATGTTGTAGCATGTGTCACAATTTCCTTTTTTTTTTAAGGCTGAATAATATTCCATTGTATGTGTACCACATTTTGTTTATCCATTCATCCTTCGATGAACATTTGAATTGCTTCCTCCTTTTGGCTGTTGTGAATAATGCTGCTATGAACATAGATGTGTAAATATTTCTTTGAGTCCCTGATTTCACTTTTTTTGGGTATGTACCCAGAAGTAGAATTGCTGGATTATATGGTAAATTATTTTTAATTTTTTGAGGAACTGCCAAATTGTTTTCTGTAGTGGATGTACCATTTTACATTGCCTGCCTTAATTTTTAAGGGACTTTTTTTTTTTAAACTAGTT
Organism: Tursiops truncatus; assembly: GCF_011762595.2. NCBI lineage: Eukaryota > Metazoa > Chordata > Mammalia > Artiodactyla > Delphinidae > Tursiops > Tursiops truncatus. Next base: position 27,542,967 of record NC_047047.1, read on the forward strand.
TTAGGATTCTAGGCTGGCAGTTTATTTTTTTTCAGCACTTACTGTATATAATTCAATTGTTATTTGACATATATTTCCTGTTAAAAAGTTAGCTCTTAATCTTAATGTTGTTCCTTTAATATTTTTTACTATGGTTTTGTTTTTCTGCAGTTTTACTATGAGGTGCTTACGTATAGTTTTCATTGTATTTATCCTGTCGGGTTTGTAGAGCTTGAAACTGTGGATTGATGTCTTTCATTAGTTTTGGGAAATAGTTGACTCTGATGTTTTAAATATTGCCATTTCCCCATTATAGAAAGACTAGACCTCTTTCTGCAGAGTCACAAATTTAAAACTATTTTCCTAGTAACACTAAGATATTGCTTTCTTCTTTTACTCACATTCTTGCAGGAGAATATAGTGAAGTACGCCAGAGGCTATATGATATGTGAAGACAGTCGTTGTTTTAATGGCTAATGTAATATATGCTTGTGTATTCTTATGTTTAAATTTTTATTCAGCTTTAATTTTTAATGTGATAAATGTCAATAAATATAACCACGTATACAAAAGTTCTTGGGGAGATCCATATTTTTTAAGAGTATGAAAATATCCTTAAGCCAAACAGTTTGAGAACTGCTGGGGTAGGCATTTTGACTCTATCCCATATATTTCATATTTTTTATAGTCTTCTGTATTTTATATATTTTTATTTTCCTCTTTATGCTTTTTTTTAAATGGGAAGAGTAGGCATTTTAATTATGCTCCAAGGTGTTACAGAGCTAGATTAACAAATTTCAGTCAGTATAAAATAGACTTATTGTCAATATTCAGTCATAATACAACCCAGGTAAATGAATCATTACTTTATACAAGGCTCAGATGTTTAAAATCTATCTTAACTTTACACATGTACTATAAAATGATAAATACTTAAAATGACAATGCAAGGGAAATATTATAAAAATACAATTGTTGTAGACCCTTGTATGAAAGTTCTTTAAAGTTCTGCCTTAAGGAATAATACCATGCTGCATATCAGAACCAAAAATAAAGCATTTTCCTTGAGATTACAATGCTCAGCGATATACTGGATGAACTCTAAAGTACCATGCCTGACAAGAATCAGAAGAGACAAGGCCTTCAATAATTTGAGAGAAAAAAAAAGAGAGAGGAGTAATCAATTGTCATATGCTGATTTCTGCTGGAATGGCCTCTTTAAACAATTATAGCACTGTGGAAGAACTGAAGAAGGGGACCAGTCTCAGCTTTATATAAAGGATTTCCAAGTCAGCACAAACTCAGACAGTGTTAAAAGGTACTGTTCCCAGTACTCTCCACTCTTCAACCGTTTACATGGACTCCTCGTCCTAAGTCCCTGTTTTTTCTCTAATTTCTTCCTAAGGGCTTACCAAACACACTTTCTGTTTTCTATTATCCAACATACAAACCAAAAGGCATTAAGCAAAACAATATCTGTCAGTCAAGTCAGTTCTAAAGACACCAATTTTGGTTTAAGTATTAATCTTGAGATTTACACATAACCATCCTTCTTCCACAGACACTCCCACCTCCCCTTACATATTGACTCCATCCTAAACTGTGAAGCAATATGAAGTCTTAAGATTTTTTTTTTTTCCTTCATCAATGATTTGCCTGTTGCCAAGCTGCTTGGTTGGCAGCAATATCAGGAGCTGTTTGGAATGCTTGGTCAGAATATATAAGAAGGATGTGGTCAGTGAATTACTGTAACCTATCAAAGTGAGCTTCTACAGGCAGACATGAAGAATTTACCTTTAGACTTCTCGCACTCATTTCAGAAGGGAGAAAATGTGTCTTAAAAGGGAAAGGAAAAAAATTAGATAAGGAAATACAGCAAAATATTAATACTGTAGTAATAGGAAAGGGAATGCTACCTACATTGTGGGGAAGTTTCTGGCATAAAAATCAAACTTTCTCTCCCATTACTCTTTGCACAAGATTAACAGTTGATTTACATCAAGAGGGGCAGAAAGCCACTAAACACTTCCTTCAAAGGTAGGGAATTTCTTTTTGAAATGAGCATTAGAGAAGGGAGGAAAAGGTAGGGAAAGCTCAGTCAAAGAGGTCCTCAAACATGCGTTGTCTCATTGCTATGTACGCTTCCTTTTCATCTGGTGTCATTTGGGCCACCAGCTCTGGCTTCTGGCTCACTTCGCTGTAGGAGAACGGATGGCCAGCCACCATGACAATGGGGTCATCTGCTCCTTCCTCAAATTCATCCTCCTCCTCATCCTCTTCCCCATGATGTGCAGCCACAGCTGCCGCACAGGGTGGAGAGTCATTGTCTCACTCACTGGTCTCACTCTCAGAGTCACTGCCATTGGCAGTGGTCACAGGAGCAGCTGCCCCCACTGAGCCTGCTGTGGCAGAGGGGGTCTTCTTCTCATGAATGAGCAGTGCTCGCATGACCTCCTCATTATCATCTGGCCCCGCACGGCCTTCCTCACGCTCCTGAAACGAGTCTATATCTAAGCCACCTTCCTTCATCTCTTCAGAACTATGTGCTCCTTCGATAGTGCTCTCTCTTAACCAAATAGTTCTCTCTTTGGCAGATTTTCCCTCCAGTGAGGCTCGATGAAGATCGTCTTGGTCATCCATGTTAATGACAACATTCTGAGTGTATAAGTACTCATAAGACGGACCTTGGTGGCCCATGCTTCCTGGTGGTGCCCACCTGCTCGGCCAGCAGCTGCAGCCGCAGTTGCTGCACGGTCCTTGCTCTGTTTCAGGGCTGGTATTTCTGTGGGTTCTGGCTCAAGTATTTCATAGGCCAAGTTCACATCCTCTGTCTCTCAAAGCAAAGCATAAATGGGCTCAGTTTGTTCATTAAACCTTGCCAAAAGTGTGTGTGCATCTTTTTTGGGCATTGCTGATTCATCTTCTTTGACCTCTGTGTGGCAGAAAATATAGCGGAAAGTTCCTGTCATGGGATCAAAGAGCTGATTATCTTCTAAATCTGTAAAAGTACCACTGCAGATGGGACATTTGAAGGAGGCCCGGTTGGTGGAATCTCTCTCATCAGTTTCAATCCTCCTTCTCATGTGGTCCAATTTATATTTTACCACATAAACAAGAGTACAATAATTGATAAAGTAGTAGTTGTGGTGAGTGGTTTTCCCATCTGCAGCAGTCTCCACCCTCATTCTGCACTTGATGAATTTGTCTCCCTTTAAATTATTCAAGAGTGATCGAAGTTGCTTCTGATCAAACTTGAGCAGCTCCAGCATGTCCTCCTCTTTCACACAGAGGTTTCGGATCAAGATGTCCAAGGCCAAAGCATGCTCAATGCCATAAAACCCCCGGATCACATACTTGGCTAACTGCTTCAATGCTGCAGGAACCTCGGTGAGGACATCTGGATCTGCCATCTTTAGCAGCAAACTTCAACTTTAAATGTACTGACCAAAGCACATCCTGCATGGGGAGGGCCCTGTGCCACATCATTTAGCCTGTTAACCTTTGCCTGAAACACCTTAGGGGACCCAGAGTGAATCCTTGAACACTCCCACTGCAGCTTCCCTCAGCGCCTCCACTACTGGCTTAAACGAGCCGTGCCACTTGTGCGACAAAGAGAACGCCCTATTCCTGCGACCAGCTTTAGAAACCACGTGCTACTTTCCTCTTTATGCTTTAATCTGGATATTTTCTATTAATTTATCTTCACTAATCTCCTCTTGCTGATAAACTATCTATGGAGCTCTTAATTTTAAAAATAACATTTTCACTTCTGAATTTTCTCAATTTTTAAATAGCATAGATTTCAAGGCTCTGGTGAATTTTCCATCTTTCTGTCTATTTTGTTCTTTTTCCTTTTATTTTTTTTATCATATTAATCATAGACATTTCAAAGTCCTTTTCTCATAATTTCAATATCTGTGTCATCTGTGGATCTTGATTTTCAGTTATATGGTCCTCCCCCTTGGCATGCTTGGTAATTTTGGACTGCATGGAGATAAAAAACTCTTGGAGGTTCTGGGTAACCTTCTCTTCCGTAAGAGAAGGTTAAACTCCCCCCAACCCCGTCTTTTTCGGTAAGGTGGATAGAGTGGCAGTGATCTGAATCCAGTCAGGGTCAGAGCTATGGCTATCTCTGGTTCAGTACTGCCTTTTGCTATAGTCCTTCACATTTTCCAAACAGCGTTGGAGTGATGATTAGGGCCCCTTTCCTCAGGTGGACACTGCATTCTAATCTTTACTCCATACCTCAAGACTACCTAAAACTCTGTTCTGCTTCTATGCTTGTCGTCTTAGCCTCTTGCCCGCTGTAGGTTAAGAATTCAGCGCATGTATTGAGGGAAAAACAGAAGAGTGTTGTGTTTTTTACCATTTTTCCTCTCTAGGATCTTTACCTCTTGTCTCTAATTTATGTCACTTCAGTGCCACAAAACTGTCAAAAGCTGATTTCTCTACCTCTTCTGCTTGATTCCTACACTGGAAACTTAGCCTCTTGTGTGCAGACTTGGCAAATATCTTGGGAAAAAGTGACTAAAGAATGTTGGCACACCCCTTCTCATTCTTCCCCTGGTCTCCAGCATTTTGTTCCCTTAATTTCTGATCATCTTAGCAGCTCTGTAAGTCAACCAAGAAAGAACATCAAAAATAGGTATGCAGAAAGCCTGGATAGGTGTCAGTTCAGATTGGAGCAGGGGAAATGGGAGCATCAAGAGAGAGTTTTCCAGAAAAAGGGGGGGAGATTCCCATAAGAAAGGAATGGTAATCTTAGTATACAACCTGGCTTAAAAGTGAAGAATATTTATATAGTTAAACTAATACAAATGTTGTTTATTGGTTTTAAAGACAAAGTACTGGTAAACCATAAAAGACAATTATGATTCTGGAACAGAATATATATGTTATTAACCCAACCCAGTCAATGTAAAATTCACTTCAACAGTTGGAAGAAAGTGAGGAAAACAAATGAAGAGAAAGTAAAGGGGAGCTAATGCCTCACTTTGCACAATTAGGGGGTCAAGGTAGTCATAGATGATGATGTAAGAAATAAAAGCATAAGTATATTATTAAGAAATAAAAGTACAATATTAAGCATAGTATATTAAATTACAAAAATAACCTTTAGAAAAACTAAAAGTGGTATAAGTATGTTGAGAGGAGAGGGAGGGGGAGTGATATGGTATGATGAGGTAAATCTGCTCTGATTATAGCAGAAAGACAATATCTAAACTGATTAAAAAAAGCAATATTATTATATGTTTTACAGATATGGGCTTACCTCCACAAAATTAAGACCAGAAACATTTTAAAAAGCTCCAAGTGGTTTTCTCTGGAATATTAAAATGGAAATCCAAGAAGCTTAAAGATCCTCAAGCAGGGTAAACACAAGCAACAAAACTACAGCAAGGCACCACAAAAGGAATCACAATAATAGCTCAAAAGATGGGAAGGGGGAAATGGAATTATACTTAATTAATTAAAAAGAAAGCAGGAAAAGAGGAAATCATTTACATTAATATAATTACCTATTTGACTAGGTTTAAGTCTGTTATCTTGTTATTTATTATTCATTTGTCCCATCTGTTCTTTGTCCCTTGTTTTCTCTTTTCTTACTTTCCTTAACTAAATTAGATTAACTGAATATATTTTAGGATTCAATTTTCCCCCACTATTGTCTTATTCAGTATACCTTTTTGTTATATATATATTTTAGTGGTTGCTGTACGGTTTACAATATGCATCTTTAACTTATTACATTTGCTATTGCCTGAATGTTTTGTGTCCCTTCAAAATTCATATGTTGATACCTTACCCTTCCCCCCCACTCCCCCTGCCAATGTGATGATATTAGGAGGTGGGGCCTTTGGGAGTTAATTAATTCATGAGGAAGTCATGAGAGTGGAGCCCTCTTGAAAGGGATTTGTGCCCTTGTAAGAAGAGACATGAGAGCTTGCTCTCTCTCTCTCTGTTCTCTGCAATGTGAGGATACAGTGAGAAGATGACTGTCTGGTAAACCAGGAAGCTGGCCCTCACCAAACACTGGATATGCTGTGCTTTGATCTTGGACTTCTCAGCCTACTGAACTGTGAGAAATAAATTTTTATGAAGCCACTCAGTCTATGTAATTTGTTATAGCAGCCTGAACTGATTAAGACAACAGTTGGCCTTCAAATGATATTATACCTATTCATATATAACATAAGATCCTTGTAACAGTATACTTTTATTTCCCCCATTGACCTTTGAGTTATAGTTAGCATGTATTTTACTTCTACATATGTTATGAATTCCACAATTCATTGCTATTATTTTTGCTTTAAACTTTCAGTTATCTTTTAGATAAATTTAAAAAATGATAAAAATCTTTATATTTATCATTTCCTATGCTCTTTATTCCCTTGTTTATATCCATATTTTGACCTGATTTTATTTCTTTTCACCTAAGGAACTTACTTTAATGTTTCTTGTAGTGCAGGCATGCTGGCAACAACTTCTCTAAGATTTTGTCTGAAAAAAAGAAAATCTTTGTCCTTAGGTTTTGGAGAATATGTTTGCTGGCTATAGAATTCTAGGTCTACAATTTTTCCTTCAGCACTTTGGAGATATCTTTCCATTGTCTTCTTGCTTACATAATTTGGATGACAAATCTGCAGTCGTTTTGTTTGTTTGTTTGTGTTCTTTTTTCCCTCCTCTGTATCCTTTTAAGTTTTTTTTTTCCCCTCATTTTTTTTTTTACTGTTTTTCAGCAACTCCAAGAAGCCTTTTCTGATTAATCCAATTCCACAGCAAACATTACGTTTTTATAATGCTGTACAGATTTAGGTGTACAGATTTAAACATTATATTAATTTCTATACAGATTTATAATTACCTTCAATTGTGTTTCCTTGTGTGTTTCTTATTATAGTATGTGCTTCCTCAAAGGGAAACATTCTTGTCTTCATTTTAGTAAATTCTCAATAAATGCTTACTAAGTGAGCCTATGATGGTAAAATGTCCAAACCACCTGGTATAGCCAGTTTTCTTGTTTCTGAGAAAACAGTTTTTTTTTTTTTTTTTTTTTTTTTTTTTGTGGTACGCGGGCCTCTCACTGTTGTGGCCTCTCCCGTTGCGGGGCACAGGCTCCGGACGCGCAGGCTCAGTGGCCATGGCTCACGGGCCTAGCCGCTCTGCGGCATGTGGGATCTTCCCGGACCGGGGCACGAACCCGTGTCCCCTGCATCGGCAGGTGGACTCTCAACCACTGCGCCACCAGGGAAGCCTGAGAAAACAGTTTTTGTTTAACTTGCTGTGGTCATTTTATTTTATTATTTGGTTATTTTATTACTTAGTAGTCATATTTCTCTTGCCTTTTAAAAGTTTATTTCTTCTGGTTTAGTGTATCATGAACATTTAAGAAAATTACTCCCATTTCCCCGCATTAAGTAAACAATCAAGTTACTCCTTAGATTGGAGAACTGAAGTGTGATAAGCATATTCCATAGCTTTTGGAGAGTGACCTAAACATAACCCTATGGAGAAGTAATTTACTGGTAAGCAATATTTGTTTCTTCAGTGATGTTTGGGGCCATATTAGATTGTCATTTTGTTAACTGAGAATTGACCTGTGTAGGGTGTCAGATTCTCCAAAGAAGTCATATGATCTAGGCCAGATTAAATGATAATATATAATTGATGATAGATAAGTAATGAAAATATGCATTAGGCCTCAGGTAGATATCTAACGAATTATATAACAAACTTTAATCATAGGGTCATTTCTGAAAGGCAGGCAATTAATTTTTCCCAGTTACCCATTGTAAATTACTTAATTCCTTGTATTGAACCAATCATTTGGCTTTAGTGACCTCTGTTTTCAGAAAAATGTCTCTTAACATGTTAAGCTAGTCTGTCTCCAGTCTTTTTTTTTATCGTGTGAGTTTTGGTGTCACTCATTCTGTTAAATTTTATTTTGATTGTTTTAGAACCATTTTTCCATATAAGTCCATATAGATCAAGGTTGTTTCAGATCTTTTTTTATCTTTCAAAGTATTAAAAATAAGATCATTTTAGTGTCATTTATGTAGTTGAACATGTATTTTATTTCTTGGTCTAGGCATAAAGTAAATTTATTGACTAGAGTGGATACTAAAATGACTCTATGTAGAGAGAGTTAATGACAGAAGTAAAGTCTTAATCAAACACAGTGACCAGCATTTCTAGCCCTATCTTGGAACACAAAGGACTGTATAGCAAGGCTGACTGTGATATGCCAGGGCAATGTTTTGGGAGTATGATCCAGATCATTGGTTCTGGATGCTGACATTTGAAAATGATTTCTTGGTGGTGCATATGTGACCTTGGAATTATGAATTGTCTTAGAATTTCTTTTCAAGGGAAGGAAGCATATAAACGGGAGGGTAAACAAATATTTTGTTAATAATTTGCTGTAAAGACGGTTTATTACAGTTTAATATTAAACAGCTCAGGAGCCCTAAAATTTATCTCACTTGGTTCTAGCTGGTGTTTCTTGCTGACACATGGTGTGAATCAACTGTCCTTCCAACTTGAAAAAGCAGAGAGCTCGCTGACACAACTCCTTTGTTCTAGGGAATTGTTTCCACTGTGCCTTCAAAAAAGAGGGACATTAAAAGCTTTGGCTCATAGCAAGTTCTCTCCAAGTTGGACACAGTTGGGGGGCTGAATCTTGGCTAAAGAAAGTGGGGTTGGTGATTTCTTTTGTATCTTGGATTTTTTTTTTTTTTGAAATTGAACATTTACTTTTTCAAGCTCTCTACTTGACCTTATGTGATTAACAGTTCTTCCTTCCCCCTTAAAATGGAACCAGAAAATCTCTCATATGCTGGTGTTTTCCAGGGTTCTCCTTTCTTAGGTCCTAGAGTTGCTTGGGTTTCTGCCCTTCCTCATAGTTGAGTTTTCTTTTGTGAAAATATTCATGTACCTACTTAACAAAGCAAAACATGAACATGGAAGGTTTAATGACAAAATTATGTCTCAAAAGATCTCAGGGCTTCCCTGGTGGCACAGTGGTTGAGAGTCTGCCTGCCGATGCAGGGGACACGGGTTCGTATCCCGGTCCGGGAAGATCCCATATGCCGCGGAGCGGCTAGGCCCGTGAGCCATGGCTGCTGAGCCTGCGCGTCCGGAGCCTGTGCTTCGCAACGGGAGAGGCCACAACAGTGAGAGGCCCGCGTACCGCAAAAAAAAAAAAAAAGATCTCAGAAGACTGGAAAAAGGATTATAATTGTAATAGATAGTAAGTAGTAGATTCAGACTATCAACTGAATGAATATAGCAATGTATCATAAAAACAAATTAAAAGATTTGATGTGACTTTAAGCTCAATGTACAGTATAACTGCCAGAAACACTAAAGCATTAGGCTGTTTTAATAAGGCCGAGTAACAAAGTTAAAGGAGATGAGTCTTATTTTCCTAGTTTGACCATGTTTGATCTGAAAATTGCTTGTATTTATAGCGTGCTTTCTGTGTGCCATGTACTGTTTTGAATGCTTTACTTACATTATGCCATTTAATCTTTACACAGCAACTGTATGAAATGGTTTTTATTATTATCTACATTTTATAGACGTGGAAACTAAACTATAGAGAAGTTTAATAACTTTCCCAAGGTCACAAAATTAATAACCAAGACGAATCCAGGAAGTTTGACTTTGAAGCCTGTGCTCTTGACTACTGTACTACACTGCCTGTTTTGTTGCATTTTAAGAATGTTGACTACTAGAATGTGTCTAGAGGGTAAAAGCCTGAATTGAAAGGCTGTATGTAGAATAGTTGAATAATTTGGATTGTTGAGTCTGGAGAAGGGAAAGGAGGGACCAAGGACTCGTTTTTGGTGGTCCTTTGAGGGCAAAAATAAGATAATTGGTGAAAATTATAGGAAGGCAAATTTTATTTTTTATAAGAACTTTGCAACAGCTATTGAAATGGGATTGGTTGCCTTGTAATGAACTTCCCCTTACTAGAGCTGTTTCAGTGGAAGCTAGACACAAGTATGTGATAGAGATGTTTAAAAAAAATTGAACTTGTATTTGTGAATTAAGGCCAATCATTTCTGAGGTTCCTTTTTTTGGTACATTTCTATATTTCCATATTAAAGAGAGATCTTTAAAATGGCCTAGTGTATACTGCCCTTAAGCAAATGCTTCTGTGAAAAAAAGGCACAGTAATGATTCCTAATGGAAACATGGTGTGAGAGGAGGGGGTGTGTCCTCATTTATTTTCATCTAAAACATGAAGGGTTTTTTGTAAATAGCTTTATGATATTGGTAGGGAGTTCTTTGCATATCATGTTAGTGGTATAGGAAACAACAGAAAATAGCTTACTTTTCCAATTCACAAATCAAGTTACTTAAATTGAGTAATAGATCAGAGGTTCCATGGTAATAACCATTGAGGCCCCCCCCCTTCCCCTCCCATTTGAAGGATCATGAAAGAACATTAATTGGTGAGGTTCATAGTTGCTATGGAAGGGCTCTAGGAAACTGCTGTGTGAGTTTTCGAATAAAAAATTTCAGTGTGTCAAATATATGTATGTTTTAAATACATTTTGAAGTTATGATCAGTAATGAGAAGGTTAGAATATAGAAGAGATACTGAATTTTTAAAATTCCAGAATTCCCTGGCAGTCCATTGGTTAGGACTCCATGCTTCCATTGCAGAGGGGCATGGGTTCGATCCCTGGTCGGGGAACTTAGATCCCACAAGCTGCGGCAGCGTGACCAAAAAAAACCCACAAATTCTGATCAGTGGTGATTGCTTCTTGGGTTTGTAGGTGATAGATTGTGAGAAGAAATTCTTCTCTATTTTTTTACATAATTGTTTTTGAATAATTATTAAAAACTAGGCCCCAGGTTACTCTGAAGTGTTTGTTCTTGTTTGGTTTTTAATTTTAATTAATATTTTATTGAGCATCTACTATGAACCAGGTACTATTCTAGACTTTTAAAAATGCACTTCCTTTTCTCAATTATAAAAGCAATACATGTTTAAGAAAATAAAAAGTTAGAGAAGTACAAGAAAGTCACAATTGCCTTATTCAAACCATTTGAACCATTCAAACCATTTTGCCATTTGTATTATTTGTATTATTTTGGTGATTTTCTCCTCTGCCTCCTCCCTCTTGTGCTCATCTTCCTCTGTCCCATTTTCCTTTTCTTCCCTCTCATCCTTTTTCTTTCATCTTTTCCTTGATATAACTGTAGCAACCTGGGGAAGGTAGATGTTTTTGTGTACTGGCAAGGTCAGAAAGGTTGCTTCATGCGTGAAATGATGATATTGGTAACTACTCCAGTAGGATTATTTTTGAGCAGTAAGTGAGTTAGTGTATGTAAAATGTTCAACAGAGGGCTTGGTACATTATTTTTAAAATGCTTATGTTTACTGTTGTAATTTTGAGCTGGATTTATCCTTTAATGTTCTGGGTGATATTGGTATAGTAAGATTTCCTAGACAGAGTTGCTGGGTGGTTGAATGATTGGCCTCTAATTTTCTTACGAATTGGTACTATACGTAACTTTCCCCCTCATGTTCTTGAGCCATCATTACAAACTCAGACTTGCACCTCAGAGTTTTTTCAAAACCATGATCAGGTATAAATCAACTTACCTGTTCCATATGATGTGTGGTAGGATTTCTCTGCATACCCCTGTGATAACCATTTAATAGAACACTTGATCCAGGTCAAAATAGAATAATGAAAAGTTGCTAAATAGCAGGGCATTTAGCATTGCCCTTTGTTCAGCTCTCCGTGACTGTACATTATGGTGTCTAGTCTGGGTATGAGACTAATGTTTATCATTATGGTACAGAATTCTTGACTACTTTTATGTTCTACCAAATAAAAATCTTTAACAGACTCCACCCTGCCCTCCCCCTTAAATAAAGAAAGACTTTGCCAACAAATTTTTTTCTCTCCTTTGAGAGTTAGCTTGGTAATTTGGAGCATATAACCATGATGTTTGGGAGCTGTTTCCATTGTTGCAGTCTGATTGTCCATGGTTTAATCATCAGTAGTTAAGAAAGAAAGCAAAAAATGGCTCCAGGCTGCAGAGTACCATAAAAACTTTCCACCTGGAAGCAATTTTTTTCTAAAAGCCCTTAGGGACTGCTGTCACCCTTCCCCTTCTATTGGCAACAAGGGCCAGAAATACCAGTTCCCTTCAGAGCCAGGTCTTGTTGCAATTTAATCATCTTCCTTTTCCTAGCTTCCAGAGAAGGTTTGAGGAGAGCTAGGGAAATAAATTATTCCCAGACACTGCTACAGTAGATTTCCTTGAACCTTCTAAGTCCCTTCTTCCTCTAATTCCTTCCTTTTCTATTTAGCATTTTAGCTGAAGTACAAATTATTTGCACTGCTAGAACTTGAATTTACTTTTGAAGCAAGAATGTTTATTATTAACTCTAGTGCTTGTCTTTGGAGAAAGTCTAAATGTTGAAACATTTTTGGGCACTGCTTTAGGCCCTTTGTCACTTTGTCTTCTCTGTGGGAGGTGGGCATTACTCATGGTCCTGTAGGGGATATAGACATGTAAATAAATCATTACTGTGTAGAGTGCTCAGTGTAGTACCCTTTCAACAATATGAACAAATAAACATTTCAAAACAAAAGAGTATCAATTCAGCTTTCCATCAGTGAATGTCAATAGTGGTGGTGCCCATTAATTTCTAGGATATTATCATGCATTTGTTCAAGAACTTTAAGGCAAAACAGGATGATAGTACTTCTGGTGAAATTTACCTCAAATTACACATGGTTTCATAGGTTCAAGGATGGTTCAGATTTGCACAGTGTCAAAATGAGAGACAGGTGGTAAATGAGGATACTGTGACTGTAAAGGGGTACCATTTATCTTATATGACTTATCAAGGATAGGTCTAGGTGTTTTAACAGAATTTGTTTCTTCATCTTTTTAAAATAGAATTTTAAATATATTTCTTAAAAATAGGCTATTACATGCTGTAACAGGTTTTTTTTTTTATAAACATCTTTATTGGAGTATAATTGCTTTACAATGGTGTGTTAGTTTCTGCTTTATAACAAAGTGAATCAGTTATACATATACATATATCCCCATATCTCTTCCCTCTTGCATCTCCCTCCCTCCCACCCTCCCTATCCCACCTCTCTAGGTGGTCACAAAGCACGGAGCTGATCTCCCTGTGCTATGCGGCTGCTTCCCACTAGCTATCTACGTTTGGTAGTGTATATATGTCCATGCCACTCTCACTTTGTCACAGCTTACCCTTCCCCCTCCCCGTGTCCTCAAGTCCATTCCCTAGTAGGTCTGTGTCTTTATTCCCATCTTGCCCCTAGGTTCTTCATGACCATTTTTTTTTTCTCTTAGATTCCATATATATGTGTTAGCATACGGTATTTGTTTTTCTCTTTCTGACTTACTTCACTCTGTATGACAGACTCTAGGTCCATCCACCTCACTACAAATAACTCAATTTCGTTTCTTTTTATGGCTGAGTAATATTCCATTGTATATAGGTGCCACATCTTCTTTATCCATTCATCTGTTGATGGACACTTAGGTTGTTTCCATGTCCTGGCTATTGTAAATAGAGCTGCAATGAACATTTTGGTACATGACTCTTTTTGAATTATGGTTTTCTCTGGGTATATGCCCAGTAGTGGGATTGCTGCGTCATATGGTAATTCTATTTTTAGTTTTTTAAGGAACCTCCATACTGTTCTCCATAGTGGCTGTATGAATTTACATTCCCACCAACAGTGCAAGAGGGTTCCTTTTTCTCCACACCCTCTCCAGCATTTATTGTTTGTAGATTTTTTGATGTAACGGGTTTTTAATGTAGTTGAAGTTGGCTTCTTTTGGGAAAAAATGCCTAATATCAGCATATCAGTAAGCAGGAGAAAAGTAGCCTTCAGTATGAATCTTCAAAGAATGGACTCACAGTCCTATTTGGTGTAAATGTCTCCAGAGAGTGCAAGCTTAAATTCTTGCTGGCTTTATGAACAGTTTCTTAGGTTCTGCCTAGTTTGTAAGGAGGGGAGTTTCTATATTAGGGTATAGTAGTTGTAGTAGGAAGGGAGGTTTTATAGTAGGGGTGTGTTATGAGCTGAATCTTGAAGGATGAGGAGGAATTTCCCAGATAAAGTGATAATAAGGAGATTCTAGGCAGAGGGACTACATAGCACACTCAGGGAACTTCAAGCAGAGTTGTAGAGTGAGTGTGGGGAGTATTCAGAGATAAATCTGTACATGGATGGGGTCTTACATACTATGCTAGGGACTTTGGACTTGATCCTGAGGCAGGACTTAATCCTAAATTGTGGTGTGCGTGTGTGTTTGTGTGTGTGTGTGGTGTGTGTGTTTCATGATTATATTTCATTTAAAGAAGATTACTGTGAGAGAAGTATCGAACATGGATTTTTAGGAAAGTAAGGAGAGGGAGGTGAAAACAGTTGCTTGGAGGAGAGATAATGACGCAGGGCAAGGCAGTAGCAGAGGAGGATAGAGAGGAAGAAAAACATAGAAAAGCTATTATGGAATTAGATTGGGAGGCCTTAGTGATTGATTGATTAGTTGGAGGGAGGTGTGAGGTTGAGTGAGGCGTCAAGGATAACTTATGTATTTCTAGTGTCGGTAACTGGGTGGCTCTGGTTGTTTCAATTGAGATGGTGAATATAGGAGGGATGTGCAGGTTTGGGTAGAAGAGTTAATGATTTTAACTTTTGACATGCACTGTTTGAGATGTATTTGAGGATGAATGGTGGTTGAATATTCAGGTTTACAGGATTTGAAAGATATGCCTTGTTATTGATTTGGGAACCAACGATGTTTAATTAACAGTGAAAGCTGAAGTATTGGTGATATCTCCGAGGGAATATGAAGAATGAGAAGAGATGAAGTCCAAGCAGGTATTGAGGGCCAGAAGGACGAAGAATTATTGGAGACTGAGAAGGGGAATGTAATAGAAACCCTGGGAGTAGATATTTAAGAAAGAGGAGGTGGTTAGCGATGGCACATATAAAAGAGGAGTCAAGTAAATGATTTGATTTGACAATTAGTAGGCTTTTATTGACCTTAGCAAGAATAGGTTCATTGGGGGGATGTGGGTAAGAAACAGGTTACACTGGATCGAAGAGCAAATCCAATTTGAGGAAATGGAGGAAGTGAGTATAGACTGCTCTTTTAAGAATCTTAACTGTGAAAGGAGAAAGAGGGAAAGAGAAAGGATACCAGATTAAAATTATTGGAAGAGAGATTTTAATTTAATAGTACTTCATTTAAAAAACACAAAAAGCGCCAAGTTATTTTGTTAAGAGGGGACATGTTTTGTTAAGAAAAAGAAGTCAGTAGAGCTAAAACATGAAAAGTACAGACATTTAAAAAAGTATTGATGGGGTACAGGGGAAAGGAGATTTTTAGAACATAGGATTAGTCTTATAAGTAAGGTAAGTTGTCTGTTTTATTGAGATAGGAATGCACAAATGTAAGGGTAGATAGAGATATAGATAGACTTGTATATTGGAATGCAGGGAATTAAGAAGATTCATGCCTAATAAGCTTGTATTTTCTTTATGAAATTAGGTGGCAAAAGTAAGTTGCTGGATCAAGGTTGGACTCTTAAAGAGAATGGCAATAGTTTGGAATAAATGTTCTAGTCGTGGAAGAATGAGTTGGCAAAAGACACACCAGATGTTTGGATGCTGCTAACGGTTCATGTATTTGTATAATTAGCTCCATCAGTATAAGGTTCTACACACAACTGTAGTTGAGTCATAAAGAGAATGGCAGCCAGTTCTAAATGTTGGTAGATAGAGCTGAATAGAGAAGAGTGCTCTTCCTCTGTTGGGGGACTTCTTTTGGTGAGGCTTATAGGTTTGTCTTTTTACTTTGAGGATAACTTCCTGTATCTTTCATCAATTCTGGGAAATCCTCAGCTATTTCTCCGAATATTACATGTTTTTTTTTTTTTTTTTAAATTATTTATTTATTTAATTTTTGGCTGTATTGGGTCTTCATTGCTGCATGTGGGCTTTCTCTAGTTGCGGTGAGTGGGACTACTATTCGTTGCGGTGCTCGGGCTTCTCACTGCAGTCGCTTCTCCTTGTTGTGGAGCACGGGCTCTAGGTGCACGGACTTCAGTAGTTGTGGCTCGCGGGCTCTAGAGTGCAGGCTCACTAGTTGTGGCACACGGGCTTTGTTGCTCTGAGTCATGTGGGATCTTCCTGGACCAGGGATTGAACCCGTATTCCCTGCAGGCAGATGTCAGGCAGATTCTTAACCACTGCGCCACCAGGGAAGCTGTTTGTTATTTTTTACTAGAGCTCCCATTAAACCCATCCTATTCTCCATGTTCTTAACCTTTCTTTACTGTTTCCTGCTATAGGTTGAGTGTTTTGTGTCCCATCAATATTCATATGTTGAAATCCTAACCCCCAAGGTGATGGTATTAAGAGGATTAAGAGATGGGACCTTTGAGGGTGATTATGTCAAGAGAGTGGAGGCTTCATGGACAGGATTAGTTTTCTGGGCTATTATAAAGAGGCCCCAGAGAGTTTGCTTGCCCTTTCTGCCCTGTGAGGATACAAGTTAGCTGCCCAGAAGAGGGCCCTCACCTGACCATGCTGGCACCCTGATCTCAGACTTCCAGCTCCAGAACTGTGAGAGAGAAATTTTTGTTGTTTATGTTACCCAATCTATGGTATTTTGTTATAGCAGCCTGACAGACTAAGACATTTTACATCTTTTGTCTCTGTGCTGCATTTTGTATAAGTTTTACGCATACTTCCTAGTTAAATATTGTCCCTTCCCATTTATTAAATTTTTAAATATCAGTAATTATAGTTTTTATTCAGAAAGTTCTATCTTTTCCAGTGTGTCTGTTTTTGTTTTGGTAATTCCCTCATGTTTCTTTAAATATATTACACATTTATTTTTAATTTATACATATTTAATTTCAAGCAGGTCTGATTCTGTTGTTTTTGTTGATTCTTGTTTATATGCTTTGTTTCCTTGTGTGTTTCATGGTTTTTGATACTTGAGTTCAGCTCAAAGGAATGTTATTATTTGTGAAAATAATTAGAACTATTGTTAAGATGTATTCCTCTAGAGAAGCTTTTCCTTTTCTTCAGTCAGTTTTCTGGGGTACTAACAACCAGACTTTTAAAATAAATTCTCAATTTGAGATATCTCAGACCACACAGGTAATATTAAGTATGAACATGGGCCCTCACTTTGGGTGAGAAGGCCAGGTTGTGGCTTCAAATTATCCCAGGAGTACGTCTCCCCGCTTCCCTGCCCAAAACAAGGAAGTTTCCTTTCAGCCACCTTTTATGGGGAAGAATTTTTCTACATCTTTCACTAAGGGTGTAGCCCTTGGGTGTCTTGGCTTTATTCACTTGGAGGCCTCTCATTGGACTCCCCGTCTCTTGTGGGCCCTAGGTTTTGTCTCTTGTTCTCTATATAGCTATAAAATAGAAGCATTAGGGGCTTCCCTGGTGGTGCAGTGGTTGAGAGTCCGCCTGCCGATGCAGGGGACACGGCTTCGTGCCCTGATCTGGGAAGATCCCACATGCCACAGAGCGGCTAGGCCCGTGAGCCATGGCCGCTGAGCCTGCGTGTCCGGAGCCTGTGCTCCGCAACGGGAGAGGCCACAACAGTGAGAGGCCTGCGTACAGCAAAAAAAAAAAAAAAAAAAAAAAGAAGCATTAGGTTATAAGGGATTGGTAGAATCTGGAGTCCTGTTCTAGTTTTGTTTTAGCCTCTGGAAATTTTCCTTATTTTCTTTTTTGCTTAGCCACGCACTAAAAAAGATTTAGAAACTTAATGCAGCAGTTTTAGAAGTTTAGTAGTAGAAAGGTTTTTCATGGTATATCCAGTCTTACATATTGTCCATGGAACTTTATCCTGTTTTGCCTACTTAGTTCTCCATCATGTTTTAGGATGGAAACTATTCTCATACCTTTTATCCATCCTCCTTTCAGGGTCTTCATTGCTTATAGACTTAAGGTGTCTTAAATTGTGATCATTTATGGCCATGGGGTGTGAAATTAGACCAGGAATTGAATGTGATGTTGGCAAGTCTGGTTCTTTCTCAGAAAATCAGAAAAGTATGTGCGTGTGTGTTTGTTTCATGCATGTGTGTGTGTATCACAGATGCATACATATAGCATACACACTATATAACATACATATATGTGTATATAATGTGTACTTATGTAGATACATACATACTATACACAACATACACATTTACAAATGACGTCACATTTATTATAGTTTGATTTAGTGATTCTGGGAAACTTGGCTGGTCTAATTTTGTTAGACCCACATTAAATCTACATGCATAAGGAGACCAGGACTATTCACTTAAGTGTTTCTAATACCTGTCCCCCATTGGTTTGTTTTTCTGTGTGAATACCTTTATGATCGCTGTCACTGGAACCATAATGATAATTTTAAGTGTGGAGAATCTGAAGCATTTCTTCAATTAATAGGCAGTCTTTTACAATATTTTCATAGCTCTTCAGAGCAATTATTTAAATTAAATACTTAAATCTTTTGTAAAGGATCTTGAAGAGTTCTACTAACATACACTAGATTCAGACACATTATGATGGTGGTGGATAGTAAGTGAATCAGTAGTTTCATTTTGTTCTAGCTTTACCTGTTTAAGTGTTAAACTTGACACTTTGAATTCCATGCAGTGAAACTGGAGCTAATCTACCAGTGTTAATTATAACCCTGTATATACCAACCGTATTAGATTCAATCAGTATCACCAGGCTGTAGATGGAGTATTTCTTTTATTTGGCAGTAGCATCTGAAACCCAACTTTTAGCTGTCAGATTTTATGACCACCACTGAAAGCTGCAATGAAATAAATCTTATTGCACTTAATGCAAATTGATACAGAGGCCAAGATGAAGCCACTAACATATCTTGTAGTGCTTTTGTGTCTTCAGTTGCTTATGCTGATTAATTGTTCTAACAGTGTGACATTATCATGGTAGTAGTTAGAGCAGTCTTCATATCCTTAATTTGGAGTTTTCTTGCTTTCGTTAGTTTATTTCCTAATAGTCTGTTGTTGATTTGACTGATGTTTTGTGACAAGGTCCCCTTCTCCACTTTCCTGTGCTATTTAACCAATACCTGGGTTTTAGTAGGCTCTTTGGCTAGGTGCCATTTGAAACTTCTCTACCCTGTTTTTATCCCTTTGAAAATAGCCATCCTGGAAGTGTGGGGTTCCCTTCCTGCCTTGAGGGAGAGTTCCATCACAACTTTTGGTTGCGTGGGCTATCTTAGTGAAGCCAGTTGGATACCTTGGTATTTGCAAAGTGGGAAAAGGATTTGAATGTATTTGGTCTCCTGTGGCAGTACAAAAACATTTGGGTGTAGTCTTCAGCTTAGACTTCATCAATTAGCATATGCTTCCCCTGTCATGGATGGTGATATACAGTGATCTACTTTCACATTTTGCACTCAGAGCATCCAAATTACCATAGTAAGGTCTGAATTAAGTTGATAGACAAACTGAAGTAAGGAAGGGAAGGGGACTTTAAAATCCTCTTGACCTCCTGCAGTTTCTCTTTCAACATCCTGCTCAAATCTGTTTTTCTACTTTATTTTTAACTTTTGGAATAAACAGAAATACTAATGATGCTTTTATGGAGCTTAATAAGAAGAAAATGTTTCAGGACTAAAACCATGACAGAAGTTAAAAAACATATATATGAAAAAGAAAAGAACAAAAATTCTGGAATTTTTTCTTGGACTAATCAAAAACAAAAGCAAAATGTTCAGTCTTTTGTGTCTTGAAGTTCTCCTTGGTTCTGAAAACATCTCAACAGATAAACTGTGTTTGATATGATACTCTTTTGCATCCATCTTTGAGGCAGTCAGAAACCCACATGTTAGTTTCCTACCCTTACTTCTCTTTCTCTATCTTTAGCATACATGGAGGATCTCCTCTGCGCCAGGCTCTGTGCTATAAGCTGGAGATAAAATGGGTAAGACACAGTCTCAACACACAGGAGATTAACATTTTGGTGTGGGGAAACTGACAAGTGAATGGGTAATCAGAATATAGTTAAATAGATTCTGTGATGGCATTAATAACAAAGGAGGAACACATAACAGAGTCTATGTGATTAGAGAAGGTTTCCAGAAAAAGTAAGGTGCAAGCTGAGATTTGAAGAGTGGATTGAGAGTTAACTCTTAACTAAGAAGAAAACCAGAAAGAGCAGTCTAGGTCCTGGAAACAGGATTCCTTAGCCATGTTTAGACTTTGACTGGTTGCTGGTTGTTTCTTTGATTTGCCTGCTACCTTTGAAGAATGAACAGTGTTGTGCATTTAGGATACTTTGTTTTGAAAGTAGCAGACTATTGAGACAAAGTGGAAATAGGAAGTTTCCCTTAAAATAGGAAATTTATTAATGCACATAACATGAAGGCTGGAGATAGGACTGTTTCAGGATTGGCTCATCATCAAGGACCCAGTTGTTTTCCATCTTTCCCCTTTGCAATCCTCAGATTATTGGCAATATCTCCTCTCTTCTCAGGATGGTTGCTTCATCCCTAAGCATTGTATAGGACAATGTCCAAAGTAGGAAAAGCAGTTTCTTTTCCTGCATCCTTCAGGAAAGAAACCTTTCCTTGGATCCTCACTTCCAAAATTCCCTTTACTTCCATCAGTGACTTGTGTCATCTGTTAATTGGTCACTGACAAGGGGAATGGAATTACCATGATTGGTCTAAATTAGTATTTACCCCTTGCGGTAGGATGGAAAGGTGAAATACCAGAACAAATTGGAACTCTTCCAGCAGGAAGAATAGAATAGCTGTTGTGTAGGCACAACTGCTAGGGAGCAAACTCATCATAAAGTGTGTGTGTGTGTGTGTGTGTGTGTGTGTGTGTGTGTGTGTCTTTTAAAAAACCACTTAGCTTTGTGTCAGGCTTCATATTGCATTAGTTTTTCCTGTTTTCTTTGGGAGTCAGGCCCAGGTGTATCAGTAACAAGCAATATAATTTTGATTAAGGCATTTAACTTTTCTTGGCTTCAGTTTCCTCCATTGTACAATAAAAGCTTTGTATTCCATCCCCGAGACCTCTTTCAACTCTAACGTTTTAGGGGTCCATGTGACTTTCTTACTTTCCTTTGCTCTAAAAGGAGACAGACTGATGTACTACAGAGAACACTTTCTAGCTGTGTGGATTTGGCAAATTACTTCATCTTCTTGGGTTTTAAGTTCCTCAGTTATAAAATGGGAATAATGTCTAATTTATAAGGTGCCTAGGATTTAAATGAGATAACACATGCTCATTACATTATTTATTTATTTTCTCTTTTGACAGATTGGAGCTGATGTTAAGTTCTTGCAAGTGATATAATCCTGTAATGATTCAGTACTTGGGAATCATAAATATTTTTGTTGAATAGAATTCCTGAAGTGTTTTATAAATTAAAATCTCTCTCTTAATCTAGGTGGAATGTTTAGAAGTATGTGTCAGATATGGACACTAGGGTAAAACATTTTACTTTTTGCAAAAACCTGTGGTTTACTTGGGATTTTTTGGAAATTAGACTCCACAAGGCAGCATTTATGTAGTTGAGTAAAAATTTAGGCTATTAAAAGTTGCTAGTTTCCAAACATATCTTATTGTTTACATTTCACTAGGTACCAGAATATTCTTTGGATTATCACAAATAATTAAACCAGTGGTGCAGTTTATTTTGTAGTCTTGTTTAATTGTGACATACCTATGGCACACATGTCAAAAGCATATGACTGTTTTCAAGATCCTGCTTTCTATTAGAAACGGATGTTTAAACATTAGAGTACTTTATGTAAAATATCATTTAATGACAAGTTATAAGACTTTGGCTAGCAAGTATTATAGAATATAGTTTTTAGATTTTTAAGCAGCCTCTCTTTGCTTGGTCACATCAAATTTAAGTTTCAAAGCATGTTGGAAATGGGCCATCACTAGATGGCAGTCTTTCTCCAGTTTAATCCATTTATTGTGGGGGAGGGAGATAACTGTTCAGGTGCAATGTTGATTACCAATATTAGGTTAATTTCAGGAGATCTATGACTTTTCCAGAATTTAAGACTTGTTTATTTTTGTTTTTAGCATTTTATATCTGATAGCTGGTTAGCACTAAGTCTGAGATACAGGTGAAATGCTGATGTGAGTTGAACTGTTAGGTACTAATTATAGTTGCCTTTTCCTGTTAGGCAGTTTGAAACAAAACCTTTAAATCAGTGGTTTTTAACCCTTTGATAACCAGATGAAAACTGTGGATGTTTTCCTTAAAAATTACACATATGTGCTTCTGCTTATACACATAAAATCTGGAAATTGTGGTTTTCCAGATGCATACTCATGGAACACAGGTTAATTAAATATAGTCCAAAACTCCTGTTTTAGATGTGTGGGTTTTACATTTTATTCTAACTTTTAAAATTCTCAAGATATTCAGGAGATTCACTATAAATCTTTCATGTTATTCAACATTATTATAATTGAAGAGACTATTAGAATCATAAAGACCCTAAAATAGGAGAAACAGGTGGGGCCTAGTGATAAGGATGTAGAAAATTCATTAACTTGTTTTGAACTACCTCTTTACACTGTTCTGAAAAATGTATGATCTTTACATTATTGCTGACTGGACTTGAAAGTGGAAGTGAATTGCAGAAATTTAGAGCTAGGCTGATGCTAAAGAGGATTTCTAATTGATTGCTTCCTATTTTCTAATGAGAAAGCTGAGGGTGAGAGAGATTAACTGAATTGACCAAAGACTCATAGCTAGTTAATTACATTGCTAAACACCAAGGCCATGCAGTCAGGCAGCAAAAATCCACTCTTCCTTTCTTTGATTTATACTTTTTTTTTTATAGAAAGTTCAGGGAGCTAGGATAAATTATGAATTTCTTAGCTATGAGATTTTCTTCTCCTTGAGGTTATCTTTTGTCATATTAATGTAGATCTTTGGAGGGAGAAAAATAAAAAGTTTTACATTGTAGAAGGAAGTATACTTACTACCTAACTTAAAAGTATTAATGGGTCAAGATATAACTGAATTTGAAACCAAGAGGCTTGTCTCAGTATTGAATAATAATCTTCTTATGCCATTTAGACTGATGAATTTTCCGTGGTTATTCCTCTTCTTCAAATGGCAAGGAATACTGGTGCCTTTACCTGGAAATCTTTCTTTTCCTTTCCTTTGGAAGGGGAAAAGTTATGTTTTTTTTGAGGTTAGTTGAAATGTCAATAGTAGATTCTGTCTTGTGTTTCCCAATAGCTCTTCTAGGCAAGTGGTTATGCTATAGTATGTCTTAGTTGTCAAAGCCGGGATTGTTTATAATTTATTTGAAGATCTTGTCCCTTTATTTGAAATGAAGGAGAATGAATCTGGATTGCTCTGGTTTTTCTGAAGTAAGTGTTCAGAATTCTTCCCGGAATCCAAACTTGTATATATATTTTCTATGGTTACTGCTTGAGTTCTGGGTAGTGGAAGTGATCTGCTGAGGAGTGGGTGCTCTCTTATCCACAGGACCAGGGTGGTGATCTGGTACCTACAAATGATTATAGAACCAGAAAATGTTGGTAATGAGCAAATGTATATTTGTTGAATAAATACCAGAGATCAAAGTGTTCTTAGAGATAATGTTATTTATTTACTCAATGAACGTTTACTCACTGCCTATTACCTGTCTGGCACTGTTGTAGAGGTACAGTGGTGAATTGGCAGACAAAGTTCTTGCCCCGGAGTTTACAATCTAATTGGGATGGGTTGGGGGGAAGATAGATAACAAACTATGGATGATGAGAAGGAGAAAGTTGCTTGAAGATATAGGGGGTGAGTGTTACTAGCCTAAGAACAGTAAAAACAAAATTCTTGAGGCAGGAAGAGGCTAAAAAAAACTCCTCTGTAGCAGGAGCATAGAGGATGGAGGAAGGCAAGGTTAGGGGGTGGGACCTAGAGAGAAGCAAGGTTAGAGAGCTAATCAGAGGTTAGATTATGTGGTATGTTATAGGCCGTGGTAAGGATTTGTGATTTTTATTCCTTTTGTAAAGAGAACGAATTGGAGCGATTTAAGCATGAGGCTACATCTGAACTATTGCTTCATAAAGACCATTTTTACTGCTGTGTGGAGAGTATCTGCATTGGGACAGGGAGTAGAGGGGATGAAGAGTGCAGAACGGAGACTTTTACTTTTAGGAGGCTATTGCATTGATCCAGTGTGCCAATGATACAGGTTTAGACTAGGGTTTTAGTGGAAATGGAGGGATGGTGGTCAATTTTAAGATATGTTTTGGAGGTTGAGTTGTCAGGACTTACTAATGGATTGGATGGGGTGTATGATGGAAAGAGGTAAATGAGGAGTGATTCCTGGATTTGCATTTTTGACTTGGGCAACTGGATAGTACCATTAGCTGAGATGGGGTAGCTGAGTGGTGGGGAGCATCAGGTTTGGGAGTGGAGATAGTTTGGTGATAGATGATTTTCTTGTTTTTCTATGTTAAAATTTGAGATGGCTTTTGAAAATCCAATTGGAGTTGTTAAATTATAGCTGGGTATTTGAGTCTAGTGCTCAGAATTGAAGGTACAGATTAGGAAGTCTACCACTGTAATAGATAGTATTATAAAGACATGGGATTAGCTGGCATTTCTTGGTGAGAGGGCATAGGTAGGGAAGAGAAGAGCTTTTACGAATATTTAGAAAAAGAATAGAGGAGGAGGAGCCCAGGACGGAGATTGAGAAGGCATGTCAGTAAAAGGATGAAAATCTCTTAGTGTGGTATCATTGAAGTCTAGAGAAAATGGTGTTTTAAGAAGGAAGGTATATTTAAACCATAACAAATGCTGCCTTTAGGTACAGTAGGATGGATGCTAACTAATGGGGGTTGAGGAAGTAGAAAGAAGTTTTGCTGGGAAGGGGAGCAGAGAAATGAGATGGTAGCTGGAGGGAAATGTGTAGGTAAGGACAGGTTTCTTAAAGTCATGTTTAAATAGCCATGAGAATGACTTAGTGGAGTGGGAGAAATATATAATACAGGATAGGGATAAAAGGGAATAACTGCAGGAGTAAAGTTCTTAGAGACAACAAGAATGACTGTAGATAAGAGCTTGAAATACTTTTTCCATTGTTATAGGAGGGTGGACAGAATAGGAGTTTCAGATGTAAGTAGGTTGGTTGAGGAGAGGAATTTTTTTTTCCTGTGAAGTGCAGCTGAGAGCCAGAGAGAGGGTAGACATTTGAGGAGAGGAGAAGTAAGGTTTTCACACATTTTGGAGACTACAAAGTGATTTTTTGGTGGTGGTATTTGGCGGGATAATTTCATTATTTTTAACTGGTGTCTGGCTGCCCAATTTAAATTTGTCGTAAGATAGCTAAACTGAGTCTAGCAGCACAGTTACGTGATTTCTCTCCAGCAGTGTCAGGTTCTTGGGTATAATCTTGGAGTAAATGTATAGTTGGGTTTATCCAAAATTAAGTTTTTCTAGATTAGTTTAATTGAGAAAGAAAGGTACGGAGGAATTGTAATTCAGTCCTTTCATTTTATGATGAGAATTCTGTGATGGATACTGTCAAACACTTACATATTTTTCAGTAAATAAGGAAACAAAATTTTGGATTTTCCTAAAAAAAATACTCATCTAGCATTGGGGCAACATTAATACAATTGGATTACTCTGTGGTTTATGTAACTTAAATACCTGATTTCCAAATAAATTTGCTTCTGGGTTTGTAATTCTGTTTCTCTTTCTTAGCTGTAAATCTGGTATAATCTCCATGCCATTTTTTTAAAAGGTCTGTCTATGATGGTGAGGAACATGGACGATTCATGGAGAAGCTTGAAACTCGCATCCGCAATCATGACCGAGAAATTGAGAAAATGTGTAACTTTCATTACCAGGGCTTTGTGGACTCTATAACGGAACTGCTGAAAGTAAGAGGAGAAGCCCAGAAACTCAAAGTAAGGAGACTCTAAGACTTGTTTCTCTCTGTCTTGGGGTTTTGATGAACATTAAGAGTGGGGAATACATTGCAGGTGACATATTTGTACTAAACATTTTTGAATAGTAAGAAAGGAGTTTATACTGCAACATAGATAACTGGGATTATGGCTTTTAGCTGGAAAGGATACTGTTTTAAGTTAAAATTTATTTGGGATAACTATGTGTGGATGAGAACCAATGACAAGAATCAGTTTCTTTCACACAGAAACTCGGTTGACTCTTCATGTCATCTGTCTGCTTCCTTGCTAGATGAAAGCCATCACTATTGGATGACAGAATTGCAAGGCATGGCTGTAGAAGTCTTCGCAGCAAGGCAATCTGAGCCAAAGGAAATATAAAATTAGTGTTAGTTGGGGAATGTCTTCTACCAAAGCATGAAGGTTCTTTCTTGATATGACAGATTTAAGTTCAGGAAAGAGGCTAGCTATATTGGTTTTGTCCCTGGCATAGCAAATTCACGTATCTTGGGTAACTGACTTTGATACAGAAATATTACTGTATTTGATTATGGGATGCTGTCCTAGTGCCCATTGTTACATAATAAACAATATATACCATATTATCTTTATAAAATTTCCAAAATTTTGAAGTCCAAAACACATTGGGTCCCAAGATTTCAGATAAGAGTTTATGGACCTGTACAACAACTATCCAATCATCATAAGAAATATAATATTGCCAACAAAATTAAATCTCTCTTTTCTATCCTTCTCAGTGACTCTCTCCACCCTCCCCTCCAAAAGTAACAACTCTTCTGATTTGTTCTTAATGTTCTTTAATGCTTAACTATTTTAACTGAAATTAACTTAGATTCCTTTCTCAGTCAATGTACCAAATTTAATTTCAGATGAACTAAAGAGTTAAATGTAAAAAAACCATAGAGGAACTAGTAGAAAATATAGATGAATATTTATGTGATTTTTAGGAGTGAGGGATACATTTCTAAACACAGTTCCTAAGCCAGAAAGAAAATATTGATAGGTACGACAACATTAAAATGAAAGAACTTTCTACGTAGAAGTTAAAAATGTAAAGGTAAATAATAAATAAAAATATTTACAAATACACATGACAAATGATTGATATCCTAACATAGAAAAAGCCTACAAATTAATAGGAAAAATATGAACACTCTAATAGAAAACTGAGAAATACATGTTAATATACAGTTTACATAAGAAGAAATATAAGGGGACTCTACAATTTAGAATTAAAGGAATGCAAATTTAAACAATAAAGTGCCACCTAATAAAATGACAAATATGAAACAAATATTAAGATTGGAGATGATACCTATCAACCTGGGAATGCCTGGTTGGAATGTAGACTGTTACAACTTTTAAGGAGAGCAATTTTATTTATCAATACTAAAAACACCACATAGTTTTAAGATTTATTCTACAGCTACAGGTGCATGTACAGAGATGTTCATGTGTTTTTTTTTTAATGACTAAAACTTTAAGATGTCCCTGAAAGTGGTGTACTAGAGGATTAGTAAAATAAATCATGGTATATCCATTTAAAAGAGTAATAAACTACAATATATTGTAGAAGGATATCTGACATGGGAAAGCATTAGAAATGTTTGCTTAATGTATAAAGCAGATTAAAAAGTATGAACAATTTGATTCCATTTAAAAAGTTATACTGAGTTTTGGGGGGCTGAAAAGCGTCAGATGGACAGAAGTATCTGAAATATGTGAAAACAAAGATAGGGCTTCTGCCAGGAGCTGTGTGTGCTGTTTGTCCTCACTCAGCCATCCCAGCTTCCCATCCATCTTCACCTTGGGCTGTTCTTGATGCCTGTATTCCAAAACCTCTCCCTCTGCTCCTTGGGCTCTTTGTCCATGATGGGCAACGGGGTGCTCTGTGTCTGGTTACTGAAGTAGTCATGTGGTTAAGTACCTGAATATTGCCCATAATGCTCACCATTAACACCTGGGAGACTCTGCTCTAGGGGACATCCATTCAACCTGTGTTAAGAGCCTATGGAACTTAGAAATTCTTGAACTTGAGAAAAGAGTTTAGAAAATGGAAAAGGTTAAGTATTACCTACTGTCAGTACTATTTGAACATAACAATGAAAAATCCTACTCTCTCTAGGATGTCCATTATTTCTTTTGATTCACAGTATGTATGTTGGTACATGTGTGTGTATATATACACACATACATATATATGTTCTCTGAAGCAACAAGTAGCATCCTAGACAGGCAGTATAGATTTCCTCCCATTGTTATGTTCAAATAGTATTGAAATAGTAATTACCTTTCTTATCAGAAGCTTTGGTTAGGCTCCTATGGATGTTTTAGAACTCTGGTTTGCATGAAATCAATTTAGTGGGCCATGATCAGTATTTTTAATAAAAATTGAAATAGAATAAAAAAGGAAGCAACGAAGTGTATTACATGCAGTAAGTCCAAACATTGTTTCTTAAAAATTTTGTTTCTCTGTGTGTGTGTGTGCACGCGTCTGCATTCCCTATACTTGTGTACTGGGTTGCAATGTAAAATATATTTCTTACAATGAGTTTGAGGTAAAAAAATTTTCAGAAATGGTAAACAAGTTATTTTAGTAGAAACAGCAATGCTGAATTTAGTAGTATTTATGGAAGGTTGAATTTCTTGAAATCTGTTTATGTGAAAAAAAATCTATTCTTGAACAATGATCACTCAAGGCAACCCACCCCATTTTTATTCACATCGCTTAAAAGCTTTTTCTTGTATTGAGCTGATATTAATCCCATTTTTGAATAACATTCATTTATTGGTTTGAATAATAAACTTTTCAATCTCACTTATTCTAGACCAAGGATCAACAAGCTATATCTTGAGGCCAAATCCAGCTTGCCTCCTAATTTTGTAATAAAGTTTTATTGGAACACAGCAATGCCCATTCATTTATGTTATGTTTATGGCTGCATTTTTGCTACAATGGCAGTGCATGTGGTAATCTGCTCAGAAAGTGATAGTCCAGGTATAGTGTATAGTGTATAGTTTAGGGCAAAGTTTTCAAAGGTGTGTTCCTGAAAAACTAGTTTCTTAAGATGATCCTCAATAAAAGGATGTTACATAAAATAAGTTGGAAAACACTGTATGATATCTCCTTGGGCTTCAGGAAGTCCTGAATAAACTAACCTGTTTAGTGGTATTTCCCATACATATCGATGTGTGTGTGTGTGTGTGTGTGTGTGTGTGTGTGTGTGTGTGTGTATGTACAGAGTGCAGAGTACCTTTTAACTACCATTTCTTGGTGTTCCAAGAGACATAATAGGAAATGCTGGGTTAAGGTAGTGTCTTAAAAGCGTAAGGAGTCGCAGTTATTGGTGGAAGTATGGAAAGCTTCTATTAAAGAAAGCTTTAGAAGTTAATGTTGCTCATATTTTGATAATGTTTAAGAAAGTGAGGAAATTACTATTCTATATACTTAATTTTTTTATATCAGTTGATTCTTCAAAAGTGGCTACCAAAATAAGTGGTGCCAGTTCCTTTAAATTATGAACTGTACCTAATTTTAAAGCTTGTTCACCTGATTTTGACTGTGTGATCGAGAGATTAATTTAGAAAAATGGGAATGTGGAAGTGTTAGAAACTATTAAGAATTAATAATCCAAAAAATTAAGATAAAAGGTTTTCTAAAATTAGATAAGTAGAAATATTTGACCTGAGTTAAAAAGTTCAATTTATACTCAAGTTTTCCAGGAATACATTGGTGAAGTGAGGACTATCTATGAAAAAATTTGTTCTTTGTACACATAGTAGAGATGGTAAGGTTCTTTGTGGGTTATTTTTTCTATTATATTTTTTCTTTCCTTTCGAAATGAAAGTGTGATCTTTAGTTATGTTATTTTAGTTTGTAATATTTCAAACTGAACATATTTTTTAGTAATTTTTTTATTGTTCAAAAGGTCATACAAATGTTCAGTAGAAAAGTTGATATAATTTCATCCCAAGAGAACACCACTAAACCAAAATGTGGTGGAATATGGAAACAATCTGAATACCTATTCTTAGTCTTTTCATTTAAAATTTTGATCTTATCCAACTATTATCTAAGTGTTTTTTATGAGTTTAAATTGTCTTCTCTCCACAGAATCAAGTGACGGATACTAATAGAAAACTACAACATGAGGGAAAGGAAGTAAGGCCAGTTTACCTTTTGAAAAAATCTTTTCTGTTTCCTGTCATTCTCTTTGATAACTGTGTTCTTGATTTAGTGGCTTGTAAGACCATAAGCAGCATGTTGGAGGAACTTGGACATTATCTTTGCTTCTCCTAATGTTTATCTGAAGTAAATGAATATAGCACTAGAAAGCTTAATGAGAGTATGTAGCCGCCTTCCTTAGCTGTGTTTTTAAATCACTTGAGTAGTCATAATATGGCCAATGCTGTTTCCTCTGCCTGGAATGTTCTTTCCCACATGTTTACCTACTTCAGACTTTTGCTCCTCACATGTTACCTCCTTCATGAGGCCTTTTCTAACCACCTTATTTAGAATTGCAGTCTCACGTTCACGCCATGTATTCTTTTTATCTTTCCTGCTTTATTTTTCTCCATTGCACCTATCATGCTTTGGTATTATACAGTTTTCCTTATATGTTTGTTTTTTGTTTGTCTCTTTCCATTAGAAATTAAGCTCCATGAGGTCAGGATTTTTTTTTTTTTTTTAACTGCATTGCCATATCCCCTCTACCTGCCTAAACAGTGACTGGCACAACATGAATATGCATAAGTATTTGTTTAAAAAAAAAAAGAATCTTTGATTCTGTTAATTGATATACTCACCATTTAAATCATCATAGTTTATAAGATTATTTTACATCCATTTTCTCACTTAATCCTCATGACAGACCTATGACAAGGTCAGGACTGGTATTATCACTACTTTATTGATTAGGAAACTAAAACAGATGATTTGCTAAAGTTTACATAGTAATTGGAAGGCTGGGACTAAAACCCAAGTTTTCTGACTTACAGTCTATTACCGTTCTCTGTATCATATACCTTCCTCATTGCCTAATACTTACTTAATGTTTAATTTTAATAATCTTTAAGATTAGCCTTTGATTGTCTTATCAGTAACTTAATCAGGACCATTCCCTTTTTTCTTTTTTGCGTAGTATCTAAGTAGATAACTTTTAGGAAAGGGTATGGGATAAATACTACAAGAGGCCATGTAGATTATTGCTTTTTAAAAATTTGTCTCACATATTTTAAGTTTTTGCAAAGAATGCAGTTTCTTCTAGTTTTATTGTGGTATGACTTCAGATGGAAGACTTTAAAATGTTGTGAGAAGAAAAGTGAGTTACTCTTCATTAAACTGGAACTCTTGGAAAAGCCACAACTTCTAACTGTGTGGTTTATTTGTTGAAATACAGATTTAGTTGCAGATTATTTTCAAGATTCATTTGAAGCTGTATAGGAAGAACTGTTTTCCTCTAGGAGTCTAGCACTGATGACAGAAATATAGGATCTTCTTAGAAGATTGATGAAATATAAATCATGAAGAGTCTGAAGAGGGTGTGGAGCAAATATGCATGCTTTTTCTTTTCTCCTGGATAGCCCCTGAATTTTAAGATTTCATTTCACCTAGCCTTTTCTAATGTAGTATGTATGCATCTTGGGGAGAAAGTGGGAAACCATACAGGGATGTTTTACTGGTTGAGAAAGGCAGTTCCGTAGTCCACTTGGCAGATCTTACTATGAAACTGTCTGGGATTTTCTGATGAATTGAACATAGGGTGGAAAAATGTGACTGAAAGCTTTTTATTTACAGCTGTTGGCATAATTCAGTTTTTTCCCCTCTTGCTAAGCTGGTAATAGCAATGGAAGAGCTGAAGCAGTGTCGACTACAACAGAGAAATATTTCTGCCACTGTTGATAAATTAATGCTGTGTCTTCCAGGTGAGGAACTGGAAATAGAATAGAATTCTTGATGCAATTCCTTTAGCTTTAATTAGTCTTTTCACTTTCTCTAAATAATGCTTGTGTGCTCTTTTTCCCCTTCTCTTTCAAGTCCTGGAGATGTATAGCAAACTGAGGGACCAGATGAAAACTAAAAGGTAAGATATTTTTTTGTTGAATACTTTGTATTATCTAAAATTTCTGTTATTTAGAATTTTTTTAAAAGTCCATATTTAGCATAACCTTTCAAAAAATAATTAAGTCCATATAACATCTTCTCTTGCCTTTTGTATATCTATTGATTCATCCTGAGAGTTATTTACATATGCTGATGTATTTTGTCATGTATTATGTTTAATAAAAAACACTACACGTAGTTTGATTTTTAGAAGACCCAGCTTTTTAGGGGAAAAGCATGTAACTGTTTTAGTGATAGTTAATTTGAGAAACATGCTTTGGTTTAGTATTATAGTAGAAAAAATAGTTACTGGTTTTGCTGGGGTGGATCAGTCAGGGTTCTCCGTTGAAATAGAACCAGTGGTGTGTGTGTGTGTGTGTGCAGAGAGAGAGAGAGAGAGAGTGATTTTTTTAGCAAATTGGTTCACATGATTATGGAGGTCCAAATCTGCATAGTAGGCTGATAGGCTAGTGTCAGGGAAGAGTAACTATTGTTGCCTGAGTCTGAAGGCAGTCTGCTGGCAGAATTCCGTCTTCCTCTGGGGAGTTTAGTCTTTTTCCTATCAAGGCCTTTAACTGATTTAACGAGGCCCACCCACATTATGGAGAATGTTCATCTTTACTCAGTCTACTGATTTAAGTGCTAATAATCTCATGTAAAAAAATAACTTCACAGAAATATCCAGAATAATATTTGACCAAATCTCTGGGTACTATGGCCTAACCAAGTTGATATATAAAATTAACCATCACAAGGAACAAGGTCAAGGTTAAGTTCAGAGGAGTCTTTTCCTGTGTGTTATTTTCATCTGGTTTTATTCCACAGGAAACTTGATAGTGACCTTTGGCTCTTCTTCCCAAACTAGAGTAAGCATCTCCACCCTCTCTGCCCTGGAGTACCCTGTGGTATGATGGGGGTATGTGAAGCTATAAGATAAACAGGACACATCTTCCTGGAATGTTAATTTTACCTAGTTTTGAGGGGAAAAGTATGGAATTAAAATGTATTTAATACTGAAATAAGATTAAAAATATTGTGAATAAAAATGATAAATTCTCAAGAATTTTAACATTAAAGCATGAGGCATCAATATTTTTGGAATTTCTTAAGATTATTTCCCAGACTGCCTTCTCCCTGGGAGGATACATTCATATAAGAGAACATAGGTTGAACAGTATGAGAAATTCTGTTCAGTGAGATAGAAAGTAATATTATTTCCCTGATAACCTTTTTGTGAAGTTCTAAAATTATAGAAAATTACAGAGATTAAAAAAAAGCTTCAGTATCAACTTCTCTGAATTAACAGATAGCAACAATTCCAGTTTTGATTCATATATATGTAAATATTTATGACATATATATAAACACATATGGACAGAAAGAGGTAAAATGTACATTTTAAAAAATTATAGATAAAACTCATATCCCCTTCCTCAGTCCTATCCCTTTCCCTACTCTGTTGGGGAAACTAGTATCATAAATTTGGTGTGTCCTTCTAGTCCATGTTTTTAATACCCATAAATCATATGTTGTATTTTGTGTTTTTAGAAACATTTACATGAATAGTTCTCAGTCCTTGTTTTTTTGAGAATCATTCATTCAATAAAAATGAATTGAGTACTTACTGTGTTGTTAGGCATTGCTCTTAGTGCTGGGAATATAGCTCTGAACAAAATAGACAAAAATATCTGCTGCTGTGGGGCTTACGTATTAGTGGAGAGCTTTTAAATTTATGTATAGAGATCTAGTTCACTTATTTTAATTGCTGTATAGTAGTCCCATTATATGAACAACCCACATTTCTCCTCTTAATTTGAGTGGCTGTCATAAGTACTGTTCACCAGTATTTCTAGCTCAACCTTTTTCTGGCACAAAGAGTAGGTTTATATGTCTTGGGCTCCTTTGAGCTGTATCAACACTGCACACTGAGTTGCCCTCCTATATTGTATCCTCCTTACTCTACTTGGGCTCTCATACCCTGTGTTATGCTTCTGTCTTCCCTGAATGCCCTCCTCATCCCTCTTTGGCTCTGACATTCCATGCAATGCTGCCTTCCTATACAGACAGTCTTACCTCACTAGGTCTCTTGTATCCCATGCTGGTCCATCTTACCCCTCACCCACCAGTATGAATGCTCTCATTTATATAGGTCTTCTTTAATTTTTTTCAGCAATGTTTTTAGTTTTTAGTGAATGTCTTATCTTTTGTCATATTTATCCCTATTATTTTGTATTTTTTGATGCTTATTTTAAATGGTATTGCTGGGGCTTCCCTGGTGGCCCAGTGGTTAAGACTCTGCCCTTCCAATGCAGGGGGCATGCGTTTGAATTCTGTTCAGGGAACTAAGATCTCACATGCTGCAGCAGTGCAACCAAAAAAATTTAAAAAAAATGCTGTTGCTTTTTAAATTTCAATTTTCAGTCATTAATTACTAGTATACTATTAAATTTGTATATTTATCTTGTATTCTGCAACCTTACTAAATCACTTACTAATTCTAGTAGCATTTTTGTGTATTCCATTGGATTTTCTATGTAGCTGATTATCTTGTCTACAAATAAAGACAGGTATATTTCTTTCTTTCCAATTGGGATGCTTTCTTTTTGGTTTGGTTTTCTTGTTTTACTGAACTGGCTAGAGCCTCCAGTACAATGTTGAATAGAAGTAGTGAGAGTAGATATCTTTGCCCTGTTCCTGATCTTAGGGGGAAAGCATTTAACCATTAAGTCATATATGTTAGATACAGTCTTTTTGTACATGCCATTTAGAAGGCTGAAGAAGTTCCCTTCTAATTCTAGTTGTTGAAAGTTTCTATCAGGAATGAATATTGTTTTTGTCAAATGCTTTTTCTATGTCAGTGAGATGATCATATGTTTTTTTTTATATTTCTTTTTTAGTTTATTAATATGATAAATTATATTGAATGTTAAACCAAACTTGCATTCATGGAATAAATCCCACTTGGTCATGGTAAATTATCCTTTTAAATATGATGTGGTATTTGATTTGCTAAAATTTTGTTGAGGAGTTTTGTATCTATGTTCATGAGAAATACTTGTCTGTAGTTTTGTTTTTTGTAATATCTTTGTTTTTGGTATCAGATTAATGCTGGCCTCATGAATAACTTGGAAAGTTTTCCCTCTTTGGTTTTCCAGAAGAATTTGTGCAGTGTTGGCAATTACCTTCCTTAAATATTTGGTAGAATCTAACAGTGAAACCACTTGGCCTTGGAGATTTGTTTGTTTTTGGTGAGAAAGTTGTTAACTGAAAATTTAATTATAAAAATAAATACATGGCTGCTTGCATTTTGTGTTTCTTGAGTAAATTTTGCTTATTTGTATCTTTCAAATAATTTGTCCATGTCATCCAAGTTTTTGAATTCCTTAACAAAAGTTATTCATGATATTCCTGTATTATTTTAACAGTGTAGGATCTATAGTGATACTTTCTCTTTCATTGCTTATGTTGATAATTTGTCTTTTCTCTCTTTGTTTCTGTCTCTGTCTCTCTGATTATTTTGGCTAGAGGTTTGTCAATTTTGTGATTTTTTTGAAAATAGTAATTTAGGTTTTATTGAGTTTTTTTTCCTTGTTTTTCTATTTTACTGATTTTCACTGGTATCTTTAGTATTTCCTTTCTCCTGCTTACTTGGGGTTTAATTTGCTCTTACAAATTGAAGTATAGTTGATTTACAATGTTGTGTTAGTTTCAAGTGTACATCAAAGTGATTCAGTTATATATATATATATATATATATATATATATCTCATAATATATATCTCATATTTTCTTTATCCATTCATCCCTTGATGGACACTTGGGTTGCTTCCATGTCTTGGCTATTGTAAATAATTTGCTCTTTTTTTAGCTTTATTAGGTGGAGGCCTAGGGCATTGATTTTGGTTCTGTTTTCTAATGTAGCCGTATAAAGCTGTACATTTCTCTCTAAGCAGTGTTTTGACTGCATCTTACATGTTTTCTGATGTTGTGGGTTTTTTTTTTACATTTATTTCAAATATTTTCTAATTTCTTTTGTAATTTTTAGAATTTATTTCACCAACTTATTTAGAAGTTCATTGGTTAATTTCTAAATATTAGGGGATTTTCCAGATTTATCAAAATTGATTTGTAATTTCACTTCATTGTGTTCATAAATGTAAAACGTATGATTGCAACCTTTTATATATTTTGAGACTTGTTTTACGCCCCAGCATATGGTCTGTTTTGGTGAAAATTACATACACACTTCAAAATAATATATATTGTTATTGAGGAGAGCATTCTTTAACTGTCATTTAGATATACTTGGTGCTGTGCAGGTTTTCTCTATCCTTATGATTTTGTATTTGTTATTTGTTGACAGAGGAGTGTTGAAGTTGCCTATTATAACTGGCTTTGCATATGTCTTCTTTCTGTTCTTTCAGTTTTTGCTATGTGTATTTTGAAGCTCTCTTATTGGATGCATATACATTAAGCATTGTTGTATCTTCTTGACGAAAGGACCCATTTGTAATTATGGAAGGTTCTTCTTTATCCCTGAAATATGTGTTGTTTTTCTTTTTTTCTTTTTTTCTGAAATATGTGTTGTTTGGTATTAATGCAGCCAGCCACTGCTGCTTTCTTTTTAATTTTTACATTGTCTGTTTTTAATATCCTTTTTTCTAAAATATTCTTAACAGCTTCATTGAGACACAGTTTACCTACTTTTCACTTCATTCATTTAATGTATACAATTCAGTGGCTTTTAGTGTAGTCAGAGTTCTGTGACCATCACCACAATCAATTGTAGAATGTTTTTATTCTTCACAAAAGAAACTCTGAGCCCCCTGGCCATCAGCACACAATTTTCTCCTGTCCCCTGCCCCCCTTGCCAGCTACTGGGAACTACTGATTTATTTTCTGTTTCTTCAGATTTGCCTATTCTGGACATTTCATATAAATGGAATCATATAATATATCGTTCTTTGTGATTGGCTTCTTTCATTTAACATGATGTTTCCAAGGTTAATCCATGTTGTACCATATATCAGTATTTCATTTCTTTTTTAAATTAATTAATTAATTAATTTTGGGCTGCGTTGGGTCTTCATTGCTGCACACGGGCTTTCTCTAGTTGCGGTGAGCGGGGCCTACTCTTCGTTGTGGTGTGCGGGCTTCTCATTGCGATGGTTGCGGAGCACGGGCTCTATCTAGGCACGTGGGCTTCAATAGTTGTGGCACGTGGGCTCAGTAGTTGTGGCTTGTGGGCTCTAGAGTACAGAGTAGTTGTGGCGCACGGGCTTAGTTGCTCTGTGGCATGTGGGATCTTCCCAGACCAGGGCTAAAACCCATGTTCCCTGCACTGGCAGGCGGATTCTTAACCGCTGCACCACCAGGGAAGTCCCATCTCTTTAATTGCTGAATATTCCACTGTATGGATTTACCACATTTTATTTATCCATTCATTAGTTGATGAGCATTTGGGTTGTTTACAATTTTGGGTTTTTACAAATAATGCTGCTATGCATTTTTGTTTACAGGTTGTTGTATGGACATATGTTTTCATTTCTCTTAGCTATATACACCTAGGAATGAAATTTTGCTGGATCATGGTAACTCTGTTTATCCATTTGAGGAACTGCCAGCCTGTTTTCCAAAGCAGCTGTGCCATTTTACCTTCCCCCAGCAGCATATGAGGATTCGATTTTCTGTAC
Source organism: Tursiops truncatus (assembly GCF_011762595.2). Lineage (NCBI taxonomy): Eukaryota > Metazoa > Chordata > Mammalia > Artiodactyla > Delphinidae > Tursiops > Tursiops truncatus. The sequence continues at coordinate 27,580,741 of NC_047047.1, forward strand.
ATCCTAGCCAATACTTATTACTGTCTGTCTTTTGATTATGGCCATCTTGGTGGGTGTGAAATGCTATCTCGTTGTTCACCTTAATTTTGAAATATATTTTTGGTGGGCATATAATTCTAGGTTTATAGATTCATTAGTTCTTAAGATATCATTTTTTTGTCTTCTGGCTTATGTAGTTTCTGAGGGAGAAGTATATGAACAGCCTTAACTTTTTTGTCACTCTACTTAATGTGTCTTTTCTCCAGCTGTTTAAAAACTTTTGTCTGTATAATTTGTTCTCAGCAATTTGATTTTGATATGCTTTGGTGTAATATGTTTGTATGCATGAATGTGTGTGTATATTTATACTGCTTGTGGTTTGTTTAGTTGCTTGGTTTTTTTTTGAAATTTTCATAAAATCTGGAAGATGTTCAGATATTATTTTTCCAAACCTTTTTTTTGTCCTTTTTCCATCCTCATTCTGAGACTTCAGTTATATCTATGTTGGACAACTTCACATAATCCCACAGGTGACTTGAGGATCTTCTTTTTCTCCAGTCTTTTTTCTTTGTGCTTTATATGGGATAGATTTTATTGCTGTGTTCTTTCTTTTTCATTGTCTAATCTTTTAATCTTATCCAGTGAAATTTTCATTTCAGATGATATATTTTTCATCGTTAGGAGTTCCATTTAGTTTTTTATGTTTAATTTCTTTTGTTAGTTTTGCATCTTTAAAAAATACCTGTAACAGAGCTCTAATTTCTGTTTTTATGTACTTCTTTGCTAGTTCTGTCACTTCTGGTATTTTGGATTTCTCTGAAGATTATTTTGTTTTTCCTAGTTACATGTCATTTTTTTGGTTCTTATCATGTCTTATAAGTTTTGATTGGATAATTGTCATTATATTATGTTGTTGAGTGTCTGGATTTTGGGGAGCTTTTTTTTCTTAGAGGGTGTTGGTCTTTGTTTTGGCAAATAGTTTAGTTGTTTTCAGATCCACTTGATCCCAATCCCATCAGACCCCATTTTTAAGCTTTGGTAGGCCCTCCTTCATTCCAGGGGTTGCTGTGGGTAGTATTCATCTACTTTGAAAAACTCAGAAACCCCCAGGGACTCTTCACTTTGGCTGTTCAGAGTTCAGATGTTTCTCTGTCTTGTCTGAGTTCCTTGAAGTGTTTTTCTTACATCTTGCTGCTGTCTGTCTGTCTCTCCTTCCTTGCCTTTTCTCCCTCCCTTCTCTTCCTTCTCTTCCTTCCCTCCCTTCTTTATGCCTGTTCATGCAGAATTTCACTTTTCCTATGCCTGGCCTAGTACTTAGCAAAGACTCAAGGGAACCCTTATGTAAATTTCTGCATCTTTTTTCTGCATTGCTTCTTTTTTTTTTTTTTTTTTTTTTTTTTTGGAATTCTGCTGCACAACCTTAAGGTGCACAAGCTTTCCTGAACTCCTGTCTCTGATGCTAACTCTGCTAAGTTGTTGGGCTCTGTTTGGGTTTTCTCTGACTGTGTCCATGATCTAGAAATCACATTCAGTCAGATAACCCAGATAACTATTTTTTATTTTACTTATTTATTTTTTGGCTGTGTTGGGTCTTTGTTACTGCGCCTGGGCTTTTTCTAGTTGTGGTGAGCAGGGGCTACTCAACGTTGCGGTGTACGGGCTTCTCATTGCAGTGGCTTCTCTTGTTGCGGAGCACGGGCTCTAGACGCATGGGCTTCAGTATTTGTGGCACATGGGCTCAGTAGTTGTGGCTCACGGGCTCTAGAGTGCCGACTCAGTAGTTGTGGAGCACGGGCTTTGTTGCTCAGAGACATGTGGGATCTTCCTGGACCAGGGCTCGAACCCATGTCCCCTGCTTTGGCAGGCGGATTCTTAACCACTGTGCCACCAGGGAAGCCCCCCAGATAACTATTAAATTCACCTTGTTTGTTTCTCTTTTTTCGGAGATCACAGTTCTGTGTTACTTGATGTTCACTATGTGAAAGCAGTTGTTTTATGTATTTTAGCCAGTATTTTACTTCTTAAGAGTGAGAGTTCATGTCTGTTCTTTGTTATTCCTTAATGGCTGGAAGCCTAGTTATTTTTTTTTTAAGCTATAAATACTCATTATACTACTAGGTTTTATGTTCCCTGAGGAAAGATATCTGACCATCTTTCTAGCTCTAGCACATAGAAGGGATTAAATATTTCTTAATGATGCTCTTTAATTAGGAAAGACACTAATATTTTCTGTGCAGAAAGATTTTGTTTTATATTCTTATCATACTCTGAATTTTAAGAAATTTCTCATGGGTAGTTGTAATCCACTTTGAAAGATTACTTATTAGAATTTTAAAAACCATCATTGCGAACGAGTTCCATACCATGACAAAAAAGTTCCAAAATTTAATTTGCCTAGAATCAACATCCCTCTTCTCAGGATAGCATTCAACCATGTCTAAGTTATTCTGACCTTAAGTTATCCAATTTTTAGGATTATTTAGACATCTTTTCCTGCCTTATTTTAAAAAATTTCTTGGTTTTATTTCATTTACTTTCTTTCTGCTCACATCTCTATTAGGGAGCCTGCATGCGGTGGGGGGAGGGGGAGAGCTAGCACATTTGGCTTTTGATTCAGTTTTAATGTTTAGAGGTTGTCAAAAGTAATGTCAAAATCTTGTTTTAGATTTCCATGGCCCCTGGAAATAGAATTCTTTTCTTTTGGTGTCTGCTATAGAGGTGTTTAATTGGCTGTCATTCTTTAACCTGTCACTGATATTGAAGTACACTAGAAATTTGAATGAATCTTATTGATCTGTTACAGTTGGAGTATGAGTGTGTTAGGGAAAGGACAATGGGGAAATAAAGTAACATTCTTTATTGCCAGAAATCACTGGGTTTTGTACTAATTAGCCTTGAAAAATGTGGAGTTATTTGACAGACCAGATGTTTTCACTGTGCAGCCATGTGTCTCATCAGTGAATGTGCCTTGTGTCTGCAGGCAACATTGTTAGATTTTTCTCATTCTATAAACAATGTTCCAAAATATAACTAAACCCTAAAGTGTGTTTATCTTTTTGGCTTAATTTCTAGGTTTATATCCATTCTAAAGTTTCTCTCTAGAGGAAATGCATTTTATTGCACATAGCTCTTTGTACCTAATTGTAGTATAAACACCATTCTGTTTATACTAAACCATGTGAATTGTATTGTTTGTGAGTCTGTAAAATTTTAATAAAAGCAACCATTTCAGATTAAACTATATTTGTAATTTTATTTCTTAATTTAGGGGAAATAATTCTTTCTTCCCTTCATTTATTTGGACTAAGATTTTGATTTTTGGAACACAGAAGGGAAAAACATAAGCAAAGAAAACAAGTAAATCCAACCTCTAATCTTTAGTGTTTGTGGTATTACGTGCATTGGAGTAAGAAGAGTTTAAGTATCTCCCATGGAATTCATTCTTAAAACCTGAAATAGAACTATAAGTCTTTTACTTACAGGATCAAAACTGAGTTTTTCCTATACTAAATATGGGAAATGTAGAAATTAAAAACGTGAAGACGAAAACTATTACCCATAATGTTCCTATCCAAAGGAAAGAAAAATCATGGTTAACATTTTTGTATATATTTTCTTAGTCATTTTCTATGTACTTATATTTGTGTGTGTGTTTATATTTAGTACTGTGTAGCTCGTACATACATATGTATACATAATTTACACATGTATAATATTTGTAATTTTGAAAAACATTATCATACTTGTAAGTTCAATTTTTTTGAAATAATTTTCACTCAACAATATTGTAAACACTTCGCTGTTTTATTATTCTTTGAATATACATAGGTACTACATGGATATATCATAATGCGTTTAACCAATTCCTTGTTAATAGACTTCTAGATTAGTTTTTTATTTGTTAATATAAATAACTACAGTTCAAGAGGCTTATACATATTTTTGTACATGTAATTTTTTTGTGGGGGAGAATGCAACTGCTTAGAATACTTGTTTGGTGAGATTTTTCATTGAAAACGTGAATCATTAATATAAATATGTTTATCAGCAGGCTGTGAATTCTCATTTATTAAAACCCCTGATAATAATATCCATTATTTTTTAAGAAATTGTTGGCAGTTTGAGTGACAAAATTTTATTTTTTATTTTCATTTCTTCACATCAGTTCAACTTTTTTTTTTTCGTGTTTGCCATTTTGGGGGCTCTTTTGTGGCTTTTCTTCGTTCATTGCTTAAAAAAAAATCCCTCAAAAAAATCTAATGTGTCTGATATTAATATAGCCATTCAAGCACTTTTATGGTTACTTTTGGGGTATATCTTATTCTAGCTTTTACTTCAGTCTGTTTGTATCTGTGATTCTAAAGTGGGTTTCTTGTAAGCAACGTATAGTTGGATCATGCTTTTTTTTTTTTTTTTTGCGGTACGCGGGCCTCTCACTGTTGTGGCTTCTCCCGTTGCGGAGCACAGGCTCCGGACGCGCAGGCTCAGCAGCCATGGCTCACAGGCCTAGATGCTCTGCGGCATGTGGGATCTTCCCGGACTGGGGCACGAACCCGTGTCCCCTGCATCGGCAGGCGGACTCTCAACCACTGCGCCACCAGGGAAGCCCAGGATCATGCTTTTTATATTATTTACTTATTTTTAATTTTTATTTATTTTTTTGAAGATGTTGGGGATAGGAGTTTATTAATTAATTAATTTATTTTTGCTGTGTTGGGTCTTCGTTTCTGTGCGAGGGCTTTCTCTAGTTCTGGCAAGCGGGGGCCACGCTTCATCGCGGTGCGCGGGCCTCTCACTATCGTGGCCTCTCTTGTTGCGGAGCACAGGCTCCAGACTCGCAGGCTCAGTAGTTGTGGCTCACGGGCTTAGTTGCTCCGCGGCATGTGGGATCCTCCCAGACCAGGGTTCGAACCCGTGTCCCCTGCATTAGCAGGCAGATTCTCAACCACTGCGCCACCAGGGAAGCCCTATTTTTTATTTTATTTTAGCCGCATTGTGCGGCATGCGGGATCTTAGTTCCCCAACCAGGGATTGAACCCATGCCCCCTGCGGTGGAAGCATGGAGCCTTAACCGCTGGAACGCCAGGGAAGTCCCTGGATCATGCTTTTTAAATTCTGTCTGACAGTGTCTGCCTTTTGAACATGTTTTTTTTTTTTTTTTTTAATTTTATTTATTTATTTATGGCTATGTTGGGCCTTCTCTGCTGCATGCAGGCTTTCTCTAGCTATGGCGAGCAGAAGCCACTGTTCGTTGCTAGGGCATGTGGGATCTTCCCAGGCCAGGGCTCGAACCCGTGTCCCCTGCATTGGCAGGCAGACTCTCAACCTTCACGCCACCGGGGAAGTCCCTGAACATGTATTTTTAATTTTTTTATTTTTTTGCGGTACACGGGCCTCTCACTGTTTTGGCCTCTTCCGTTGCGGAGCACAGGCTCCGGATGCGCAGGCCCAGCGGCCATGGCTCACGGGCCCAGCTGCTCCGCGGCATGTGGGATCTTCCCGGACTGGGGCACAAACCCGTGTGCCCTGTATCGGCAGGTGGACTCTCAACCACTGCGCCACCAGGGAAGCCCCAGTGTCTGCCTTTTGATTTGCGTGCTTATTAGTCCATTTGCATTTAATATAATTATTAATATGGTTGGGTTTTGCTCTTTACTTTCTATGTTTTTCATGTCTTTTTTGTTCTTATTTATCTTTTACTCCTTTTTTGTATTATTTTGTAGTATACTATTTTAATTCTTCCGTAAACCTTTTAATGTATTTTTTGAGGTTTTTTTTCTTTAGAGGTTACTCTGTGGATTATAATCTTCTTCATTTGTCACAGTCTACTTTAGGTCATTGCTCGTGTAGTTTTGATATAATATATAGAAGTAGTTTTGCTTTCATCTTAGCTCCATTTCTTCCCTCTTCTTTTGTGCTATTGTTGTCATTTATATTATATCTCTATATTTTATAAACCCAACAATACAGTGTTATAATCATTGCTTTAAAAACTATTGTCTTTTACTGATAGTCAAAGAAGAAAAGAGAAAAAACCCCACATTTATTCAGTCTTTTATATTTAGCATATATTTACTCTTTCCTATATTCTTCATTTTTTTTCCTCTGAATTCAAGTTACTATCTGCTATCATTTCCTTTCTGGCTTTCTTTAGTATTTCTTGTAAGGCAGATCTGCTAGCAAGGAACTCTATTAGTCTTTGTTTATCTGGGAATATAATTCATTTTCATTTTTAAAGGCTAGTCATCAGCTAATGGTTGGTCCTGGGTGCTCAAAGAAACTTGAGCTGAGAAAGGTGTCTACCCTTTGTTAGTGGACTTGTATGTGGGTTAGGGAGTGTGTTCAAAATTCAGGCAAGTTTTCAAGTCTGCTGAGCTTTTATATTCTGCCAAGCCTTCTCCTATGTGCAGGCCTGCAGTCTCCTAGTCAGCTAAGGATGTGTGGAGTGCTTAGGCCCTTTTAGGTGTCCCCTGCATTTGTGCACAGCTTCTCAGTCAGCTAGGGATATTCAGAGAGCTATCAGGTTATTCTATGGGTCTCTTATTTCCAGGACTTCCCTGTTAAGTTTTTGGTTAGTCCTCCAGTCTGCTCTTTGTTCCAACCTAGACGAACTTCAGCCCATTAGAGCTGGAGGTTCCCCCCACTCTCTTCCTTTTTTAAAATGAGTTTGCTACTTTTCCTAACAACACCACTCCATATAAGATTTTCACCCTCTGCTCCAAATCATGTCAGCCCCTAACTGAAGAGAAGCTGCTGATTTTCCTGACAAGCCATAACCAGTGATGGGGTGAGGGGAGGTGGAGAGGGTGATGGAGGTAGCCCCAGGCAAGAATACCACAAAGTCCCTCTCTATTTAGCAGTTTTCATGAATAAACCCTTCTCAATTTGTTGTTCTCCTCTGCAGAGTCCTTTCCAATTTCCGGAATCTTGAAATGGTTGTTTGGGACAGTTTTGTCTAGTTTATATTTGCTTTTTGGGTAGAAGATTTGCTAAGCTCTTCTGTGTGCCATAGTTGGAAGTCTATCCTTGGGTACTTTATTTTATGGGATGATTTTTGTGGCATTGATATGATCATTTTATATTTCCCTTTATTTATTTTTTCCTAGCAATGGCCTTTATTCTTTATGTAATGAGTTTCATTGGTGGATTTTCAAAGTTTTCTGTATTCTTGGGAAAAATCTTTTTTTGATTATAATTTATTAAGTCCTGTAATATATATATTGATTTTTAATAATTTTACATTAATTTTTCCATTCATGTTTTTATTGAAACTTAATCCTGGATTTGTCTTAATGTACAGTGAAAACTAATTCAGGCTAGAAATTTTGCCTGAGGAATATATCTGTGGCCCTAAAGAAGACTGAGTTGAGCTAAAGGTGATGCAATTCCTTTTATAGGCATTATCCTGCACTGAAAACTCTGGAACATCTAGAGCATACCTATCTGCCTCAAGTAAGCCATTATCGATTCTGCAAGGTGATGGTGGACAATATCCCCAAGCTTCGAGAAGAAATTAAGGATGTTTCTATGTCTGATCTCAAAGACTTTCTGGAGAGTATCCGCAAACATTCAGACAAAATTGGAGAGACTGCCATGAAGCAAGTAGGTCTTGGGTTTATGATAGGTTGGCCAATGACTTTGCAAGTATTCTGTTAAACACAGATTTCTTTTTGCTAAATGTCTTAATTGTTTCTTGTCATTTTAGGGAAGTCCTTCATCTTTATGGGAACACATGATTTTAAAATATCTTTTATTTTCTTAGCAGAGCAGTGAATTATTTACTAGTATATTGTTTTGCTCTGTGAATATTCAGTACATACTGATTGATTGTGATGGTTTATATTGGTGCTTTGAAGAGGCTTTTCTGTTTTTTGAATACTTTTCTTGACTTTGGGTATGATTTGAAGCCCAAGATTTTTTTTCCCCCCAAGATTTTTAAAAGTTCTTTCTAGTTAATGAGCTAAATTGTGCTGCAGGTACCTTTGGTTGATTATTTACTATGTAATTAAGCAAGATGTCATGTTATATATGAATATTTCTATAACTGTTATTTCTGATATCAATGGGTATCAATGAAAAAAGACCTTTTGGGAAATGCTGGGAATTATGATCACAGAAAGGAATTTGTTTATAGCTTATAAATTAACAATGTGTTGAAAGTGTTTTGATTTTTTTCTTTCAATAACTTCATCTCTAAGTTATGAAAGCCACAAGGAACGTCCAGAAGTACTTTGTCGTTATGAATAAAGAACAGTAATAATTTGCAGTATTACTTGCTCTTTTGAAATTTAAGTCACACTGCTTTTATTAAAATTTCTCAGTATACCTTATGATGTAACCTGTAACAATAAGTAGAAGATCCAGCTGTTTATGGAAAGTCTTTTTTGGTTCTATAAACAACTGTGTTCTTGAATAAGTCATTTGTAGTTCTTAATTCTGTGAGGAATGAGGGAGTAGGTCATATTTTTGGTCTCAACTAGCCTTGGTAATCTTTTAGATATGTCTTTGATTCTGCAAAAGAGATCTGCCTCTTTGGAAATCCCTTTCCTAAGGGAATACACATATTCTTTTCCCAATTCTTCTTTTAATTTCCTTATTGTTATACTTTACGAAGTGGAAAGCTTAAAACTAGTTGATGATAAACCCTGATGGAAATAATCATATCATGTCATTTTTTTTAGTGATGAAGAAACAAAATTAATCATTGAAAATACACTTTTGCCTTGCTGTGTATATTTTGAGTACAGGAATGAAGGTATCTTGTAAGACAAGTCTTTATTGTGGTTGACAAATTTTTACTAATTTTTCAAAATATACAAGAGTATAGTACAAAGTTGCTTTTTCTAGGCCTTTGCTTGAGAAATTACTTCCTTTTTGGTGAAAGAGAGGATTCCATGAAGAATATTGTTATTTCATTTAATGTGAGATATCTGGTCTCTCCCCTAATTATCTGAAGAAATTAAGGCCTAGGCCAGGGAAGTGATTTGCTCAAGTTCAGACAGCTTGTAAAGGTCAGATTCTGTAGTAGAATTCAGATTAGACTGAGATGAATTTGTCTGCTATGGCACTCAAAATGTGTAAACTGTTAACTGTTGGCTGTATTTTTGTCATTTAAAGAAACGGTGAAGAAACCTTTCGTGAATTCAGGACTTTTTAATTAACTGATAACCCTTTATTCCTCCTATAGCATTTTTCATCTCAAGTATAGCTCTTATTGCATGTATTACTATCCTATGCTATGGGATATATAAGATCATTGAATAAAGATATCTTACACATTTTAAAATCTTGTAGTACCTAAAAAGTAAGGAAAGTAGGAGGGAGAGAAACTACCATATACTTTGTACGTAGTAGGTGTTCAGTACATATTTGTTTGAATTCATGGATGTTAGAAAAGAGGGAGAGATCTGGTTTATTTCTCACTTATGTCAAGCCCAAAATGATGTTTCTGATTTGTGATGGTTTTCTTTGCAATGGTGATTTAAGGAAAGTTTCCATTATATGGGTCTGTCATTTTTAATATGGTTTTGAAGATTGCTGCAAAAGGGGAAAGACCAAAGAGTATTGCATGTGGTAGGGTTTTTAAGGGCTAGGCATGGATGTGACACATCACCACTTTTCTGATTTCACTGGCCAGAACTTAATAACATGGCCATAGCAACCTGTAAGAGATGCTGGGGAATATAATCTCACTCTGTCTAAGAGAAGAACACAGTTTTGGTGCATAGTAGCTAGTCTCTGGCACAGTTCTACCCTTTTGGTCATCAAATATTTCTTCGCTCCTTTTTTTTAAAAAAATAAATTTAGTTATTTATGGCTGTGTTGGGTCTTCGTTGCTGCGCGTGAGCTTTTTCTAGTTGTGGCAAGTGGGGGCTACTCTTCATTGTGGTGTGTGGGCTTCTCGTTGTGGTGGCTTCTCTTGTTGTAGAGCATGGGCTCTAGGTGTACAGGCTCAGTAGTTGTGGCTCGTAGGCTCAGTAGTTGTGGCACACGGGCTTAGTTGCTCCGCTGCATGTGGGATCTTCCCGGACCAGGGCTCAAACCCGTGTCCCCTGCAGTGGCAGGGGGATTCTTAACCACTGCGCCGTCAGGGAATTCCATATCTGTTCACTCTTCCTCTCATCCATAGAACATACTTGTCCCTTCCCTAAGGAATACAACCCAATATCCCATCTAGTTACTACATCCATCTCAAAGTACGATACCTTCCAGGGATGCTCAGTACTCTCCATCAGATCCAGATGTGGCTCTTCAGTGGGCTGATGACCAGGAACTAAGATAGGTTATCTGCACCTGTGGCCCTCCCACCCTCAGTATACCATGGAGAAGCTAGAACAGAATAGCTACAACAAAAACTTCCATTTAGAAAAGGGAAGAACAGGAGATGTGCAGTATTACCTGCTTCATAGCAAATCATGTAATCCTTTTGGGCCATCATTGGGAAATCTTTCTGCCTTAGTAGTAGGGGAACTTCCTTGTCTAGATGTTGATTCTGTGGAAAGAACTCCTTTGCGCATTGTTCTCCTGGGCTCTTGGCTGCATCTTAGTTTTTCTTTCCCTATTTTTTTCTGTGTACATTTCTGAAGTGTGTGCTGGGGAATATACCTTCATTTGAAGATTTCTTTCTCTCTCTCTGTAGATATACACATACATCTACATTTACACTTATATCTACAACCACATTTATATCTCTATCTTTCAGTGCTTACTTTCTGCTTCTACAAGTTTAGGAGCCCAAGGGTTGTTTTAAGGTTCTGAACAGAGTTTTATTTAGTCCAGATTTGTGGGGTTTTGACATTACAGTTAACTCAAAACTTAGTAGACCTCTGATCTGTCTCTTTCCAATAGGTTCTATTTAGATACCATACCCACTGTTCTTTTCTAAATATAATTTTCAGGAATGATTTTTTTTCTTCTTCCCTGTTTGGGGAGGTAGTAGAGTTGGGGGAGCATAACCCTTGCCTCATGTCTCTTTCTTACTTAGGCCCTACTTGGAGGCTATATGAAATAACGGGTAAGAAAACCATACCTGAATCTAATTTTTGCCTCAGGATTAAGTCACTTTGTTCAAGAAGGTCTCCTTTGGACTTAATTGCTCAAAATTTACCATCTTTTTCTTTTACTATTTGGGATCTATATGTGTTCAGCTTTCTAACCCTCTGAGGCCCAAGTTTCTGGCCTTGTGCTATTCCCTGTAATTTCAGTTTTCAAAGTAGGAAATTCTGTGCTCATCGTTTTTGTGTAAAACCTTGGTAAAAGCAGAAAGCAAATGCCAATATACACTATAACTCTCTCTCTACATTCACATATAGAGCTACAGACCCAATAGACATGCGGTGTGCCTTTTCATTTATTACAGGTTCCGGTTTTGCCAGTTGTTTTGCCACTATATCACAGGGCTTTTCAGGCCTTTGACTTGCTAAATATATATTCTTGTGGCCTACTGCCTGACCTCTAAACTGGTGTCATTTATTTTAGGTTTTTTTTGTTATGGCAACACCATTCTTCCAATGCCAGTGCCTGTTTCTTTAAATAACGATGCCTGTTGTAATAGCTAAACTCTAAAATCTCACCGTAGAAATTTTATTTTTCGCTCATGTGACGTCCAAAATGGATGTTCCTGGTTGGGTAGCTCTTCTTTAAGTGACTGTGAAGGGATCCAGGACTCTTCCAACTTGTGGCTCTATCACTTCAACATGTGGCTTTCAATGTTACAGCAGTAGAGAAAAAAGTAAATAATGCCTGGAGATTTTTTTTTTTTAATTGACCAGGCTTGTAAGTGATACATATGACTGCTGCCAACATTACATCAGCAGAAGCTCATACACTGCAAGCGAGGATTAGAAATATAGTCTATCTGTGTGACCAGGAGAAAGAGGAAATACGTTTGGTGAATACCTAGCTAGTCTGCTACAACCTGCTATTACAGAGCTTAGAAAAATACATATTTCCGTGTCTCTTGTCTGTTTTTCTTCACAATTTCATCTCTTTGACATTTCTCCCCCATATGTTTGCTTTCTAATTTACTAATCCAGTTTTTAGCATTGTCTATGCCACTATTCAGAACTTCATCATCATCATCAGTTTTAGTTCAGCAACTGCAGTTTTGGCCTTAAAAATGTGTTCTTTTCCTTAAAAAAAATTCTAAGTAGCCTTTAGAATCATACAAGAAAACAGATTTGAAAATATCACTTAACATTGATAGTTGGTCTGGGAGCTTCTGGAAATTATGTAAATGATTGTGCTTTTTCTTGGTGGACATCTCCCGTTTTCTTTTTCCACTTACCCTATCCTGAGTTGCTGCATTGACCGATGGGTGGGGCTTTGTCCTTAGTACAATGAAATGATGGAGACAGTTGGTAGATTGGCTTATCTTTGGGATATACCAGTTAAACTACCAGAAGGACTCCACCCTAATTAGGGTTTAATGAGCAAATTTGGCTCCAGACTTTTACCTGAGATTATAATCTCAAACTGTTAGTTGTCCAATTTTATCAAGAGATATGATGCAAAAAATACTATTTGAGGATGATGCAAAAATAGTGTTTGAGGAAGACCTGAAGGATACGTAGTTTATACATTTCTCTGTATTCCAACTATTATATTGTCTCTGGATAAAGCTTTATCTGTAGGAAGCTTTTTGCTTTGATTACATGTGGGAGGCAGAATTCTAAGATGGTCCCCAGGATTCCTGCCCCCTGGTCTGTGCATCCTGTAAAATCCTCTCCCTTGAGCGTGTGAACCTAATATGTAAGGTGAGAACCTTTAAAAGAGGGTCTAGAGGTCAGATATAAAGTTAGAGAGATTAAAAACTGCAGCAGATGCTTTACTATTGGTCTTGAAGAAACAGAATGCCATGCTTTGGAGGGGGCCACACGGCAGGGAACTGTAGGCAGCCTTGAGTTGCTGAGAGCTATCCCCAGCCGACAGTCAGCAAGAAAATGGGGACCTGAGTTCTACAACCACAAGGAACTGGATTCTGCCAACAGTATGAGTGAACTTAGAAGACTGTGAGCTCCAGATGAAACCACAGACCTGACTGACATCATGATTTCAGCCTGTCAAGACCCTGAGCAGAAGGCCCAGCAAAAACATGTTGAACTCCTGACCCATGGAAACTTAGATAATAATTGTGTGTAGTTTCAAGTCACTAAGTTTATAGTAGTATGTTACACAGCAGTAGAAAACTAATACTCTCTGTTACTTTGGTCTTGAATAGAATTACTTTTTACTAAACTGTACATTTTTATTTTAATTTTGCCTTTGGGTCTAGGAAACAATGGTATAGTCAGTCTGGTTTAAAAGGTGTCAAGCTAGAAGTTTCTGAGTCTTTCACTTGTCTTCCAATATACAATACCTGGGAAGCTGCAGAAAAGTAAGAAAAATGTATAAGTATGAAAACTAGGATAGAAGTTCAATCATATAGCAGAATCTGAGGAGGAATTTAAAAATTGTCCATTCTACTGTGTATTACCATATCGAATTTTAAGTCAAGCGGTCTTATTTTACAAAAAAAAAACGTTTCATGTTCCTGTATATATCTTTTTAACATGGTATTGTAATGAAAGCATTTAATGGACCCACCTATGAGTCTGCCATGGGAAGTAGAGCCATAGTTAAAGCAAGTAGAAAAACCCTCCCTTTTATCCTATTCCATTTTCTGTGTTGATATTCTTACAGTGTGCTTCCAAAATACTGTGTATGTCTTATTTTTGAATAATCAACTTAGCTTGAACTGTTTTATAAAAAATGTCTAAAGTAGTTCTTCGTTAATTGTCTGCTGTTTTTTAGTTCTCCTTTTGAAATTGATTTCTGTAATTCACTTGTTATGGAATTGATTTGTGCAGGAGGGAAGTTCTGTATTTGTTATTTTGGTTAGTTTGCCTTAGGCTTTGTGGGACTAAATAACATTTGTAAGGTAAACATTCTTGGCTAGGTTGATTTCTATGTGGGGCCCTTTAACAAAGGGAAGGATTTACTTGCTTTTAAAATTCTAACTTGGCTTTGCCAAATTATATAGGTTATATGACTGATGCTTAGAAAAGGAACTGCTTGCTTATAAAAGAAATGGAAGGCTCCCCAGGCATTCTTCCTTTAGTAACTAGTTTTAAAGAAACTGCTCCTTGGGTGAGATTAACTGTCACCGTGGTTCTTTCAGCCCTTGACTTTCTTTGATTAAGTCTTGACTAGAGCAAAATGTGTTGTTTTATTTATTGTGTAGAACATCTTTGACTTAGATCAGGCATAGTACTACCAACTGAGTTCACATAGGCCATGCAATGACTGCCAAATAAAAGCATTATTGCTGTTGAAATCTCTTTTGCGCTGGATGCTATGCAAAACTTCCACAGAATATGGCCTTTGGAGTCAAAGAAGTTGGTGCTCACTTGGTTTGGTGTTCCTGGATTTACTTTTTCTTTTCTTTTCTTCTTGATTTTGGTATTTTTGTGTTTGTACTAATTCTTGCTCCTTATTCTTTGATGATATGGATGGCCTGCGGGTAAGGTGGGGGAATGTGAGAGCTGTGTTATATGGGATTCTTGAAGTAGGCAACAATCAGAGTAGCTTATGATAGATAGTACAATTTTAGAATCTGAGCTTATGATAGATAGTACAATTTTAGAATCTGAGCTTATGATAGTACAATTTTAGAATCTGAGCTTATGATAGATAGTACAATTTTAGAATCTGAAGAGGATAGTAGGGATTTAGTTTACTGTTCAGTAATATGATAGTTAACAGAATAGACTTTGGAGTTTGGATTAAACTCCTAGATTTGTCATTTGCTAGCTGTATGACAGTGGGCAAGTTACTAAACATCACATTCAGTCTTCACAACTGTACAGTTGGAATTTTTAATCTTCTTTGAAAAGATGTGGAAATATTTAGGGAAATCAAGTACTTAGCTTAGTCCCAGGCTTATAATACATGTTAAATTAAAAGAAAGAAAAAAAAAGAACCATCCTAGATGAATGGTGAACGTAAATAGATTCTAAGAGTATGGAGAAGGAGAAGATTAAAATTAGAGTTAAACTTGATGATTGAACTACTTTTAATTTTATTCCTAAAATTCAATTTTCGGTGACAATTTTCAGCCTTGAATTAGATCTCATTTTTAATCAGTTTTTTTCTCCTTACCATAAAAATTATTTCTATTGTATACACTTCTAAAATATTTTGAACCTGAGTTCAGTTAAAAAGATGACAATTAAATTTAAAAGATCAATGACCCTTGACTCATGTTGAGTGAAAGAAGAAAGAGAATTTATTCCTTAAATCTAATTTGATGGCAATATTACAGTTTGCTTTTGAGTTTTCTTCAGGATAAAAAGGAAACTATATGGTGTGTGTATATATAATAAACATATTATTTATTTGCTTTGGCTAAGCAAAGCATACCAGCTTATCAGGAGAAATTTTCTTGTTATTAAATTCTAAGAGAAAATTGTCATATGGGTTCTCAGTATAATTTGTGAACATGGATTTTTAGTGTGCTCATCCTAAAATAGACCATTACTTTAGAGGAACAGCAGCTATTGCAATACTTACACCATCTCCCACAAATATACTACATATATGCATATATATATATATGTTTCAGTTATTTTAAGATTAAATTCTTTTGAGAATATTCCTTTTACTGAGCCTTGGCTTGTACTAGAAAGCAGTAATACTTAATTTAAAACAATATGGTATCATAAGAATAAACTGCTGAGTAGAACAGAATACAAGTTCAGAAATTGACCCAAATGTATAGTATAAGAATTTAATAAGTGATAAAGGTAGTGTTATACAAGAGGCATAGACACACACACATTAGTATTATGCCATATAGGTATAAAGTAACTTTTCCTCAGTAAACCTGATAGGCAGAAAGGTCAGAACAGTGCCTGAGAATACCATCTTCCTGTCATTTTGTGGAGGGGCCTGATGGGTTCAACTTTGCTGTATAAACAGTGGGACATGCCTCAGGAGAAGGACCCTGCTCTTGTAATATTGATAGGGAAGCTGGGAGAAGGGCAAGAACATCTAGTCAATATGTACTAGGTGGATCCTTGCTGGTCAGAGAAATGACTTGGCTAGGGGAATTCTATCAATGCCTCTTAGATTAGCTAAAGAGACTTAGTATTCTTCAGATGAGCTGACTCAGTCTATTGAGTTAGTAACTAGTTTTACCAGTTCATTGCTAAGCTTTGAGAATGGGGAAGGTAGAGAGCCACTAGGGCCCTCCAAGGTAGCATCTCATGGCACTAGGGAATGCTGTTAGCATGACTGCTGCTTTACTTATCTGTCTTCCCAACCAGTTTATGGTCTCTGTAAGGACAGAGGTATGTTTTTTACCTTTATATCTTCAGCACCTTGCTAGCATAGTGCTTGGTCATAGTAGATAGTTAATAAATCAATTAATTACTCTTAATTGTGTATTTAATTAAATTTAATGTACCTACACCTTAACATTTTTCAGGAAAAGCCATCCTTTTTTTTAATATTCTAAGGTATATCGCTTATTCCAATTATATTCTTAAGTATATGAAAACATTAAAATTGCACTTTGAATGGATTTTGAAACTATCTGAAAATACTGTGGAGGTACTAAGAAGTGATCAAATTAACTTCTTGTTAAAGATAGTGGGTCGAACACATATATTTCTATCTTCCACCTCTCCAAACTCATAAAAACAACAGCTAAGGGAATTTTTTTAAAAAACACGAGCTCCCAAACATAAAGACTCTAGGAGAGCAGGTGATAGCAACATTTTTTGGAAATTGGAAAGTAAAAAGATGTGTGATAATTGTCCTAACATATCCAAGAAAACTCAGTCCTAAACCAGTAGTAGAAGAAAATGAGAACAACCCAATTTTTAGTGTTTTGCAGAACCCCTATGTTTAAGAAATTGCTGGCATCAGGGAAAGGGGGTAAAATTGATGGCCAAACAGGAAGATTGGTTGAATGTCTATTTCAGAACCAGTTAGACATCTGGATTCCTTACCCAGCTTTTTCCTATCAGTTAACTACCTGATCTCAACTCTAGCTGAAGATCAGAGAACAATAGACACAAACTGAAAACAGTGAAAGTTTATATACTAAATACTGAGATTTATCCTAAATCTCACAGCCCTCTTTTCTGATTTGGTTCCCAGAACCAGGCTTATACCCTTCAGGTGTGAGATTGGAAGATAATCTGAATACTCTGAATAATATGATTAGCCCAAGAGAAGTATCCTAAAGATATGTCCACTGAGTAGTCCCTAGTAAAAAGGGCAAGTCAGATCACTTTGAAGGCCACAGTAGACTAGACTGATGTACATTCAGTCAGCTTTTTAGTTTCCCAATTTAATATTTGAGCGGATGGCTAAGGATCAGCAGATATTTGAGAAAAGATTCTAACATGAAAGTAGAGTCAGAACAAACACATACAAAGAAGCAACTTGGAGAAGATAGGGACTATGCAAGAAGAGGAGAACCTAAAAGGCAAAAAAACCCAAACTATCGTCAGTAGCATTAGAAAGATAATAGAAAATAAATTACATGTAAAAAGCAAGATCAGAATGCTGCATAAAAGGAGAAGTGCAGAGAACAAAAAGAATTTTAGAAATTAAAAATATGATAGCAGAAAACGCTTAAAGGAGGGTTTGGAAAATAAAGTTAAAAATATATTCCAGAGAGAAGAGTAAAAAGAAAAAGAGATAGAACATGGGAAATAGAAAAGATATAAGAATATTAAGGGGCAGTCTAGGCGATCCAGCATTTGAATACTAAGCATTTTAGAAAAATAAAGCAAAAATGAAGGGAAGGAATTCATCACAGAAATAATATGGGAAAATTTCCCAAAATTCTAAGACATGAACATGCAGATTAAAGGACCCACCAAGTATCCAACAAAAGGCATGAAAAGAGGCTTATATAAAGCCATATTGTGAATTTTCAGAAGCCAGAGGTCAAAGTGAAAATCCTAAATGTCTTTAGAGGTTAAAAACAATATCTTATATGGCTTGGCTATGTATTGCATTTACACAGTTATAATAATTAAATGCTAAAAGTTAATATAGGTAATTAATCCATTGGTTTATCTCTGTTGTAGAGGGATATGTGAATGGACACTGCACAGATATTTGGTGCTGGTGTGTTAAGAATGTGAAAGAGGGCTTCCCTGGTGGTACAGTGGTTGAGAGTCCGCCTGCCGATGCAGGGGATGCGGGTTCGTGCCCCTGTCCGGGAAGATCCCACATGCCGCGGAGCGGCTAGGCCTGTGAGCCATGGCCGCTGAGCCTGCGTGTCCGGAGTCTGTGCTCCGCAACGGGAGAGGCCACAACAGTGAGAGGCCCGCGTACCGCAAAAAAAAAAGGAATGTGAAAGAGACCTTAAACCCCCGTCTTCCATGGTGGAAAGTCAATAGATAATGCTTAGAACTAAAAAACCCCACAATAACCAAAAGGCAGAAACAATCCTAGTGTCCATTGATGGATGGATAAACAAAATGTGGTATATACATATAATGGAATATTTTTTAGCCTTAAAAAAGGAAATTTGGACACATGCTACAACATGAATGAACCTTGAAGACATTACGCTAAGTGAAATAAGCCAGGCATGAAAGGACAAATATTGTATAGTTCCACTTATCTGAGGTTCTGAAGTAGTCAAATTCATAAAGACAGAAGGTAGAATGATGGTTTCCAGGGGCTAGCAGTAAAAGGGATGAGGAGTTAATGTTTAATGGGTACAGAGTTTTGGTTGGGGAAGATGAAGAAGTTCTGAAGATGGGTGGTGGTGATGGTTGTCCAACAAGGTGAATGTACCTAATGGCACAGAACTGTACAGTTAAAAATGGTTAAAATGGAAAATTTTATGTCATAAATTTTACCACAATTAAAAAAACCTACAGAAGTAAGCAGTAGCACACATAAGCATGGTATGTAGAGATAAAGATGTAAGCATCAAAAGAGTGGTTGCTTCTGGGGAGCAGGATTTGGGGAGAAAGAGGAGAGGAGGAAACGGTTGTTTCTCATAATAAACTCTTTATGTATAACTTAACTGTGCATAGTTTTGCATGTATAACTTAGGGAAGATATATTGAACACACACAAAAAGAAGAGAAACTTAAGTCAGATTAGGTGTATGTGTATAACATGGGATTTGTTGGTGGACTGGATATGAGGTAGTAAATGTTCCAACTCTCAGGGTACAGAGGAAGCGTTCCCTTATTTAAGGGACTATTTATACCTATCTATGGCATTATTGATTTTCTTTTCTGTTTTATGTGGGTAATTGAGGAGTCTCCAGTCTTCAGATTCATAGCTGTAACAAGGTGGGAAAGGAATTATTTGTTAGTTGTAACTTAAACTGAGGTCCATTCAAATCTCTGTTGTATTGTGTGCCTTATTAAAGAAGTGAACAGATAAATTTGATTTAATAGGCAACAAAGCAAATTAAAAAAAATATAAAAATCTTGAAAGTGATGATAAAGGTTGCAAATTTGTGATCACCAGAATGTTCTCTTTCCCTTGCCTTGAATTCTTAAGTTAAATATTTACCATTGTTCAGAAGAGAATATGAGTTCTTCAATACCTTCCTTTGGTTGCAAAATGTCACACTACCTCACCCCTGCCACTGTTGCAGGTTCACACTCATTTCATACTTGGGCATGTGTTCTGGTGAATGAGTAGTCCCTGTGCTGCTGCAGGAGAAGATGGGGAAAGAGGGAGTTAAAAGAGCAGTGAAGGAAAGTAGTGCTGATAGGCTAGCTTACATATAATTTGACTTGGCCTCAGAGTTTTGTGGGAGAGAGCCAGTGTTAACTTTCTGTTAAATTTACAATAAAGGAAAATGACCTACACTATGAAGTTTTTCTTCGGTAGTTCGTACAATAACTGAACTTCATTCCGTTACAATATTCCTGGGATTTCCTGCAGCCTCCAAGTATCATGAAAAATTGTACCACACTAATGTGGAAATGAAATTCAGGTCACTGAACTCACTTTTTTTTTTTTTTTTTTTGCGGTATGCAGGCCTCTCACTGTTGTGGCCTCTCCCGTTGCGGAGCACAGGCTCCGGCCGCGCAGGCTCAGCGGCCATGGCTCACGGGCCCAGCCGCTCCGTGGCATGTGGGATCTTCCCAGACCGGGACACAAACCTGCGTCCCCTGCATCGGCAGGCGGACTCTCAACCACTGCGCCACCACGGAAGCCCCCTGAACTCACTTTTGACTTGAACTTGAGACCAGCACTTTCAATCTAACTTATCAGGTGGAAATGAATTGATCTTATTGACATAAATAAGATGCTACCTGTTTGTGTTTTTATTATATAATTTAGCCTCTGAAATATGCAATGATATGAAAGGTTATTTAAAATGATGCCTTAAATATAATATGTAAATATACAGCCTAAGTGCTGTTAAATATTACTGTACAGGGGGCCAAGAACAACCACTTTATTGTCTTTATTATCAGATTAAGTTTATTATTATTTTTTAAAAAGCCTTTATTTTCAAATTTTATTTATTTATTTATTTTTGGCTGCATTGGGTCTTTGTTGCTGCGCGCGGGCTTTCTCTAGTTGGGGTGAGCGGGCTTCTCATTGCGGTGGCTTCTCTAGTTGCGGAGCAGGGCTCCAGGCATGTGGGCTTCAGTAGTTGTGGTGCGTGGGCTCAGCAGTTGTGGTTTGCGGGCTCTAGAGCGCAGGCTCAGTAGTTGTGGCGCATGAGCTTAGTTGTTCCGTGGCGTGTGGGATCTTCCTAGACCAGGGCTTGAACCCGTGTCCCCTGTATTGGCAGGCAGATTCTTAACCGCTGCACCACCAGGGAAGCCCCAAGCCTTTATTTATTTGCTTATTTATTTTTGGCCGCACAGCGCAGCTTGCCCGGGCCCTTGGCAGTAGAAGCACGGAGTCCTAACCACTGGACCACCAGGGAATTCCCATTATCAGATGAAGTTAAGATCTGTTCAGACACAGCCTCTCTCTGCCTTTCTAAATGATGAATGGAAGCAAGATGTATTTTCATCTCATTGGAATGAACTATTAAAGTTTATGTTTAATAGGTAGTGATCTCTCACTACAGGTCTGAACGAACTAGTATTCTTTCTTTTTTTTGCTTTGTAATCAGTATATTAAGGAGAGATTCATACATTTCAAGAATTGCTTAATTCTGATATCCAGATTTAAGCTTGTGAGAATATGACTTTAAACATACAATTAAAGCTATTCATAGTTTGCTATACTACCAACATTAAATTACAGTTTCTTTGGAGCATAAGTTAAATGGTTTAAAGTAAGCCTGTAATATACCTGCAAAACACCTTCCTAACTCATACATGCAAATTACTTCTTCATGTAAAGGTCTTATCACTCCAGCCTCTAAGTTACCCTGCTCCAGAAGTCACTACTCTTAAGGCTTACTGTGGTCCAAAGAGAAGGAAAAAAAAAAAAGTAACCAGGACCAATAACTAGATATATTAAAAAAAGATGGCCCAGCAGAAGGGAATGCAGTTCAACAAATGCAAGCCCTCAAGAAGCAGCATGTTATATGATAAACCCCTTCTTTAGAAAGGTATCATTTCTATCACTGATACCACAGGCTAAATTAAATTATATAGCATGCCATCTTCAAGTAACAGTTGAGGCAATAGAATAAAGGCAGAGGCATCACAATGAATCCCACTTAATACCACTGTACAGACCAACACTTCTCTACAAATTCTCTGACTGCCAGTTAAATCCAGTTTTAACTTCATAGCTGAACAATTAAGGGTCATACACTGAAGTCAATACATATACCTGGCATTTCAGTCTAAGCTATTCCATGTACATAGCTGAAATCAGTTACAAAGTATGGCCTAACAAATGCTAGGGGAAATTTTTTAAAGTAGTTTTTACAAGTATTCAACTTATCTTGCACACTGAAGTCATCATACATACAGGGCAAAGTCAGCGCTTTTATATTTGAGTTTATTCTTCATTTAACTTTTAAAACACTACTATAGTTGAATATTAAAACCAACAATAGCAAGTAGTGAGCATATTATGATTATAGTTCTTCACTCAATCACTACTGCAAATAAAATGCCAGCAGTGAGTGTTATTCACTGGCCCCATTAGGAGGTCTGACACTGAACACCACCCTGAGGATGATGTTCATCATCCTCATATGCTTCTCCATTGTAGTGGCACTGTCTTTCCTGATTTGGATCAAAGTCCACTAGTTCTGCCTGGTCCATTTCATCAGTCTCTTCCACTTCCTTCCTCTCAGGTTGGAGTTTTTCCAGCAAAGAGAGTTTATCAGGGGAGAGAAAGCCATTCTCAGGAAAGTTTACCTTAAATTCATCGATGATGCGACCCTTTTAATGTGGTCTACGATAAATTGGCATGCCTTCATTTAGCACACACTTGATATCTCCACGCTCGACAGTCTGACCTGGATGAGAAGTGATGACTGTGGTGCAGTTGTCAAGAGTAGATATTGGCTTTTGGAAGCCACACAATGCCTCAACCAGCTGTATGTCCATACACATGAGAAGGTCTTCTCCTCGTCGAGTAAAAACAGCATGGTCCTCCTGATTTAAAATGATGATAATATCTCCTGGCTCCAGTCCTGGTTCTTGGTGTCTCCTTCACCGTGGAATGTTATCTTCTGGTCATCTTTCATGCCTTTGTTAATGTGAACTTCTAGAATTTTCTTCTCTCAAACTACCTTCCCTCCATTGCAGCTTTTACATCTATCTTTAGGACTGATCTGCTCCCCATGGCCCTGGCACTCCATGCAGACAGACTGAATTTGCTGGACCATTCCAGGTCCTATTTGATGAATTCTTATTTGCATTCCAGTACCTCGGCAATTGAGAAGCACTTTACTGCTCCTTTCTTAGCATCTCGGCCTTCACATTTGTCACAAATCACATTCTTTTGCAGATCTAGTTTTCTTTTTGCACCATAAATCTTCTAAGGTTACTGTGAGTTGATGCACAACATTTTTACCTCTCCTTTCTCTTTGCATCCTGCCTCTTCCTCCAAAAAACATATCAAAGATGTCCATGGGGGAGCCCAAACCACCACCTGCTCCACCTTCTTTAATTGCCTGTTCTCCTCCTTTGTCATATAATTCCCTTTGCATCAGAGAGCACTTCGAAAGCTTAAGAAATCTGTTTAAACTTCTCTCCTACATTTGGATTCTTATCAGGGTGGTACTTCAAGGCCAGTTTCCTGTAAGCCTTTTTCAGTTCTTCTTGGGTGGCATTGGGTTTGACCCCCAAAACATCATAAGTGGTTTCTTTCACCGTTTTCTACAGTCGGTGAGATGAGGGGGTCAGTGGGCCGGTGCCGGCGTGGGGGAGCGGGAAGGAGCACGTTGTGGTGCGCAGCTCGGGCAGCCGCCACTCCTCTGCCTTTTCGAGGAGCGTACTATCTTACTCTGCTTGTGTATGGATGATGTTTTCTCAAGTCAGATATAACAACTGCATGATTGAAATATGGAATAGATATTTTAAAACAAAGACTTGCTTCTCTTTTACTTGCATCTCTTTATATGGTTGGGGTCCCCCTCTCCATTTCCTTTCCTTTTTCTTCTCTTATTTTTTCTCTATTTCTCTCTTTTTTTTTTCTCTCTCTCTTTCTCTTTCTCTGTTTGCCTCTCTCTTAGTTCTAGAAATCCTGCTTGTAAGACCTGAGAATTCAGCTTCATCTTGAGCAGCCTTACATGCTGACCACCCCAACTGAGAATCTTTATTTTAAAAAGTCAACCATGATATAAGATCTGAAACCATAATAAAGTTTGAGAATCGTGGTATTTGCTCTCTATTATGTGTATGTTTAGCTGTGTGGATAATGGTTCTTTGGTCTAAAGAACAGTTCCAAGTTTGACATTTTTAAAGGGTTTAAATTCAAGGATAAGAACTCATCAGTTCTGGTTCTTCCCAGATCTCAGATTTTCTTGATGTTCTGATATGCTTTCACTAGTAATTCTAATTAGATTCTAATATCTAATCTTATATTAACACAGTGAATGTACAAAGCAAACAAGGACACTAAAGACATGTTTTAAAATGGTTGTTAAGTCTTGCATATTTTTACTTAAATGTGATTAATCCTTGGGCCCTGCCTACAGATAGTAATTTATTCTACTGTTTGAACTGCATCTTAAATTTGGCGAACGCTTTCTCACATTTCGTGCTTCTTTACCCCAAGTTTAGATCTGTTTAATATCATTTTATAAAATAGATCTCATAGAGATCTGGCCATTTGGTCATTTCAACTGTCTTTTATTTTTTAATGCTTTCATTGGGCTAGCAGGGATCATTAATACCCAAGAAAATTGGTCTCATGTAATTGACTATAAAAATTACTGTAACGTTTTATAAGTAGGAGAATTATGAGTTATAAAATGTTATAATCAAAGAGGCATTAGCACCAATCAAAGCTACTTTTACTTTAAAAAGGTTGAGTTTGATTATATTGGTTATAAGAACACTTCGAGATAGTGGTCTTAGAATGTAGACCCTTAAATGGGAGAAAGGAGACTGGATCCATTGCTGACTCTCTCAAGGACCATAGGCATTTACTTATTATCAACTTGGCTTGCACTAATTGCAGACTAGGAGAGGTGGTGCCTTACCTTATCTTTGTCATGCAGTTGTAGTGATAATAGAGAATACAGAGCAGCAGTCAACTCTCTTTGTAATAATTTTTAGAGAAAATTAGCTCATATCCATTCGTAGTCAAGTCTTTCTTGTAGAAAATTTCTTTTGTAGTGTCTTCAATATTAAAGAGCATAGGTTTGGAGTCAAGAAAGCTGGGTTGAAACTTCTCACTTATAATGGGCAAAACACTTAATCTAAGCCTTATTTTCCTCTTTTATTAATGTGTCTAATAAGATCATGTATGTAAAGTACTTAGACACACAGTAGGCACTTAATAAATATGGCATTTTTGGATTTTTTTGTTTTGAGATCTATGTGATTTTATCAGGCAATTAGTCTTCAGTTGGGGTAGCTTGGGTATTGATAGCTTAATACCAGCTGTCTTTCTGCCTCTCCATCTTCTCATTAAATCATTGCAACTACATTTTTTTCATAAGTAGTTTTAAACAAACTGATTTGGGAAAGCATGAGCCACTACTTTTAGAGGGAAAAAAATTTTTTTTAACCTGAAGGTTTTCCTTATTTTTTTCAGGCTTCAGTGTTAAGAAATGCAGGGTTTTTGTTTGTTTTGTTTTTTGTACTATATTGCAATAATTGCTTTAATGTCAGTGAGAAACCAAACCTTACATCTGCTTAAATGGGCAATTCAGACCTTAGAAATTAGTGAGACTTAAATGGATATCTTTATTTTGTTGATGGAAATTGTATTTTGGGTTCTTAGTCTTTCTACAGTCTCTTGAAGTAACTTCACTATGCATGTGGTGATCGTGTTTCTCAGTTACTAGATTGAGCTATACTCTGAGCTCAGTGTATTTTCTCATCTCCTGTGCTGATACTTCTTGGTATGAACAAGTCAGTTTACTGGTATGCTGTACTTCCCTTTTGACAATTCTAGATGCCTGCCACGTGTGCAGAGTGTAGTGGAGCCAAGTTTGAGGTTTGGATTTAGAGCCCTCCCCGAATCCCCGTGGTGTGCCCTTTGACCTGGGGGATAGTTCTTACTGGCCCTGGAGAAATCCAGTTGAGAATTCCTAGGATTGTTGTGCTCTCAGTGAGTGCTTTATTCTTGTCCTCTGCCAGATGTTTTCTTTACTGAGCAAAAAAACTCCATCAAAATAATGGTAAGGGAACTGGTATGTGAGGAAATAAAAAGAAAGGAAGAAAAAGAAATATTCAAATATATTCAGGAGGGCCAGAGATGTGGACCTAAGGATGTTCTAGAACAAGAGGAATCTATTTTCTCACATCCTACTAGATCTCCCTGCTAAAAAGTTTTAGCAAGTAACCCTAGAGTAGCTTCAAAATTAAAAATATTTACATACAATATATCTTTCTTTTGGTGTCCATAACTTTTTAAACATGCATAGATTCACGTAAACACCACCACAAACAGAACAATTCCATCACCCCCCCAAATTCCTTTGTGCTACCCCTTTGTAGTCAAACCATCTCTCTATTCCTAACCCCTTGGCCATTGGTCATGAAGTTTATCAAAAGTATAGGTTGGGAAGCATATTGAACAGGTAATGAGGACTACCAGAAACTTCAGTTAATTAATTATTGCTAATTATTATCTCACTGATTGAGAATGTGACATTTCTCTTACTCCTTCTTGTTTAGGATCTCAACAGAGAAATGAACCCCAAACTAAAAACGCAGAAAAATTAAATTTTTGCAATTGAATAGTGACAGATGACCACCTAAGTTGCTGCTTTTTTAGGTCTATGTGATTCTAAGCTTTAGAGGCTTTATGACCTCTGAACCTGACTGTACTGGGATGAATTCTTTCTGTCTTCATTAGGAGGTGAATGGATAAATGCCTGCACCAAGATGGCTAGGGAATAAAACTCTGGACTGGGAAGTATGGGAAGTGGTTAGATCATTAGAGGTGAATTTTTCACTCATAGACTCTTTTGTTCTTTGTTCTTTGTGAGAGGCTATTGAACAAAGCAGTGGCAAGAGTTTATACTGTGAGCCGGAAGTTTTCAACCGACTACATTTTATTTGTTTTGAAAGCTTGCAAAAAAGTTGTTTTGTTGACAAGTTCAGGCTACTTTACCTTCCTGACATAATTTTCTAATTGCACATCTACAGCAGATTTAGAACAGCTTTCAATTATTACTTTGTGTGTGCATGCAGAGGAGAAAATGCTCTGCAGATTGGGGCAGTTGTCTGGGGGGAAAGAAAAGGCCTTGTCATGTTGTAGTGCCTACTTGCATGTGTGTGTTTGCTTAAACTCAGAAGTCAGCCAACCATTGAGGCCTCTAGTGTGGTTAGCTATTAAAACAGAACAGTGATAATGGATCTTTATATAAATGTTTAAGTATTTGGAAATTTTTAAAATTGAGAAAATTCTGTTTTACAAATCAGGGTGGGCTGTCAGGGGAGATGATTACCCTATACCAGTTGAGATGTTAATGAGATTGGGAAGGAAGTAGGGAATTTAAGAGCCCTTATTTTTAAAGTCTTGCAATGCCAGTGCTTAAGATGTGTTCTGTGGCACACCACCATAAATCACAGAGGACTCACTTGTAGAATACTAGGTAATAAAAGGGATCTGGGACACTTGTTTGGAGGAGGGGAACCTATAGCTAGGATAGAGTTCAGGAAGTGGAACTAAGATGATAATCATTTACTGGCATTTTCTCGAGGGCATATGTCTGAATTGGCTTCATCTTATTGTTCGCATAGAACCTAGCACACTGCTTTGTACAAACTAGGCATTCAGCAAATTTTTGTTATATTATACATACATACACTTTTTTTTCCTTTGGCAGGGCACTTTTGCATTTAAGGACAGAGAATTTCCATGGATATTGTAAGAGTTTTAATATTTTCCTGGTCTTCTTAGGCTCTTAATTTGCTGATGAAACCTGTAACTGTTATGTTCAATTTTGATATCTCGGGTTGCAAATTATCTTTGAAGAACCAGCTGAAACTTTTTCACTTAGGTATAATTTTATCTTGATTCTCCTCCAGTGAAACTTTCTCACTTCTGTATACCAGTGCTATTTTTTCTTGGTAAAATATTCATAACATAAAATTTACCTTCTTAAATCATTTTAAAACGTACGGTTTTGTGGCATTAATCAGTACATTCACACTGTTGTACAATCATCACCACCATCCATCTTCAGGACTTTTTCATCTTCTAAAACTGAAACCCTGTAACCAGTGAATTAAAAGCTTATGATTTGTGCTCCAGTACTGACTGAACAAATAAAATCTTTTATATATGTGTTGAGGAACTTGCGATCTCTTTCCAGGGAAGAAAAAAAGGCGAAAAGCAAAACCGGAATTCACACAATAGCTTTTTAATTTAATAAGAAATAGATTGTAGTTCTTGAATTTTATAGATAGGTTTTTCTCTTCTTTAGTTTCCTTGAGAAATTTGTTCAGAAGCAACAACTGGAGTAGCCCTTATTCTCTGAAAGTATTTCTAGTCTGTGTGTGTGTGTGTGTGTGTGTGTGTGTGTGTGTGTATTTTTGTAGTCTTTGTAACTAACAAGACAAATAGAAAGCTATATTTTTACCTTAGGTTTTGTTTTTCGTGTAATTACTTGCTGGCTTGAACCGTGGTGGTCTTAATCTTCTTTTGAGGGTTGTGCCCTTGAGTATGGTGATTTTATTCTGGTGTCAAAGAATTTAAGGATAAGGAGTATCTTTTTTTTCGGTACTATAATCTTATTTTTTGACTTAGGCTGAAGTCTGTTATTAATTTGTACCTTTCCCTTACTTCCCATATAAGAAAACAAGCAAATGTCAAAAAATAGTACGGCCTACTTTCCAACAGAATGACTTCAGCTCTCCTCAGTTTGTTAAACATATGAATCTCTTAGCTGCCCTGATGAAGAGGCTGTGGTCTATCTGGGCATGTGTTATGTTTGTCTTTCTTGGTAAGTCTTTAAAGCAGAGTTGGTCTTTTAACAGTGGAGAGGAGAGATATCTATAGCAGTAGTTCTTAAACATTTTAGGGACGTAAACCTTTTGAGAATCCAATGAAAGTCATGAACCCTCTCCTCAGAAAAATTATTGTGTGGACACAAATTTTTCATAAAATGTCAGAGGATTTGAGTACTCTGTGAAATATATCCTTGTGGGAGCCATCTGGACTGTTAAGATCCAGTATGAGTATTAGATTCAGTAGTGTATTCTGAGATGCTCCTTTTCTAGTTTCATCATGGTTTGTGAAGAATACATAGTGGAAAAGCTTGAATAAAATTATAACAGTCTCACAGTTCAATTTTACATCATTAGTGAAAATGGATGCTATTTTTACTAACACACTGACAGGTAGATTCAAGATGTTGGTAAATTTTTCTGACTTGCCCAGTTTAGATAGTAGATAGGTGTCTGAGAATACGTTGACCTATATTGTATACTGTGAAAGTTGGATAAGGTTGTATTTCCAAACTTTGGTTTGCCTGTGATTTCTCCTGTGCTTTTGTTACTTCTTTTTTCTTCTTACTTCTGTTGTATAGGTACTACAGAAGAAATAGAGAAGGGCAAAATAACAATGAAAATAAATTTTAACTTGAAATAGCTAGTGATAGCATAATATGAGTAAACTTAAAATGGCATATTCAGTATGACTTACACTTAAAATTGGTCATATTCAGTAGACATAAAAAGGCATTTTATAATACTTCGGTGAAGATTCACCTTTTTCTTCATAGAGAAAATACTCCTTTTTTCTGTACCTTAACCGATGTCCTAGAGAAACAGGACTTTTAAGCAGAAATTTGCTTGGCTTTCAGTACTCTTACTGCTTAATTATATGTTTCCACCATTCTTTATTGCTTCAATTCCAGTTTCAGAGGAAGAGGCTATTCCTCCTGTTTAAGACTGTTTCTTCCACTTGTGCTCAGTCTTATTTCTTTGTTCTGTCAAATGTTCCATCTTTCTCTTCCTTCCTTTTTTCTTCAACCTTTCCCTTTCACTGACTCCTTCCACTTTACAGTTGACATGCTCAGGTCTCCCTTTCATTGGCTTTACCACTGTAATCCCTCTCCCTGTCACCAAACCATCCAATGCTTTTCTTCCATATTTCCTGTCTTATTGAAAGATATCACTGTTCATCCAAGATAGAAATCTGCGATGCTAAGGAATTTGATAGTTGGGTGGTAATCTAAGTGTAGTAAGTAGCATAGTAAGTAAAATATTGTGGGATGGGGGGAGGATTCATAATATTGTAAAGTAAAAATGCATTGTATTAGTAAAAGCAGAATATTAGAACCATGGAGATTCTTACTTCCTGGGATAGTTTGGAGCTTGTAATGTCTGGAAATAGAGGTGGACTAAATAGCTTGATGAGGCTCTTTTTTCAACTTTTACTACACGTACTAGAGCATGACAGCTCACTGAAACTTTTCCAAAAAATTTGACACCCTTATCTTCAAACGAAATTGAACATTTATACCCAGTAGCTGTATATTTGTATTTAAAAATTATATATGTATATTAATTTCAGTAGTAATACACATATGGTTCTAAACTTTTTTGATTATGGACTGCCTTCAGTAAAACATTTTTGTGCATATATACCTTATATATGTATATGTTATTTCTTATAAGTGGTATACATATGTACTACTCTTATTAGCTACTGTCTCTGGGCAGGATGTATATTTAGGGAGAGAGTCATTGTTAATAATGCATTTAAATTCCCCTTTCAAATAGTCATTTTTATATTTCAAATTTGGGGTGTTATTTTCGGTCAGATCTGCTTTGATCATCCTTATATTTGCCACATGATATATTTGACAGGGGGCTCTTACCAGGTGTATCAGCTATCAATTGCTCTTAACAAACTACCTCAAAACTTAATGGCTTAAAGATAATATTGATATATTTTTTCTTTTTAAAAAATATTTATTCAGTGGCATAGCTGAGGCTTAAAAAAGAGGTTTGTTCATGTTAATTCTCGGCTTTTTTTTTTTTTTTTTTTGGCTGTGCCATGTGGCTTGTAGGATCTTAGTTCCCCAACCAGGGATTGAACTCACGCCCTTGGCAGTGAAGGCGTGGAATCCTAACCACTGGACCACCGGGGGATTCCCTGATGTATTTTTTCTTATGATTCCATGCATTTGTCTGCTGTCCTCACCTTGAAGTCACTCATGTGGTTAGCTGACAGTTGGTGCCAGCTGTTGTCTTGGTTCTGTACCTGAACTCTCACCCCATAGTAGGCTAAACTGAGCTTCCTCATAGCATGGTGGTCTTCCTCATAGCATTCCTCATAGCATGGGCTCAGACAGAGAAAGAGAGCTGAAGCTGCTGGGCCTCTTAGGACCCAGAGTCCAGAATTTGGCAATGTCCATCACCTTCTGCTAGCCAAAAGCAAGTAACAAAGCCAGTCCAGATTGAAGAGCATGGAGAAATGGTCTTTACCTCTTCATAGAAGCAGCGGAGTCACATTGCTAAGGGGCATGCACACAGGGAGGCTTGATTCTTGGGGACCAATATTATAATGGTCTTACCACACCAGGATGAAGACAGGTGTTAACCCTATTTTTTAGTATTATTTCAAACCACAGTGTATATCTAGGGAAACATTAAAACCATTTGCCCATTTTCTACAAGTTTAACTAAAACTAGATAGTATAATCTAATTTTATTTAACTGAGCACATGTAGTCTGCAACACATCACAATAAACTGAAAGAAAATCAACAAATGAGGGTATTACTATCAACCACTCTGCACTGTTTTTCCTCAGTATATATATTGTGAATTCCACATCTGGTACTTGACTCTTTGTCAGAGAGTGAGGGTGTCAGTGTCATTTCTTAAATCAAATATTAGTAACTTAGTTTCTTTGTTTTTTTAAGATAAAAACAAATATAAGTACTAATGTATTGTTCTTGCATAACCTTCCAGGTAGACACCGCCCCACTCTGGAGACGATCAGTCTAACTGATGTGGAACAGTTATGTGCCACAAATCTGTGCCTGTTAGTGTCCACTCTGATAGAAATCAGTGATTCAGCATGGCAGTCTTGCCGCGGTACTAGACTAAGTTAGAGTCCTTCTCAGTGGACTAAGCCAGCAGTGATCTAGGCCATCTTTCACAAATGGATCATAGATGGCACATGGGATAAAATGTGGCTGTTATTCTGGTTATAAGAGATTAATTGTACTTGTGGAAGAGGTAGAATATTCATATATTTTGTAGTTGGCATTTGGGGAAGATCTTATCAACAGTATGTGTGTGTTTTGGGGGTTTGTATGAGGAACTTGGGGAGATAATGGCCTTCCATCTCTGTTTTAGTAATTGTCTTTTTTGTTTAATCATCAGTGGTAACTTTCCTTTGGTTTCCATATTCAAAGAAACTTTAATAATATTTTAATATATTGAATATTTTAAACTTATGTTTAGATAGGAGATGAAAACAAGTGTTTATGTCTAACATATGAGGTTTGTTTTAATCCTTTGTTTCTACAAAACTCAGTTCACAGTTGAAGTTTCCTGATGTATGAGAGTTTGCTGATGTGAGTTCTTTAGCTTTTGATATATGATTGTCCTATTGTACTGCTGGAGTTTTGTGCTTTTACTAAAGAGTTTACTGCTTGAAAAGAGTTTTTAAAATTCTGGTGTACTCACAGCTACTTCTCTTATAGTGTGCTTTTCTGTGTCTTGGTGACTGTGGAGAGTGCTTCTTCCATGCAGCCAGCAGGATTAACAAATAGCCAAGCTGAACCTAAAGCATTCAACCTTCTTTCCTGCTTTGACCCCATAACCTCTCTTCTGGTTGGCAGTGTGCTGGTGTTGACAGTTCTCCTGGTTCAGCCAAAGGTGAAAGATAATTGCTTGTGGAGTAGCGGCTGCGATGGTATGTGTTTTTGCAGCAAGCACCCCCACCCCCGTCCCCAGGCAAAGCTTTGGATCTGGTGCACATTTCAAAGCATGTGTTAAACTTTATGTGATACTGATTAAAATAGAGGGCTCCAGGGTGAATTGGCAGAGCCCCACAACTGCATCTGCCAAATGACATACAGAGAAATGTCTTGCTACAAATGGAAGGGCTGAATTCTATCTCAGCAATATGTAAGCCCGCAGAAGGAAAGGTGACTCTGGGCACGAATACATACACAGCCTGTGGAGCATCCAGGATTCTTTAGTAACTTCTTTGTTCCTATCGCATTTTAACAGGAACGAAAGCCTTTTTATTTTCCTTCTCCTTTAAACAACAACAGCAAAATCCACATGGAAATAATAGTTCTTATTACCATGTCCTTCACTTCGCCATTCCCATTGAACATTTATTAAAAACCTAACTTGGACTAAAGACAGAGGTGGAAGAACTATCTACCTTCTGAAGCTAGATTTATGGGTCTTTGGGATGAGATTTATGAATGTCATTGTTGAAGGAAGCAAACTTTTACAAAGCAGGTTTGTGTCCAGAGGTTTTTGTTTGTGTCCAGAGGTTTTTAGGTTCAAGATCTCCTCAGGATTTCTTTCTAAAAAGAAGTATGTATTTTTATCTTATGTGTAGATCAGCACTTCCCCAGAGGGAACATAAACAACATTAGTATCTCAGGTCACATTTCCTTAGACATCTTGCCCTACTTTTATGAGTTAGGATAGAGAGACCATCAGTTCTTTCAAGAGATTTAGACATTTTGTTAGGAAAAGGTAAGGAATTTAGAGGAGTAAGAAGGGTAAGTGGCACACATGCAGGAATAAAAAACGAAGAAGGAGAAAGAATTGAAGAAATCGGTAGAAAGAGGAGGGTGAATAAAGAGATCAGTCAGGCTTCTAATTCATGGGTGGATCAGAGGGAACAAATATTAGGGATTACAAAAGGTGGAGTGGGTATGAAATATCAACAAAAAGTAGCCACAATTATATCGATTTATGGATTTAAATAACCCCACTAGACATTGATGTATTTCATCACATTCATTCCCTGCTCTAGAGAATGAAGAATTGTTTGATCCTTTGCAGTATCCTTTTGTTTCTCAGAATGGCCCAAAAGATGGCTTTGGGGACTTAGTATAGAACTTTGTTATCACCCAGGTTATATTTGAGGTGGGGAAGCATAAGTTGAACAACTTCACAGGCAAAGAAAAGCACTGTGTAGAGCAGATCCTGGGTTGGGAAAACAAATACATTTTATTGTTCAGAACTTGCTTTTATAAACTCTATATAAAAAACAAACACAAAAAAAGCAAACACTATACATATGGATATATTTCAGTTTTCCAGGTGAGACCATCAGATCTGTTTTGCTTTTAAGTGTTTTCTATCATGTATCCTATTTCTTTGTTAAATTTTGTCCTCCCCTCCTCCTCATGCTTCTCCTCCTTTGTACTCTTTTGAAACAAGGGTGGAGAATATGCAGGGAACAGAAAGAAAATGCTGGCTGTTTGCCTACTATTTTGGAGCTTTTGTTGAATTTCATACAGTTTCTTTGTTTTCCTCTGGTATTAAAGCTCACTGTTTCAGTCATGAAGATACTTATTTCTAAAGGATATTTTCCACAGAACTTTTATTTGAGTGGTTTGGGGTTGGGAGATTGATAATCTGTTTTTCTCTTTGCTAGAGTTTTGGTAGGGTCAAATAGGATTTGCCCTGAGGATATTAGTATTGACTTCATGTAAAAGAAGTGTGAAACCTAAGATTCCACTTAACTTCCTCTCCTGGGCTTTTGTAGCATATTTTGCACAGGGAGAAAAATGCAACTGGAATGTAGTTAGCCACCAATCTTAGTGAATGCCATTTCTTTCCAAGGATTATCTTAGAGTTTCACTGGGTCAGTTACTAAATGGAAGGTTCATTTTATGTAAAGTAATCTTAATTGATAAAGAATTCTACGAAAACAGAAGAGGAAGATTCTACACACTTCTTTGTGTAGTCAGAGTTGTAAAACAGAAGGAAGAATAATAGAAAAGGAATATGGAACTTGTTAGTAATCACATAGTATTCTCCTTATATAACACATTCATTTCACTATTTTATGTGTCAAAGATTATCCTTATTTAGAAATATCTCAGAATTTGAATAGTTTTAAAGAAGTCAAGATTAATATCGAGTGCTTACCCAGTTCCCACAATTGTATAACGTCAAGATTAATAGCTTTACACTTCATTTATTATTTCAGTCAATAAATACCTATTGAGTGTGTATTAAAAACAAGTCAGTTTAGTTTGTCAAATAGTGATATTTGCTATGCTGAGAAATCAAGCGGGGAAGGGGGAAGGTTTAGCTGTTTATTTTGAGATTGGATAAGGTGTTCTGTCCTTTAGTGTTCTATAGCTACTTAAAAATTAAATTTTGTATTTTCAAGATTCATTGCCTCTTCACATCAGCCAAAACTCATTATCTTGTTAGAGTTTAGGCTATCTTTGGGGGGCAGCACTTAATGCTTCTGCTTCTTCAGTAGCCCAGATTCTGACTATAAGCAGCTATTTTTAAGTAAATTGGTATAAAATTTTGTATTTGTCCGTGTTTTTCATAGTACCTTTGGCTAGTGTAAAGCCAAATACAACAGCAGGTCACCAAATAATAATATCCAATTTTTTAAAAAAGAAGTACTTGAAACTTTAAAGAAGTTCTTATGCATTATAAATTTATATATTAGGTGAAAAGTGGATTTGGATGTATTTCCTCTTTTTGTTGTAGTTTTTAGATGATTGGTAGACACGTTTATGTTGTACTATTTTATTTCAGGGCTGAAAAGTTTCAAACCAGTCCGTCTTTTGGTTGATACTTGCAGTTTTTACTTTTCTACTCTGTAATAGGGTTTTTGAGATGGATTTGTTGAACCCCTTGAAGTGCCTTCAATATTTTGTCCTTGTGTGTGTATGTGCATTATCTTGGTTCCTAACTTTCATATCCTCTCAAAGCCGTCTATGTATCAGTCCAGGTTTAGTCAGAGGAGTAGAACCACTAGGAGAGTACTTACCCAGTTCCCACAATTGCATAAATCAGTCCCTAAGCAGAGCTGTTATCTTTGTGTTTGATGCTGGAGTTTGAAATCCAAAGGGAAGGTAGTCAGGAAGGGAAAGAAGATATAAAATAGGGGAGAGCAAAGACAAGCTGGAACTCACAGGTACGAGCTGGAACCCAGGAGAATGGACTGAAACCCATTAATTCTGGCTGCTTTTGATTTTGATGATCTGCATATTACTGCAGGAGAAATGGTGCCCTTCATCTTGGAGCTAAACACACCTGGCCTAGGAGGAGCCGAAGGCAGTTCGGGGGGAAAGTGGAGTAACTGGCAGGTTTGGCTGCTGTCCTGTGCCAACAAGCTTAACTAGCAGATAAGTGTAACATGTGGGAGCTACAAAATGGCTGCTGCTCCCTTTCCACTCCCTACATCTTGCACAGGAATATCTTTTGTGCCTCACCTTAACTAGAAACACATAGGGAGGGCAACTGGGGGACATGTAGTTTGGCCTAGCCAAGTCGACTCATTACAACTATGTGTCTGTTTCCAGGACAATTAAAAACCATTACTCTGTAGCAAGGGTTGGAACTACAGCATATGGGTGAACCACCTGTTTTTTTAAGTAGAGCTTAATTGGAACACAGCCTTGCTAATTTGTTTACATGTTGCCTACTTTTGTGTTGCCAAGGCAAAGTTGAATAGTTGCAGTAGCCACTGTATGGCCTGCAAAGCCTAAACTATTTACTATCTGGCTATTTAGGAGCAAGTTTACTGACCCTCCTTCTGTGGGAACTAAGGGATTCTTTGGATCCCAGAGGACTCATATGTAGAAATGCTTCTCAGAAGCTCTAGAACATTTGTATTTATCCCTAGGAAGCCTTGCTAGTTTATATTTTCTTTTTGCAAGCATTCCTGTTAAAATTTTGTTTATCTTTACCCTTGCATTTTAAAGTTGTCTGAAATGTTAATCAGAAATAGAATAAAAGTTATTTATAACATATTATCAATTGACATTCTTTTTAGAGCTCTGTACATTTAACTGCATATTCATCATAGTTTTTCTATAAGTTTTATAGCTAAACTGTATTGTGTGTTAATTTTTTTTTTTCTTTTTAGTGTGATCCCTCAGTTTATAGTTAAATTTCTTAAGGTAGGTGTATTAGTTTCCTAGGGCTGTTGTAACAAAGTAACACAAATAAGGTGGCTTTAAAAAAACCAGAAATTCATTCTCTCACAGTTCTGGAGGCCAGACATCTGAAATCAAGGTGTGGGCAGGGTTAGCTAATTCCTTCTTGGGGCCTTAGAGAGTCTGTTTCATGCCTCTCCTAGTTTTTGGTAGTTGCCAGAAATCCTCGGCATTCCTTGGCTTGTGGCAGTATAACTCCAGTTTCTGCATCCTTCATCACATGGCATTCTCCCTGTGTGTCTGTGTCCCTTTTCCTTTTCTTATAAGGACACCAGTCATATTAGATTAAGGCCCACCCTGATGGTCTCATCTTAACTTGATTATGTCTGCAAAGAGACACTTTCCAAATAAGATCATATTTACAGGTTGGCAGTTAGGACTTCAACATGTATTTTGGGGGGGACACAATTTAACCCACGAAAGTAGAATTTAAGTTGATTGAGTGCCTGGCATGCCCTTGTTAGCAGCTTTCTCTGTATTGTCATGCCACAAGGAATGAGCTCTAAACACACCAGAAATTTTTAGCATAAGAAACTTTGTACTTTATGAAAAATGGATAAAAACTAAGTAGGCATAACAGGCTCTATATTAAGAAACTCAGGCTAATACAGTATACACAAAGATGTCAAATTGATTAAAAAGACTGATTCATGATTTGTTACTAGTGTTCATCAACAAGCTGTGCCTAACTTCAGTCAACAAATCAGTAGTAGTCATTGACATTTTTTGTGTGACCATTAAGTACAAGGACTTACATTAGGTATTGTCAAAAGGCTCAAAAGAAAGAATCCCTTGAGAACCTTTTCAGGGAAGATGAATTGATGTATGATCAACTAATAAAACTATTGAGGCAACTTGGGAATAAAGGAATGATTAGGTTAGTTTAATTTAGAAAATAAGATACTCCTCTTTATTTCTTGTCTCATGGAAATGAAATTATTGGAATATGCATGGGGATATGAAGAAAGCCATTTGTTAACTTGTCATTAGTTAATTATAATGTTGCTCTTCTTGGCTATCATGTACCCAGATGGTACTCAAATGATGAAAAGTTTACTGATGATATGAAACATCTGTTTAGAGGTTACTGTTGGCTATTTTTGTGAAGTAGGTCAGTGTTTTTTCCTTCTCTGCCTTAGGCTGTGGGGAAAAGCAACTTATCTGGGCAGGCTGGCTATAGAACTTGATAATAAACTGATTTGAATCGAAGGTTTAATTCCTGGGTTTTAATAAACCACCTCTGCCCCCCTGGCACGAAGATTTCAAACTTGTATAACAGGTTGTCTTGGCAGAGTCAGAGCTAGAATGAGAAGTTAGGCAATATTCCCTTGGATGTCTTATATGTGTTTTGGGCAGACAGTCTGTTTAAGACTGTCCCAGAAATCTCAGGGACACTTAAGCAGCACCTAGCTATGTCCCCTATTTGTCTGGTACATTATGGACCACATGTGCACAATTGTGCATACTTAAACTGGGATAAGGTGATCAGATTGCAAGGAGAGACATTGGAGCCCCTAGGAGAAACAAGCATGTGCATAAGGATCCTGGCACAGTGAGCCAGACTTTGGTACAGGACCTGAATATTAGAAAGGAGCATTGATCCAACCATTCTGACCTAGTCTTCTTCCTAACCTTGCTCTAGAGCCAAGCAGTTGTATACCTTAGGATATGAAACTTTAAGATTATATCATTAGGATTCCCAGTTCTTCTACTGTGAGGTACCCATCTTTAAACAAACTAGATATTAAAAGAGAAGGCATTTCTATAAAGAACAGAGAGACTCCTACAAAGTGGACTGTGAGTGAGAGTATGAGTGGCAACTGAAGTTCCCACTTTGATAAGTGAAGTTTTTGAGCCATTGGGTTTAGAGATATAATATCTTTAGAATAGCCTAGTAGGATACTTCAGTTAATGGGCTTAGGGGACATTCAGGTTGCATTTACCTTTCAGAGTTTTTTTTTTTTTATTTATTTTTTTAATTTTTTTAATCCTTTTATTATTCTTTTTTAACAAACGGCCCCAGGGATAGGGGACCAGGGGAGGGGGGAGGAGGGGAAGCGAGGCCCCAGCCCCACAACCCCTCCCCACCCGCCCCTTTACCTTTCAGAGTTTTAATGTTGCAGCCAGGTGTACTTTTTAGTTTTTGTTACTTAATTGTGAAATAAAGTAATGGACCTTTCTGGCCAGCTAGCTGCTCTGGGCTAAAATTCTTAGAGCTGGGAATTGGCATAATGTGAATGTGAAAGTTAGCAGGCAGTATGTTTTGAAAGTTTAAAATGGGTGCCATATGAGAGAGAAGCATGGACATATATACACTAACAAACGTAAGGTAGATAGCTAGTGGGAAGCAGCCGCATGGCACAGGGAGATCAGCTCGGTGCTTTGTGACCGCCTGGAGGGGTGGGATAGGGAGGGTGGGAGGGAGACGCAAGAGGGAAGAGATATGGGAACATATGTATATGTATAACTGATTCACTTTGTTATAAAGCAGAAACTAACACACCATTGTAAAGCAATTATACCCCAATAAAGATGTTAAAAAAACAAAATAAAATGGGTGCCATGAGTTTAACTTTTAATTTCACCTTAATTTACTTTTGGACCTTAATTTAAATTTGGACCTTAAATTTCACCTTAATTTACTTTTCGACCTAATGTATCACATTGTTGATTTAGACTCATTTTCTCGTTGGTGAAGTAGGGGTGGTTAATGATTACCATACAGAGTGATGAGGTTAGTATCATTAACCAAAATAATGTACAGCTTTGACTAGATAATTTTGTAAAAGTGCTTGATAATTTTGGGACCCCTGTCACTTACTACTAAGTTATTAGCTTTCTAAAAGACAGTTAAGAAAAGGATTCAAGAGTGAACTTCCAAGAGACAGTGTTTTACATTGGATAAGATAGTGACACAAATAAGCTCAGTTATCATGATGGATGTAGCAAATACAGTTGTGCCCTGTTTATATCCCTTTAGACCTTACGCTTTCAGTGTGTGCCTACTGAACCTCCAGTTTCAGCACCTGCATTTCTTTGCCTAAGGGTTTTCTTTGGATGCCAGAGACAGGGAATTAATGCCACTCCTCCCACCCCAATGTCCCTGGTCCCAGTAGCCCTCAATCAATAGCTGATGGAAGTTGGTGTGTAAATACGTCAGCTCCCTTGACCATCAGGTGGGAGGATGGTATAGAATACTTCTGAGGTAAGTATTCTATACTATATCTGAGTACTCCACGGAATTAAGTTTCAGTTGACCTAACTTGCTTGATAATAGACCCTTTATTGGCTTCTTTCTTTTCATTGTCTCACTTCTTCATGTCCCTACTAATCCTTCCCGGTGTCTTCTCCCAGATAAATTCCTTGGACTGAAAAGCTTGTCTCTGGGGGATCTTAAAATAAGACAATAATCAATAGCAATGAGAAGTCTGGAACCTGTTTCTATACATACTCAGCAATAAATGTGAGTTTCTAGTAGATCCAAGACAAAGCATACTTACATAGCCACTTAACTCCAACTCCCATTGAAGTTGTTCCCTCTTCTGTTCCCCCCACCTGTAGGGTGATCTGGATGGACAATTTCTCTGGGGAGAAACTTCCTTTGTCAGTATCTTTTGGTGATTTTTTTTTTTTGGGGGGGGCGGCTGGTCAAATTATCCCAAGTAGGAGCTTCTAGAATCCTTCTTGCTTGCCAGCATTTTAAGGAGTCTAAGTGGGAGGAAAAGATTGGGGATCTCAACATTTAGTAAGTAAACTCTCATGGTTAATCTCCCATTTTCAGAATGATTCTTATGTTCTCAATTGTGACAGCTATTCCCCAGTCCAGAGACTTTCTAGCCTTTTGCTGTGATGAGGGAAGGATAGGTGGTGCCCAGATGAATTTAGAAAGGGGAATCTGAGAGTCTAATTGCTTCTTAAGCATACTTTCAACTAAGCCTATTCAAGCTTCATTTTCTACTCTCCCTTCCAGAGATACCTAGTGCTACTGATATGGTGCAAGTCAGGCTGCCACTTGGTTTTCCCCATTACTTACTTGGTCTGGTTACCAACTGGGCCCTCTACTTTCCAGCTTCCAGCATTTTGTTGTTGTTTGTTCTTCTGTACTCTTTGATTTTTGTACGTTTGTGCCTTTTAAAAAAAAGGCTGTTCAGTTTTATTTTAGTGGAGTTTTGAGGAAGGAGTTTAGCTCAGTGCATGCTCAATCTGCCATCATAGAAGTAGTTTTCACTAAAGAAAATATAATAAAAGAAGGCTGTACAGCCAGCAGTATTGAATAAAATGGTAGGTTGTGTATAGTGCCCCAGTAGTTAACAAATTATATATTTCTGAGCATCTGAGGGAAAACATTCCAAGCGATTATTTCTTTTCGGACTATTCATAAAATGCTCTTGAGTAAGAAAAACACAGAAGTGAAAGCTGGGGAAGAAACTAAGATCTTACAGTTTTAGTGGCATGGGATATGTGTTCTCTATTTGTGTAGGATATTTGTGCTGAGTTTCATTGTTTGGGATGTACTTACGTATATTGTACAGGGCCTCTTTTGTAGTCGGAAGAAAGGACTATAGCAGTAGTACTTATTTACTGTTACGTATATGAGAAATTCAAAGTCTTTAAACATAAATAACTTAGAAAGTTTGGTTAATTTTATTGATGGGGTGAATAAAGAATTCAGAATCTTGCTTTGGTTACACAGAAGTCTCCAAACAGGTTACATAGAAGTCTCTAATCCTTCATTTCTGAAACCTGGACTTTTTCAGATACTACTCCTTGGCAAAAAAATCTGTGCCATATGCATAAATTGTTTTACTTTAGTAGGATTATCAGATCATAATTGTACTTTCTAAGATACCTGTTGATTAGTAATTTTTCCCTAAGAGAATATCTTTCTTCCATCACCCATGGTATTGTGTGTTTTATTCTATTTTAGACTGTATTAACTCAGTGAATTTTGTATGTGGCATATTTGTTAAGTTACAGAATTCTGTGGGTGGTTTTTCTATCATGACTCTTTTGTCTCTTAGACTTAAAAGCGTGAGCCTTCCTCAGGAAACCCACTTTCCAAAACTCTAGCTTCAAGTGTGATGGAACTTAAAGAAAAGCTCTTGGCTGAGTTTGAATGCTGAGAACCAGCTAAGTGGTTTTCTCTGTCTGGAGAAAATTGGAAAAAGGGAATTATTAAGCCCAGCAAATGTAATTATTGATGGAAATGCTGACAGACTGGTCCTGCTTGGTGCCACTGTTGTAAGAAGTCAATCAATATTAGATGTATTGTAAGAGCTGCTGCTTATGTACAAGTTGTGTCTTGTAGACCTTGTCACACATAAATAAACCCCTTCAAAAAATGTTAAGTGATCTCTATAAAAAACATTTATTTTGTTCTCCGTCTTAAGCCAAATTCTTGTTGTTTATGGCTTCCTGTACCCAACAGTTCCTGATTGTCTCAAAAAGCAAAACATGTCCTGCGTGGATTAAGCTGCTGAAATGCCTTTCAGGCATTGTTTATGAGTCTGTGCTCTTTATTTTCAGAGAGAAAGTGAATACTTTAATGTCTTCCATATTCCATAAATCTGTCCCATGCTGCAATTCAAAGCTGTGTGTGTTTTTGTTAGAAGGTACTTCTGGTTGTACTTAGGAAGAAAAGCTGCCTAAGAACGTTTGGGTGGTGGTGGCAGACTCCCCTAAAGAGGATTTGTACTGGTTGAAAGTGCTCTTGATTTTTTAGCGCAAGAAAGAAGTCACCAAAGGTGCTGTTACAGTTAGTAGTAGTGTAGAAGCTCTTTGATTGCTTTGCACCAGTGAGTTTCCTGTTTGGCTCATCCTTTGGGACTGGTCTTCCCTCCAGGCATGCTTGCTGATTTACCACTTTGACTCCACTACTAAGTAGCATATTGAGTGTGCCTGTCTAATGGTCTCAGTAGAGGGAAATTGGACTTTACTTGCCCCCAAATAAGGCTATCTCTGGAGACTGAGCAAAAAGTAATTTGAGTTGCAGGTCAAAGTTTACTTTTTTCTTAACATTTTATTTTGAAAAATTTCACACATGCAGAAAAGCTGGAAGAATTGTACAGTTGTACAGTTAACACCCATATTTAGATTCTACAGTTAACATTCTACAATACTTGTTTTGTCATCTATTATTCCTCAACCCATCACATCTTTTTTTATGCATTTCAAAGTAAGTGTGAAACATCAGTACACTTAATCTCTAAATACTTCAGGATGCATAACATTAGCTAGAGTTCAGTATTCATTTGATTATTCTTTTTGAGATAAATTTAAAATACCATAATATGCACAAATTTGAAGTGAGTTTTTGATAAGTATATCCACTTGTTTAACCTAACCCCTGTCAAGATATAGGACATTACCATCTCCCTAGAAAGTTCTCTCATGCTTCTTTCTGTTCGGTCCTCTACTCTTTT
The DNA here is from genome assembly GCF_011762595.2 of Tursiops truncatus. Lineage (NCBI taxonomy): Eukaryota > Metazoa > Chordata > Mammalia > Artiodactyla > Delphinidae > Tursiops > Tursiops truncatus. Next base: position 27,623,847 of record NC_047047.1, read on the forward strand.
CTCCCCAGAGACAACCACTTTTTCCACTATAGATTAATTTTGCCTGTTGTAGAACTTGATATAAATGGATTCATATAATATGTACTCTTTTATATAAGGCTTCTTTCACATATAATGATTTTGAGATGCGTTTATATTGTTACATGTTTAAGTAGTTCATTCTTTTTCATTGCTGAATTTTATTCTTTTACATCAATTGAACAGTGTTTATTCATTCTCCTATGGATGGACGCTCAAGATGTTTCTGTTTTTGGCTATTATGAATAAAGGTACTCTGAACACTCTTATAAGTCTTTTGTGGACATGTTTCATTTCCCAGGGTAAATATACCTGGGAGTGGACTTCTGGGTCACAATTTTGTGAGAGACTGCCAAACCTTTTTGCAAAGTGGTTGTTCCATTTTACATTCTATTAATATGTGAAAGTTTCAATTGCTCTACCTCCTTGCTAACATTCGTTGTGGCCAGCCTTTTTAATTTTTGTCATTCTGATGGGTGTATAGTATTCTCATTGTGTTCAACATTTATTTTTGTTTTAATGTGGGAATGATAAATAAGAGATGGAAGGGACATAAAACCAAATTGTAACAGCTTACCTAGTGAATTTTCTGCCCTGCTGTTGGATGTGGATGGAGCTGTGAGTAAAGAAAACACAAAGGACAGTAAGACAGAAAGGTAGAGTGATAAGGCAGGTGACAAAGGACCTGAGGGCTACCAGGGCTGAAGTCACTTCAGGGATTTGGGAAAAAGAATAGTAGTTAGCTTAGAGAGATAAATTTAGTTGACTTTTTTTTCCAACATAAAAACATTTAAATTGTTTTGATATCCATGGGAGGGATTAATATTTGTTATTTAAAAATTTCATATACTCTATAATGATGTATGTGACCAGGAATGTGAGAATCATTCAAAAATCCCACTACTCACAGATAATCTTTTGGTGAAAAGATTTTATATTTTTAATCTATGGATAAATGAGAATCATTTGTATAATACATATACATGTGAGTATATACATATTTGCAAAAATGAACTTAAGCTATATATACAAACTATATAGCCTTTTATTCACATCTTAGACATAATGTCCATAAGTATACCAAATCATTTAAAATATTTTATATAGTATTTATATAATTATATAATAACTATACAGTTAAATAGTTATTATATAATTATATAAATACCATAATATAACTTTTCCTCTGTTTCTGGACATTGCATTGTTTCTAATATTTTTAAAGTAGCGTTTTTTTTCTTAATATGCAAAGCTTTATACTAGGCACTGGGTGGGCAAGGTTAAGGAAGGCAGAGAATCTAAAATGAAAAAGACATAGTTCTGCCTTCTAGGAACTCATAAGCCAGTGAAACTGAATCAGATGCTAAAAGCTTTCAAAGTAAGTGTTTTTCTTACTTTGAGTGTGTGGTGGTTTGTGCAAAAACTCTTTAAGTCAGGTTTAATATGACTCAATTGCTTTTCAGTCCTTTGTTGATATACCTGGGCAGAAAGATTGCCAAATCTTGATAGAGTTTGGTATTCTAAGAAGTATTGTAAAAACTAGTTGCAGTTAGGAGTAAAAAACTGTTCCTGCGATTTTCATATGTGGTTCCACAGAACCCTAGAACTGCATGAGAACTTTATGGGGGCTCATTGAAAGAAAGAACAATTTTAGAGGGTGTGTCTTTTCCCGTGTTTACATATAATCCCACGATAGTATTTGAAGATCTAGGTTATAAAACAATACCACAGAATAGCTTCATAGCCTTTCTACTTTAATATGGGATCAAGATGGATTTCTTCCTTATAGTTTTCTTCTTAGTTATGTTTATAAAGTCAGAACAAAACCAGTTCAAATATTACTATTTGGTAACTTTGTTACCAGATCACATAAGTCTTTTAAAATCATTGAATAAGTGAACAGTTGGTTTTCTCCTGTGCTTTCTCCTTATCTCTTACGGTTACCCTGTGGTTTATTTTCAGGTCCATCATCTCTCCTTTCAAAAGTACTCCAAAACATGTTTTCTTCCAAGAATCTTCTTACAGAGTTTTCTTACAGAAGGGATAGCAAAGGAGGTGGAGAAAATAATATAAATAGAAAAAAGATAAAATATGTCTAGGAGTTTGTACACTTCTAATCTTACTACTGTCTGAATTTTATCTGGTTTAAATTGTGATCTTCAACTCCAGGGATCTTGTTTCTTGAATGGAATAAATAATGTCAGCCTGTCCATTTGTGAAAAAGGAATCTTAGGAAGAAAGAGCAGATGGTTGGAGCCATTGTGTTTCTTACCCAGCTGGGAAGAATACTATTTTCAAATGTTATTTCCATTGTGTTTAATACAGCTCAAGGGCCTATTTCCAGCACCTTTTTTATTTGGCCATGTGTTTTTCCCAACTCATTGTGCAAAAAGAACTCTGGTCAAGACTTTGATTATAGGAATTAACCAGGCATTGTGACTAGCAAGATTAAAAGGCTTCACAGACAAATTGTGTTAGTTCTCTTTTTTTAGATACTCTAGTTTTAGAAATAACTTTATGAACTGAAATTAGGCCATCCTGTTTCACTGCTAGTGGAGAGAAGGAACTTAGAAAGTTGTCATCTCATATGGTGTATGCCTCTGGCAGCAAAAGTATTTTCAATTATTAATATTGTTTTTAATAAATTAAGAACTCAATATTGTTTTACTGGTGTATATTAGGAAATCAGTGAACATGTTTTTAGGGGAAATGCCCTTTCTTACCAAACTACACTGCCGTCTACTTTTCCTGAGATCTTGAGGCATGTAGCTGGTTTTTAAAGATGAAAACTTGCGTGGCTAACATTTTATATACTTGGTTAAAAGTATAGATTTTACTTAAACATTAGTCCTCTGCCTTGGACAAATGCTTTCATATGCTACTCAATAGATTATCCTTTGTCTACTGACATACTGGAATTTCTTGTCAAGATTCTTATCAAGAGATTAATTCACTCAACACTAATTGAAAGCCTATATTATATCAGGTTTTGTGCTTGGAATTAAAAAACTTAAAATACATAGCTCTTGCCCCTAAGAAGCTTAAATTTTTTTTTTTTTTTGGCCATGCTATGGCTTGTGGGATCTTAGTTCCCCGACCAGGTATCGAACCTGGGCCCCCTACAATGGAAGCACAGAGTCCTAACCTCGGGACTGCCAGGGAATTCCCACCCCTAAGAAGCTTAGAACCTAATGAGCATGATAGACTAATCAGTGATTATAGTATGATACCGTGGTGGAGGTGTGCATGTAGGGTTTTGCCTGCTCAGAGAGGCATTTACATCATACTGAGATAAGTTTTGAGAGAGAATATGAGTTGGCTAGATGAATAAGGGTGAGGTCCTCTTCTAGGCAGAAAAAAATCATCTGTTTTAGGGATTGAAGGTTTGTATTCAGAGAACTACGCTGAGGCCTGAGTGAAGGGTATATTTGTGGAAGTGTGTTGAGAGATGAGAACAAAGAGGTATGCTGTAACTAAATCATTATGGGCTTTATATAATAAGTTAAAAGAGTTACAATTTTATTTAAAGCTAATATTGAAGATTTTAAGGATGGTATCAACTTATCAGATTGTATGTATAAAGAATTATATGTATAAAAATCCCGCTTGACAGCCATCAGAGAATAGGTTAAAGAATGACCAGCCTGGAGACAGGGAGCCCACACAAAGGATCAATAACCTTGAAGCTAAAGATGAAAAACCATGACTTTTCCCAGTTTGTTTCTTTTTTTCTGTAATTAGCTTAGTCTAAGGCAGAGAGTGGTGGGCTGAAATGGGGCAGGAATAAGAATGATGTTTGGAAAGGAATGATAACAATAGTGATTAAGATTTGAGTGCTTCTTATTTGTCAGATACTGTTTTAATAAACACTTTACATGAATTATTTCATTATCATTTTATTCTTTACAACAACTTGAGGTAGTATTATATTAATCCCTACTTTACAAATGAGGAAACAGAAGCAGAGACAAAGTTAAAAAACTTATTTGTCTAATGTCACATAGTGAGTGGCAGAGCCAGAATTTGAACCTAGACAGCCACGCTCAGAGCACATATTTTTAAATACTTTTTAAAGTAATTTCAGACTTGAAAAGTTACAGAAGTTGTACAAATAAGTATATATACACTTTATCCATATTGCCCAAATGTTTTCGTTTTACCATATTTGCTTTACCCATCTCTCTCTACATATAATTACACATATTATTAGTTTTTTCCAAACGATTAGTTGCAGACATAACTCCTCCTCTAAAAATGCATTCTCTTATATAATATATATATATCTTATATATATTCTCTTTTAAAATCACATTATCAAAATCAGGGAATTAATATTCATATTATCCAATCTACAAACCTTATTCAATTAAAAAATTTTAAAGATCTTATTGGCTTTATTCAGCGATTCATGAATCAGGCAGCATCCAATCTAGCAGATAGACAGGAGCTCTCTAAAATTTTATAAAAGAAAAACATTTGTTTTGGCCCCAAATCCAGTCCACGATCACCTGTTCAGAGTTTGTGCTCTTAATCTCTATACTGTACAGCCTTCCCACGGGCTGTTCACCATTGCTAGTACTATCAGAATCATTGTCTCCAGCCAAATATTGATTCTATTCGATTTTTCTTTTGAAATCTTCTGTCACCATTTATATCAATTCAAAGATTTAATAATTTCAAGGTTCTGTTTTTCTCTTTTTCAGAATTTTTTCTCCAATTATAAATGTAAACTTTACCTTTTCCATCCTTTTCTCCCACATTTTCTATACCATCAGTGAAGTCCCATGAAATTACCTTTTTTTTTTTTTTTTTTTTTTCTCGGTACGCAGGCCTCTCACCGCTGTGGCCTCTCCTGTTGCGGAGCACAGGCTCTGGATTCGCAGGCTCAGCGGCCATGGCTCACGGGCCCAGCCGCTCCGTGGCATGTGGGATCTTCCCGGACCGGGGCACGAATGCGTGTCCCCTGCATCGGAAGGCGGACTCTCAACCACTGCGCCACCAGGGAAGCCCCACCGATGTTTTAATGTTAGAAATTTTATTCTTTCTCCTGAACTTCCTTTCTTCTCTCCTGGAAAATACACTTCTAAAAACATAATCTTGACAGATTACAACTAAGAGACCCACATTTCCTTTGTTTACCTTAAAATGTCCTTTTTTAGAACTGGAATTCTTTTTTTTTTAAATTGAAGTATAGTTAATTTACAGTGTTTTGCCAATCTCTGCTGTACAGCAAATTGACTAAGTTATACACATATGTACATTTTTTATATTCTTTTCCATTATGGTTTATCACAGGTTATTGAATAAAGTTCCCTGTGCTATACATTAGGACCTTGTTGTTTATCCATTATAAATGTTAACAGCTTGCATCTACTAACCCCAGACTCCCAGTCCATCCCTCTCCGTCCCCTCCTCCCCCTTGGCAATCACAAGTTTGTTCTCTATGTCTGTGAGTCTGTTTTTGTCTTGTAGACAGGTTCATTTGTGCCATATTTTAGATTCCACATATAAGTGACATCATACAGTGTTTATCTTTCTCTTTCTGACTTCACTTAGTATGATAATCTCTAGTTGCATCCATGTTGCTGCAAATGGTATTATGTTGTTCTTTTTCATGGCTGAGTAGTATTCCATTATAGACACACACACGCATGCATGCATGCACACGTGTGCGCACACACACACACACAACACATCTTCTTTATCCGTTCATCTGTCAATGGACATTTAAATAGTTTCCATGTTTTGGCTATTGTGAATAGTGCTGCTATGAACATAGAGGTGCATGTATCTTTTTGAATGATAGTTTTGTCCAGGTATATTCCCAGGAGTGGGATTGCTGGATCATATGATAATTCTATTTTTAGTTTCCTGAGGAACCTCCGTGCTGTCTTCCATAGTGGCTGTACCAAGTTACATTCCCAACCAGCAGTGTAGGAGGGTTCCCTTTTCTCCACAGCCTCTCCAGCATTTGTTATTTGTAGACTTTTTAATGATGGCCATTCTGACTGGTGGTACCTCGTTGTTTTGATTTGCATTCTTTGAAAATTAGTGATGTTGAGCATCTTTTCGTGTGCCTACTGGAATTTTAGTCTGTGGTCCATGATCTGTAGGTCCATTAACCCTCTGCAATATTATATGTATTTGCAAATAATTTCTGGACAGAGTGATCTTACCTTCCATTGGGGTTTTAAAGTAGTTGATAGCCCAGAATGATTTTAAGAATTTTCCTGTTAGTTTGTTAATTTCTAGAGGAGAGAAATTACATCTTTGGGGTTTTTTTTTTTTGTGTGTGTGTCTTATGAAATCCTAGTAGACAACAAAACAGTAGGTCCTAGCAAATTTTAATCAAGTGCACTTTTTGAGAATTCATACTGCATGTCAATTTGATAGGTACACATGTACATGTTAGTATTTCTATGTTCCTAATTTAAACAGACTGCTATTGTGTATGTTTTAGCTGTTAGCCTGCTTCAGTTCCTTAATAAGCAGCACTGTCTCCTTCTCATTGCCACCTCTTCTAGGGAACCAGTGCCCAACCAGCCACACTGTTTTACTACTGGGCAGTGAAATCAGATTGTACACTAGTGGCAGCAGCATTTATAAGCATTGAAACAGAAATTGGTGATTGTGTTACAAATGTTCAGCAAGCCACATTTCATGACCAGCTTTACAAGAAAAAGTTGAAAGTGTAAACAGCTGTTGGTGCATTGCATTTGCATTTCTAAAATTTCAAGTGAAGATAAAACATTAGCAGCTGTGATAGATAGATTCCTGCATTTGACCTAGCGCCTCAGGGTGTATAATACATTGATGTCATCAGGCTGTCAGGGTCCTGGTGAGAAGTATGGAGAGAGGGAGAATCTAAGAGATGAAAATAGGTTTGTTGTTCCTTTAAGTTTTTTTTTTTTTTTAAAATCTAGATAGACCTACTGGAATCTAGCAATTCCCATAGTCAGTGAAAGAGCTTTTGATATAGAAATTCCAATAGTTGATTGTTCTCAGACCATGTATGCCTTAAAAATATTAAAGCAGTTATCTCTCTCATGGATTGCCCATTTTAAAATTTTGTCTATTCTGGATTGTATGCCTTTATGAGATTTTAATTCTCCTTTGAATGTGTTTGGGTTTCCTCCTCTGTCTTCACTTAAGGCACTGTTGAGGAACTCTTTTATGAGATCCAAATGCTTGAGGGCAGAATGAAACTTTATTGATGAAATTACTTTAAGCCCACTTCTCATAATATTTATTAATAAATTATATTTTCTTTCTCCTCTAGGAATTATGAAGTAAACTGTCAAGGAATATACCACTGTTTGACTTTCGGGCCCACTGAAGCTCAATGTGTAATGCTTTGGAGAGGGTCCAGATAAAACTGTTAAACAGGATTAAAAGTGTGAAGAGTAGGCTTGAAGGTGTTGAGTGCCTGAAGCTGTAAAAGAAAGAATTGGGGAGGGGCTGGAAAGGATCAGTTATCAGTGTTATAAGGATCTATTTCTTATAAGTTTGAAGGTACTTAATTATTCTTTACTCTTGTGCACTCATTGTCTCCACTTTGCTGAACTGCAGAAAGGAAGGTGTAGGGTTTGTGCTCTGATAGTTGAGAATCAGGTTAGAGATTAGGGCTGTATGGATTCTGAAACACTGGAATATATTCCAAAAGTTAGCAGATTTTTGGTCCAGGGATATTAATAAGAAAGGTAAATTTAATGTTTTGTCTGGAATGGTTTTATTTTAGAAGATCCTTGAAGATCTTTTAGTCCAAGATTCTATGTATTTTGATATTCTGGTACTAAGACTTAGTGGACCTTATGGTAAGAACAGTAAGTCATTTGAATTTTTTTGGTTTGTTTGTTTCTGGCTCATTTGGATCCAAAGCAAAACTCTGATGTGTCATCATGTGGGCTAACTCAGAACTTCTTTGTTTTGGGGTTATGTTTTGTTTTGTTTTGGGTGTTTTTTTTTTTGTATAGTTCTTTCCCTGTTTGAGAACCACGATAGTTTTGTAGTCAGTGGTATTACCTTTTTCAGTTGTCTAGGAGGCAGAAGATCTTGTGATCTGACTGTTTCTCTGAATACAGTTGACATCTGATTAGATAAAGATGCTTTTTCTTGCCTTCTTTTAGTTAGAGCTATTGCCTCTGTTTTGGAAATAGCATTTGGTGGTTCCCCTTTTACTCTCAACCACTAGACCTGTTAACCTTATTGAAGACTTGAGATTTTATGTGCAGCCTGTGCAGGTAGCCAGATGCCATATGCTGTTAATTTCTGATTCCATGAAGGCCAGATCATACAGCTGGAAATGATCGAAAGGAAAAGCCTGTTCTTTTGTTTAACAAGACAAAGCCTATTGTGTACTCTGCTTCTGATGCTTAAAAGATGTATTTTTTTTCTTACTGCATAGTACGTAGGGCTAAAAGTTTTGAACTCTTCACTTCAGAAATTACTTTTCCAGACAAAAGAGCAAAACAATGTTTGTTTAAATTGTTCTCTGGAACATGACTGATAGTGTTTACAACATTTCTATGACATTTTGATCCAGTGGGGAGTACTTGGAGAGGTATTTAAAGTGCTTTTCACTAAATCAGATGCTTTGTAGTGTTTGAACCTTTAAAAAAAATTATTTGAAAGGTTGAGTTGAGAGACAGAAAATGGCCAGGGCATTCTCTAAAGACTAAGAATGGCTTATCATAAGCAAAGCTAATTTTTTCCCTCAAAAATAGAAAACCTACTTCTTTTTTAACTAGAATGAGATGAATACATATTGGTTCAGAGCTTTGTTTATTCATGTCAGCCCTTTCATAAGGGTTGTTTTCCAGAGTCTACCTTCTAGTCAATGAGAATTTCTTTGGAAAAAGCCATTGAGGGTGTGTGTGTTTGTGTGTGTGTTTGTGTTTAAATTCTACTGCAGAGGAAGTTATAGCTTGATTCAGGTACTAGGGACATACTAGTAGAACATAGAGGAAAGCACTATGTAGGTGTCTGTATTGAGCCAAAGATAGAGTATACGTAGAGAAGTTTGTGTTTTGCACATTGTTTTTTCTGATCCTCATGTTTGACATGTGAGTTGAAGGCATTTAGCTGCTTGAAACTGCCTCAGGGGAGCTTATGAGCTATAAAAATTCCACAACATAAGTATTTAAGTAATTGACTCATTTTGCATAATCAGTTACTTATAGAGAATCCCAGCTTTTTTTTAGAATCCCAGCTTTAGGACATCAGACTAGTGGAATGTTTAAATGCTATCTTTAAACTGGGAGAGATCATGTTCAGCTTTTATTTTATTTTATTCTATTCTATTCTATCTATTTAACTTTTTAATCAGCTATAGAAATTTTGCATTATGGAATTCCAGGTATGAAAGTCAAAACAAAGTTCAAAGAACCAGTTAGTGATATGCCCTGATCATATGACATTTATCAATAACACTCCTCAGGATTGGACTATGCTCTGTACATATCTGTATAAATTATGGCAGAGCAAGATATTTTAGTTTTGCCTGTTTTGAGTGGTATATAAAGAAACATGGTCAACCTGATTTTGTAGATGGGATATACAACTGAAGTGGCTGTTAACCTAAAGATATGAAAGGAATATATTTAAGAAGCATTCAAGTATCATTATTAAACACACTTATTGTTGTGTATTGGGCAATTTAGATAGTTAAATTGACAGTATCTGTTTTCTAGGACTTTGTAAGCTAAAACAGATAAACATTGTTTAATGTTGGTTTTCAGTCAGATGCACAGCCATTTTAAAGGTACATGAATCATTACTATTGGATAGATATAAATGATTAAAATAAATGGGCATCTGTAGAAATGCATCTTTGTGTGTACAAGAGTGTGAAAAGTAAGTGGAGAACATTGGAAGTTGAGATAGCACTGGTTCCAAGACTATTAATTAATGAAATGCTTTGGGACTCTGCATTTGAAAGAATATTGAAGGTGGAGAGCTTGATCGTCTATAAGAGACAGGACTTTCCTAATTATATAACAAGATCTGAGAGAAATCTCAGAAGAAGGGTGATGTTGTTGAAGGGAGATTGGGAATATGCTTGATTGATAGAGGTACAAAGGACCAAACTCGGGAAATAGGGAATTGGGGTAACTGGGACTTCCTAGTGAAACTCACTGAAATAAAGAAGTCATAGTTTCATAAAATCAAAGTGGTAAAGGATATCTTTTAAGTCATATAATCTAAACTTTCTGCCAATGCAAAAGTCCTTCTTCAGTATTACTAATGATTGAAGGGAAGTTTTAAATGTTTAAAAAAAAAGAAATCCTTTGGTCAGTCAATAAAGACTTATTGTCTGCTATGTGTCAGACACTGTATTATTAATGTAGTTGTGAAGGAAATACAGTCTTCTCATGAATTTTACTGTGTAATTGGGTGTTGATGGTGTAGAAAGAATAATCTTTAGGAACTTAAAAACTAAATACATGCTTATAATTTTGTGATAAGAATTATTTTCTTTTTTTCTTAAATTTATTTATTTTATTTATTTACTTTTGGCTGTGTTGTGTCTTCATTGCTGTGCGCGGGCTTCCTCTAGTTGCGGCGAGTGAGGATTACTCTGAGTTGTGGTGTGCAGGCTTCTCGTTGCGGTGGCTTCTCTTGTTGCAGAGCACGGGCTGTAGGTGCACAAGCTTCAGTAGTTGTGGCACGCAGGTTCAGTAGTTGTGGCTCACAGGCTCTAGAGCGCAGGCTCAGTAGTTGTGGTGCATGGGCTTAGTTGCTCCACGACATGTAGGATCTTCCCAGACCAGGGCTCGAATCCCTGTCCCCTGCATTGTCAGGCGGATTCTTAACCACTGCGCCACCAGGGAAGTCCCAAGAACTATTTTCTTTCCAGTAATAGAGAACTAACTCTAATTACCTTCACAAAAAAAAGGCCAGTGGGGAGGAATTTACTGGTGTACATAGTTGAAAGTTCCAGGAATGGATCCACAGATGGATCTAATGTGCTAATTATATCTGCTTTTCTTTGTGATGACTTAGGGAGATTTTTTTCTACCAGGTGGCAAAGATGGCTGCCAGCAGCTCTAGGCTTATATAATATTAAACAGCCAATACTTCTCCAGATAACTTCAATAAAAGCTCAGAAAATGACTCAGCTTGAGTCATATGCTCAGTCTTAAACTATTACCAGAAGAATGGGGTACTCTGGCTAGCCCGTGTCATATGGGCACCGTTGGGGTGGAGCATATCACTGACAGTCACTTCATTCATTCCATAAATACCAATACCCTACACTCCAGACCAGTTGAACCTGAATCACTGAGGATGGGGCCTGGGCAATGGTATATTTTAAAAGCTTCTCAACTGATTCTAAGTATCCAGTCTTGATTAATGCTGATGTAGGCCTTGAAAATTAGTATAAAGACTTACTTTTGAGTGAGAAGGAAGGCCCTGGAGGGTTTTGACCAGGAAAGAATTGATCACTTTTTAAAATTTATTTTATTTTAATTTATTTATTTTTGGCTGCGTTGGGTCTTCATTGCTGCATGCGGGCTTTCTCTAGTTGCAGTGAGCTGGGGCTACTCTCTGTTGTGGTGCGCGGGCTTCCCGTTGCGGTGGCTTCTCTTGTTGCAGAGCACGGGCTCTAGGCACGCGGGCTCAGCAGTTGTGGCTCGTGGGCTCTAGAGCGCAGGCTCAGTAGTTGTGGTGCATGGGCTTAGTTGCCCCGCGGCATGTGGGATCTTCCTGGGCCAGGGCTCGAACCTGTGTCTCCTGCATTGGCAGGCAGATTCTTAACCACTGTGCCACCAAGGGAAGCCCTGATCACTTTTTTGACCCTTGGGTACATCACTCTCACTGCTGTGTGGAATATAGACAGAGAGGGTAAAAGTAGAATAAGAAGACCAGGTAGGAGGCAATTTCAATAATGAAGGCATGAGAGGACTGTAGCTTAGATAAGACTATAGTGGTGGAGAAGGCTTATACTCTGGATTTAATATATTTTGAGTGTAGAACCAGTAGGTGGATTAAGTAGGGTTGTAGCATAGAGAGATATCAAGAATGACTGTAAGGCTTTTGTTTTGAATAGCTCCAAGAATGGAATCGCTGTTTACCAAGATGGAGAAGAATGTGGGTGGAGCAGGTTTTTGGTGGGGGAGGAGGAGTTGGGAGAGGGAGTCAAGAGTTTGATTTTGGGTATGTTAAGTTTGAGATGCCTGTAAGACTTATGAGTACACATGTTGAGTAGGGAGATTTATGAGTCTGCGGTTCAGGAGAGAGGCCTCAGCTTGTAATATAATTTTGAGACTCATCACAGAACTGGATGGAATCACCTGAAGGGAAAGTGTTGATAAAGAAGATGTCTAAGGACTAAGCACAGGAACTTCTCCAAAATTGAGAGGATGAGGAAAGGAGGTGAAGCTAGCAAAACAGATTAACTATAGCATTCAATAAAGAAGTAGGAGAGCCAGAAGAGAGAGGTGTTACAGGTTCTTTTATAATGAAGAAAGTTTTCAGTATGAGGGGAGAGAGAGAAAGTTCCTAAAAAGAAATATTGTTGGGCAAATAATAGTATCATATTATATAGGGTCTTGAATGCCATTTTGAGGAATTTGGGCTTTTTCCTTTAGCTCTGTAAAATGTTTATAAGCATCAGATGGGCATGACCACGTTTGTGTTTTGGGTAGGCTTGCTGGTAAGCAGTGTGATGGCCAGGTTAAACGAAAAAGGAGAGACTTGAAGAATTTCAAGGGAGAGGTGGTATAGTTTAATATACTGGTTCAACTCTGTCAGAGCTAATGCTGCCTTTTTATAAGGAATATTTTGTAATGCCCCCTTTGCAGTTCTTGATAAAATAAGTAGATAATGTAATCTACCTCTGTACATAATTCAAAAACTAATATAATACCTAACTGTAATATAAAGGAGAAATAAAAGGAAAGTAACATAATAAAATATTATCATAACATAAAAATTGTATTATGATATAACTTATTGACTTGTAAAGTGTTTTTTTTACAACTCATCCAGGTGTGCATGAGTGACTCTGGAGCAGGCACCATTAAGACTGTATAATTCCTACAGATGTGAATCTGAGCCTGTGTATTTAAAAAAATGTTTATTAAGCAGTTTACTCCAGTGGGGCTCCTACCAGACATCTCTCCATTTTGTCTCTTCTGACACTACAACCTTGAGGAAACAATTAGTAATTGGGAGTTGAGTGTTTACAAAATGAGGGTAGGAAGTATTACTGTGGTGGATCCTGCTCCTCCCTCTGTGAGGTCTTTGCTTTAGGGATGGGGGTCTTATTTTTATCCCAGCAATCTGAAGCTGTTTCCTTTTCTTAGGTCTGTTATATATTGTTTCTATAAAATATTACGAATTCTGGACATGTTTGTAAAAGAATTGCTTAAGATTTGTATAAAATGTTGTTTATGGATCTTCTAATGAATAAACACAAAAAGTTCCATAGGTGAAAAATTATGTATTTTTATCTAAAAATGCTTGAAGACATAGTGGAATATATTGAAGGCATAATGAAATGGTTAGATACTTGTTAACCTTGTATGTTATATCTATAAATGCAGACTCATACCAGCACACTGTGTGTGCAACTTAAATACCATAAGCAGCATTACTATTGATGCTTAATTTTCTGAATTGGAGAACAACTCTTTGTGAGGTTCTGGACAAACCACAGAACACAGTTTTCCCTTAATTTACATGGTCATTGCATTTGTGAAAGTTCAGTGTATGTTAAAGCTGTTTAAAACCTTCAAGTTATGGGTTCTGATAACTAATTACAGTTTTTGCTTACGTGAATGTGATTGGGACCGCAGACATTGCTTTTGTAGGACTATTTGACACATTCAGAATGTCTAGCATCTCTGACCCTGCTCACTGATGGCCAGTAGTGTCTGGATATAGTGATAACCAGACCTCCTCCACAGATTTCTTAAATGCCTCATCCTCAACACTCACACAGCATGGAGATCCCTAGTTTAAGGCATAATAGCATGTTTGATTTCTTTGTGTCTGGTGCTCTTTCTTTTTTTATAGAACTTTGAGGAGAAAGTTATGGTGAATTATAGTGTCATGTTGGAACTTCTTATGAATCATCAGGAAATGGTACTGTTTGGTTTGGTGTTTCTATAATTGTATAGATACACATTTAAATAGTTTCTGATCCCAGGGTTAATGATATATTTATTGTAGTATTAATTCCTCATATTTTGTTTTGAGCTCTGAAACATGTAAAAACAAATTGATGAAAACAGTACCCACTCTCTTTATAAATCAGAATCATTTCTTTGACTTAGTTTTTATCTCTTATTTTATTAAAAATTGAATGGTCTTTATCTTAGATTACAGTTACATTTGGGTAAGAGAAGCTTGACAGTGAACCTTCCACTTGTTTTTTGAGCGTTGTGAGGATTTCTTGGCCTCTTGAAGTGGTTGGAACTTTTGCCTGCTGCATTGTTCTTGATCACTCATGTTCCCAGGATTTATAACTGTTTTTCTGTATTCGAATAATGGGTGGCTTCTTCTCTTTTTTATTTTTTAAAATAAATTAATAGACTTTATTTTTAAGAGCAGTTTTAGGTTTACTGAAAATTTGAACAGAAAATACAGAGAGTTCCCATATACTCCGTAAATTCCATCATGCATTAGTGTGGTACTTTTTTTTTTTTTACAATTGATGAGCCAAATTTATACATTATTATTAACTAAAGTCCATAGTTTACATTAGTGTCACTCTTTGTGTTGTATATTCTATGGCTTTTTTCTTCAACAGTATAAATAACACATATATAATGACATGTATCCACCATTCACTATCGTACAGAAGAGTTTCACTGCCCTAACAATCTCTTGTGCGCCACCTATTCATCCCTCCTTCACTCCCTCTTCCAGCCTCTGGTAACCGCTGATCTGTTTACTGTCCCCATATTGCCTTTTCCATAATGTCATGAATTTGGAATCATATAGAAATAAACTTCCCTGTAAGCACTACTTTTTCTGCAGCATACAAATTTTTTTTTTTTTTTTTTTTTTCCTGCGGTATGCGGGCCTCTCACTGTTATGGCCTCTCCCGTAGCGGAGCACAGGCTCCAGACGCACAGGCTCAGCGGCCATGGCTCACGGGCCCAGCCGCTCCGCAGCATGTGGGATCTTCCCAGACCAGGGCACGAACCCGTGTCCCCTGCATCGGCAGGCGGACTCTCAACCACTGCGCCACCAGGGAAGCCCTGCAGCATACAAATTTTGATAAGTTATATTTTCATTTTCATTTAGTACAAAATATTTTTAAATTTCTCTTGAGAGTTCCTCTTTGACCCATATGTTATTTAGACGTGTGTTTTTTAATCTCCAATTATTTTGGGATTTTTCCATCTATCTTTCTGTTACTGATTTTTAAAACTCCCTTGTGATGTTCTTTTATAGTCCTCCCCCCTGAGAGCACTATAGTTTCATCTCTTTGAGTATGTCATATAAATGGTATCATACATATGTACACTTTTGAGACTGGCATATTTCATTCAGCATAATGTCTTTGATATTCATCCAAATTGTTGCATGTGTCAGTAGTTCACTCCTATTTATTGTTGAATATTACCCCATTGTATGGATGTACCACAAGTTGTTTAGTCAACTTTTGAAAGAATTTGGGTTGTTTTCATTTTTTAAATAGAGCTGCTATAAACAGTTAGGTACAGGATTTTATATGAACATAAGTTTTCTAGGATAAATCTAGGAAAAATGCTATAGAATGAGATTGCTGGATTATAGGGTAGGTGTATGTTTAACTGTTTAAGAAACGGTCAAACTGTTTTTAGAATATGCCCCACCAGCAATGTCTGAAAATTCCATTTTCTCTACATCCTCCACAGTACTTGGTATTGTCAGCTCCCCCTGCACCCCACCCCCACCCTTAGAAGTCTTAGATATATAGTGATATGTTATGGTTAAATTTGCCTGTCTGTACTGGCTAATGATCTTGAATATCTTTTCATGACATCCAGGTGATTTTTGTTTGGTTTGGTTTGGTTTGGTGAAGTGTCTGCTCAAATATTTTGCCCATTTTTAAATTGGGTTGGTTGTTTTCTTATTTCGGATTTTGGGAGTTCTTTACGTATTCTGGAAACAAGGCCTTTGTCAGATACGTGACTTGCAGATATCTTCTCCCAGTCTGTAGCTCATTTAAAAGTTTTTTTTTTAACAGTGTGTTTCACACAGCAAAAGTTTTTAATATTGATGAAGTTCAGTTTTTCAGATTAAACAAATGGATCATGATTTTGGTGTCATGTCTAAGAACTCTAGGCTGTGAATATTTTCTTCTATGAAACATTTCATAGTTTTAGGTTTTGCAATTAGGACTATGATTCATTTTTAATTTTTGTATAAGGTAAAAAGTTAAGTGCAAAGCTTTTTTTTGGGAGGGGGGGAGGGGTACATATGAATGTCCAGGAGTTCCAGCACCAGTTGATGAAAAGACTATGTTTTTCTCCAGTGAATTGTTTCTGGACCTTTTTCAAAAGTCAAATGGCCATATTGATATGAGTCTATTTCTGTCATTTCTGATCATTGATGTATGTGTCTATCCCTTCACCGATAATATACTGTCTTGATTACTGTAGCTTTAAAGTAAGTCTTTAAAACCAGGTAGTATAGTTCTTCTCACTTTACTCTTCTTTTTCCAAAATAAAAAAATATTTTAGTTCCTTTGCCTTTCTACATAAATTTTAGAATCAGCTTGTCCAATAGCTACAAAAAAATCCCACTGGGATTTTAATTGTAATTGCATTAAATCTGTGGTTCAGTTTGGGAAGGATTGATGTCTTTATATTGTTGGCTCTTTTAATAATACATGGATATGGTATGTCTCTCCATTTATGTAGGTCTCCTTTGATTTCTTTCATTAGCATTTTGTAGTTTTCAACATGCAGAGCCTGTATATATTTTGTTAGATTTATACCAGTTACTTCATATTTCAGTTACTTTAAGCTATTGTAAGTGATATTAAACTTTTTGTTTTCCAATTATTTATTGATAGTTTATAGAAGTACAGTTGATGTTTGTGTGTTGATAGTACATTCTCCAAGCTTGCCAAACTCACTTTTTTGTCGTAGGATTTTTCTTTTTTAAGGATTCTTTTTTTTTTTTTTTGGTACGTGGGCCTCTCACTGTTGTGGCCTCTCCTGTTGCAGAGCACAGGCTCCGGACACGCAGGCTCAGTGGCCATGGCTCACGAGCCCAGCCACTCTGCAGCATGTGGGATCTTCCCGGACCGGGGCATGAACCCATGTCCTCTGAATCGGCAGGCGGACCCTCAACCACTGCGCCACCAGGGAAGCCCTTTAAGGATTCTTTGATGTTTTCTAGGTAGATAATCATGTCACCTGTGAATAGCAACAGTTTTTTTTTTTTCTTTCTAATCTGTATGCTTTTAATTTCCCATTCTTGTTTTATTGCATTGACTAGCTATTTTTCAGTTCCCTGGCTTTTGTTTTTAATCCTCTAGCTAGAAAGCTGGGGCTTTTCTTGTGGGACTTCCCCACCTGCCCTCTCATCCTGAGCCAAACAGTGGGAAGACAGAGAGAAAGAAAAAAGCACTTGGTTTGGCCCCACCCTCTAAGAACCACAGCTCCACTGTATGGAGGGAAAGGTTCTTCTCGCTTAAGGGTTTTAGCTCCTGTAGGATCTCATTAGTGACCAGTGCCACTGTTGTTTAGAAATTGCTTATAGGCTATGGTGGGATGGAGAAAAGAAAGAGAAAAAAGATGGGATATTTCTGTACTCTCTGAACTTTAGGTAGTCCCTTTCCTGTTTCTTGGGCCAAAATCAGAGGGCAGATCCTGAAGCTTCGTGGCCCACTTCCAAGTTTATGGTACATTGAGTTCAGGCTAGGAGATACCAGAAGGGAAAAAAAAAAAAGTACAGCCTGCTACTATTTACTTTTCAAAGTCCTCAAATAGCTGCTGTATGCCTTCTGTCCATATTTTATAGCTATATGCAAGTAGGAGAGATAGGTTTGAATATGTTTACTCCATTTTACCTGGAACTGGACTCCATTAATGGAATTTTACAGAGATTGAGCTAAGCCATCTCTCTTGTGTACAGACTAAATAATCAAGAATGAACAAACTCATGATGTTGCCATAGTTATAACAAAATATTCTGTGATAGATCAATTAATAGGCAAATACATTGATGGAGACAAAGTTGTTGTTAGAAGACATTGGATCAGAATAGCATTTGTACATTGCTCCTGAGGGGAATTTCAAGGATACTGTAGATAATTCATCTTTGTTGTGCCATTAGAAAGAGCTACGTTTCTGTAATTTTTAAAAAAGATTTATTTATTTATTTTATTTATTTTTGGCTGCATTGGGTCTTAGTTGTGGCACACAGGATCTTCGTTGAGGCTTGCGGGATCTTTTGCTGCAGCATGTGGGCTTTTCGTTGTGACGCGCGGACTTCTCTCTAGTTGTGGCTTGCGGGTTTTCTGTTCTTCTCTAATTGTGGCGCACAGGCTCCAGTGCGTGTGGGCTCTGTAGTTGTGGCGCGTGGGCTTAGTTGCCCCACGTCATGTGGGATTTTAGTTCCCTGACCAGGGATTGAACCTGCGTCCCCTGCATTGTAAGGCGGATTCTTTACCACTGGACCACCAGTGAAGTCCCCATAATTTTTTTTACTAATTAAAGAGAATAGAAAAAGCCTAATTGTCAAAAGGCTGAGAAAGGAGAGTGTTTTCTGAATACCAGTCTACAAATGTCCCTGGAAGTATGTGCAATAAGTATGTATTGTTAACTATATTTAAGATAATTAAATTATTTCAGGCTTTTTCCTCCCAGCTTTTTGATTAGATTAGTCATAGTTTTTTTTGTGTGAATTTTATTTATTTTTTTATACAGCAGGGTCTTATTAGTTATCCTTCATACATATTAGTGAATATATGTCAATCCCAATCTACGAATTCATCACGCCCCCCCGCCCCCCCCAACTTTCCCCCCTTGGTGTCCATACGTTTGTTCTCTACATCTGTGTCTCTATTTCTGCTCTGAAGACTGGTTCATCTGTACCATTTTTCTACGTTCCACATATATGCGTTAATACATGACATTTGTTTTTCTCTTTCTGACTTACTTCACTCTGTATGACAGTCTCTAGATCCGTCCACGTCTCTACAATTGACCCAATCTCATTCCTTTTTATGGCTGAGTAGTATCCCATTGTAAATATGTACCACATCTTCTTTATCCATTCGTCTGTCGATGGACATTTAGGTTGCTCCATGACCTGGCTATTGTAAATAGTGCTGCAATGAACATTGGGGTGCATGTGTCTTTTTGGATTATGGTTTTCTCTGGGTATATGCCCAGTAGTGGGATTGCTGGGTCATATGGTAATTCTATTTTTAGTTTTTTAAGGAACCTCCATACAGTTGATACAGTGACTGTATCAATTTACATTCCCACCAACAGTGCAAGAGGGTTCCCTTTTCTCCACACCCTCTCCGGCATTGGTCGTCTGTAGATTTTCTGATGATGCCCATTCTAACCAGTGAGAGGTGATACCTCATTGTAGTTTTGATTTGCATTTCTCTAATAATTAGTGATGTTGAGCAGCTTTTCATGTGCTGCTTGGCCATCTGTATGTCTTCTTTGGAGAAATGTCTGCTTAGGTCTTCTGCCCATGTTTTGGTTGGGTTGTTTGTTTCTGTAACATTGAGCTGCATGAGCTGTTTATATATTTTGGCGATGAATCCTTTTCTGTTGATTCGTTTGCAAATATTTTCTCCCATTCTGAGGGCTGTCTTTTCACCTTGTTTGTAGTTTCCTTTGCTTTGCAAAAGCCTTTAAGTTTCATTAGGTCCCATTTGTTTATTTTGTTTTTATTTCCATTACTCTAGGAGGTGGATCAAAAAAGATCTTGCTGTGATTTATGTGAAAGAGTGTTCTCCCTATGTTTTCCTCTAAGAGTTTTATAGTGTCTGGTCTTACATTTAGGTCTCTAATTCATTTTGACTTTATTTTTGTGTATGGTGTTAAGGAGTGTTCTAATTTCATTCTTTTACATGTAGCTGTCCAGTTTTCCCAGCACCACTTATTGAAGAGACTGTCTTTTCTCCATTGTATATCCTTGCCTCCTCTGTCATAGATTAGTTGACCATAGGTGCGTGGGTTTATCTCTGGGCTTTCTGTCCTGTTCCATTGATCTGTATTTCTGTTTTTGTGCCTGTACCATATTGTCTTGATTACTGTAGCCTTGTAGTATAGTCTGAAGTCAGGGAGTCTGATTCCTCCAGCTCTGTTTTTTCCCCTCAAGATTGCTTTGGCTATTCGAGGTCTTTTGTGTCTCCATGCAAATTTTAAGATGTTTTTGTTCTAGTTCTGTAAAAAATGCCATTGGTAATTTGATAGGGATTGCATTGAATCTGTAGATTGCTCTAGGTAGTATAGTCATTTTCACAATATTGATTCTTCCAATCCAAGAACATGGTATATGTTAAAAAATGTTTATTTATTTATTTTTGGCTGTATCGGGTCATAGTTGTGGCACGCAGGATCTTTCATTGTGGCGTGCGGTCTTCTCTCTAATTGTGGTGCATGGGCTCTGTAGTTGTGGCGCACGTAGGCTCTATAGTTGCAGCACACTGGCTCTCTAGTTGTGCCTCACGTGCTCAGTAGTTGCGGCCCGTGGACTTAGTTGCCATGCGGCGTGTGGGATATTAGTTCTCTGACCAGGGATTTAACCTGTGTCCCCTGCATTGGAAGGCAGATTCTTAACCACTGGACCACCAGGGAAGTCCCAGTCATAGTTTTAAAGAATTAGGATAGTACTGCCTATCGGCAGACTGAGTTTTAAAAGCTAATCCTTCACTCTTACTCTAAAAAATGTTTACTAAAAGGAGAGGGTGAGATAGTGTTTAGTAAAGGAGACCACTGTACCAGTTTATGCTGTGATTGCTCATTTTGGGGTTTGTCCAGACTGATCTACATGGGATAGACCTTTTGCTGTTTTCAGATTGCCCTTTAGTAAGCTGAGGCTTTTAAGAGTTTAACATTACAAATACCTTAGGTTCATTGGCATATGCAGAACAAATGTGAATCAAACACAAAATTGATTCTTTCAAGAATTTTATTTATTGATGTGGTAGTGAAATACTACACTGTTTACAATAGAGAACTAAGTGGGATTTTGGGTATGCTGAGAAGTTGACAGCTTGTGGGTCTTGAACAAAATACTTTCTTTTGTGGGATAAAAGAAGAAAAGATTATGTTCTTGAAATGATTATTTATAAATTATTTGAAATCTTGTTCTGCTTCCAGCTCAAGAGGCTTTTGCCAGCATTGTGGTCACTGCAATAGAGAAATTTTGGATGCAAAAAAAATCTTCACAGAATCTGTTTGCATTTGAGTAACAAGTTAAAAAACCCTTATGTAGGCTCAGGGCAGTAAAATATAGTTGTGCTCACAGTTCTTTCACTTTCTTTTTTATGGTAAAATAATTAGGAATTGGAATTAAAAATTGTAGCAATTCAGTGAAAAGTGAATCATGGGTATGTGGAAAGGATTTTGCTTGTTATACAGTGGGTAAGAGATTAGCAGTTGCTTCATTGAGGGGATAGAGATCCCATGGAGAGATTTGCTTCTTGTGTGACTTTATCGTCTTTAGATGGGAAGATAATATCTCATTTTAGGTTGTTTTTTGGAATTTGGGCTATAGTCAAAAGACTGCATGTTTTTCATATTGTGTATGTTCCAGTTTGTTTATTAATTTATTGTATGTTTCTGCCTACTTTCAAAAAAAATTTGAGGTACGTTTGGGAAAAGGCATAGACCTACAAATACTGGGGTTAAATGAACAGTAATATAGTAATGAAAATGGTGGTGGATAGGGGGCATAATGAAAAGGAAGAGGAAATAATTATACCAGGAAATTGATCTACAGGATCAGCTAAGGTTAAAAAAGTCAACATGGGCTGCATAATTTTCATCATTATCAGATAAAAAGTATAACTTTTTCCCCTGGAAGTTTCTAAGAGAATGGAGAGGGTTTTTTTTTTGTTTGTTTGTTTTTAAACTCTATATTACTCTTGATCATTGGGGGAAGGGTACACAATAACAGTGGTTAAAAATAGTAAAGGTATATTTGTGAAAAGAATGAAAATTACTAACTCTTAATAAAAATATATACATTTATTAGAAAGTGTTTTTTTTTTCTCGATCTCTCCCTTTCTTGCCCATCAGAATTGTAACCATCAAATGGCCATTCATATACGAAAGGCAAGCAAAAGCTCTTTCTTGGCTCTAGTACCGCAGTGTCAGGGCTATGAAGGCCAAGGGATTAGGTGATGGGAGAAAGGCAGTGGGAGGGAGGGAACATTGCAACTGGAACTGAGTCTTTGCTTTTCCCTGAATCCATTATAATATTTGAAAAAAAGAGAGCTCAGCTATGAAACTAACAATTACAAATTATTTTAAAAGACAGAAACAATTTGTTGCACTTTGCCAACAGTTTTTTTTTGGTCCTTCTATATTGTTGAACCTTTATTGGTTTAAAAATTTTCAGTTGATTTTGTATTTTTTTTAAAAACTAGTTTTGCTTTTACTGTGATATCTTTGATTTTGTCTGTCTGCTGCTCCTTCCCTTCAGTTATCTCAGGGTACATTGATTTTTTAAAGGTCAAGAACATATCTGTATTGGTTCCTGGAAGATGTTTTTGTGTGACCTTCAGTATAGTGAAGGTGACCTTCACCTTTATTTTTTATAGAGAAAGTTAGAACTAAAGAGCAGGACCGGATAGTTAACCTGCTCTTTAGATATTTTCCAATACTTACTGCCTTATTTTAATTGTACATCTTTTTTTTCAGATTATGAAAGTAATACTTGTTTAGTGCAGGACATCTGGGAAGTAAATAAAATAAAAATTGCATATAATTAATACTTAGATGTTACCACTGATAATATTCTCATAGTGTTCTTATGATTCTTTATACGTCCACCTTTTAAAATCTAGTAGTGTGAACATTTTTTAATGTAAGAAAATATTCTTCTGTAAAAATAATAGCTAATATTTCTTGAGTGCTTTATTTTTCTCATGTAAAATTCTTATGGTAGGCTTTCCAAGACTAATGTAATGACTTTAGCCCACAAAATCATCAGAGACCCAGTCTTTTTCTAGCTTGCTGCTCTGTCATCTGTCAGTGCTACCTCAGGTTGAAGATGACTATCTGAATTTTATTTGTCTTAGCCATATTCCAGCCAGGAGGAGAATTGTTGAAAATGGCAAAAGAAAAAAAAGAAAGACCTAATGTTGAACAGTCATGGTAATATGGCTAAATAGTTAATAAAATAGATATTGATGTATATTGTTAATTAAAAAATAACAGGTTATAAAATAATGCGTGTATATACAGTTGGCCTTCTGATTCAACCAAATTGCAGTTCGAAAGATTTGGGGGCAACAACCACAGAAAGTTTCAAAAAAAACCCTTGAATTTGCTGTACTTTAGCAACTATTTATATAGCTAGCGTTTACACTGTATTAGGTGTTATAAGGAACCTAGAGGTGATTTAAAGTATGGGCATATCTCAGAGATATTGTGAGTTTGGTTCCAGACCACCACAATAAAGGGAGTATCACAATAAAGCAAGCCACACGAATTTCTTGGTTTCCCAGTGCATATAAAAGTTATGTTTACACTATACTGTAGTCTAGTAAGTGTGCAAATAGCACTGTCTAAAAAAATGTACATGCCTGAATTAAAAATACTTTGTTGCTAAAAATGCTAACTATCATCTGAGCCTTCAGTGAGTCATAATCTTTTTGCTGGTGGAGGGTCTTGCCTTGATGTTGATGGCTGCTGACTGATCATGGTAGTGGTTGCTGAATGTTGGGGTGGCTCTGGCAATTTCTTAATGTAAGACAACAATGAAGTTGGCTGCATTGATTGACTTTTCCTTTCACCAGCAATTTCTCTGTAGCATGCAGTGCTATTTGATAGCAGTTTACCCACAGTAGAACTTCTTTCAAAATTGGACTCAGTTCCCTCAAAGCTGCTGTTGCTTTATCAATCAACTAAGTTTATGTAATATTCTAAATCCTTTGAGGTCATTTCAACAATTTACACAACATCTTCACCAGGAGTAGATTCTATCTCAAGAAACGACTTTCTTTACTCATCTATAAGAACAACTCTTCATCCATTAAAGTTTTATCATGAGATTACAGTAATTCAGTCGCATCTTCAGGCTCCACTTCTCATTTTAGTTCTCTTGCTATTTCTACCACATCTGCAGTTCCTTCCTCCCTTCAAAGTTATCCATGAGGGTTGGAATCAACTTCTTCTAAATTCCTGTTAGTGTTGATATTTTGACCTTTTTCCATGAATCAAGAATGTTCTTAATGACATGGAGAATGGTGAACCCTTTCTAGAAAGTTTCAGTTTACTTTGCCCAGATTCATTCTAGGAATCATTATCTGTGGCAGCTATAGCCTTACAAAATGTTTCTTAAATAATAAGACTTGAACGTTGAAATTACTCCTTGATCCATGGACAGCAGAGTGGATATTATGTTAGCAGGCATGAAAATAATGTGAATGTCGTTGTCCATCTCCATCAGGCCCGTGGATGACCAGGTGCATTGTAAATGAGCAGTAACATTTTGAAGGAGTCTTTTTTTTCTGAGCAGTAGGTCTCAACAGTGGGCTAAAAATATTCAGTAAACCATGTTGTAAACAGATGTGCTGTCATCCAGGCTTTGTTGTTCCATTTATAGAGCACAGGCAGAGCAGATTTATCATAATTCTTAAGGATCCTAGGATTTTCAGAATCCTAGGTAAATGAGTATTGGCTTCAACTTAAAGTCACCAACTGCATTAACCCCTAAGAGAGTCAGCTTGTTCTTTGAAGGTTTGAAGCAGGCACTGACTTCTCCTCTTGAACTATGGAAGTCCTAGATGGCATCTTCTTCAATTATATCTATCCAGACCAGTAAAACTTTCTCCATATCAGCAGTGAGGTTGTTTTGCTTCCTTATCATTTGTGTGTTCACTGGAATAGCACTTTTAATTTCCTTCAAGAACTTATCCTTTGCATTCACAACTTGGCTAACTGGCACAAGAGGCCTAGCTTTTGGCCTGTTACAGCTTGTGAGATGCCTTCCTGACTAAGCTTAATCATTTCTAGTTTTTGATTTAACGTGAGAGACATGCGACTCTTCCTTTTACTTGAACACTTAGAGGTCACTGTAAGGTTATTAATTGGCTTAATTTCAATATTGTTGCGTCCCAGGGAATAGGAAGGCCTAAGAAAAGGGAGAAAGACAGGGAATGGCTGATGAGTAGAGCAGCCAGAACACACAGAATTATTAAGTCTATTATGGGCGCAGTCCGTGGTGTCCCCAAACAGTTACAATAGTAATATTATGGATCTCTGACCACAGATCAGCATAACAAATTTAATAATAATGAAAAGTTTGAAATATTGCTGGAATTACCAAAATGTGATACAGAGACACAAAGTGAGCAAATACTACTGGAAAATGGCACCCATAACCTCACTTTGATGCAGGGTTTGCCACAAACCTTCAGTTTGTAAAAAACATATTATCTGCGAAGCACAATAAAGGCATAGCTCAATAAAATGAGGTATGCCTGTATACGGAAGGACGTACATAGGTTTTATGCAAATACTACATCATTTTATATAAGAGACCTGAGCATCCATGAATTGTAGTATATGTAGGGGGTCTTGGAACCAATTCCTCACAGATACCAAGGGACGATTAAATTAGTATATGTATGTATGCAACTGTATTTGTGTGCACACACACACACACACACACACACACACACACACACACACAGATTAAAAAGGTCTGGAAGGACATACACCAAAGTGATAGTAGTACTCATCTCTGGGTGGCAGTTTTATATATTAAAAAAATTTAAAAACAGTTCTATGATGAACATCCTTGAATGAAGATTTTTTAGTTTCATCAGTAGTGAATGAATGTGGCTGTTTATCTACACTGTTGGCAGACTTTTTTTTTTGCTGAACTGTAGTTGATTTACAATGTCGTATTAATTTTTGCTGTACAGCAAAGTAATTCAGCTATACATATATATACATTTTAAAATATTCTTTTCCATTATGGTTTATCCCAGGACATTGAATATAGTTCCCTGTGCAGTAGGACTTTGTTGTCCTATATGTAATAGTACATATTCTATATGTAATAGTAACCCCAAGCTCCTAGGCCATCCCCACCCCCAACCACCCTCCCTCCCCCTTGGCAGCCACAAGTCTGTTCTCTGTGTCTTTGAGTCTGTTTCTGCTTTGTAGACAGGTTCGTGTCATATTTTAGATTCCACATATAAGTGATATCATATGGTATTTGTCTTTCTCTTTCCGACTTACTTCACTTAGTATGATAATCTCTAGTTGCATCCATGTTGCAGCAAATGGCATTATTTTGTTCTTTTTTATGGCTGAGTAGTATTCCATTGTATATACATACCACATCTTCTTTAGCCATTCATCTGTCGATGGACATTTAGGTTGTTTCCATGTTTTGGCTATTGTGAATAGTCATGTTGTGGCATACTGTGAATAGTCATTCTATGAACGTAGGGATGCATGTATCTTTTTGAATTAGAGTTATGTCCAGATATATGCCTAGGAGTGGGATTGCTGGAGCATATGGTAATTCTGTTTTTAGTTTTCTGAGGAACCTCTGTACTGTTTTCCATAGTGGCTGCACCAACTTACATCCCTACCAACAGTGTAGGAGGGTTCCTTTTTCTCCATACCCTCTCCAGCATTTGTTATTTGTAGACTTTTTAAATTTTGATCTCTATTTTTTAAAAATTTATTTATTTAATTAATTTATTTTTGGCTGCGTTGGGTCTTTGTTGCTGCACGTGGGCTTTCTCTAGTCGTGGTGAGCTGGGGGGCTGCTCTTCGTTGCTGTGCACGGGCTTCTCATTGCAGTGGCTTCTCTTGTTGCGGAGCACAGGCTCTAGGCACGTGGGCTTCAGTAGTTGTGGTGCACAGGCTTCAGTAGTTGTGGCTCACGGGCTCTAGAGTGCAGGCTCAGTAGTTGTGGCACACAGGCTTAGTTGCTCCGCCAAATGTGGGATCTTCCTGGACCAGGGCTCGAACCCGTGTCCCCTGCATTAGCAGGTGGATTCTTAACCACTGTGCCACCAGGGAAGCCCCTATTTGTAGACTTTTTAATGATGGCCATTCTGACTGGTGTGAGGTGGTATCTCATTATAGTTTTGATTTGCATTTCTCTAATAATTAGTGATGTTGAGCATCTTTTCATGTGTCTATTGGCCATTTGTATGTCTTCTTTGGAGAAATATCTATTTAGGTCCTCTGTCTGTTTTTCGATTGCATTGTTTTTGTTTTTTTAAATAAACGTTTTTGTGATATAAGAAGGAAAAATTGATATCTTATTTTTTGACTTGCAATTTTTTGACTATTTTATTTCTTCTTTTGTGAATTGCCTTTTTTTGGTCCCTTAAATTTATTTGTAGATGTTTTAGTTTTACGTAATCATATTTGATGAGCTTTTCCTTTGTTTTCTCTTGTGAAATCTTTCTCCATTATGAGATGAAAAAGTTATTCTCCTTTTTTTTTTATGGTATGTTTGTTTTAGTATGAGATAGAAACCTGGCATTGTATATTTTCACCAACGTTTATTCATTTATTCCATTTATTAAATAATTAACCTTTTCTTCACTGATTTGAGATACTACCTTTATAATTTTAGGCTGTTTTTGGACTTTCTAGTCTATTCATTTTTTTCTCCTGTCTATTGCACACTATTTTAACTATTATCGCTTTACGTATACTCTAACATCTGATATTTTAGCTTCCGTCTCATTATTATTCAGTTCAAGATGATTTTGAGCATTTTCATCTATTTATTTCTTCATTTCCAACATTGTCTTAGAAAACATTGTCATGTTTCATTAGGACTTTGTTAAAAGTTTGAAAAGAATTACCTTATATTTCTAATTTAACTTGTGGATGAACAGACTTTTTGCAGTAGAGGCATCACATCCAAGAATATGTATCTTCATTTATTCTGGACTTTTTATGTCTATTAAGTTTTATAGACCAAGATATTATCAGGAAATATGTAAGTTTAAACTGGGAACCTTTGCAAAATATCTCAGGGATAGTTAACTAGCTCAGTATTACTAAATTAGAAAGGCACTTTATACATAAAAAGAAATTTGTAATTTTGGTCATCATGCTTTCAATAACTTTTTGGAATCTATTTTGTTAAATATTTTGGTGTTCATATTCAGACGTTGGATACTAGAGTTTCTCCACGTTGGGGTTCTTATTTTGATTAGTTTTTATATATGGGAGGGCATCTTTGAATACTTTTTCATTAAGTGTACATGGAATGGAATTTACATGGATGAAAATCTTTTGGAACTATTGTATAGCTGTATAATTTTTTTTACCCCTTTTTCTTTCTCTCACAAATAACAACTTTCTTGAAAACAGAATTTTTGTGTCACATGTTTTTTCCACCTCAGAAGGTATTTATTTTCCTCCATTGTCTCATTGCATTTATGGTAGAAGGCTTTTATCTGCTTGATTTTTCCTTTTAGCTTGCCTTTAAAAATATCTATAAATGTAAAGAATTAAGAAAAGAAAAGACCCTGGTTAGTTTTGAATAAGTTAGCATACAGTTATTTGTAATATGTACTTCTAAATTTTTTATTGACCTTCATATTTCCCAGCTACTGAGGTGATCATAGTTACAGTTATTTCTGCATAAACTTCAGTGCTCCTAGTAGTGCTTTGTGTAGAGCAGTTACTAAAATCTGCTTAGTTGTTTGAATCATTGATCCAGTAATTCTGGATACTGAGTCAGTAAGAAAACCAGATTTGTTTTTCAAAAGATAAATATACTTGTAAGTAAAAAAAATGAAGTAATTATTTCTTACTACTTATATGTGGTACTATTTGTTTTCAATCAGTATATTCCTGTTCTTTTTTGGAAAGTGTTTAAGGTAGTTCATGTAGAGTAAAACCCAAGAAAACATGTTCAACCTGTTTTCTGCTCAATTAACCTATAAAATCATACAGCCTGCTAACTTGCTGAGAGAGTTTTGTGGTTGGAGCATTTGTGGCTATATTGATATGTGGGTGATAACAGCTGTTGAGAATTATATTTGAGGGCTTTGAATTTAAAATAATCCTGGCATAAAGTTGGGTGGTCAAGAAAGGTAAAAAAAAGAAAAAAAAGGAAGAAAGAAAACGACAGAAAGCGAAAGAAAAAGAAATTACTCATCCTTGTGTTCAGCATGTAAATATTTCATGTATTCAGAAAGGAAGAAAGGCACCTAGTTGTTTAATTTTCATCTCTGGAGGAGTCAAAAATAATAAGACAAAATCAGACAAACTCTATATGTCAGTTTAAAAATCTTATCTCCCCCTCAACCCAAATGATTGTTGTTAAATCCTTTGGGTTTTTTTCTTCGTTAACCTAGCTAATTATAAACATGAGAGAAATTTGGAAACTGACTTCAGTTATATGCGATATATGAACCCTTTGGGAATAAGATAAGACTTGTTAGAAGACAGTTGTTAAAGACTTCTATGTAGATTGAAAGCTGGAAGAAAATCTGATGTCTAAAAGTGTTTTTTAAAAATTAAATGCAGGATGTTGTGCAGTGGTATGTTTTCAAAGATAGCCTTACAATCCTTTCAATGTTATTAATACTTAATATCCTTTTAGATTCATTTCTAACAATGCTACGACCATTGTTTATAGAAGCTTGGAATATTGCACTGAAGCACATATATAGGAAGATTTATATTTGATAAAGCCTCTGCCAAATATTAGGCTCAAATGTTAAGTATCAAATTAATAACTTTGCTCAGCCCATTAACGTTATTCCTTCTTTAGACAGTATTTATATATTCAGGATTAGGGAGTAAAATTAGATGATTTTTAAAGTGTCTTTCAACTCAGTGTCAGTTGAAAGGTATTGCTCTCACATTGCTTTCTAGAAAAAAGCAGATTATAAAAGAGTAAGTAATTTTTCCTTTTCTCTATAGAATTACATACACTTATATGAAATGTTTTATAATTATATATGATATATACATAATATATGTATATACAGGTTCCCCCTACTATCTGAAAATACAGCGTTCCTATGAAACCTTTGTGAGCCTAAATGTTATAAAGTGAAGAATATGTACTCTGCTTTCTGAAAGTTCACATTATACCACTTTGCTTTTAGGAAAGTATGGTAATGGCTTTTTTCCATAAAAGTGAAAATCTTCCGGTTTCTTTTGGTTAGCGAAAGTGGGCCCTCCCCTCCCCCATCCCCACCGTCCCTCTGTACACACACACACACACACACACACACACACACACACACACACAACCCTTTTTCCTTCTCTCACAAATAACAACTTTCTTGAAAATAGAAATTTTGTGTCACATGTTTCTACCACCTCATAATGTATTTATTTTCCTCCATTGTCTTCTTGCATTTATGGTAGAAGTCTTATGTCTGCTTGATTTTTCCTTTTAGCTTATCTTTAAAAAACCTATAAATTTAAAGAATTAAAAATTTAAAGAATATGTATACATATATATATATATAGATTGTTTTTGTGGAATTTTTTTCACTTAGGTAAGCAATAGAGATTATAATTAGCTTATTTGGTGTAGCAACAAATAAGAAAAATTTTATCATTAGGTCGTTGCTGATAATTGCAAAGTTTCACTTGATTAATCAGGAAAAATTATAGGTAGGAAGAATTCTTTTTCTATAGAAACTGTCACTCTGTGTTATAATTTCCCTTAGTTTTCTAACTTTAATATTTGCAGAACAAGCAGTAGCAAGGAGTTGGTAATCGTTGTGTGGTTGGTCGGTAATTTTGTTACTGAGCTAAATAAATGTAAGTATGATATCACATTGAAGAGGCTGGCAGGTCCATCACTGGATAATAGGATTTGAACTTATTATAAAGTCAGAACAAACTAGAAAGACACATAGATGCAAACTTAATAAGAATAGAGAGAAAGGAAATGTGTATAGGTTAGGCATAAGCTATATACAAATTCAATGGTTTATTAAAAGATGATTTCATTAAAACTACGTAGGGTTTGTTATAGAATACAAATCCTTAATTTTATGAAATAAGACTGTGTACCCTTTTTCTCTTTTTGTTAACATCTTTATTGGAGTATAATTGCTTTTACAATGGTGTGTTAGTTTCTGCTGTATAACAAAGTGAATCAGCTATACATATACATACATCCCCAATCTCCTCCCTCTTGCGTCTCCCTCCCACCCTCCCTATCCCACCCCTCTAGGTGGACACAAAGCGCTGAGCTGATCTCCCTGTGCTATGTGGCTGCTTCCCACTAGCTATCTATTTTACACTTGGTAGTGTATATATGTCCATGCCACTCTCTCACTTTGTCCCAGCTTACCCTTCCCCCTCCCCATGTCCTCAAGTCCATTCTCTATAAGACAGTGTACTCTTTATCATTACCACTGTTCAACATTTAATAGAAATTGGATCACTGCAATAAAAGAATAATATGAAATGAGTTGTGTAAAAAATGAAGAAGGAACAGGATGTTTTAAACTTGCAATGTAATGCCATTTATGGGATAGACCCAAGAAAATCAGTTGGAAAATGATTTGAACTAGTAATACAGAGTAGTAACTAGCTGTAAATATATAAAATTCTATGCTTTACCATATGCAAGAAATAACAGAAAAATAAAATGGGAAAAAAGATGCCATTTACAAGTGCACTGACAAGAACTATGTGTACTCAAGTATATATTTCCTTGGAAAAAATAAGACACAATTAAACAAATTAAACTAACAAAGAAGATGCAGAATCTATGTGAAGAAGAGAATAAAACACTATTAAGGGACATAAAATAAGACTTTAATAAATGAAGAGACCATGTTGATGGATGGGAAATCATAAATTAACATAGTTATAATGAAGATTGCAGTGAAATGTGAAATTCTTTTGGATAAAATGAAAAAGTGATTTCAGAATTCACTTGGTGGAGTAACTACAGTCATATTACTGGAATCACATTACTGAATAAGGATGTATGGCTTTTGTGGTATGTATTTGTGATTTGGTGCTAACATATGAAAATATATAATGCTATAACATACAGTAATGACAGAACATAAGACTAGAATAGAAAGTACATAAACAAACCTTAGTACGTGTAAGAAGTTGATATATGATAGGAAGCATTTTAAATTACTAGTAGGAAGACTGAAGGAGTTCGCTGTGGCACACAGACACTACAAGTGGATTGAAAAAGTAAATATAAAATCCACCAAAGTGGACTTCCCTTGGTGGCACAGTGGTTAAAAATCTGCCTGCCAATGCAGGGGATATGGGTTCGAGCCCTGGTCCGGGAAGATCCCGCATGCCGCGGAGCAACTAAGCCTGTGCACCACAGCTACTGAGCCTGCACTCTGGAGCCCATGAGCCACAACTACTGAGCCTGTGCACCACAGCTACTGAAGCCTGCGTGCCTAGAACCCATGCTCCTCAACAAAGAGAAGCCACCGCAATGAGAAGCTTGCGCACCACAACGAAGAGTAGCCCCCAGCTCGCTGCAACTAGAGAAAGCCCGCACACAGCAATGCAGACCCAACGTGGCCAAAAAAAAAATTAAATAAATAAATTTATATAAAAAGAAGTCCACCAAAGTAACAGACAATATGATTTATTATTAGTCTTGGGGTCAGGAGGGGCTTCTAAACTTGATACCAGAGAAAGTATAACAACGTTTGGGGAAAATTTAGTAAATTTCATTATAAAATTAAAAACCTGTGTCTTATTTATTAAAATCAAAAGTGAAAGACAAAACACATACCAGGAGAGAATATTTCATATCCAATGAAGGACTTGTATCCATAATATACAAAGAACTCTTAAAACTCAACAGTAAAACAACTCAAAAAACTGGCAAAAGAGCTGAACAGACACCTCACTAAAGAAGACATTCACACAGGAAAATTAGCATATGAAAAGATCCTCTACATCGTATGTCATTAGGGAATTGCAAAGTAAGACAACAATGAGACACCACTACACACCTAACAGAATGGCCAACATCCAAAACACTGACAGCACCAAATGATGTTGGTGATGTCAAGCAACAGGAGTTCTCATTCATTGCTGGTAGGAATACAAAATGGTACAGCCACTTCGGGAGACAGTTTGGCAGTTTCCTATAAAGCTACACATACTCTTACCATATGATCCAGCAATCATGTGCCTGGGTGTTTACCCAAATGAGTCGAAAACTTGTGTTCGCACAAAAAAACCTGCATGCAAATGTTTATGGCAGCTTTATTCATCCTTGCCAAAAATTGGAAGCAACCAAGTTGTCCTTCAATTGATGAATGGATAAATAAACTGTGGTACATCCATACAGTGGAAAACTATTTAGCACCAAAAAGAAATGAACTGTCAAGCCATGAACAGACATGGAGGAACCTTAAATGCATATTGCTAAGGGAATGAAGCCAGTCTGAAAAGGCTACATACATATGGCTACATACATCAACTATATTTTATTCTGGACAAGGCAGAACTATGAGGGACAATAAAAAAGATCAGGGATTGGAGCTGGGGGAGAGGATGAATAGGTGGAGCATAGGGGACTTTTAGGATAATGAAACTACTCTGTATGATACTATAATAATGGATACATGACATTATACATTTGTCAAAGCCTACAGAACCGTACAACACAGAGAGTGAAACTTAATGTAATCTTTGGACTTTAGTTAATAATAATTTATCATTATTGGTTCATCAGTTGTAACAAGTGTACCACACCAATGCAAAATGTTAGTTTTAAAAAAAAATGCCTCAGAATGCTCTTTGACATAAATCACAGCAATATCTTTTTGGACCCGTCTCCTAGAGTAATGGAAATAAAAACAAAAACAAACAAATGGGACCTAATTAAACTTAAAAGCTTTTGCACAGCAAAGGAAGCCATAAACAAAATGAAAAGACAACCTACAGAATGGGAGAAAATATTTGGAAATGATGTGACTGACAAGGGATTAATCTCCAAAATATACAAACAGCTCATACAGTTCAATACCAAAAAAGCAACCCAATCAAAAAATGGGCAGAAGATCTAAATAGACATTTCTCCAAGGAAGACATACAGATGGCCAAAAGGCATATGAAAAGATGCTCAACATCACTAATTATTAGAGAAATGCAATTCAGAACTACAGTGAAATATCACCTCACACTGGTCAGAATGACTATTATAAAAAGTCTACACATAATAAATGCTGGAGAGGGTGTGGAGAAAAAGGAACCCTCCTACACTGTTGGTGGGAATTTAAATTGGTATAGCTACTATGGAGAACAGTATGGAGGTTCCTTAAAAAACTAAAAGTAGAGTTGCCATATGATCCAGCAGTCCCATTCCTGGGCATATACCCGGAGAAAATAATAATTCGAAAAGATGTATGCACCTCAGTGTTCATTGCACCACTGTTTACAATAGCCAGGACATGGAAGCAACCTAAATGTCCATCGACAGAGGAATGGATAAAGAAGATGTGGTACATATATACAATGGAATATTACTCAGCCATAAAAAAGAATGAAATAATGCCATTTGCAGCAACATGGATGGACCTAGAGATTATTATACTGAGTGAAGTAAGGCAGAGAAAGATAAATATCATATGGTATCACCTATATATGAAATCTAAAAAAAAGGAGATACAAATTAACTAATATACAAAACAGAAATAGACCCACAGACACAGAAAACAAATTTATGGTTACCAAAGGGGAAAGGGGGGTGAGGGATAAATTAGTTTGGGATTAACAGATACACACTACTGTATGTAAAACAGATAACCAACAAGGACCTACTCTATAGCACAGGGAAATATACTTAATATTTTGTAATAACCTATAAGGGAAAAGAATCTGAAAAAAATAGATGTATATGTATGTATAACCGAATCACTTAGCTGTACACCTGAAACTAACACAACACTGTAAATCAATTAACTTCAATCAAAAAAATGCCTAAAAAAATGAAAGGCAGAACAACTGGAATACATTTATATTGTAGAATGTAAAAAAAATAGTTAATATCTTTAGTTTTAGAGAACTCTATAGACAAAGAGCCTCATAAAATGGGCAAAGAATATGAACAAAAGAAGGCAAGTTCAGTAGAAATAATGGAAATGTACTTTAAAGTTCTAATATGATGTTATTTGCTGCCTGTGGAGTTGGCAGAGATATTCAAAAAGTGATAATGTACTGTGACCAAAATATAGAGAAACAACCTTTTTTTTACATATTTCTGATTGGAGGAAGTATCAATATTAGTGAGTAAAAGAAAATTTGAGGACACACATCAACGCTTTAAAGCCTTTGTCTAGAATTTAAAGGTTGACAGATTATCCCAGTTAAAATGATCAAGGGTGTGTGCAAAGATCTGGTTATAAGGTTATACTCTGCCCTATGTCACTAAAAATTGGAAACCACCTAAATGTCCCACCATTAAATAAATTATTGTATGTTTATACAGTAGAAAAATATGCTGAAATGGTTTTCTAGACCAGTGATTTTCAAACTTGAATGTACTTCAGAATTACTAGATCCCCGGAACGCCATCTTCAGAAATTCTGTTTTGGCAGGTCTGGAGTGGGGGCCATGAGTTTGCAGTTGATCAGCATCTGCTGGTCTGGGAACCATATTTTGAGAACCACTTTTTAAGAGAAATATTTAAGGAAAGAATACAGATTATAAAAGTGTTTATAATGTGATTCCACTCTTATAAGTGAAATAAGTAACATTCATTTGTAAAACTGTTGAAATAATATACAGCAAAATGCTTGCTGTGGTTGTTTTGTATGACGGAGATATGGGTGATTATTCTTCTTTTGTTAATGTGTTTTTAAAACTTTACATAATGAAATTTTTAAATAAAGGAAAAAATTGAAACAACTTAAAAAACAAAAAGGTAAGGTAGAAGAAGACTTAAATTCTTTTCAGGTTCAACATGAGAACTAAAAGCTTAAGCTATAGGTGATTCCTTTCTCCTCTGTCATCTCCCACATGCTATCAGTTGTAAAGATGTATCAATTTTACTTTCTAAATGTTTCTTTAATCTTTCCTTTGTTTGCCATTCCTTCAGCCATTACTTCAATTTGGTCTGTTATAATCTCACTGTTCCGTTTCTGGAATAGACTCCTAATCTGGTTCCCCTCCAATCCATTCTTTACTCAACAGGCAGAATAATCTTTATAAAATTAAAAATTGAATCATTAAGCACTTAATGTGTCCTTAGCTGCCAGAGTAAAATCCAGACTCTTACCTCTCTTGCTTATCTTTCATAGTTCTCCACTTCTACTTTTCCAGACATTCTGAGCTCCTTTTATTTTAAATCATGTAAGATGTATTTTAGTTTCACCATTCAGGTCTGAATACTTTTTTTTCCCCCCATGATTTTTGGGGCTTATCCTTCCACTTCAC
Organism: Tursiops truncatus; assembly: GCF_011762595.2. NCBI lineage: Eukaryota > Metazoa > Chordata > Mammalia > Artiodactyla > Delphinidae > Tursiops > Tursiops truncatus. Next base: position 27,660,401 of record NC_047047.1, read on the forward strand.
CCCTGACCTAACTAACTCCTAGTGACTTCAGCATAAATGTTTCCTCTGGGGAGCTTTTTCTAAGGTGCTTCCTCCCCTACTACTTCCTAATTCTACATTAAGCACTCTTTCTGTGTACTTACATGGCATTCTTATCATAGGACCTTCCGCACTGCATTTTAGTTGCCTCTTGTCTGTATTACCCATTTGACTATAAACCTTCAGAGGGTAGGGATCAGTGCCTGGTATAGAGTGGGAGCTTCAGAAATAATTGTTGATGACTGAGTGAATGAATGAATGGATGAAAAATGAAACATGAAGATGAGATGTAGAGATGCATTGATGTATGGTCCATTAAGTATAACTCATGTAACCTGCTCTGGTTAGACTAGAATTCTCTTTACTTCTTTGTGCTACGAGAAGTTAAACTTGGAAAGAATTTGGAGAATTACCCTGATATTTAAAGAGCTAGAAAGTAGAAACAATGAGGCAAAGTTAAAGGAATTAGAAAATTATGAGTAGCCTGAATGTTAGCAGTATGGTCTAAAGCTGTATTTAAGTACATGCATGCACAATTAATTTTCTAAGAATATTGATCAACTATTCGCCACCATTTCATGAGGAAAAATAATTTGATTGATTCTGTAGCAGAATTTAAATTCAATATATGGGGGAAAACTTAATGACTGCTAGTAAATCCTGGAATTATTTACTATGTGAAGCAATGGGAAGTGCCAACTTTTGTTTTAATTTGTAAAAATCCTTGTAAGTAGAGAAGTATTGTAAAATACTTGTAAACGTGGTTTCTGGTGTTTATTTTGTCAGTCAATAAAATACAGATAATCATAGTGCCTCAGATACTATGGAAATTTAAAACTAAAATTTCTCCTCCAAAAAAGCCGTTCAGACTTGAATATTGTTGATACCGAATAGTTTTCTGACTAATCTCTAAGGTAGCCTCACCAATTTCCTCTCAAGATTCAAGAAATTTTAGTCTTAAATGTATGGAGAAAATTCTGTCAAAATCTGAGATGTTAATAATCAATATATAGAGAGCTATTCTGGGGGTAACATGAGCCTAGCAGTGTTGACTTGAATGTGAGTGAGTGATGTGTATCCTATATAATCAGCAGAATGTAAGCTTTAGCTTTCTGTGCAGCTGCAGGAGACATATTTAATTAATACTGAAGCAATTATCTTGACAAGTAAATCAAACTCAATTATATCTCAATTAGAACATTAACATTTTCTCAAATATTGTATGGTTGCCAGATGGTTACACTTTTTTTTACCCCCCCCACTCCCCTTTTCTTCTTTTAAAGATTGACTTTCCCACTACGGTGTTTATTAGGTATAATCGTTTTGTTTTCTTATTTTGGGGAACAGATTTGAAATTTAATATAAGTGTATATCAAAATTCTCTTCCTAGCAATGCGTGGTTTTGTTTTATAGAAATTTGCAAAAGTAACAAATATTTACTTATTTATAAAATTAACAAATTCTAATTATAGATTTTGGATCGCTTAGGAAGAGAGATTTTTAGAAGGTATTTAATTCATAACCTTGCCAGATGCAGCCCAAATTACAACTGGATCTATGTATCACTGTGTCATAGTTATATTTTGTCTTCGAGTAGAATGGAATCATAGTTTTTTAAGACTTAATAAGCATAGGCGTCTGATTACAAACTGTAATGTAATGCCCACTAAATAAGAAATTACTGTAACATCTTCTACTAACCAGTTAGTTATACTTATGACAACTGTATCTTCAGAGGTTTTCCTTTCTAGTTCCTTTTCAAAGGTCAACTAAATTTATATCAATTCAGGTCCAGCTATTTTACCTCAGTCTTAAATTTAATTTCTTGCATCTTACTTGGTTGTTCACTCCCAGATAAAAGTGGAAGGTAGTATAGTAGAGGTAGTATTGAATCATGGAACAGAACTGCAGGTTTTGTGATCAGACTACATGAATTCTGAGTCCTGGCTTTCCCACTTCTTAGTAGTGAGGCTTTGGGCAAGCGACTTAACTTCTGTGATCCACAGTTTAAGGTAAAAAACCTAATTTAAAAGGATAGTTGAAGGTTTAAAGCAGATAGACAGTGTTTAGTGTAATTCCTTGTGCATAGTAACACTGAGTAAAAATTGGCTGCTGTTGTTATTATTCATTTACTTAATCATTGGTTTGATTCATTCACTAATACTTGGGTAATACTAGTCTTTAGATAACATTAATTCTTAAATTTAAGGATTCTGGATTTTATTGCTTAGCATATATGTAAGATTTTCAAGAAAGATGAAATACTCTCCTAAATTATTTTCTTGTTTCTGTTTTTGTCACTCTTCTATCCATTCTCCAAATATCCTACATCAGGTGTGGGCAAATATTTTGTTTCAAGGGCAAGAGAGTAAATACTAATAGTAAATATTTTAGGCTTTGGGGGCCGCACAGTGTCTGTCATAAATATATATATTTCTAACTTTTTACTTTGAAATAAATATAGATTTACAGAAAGTTGTAAAGATAATACAGAGAGGTCTCATATACCTTTCACATACTTTCTACAGTGGTTACATCTTACATAATTATATTAATTTCACATTGTAATTCACCACTTCATATATTGGTGACATTGGTATGTGTGTGTAGAGTTTTGTGTTATTTTATCACATCTGTAGATTCCTGTACCTACCACCTCAATCTGCGATCAAGATACAGAATTATCTGATCAGTTGCAAAGAACTCCCTCATGCTACTCCTTTATAGTCATGCCCACCTCCTCATCTCAGTATCCCTAACCCCTGGAAGTCTCTAATCTGTTTATATTTTTGTCATTTTGAGAATTTTATATGAATAGAATGATATAGCATGTGATTTTTTGGGATTGATTTTTTCCCTTGTTCTTGAGATATAGTGTTTTATGTTATGATACACCACAGTTTGTTTATTGTGTGTAGTTTTCGAGGAATTGGTCCATTTCATCTTAGTTTCACCTTAGTTGTGTAGAGTTGTTTGTAGTATGGCCTGCATAGTGTGTGGTGATATCCCCCGGTTCCTTCGTGATTTACTCCTTTTCTGTTTCGTTGTCAGTATTGTTAGAAGTTTGTCAGTTTTACTGATATTTTCAAAGAACCACCTTTTTGTTTCATTGACTTTTCTCTATTATTTTCCTGTTCTCAATTTAGTTGATTTGTGCATTTATCATTATTTTCTTCCTTCTGCTTGTTTTGGGTTTATTTTGCTCTTTTTGTTTCTTGAGTTTAATTTATTTGAGACTTTTCCTCTTTTCTAATGTATACATTTAGTACTATGGATTTCCCCACTACTTTATCCCACAAATTTTGATGCACTTTATTTACACTTTCATTCAGCTCAGTATATTTTTGAATTTCCTTTGAGACTTTCTCTTGACTCTTGTGTTGTTTAGAAGTGTTTTGCTTAGTTTCCAAGGTGTGGGAGATTGATTATTTTCAGAGATTACACCCTGTTTCAGTTCTTTTAAAATTGTTGACATGCGTTTTATGGCCCAGAATATGGTCTGTCTTAGTATGTGTTCTGTGAGTACTTGAAAAGAGTGGGTATTCTGCTGTTACTGTGAGGAGTGTTCTATGAATGTCAGATCTTGTTGGTTGATGACATTTTGAATTCTTCTATATCCTTGCTTATTTCCTGTCTACTTGTTCTATCACTTGTTGAGATAGGGGTGTTGAATCTCTAACTATAACTGTGAATTTGTCTGTTTCTCTTTTCCATTCTATCACACGGTCTCCATTGGCACCGTGCAGGGGTTCCTTATTACTGCTCTGGCTCCCTACTCTGCCTTTTCTGACAGCATCCTTAAATGAGGGAGGAGTTAGAGCACCTCATTATAGTCTGGAGGGGTGGGAGTCTTGGCTCCTCACTAGGCCTTTGATGAGGCAGTGATGAGTGGGACTGCAGTTTTTTCTGCGGTGTTTGGCTAGGGTAGAGTGGTTACTGTGTAAGTTTTCTTTTTCTGTCTTGGTAGACTGCTCCTTTCCTAGTCCTTTGGCTAGAGACAGGGAACTTTTTGGACTTCTTTTGATCAGCTTTCATTGGCTTTTCCAGGTTGCTGGCTTCCCTAGTATCCAGTATGGTATGTGAGTCAAAATAAAACCCAGGGAACCCACTGCCATGTTGTTTGTTGGCTCCCTAGATGGTCTGCTGCTTTCTTTCCTCCTCTCAGAATCTGTATGTAATGTCTAGAATTTATAGCTGTACTTAGTAGCAAAAGTAGGAAAAATACATTTATTCTATCTTACTGGAAGTGGAAGCCTGTTTTTTTTTTTTTTTTGGCGGTACGCGGGCCTCTCACCGCTGTGGCCTCTCCCGTCGCGGAGCACAGGCTCCGGACGCGCAGGCCCAGAGGCCATGGCTCACGGGCCCAGCTGCTCCGCGGCATGCGGGACCCCCCCGGACCAGGGCACGAACCCGTGTCCCCAGCATCGGCAGGCGGACCCTCAACCACTGCGCCACCAGGGAAGCCCGGAAGCCTGTTTTTTGTTTTGGTTTTCTTATTAATTTTTTTAAGACATTTTTTGGGGGCAGTTTTATGTTCACAGCAAAACTGAGAGAAAGCTACAGAGATTCCCCATATATGGCGCTGTCACATATGTGTAGCCACCTCCATTATCAGCATCCTCCGCCAGAGTGCACATTTGTTTCAACTGATGGACATGTATTAACACATCATAATCACTCAATAGTAGTTCAGTAATCACTTTGATTACTGAATATATCTACTCTTATATCTACTCTTATATATATATATCTACTCTTATAGTATCATACAGGATATTTTCACTACCCTGGAAATCCTCTGTGCTTTGTCTATTCTCCACTCACCACTGCAAACCTTGGCAACCACTGATCTTTTTATTAACTTCATAACTTTGCCTTTTCCAGAAGAATGTCATATAGTTGTTATTGTAAAGTATGTAGTCTTTTCAGATTGGCTTCTTTCACTTAATAATATAAATTTAAGTTTCCTTCATGATTTTTCATGGCGTGATAGCCCACTTCTTTTTACTGCTGAATAATGTTCCACTGTCTGGTTGTATCACAGTTTATCCATTCACCTAATGAAGGACATCATGGTTGCTTTCATGTTTTGGCAGTGATAAATAAAGCTGCTGTAAACACTCATGTATGTTTTTGTGTGGACATAAGTTTTCAGCTCTGTTGGATAGAAACCAAGGAGTGCAATTGCTGGATTGTATGGTAAGGGTATGTTTAGTCTTGTAAGAAACTGCCACACTGTCTTCCAAAGTGGCTGTACCATTTTGTATTCCCATCAGTAATGAATGAAAGTTCCTGTTGCTCCACACCCTTCTCAATATTTGGTGTTGCCAGAGTTCAGGATTTTGGCCATTCTAATAGGTGGGTAGTGGTATCTCATTGTTTTATGGTGTTTTTTTGTACAATCCTTAAAAATGTTAAAAAACATTCTCAGCTCTAGGACTATATGAAAGACTATGGAGTGAATTTGGGTCATGGGTTGTAGTTTGCCAATATGATAGCTGCCTCTGTTTTTAAAGTCTCATCTTGAGTCTTTCTCCTGGTGACTCAGTATATTGCAGCCACTGGATTTTTTTTTTAAACCTGCCAATTCTTTCCTGTCTTTGGACCTTCAAATATGCACTTTCTTAATGGGTCTCATTCTTACCTCCATTGTTCCCCTCCATATCTCCTGTTTATCCTTTAGACTTCAGCTTAAACATCACCTTTTAATAGCAATCTTTTTTGACCCTTAGCAGTCTAAGTTAGATTCCCTACACTACTTCATAAAACTTTTCTTTTATAGTGCTTATGACGATTCTTAACTTTTATAGTGCTTATGATGATTATTCTAAACTTTTCTTTTATAGTGCTTATGACAGTATTCTAAACTTTTCTTTTATAGTGCTTATGATGATATCTTATTCTAAATTTTGTAAGTGTGACTGTTTGTTTAAACCCTGTTTTTATTTTTACAAAATTGTACGTTCTTCGGGGGGAACTGAACCCCCCCCCCCCACCGCCGCCAGTCTGTTTTATTCACCACCTTACACTGCCCTTAGAACAATATTTCAGTGCTTAACCCGGTAGTTGACACTTCAGCAGTTTATTAAGGGGAAGTTGAAATTTTCATTTGACTCAGCTCCAAGATATTGTTCTAGGTGTTTTACCTATGTTTGCTAATTTACTATTTATATAAATCTGTAAGGCAAACATTGTTATTCCTTTTTATAAGTGAGGATGCTGAACCTCTACGAGCTAAAGACATTTAAGGTTGGAGAGGTAGAACCAACCAGAGTTGGGTGGTAGCCTGAATCCAGACTTATTTTGTTTTTAATTACACCAGCGGTTCTCACTGAGGCCTCAGAATCTTGATGGCAATAGGAAATGGAGAAGTGATATTAAAATAACAACAACAGCAAAACCAAACGCTATATGATCCTATTTCCTTCCCCAGTTTGGGGGCAGGAAGACAGGTGGCCAGGAATGTGCTCCTGTGTTTAGAATCCCTGCACCTCCACCTGCTGGCAGACAGAGTACTTTTTGTTAAGCGGCTTAATACTTGGTCTGAGAGACAAATTTTGTGTTTTATAATTTGCTAATGAGGCAGAGTTAAATAAATGCTAAAATAAAAAAGGATATATCAATGGATATACTGAGGAGGGTACAATTCATTCTAGCTGGACAGTTTAAAGAAGTTTGTTCACATCCCATTTCCTTCATTGGGAAGCTAGGGTGTAAATTCAGAAGGTGGTGTCTGGGATTTACTTCCTGGGGGCCGGTTAGTGTAGTCTCTTACTAGATGTAACATTGGGTACTAAGAAGTAGGGGGTAAACTAATAATGTAAGAACTACTGTTACTGAATTTTTGCTTATTTTCCTCTAGAATTTTTGTCTCCATGGCTGTGCTTTTAAAAGCATATTCTCAATCATACTGTATATGCAGTTGTGTATCTTATTTTATACATTTACTTATAAGTATTTTCACATTGTTTATTCCATGCAAACTTCACTTTCCATGAATGTTTTGTATTCATCTAGAGAGTCATTATGCTATATATTAATTATTTTTACTAAATGATGGATATTTAGATTATTTTTTGTTTTTTTGAATATTAAAATATCAACGATGTGCCCTAGCCTTTTCCATATTAAGATCATTTCATTAAGATAGATTCTGAGAAATGGAATTATTGAGTTAAACAATATAAATATCTTCAAGGTTCTTGCTACATATTAAAGAATTGTGTTCTAAATTGATTTTTCTCATTTTATTGATATTTTCAGAGAGTTTCTGTTTCCTTGTACTCTTGTCGGTAGAGTGTATTATTATTTTTTCAGTATTTTAAAATTTAATAGGCATTGTTTTACTTTGCACTTCTCTAATCACTAGTAAGACTAAACATTTTAACATGTGTTTATCCACTAGTTATATTTCTCTTTTGTGAATTGTGTATTCATTTCCCTTGCTCATTCTTCTATTCTGTTGGGACATAGTACCTAGGTTTTTTGTTTTTGTTTTTTTAAAATCATCAATTTATGTTTACTCCATGTAGTATCTTCTATTCTTTTTTCTTTGGGATTTCTTATTGTTTTTATGTTTGGATATTTATATTTGATCCTATTTTTTAAAATAGTTTTGAGTGTTTTTCTCCCTTAATTTAACTGTTTAATCCATTTGGAATTTATTTTGTTGTGCGGTTAAAGTAAAAATTATTGGATTATCCTTACATTCTATTATGAATTTGACTCCTGTACATGCCCATGTGTTTGTGCATTAACTTTTACTGGTTTGATGTCAGGAGTTAGAGTAGAGCAGTAGGGTTCTATATAATGGTGATGTGGGATTATGGATAATTCACCTTTACTCATTTACGTTACATTGTTTTACACACACACAGATATACATATATGCACATACATCCATAAACACACACACATAATTTTATGCTTTAGAACTCTGAAGGAATATTAACCGTGCTATATTACCTTTTCACACTGTGATATATTTTCCATTATAAATAAAAGTTAATTTTTGTCGGATGTTCTGATTAGTGATAGTAATGCAAAGTCATGATGAATGTGCTGTTATGTAGTTTGCTATGTTAGGACACCACTTTGGGATTATTTAGTTTCGTTTGGTGATTAGATATGGTGCCAGCATTTCTCCTTTAGGGTTGACTAGTGTAGCATTATTAGTCATATTGCTACCTCCTCCTGAGATTTTCACTTGAGCATTAGAAATTTTTTTCCAGTGCAAAAATACAGTTAATATGCTTTAGGATTGTCATTTCTCTACTGTAATTGTTTAATTAGCTAGCTTGGGAGTTCCTTCCTCTCTTATTTAGCTTGAGAAGTAATCCTATATTTCCTAACTTCTGACAGCATTATTATTTTCAAAAATGTAAAATGTTTTATTTATTTATTTTTTCTGTTTGGAAAAACATACACACATTTATTGTACAATGCAGAAGAGTATGTAAGAGTTTGGTGATCTCAGAATAAGATTTCGGAGGTCACAGTGGAAGGGTTGGGGGAAGAGGTCATGGACATGGATAGGACTAGATTGTACCAGGACAGATATTGCATATTCAGTTAACTCCAGGAATTAAGCAGGTGTGTAAATGAGTATGGTGAGGATTGTGTGGTTCTAAGGGGATTAGCTACTATTAGCTCTAGCTGATTGTTTCAGTGGGGCTCAGTGTTACCAGATGTTGTGTGAATTCTCTTAATTTCTAAATATTGGCAGGTCATACATTTGTGATCTTTCAGGAGATCTAGAGAGCATTTGGGGATGACAGTCTAGAGGGAGATGAATGATTAAAGAAGGTTAGGCTTCATTACTGAGGTAAATAGATGTGAGGCATGATAGAATTTGTACATGAAGCCTATGAAATGATGGTGGGTAATTAGATTTCTTGCTCTGGTCTGGAATCTTTCTTTCTGAATTTGTTGGCTCTTTGAGGCTTGGCCTGATGTAATGATACCATAGCTAAAAGTGCTTCCAAATAAAGGCTTGCAGTCTGGTGAGTATGAAACACAAGTAAAGAAGAAATTATAACAAAGTACAGTGAATGTTGTAATAGGGGAAGTGTCTGAATCTCAGAAGAGGGATAACTAACCTAGATTTGGGTGATCAAGGAAGACCTCCCATAAAAAGAGGTGTATTCACTGAGACAAAGAAGTCTGATGAAGGTGGGGTGGTAGGTAGGGCCTGTTGTGTGTAGAGGACGGAGTTTATAAAGGCCTGAAGTCTAGAGAAGATGGTGCATTTAGAAACTGGAAAGTAGTTCACTTTTGTAACTATCCCTCATTTTTCACATTGCTTTATATCATTGGCAGTTTAGTTACTGTTTATACACAGTGAACTATGAGTTGCGTAAAAAGACCAATAAATAGATAACTGGTTGAATAAAAAGTGCAGTGATAAATGAATCTGTACAAATAGAAGATGGCTGCTATTGTATAGTAGGGTCCTTTGTGTTGAGTATTGGCTTTTTCATCAGAATAAAGATGTAATGAATAGGATGAATATGAGAAACAAGATTCTGAAGGCTCTTTATAGGGTGATGAATCTGCCTTCATCCAGTAGAGTAAAATTTTGTCTTGAGTTGAAATTTTATCTTGAGTACGTTGCACTGCTCTTAAATCTATAATAATTAACTGTTAAGAAAAGTATGAGAAAATTTTGTAAGCAGTGTGTGTGTGTGTAGCAATCTGGTCATTCAGAAAAGCCAAGGATGCATGAGTAGTTTATTAATGAATGAGGGTATTCTGTTTGGAATACATCTGGAATGTTATATTCAGCTTTTGGTGCAGCACTCTAATAGGCTACAAGTGAAGTAGAACATCTTCAGGGAAATGGAAAGAGAGTAGCTATCCAACAAAACACTGTTGGATATGATGAGTAGTTAAAGGACTAAAAGGTGTTTTTAATTTGGAAAACAGAAAACTTTGGGGGCCATCGATATGGCTTTGTATTTTGAAAGCGTTAATCATGGAAAATTAATTAGAATCGTAATGTTTTGGCACCGATAATGGCATCATATCAGATGGTTACAAGCTTTGGGTTTGGGGAAAGATTAGGGTGCAGGAAGAAAGCGAAAGGATAGGAACTGACATTTCATACTTTAAATGTATTACATCATATAATCCTTATAACACCCTATACGTTAAATATTACTTTAAGAATAATTTTGTGTATAAACATTTTTATAATATAAAATATTTTTACAAATTTGCTAATTCCACATTTGCATAAAATTACATTTAAAAGCTAATCCTCTACATCAAATGGCTTCTACATCCTGCTTTTACAAAACTAGCAAAGAACAAAAAATGCATTACAGGGATACATTTATCACAAAAATACCTCAACAAAAAATAAGAAACCGAGGAACCTCAACCTTCTATACACTACATCTTTGTGTTTCTTGTGAGCAGATTTTCCAATCTTGGCATTTTCTGATTACAAGGACCTAAAGTACCAGGGATATGCTATATCATTTTCTTTCAAAAAAAAAAAAGACTTCTGCCAGGCCTTTGCAGAGCACATGCTTCCAAGGTAGCCAAATTATGCATGGCAATTGAATAACAGAAGCAGAAGCAACCAGTGCTTTTCATTAACAGCTCATGTAAGAGCTTTTATTAGTAACTTTAATGATTTTTTTCTTTGAATATAAAAACATAACATATTCTAAATACTTGAAGCTAGCTCCATCCAAAAGCTTTTCTACCTCAGGAATGTTTGTTGTGGATGGAGCACTGGTTGCATAAGAGTGTACAGCATAGTCTGTTAAATTACAAAGGTTCTGTTCTATGAGTGGCGAGTTATTATACAATTGGGCAGTGATCTCTAATGTGGCACCAGTAAAGGAAGCACTGCTGAAAAGGAGAGTGTTTTTAATATGTGCATTCGTAGGGTCTTAGACTCAATTAGAGAAGGAATTTAGTTTGTAGTTTGCCCTGACTTTTAGTAACCTGAGAAGCAGAGATGAAGAAAGGAACAATTTTGCATGCAGAACAGCTAAAGAGAAATAATAAGACTCTAACTTTTCATTTTGCTTACTAAAAGCCTGTGCATGAATTCTGTCCCCACCCTATCTTCATAATAGCTGAGAGCACAGTCTCTTCTTACTCAACTACAAAACATATGATATTCGTCTGATACTGCTCTCTTCCTTAAATCTTCAATCAGCCCACCCTGTGCAGTAGAATACTCCATCAGCCTCATTAAATAGAAATTAAAATTGCTTCTGAATATTAATAAGGCATAGATCAGAATCATCTTAATTAAGATCATTGCCCAGAAGGGAGCAAACGTTAGCCCACGTATTTAAAATAAACATATTTAAGGCTTCCCTGGTGGCGCAGTGGTTGAGAGTCCGCCTGCCGATGCAGGGGACACGGGTTCGTGCCCCGGTCCGGGAAGATCCCACATGCCGCGGAGCGGCTGGGCCCGTGAGCCATGGCTGCTGAGCCTGCGCGTCTGGAGCCTGTGCTCCGCAACGGGAGAGGCCACAGCAGGGAGAGGCCCGCGTACCGCAAAAAAACAAAAATAAAAACAAACATATTTAAAAATAATATAAAAGCAAAAAGAGGTTTTCTCCCATTTAAGTAGATTATAGGGTATCAGGAAGAGAAAAAGCTCCTCCTCATACTTAGCATGTTTAATAGTATGTGTAAAGTATTGTGCAAGTTAGATGCCAAAAAATTTATTAAAAGGTCATGATGTTGTCTTTAATATTATTATAGTCTATGTGGGAAGACAAAACTATTATACATAGAAAGAAACTAAAATGGTAGTATATAAATAGCAAATAAATGTTATAGGCAATGTGTAGTAAAGGTTATCAGTACAGGGAGAGATCACTGTTAGATCTCTCTAACAGTGTTGGTGGAATGGTCAAGGAAAGCTAAATCAGAGAATTCACAGTCTCATAGTTTGAAAGGACCCCAAAAATCATTTTGTCTAATAACCCACTTAAGCGTTGACCATACAGTCAGATACCTCTAAAGATTGGAAACTTACCTCTTTGGATGAGGCTAAATCATAAAATATTCCTCAAAATAGATTTCAGAGCTATTATGCCACCTATTTATTATCTTAAGAGGAACTATATACTATGAAGAGTCTTTGGTATTCTCTTTTTTATAACCATTTAGTGTTTATTCTCTTCTTCTCAGCTAGATAAATGCTGAAAAACCCAAGCATTTCTATTGTTGAATATGAATGAGTTCATCTATAAGAGTGAACTTAGGATATTTTCATATTCCATCATGCCTTATTCTTTTAAAGTGAAAAAACATGTGTTTTGGAATTTTAAATTATTTTTTTCTAGATTTGGTGAGGTGTTCTGGGAGATGGAGAGAAGTATATCTTTAAATTACTTGATTTATGCAGTAGTCCTGATGTAGGAAAGGAAGGACTACTGTTTAAATTCTGAATGAAGGTGAATTCAGAAGGGAGGGATAGATTAGTAGAAACTTTAGAGAGTAGCCAGAACATGTAAGTTTAGTCTCTGAAACCATGGAAGAGTTATAATTTTGTAAAATCCACAGTAAATTCATTTGAAACCATTGTTTACTGTAAATGATGACCAAATGTGAATTGGAGATGAGGGTATTCCTGAAGTTAGATTTGTAATGGATCTGCTGTGGTGGTCTTGAAGCAATGGAAGGAGAATAGGAATACCCACTGATATTTATACAATTCAGTAAGACTAAGAATCCCAAGAGAATGCATGACGTTTGGGATCTTTAACAAGACTGCAGGAATTTGGAGGTAATTGGTATGGCCTGGTGCCTTTCTTGGCATATGTTAGCAAATTATGGGGAAAAAAAAAGTCCTTTTTCCAGATGTGTTACATGGGAGAGTTTTTCATGAGCTGCTGGAATGAGGACAATAGGAGAAACAAGAAACTGACGTTTCCTTGCCCTCCTTTGATGGTTAGGAGAGGGGGCCAGTCCCTCTTCGGAATCTGGAAATAAATTTTGTGTGAGAGATAACTGAAATTAGTGAACCTAGCAGAGCTATATTCAGGGTTCTGGACATGTACTTGACTATATAATTACAGACAAATATGAAAAGACTGTCTCATTTGAAATTTCATAAGTGAACGAATGTTAAAACAGTCTTTTTTTTTATGTCTCTTTTTATAGAAAAGAAAAACTTTATATGTTCCTGAGCATGGAAAAAGATATGGAAAGACAGACCACCAGGCTGTTATCATTGATTAGGAGGTAGAAGAGTGTAGTGGTTAATGTTGTATGGACTCTGCAGCCAGACAAGCTGTTTCAAATCCTTACTCTGCCACTTACATTATGTGTGACCTTGGGGAAGGTACCTAACCTCTTGGTGTCTGTTTCTTCTTTCATAGGGTTGATATGAAAATTAAATAAGGTAATACTGTAAAGTACTTAGAATGGTGCCTTGCAAATGGTCAGTACTATATATAAATGCTTTTTAAAGTAAAATACAGTAAATAAGATTTTCTGACCTTGTTCTAAGGGGAGAAAATATAGAGTTACTCTTTATATCTTCAGTCTTCATTCTACTGAGGACCGAACACAGTATATTTTTAAGTGATTGTGTCATCATATTAATGTGCCACAATTTATTGAACCATTTCTCTACTATTGGGCATTTAAATTATTTCCAATCTAAATATTAGGGTCAAATGGCTCTTTCAAAGATCTTATAAATATATTACAAAGTTGTAAAAAACAGGATCTTAATCTGACTTAAATATTCATACAGATATGCTTTTAATTTAAAAGGGGTGGGGTGGGAGGAATTGGGAGATTGGGATTGACACATATACACTATTGATACTGTGTATAAAATAGACAACTGATGGGAACATACAGTATAGCACAGGGAACTCTACTTAATGCACTGTGGTGACCTAAAAGGGAGGGAAATCCAAAAGGGAGGGGATATATGTATATGTATGGCTGATTCATTTTGCTGAGCAGTAGAAGCTAACACAACATTGTAAAGCAACTATACTCCAATAAAAATTAATTTAAAAAAGTATCTCTGATGGTTTTAATTGAGATTGAGTAAACAAAATCAATTTTTTTAACCTTAAGAATATCTCATTTTATATTCTATCCTATTGAACTTTATTCCCAGAAATGAACTGTGGTTTTTGAAAGAGCCAGTGAATTGCAAAATTAAGAAAAAATTATAGTTATTTCCTGTGGAAAGTTTTTTTACCTTTTTTGATTCAAAGACTAATGAAGAGGATATATATGAAACTGTAGTGTTGTGCCTCCTTTCTGGACTGTATCCAAATATTTAAGCAGATCATATTTAAATAGTACATTATCACTGTTTCCATTCCTATAAATGAGACAGTAAGATTAGAGCTTTTCCCCAAATTTTGATTTTCTATTTATGAGTCTAGGTGCAAGCGAAAGATAATTTGGTACACAAAACTCAGCCCATAGAATTTGGTTACCCTGAATAATGTTTGCATCTTTATATTAATTAACATTTATTAAACATCAACAGATAACGCCATCTTCATTGATATCTAGCTTAGACCTCTTTTGACCTTTGGCTTTTTTGACCATTTAAAAAAAATCACCCTAATTTCTTTTAGTTAACAAAGAATTTTCACTTTATTTCTTTTGTCCTTTAAAAATTTTATGGAGTTTATATTCATATGCCCCTTAGATTTTTTAAAACCTGAGTCATAAAAACATAAAGTATGCAGATGAAAAATAATACAGGCACTGAATTATTTATCCTTCTATGTGTTTGTTGCTTTCCACATAATTTCATTAACTTCACAGTGACTCTGTGAGGTTGATATTATCTCATTTTTATAAAGGTGAAAACTGAGGCTTTGAAAGTTAAACATTACTTGATCTAAGTCACATACCTGGTAGTTAGTACAGCAAGAATTCAGACCCATCTTAAACTGGTATCACATACTTCTTTCATCATACTAGGTTCTCTAAATATCTAGTATTTTCACTGTTATAATTATTTAAAAATATTTCTTGTTTTTTGATCTTTCTTCTTTGAGATTCTTATTATTTGGACACATATGTAGAAGAGACATAGGGAAAAGAAAAGGTTAATGCTACCTACTTTCTAGGGATATTACTGCTTTTATAGTAGAACAGGGTACTGCTTTATCACATTGTGAGTGTTCCTCAGATTTTCTCAGGCTGGAGTCCTTGCTTCTCTCAATCTTCAGTACCTACTGAAATTTGCCTAAAATTTGATACTCTGATATGTATTTTAGCCACATCATTTATATTTCCTATATTTAGTGGTATTTTGCTTTGTTTTAAATCTTAGTTTTGCCATACTGTTAATGAAACTTTATTCATAAGTGTTTGAACTTATTCCTAAGATTCCTATTGATTATAGAATAGTTACATATTACATAGACCAGCCATCAATGCTGTCCACAGCTTGTCACAGCCTCTCTCTCTTATCTCATTGTCCTTTTCTCCTTTATTCAAACATTCTCTTCCCGCCCAGATTGTCCTGTGAACATCTCAGGACCTCAGTTGGCCTCCTAAATCCTTTGCTTGTAAGTAAAACCTAGCACTATATTCAGATCCCAGTCAATTGCTACCTTCTTCATATAGGTTTCTTGGTATCTTCAGTTAACTTTCGTAAAATTTTTAAACTTTAAAATAATTATAGAATTACAAAGGTTGCAGGGATAGTTTGAAGAAGTCCTGTGTACCCTTTACCCATTTTCTCCCATTGGTCACATCTTACATAATTATAGCACAGTATTAAAACCAGCGAACTGACAGTGGTACAGTGAGTATGTATGGATGAGTATGTGTCATTTTATCATTTGTGTAGGATATAGAACTATTCCATCACCACAGAGATCTCCTGGTATCAGTGTTTTACCAGTTAAAGTGTAGAAATCTCTCCTCTCCATGTCTCTTTACTCTCCCTTGAAGATAGTATAGTTGTCTTAAAATTTTCCTCTCTATGTGTTGAAATCCCTACCAGACAATACCATATTATATTTTTGCTTTGATCATTGAATATAATTTAGAAAACTCAAGAGGAGTAGGAAAGTCTATTGTACTTATTCATGTTTTTTCTCTTTCTCTTTTTTCTCCTTCCTTCTTTCCTGATGTTCCAAGATTCATTCATTTATCATTTCCTTTCTATTTAAGAACATCCTTTAGGCATTTTTTAGGGTAGGTCTGTGGTGACAGATTCTCTTAGTTTTCCTTCATCTTTATGTTTTGAGACATTCTGATGACAATATCTGACATGATTTTCCCTTGACTTTTTTTTTGCTATTTATTTATTTATTTATCTATTTATTTTTTATTGAGATGTAGTTGATTTACAGTATAAAGTTTCAGGTGTACCACATAGTGATTCACAATTTTTAAATTTTATATTCCATTTAGTTATTATAAAATATTGGCTGTATTCCCTGTGCTGTACAATATATCCTGTAACTTACTTATTTTCTACATAATAGTTTGTACCTCTTAATCCCCTTCCCCTATCTTGCCCTTCTCCACCTTCCCTCTCCCGGCTGGTAACCACTAGATTGTTCTTGATATCTTTAATTTTTTTTTTAATATTCACTAGTTTGTTTTATTTTTTAGATTCCACATGTAAGTGTTAGCATATAGTGTTTGTCTTTCTCTGACTTATTTCACTAAGCATAATACCCTCCAAGTTCATCCATGTTGTTGCACATAGCAAAATTTCATTCATTTTTATGGCTGAGTAGTATTCCACTGTGTGTGTGTGTGTGTGTGTGTGTGTGAGAGAGAGAGAGAGAGAGACAGACAGACAGACATCTTTTTCCATTCATCTGTTGCTGGACACTTAGGTTGCTTCCATATCTTGGCTATTGTAAATAATGCTTCAGTGAACTTTGGGTGCATATATCTCTTCATTTCCCCTTTACTCTTAAAGGATAATTTCACTGGATATAAAATTTGAGGTTGGCTGTTCTTTTTTTTCAGCACTTGGAAGATATTGTATCATTTCCTTTGTCCTCCATAGTTTCTGATATACAGTAGTATTATTTGAATTGCATTTTGTGTCTCCTGCCAAATATGGGAAGTTTTTAGTCATTATTTCTTTAAATACTTTTCAGCCCCACTGTCTTTCTCCTTTCCTCTGGGATTCCAATGCTAAGAATATATTTCCAGGTGTCCCAGGGGCTCTATTTATTTGTTTATAGTCTATTTTCTCTCTGTTGTATATATTGTTTTCTTCTCAAGTTAACTAATTGTTTTTTCCTCTGTCTTCTCCAGTTAGCCATTGAGCCTATCCATTGAGACTTTTAAATTTCTTGGTTATTGTAGTTTTTAGTTCTAAAAATGTTTTTAGCTCTCCGTAGTGAGAGGAATGAGGAGAAGTGCATCCTTTTCATGAGTTAGCTTTTGGGTAGTACTTTACAGTTGACAGTCCATTTGTTTCAAGCATGTTTATAATTGTTTGTTGAAGCATTTTTATGGCTGCTTCAGAATCCTTGTCAGATAGTTCCAACATCTGTGTCATCTTACTTTTTTTTTTTTTTTTTTTTGCGGTACGTGAGCCTCTCACTGCTGTGGCCTCTCCTGTTGGGAGCACAGGCTCTGGACACGCAGGCTCAGCGGCCATGGCTCACGGGCCCAGACGCTCTGTGGCTTGTGGGATCCTCCTGGACCGGGGCATGAACCCGTGTCCCCTGAATCGGCAGGCGGACCCTCAACCACTGCGCCACCAGGGAAGCCCTGTGTCATCTTACTTTTGGTGTCTATTGGTTGTCCTTTTTTTTTTTTTAAGTTCAAGTTAAAAGCTTCCTGATTCTTGATATTATGCATGATTTTTTATTTATTATGTGTGTTTTACATATTATGAGGTTAGATCTTATTTAAATTTTCAATTTTAGCAGATATTTTTAGCTGTGCTGGACTGTTTCAACAGAGAAGTTGGTTACATTTTGCTGCCAGTTGTAGTAGAAATTTGGGTTCCCCACTTGGCCTCCTTTGACACCCTGGGAAGAAGAGTGCTTTGTTACTAATAGAAGAAGGTAGGATTTCAGGTTTCCCCCAGGCTTTCACTGACACTTTCTTGGCTGAGAAGGGGAGAGACACCTTGATAATGTTCCTCAAGTGGCCTGTACTGACCCTGCAGTGGGAGAAGGATTTGTTACCACTGGATGATGGTAAAAGTTCTGACTTTCCCCACTGGGCCTCCTTTGACACTACCTTGTTGGGGTGCGGGAGAGGAATACCTCACTGTTACTTTATTGGGGTTGAAATCTAGGATCCCCTCATAACCTCCACTGACACCATGGGGAGGGGCCTTGTTACTGCCTGATGAGGGTGGGAGTCTCTTCCCAACTTGGCCTTTTCTGTTGGGGTGGGAGTGGAATTTGCATTTTTCCCCCAGGGTGTTTGGCTGGAGTGGGATTCTTACTTTCTAAAAGTGTACTATCTTGCTAGATTGACCCTTTCCTAGTCCTTTGGCTAGAGAGAAGGGGCTTTTCTTTGACTTTGTCTGCTTTGGTTGGTTTTTCTTGGTTATTAGTTTCTCTTATACCTGCTCTGGGATATATGAGACCAAAACAAAACAAAAACAAAAATAATAACAAAAAACCCCAGGGAACTTAACCTCTGTGATGTTCCTCAGTTTCTGTGGTCCCTAGGCAGCCTTTCTCCTTCTCTGTACCTTTCAGAATCTTCATGTTTGTTTTATACATAATATCCAAAATTTTTAGCTCTACTTATTTGAAGGAATAGGGAGAAGCATGGTCAACTTAATCTTCCGTTAGTTAACTTTTGTACATTACTTGCAGTTGGCAAAATACTTTTATATATATCATCTCACTTGATTTCTCATAAGAATTTTATGGGGTATAGCTGTTGGTATTATTTTCTACTTTTAATAGATTTAGATTTGAGCTCAGGGGTTTAAAAAGAAATTGAGGAACAGAGCTCAGATTAGAAACTCAGCAATTCTTGTTCTACATTTCTTTTTCCTCCACTCTACTAGTTTGCTTCCCCGTCACTCCAGTCTATAGTAATCCTCCTTCATTTGAATGAGAATAGCATTTACTCTCTGATCATTAATTTGGTAATCTTCATGTGATTTTCTAAAAATTGAATCTTATTTCTTTATGTATTTGCCTTGACTCTATAATGAGGTTTTAAATTCTTTCAATGAATGATTATCCTCCTGAGCCTCATTTCATCTTTGGTTTCTTGTCCAATGTCTTGATCATAATTGGTATTTAAAAACGTTGCATTAAATGAATAGCTTGTGTCTCCTTCTTATGTTACTGCTTCAGATTGGCTATATCAGTGTCAGTGAGTAGTACATTTTGATTCTTTTGTAGGAGGTGTTGGCAGGAAAGATGGAAGGAGTAAAATGATGTTTTTGATAAGGGCAGTTGAATGGAAACAAAGAGTTATGGGCAGAAGTGGGCTTCCTTCTTTTCATCTCCATCTCTATCTTCATCTCTATCTATTCCTCCTTTCTTTTTTCCTCTGTCTCTGTCTCTCTCTCTCTTTCTTCCTCTTTCCATAACCAGCTTGGTTTGGCATTGTATATTGTTCTTAATAGTCTTGTGCTAGGTACTGCTTAGGGTTTCCTAGTCTCTCTCCCACTTATGCCCCTCTGGCTACCATGTTTTCTATTCCCCCTTTTCATTGCCTTTCCCGTCTTTCCATTATTTTCTCCATGATTTCCTAGTGGTTTAAGCTATTTTAAGAACATTTAAAAAAATATATAGGGCATTTGTCCCCCAAAGGGCTCTACAACCTGGTTTGATGCACTTGTAATAATGTCCAGGTTTTGTCGTTGGCCACTTTTTTGGTTTGTACTGTAGGCTTTCTGCCTAAGGAAACATGAAAACTGTCAGGACTTCAACTATTATCTATGTATCATTGACTCCTAAATATCTTTGTCTGCTCTGAACTCTTACCTGAATTCCACTCCTGTTTTTTGACTGCAGGACAGCTTCATCTTGATGAAACTCAAAACTCAAAATGGTGCCTAAGACTCAAATTGTCTGAAATTAAACTCATATTCATTCACCCTGTACGGCTGAACAAAGCTTTCTCTTCTCTTTTCTTTCTCATTTGGTAGCTGCACTAACTAGTCTTTCAGGTTAGGGACCTAGACATTCATCTTTCTCTCTTCCTCTTTTTACATGCACTTCATTATTACAGTCTGCCCCACCATTACTACTGCTGCTACTGCCACAGTTGCCAAACCATTTTTCAGTATTCATGCTTTGGCATGCACTATTCTGAGCTCTTTACATGTGTTAACTCATTTAATACTCACAGTACACCTATGAAGTAGGTGCATCCCTATTTTACAGATGAAGAAATTGCCCAAGATCATACAGCTAGAGAGTGGAGGAGCTTGGCAGGTTTTAAGAGCAGGTGTCTGCTCTTACCAAGTCTTGAAGATATTTTTTGAATCTTCCACCTCATATCCACCTATACTACTAATGCCCCAGTTTAGACTAGGTTATTATCCTAGGTTAACAAACTTTACAGCCTTCTGTTGTTTCCTCCTTCAGGTCCATTCTCTACATAGTCATTAGGATGACAGCACTAAAGAGCAACGTTTTTCAAATAGCAGTAGTTCCCAACACTTGGGAATAATATCCAGGCTCTTAACCCAGTATCCAAGGCTGTCCATTACTGTCTGGTTCCTGTCTAGTTCCTGTTCTTCTCCTGTCACTTCTTGTGCCTCTTTTCATTCTAGCACCTGTAAAGTTGATGGTTTCTGAAGTTATTTAGACAGAAACTGGTTATGTGAGCATTCGTTTTTTTAACTCCTTCATGGGCTCCTTTGTCATCCACTTTTGGTGTCCTGCCTTAGCCCATGAATCTTCTTTTTCTGTGTTCTTGCCATTGTACCTTTCCTCATATTCTCTCTTGTGCTTGGTATATTCTTCCCTTTTGGCTGAACAAACCTAGAAGATTCAGTTCCAGGTCACCTTATCTTAGAAACCTTCCCAGAATTCTTTCTCCCATTTCCTCCCTTTGTGGGCTAGTGTGGTACCCTGTACATACCTCTGTCATTGCACTTAGTCTTCAGTGCACTGATTCGTTTTTGTTGGTCTTGCCCAGTCAGTTGGACTATTTGAGGGTAAGACCATGTCAGTGATATTGGCATATAGCATTGACAGGGTGCCTCACACACAGTAGGTATTTAATAGACGTTTGTGTGTTTGAGCTGAATTGTTATATTCACTTTTATATTTCTAGTATTAGCCACTGTATGTGTCATATACTTGTTGCTGTCTTGGTAGGTGTTACATGAATTCAATTTGTTGATATGAAGCTGTGAGTTTTTTCACTGCACACAGAAATGAAACTAAACAGAAGTACATGTGGACAAGTTCATTGCTAAAATAGCCCATTTTGAAATGTTTCATTTATTCTTCTAAATATGGAATCAGTAATTTTAAGGTAAGTAAAATACTTTTTATAGTATTTTACTGGAAGCATGGTATATTGGATGTGGTGGTTCACATCTTGTTTCTGCTTTTCTAAGTGATAGTGGACCAGTAATATGTATCTTTTAACTTTGGTTTTCTCATCTGGAAATGCTGGCAATTAATGCGGAGAGTCTCCATGGACCAATGTAAATACATGTTATTGGAAATTGCTAGGCCATCATCAATACTTTTATAAATATTTACCTTTTGTCTTGATCTGTTCTTCGTGTATTCTCTCATACTTTGCTTTTTCTTATGATCACCTGTTCATACCACTGGGTTTCATTAAGGTTTCTTGGGAATTCATTTAGCCTATGTTTTCTTTGGTGATTCTTTCTATTTTCTATACAGGCTAATTCTTGCCCCTGCCCTTGTATTTTTGTTGTTGCTGTTGTTGTTGTTGTTGTCAGTTTTCTCCCTTTGACATTGATGACGTCAGGACTTTATTCCTGTAGTCTAACAATATCCCTACCATATCCTGCCAAATTGTTTTACAGCTCTTTGAATCTGATCAAATATACCCCCTGGGGCTTCCCTGGTGGTGCAGTGGTTGAGAGTCCGCCTGCCGATGCAGGGGACACGGGTTCGTGCCTCGGTCTGGGAGGATCCCACATGCTGCGGAGCGGCTGGGCCTGTGAGCCATGGCCGCTGGGCCTGCGCGTCTGGAGCCCGTGCTCCGCAACGGGAGAGGCCACAACAGTGAGAGGCCCGCATACTGAAAAAAAAAAAAAAAAAAAAAAAAAAGAAAGAAAAATACCCCCTGCATTTTTGGACACTTGGCAAGTAGAACTCTGAAAACAACCCTACACATTTGTTACACAGCTGTAATCTACTAGTGTTCGAAGTGCTTTGCATTGACAGTTTAATCCCTGTCACATCTTTATGATTTATATTGGATAGGATGAGAAAATGACAGGATTAGCCTTGTGCTTACCAAATTTGTCAGTAAGAAGAAAAAAAAGTGTTTAGCTTTCCATTCTGTGCTTACTCTGCCTTCTTTGAGAGTGGTATTATCCAAGAGTGAAATTTTTACCATATTAATTTTTACTGTTTTTGTTTGCAGTCATTTCCAATTTTACTCACATGAGAATATGTGTGAGTCAGTATATAATAGAGATTGTGTGTAGATCCTAAGCAGTTTGCACTAACATGTGAAGAAGAATGTTATGAGTGTATTAGGTTCTAGTTTTGCCCTAGTCTTGCTTGTGACTTTAGTGAAGTCATTTAAACTTCTTCAATGTGTTTTCCCAACCATCACGTGATGTGGTTACCTTCTAGAATAGATCAAAATTATGAGAACTGCCAGCAGAATCAGCAATTCTGAGAATACTTGCTAAATACTTTGAGAGTGAGAGCCCTGACCTTTTAGATCTTTTAACAGTAGATTCTAGTATAAACCTTTAGGCTCAGTCTTCACTGTCACTTGACTTTGTATTCTATTTAAATTTGGCCTTCTTATTCTTTACATGTACCTGCATTTTCTTAACATGATTTTTCTTAGCCGCAGTCTTCTTCTTATGATAACTGACACTAAAATGATTGCTTCTGTGATTTTATCCCCTTCCATGACTATGAGAATATAACATACTCCAGGGGATAAAAAGAAGGAAGACAGGAAGATGTCAACCTCTGTTTCACCTTTTATCTCTTGAGAATACCTTAGTTTTAGTAAGTTGCCTACCTGTTTTTTGACCTTTGTTGGTCTTGCATGGAAATGATAAATGCTATGTAACATCTGTAGACAGTTAATTATAAATTTGCACAATATGTTCTTTGGGGTCATGTGTTTTTGGCTTTATAAAAGACAGAAGTAAAATTTTTTTTACATCTAATTTTTTTCTACATCCAGTTTCAGTTGTGGGTGTTTGGAATAGTTTGTTACCCACATCTTTTGGTTTTTTATGGGGCTCTTGGCCTAAGAACATTGTGACCATTTCAGTATTCCACTATTTTTTAAAGTGTTCCAAAAGCTACATTATTGGAACTTCCCTTATGTAGAACAGAAAAGTGTCATTGTTGTTGTTTTTAAAATTGCAACCATATTTTTTTTATTAAAATCAGTTGCAATTCCAGTGAACAATAAGTCAGAAAATTTTCCAAACATTTGCCTTGAGCTGTTGTTTCTATTTTTAATTTTATGGAAACTAACTTTTTTTCTGATTATAAAAGTAATATATGTTCATTCTAGAGAACTTGGAAAATGTTAAGAGGTACAATGAATAAATACACATCAATAATGATGTATCAGCCAGAAAGAGATTGTTAGCATTTTAACAGATTATACTTTTTTGAGAGATATATAAAGACACATATTTATTAAAAACAGACATAATATTTTTAAATAGACTATTGGATGTCTAGACTATATTTTTCATTTGTTATAAAATATATAATGCATTAAAGTATATAATATATGAAAATATATAATAAATGTATAATATATGAAAATTATAAAACATAAAAGTAAGATAAACATCTTTGTCCTGCTCTCCAGCTTAAGATAGATATTATCAGCAAGTTTGAAGCCCTCTGAGTAGATCAATTTCATCATATCCCTGCTTCTTCCTCTACAAGATATAACTAGTATGCTACATTTTGTGTACATCATTTACTTCTGTTTTTTGTAGTTATGTGTCTAACCATATATACTGTATTATTTACTTTTCCTTGCTTTTGATCCTTACGAAAAGGGTAACGTATTTGAGGCTTGTATTTTATACTCAACATTATGTTGCTACAAATCGTCTGTGTCTTTGTGGCTCATTTATTTTTTTTGCTCTATCAAAATATCATGAGGTACTTCACCATTCATCTGAAGGTGGACATTTGAGGATGGCTCAAGTTTGATAACCTCAAAGTAGTATAGTATGGTTTGATATATAAAATTATATATATAAAGGTTATGTGTGTGTGTGTATTATATTATAGTGCTTACTATCACTTTTTGTTTTATTTAGTTTGAAGCTGTGTTATTAGGTGTTCGAATCTCATTGTAATATTATTTTTATCGCTAGTAATGATTTTGCCTGATATTTTGTGTGATATTAAAAGAACTATGCTAGTATATATGTAAGTATGGTTAGTATTTTTATTATTTTCAGTTTTTTTGAAAATAAGTTTTTAGGTGTGTCTCTTGTGAATAGCATATGGCTGGACTTTTAAAACAATCCAGTTTGATCTATTATCAGTGCTATTTATATTTATTAACAGAGGTATTCAGTCCTGTTAGGTCTATATTTATTAACAGAGGCATTCAGTTTACATTTAGTCTACTACTAGTACATTCAAAATTTTATCTATCATTTTAATTTGTGTTTTCTGTTTTTTGGCTCTTCTCTGTTTCTTTCTCACCTTTTCTTGCCTCTTTTTGGATTGATTTTTAAAAATCCTTTATTCACTGTCCCTCAATTATCTCTCCCTCTTTGAAAGTTATACACACTTTCTGTTCTTTCAGTGGTTACCCTAGAAATTACAACATACATCCTTAACTTCCGAAAATCTAAAGTTAATTAAACTTTTACTTTCCTCCTGGGTAAGGACTTCAGAACACCTAAATTCCGTTTACCTTCCACCTGATTTGTGGTATCATTGTTCTATATTTTAATTTTCTTTTTATTCCTGCTTGACATTATTGTAGTTTCATAAAATAAATGTTAGTTTATATTAGCCTTCCATTTGAGATCACTTACCTTCTGCCTGAAGAATGTCCTTTATAATTTCCATTGATGGAAGTCTGTCTGCAACTAACATTTTTAGTTTTGTTTTCTGCTATTTGGCTTGAAATTTATTTCACCCTTATTTTTTTTTAACATCTTTATTGGAGTATAATTGCTTTACAGTGTTGTTAGTTTCTGCTGTATAACAAAGTGAATCAGCTATATGCATACGTATATCTGCATATCCCTTCCCTCTTGCATCTCCCTCCCACCCTCCTTTTCCCACCCCTCTAGGTGGTTGCAAAGCACTGAGCTGATCATGGCACCCTTATTCTTAAAAGTAGGAATGTAATTCTGAGATTGCAGTTATTTTCCTTTAGTACTTATCATATAGTAGCGCACTGTCTTCTAGCTTCTTTTTTTGATGGTTTTAAATTAGCTGTCAGTCTGACTCCCACTTTGAATGTAATTTTTCTTTTTTCCCCTTGTCTTCTTTAAAATTTTCTTCGCGTCTTTGGTTTTCAGCTGCTTCATTGTGAAATGTTTGTGAGTAAATTCCTTTTTATTTATACTGTTTTGATTTTATTGCATGTTTGATTAGTGTCTTTCATCAGTTCTGGAAAATTCTCAGCTGTTCTTTTTTAAAATATTTTCCTTGCCTCAATCTCTCTGTTTTTCTGGAATTTTAATTAAACGCATATTAGATTAATTTCACTCTAAACTCCATGTTTGTTATTTCCTGCTCTATATTTTTCATCATTTTTCTCTGACTTGATTCTCTATAATTTCTTCTGATCTTTCTTCCAGTTAATTAATTCTTTCTTCTGCTGTGTCTTATTACCAGTGATATACACTGAATTTAAAATTTGTGTTTTTTTCCCATTTCTAGGATTTCTATTGTTTCCCCAAATGTGGAATCTCCCCTCCTAACAGTTTTCTATTAAAATTTTTTTTTAATTGAAGTATAGTTGAATTACAATGTTGTTAATTACTGCTGTACAGCAAAGTGACTCAGTTATACATATATATGTACATTCTTTTTCATATTCTTTTCCATTATGGTTTATCACAGGATATTGAATACAGTTCCCTGTGCTATATAGTAGGACCTTGTTATTTATCCATTCTGTATATACCAGTTTAATAGTTTTCTATTTTTATAAGATATTGTCAACAATTTTATTTTCTTAAAACAGATAAAGAATAGCTGTAATATCTGTGCCTATTAATTCTAATACCTGAAGTCTTTGTGGGTATTTTTCTGCTTGTTCATACTCATGGATCTTGATTTTCTTTTTTGCCTAGTTTCCTTTGACTCTGTCATGACTATTACCATTGGAAAAATGTGTGTGTGTGTGTGTGTGTGTGTGTGTGTGTATTCCTTGAGGTCTGTCAGGTACCTAGTAGCACTGCCAATGAGGGAGTTTCTTAAACCAAACTCACGTGATCCATCAAGGTATGGGCTTCAAATTCTTGTGAGGCTTTGGCTATGATTACACCTTCCTCAGCATCTTGTTTTTGTTTTCCTCCTCTACTCCCTGACCTAACTCCCTGCCTTATTTTTGTTGTTGTTGTTAATATTGTGTTCTGCTCTGCACCAAGGTATCTTGCCTTTGACTCCCCTCTGGATGGTAAGGATTTAGTGATCTATCCTTACTTCTAGGGTGTAGTTGTCCTTTGAAGCTCTTTGTGGGGAGAATCTTGGATTCTTGGATGGATTTGAGTCATTCTGCCTTCCTTGCCCTTTCAGGCTCCCAAGATGAACCTCAAGTTTCTAGAATTGTAATTGGGAAATGTCTTCAGTTCAAAATCAGTTTGGTGCTCTGGTATTCTCCTTACTTCTCTGGGTATCAGGTTTCTTCTGGAATTTGTCCTGGTGTTTTCACAGTAGCTTATTAACACTTCATTGCTTTTTTACGTGATGTTTTAAATGTTTTAGCTAACATTTACTTGTTTAAGAAGAAATGTTGGTTTGAGTAACCAAGCTCTCTGGTACTAAAAATAGAATTTCTGTTGTGATTTGTTGTTGTTGTTAGTGCTAACTCAGTTTCTTTGGACCTTTATTTATGGATGCTATAGTCCTTATGAGAAAATTGTATTAGCAGCTGCTCGTGGGGTGAGGGACATTGATTATTTAATTCCAATGTAAATTAAATTTTCAGCTTGGTATTTTTTGAGCCCCAGATCTATATGCAGGCTGTGTAGTGGCCACAAATGCTCAGGGAAAGTCCTCTTCTTATTCCCTGGTCCCCTGTCCATGAATAGTTATTGTGGAAGCAGGCATGGGTCCATGCTATATGATTTTGTGGGATATATATTTCTCTAGTTCACTTGTGATTAAGTGTGTAGCCCTTTGTTGTTACTGCCTTTTTACCACATCTCCAGTTTAGTTCCTTGCCCTGTGTGAGCCAGAGGCTTTCTTTCCTGTCCCCTTTGTGTATTTATTAAAAGTGAAGCTCTTGGCCAAGGGTTGGCAAACTTTTTCTGTAAAGGGCCAGATAGAAGATATTTTAGGCTTTGCAGGTCATACAGTCTCTGCTGTTGTGATATGAAAGCAGCTGTAGACAATACTTAAATGAATGAGCATAGGTGTGTTGTAAAAAACTTCATTTATGGACACTGAAATTTGAGTTTCATAAATTTTGTTAAGATTTCTTCTTTTTTATTTTCAACTATTAAAAAATTTAAAAACTATTCTTAGCTTATGACTATAAGCTGGATTTGGCTTGTGGGCCATAGTTTTCCAACCCCTGCTTTAGGCCATTAAGATAGCTTTCCTCTCTGCTGCTCTCATTCCTGGCTCTTTTAGAATTTTTCTCACTTCCAGGAAAGCTTAATATTCATTTTAATATGAAATTTAAAAAGTACATTTTCTGTTCTATCCAGCATTTTAGGTGTTTTGCAGTAGGAACATTTCAGAGTATATATACATATGGCCAGATTCATGTTTATTTTATCATTTCATATTTAGTAATACATAGTGAAATATGAACAAAAAGGCAAAACATTCCCTGTTTGAGATTTTATGACCCTTTCTGATCCTTATTTTACATTATTCACAATCTCCGTACTTATTATTTAATGAATATATAATATTCTTTGTCTTACTGTACTACAGTTTCTTCAGTTAACTTCCTTATTTGGGAATTGGTTTTTTTTCCCCTCAGCTATTTGTTTTTGTTGTTGATTGTAACTGAGTAGTATAGCAAATAAAAAAAGTGGAAATAGTTTCTGTCTCCCATCATGGTTCATTTTGTTAAGACAGTTTAAAGCACTTAAAGGGAGGAGCTTCTTGAAGAGAAAGTAAGAGAAGATCTTATTTTATTCTTTTTTCACTCCAAATGACCTCTGCATAACAAATGCCTGCTCAATAAAGTGTTTTGTTATATAAACACTACTCATTAAGTTAAAGTAAATTGAGAGGTTTAACTCTGATTTTATTGTCATTGTTTTAATAATAAAACAACTCAAGTTGTTTGTCCTTAGCCTTCCCCCAAACAAGGATGGAACAGTTCCTCTTCTACCTATCCCAGGGAACCTAAGCCAGTATTTATTGTGGCTTGAAAAATACCAAATACTACTGAGCTGAATGACTTTCTTAAAAGTAGATTTTGTTCTCTTTTCAGGACATATAATAAGAAAAATTTGGGTACAGGAATCAGTTCTTTAATGTTTGGATTGTATACATGTGCTCAGAAGAGAAAACTTGAAACAGTGGTGCTTTAAAAAAAGGTGGGGGGGTTATTTTTGTTTTGTAACACAAAGTAGGGAGGTAGGCAGTTCAGGGCTGTTGCAGTTGGGGCCCAGGCTTCTTCTGTCTTTCTGCTCAGAAATCCGTAACATGTAGATTTTACCCACATGTTTTCTTCTCATAATTTCACGATGACTGTTCTGTTACCAGTGTAATGTCAAGAAGAGAAGGGTAAGAGGTAAAGGGGAACACAAACTTAGCTGGGTCTTTACCCTTTTAAAGAGTGTTCCTAGATGATTTTTGTATACAATCAAAATGTAGTTTTTTACTTAAGCACACTGCTATTTTTAATAAAACTGGAAATCTTTTAGAATGGAAGGAGAGAATTGATCGCGGATAGGCAAATGTCAAATCTGCCTCATTTAGGATGATACTTTTGTAGAAACCTCAAAGGAGAGGTCATAGAATTGAAAATTTTACCTTCAGGCATGTGGTGCTCATCATACTTGGTACACCAAGAAGAGAATTTTTAAAAATCTATTATGTGGAAAATATATAGATTTCTTTAATTTACTTTGTTCCTTTTTCTGTGCATTATTGCCAGTGTGTGTGTACATTTTATAAGATTTAGATATTACTTATACAGTTTTTAATCTTGATTTTCACACTTGAAACATTATTTAGTAAGATTTTACCACATTGTTAAAATTCCTTATAAACATTTTTAAAGGTTACACATAGTATCCCATGATATTGGTGTACCATAATTTGTTTACCAGTTCTCTTGCTATTAAACATTTATTTAGTTAGTTTGATTTTTACTAATGTAATTATAATTTTGGGGAAATAGTTTGAGATTTACAGAAAAGTTTCAAAGATAATACAGAGAGCTCTTGTATGCCCCTCACCCAGTTCCCCCATTGTTAGCATCTTACATTTACACTTATCAAAACTAAGAAACCAGCATGGACACATCACTGTTAACTAAATGCCAGAGTTTATTTGTATTTCACCAGTTTTTCCATTAATATCCTCTTTCTGTTCATTGATTCAGTTGAGGGTAGCACATTGTTTAGTTGTCCTGTCTCCCCATATTCCTCTGATCTGTGATAATTTCTCACTCTTTCCTTGGTTTTCATGACCTTGGCAGTCTTGACACTTACTGACTAGGTATCCTGTAGAATGTGCCTCAATCTGGGTTTGTCTGATATTTTTCTTATAGTTAGACTGGGGTTGTGGGTTTGTGGAGAGAATACCACATAAGTCAACTTCCCTTTTTATCTCATCATATCGGAGAATGTGTGGTATCCACATAGCATCACGGGTGATGTGACCCTTCATCACGTGGATAAGGTGATGTTTGCCAGGTTTCTTCACTGAAGAGTTACAGTTTTTCCCTTTCCTTCCTCTTCTTTGGAAGTGAGTCACTAAGTGTAGCTTACACTTAAGGTGGTATTGTGTGGTGGGGTGGGGTGGGGAAGAGCAAATTAAGCTTCACCTTCTGGAAGGAGTATCTACATAAATTATCTGGAATTCTTCTGTAAGGAAGATTTGTCCCTCTCATTCCCCTATCATTAATTTATTGGTTCAATCCTTTATTTATATCAGCATGGACTCATGTATATTTTATACTTTGAACTGTAATCCAAAAGTGTATTATTTATTTAGTTTCTCAAATCATTCTGGTTTAGGTCATTGTAAATTCTTTAAAGGCTGTTTTCTATATCCTGTTGATATACTCCCATTAAAATTTCTTTTTTAGCAGTTTCTTACCTTTTAGTACCACAAGATGTTCCAATCTCATCTTTTATTTTTCCTGTCTTAGTCCTAGAATCATCCATTGCTCTGGGTAGCCCTGGTTCCTTTTTATTGGAGAATGGCATTTAGAAACCAAGATCTGGTTGCTCATTGCTGCTAGGGTATCATTGCTTCTAGTCCCTCGGTAGAAAGAGCTGCACTGTGTATGTGTGGAACCAATGAATACACACATGTAGATTAAGTTTCATTATGTATTTTAATTGGTTTGACCATTTTATTATTATGAAATCTACCACTTTATCTCTGGTAGTAGGCTTTGTCTTGAGATTAATTTTGCCTGATAGTAATATAGACACACTAGTTATTTTTTAGGATTACTGTTTGTGTGTTGTCTTTTTCCATCTTTTTTTAGTTTATTTTTTATTGAGATATAGTTCATTTATAAAATTATATGTTTCAGTTATTTTAAAATATTGGCTATATTCCCTGTGCTGTATAATATATCCTTGCAGCTTATTTATTATACATAGTAGTTTGTATCTCATAATCCTCTAGCCCTATCTTGCCCCTTCCTCCTTCTTTCCACTGGTAACCACTAGTTTTCTATATAGATCTGTGAGTCTGTTTCCACATATAAGTGATAACATACAGTATTTGTCTTTCTCTGCCTGACTTATTTCACAAGCATAATACCCTCCAAGTCCATCCATGTTGTTGCAAATGGTGAAATTTCATACTTTTATATGACTGAGTGGTATTACATTGTATATATCTACCACATCTTCTTATCCGTTCATCTTGGCTATTGTAAATAATGCTGCTACAAACATTGGGGTGCATGTGTCTTTTCAAATTAGTGTTTTTGTTTTTTTCAGATATATACCCAGGAGTGGAATTGCTGGGTCATTTGGTACTTCTGTTTGTAGTCTCTCTCTCTCTCTCTTTTTTTTTTTTGTTTATTTTTTTGGTCATGCCATGCATCTTGTGGGATCCCAGTTCCCTGACCAGGGAATGAACCAGGGCCCTCAGCAGTGAAAGTGCAGAGTCCCAACCACTGGACCGCCAGGGAATTCCCTTGTAGTCTTCTAAGGAACCTCCATACTGTTTTCCACAGTGGCTGTACCAATTTACATTCCACCAACAGTGTACAAATGTTTCCTTTTCTCCAGAGCCTCACCAGCATTTGTTATTTGTGGTCTTTTTGACGACAGCCGTTCTGACACGTGTGAGGTGATACCTCATTGTGATTTTGATTTGCGTTTCTCTGATGATTAACGATGTTGAATACCTTTTCATGTGCCTGTTGGCCATTTGTATATCTTCTTTGGAAAAATGTCTGTTCAGGTCTCCTGCCCATTTTTCAGTCAGGTTGTTTTTTTGGTATTGAGTTGTATGAGGTGCTTTTGTATTTTGGATATTAACCCCTTGTTAGTCATATCATTTACAAATATTTTCTCGCATTCAGTAGGTTGTCTTTTTATTTTGTTGGTGGTTTCCTTTGGTGTGTAAAGACCTTTAATTTAATTTAATTAGGTCCCATTTGTTTATTTTTGCTTTTGTTTTCTTTACCTTAGGAGAAAGATCCAAAAAAAATTTCTAGGATTTATGTCAATAAAAAAGAAAAGTGTTCTGCCTATGTTTTCTTCTAGGTCTTTCATGGTTTCTGGTCTTACATTTAGGTTTATAATCCATTTCAAGTTTATTTTTGTATATGGGGTAAGAGAATGCTCTAATTTCATTCTCTTGTATGTACCTGTCCAGTTATCCCAGCACCACTTATTGAAGAAACTGTTTTTTCTCCATTATGTATTCACGCCTCCTTGGTCATAGATTAATTGACCATAAGTGTATGGGTTTATTTCTGGGCTCTCTATTCTGTTCCGTTGGTCTATGTGTCTGTTTTTGTGCCAGTACCACACTGCTTTGATTACTGTGGCTTTGTAGTATAGTCTGAAGTCAGGGAATGTGATACCTCCAGCTCTGTTCTTTCCTAAGATTGTTTTGGTTTCAGGGTATTTTGTGTTTTCATACAAATATTAAAATTATTTATTCTAGTATTGTGAAGAATGCCATTGATATTTTGATAGGGATTGCATTGCACCTGTAGAGTGCCTTTGGTAGTATGGTCATTTAAACAGTATTCTTCCAATTCATGAACATGGTATATCTTTGCATCTGTTTCTGTCCTCTTTGTTTTCTTTCATCAGTGTCTTACAGTTTTCTAGTACAAGTCTTTTACCTCCTTAGGAAGTTTATTCCTAGGTATTTTATTCTTTCTGATGTGATTGTAAGTGGGATTGTATCCTTAATTTATCTTTCTGATAGTTCATTGTTAGTATATAAAAATGCAACAGATTTCTGTATATTAATTTTGTATCCTGCAATTTTACCGAATTCATTGGTGAGCTCTAGTAGTCTTCTGGTAATGTCTTCAGGATTTTCTATGTATAGTTTCATGTAGTTTTCAA
Organism: Tursiops truncatus; assembly: GCF_011762595.2. Classification (NCBI taxonomy): domain Eukaryota; kingdom Metazoa; phylum Chordata; class Mammalia; order Artiodactyla; family Delphinidae; genus Tursiops; species Tursiops truncatus. The sequence goes on from NC_047047.1 coordinate 27,693,429, forward strand.
ACAGTGACAGTTTTACTTCTTCCTTTCCAATTTGAATTCCTTTTACTTCTTTTTATTGTCTGATTGCTTTGGCTTCCAAAACTATGTTGAATAAAAGTGGCGAAAGTTGGCATCCTTGTCTTGTTCCTGATGTTAGAGGAAATGCTTTCAGCTTTTCACCATTGAGCATGATGTTAGCTCTGGGCTTATCATATATGACCTGTATTATGTTGAGATATGTTCCCTCTATACCTACTTTCTGGAGAGTTTTTATCATAAATGGATGTTGAATGTTGTCAAAAGCATTTTCTGCATCTATTGATATAATTATATGATTTTTATTTTCAGATTGTTAATGTGGTATATCATTAACATTGCAGGTATTTAAAACATTTTTTTAATTTGGGTATAGTTGATTTACAATGTTGTGTTAGTACATAGCAGATATTGAACCATCCTCGCATCCCTGGGATAAATCCCACTTGATCATGATGTATGATCTTTTTAGTGTATTGTTGAATTTGCTTTGTTAATATTTTGTTGAGGATTTTTTTTTGTCTTGTTATCTCATTTTATTTACCTTTTAGAACTCCTCCAAATATTAGAGGAAAGAAATCAATATCAATTTTCACCTGTTACGTTCCGCACTTCAATTATTATTATTATTTTTACATCTTTATTGGACTATAATTGCTTTACAATGGTGTGTTAGCTCCTGCTTCATCACAAAGTGAATCAGTTATACATGTACACATGTTCCCATATCTCTTCCCTCTTGCGTCTCCCTCCCTCCCACCCTCCCTATCACACCCCTCCAGGTGGTCACAAAACACCGAGCTGATCTCCCTGTGCCATGCGGCTGCTTCCCACTAGCTATCTACTTTATGTTTGGCAGTGTATATATGTCCATGCCACTCGCTAGCCTCGTCACAGCTTACCCTTCCCCCTCCCCATATCCTCAAGTCCATTCTCTAGTAGGTCTGTGTCTTTATTCCTGTCTTACCCTTAGGTTCTTCATGACATTTTTTTTTTCTTAAATTCCATATATGTGTGTTAGCATATAGTATTTGTCTTTCTCTTTCTGACTTACTTCACTCTGTATGACAGACTCTAGGTCCATCCACCTCACTATAAATAACTCAATTTCATTTCCTTTTATGGCTGAGTAATATTCCATTGTATATATGTGCCACATCTTCTTTATCCATTCATCTGATGATGGACACTTAGGTTGTTTCCATCTCTGGGCTATTGTAAATAGAGCTGCAATGAACATTTTGGTACATGACTCTTTTTGAATTATGGTTTTCTCTGGGTATATGCCCAGTAGTGGGATTGCTGGGTCATATGGTAGTTCTATTTGTAGTTTTTTAAGGAACCTCCATACTGTTCTCCATAGTGGCTGTACCAATTCATATTCCAACCAGCAGTGCAAGAGTGTTCCCTTTTCTCCACACCTTCTCCAGCATTTATTGTTTCTAGATTGTTTGATGATGGCCATTCTGACTGGTGTGAGATGATATCCCATTGTAGTTTTGATTTGCATTTCTCTAATGATTAATGATTTTGAGCATTCTTTCATGTGTTTGTTGGCAGTCTGTATATCTTCTTTGGAGAAATGTCTATGTAGGTCTTCTGCCCATTTTTGGATTGGGTTGTTTGTTGTTTTGTTATTGAGCTGCATGAGCTGCTTATAAATTTTGGAGATTAATACTCTGTCAGTTGCTTCATTTGCAAATATTATCTCCCATTCTGAGTGTTGTCTTTTGGTCTTGTTTATGGTTTCCTTTGCTGTGCAAAAGCTTTGAAGTTTCATTAGGTCCCACTTGTTTATTTTTGTTTTTGTTTCCATTTCTCTAGGAGGTGGGTCAAAAAGGATCTTGCTACAATTTATGTCATAGAGTGTTCTGCCTATGTTTTCCTCTAAGAGTTTGATAGTTTCTGGCCTTACGTTTAGGTCTTTAATCCATTTTGAGCTTATTTTTGTGTATGGTGTTAGGGAGTGATCTAATCTCATACTTTTACATGTACCTGTACAGTTTTCCCGGCACCACTTATTGAAGAGGCTGTCCTTTCTCCACTGTACGTTCCTTCCTCCTTTATCAAAGGTAAAGTGACCATACGTGCATGGGTTTATCTCTGGGCTTTCTATCCTGTTCCATTGATCTATATTTCTGTTTCTGTGCCAGTACCATACTGTCTTGATGACTGTAGCTTTGTAGTATAGTCTGAAGTCAGGGAGCCTGATTCCTCCAGCTCCATTTTTCTTTCTCAAGATTGCTTTGGCTATTCGGGGTCTTTTGTGTTTCCATACAAATTGTGAAATTTTTTGTTCTAGTTCTGTGAAGAAGGCCAGTGGTAGTTTGATAGGGATTGCATTGAATCTGTAGATTGCTTGGGGTAGTAGAGTCATTTTCACAATGTTGATTCTTCCAATCCAAGAAAATGGTATATCTCTCCATCTATTTGTGTCATCTTTAATTTCTTTCATCAGTGTCTTATAATTTTCTGCATACAGGTCTTTTGTCTCCTTAGGTAGGTTTATTCCTAGATATTTTATTCTTTTTGTTGCAATGGTAAATGGGAGTGTTTTCTTGATTTCACTTCCAGATTTTTCATCATTAGTGTATAGGAATGCCAGAGATTTCTGTGCATTAATTTTGTATCCTGCTACTTCACCAAATTCATTGATTAGCTCTAGTAGTTTTCTGGTAGCATCTTTAGGATTCTCTATGGATAGTATCATGTCATCTGCAAACAGTGACAGCTTTAATTCTTCTTTCCGATTTGGATTCCTTTTATTTCCTTTTCTTCTCTGATTGCTGTGGCTAAAACTTCCAAAACTATGTTGAATAAGAGTGGTGAGAGTGGGCAACCTTGTCTTGTTCCTGATCTTAGTGGAAATGGTTTCAGTTTTTCACCATTGAGGACAATGTTGGTTGTGGGTTTGGCATATATGGCTTTTATTATGTTGAGGAAAGTTCCCTCTATGCCTACTTTCTGCAGGGTTTTTATCATAAATCGGTGTTGAATTTTATCAAAAACTTTCTCTGCATCTATTGAGATGATCCTATGGTTTTTCTCCTTCAGTTTGTTAATATGGTGTATCACATTGATTGATTTGCGTATACTGAAGAATCCTTACATTCCTGGAATAAACCCCACTTGATCATGGTGTATGATCCTTTTAATGTGCTGTTGGATTCTGTTTGCTAGTATTTTGTTGAGGTTTTTTGCATCGGTGTTCATCAGTGATATTGGCCTGTAGTTTTCTTTCTTTGTGACATCCTTGTCTGGTTTTGGTATCAAGGTGATGGTGGCCTCATAGAATGAGTTTAGGAGTGCTCCTCCCTCTGCTATATTTTGGAAGAGTTTGAGCAGGATAGGTGTTAGCTCTTCTCTAAATGTTTGATAAAATTCGCCTGTGAAGCCATCTGGTCCTGGGCTTTTGTTTGTTGGAAGATTTTTAATCACAGTTTCAATTTCAGTGCTTGTGATTGGTCTTTTTATATTTTCTATTTCTTCCTGATTCAGTCTTGGCAGGTTGTGCATTTCTAAGAATTTGTTCATTTCTTCCAGGTTGTCCATTTTATTGGCATAGAGTTGCTTGTAGTAATCTCTCATGATCTTTTGTATTTCTGCAGTGTCAGTTGTTACTTCTCCTTTTTCATTTCTAATTCTATTGATTTGAGTCTTCTCCCTTTTTTTCTTGATGCATCTGGCTAATGGTTTATCAATTTTGTTTATCTTCTCAATCAACCAGCTTGTAGTTTTATTGATCTTTGCTATCGTTTTCTTCATTTCTTTTTCATTTATTACTGATCTGATTTTTATGATTTCTTTCCTTCTGCTAACTTTGGGGTTTTTTTGTTCTTTTTTCTCTAATTGCTTTAGGTGCAAGGTTAGTTTGTTTATTCGAGATGTTTCCTGTTTCTTAAGGTAGGATTGTATTGCTATAAACTTCCCTCTTAGAACTGCTTTTGCTGCATCCCATAGGTTTTGGGTCATCGTGTCTCCATTGTCATTTGTTTCTAGGTATTTTTTGATTCCCTCCTTGATTTCTTCAGTGATCACTTCGTTATTAAGTAGTGTATTGTTTAGCCTCCATTTGTTTGTATTTTTTACAGATCTTTTCCTGTAATTGATATCTAGTCTCATAGCGTTGTGGTCGGAAAAGATACTTGATACAATTTCAATTTTCTTAAATTTACCAAGGCTTGATTTGTGACCCAAGATATGATCTATCCTGGAGAATGTTCCATGAGCACTTGAGAAAAATGTGTATTCTGTTGTTTTTGGATGGACTGTCCTATAAATATCAATTAAGTCCATCTTGTTTAATGTATCATTTAAAGCTTGTGTTTCCTTATTTATTTTCATTTTGGATGATCTGTCCATTGGTGAAAGTGGGGTGTTAAAGTCCCCTACTATGAATGTGTTACCGTCTGTTTCCCGTTTTATGGCTGTTAGTATTTGCCTTATGTATTGAGGTGCTCCTATGTTGGGTGCATAAATATTTACAATTGTTATATCTTCTTCTTGGATCGATCCCTTGATCATTATGTAGTGTCCTTCCTTGTCTCTTCTAATAGTCTTTATTGTAAAGTCTATTTTATCTGATATGAGAATTGCTACTCCAGCTTTCTTTTGATTTCCATTTGCATGGAATATCTTTTTCCATCCCCTTACTTTCAGTCTGTATGTGTCTCTAGGTCTGAAGTGGGTCTCTTGTAGACAGCATATATATGGGTCTTGTTTTTGTATTCATTCAGCCAATCTGTGTCTTTTGGTGGGAGCATTTAGTCCATTTACATTTAAGGTAATTATCGATATGTATGTTCCTATTCCCATTTTCTTAATTGTTTTGGGTTCGTTATTGTAGGTCTTTTCCTTCTCTTGTGTTTCTTGCGTAGAGAAGTTCCTTTAGCATTTGTTGTAAAGCTGGTTTGGTGGTGCTGAACTCTCTCAGCCTTTGCTTGTCTGTAAAGGTTTTAATTTCTCCATCAAATCTGAATGAGATCCTTGCTGAGTAGAATTATCTTGATTGCAGGTTTTTCTCCTTCATCACTTTAAATATGTCCTGCCAGTCCCTTCTGGCTTGCAGCGTTTCTGCTGAACGATCAGCTGTTAACCTTATGGGGATTCCCTTGTGTGTTATTTGTTGATTTTCCCTTGCTGCTTTTAATATGTTTTCTTTGTACTTAATTTTTGACAGTTTGATTAATATGTGTCTTGGCATATTTCTCCTTGGATTTATCCTGTATGGGACTCTCTGTGCTTCCTGGACTTGATTAACTATTTCCTTTCCCATATTAGGGAAGTTTTCAACCATAATCTCTTCAAATATTTTCTCAGTCCCTTTCTTTTTCTCTTCTTCTTCTGGAACCCCTATAATTTGAATGTTGGTGCATTTAATATTGTCCCAGAGGTCTCTGAGACTGTCCTCAGTTGTTTTCATTCTTTTTTCTTTATTCTGCTCTGCGGTGGTTATTTCCACTATTTTATCTTCCAGGTCACTTCTCTGTTCTTCTGCCTCAGTTATTCTGCTATTGATCCCATCTAGAGTATTTTTAATTTCATTTATTGTGTTGTTCATTGTTGTTTGTTTCATCTTTAGTTCTTCTAGGTCCTTGTTAAATGTTTCTTGCATTTTGTCTATTCTATTTCCAAAATTTTGTGTCATCTTTACTATCATTATTCTGAATTGTTTTTCATGTAGACTGCCTATTTCCTCTTCATTTGTTAGGTCTGGTGGGTTTTTATCTTGCTCCTTTATCTGCTGTGTGTTTTTCTGTCTTCTCATTTTGCTTATCTTACTGTGTTTGGGGTCTCCTTTTTTCAGACTATAGGTTTGTAGTTCCCATTGTTTTTGGTGTCTGTCCCCAGTGGCTAAAGTTGTTTCAGTGGGTTGTGTAGGCTTCCTGGTGGAGCGGACTAGTGCCTGTGTTCTGGTGGATGAGGCTGGATTTGTCTTTCTGGTGGGCAGGTCCACGTCTCTTGGTGTGTTTTGGGGTGTCTGTGGACTTATGATTTTTGGCAGCCTCTCTGCTAATGGGTGGAGTTGTGTTCCTGTCTTGCTAGTTGTTTGGCATAGGGTGTCCAGCACTGTAGCTTGCTGGTCGTTGAGTGAAGCTGGGTGCTGGTGTTGAGATGGAGATCTCTGGGAGATTTTTGCCATTTTATATTATGTGGAGATTTTTGCCATTTTATATTATGTGGAGGTGTCTTGTGGACCAGTGTCCTGAAGTTGGCTCTCCCATCTCAGAGGCACAGCACTGACTCCTGGCTGCAGCACCAAGAGCCTTTCATCCACATGGCTCAGAATAAGAGGGAGAAAAGAAAGAAAGAAAGGAAGGAAGGAAGGAGGGAGGGAGGGAGGGAGGGAGGGAAAGAAAGTAAGAAAGAAGATAAAATAAAATAGTTATTAAAATAAAAAATAATTAAGAAAACAATTTTATTTTCAAAAGAAAAAACAAAACAAAAACGGACGGATAGAACCCTAGGACAATGGTGGAAGCAAAGCTATACAGGCAAAATCTCACACAGAAGCATACACATACACACTCACAAAAAGAGGAAAAGGGGAAAAAATAAGAAATCTTGCTCTCAAAAGTCCACCTCCTCAATTTGGGATGATTGGTTGTCTATTCAGGTATTCCACAGATGCAGGTTCATCAAGTTGATTGTGGAGCTTCAATCCTCTGCTCCTGAGGCTGCTGGGAGAGATTTCCCTTTCTCTTCTTTGTTCTCACAGCTCCCAGGGCTCAGCTTTGGATTTGGCCCCGCCTGTGCGTGTAGGTCGTCGGAGGGCATCTGTTCTTCGCTCACAGAGGACGGGATTAAAGGAGTAGCTGCTTTGGGGACTCTGGCTCACTCAGGCCGGGTGGAGGGAGGGGTACGGAGTGCGGGGCGAGCATGCGGTGTCCAAGGCCAGCGTGACGTTGCACCAGCCTGAGGTGCGTCGTGCGTTCTCCCCGGGAAGTTGTCCCTGGATCCCGGGACCCTGGCAGTGGGGGCTGCACAGGCTCCCCAGAAGGGGGGTGTGGATAGTGACCTGTGCTCGCACACAGGCTTCTTGGTGGCTGCAGCAGCAGCCTTAGCGTCTCATGCCCATCTCTGGGGTCCACGCTTTTAGCCACGGCTCGTACCCGTCTCTGGAACTCCTTTAAGAAGCGCTCTTAATCTCCTCTCGTCAGGCACCAGGAAACAAAGAGGGAAGAAAACGTCTCTTGCCTCTTCGGGAGGTCCAGACTTTTCCCCGGACTCCCTCCCGGCTAGCTGTGGTGCGCTAACCCCCGGCAGGCTGTGTTCATGCCGCCAACCCCAGTCCTGTGCCTGTGCTCAGACTGAACCCGAGCCTCAGCTCCCAGCCCCGCCCGCCCCGGCGGGTGAGCAGACAAGCCTCTCAGGCTGGTGAGTGCTGGTCGGCACCGATCCTCTGTGCGGGAATCTCTCTGCTTTGCCCTCCGCACCCCTGTTGCTGTGCTCTCCTCCGCGGCTCCGAAGCTTTCCCCCTCTGCCACCCGCAGTCTCTGCCCGCGAAGGGGCTTCCTAGTGTGTGGAAACCTTTCCTCCTTCACAGCTCCCTCCCACTGGTGCAGGTCCCGTCCCTACGCTTTTGTCTGTGTTTATTCTTTTTTCTTTTGCCCTATCCAGGTACGTGGGGAGTTTCTTGCCTTTTGGGAGGTCTAAGGTCTTCTGCCAGCGTTCAGTAGGTGTTCTGTAGGAGTTGTTCCACGTGTAGATGTATTTCTGGTGTATCTGTGGGGAGGAAGGTGATCTCCGTGTCTTACTCTTCCGCCATCTTCCCCTCGTCTGCCTGTTGAGGATTTTTGATGTATGTTCATCAGTGATATTGGCCTATAATTTTTTATTTTTGGTGATATCTTTGTCTAGTTTTGGTATCAGAGTTATGGTGCCCTTATAGAATGAGTTCAGAAGCATTCCTCCCTCTGCAATTTTCTGGAATAGTTTGAGATGGATGGGTGTTAACCCTTTTTTAAATGTTTGGTAGATGTCATCTCAGAAGTACTGGACTTCTGTTTGTTGGAATTTTTGAAAATTTCTCTTCAGTTTCATTGATGGTAGCTGGTCTGTTCACATTTTCTATTTCTGCCTGTTTCTGTCTTGGGAGACTGTACATTTCTAGGAATTCATTCAGTTCTCTAGGTTGTCCATTTTATTGACATATAGTTGTTCATAGTAATCTCTTATGATCCTTTGTATTTCTGTGATGTCGGTTGTAACTTCTTTTTCATTTCTGATTTTATTGATTTAGGCTCTCTCTCTTTTCTTCTTGGTGAGCCTGGCTATAGGTTTATTGATTTTGTTTATCTTTTTAATGAACCAGCTCTTAGTTTCATTGATTCTTTTCTATTGGTTTTTTAATTTTTTTTTTTTTTAGTAACTTTGAGTTTTGTTCCTTCTTTTTCTAGCTACTTTAGGTGTAATGTTGGACTGTGTATTATAGATTTTTCTTGTTTCCTGAGGTAAGCTTGTATTGCTATAAACTTCCCTATTAGAACTGCTTTTACTGTGTCCTGTAGATTTTGGAGCACTATGCTTTTATTTTCATTTGTCTCAAAGTATTCTTTGGTTTCGTCTTTGATTTTTTTCAGTCATCCATTGATTGTTTAGTAGCAGATTTTTTTAGCTGTCATATGTTTGTGTTTTTTGCTTTTTTTTTCTCGTAGTTGGTTTCATCTCATAACATTGTGGTTGAAAAAGTTGCTTGATATGCTTTCAGTTTTCTTAAATTTAAGGAGGCTCATTTTGTGGCCTAGCATGTGACCTATTCTGGAAAAATGTTCCATATGCATGTTGAAAATAATGTGTATTCTGCTACTTTTGGATGCAGTATTCCATATACGTCTATTAAGTTTGTCTGATGCAGTGTGTCACTTAAGGGCAGTATTTCCTTATTGATTTTCTGTTTGCGTGATCTGTCCATTGATGTTAGTGGGGTGTTAAAAGTCCCCTACTATTATTGTGTTACTGTCAGTTTCTCCCTTTATGTCTGTTAATATTTGCTTTATGCATTTAGGTGCCCCTATGTTGGGTGCATATATATTTACAATTGTTATATCTTCTTCTTGAATTGATCCCTTGATTATTATGTAATGGCCTTCTTTGTCTCTTTCAACAGTCTTTGTCTTAAAGTCCATTTTGTCTGATATAAGTATTGCTACACCAGCTTTCTTTTCCTTTCTGTTTTCATGATAAAACCTTTGTCCATTACCCTCACTTTCAGTCTGTGTGTCTTTACATCTGAAATAAGTCTGTTGTGGGTAGCATATATATGCGTCTTGTAGCATATATATGCGTCTTGTTTTCCATTCAGCCACTCTGTGTTTTTTGATTGGAGCATTTAGTCCATTTACATTTAAAATAATTATTGATATGTACCTTTTTACTGCCATTTTTAAAATTGTTTTTGTAGTTCTTTTTGGTTCCTTTTCTTCTTTTTGTTTTTTTCTCTTGGGATTTGATGACTGTCTTTAGTGTTTTGTTCGGATTCCATTCCCTGTGTGTGTGTGTGTGTGTGTGTGTGTGTGTGTATTATAGATTTTTGGTTTTTGATTACTGTGAGGTTCTAAGTTGCTTATCTCTTAACTTCAAATGCATTTTAACAGTCCTGCATTTGTAGTTTCCTCCCCTCATGACTGCTGTTTTTTGACATCATATTTTCCATCCAATTGTTTTGTGTTTCCCTTAACTGCTTATTGTGGATATGGATGATCTTACTCCTTTTGCCTTCCTACTAGCTTTGTATGTGGTTGATTTTCTACCTTACTGTATATTTGTGTGTACTGATGAGCTTTGTTCTTTTGCAATTTTCATGTTTCTAGTTTTGGCCTTTTCTTTTTTGCTTAGAGAACTCCTTTTAACATATCTTGTAAAGCTGGTTTGGTGATGCTGAATTCTTTTAGCTTTTCCTGGTCTGTAAAATTTTCATCTCTCCATGAAATCTGAATGAGAGCGTTGCTGGGTAGAGTATTCCTGGTTGTAGGTTTTTTCATTTCATCAATTTAAATATATTGTGCCACTCTCTTCTGATCTGCAGAGTTTCAGCTGAAAAGTCAGTTGATAGCCTAATGGGAGTTACCTTATCCATAACTTGTTGTTTTTCCCTTGCTGCTTTTAATAATCTCTTTATCTTTTACTTTTGCCGTTTTAATTAAAATGTGTCTAGGTGTTCTTCCTGGACTTGAATGTCTGTTTCCTTTCCCAGATTAGGGAAGTTTTCAGCTATTATGGCTTCAAATATGTTGTCTGCTCCCCCCCCCACCCCGTTTTTGTCTTTTCTTTCAGGGACTCCTATAAAGCGTTAGTATGCTTGATATTGTCCCAGAGATCTCTTAAAATGTCCTCATTTCTTTTTATTTTTTTTCGTTCTTTCTGTTCAGCATCAGTGATTTCTGCTGCTCTGTCTTCCAGCTCACTGATTTGCTTCTCTATATTGTTTATTCTACTTTTGATTTCTACTAGTGCATTTTTCATTGCAGTTATTATATTATTCATCTCTGTTTGGTTGCTCTTTATATTTTCCTACTCTTTGTTACAAACTTCTGTCTTCTCCCTCTGTGTGTCCACTCTTCTCTCGAATTCTTTGGTCATCTTTATGATCATTACCCTAAACTCTTTCTGCAGTAGTTTGGTTATCTCCACTTCACTTAGTTCTTCTTATGGGGTTTTATCTTGTTCCTTCGTTGGGAACATGTTTCTTTCTTGCATCATTTTTGCCTAACTTGTTGTTTTATTTCTATGTATTTGGTAGGTTGGTCATGTTTCCCAACTGTGGAGGTGTGGTCTTTTGTAGGAGACATCCTATGTTTACCAGCAGCCCACTCCCCATTGGTTACCACAGTTATATGCTCTAGGGATGCCCCCATGTGGTCTGTGTGGGTTCTTCTGTTTTGTGGGACTGACTACTATGGGTGGTCTGGTGGGCTTGGTTGGCTCCCGGTCTGATTGGTTGCCAGGCCCTGCCTTGTGCAGAGGCTGCTGGCAGCTCATTTGCAGGACTGGGTCATACTGCAGCTGGCTGAGGAATCCTGGAGCAACCCAGGGCTAGCACTGGCTTACTGGTGAGTGGAGTTTGTGTCCAGGAGATCCCAGGGCTGGTGCCTGCCCACTGGTGGGTGAAGCCAGGCACTGGGGCTAGTGCTGGCCCACTGGCAGGCAGAGTTGGGTACTGGGGTCTGGCTGCAGGGCCCAGGGGTTCCAGAGCTGGTGTCGGACTGCTAGTGGGTGGGACTGGGTCCTGACGTAACTGGCTGTGGGGTCCAGGGTTCCTGAATCTGGTGTTGGCCTGATGGTTGGTCAGCTGTGTCCTCAGGTTTTGGGGTTGTAGTTGTCCTCTGGCTGGTGTACTCTTGCTGATAGGTGAGACTACTTCTGAGGCTAGAGAAGACATGCTGGTGGGTAGGGCCAGGAATTCTGGGGCTAGTGCCTGCCCACTGGTGTGTGTAGGTGGGTTCTGTGGTCTCTGTCAGCAGGTTCCTGTGGGTCCCAGGTCTAGTGTTTGTACAGTGGTATACAGGGCTGGTCCTGGGCCCTTCTGTTGGGCAGGGGTGGCTGTGGGCTCAGGGAGTCTTAAGGCAGCCTCTCTGCTGGTGGATGGAGCTATGTGCCCACCTGCTCAGTTAATTGCTTGGCCTGAGGTGTCCCAGTACTGGTGTCTATAGGCCATTGGGTGGGCATGGATCTGGATTCTGAGGCTAATAAGCTAGAGGGAGGATTCTAAAATTGTGCTTGCTAACACCAATGTCCACATGGTAGAACAAGCTCCACAGAATGGCTGCTGCCACTCTTTTCCCCCAGGGTAAGCTCCAGTTGCCTTCTACCTGTCTGGGAGACTCTCCAAAATCAGCAGGTAGGTCTTACCCAGGCTCCTTTCAAATTACTGCTTCTGCCTTGGGTACTGGAGCATATGAGATTTTGTGTGTGCCTTTTAAGAGTGATGTCTCTTTCCCTAGCATTCTGGGACTCCCAGAAGTAAGCCCTGCTGGCCTTAGAAGCCAAATGTTCTGGAAACTTACCTTCCTGGTGTAGGACCCCTGGGTTGGGAAGCCTGCTGCAGGGCTTAGATCCCTCACTTTTGGGGAGAACATCCGCAATTGTAATTATTCTCCCATTTGTGAGTCACCCACTTCAGGGTATGGGACTTGACTATACTGTGACTCTGCCCCTCCTGCCCATTTTGTTGTGGTTCCTTCTTTATATCTTTAATTATAGAAGATCTCATCTGATAGGTTCCAATCATTTTCATCAGTGGGTTCTGGAAGTAGTTGTAATTTTGGTGTGTCATTAGAGGAGGTGAGCTCTGGGTCTTTCTACTCTGCCATCTTGACTGATCTCTTCTCCATCTTTTAACTTTGGCCTCTCTGTGTTGTTTTATTTAAAGTGTGTTTCTAGTAGATAGCAAGTTTTAGTCATTCTTTTTTTTTGTTTTGTTTTAGTAAATCCATTTTGACAGTAACTTTTACATGGTATTCTTAGTTCATTTGCATTTATCATAAATCCTTATATAGTTGTGTTTAAATCTTTGTTTTTTTCTTTTTTACTTGTCATATCTGTTCTTTATTCATTTTTTCCTCCTTTCTTAACTTCTTTTGGGTCCTTTCAGCATTTTCTAGAAATGCAATTCATCTTCTCAATGGGCTTTTTGGCCGTAGTCTCAATTTTTAGCTATATACCAATTTTTTATTGGTAAGTCTAAAATTTTAATATGTATGTTTCACTTATCATAGCCTATCCCATATAGTACTAGTTAACAATTTTTGTACCTTACAACAGTATAATTCCACTTACCTGCACTCTCATTTTTTTGTACTATAGTTGTATTTTATTCCTACATATTTTACAAATCCCTTAATATGTTATTGCTATATTTCTTTTAAAGCCAATAATCTCTTAAATAAATTTTACAGGAAGTCTTTTATAGTTATCCACCTATTTAAACTGTTTGGTGCTTTTTTTTGTCCTTCATAACTGGGTTTCCATCAAAGATCATTTTTCTTCAGCCCGAAGAACTTAGTTTAATATTTATTATTGTGCAGGTCTTCTGGCAAGTTTCTTTCTGTTTTTACTTGTCTAAGTATGCATTTATTTCACCTTCATTTAAAAGTGTATTTTTCACTAGATATAAAATTCTAGGTCAGTTTAGTTTTTTTCCCTATCACTTTAATCATGTTATTTCATTGTTTTCTGCTTCCATTGTTTTTGATGAGAAGTCAGTTGTAAACATCATATATGCTTATATGTGGGATCTAGAAAAATGGTACAGATGAATTTATTTGAAAAGCAGAAACAGAGTCACAGATGTAGAGAACAAACTTATGGTTACAAAGAGAGCAAGGAGGGGTGGGATGAATTGGGAGACAAGGATTGACATATATACACTACTATGTGTAAAATAGCTAACTAATGAGAAACTATTGTATAGCACAGGGAACTCTACTCAGTGCTCTATGGTGACCTAATTGCGAAGGAAATCTAAAAAAGAGTGGATATATGTATACGTATAACTGATTCACTTTGTTGTAGAGCACAAACTAACAGAATGTTGTAAAGCAACTGTATTCCAATAAAAATTAATTTTAAAAAAGTTCTATTCTAATTATTCCTCCCCTGAATGCAGTATGTGTTGTTTTTCTAGCAGTTCTTAATATGTTTTTTATTGTTGAGTTTGTGCAGTGTGCAGGTGAGGGTTTTTGGATATGTGTGTGTGTGTGTGTGTGTGTGTGTGTCAGTTTTTTCATTCTTGGGGTTTACTGAGCTTCTTGGATCTCGGGTTTGAAATATTTTTTTAGTTTTGGGAAACTTTTCTACAGCATCTCTTCAGATATTTTTTCTGCTTCATATTTCATTCATGTCTCTTTTCTTTCTGGGAATCCAGTTATACATCTGTCATGCTGTTAGATGTTGATCATTGATCTCTGATCCTTTTTTTCACCTTTGATAGTTTGATTTCATTAGTGCTTTCTTCTGTTTCGTTCTGTCTGCTTTTAAGACCATCTAATACATTCCTCATTTCAGATACTGTATTTTTCATCACTAAAATTTCTGATTCTTTTTTTTTCTTATTGGAGTAAAATTGCTTTAAAATGTTGTGTTAATTTCTGCTGTACAATGAAGTGAATCAGCTGTATGTATACCTATATTCCCTCCCTCTTGGACCTCCCTCCCCCCATTCCACCCATCTAGGTCATCACAGAGAACTAAGCTGAGCTTCCTTTGCTTTTAGCATGTTCCCGCTAGCTATCTATTTTATGCATGGTAGTGTATATATGTTAATCCTAATTCCCAGTTTGTCCCACCCTCCCCTTCCCCCGCTGTGTCCACATGTCCGTTCTCTACGTCTCCGTCTCTATTCCTGCCCTACAAATAGGTTCATCTGTACCAGTTTTCTAGATTCCACATATATGTGTTTTTTGTTTTTCTCTTTCTGGCTTACTTCACTCTGTATAACAGACTCTAGGTCCATCCACATCTCTAAAAATAAACCAACTTTGTTCCTTTTTATGGCTGAGTAATATTCCATTGTATATATGTACCACATCTTCTTTATCCATTCATCTGTTGTTGGACATTTAGATTGTCCTGGACATTTACATGTCCTGGCCACTGTAAATAGTGCTGCAGTGAACATTGGGGTACATGTGTTCTTTTGAGTTATGGTTTTCGCAGGGTGTATGCCCAGTAGTGGGATTGCTGGGTCATATGGTAGTTCTATCTTTGGTTCTTTAAGGAACCTCCATACTGTTCTCCACAGTGGCTGTATCAATTTACATTCCCACCAACAGTGCAAGAGGGTGCCCTTTTCTCTACACACCCTCCAGCATTTCTTTTTTCTAGATTTTTTGATGATGGCCATGCTGAGCAGTGTGAGGTGCTACCTCATTGTAGTTTTGATTTGCATTTCTCTAATAGTTAGTTATGTTGATCATCTTTTCATGTGCCTCTTGGCTATCTGTATGTCTTCTTGACAGCTTTTTCTGTGTCTATTGAGATGATCGTATAGTTTTTATTCCTTAATTTGTTAATATGGTGTATTACAGTGATTGATTTGCATGTACTGAAGAATCCTTGCATTTGTGGGATAAATCCCACTTGATTATGGTGTATGATCCTTTTAATGTGTTGTTGGTTTCTGTTTGTTAGTATTTTGTTCAAGATTTTTGTATCTATGTTCATCAGTGATATTGGTCTGTAATTTTCTTTTTTTGTGATATCTTTGTCTGGTTTTGGTATCAGGGTGATGGTGGCTTTGTAGAACAAATTTGGGAGTGTTCTCCCCTCTGCAATTTTTTGGAAGAGTTTGAGGAGTATTGGTGTTAGCTGTTCTCTAAATGTTTGATAGAATTTGCCTGTGAAGCCATCTGGTCCTGGACTTTTGTTTGTTGGAAGATTTTTAATTACAGTTTCAATTTCATTACTTGTGAAAGGTCTGTTTATATTTTCTAATTCTTCCTGGTTCAGTCTTGGAAAATTGTACTTTTCCAAGATTTTTTCCATGTCTTCATGGTTGTCCATTTTATTGGCATATAGTAGTTTGTAGTAGTCTCTTATAATCCTTTGTATTTCTGTGGTGTCAGTTGTGATTTCTCCTTTTTTATATCTAATTTTATTGATTTGTGTCCTCTCTCTTTATTTCTTGATGAGTCCGGCTAAAGGTTTCTGTCTCATTGTAGAGTTTTCATTTCTCTGCTGAATTTCTTCCAGTTTTCTAAATTCTTTACATATTCGTAGTACTTATTTTAAAATTTTTGTCTGCTAATTTGGATAATTAAGTTATCTATGGGTCTTCTATGTGCATTAGTTCTGAATGTGAGGTCCTTTTTTTTTTTCTTTTTTTGTTATTCCATGTCTCGTAATTTTTGATTCTTTGCTCTTCTAGCAGGGCTCTAGGATGTAAGAACTGTGAGGCTCTAGATTTCCCTGTGTTTTCCAATACCATCCATGTCTTCCCACATGTTGCTTACTTAGTTATGTGAGCAACTCTGTGAGCAGAGGTAGGGTGTGAAGTGGTAATCATATGGGTGAGGATAACTAGCTTTGTGTTTGGAACATCTCTAGGTTCCAACCCCTCATATCAGCCTAAGTGTTAATATTAAAAATTTGAGTGGTTTTTCCTTGTTCCAGCAATGTGCCTCTATCTGTGGTAGGCTTATTCCTCTTCTCACCTGTGACCCAGACTTGACAACTTTCCCTGCTGAGGATAATGGATGCAATTGTTTGCTAACCTTGAGAAGAGCTTGTCTCTTTCTGGTACTTTGTCCATTTAGATGTTTTTCATGCACATCTCCTGTATGTTTTTAAAGAAAAAAATACATATTAACTTTCTGGTATGTGTTTTTACTCTTGTTATTGGTATGGTGAAAGCAGTGGTCTTTTGTGGCCTTCTATAGCATAACTAGAATTGAAACTCCTTTTTTTCTTTGAATTTAGTTTTTAAAAATTTCTTTCAGATTTCACATTGCTTGTAAAAACATTAATGTACAGGGAAAATAGCCCCAAATCTCATGGCTCCTGTGTGTGTGTGTGTGTGTGTGTGTGTGTGTGTGTGTGTGTGTGTGTCTATGTATATACAATAAAAAATGAAATTGTAAAGGCTCTTTGGTTCAGTAATGATTTTGAGCATATGTGACTATTTTGGGGAGAAGATATGAGGCTGGGTTTCACAGGAAGAACTAAACCATTAATCTAAGGAATACAAAGATCTTACTCAGTTGTTTCTAATGAGTGAAAATTCATTAGTCAGTAAAACTACTCAATGATTTCTAAGATCAAAGATTTTTTACTCCTTACAAGAAGGACTTTTAGAATTTAATTATCTTTAGTATCTAGAAATCTTGAGACTTTATTGTTTGTCCCTTATTCTCTGCTTTTTACACCTGTTTCCCTTTAATACCTTCTTTGTGATGGTACTGAGTAACTTATTAAGTCCTTAAGGGTTTTAAAAGTTCCTTAAAGCTCTGGGCTTTTTTGTACTAAATATTACTGCTCTACTCGGAGATACATGAAACTCAAGATTTCAGGGAGAGAATTTTTAGAATCTTTTATATTGTTTTCTGTTTTCATTTATTTAGCACTGTGCATTCAGGTCTAAATAGCATTGTTTAGTTAATTTAAACTTGTTATTTTTGATGATGCCCTTCTTTCATATTTGCTGAACCTATATAAACTGTCATTTCTTTAAATAATATTCCATTTGTTTTGGCTCTTTTCTGGTAATTAATGTGTTTTGTTCACTTTGAATTAGAAATCTTTTTCTTTCTTTATAGTAAAACTTTCATACTTAGTCTTTTCATTCCATCATCCAACAGTTATGAATATTTCAGTTTTAGGCTTTTGACCACCCACCAGAAAATCTTACGATAGTTCTATCTGATGTCTTCAAAAATTGGATGTGTTGGATGTGACCTGTCAGCTAGCAGGCTAGCTTTCTAACAGTATTATAACCAGGTTTTCTTAGGTTGTCACATTGAATACAATCAAATATTTGGCTTATCATGTGTTGGCTCTTTTTTTAAACATATATATTTCTCTCTTCACAAATGGACATTTTTTTCAGCTTTATTGAGGTATAATTGTTAAACAGAATTGTAGGATATTTAACGTGTAAAACACGATGTTTTTATATACGTACACATTGTGAAAGGGTTCCTTCCATCAAGTTAATGAACATATCCATAACCTCACATATTTACTTCTTTTTTTTCCTTCTCGTAAGAACATTTAAATTCTACTGTCTTAGGAATTTCAGTTATACAGTGCAGTGTTGTCAACTATAGACATGTTATAAATTAGATCTTCAGACCTTATTCATCTTACAACTGGAAGTTTGTACCCTTTTAACAACCTCTTCCTATTTCCCCCACCCCCACCATGCAGTCCCTGGCAACCACATTTCTACGAGTATGATTTTTTTTTTTTTTTTTTTTTTTGCGGTACGCGGGCCTCCCACTGTTGTGGCCTCTCCCGTTGCGGAGCACAAGTTCCGGACACGCAGGCTCAGCGGCCATGGCTCACGGGCCCAGCCGCTCCGCGGCATGTGGGATCTTCCTGGACCGGGGCATGAACGCGTGTCCCCTGCATCAGCAGGTGGACTCTCAACCACTGCGCCACCAAGGAAGCCCTTTGTTTGTTTTTTAAGTTACACATATAAGTGATACCAACACATGGGCATTTAATTGACTTAGTATGTTTGAAGAATCTTAGAAAAGTTAACTTATATATACATTTTTATGAAGTTAGAAAAATTTATCATGTTATTAATCATCCAATTACCATGTAAACCTCATTAAAAGGGAAGACTGTTTTTTTTTTCCATCTGTGGACCAGGGAATGACTGACTGCACTCTAAGGTATAACATATATTTTTCAAGCATCCACCTAAAGACTTGGATTGAGCATTATAATGTATTTGTAAAAATGTTAGGTCTTGAGAGAGTTTCTAAAACATAGGTGATTTTAAAAATTGGGTGGGGATAGTCATATTTTCAATAAGTTATGAGACACAAGACTGTCCTAATTATTTGGGGAAATAACTTGAGATTTAGAGTTAGATTTGGTTCAAATCTAATGGTATTTGGGAAATAACTTTTTTATACTGTAATTTGTGTTCAGTCTCTTTCCTTAATGCTGTTCTGAGAATGGCAATATGTTTAAAATGACATGAGAAAATAATTTCACTGAAATAAATTCTTGTTTTGTTGTGTTATATGTATTAGTCAAGAGGGTGATTTTGTTAAGTTTGATACTTGGAATATTTGGTAGATTAAATCTTGGTAACATTAGGTTAAAAGAATGTGAATGTACTGTATTTATATTTTTGGGAAGTGATTATCTTCTAAACTTTATATTACAGAATCATTACTAATATTTGGTTTATTTTGGAAGGAGGGTGGGTGGAAGATTTTACTAATATGGAGTAGATTTTTAATGTTTAGTCCATAGGCCTGTCCAGTAGTATGTGTGTGTATTTATTTGTGGAATGTGTGTGTATATATGTGTGTGTATATACAGACACACACACACACACACACACACACACACACACACACGTAGTATATATAAATCCCTTTATCTTAATAGGACACTGAATTTAAGCTTGGTAAATTACCTAATTGAACCCTTGAAAGATTTTGTTTAAAGAGTTGAAAGCACATAGAATGTTTTGTTTGAAATTTATGTAGATTAAAAATGAGAGCAATAACTGTTGGCCTATCTAGAAAATAAAATTGTACTAATGCATAATAATCTGAAAAATCTTTATTTCTCTTTTTCTGGTTCATCCACTGATGGCCTGTAGAGGGCATTACATGAATAGTAAATACAGCTTTGTGTTTTCAGTTTTAATCTGAAGTCGTTGTACAAGGTGAATAGGTTCTGAGTTATTATTCACATATTCTACGATATAACATAAATGCCAATATTATTGTCTTTAGTGATATTGGATTGAGATAAAAGATAGTTATGAAACTGTGAATTAATTTAATTACCATGAATTTTTGGTTATGGTAATATTTTTCATTAACTGTGATTTCATCTTTTGTGAGGGCTAAATGAAAAAAGTAGGCTTAAAGGAATTTTGAGAACATATAAATAAAGCTTCCTAAGAGATGTTTGCCTGGAATGGGTTAGTTAATGAATCAGGCTTTTTACATAGGTGTACTAGTGTAACCTTTCCTGAAATGCCACCTGAGTGATCCTTCCCACTGAAGAACAACAACAAAAAGAGTAAAGGTTTTTTCTTATTGCAGACATTTTGTGAACTTAAAATGCAAAGAAAACAGTTTAGTTCTTCTTATTTCTGAGACAAGTTAATATGATATAGTGAGAACTAGTAAAAACTTACAATATGCTTTTCCTGTGTCCTAAGAGAACAATTATGTAATCAAAATAAGAATGGGAAGAGACTATTAGATGGGACTGGAAGTTGTGAAGCCCTCCCCACTTTCTTTTCACAATTTAAATTGATTAAGTGACATGCTTTCTTATCTTGGGGTTTTAGTATTCCTCTCTGTGAATTGGAGATTAATTGTAACCTTTATAGGTAGTGTTTTGCTTTCAGATTTTATGAGATTCTTAAGTGCATTAAGAGATGCTTGTGTTTTTATACACATACCACTGAATAATTAAATACATAGGGCTACCACTACTTTTTTTATGGTGTCAATGATTGGGAAATTGAGTAAATGAATGAGTGATTCTGAAGAAATAATTTGTGTAAAGGCTTATCTTTACAGAATGGAAAGACTTTTTTCTTTTTAAATAATTTCTCTCACTCTTTGGTATAATATATGCCAGATTTGGAATTAAATAATTTTAATATAAGATAGCCTGATATGATCAGCAAGAGATGTCCAATTATTATGCACATGAGAATATAGTTGTAATGATTAAGTATACAGCCATTATTGTTAGTTGGCCTTCAAATCTTGGTTGTGCCACTCTCTGGGGTTTGTAATCTGTGGTCACTTAAAGAACCTTTCTAACCTTTAGATTCCTCTTCTCCAAAGTGGGAATAACAAAAGTATCTACTTTATATAGAGTTTTTTGTGGTTTAAATAAAATTATCCAGGTTATGAGTTTAGTATAATGCCTGGTGTATAAAGAGCATACATAAACATTTTTATTATCATTATAGGATTCCTGTTTGTAATTATTTTTTAAGGCAAAAAATGATGAGATTTTCCTCATTTTAAGGGTAGAGTGAAAATTTTAAAGTATTTTTGAAGGACCCGAAACCAGAGTTTATTCACAAGTTTTTTTGTAGTGAATTTAAGACTATGAATAACACTAACTCTCATGGGAAAATCTCCAGACATCTATGAGATCTATTTCAGTAACACTGATTTTGCATTTTGTATTATACTTCTTCCTAAGAAGGTTAGAGTCAGTAAGTCATTTGGGGAATCTAGAAGATCAGTGTGACAGAAACTTACATCAGCACCAAGTGACCAGATGCTAATAAGTCTAAGATTTTTTTTTTCTGGCACAATTAATAATTGTTCAGAAACTCTCTTGATGGAACATATAAATGTAAAGAAAACATTTTAACATATCAAGAATCCATTCCTGATATTAAGGGGGGAAAATAGTCCAAGACTATAAGGGAAAAATGTAGTGGGTGGGGAAGTCCTTGAAAAGTTGTTAACTTGGGTAAGGGAAATACCAGCATCTCTGTGGTCTTTCAGGAACAAAAAACATCTTTTGCAGAGGGCCTTGCATTTGAGCCAAGATATAAACTGACCTCCATGGCTGGCTGGCTCAACTTCAGGTTTTCCTAGGAGAGTCAGTCAGCATTGCTTTAGTGCTTGACAGTGGGCAGCATATCACTTATCAGTGGGAAGCAAGGAAATGATGGTTGAAGCAGGGAATGACTGTTATTTCTCACCAGCAGATAAGTACACATCACTTGCTGAAATGATTCAGCAGTTTAAAGTTGAGAGCTGTGAGACTTTGTGAGTTACCACATTGGAAACATAGGACCCAGGAGGGTCAGCTCCATTGGAATACTTCTGGGATTGCTCTATTCCCTTCTGCTTTGAATCACAGGCTGATGTACAGTTGTAGGCTTTTTCTTCTCACTCTTAACCCTACCCCCAAGGTTCCTTAACTATTTATAACAGAGTATTCTAGCCAGCAGCAGGTAAAACTTTTCAGGTGTGGGGGGACTTAAGGGGGCAGGGGAGGGATGGGAGGAGAAGGAAGTGCTTCATCTATCCCATTGGTATTTAAGGTACTTCCATCTTTTAAAACTGACATAATTCTGTTCCACACTCACTCCCTGGAAAAAAACAGGCCTCTTGTCTGGATCTTTTCATTTTAATGATTTCCATGAAAAAGCTTTTACCCAGGCTCTGACATGACTGTCAGAACACACATTTAAATAAATGCGAGACTGCTTTAAAGGCTATTGATATTCCCTGGTGGAAAAGAAAGTGCTTAAAAAAAATCCATCTGTCCATGTACAAGTTAACCCTGACTATTTATTATTATTTCCTTTCTCTCATTCTTACTCCTTTTTTCTTTCCTCCCTTCTTTCCTCCCTCCCTCCCTCCCTTCCTTCCTTCCTTCCTCTCTCTCTTTCTCTCCTCCTTTTCTTCTCCTCCCCTCCCACTTTTTTGGTCAAAGACTCAGTTTAAAGCCAGATCCTTGTTCTCACAAAATTCATGTGCCACCATCTCTTAGAAGCTGTCATTTTTATACATTGATGTCTCTGATTAATTTAATCCATATTCATGGATGTTGAATGGGGAGGAAGAATGCTTAATTTTGATCTAAGGCTGCGTTGCTGTTTAGTCTCTGCAGACTGTTCTTTTTGAATATGGGGCTCATTTCTGTTTGTATGTCTCAGATATGTTAGCAGAAGTCAGTAATCTGTGTGATAAAAAGATGATATATACAACAGGAATTGTATGTAGTATTTATAATAAAAAACACACTGGGCATTAAAAGAAACCACATTGGGCCTGAATTTACTAAGAGTTAGTAGGAATTAAAGTTCCTATCAGAGTGCTATACTATATAAGCAGTCTTTTATATAGCAAATGGGTTCTGAAGTAACAACCAGTTATTTGATAAGATTTTAATTAATTGACAGGCATGAGAATATGGAGCTGTCAACATGGTTTGTCTGTTCTGTTGGTGAGAGAATGTTCTACTTACTATTAACCACTATGTTCATTGTTGCCCTCTCTTCCTCACATGAGGTATGATGGTTTTATTGAACAAACAAGAGATTTAGGCAGGAAGTTCCATAACAAGAAAAAAATTACTGCTACTGAGAATTTATTCCTGGAAAAGGTAATATAATTATCCAGATTGTATCCATTATAATCATGCTACCTGAACTAACCTAGACATTTATGTCTACTTATAAATACTTATAATTATCTCACAAGTCCTGATTACTTTTCCTGGGGTGACTATTCTAAACTTTTCTTATGTTACTCAATCCCACGACCTTACCTCTATTCTGTATTTCAGCAGGTGAGGTTTTACCTAGAAAAGGGAGGTGATTAGGTAGAAGTTTAAAAGAGATCTAGGCCATTTCTCAAGTTTCTTTTTTTCTATTTCAAATTCCCTCTGGGTCATCACCCTTCCTTTCCTGTTTCAGAGAAAGAAGTGCCTGGCTTCCATAATGAGGCTAATAGCTACAAGCTTTTTGATCTTGCTTCTTCCTGATTTTTCTAAAACATTGTTTCAATAGTATATCCCTCTTCCTTACATTTTCAGTCCCTTAGTTGGCCCTTTTCCCTCTGCCCACAAACTTGGTGTTGTACTCTGTAATAATAATAATTAAAGAATAAAAAAAGAAAATTCTTCTAGTCATGCTTCCCTCTTGAATGAAACTTTAGCTTTATAGTTCTTTTTAATGCTTTAGCAGTGATACTTTTGATGTTTTTCAGTTCAATTCTATATTTACTGAGGCCTGCATACTGTGTGCTCAGCACAAAGGTGAACGAGTTATGGCCTCTGTCTTCTACGAGTTTATGTATATTCCAGTTGGTGAAGAAGAGTACGTCTAGTTATCAT
Organism: Tursiops truncatus; assembly: GCF_011762595.2. Taxonomy (NCBI): domain Eukaryota; kingdom Metazoa; phylum Chordata; class Mammalia; order Artiodactyla; family Delphinidae; genus Tursiops; species Tursiops truncatus. The sequence continues at coordinate 27,716,958 of NC_047047.1, forward strand.
ATTAAGTGATAGATGCTTTAATAGAGATATGTACTCAGTGCTACAGGAGTTTACCCTGGCATTCACAGTGTGCCCACAACTTGGCTTTTCACTTTTCACAACACTCTTATTGTTGAATATTTGATGACTGTCCCAATGCAGGATAAAGAAATTAATGCTCTTATACTATATCCTTTTTCTTTTCATCTTATTTATTCTTACCTTTTTTGTTTTGGAGGGCATAATTTCTGGTTATAATTATAATTAATTGTTCTTTTTATGTAATATGAAGTTTTAAAATATATTATAATCTTTATGTAATATAAAGCTTCTAGATATAGCAGTTTCATGTTGTCTTATCAATGTGTGGTAAATTATTTAGAGCTAATTCAATTTTAAAAGAATTAGTCTTTCTACTAATCCTTTAATAGCCAACTTCTTCAGTCACAAGTACTTTATTTTAAATCAAGATTAGTTGCATTTCTAACTTCAAGTAGGGTTTTCAAGAAGGACTCATAAAATGTGATTTTTCCCCAGGGATTAAAAAATATGAATACATCCCCCTAATATATGTGATTTTAAAATAACTTCTTGGCTTTTAAAAAAATTGATAGGCTGTATTATTTTGGTAAGTTTTAGGTTTATAGAAAAATTGAGTAAATAGAATGTTCTCATATACCCCTTCTCTCCCCATTACAGTTTCCCCTGTTATTAATATCTTTTATTAGTGGAGTATATTTGTTACAATTGATGAATCAGTATTGATTTTTTGAGATGTAATTGTGTAAGTTTAAGGTGTACAATGTGTGGACTTGATCCATTTATAATATTGCAGTATGATTACCACCATAGCTTTAGCTAACACCTCTATCATGTCACATAATTATAATTTCTTTTTTCGTGGTGATAACATTTAAGATCTAGTCTCTAAGCACTTTTGAAGTTTATAATACAGTATTGCTGACCATAATCACTGTGCTATGCTCTAGTGATTATGCTACAGTGATTATTTACTAGTTGCAAGTTTGTACTCTTTTCTTAAACAGTATCTCCCGAATTTCCCCCACCCCCAGCCCCTGGTAACCACCATTCTATCCTCTGGTTTTATGAATTTAGATTTTGGTTTTTAGATTCCATATATAAGTAATATTATACAGTATTTGTCTTTGTCTGACTTATCTTGCTTAGCAAGGGTTTACCTAAAGGAAATGAAAATAAGATATCAAAAAGATAACTGTACTCCCATGTTTATTACATGATTTATTCACAGTAGCCAAGATATGAAAACAACTTAAGTGTCTGTCAGTGGATGAATGGATAAAGAAGGTGTGGTATGTATGTATGTATGTATGTATGTGTGTGTGTGTGTGTGTGTGTGTGTGTATGTGTGTATAAATAAAGTGGAATATTATTCAGCCACGAGAAAGAAGGAGATCCTACCATTTGTGACAATGTGATATATTATTATTAAATAAGATTTATAATTTAAATTAGGGCTTATTCTTTGTGTTGTACAGTTCTGTAAGTTTTGAGACATGCGTAATGTCACATATTCATAATTGTAATATCATACAGAATAGTTTCACCAGGCTAAAAATTTTCTGTGCTTCATAACTATTTATCCCTTCCTCCACCTCCAAATCTCTGCAACCACTGATTTTTTTATTGCCTCCATAGTCTTGTTTTTTCTAGAATGTCATATAATTAGAATCATATGATATGTGGGCTTTCAGACTGCTTTTTTCTCTTGGCAGTATGCCTTTAAGTTTCCTCTGTGTCTTTTCATGGCATGATAGCTCATTACTTTTGATTTTACAATAATATTCCATTGTATGGATGTACCACAGTTTCTTTATCCTTTCACCTATTGAGGGATATCTTGGTTGCTTCCAAGTTTGGGCAGTTATGAATATAGCTGCTATAAACATTTGTGTGTATGTAAATTTTAAACTCTTCTGGGTAAATATCTAGGAGTAAATTCTGGGTGGATCATATGGTAAGACTATATTTACCTTTGTAAGAAACCACTAAACTGTCTTCCAGAGTGGCTGTACCATTTTACATTACCAACAGCAATAGATGAGAGATCCTATTGCTCCCCATCTTCACCAGCATTTGGTATTGTCAGTTTTTTGTTTTTTTAAATTTTAGCCATAATAGGTCTGTAGTGGTATCTTGTTGTTGTTTTAATTAGCAACTCTCCAATAACAGATGATGTTGAGCATCCTTTCAAATGGTTATTTGTTATCTGTATATATTCTTTGGTGAGGTGTCTATTCAGAACATTTGCTCATTTTTAAGTTGGGTTGTTTGTTTTTTTTGTTGAGTTCTAAGAGTTCTTTATGTATTTTGATACCAATCCTTTTATTAGATATGTGTTCTGCAAAGATTTTCTCCTAATCTGCAAGTTGTCTTCTTATTCTCTTAACAGGGCCTTTCACAGAGAAGATGTTTTTAATTTTAATGAACTCCAACTTGCCAATTCTTCTTTCATGGATCATGCTTTTGGTATTGTTAACTAAAAAGTTATTACCAAGCCCAAGGTCACCTGGATTTTTCTCTAATCATCTAGTGGTTTTACATTTTTGCATTTTATATTTAGATCTATGATCCATTTTGATTTTTCTTTTCTTTTTTTTTTTGTGAATGTTATTAAAGTCTGTGTCTATATTCATTCTTTTTGCATGTGGATGTCCAGTAGTTCTAGTACCATTTGTTGAAATGACTCTCCCTTTTCTATTGAATTACCTTTGTTTTTTTGTCAAAGATCAGTTGACTATATTTGTGTGGGTCTATTTCTGGAATTTATTTTCTGTTCTATTGATCTGTTGGGTTGGCCAAAAAGTTCCTCTGGTTTTTAAGTAAAAATAAAAGACGTTTTTTGTTTTCACCAAGAACTTTATTGAACAACATATTCACCATTTTGTTCCACTGCCTTCTGCCATTTTTCAGGGAACTTCGTAATTCCATCTTTTTTTCTTTTAATATTCTCTGTTCCCTGACCATCAATTATACCTTTAATTTTAAAAAATTAATTAATTAATTAATTTTTGACTGTGTTGGGTCTTCATTGCAGTGTGTGGGCTTCTCATTGCGGTGGCTTCTCTTGTTGCGCAGCACAGGCTCTAGGTGCATGGGCTTCAGTAGTTGTGGCATGCGGGATCAGTAGTTATGGCTCGCGGGCTCTAGAGCTCAGGCTGAGTAGTTGTGGCACACGGGCTTAGTTGCCCTGCGGCATGTGGGATCTTCCCGGACCAGGGCTCGAACTCGTGTCCCCTGCATTGGCAGGCAGATTCTTAACCACTGCACCACGAGGGAAGTCCCATAATTCCATCTTCCCAAAACTTTTTATCTTTTTGAGCAAAGAGCTGTTCTAGGTGCCTTTTACAGTCTTCCAAGGAATTGAAATTGTTTCCATTAAGAGAATTTTGTAAAGACCTAAATAAATGGAAATCTGAAGGTGCAATTTCTGGTGAGTATGGCAGATGAATCAGAACTTCCCAGCCAAGCTGTAACAGTTTTTGCCTGGTCATCAAAGAAACATGAGTTCTTGCGTTATTGTAATGGAAGATTACACATTTTCTGTTGACTAATTCCAGACGCTTTTCGTTGAGTGCTGCTTTCAGTTGGTCTAATTGGGAGCAGTACTTGTTGGAATTAATCATTTGGTTTTCTGGTAGGAGCTTATAATAGAGGACTCCCTTCCAGTCCCACCATATGCACAACATCACCTTCTTTGGATGAAGATCAGACTTTGGTGCGGTTGGTGTGCTTCATTTTGCTTGCCCCATGATGTCTTGTGTTCCACATTATTGTACAGTATCCACTTTTCATCGCCTGTCACAATTCGTTTTAAAAATGGAACGTTTTCGTTAAGTTTAAGTAGAGAATTGCACGTGGAAATACGGTCAAGCAAGTTTTCTTCTCTTAACTTATGTGGAACCCAAACATCAAAGTGATGATCATAACCAAGCTGGTGCAAATGATTTTCAACACTTGATTTGGATATTTTGAGTATGTTGGCTATCTCCCACATGGTATAATGTTGATTGTTCTCAATTAATGTCTCGATTTGATCGCTGTCAACTTCAACTGGTCTACCCAACTGTGGAGCATTGTCCAGCAAGAAATCTACAGCATGAAACTTTACAGACCACTTTTGACACATTCGATCAGTCACAGCACCTTCTCCACGCACTGCACAAATCTTTTTTTGCGTTACAGTTGCATTTTCACCTTTCTTGAAATAATAAAGCATAATATGCCAAAAATGTTGCTTTTTTTCTAACATCTTCAATATTAAAATGTCTACACAAAATTTCACTAATTTTGATAAGTTGTTTTGTTTTTTTTAATGCACACTGATATGACAGTTGTCACAGTACAATCTAACAAAATTGTTTCGAATGAAGTTAAATACAACTTAAGTGCTACTAGAGCCATCTTATGGAAAAAAACTGAACGAACCTTTTGGCCAACCCAATATTTGTGTGTTCTTTTGCCCATACCACACTGTATTTATCACAGTAGCTTTATACTAAATCTTGAAGTTGGACACTATCAGTTCTCTTATACTGTTCTTTGTCTTCAGTATTATGCTGACTGTTCTGTGTCTTTTGCCTTTCTACAACTTTTAGAACCAGTTTGGTGATATCCACAAAATAACTTACTGGGATTTTTATTGGTATTGCATTGAATCTATAGAACAAGTGGTAAAGAACTGATATCTTAACAGTATTGAATCTTCCTATCAATGAACATGGACTATATCTCCATTTATTTAGATCTTTCATTTCTTTCATCAGAGTTTTGTAGTTTTCCTCCTATAGGTTTTACATAGTTAGATTTATAGCTAAGTATTTCTTTTGGGTGCTAATGTAGGTAGTGTTGTGTTTAAATTTCTAATTCCAATTGTTCATTTCAGGAATTTATGAAGCAATTAATTTTTGTACATTTACTTCTATCCTGCAACTTTTCTGTAATCACTTATCTGTTTTAGGAGGTTTTTTGGTTGTTGTTGGTTCTTTGGAAATTTTTACATAGACAATCACGTCATCTTCAAACAAAGACAGTTTTATTTCTTCATTCTTAATTTGTATACATTTTATTTCCTTTTCTTGCCATATTGCATTAGGTAGGACTTCCAATATAGTGTTGAATAAGAGGGAACATCCTTGCCTCCTTCTTGATCTTAGGAGGAAAGCATATAGTTTCTCAACATTAACTATAATGTGCTATGTAAGTTTTTAATAAATGTTCTTTATTAAGTTTAGGAAGTATGTAATTATGTAATACCCTCTTTATTCTTTTCCTTGTTCTGAAGTCAGCTTTAGAACATAATATAGTTATTTCATTTTTCTTTGGATTAGTGTTAGCATGGTATATTTTTCTCCATTTCTTTACTTTTTAACCTGTGACTTTATGTTTTAAGTGGGTTTCTTGTAGGTAACATAAAGTTGGGTCTTGTTTTTTAATCCATTTTTCAGTCTCTGTATTTTAATTGGTATATTCAGACCATTCACATTTAAAGTGATTATTGATATAGTTGGCTTAATATCCATCATATTTGTGATTCTTCAATTCATTGCATTTGTTCTTTGTTTTTGAAAAACTTTTTCTAATTCTGCTTTCTATAGTTTTGAGTATTTTATGATTCCATTTTCTCTCTTCTCTCAACAAATAATTATACTTTCTTTAAAATTTTTTTACTGGTTGCTCTAGCACTTTCAATATACATTTATAATTAATCAAATCCACTTTCAAATAACACTTCACAGGTTGGGAAGATATCTTAAAACAGAGTATTCCTAGGTCCTCCTTCTGTCCCATATATCATCATTGCTTTTGTACATTTCCCTTACCCATTAACTGTAATAACCTAATACATTTACCTATTATTATAAAATTTTAAAAAATCTTTTTAAAAAATTGAAGTGAAATTCAGATAACAGAATTACCCATTTTAAAGTGAATGATTTAGTGGCATTTAGTACATTCACAATGTTGTGTAACCACCACCTCTGTTTACTTCCAAAACATTTCCATTATCCCAAAAGGAAACCCTGTACCCATTTATTCCTCATTTTACCCTCTCTCTAGCAGACGTGATGTATCATATAATAGGAACTAAGGAAAACAGGATTTTAATGAGTGTTTATGTTTATCTGGGTAGGAGTTAGGCTGTATTTAATGTTTGCTATAACTGTAGTTGTCAGAGGCTTCAATTTTTGTCTTGCTTTTGTTTGACCTTTTGTCTTTGGGTTTCCCTACTTCCTCCTTTTTTTTTTTTTTGCGGTACGCAGGCCTCTCACTGTTGTGGCCTCTCCCGTTGTGGAGCACAGGCTCTGGACGCACAGGCTCAGCGGCCATGGCTCATGGGCCCAGCCGCTCCGCTGCATGTGGGATCCTCCCAGACCGGGGCACGAACCTGTGTCCCCTGCATCAGCAAGCGGACTCTCAACCACTGCGCCACCAGGGAAGCCCCCTACTTCCTTCTTTTAAAATAGAGTCTTTTTCTTGTAGTTCTCTCAGTTGTAATTCACTGTAAGTACACTGGAGCCCTGTTGATGTGGTGGTAAGGTATTGGGGAAGGGAAGTAGTTTGTAGTTTGATGATTAGATCTCCATTTTTGTTTTGTTTTAGATTGGACAAAATCTCTGAGCTGTGACCTTCAGAGTTTCTTACCCTTTCTTTTTAATCCCCTCTGTGATAAAGCAGGGCTAGAGGGGGCATATTTCAAAATGGTTACTTTTCCATTTCCCCTGTCATAAGTATGAGGGAGTTTTTCTTGGATGTTCTCCATGAGAACCTTGGACGGCTTCTGGAGGTAAAACTCATGGATGTGTAGGGGCCCTCCTATCACCGGGTCCCCAGGAGTTTCAACTCTTAAGCTATCTCAAACCCAAGCCTCCAGGAATTCAATTATTATTTAAGTTTTCCTACCAGTTACTGGGTAGGCTTTAGGCACTTCTCCTTCTGATAAGCTGTGATTCTCTGTGTCTACCTCTCTAATTCTTGGGTGGCAGTCTGCCTTGTGACCTCAGTTCGCTAATGGATTTAGAAGAGTAGGTTTGTTTTCTTGTTTTTTAGCTTTTTTCTTGTTATGAGGACGGGAGTAACAACTTCTAAGCTCTTTGCCCTTCAGAGCTGAAACTGGAAGTCTATTCCATTTTGGCTTTTTATATTATCTTTGAACAGGTCCTTCCTGGGCTTTCTCTCTCCTAATGCCCCCTTATCTTTTGTTATTGAGAAGAAGCCTGAGATCTGCTTGACTTCTTTTGACTTGATAATGATAAGATCTTTAGACTTAAACTTTTGGAATCTTACTAAGCTGTATCTTGGTATTGATTATTTTGGGGGGAACGTGGTAGTTTTCTTTGACGTAGAAATTTAGAACTTTAAAAATTTTTTATCCTTCAACATTTTTATATTCTACTTGTTTTTTTTCTTAATCTGAAATAGTACTTACCATTTCGTTAGCGTTTCATTGTTAGTTCTTTATATTTATCATCATTTCACTAATTTTTTCATATCTTTGTTATCTTATGTATATGTGTATTTGTCCTTTAATTTATGTCAGTTCTCTGCTTCTTGCCCCTAACATGGTGTATTGCTTCTGGCTTCTAATATGCTTTCAGTTCTGTAATGCTTTTAATATTTTACTCACTTTCTTCCACTAACACTCATCACTCTTAAAAAAAAATATTCTTCTGACATTTTCCCTTTTTTTGGCATGTTGTTTCTCTTCTTTGAGCACTTGTTTTATAGTACTTATGTTTTCTTAATTTCTCTGTTACTGTTTCTTTTACTACATCAAATTATTTTTTGAAAAAATTTTCTTTTAACAAAATTATTTTTATTTTAAAAATTATATTATTAGCCTGTCTTTTGATTTTATGTCTTTTCTTTGGTTCACTTTAATCCAATTAATGCTTAGTATGAGTCTCTACAAGGGCCTGTCTGATCCTGACTTAACCTTGTCAAAGGGTGCAACATTCAAGGTTTCAGCCATTAAGAAAGGTATACCCAAGGCCATTCCTCCCTGATGGAGACTTTTATTCCTGTTTTCTAATGTTTTGGTATTGCAAAGATTGCCATTTAGCCAGTCTGTTACCCTTTCAGTATTGGTAAATGCTCTCAAAGGAAAAATGGCTGCAGATGTTGGTGTCTCTTCCTCATGCCACTTCCCTTTCCTGGATTCTGGCCTACCTAATAAGTTTTCACCATCATTTAGCTTTCTGAAGTCTTTAAGCAGATGGCTTTTATATTTTGTTTAGTTAATTTTATCTAAATTATCTAGTTTACCATTGTCTGAAGTGGATATTCCTTTACAGTTGTTTATATCCGCATCTGTCTTATAAAATCTTAATATTGTATATATAAATTATATATTGATTTTTTTAAGTTAACATAATATTAAGAATATTTCTCGGGGACTTCCCTGGTGGTCCAGTGGTTAAGACTCCACACTCCCAATGCAGGGGGCACGGGTTCAATCCCTGGTTGGGGAACTAAGATCCCGCATGCCTCACAGTGTGGCCAAACAAACAAAAAAGAATATTTCTCTGTGTAACTAAATATTCTTTAAAGACATGTCTTTTAAATATTTATTGAGGGCCTTCCCTCAACCACACACAGTGGTTGAGAATCTTCCTGCTAATGCAGGGGACACGGGTTCGAGCCCTGGTCTGGGAAGATCCCACATGCCGTGGAGCAACTGGGCCCATGAGCCACAACTACTGAGCCTGCGCGTCTGGAGCCTGTGAGACCTGCACATCGCGATGAAGAGTGGCCCCCGCTTGCCACAATTAGAGAAAGCCCTCCCACAGAATAAAATTTTTTCAAAAAAAAATATTTGTTGAATAATATTTCTTCACATTTGTGCTATATAATTTCCCATTAGTTTTTCTGATCCAATTCCCTATTAGTAGACATTTTATATTCCTTCTTTTTATTTGCTACATAGTGCTATTTCTAGATTCAAAATTATTTACAGACCCTCTACTTTACACGTTATAAATATAAACTTGGTCATCCTTACTGGGATAGATGTGCTGTGATGTGTGCTGTGATAAAAAATTGAATTTTTGGGGGAGGATGCCTGGGAACCTTTAATATGTTGAGAAACACCTGGCTTTTAAGTTAAAACTGGAAACAGAAGCTTGTGTAAATGTATAGTTTTACACCTAGCAATAAGAGAACACATGTCGGTCTGATCTTAGGAAGATTTCATAAGTTTCAAATGGGTCTTTGGCCCTGAGCCATTCTTGCTGTCATTTTTTTATTAACTTTGTTCTCTTTTTCTTCTTATAGAATGCCTGCTTTTTGTACTATTGATATTTAAAAAAAAATACGATTCCATATATATTGTAAAAGGGTGTCTTAAAATAGTGTGTCTCAGCCCATTAAAAAGACTCATAAAACATCGTAACACAAAATACGCAGTAATTAGAACCACAGAGTTAATCTTAACCCTCTTCTAGCTATTCATAGTAAATCATCTTGCAATGATCATCACAAAACAGCAAATTAATTTTTTTTTTAAACTAGCATTTCTAGCTTCTTTTGTGGGTAAGAATGAGGCATTTAAAATCACATTTGTTAGATGGACAGTCCAAATTGGAAATTTTAATAATGTCATTGAGATTAAATCTTACAGTTTACTACTCAGTTTTTGTGTAACATTTGTATCAGCCTTTAAATTTATTTTCATAAACTAGATCATATTTGTAATGTTTGGTCTTTCATAGATTGGCTAACTTGCAATTATTGCTATTCTTTTTCCTATGGCACTTTCTTAAGAGTAGGAGGTAGAGATATGTTCTCTCTATTCCATAACACTCTGCCTACTGTGGTTTTTCAAAACTAAATGTTGTGGGAAATTGGGTTCAGTTTTCTAATTCGTTTTTATGAACTAGCTCATGGTTGTTACGTTTAACCGTCTTTCTTAGGGTGACTAAATTGCAATTATGCTGCTTCTTTTCCTATGGTACTTCTTAAAGAAGTGGGTAGTAGAGATATGCTCTTGCTGTCCTGATATTCTTCGTACCTGCCTAGTGTGGTTCATGAAAAACGTATCTTCTGTGTTGATAGAAAGCAATTGATAAAGCAAGGAAATGTTATGTTATGGAAGGAAGAAAGAAACTGTTATTTTTCAAATGTCATTTCACATTTTACTGTGTGCCAGTTACAGTGCTAGATGATTTGCTTAGAACCTTTGACATTTTAATGAAAACTTTCAAAGTGGTTGAAGCTTAGCTTTGGAAAGTTAATTTGTGCAGTATTTTCTTTGTAATTTTTATTGTTTCCAGCAGATGTGAATCAAGTACAGAATAGTAACATATGTAATTTTTTGCAAATATTCCCATACTTCATAGATTGGATCTCTTAGTAGCTTTTCTTTAAACAGTCTTTGTGTTAGAAAATGGACTTATGTTTAGTATTTTCATAACTTTCCTATTTATATTATAAACTACATTGTTATCTGTATTATTTTTCCAGATTTGCTTTATTACCAGTCGTTAATACAATGCATAAATTTTAGTAGGACCATAACCAAGTTTTTCCTTCTATGGAGTTTTTCTGTATGGGTAATTGTCCTATATGTATTTGCCTTCCCCCATCCTTGGTCTCGTTAGCACTCCACATAGCCAATGAATTATATCCAGTAACTTTACTACAGTCCCAAGATCATGCCCCAAAGTCAAGGTAATTTACAGGATAGGAGAAGCATACCCTGGCTTTCCTAGTAAACCACACTAAAGGTATGGGTTTCCTCTGCTAAAAATTGGCTTCCTTCATCATTCTCCTCTCTTTAGAGGGCAGTTTGGAGTATTGCCCTTCACTTTGATGTGGTCTTTAAATTTCTTCTTTGCATTGGACTTCTTACAGAAGCCTTTATTTGAAACAGAATGTTTAAATCCAAATGTGGGTTTCTAACACATCATTTTTTTTTCATTCAATACCATGTCAAGTAAGTTATGTTGGATCTGCGAAATCATTTTCTTGATGCAAAGCCATGAGGAGAAGAGCATATGTAGGTAGACATGGGGAAGTAATTCTGGTAACTCAGTGCACGTACTTAGAGCAACTTGTTTTTAGACTTCTCTTAATTTTGCTAGGGGAAAATTAATTTTTAGGCAGACAGTATGTCTTACTGGATCTATTGGGTACAAAGTAATTACAGATATACCTTAACATCCTGCTCCTTTCCAAAATTTAAAACTTACTTTTTAAACAAAAGAATAGTTTTCTTCATCTAGACAATGTGCTTAAGTTTTTCAAATTTTCAGTGTATATTATTGAATATTTTCCATTTTGATAATATTTAAGAAACTCAGAGCACTTTGTAATATTTTGTCGAAGAAGATGGAAGGGAGAAAAATTTGCCATTTACTTAGAACTATGGTGACTAGTTTTGATTCAGATTTTTTAGATATTAATTATTACAGCAGTTATTAACTTTGTATCTTCTATCTTGTCAGAAAGAGTTACGGTACTTAAAAAAACTGATCCCTTTTAAAATTTTTTTATTTTCAAAGTTGGATAATTATTCTACCCCTTTTTTAATGAGCTTATGTTGTTTCAGGTGTTGAAATAATAAATGTATTTATAATTTTCAAGCTAGAATTATCTTTAGAGACTCAAAATTTTCATTTTCTTTTCAGCAAGCAAACCAAAATCATGTTAGGTCATACAAGTAATGAGTAGTGCTTAGAACTACAAGTTACATCTCATGACTCTGTCCAGTATGTTTTTTTTTTTTGGTCATGCTGTTTTGTTGTTTTGTCTTACTAATTCCTTAATTTTAACTTGTGAAGAAATCTATCATGAAGAATAATTCTTTCTGACAGACAATTAAAAACTGGGGCCTAATTGGATTCTTCTTTTTATGATAGGTTACTACAGAGAGAAAACCCTAATGGTACATTTGAAAGGAAGTATTATACTGGATTGGAATCTTCAATGTAATGTTGATAGAATGAGAAGCATTTGTCCTTTGGGTTCTATTAGTAGTGATATTAGATATTTTGTTTTTTAGATTTACCTAACATTTCCTCTCCTCCTACTCCCTACCCTTCTCAGCTTCCTTCTTGCTCTCACCTGTACTCAAACAAATAACAAACAATCATTAGAGTTTGGAAGGGATGAAGAAATGTGGTAACAATACTTGCCTTTGAATAAATGACTTGTACCTCAGACATTTTTGAAAAATTGGTATCTCCTCTGTTTCTGAGAGCTCTTGAGACTCTGGATTTTATTACAAATGCATTCCAGAATTTAAAGGTATGGGCAAAAGGCAAGAATTACCTAGTTTCCTAGAAGGAAGACAGTGGATAAAGATTGATAAAGATATATAAAGAATTTTTATTTTTCTGAAAGGTCGAATCAGTAGAAGAGATAATTTTGGAATAATTCTTCCTGTTCAGGAATAGATCTCAAGTTGCTATTGATTTTACTTTCTACCACTACAGTTCTTCATTTTATCCTTGTGTTTTTGTTTTCCTTAAGTGGCTTTTGACTGTAAGTATTGTAAATGGAATAGAAAAAAAGAAGACATTTTTTCCATAAGCCTGTCTAATGTAGAAGAAATGAAAGGTTCATTGAGAATAATAGCTTATTGTCTACTTTGGTGATATACTATGACTGTGCTACCTAGTAACACTTTCTTTCATTGAAATATAGTTGACATACAATATTAGTTTCTGGTGTACAACATAGTGATTTGACATTTGTATACATTGCAAAATGAACACCGTAAGTCTGGTTACAATCCAGCACCATAGAAAGTTAATACAATATTAGTGACTATATTCCCCATGCTGTACTTTACATCCCCATAACTTATTTATTTTATAACTGGAAGTTTGTACTTCACGATCCCCCCAACTCTATCCCAGTCCTTCCTCCCTCCCTCGCCATGGTAACCACCAATCTGTTCTCTGTAGCTATGAGTCTGGGTTTTGTTTTGCTTTGCTTGTTTTGTTTTTAGATTCCACATATAAGTGAATTCATGTGGTATTGGTTTTTCTCTGTTTTACTTATTCCACTTAGCATAACTTTATCCTCAAGGTCCATCCATATTGTCACAAATGGAAAGATTTTATTCTTTTGTATGGCTGAGTAGTATTCCATTACACACACACACACACACACACACACACACACACACACACACCATATCTTTATCCATTGATGTGTCATCCATCAATGGACACTTAGGTTGTTTCCATATCTTGACTATTGTAAATAATGGTGCAATGAACATAGAGATGCATATATCATTTCAAATTATATTTTTGTTTTCTTTAGATAAATACCCGGAAGTGGAATTGCTAGATCATACATATTTTTTAATTTATGAAGAACCTTCATACTGTTTTCCATAGTGGCTGCACCAATTTACATTCCTACCAACAGTGCACGAGGGTCCCTTTTCTCCACATTCTTGCCAATGCTTGTTATTTCTTGTCTTTTTTATAGTAGCCATTCTGACAGTTGTGAGGTGATATCTCATTGTGGTTTTACTTTGCATTTCCCTGATGATTAGTGATGTTGAGCATTTTTTCATGCACCTTTTGGCCATCTTTTTGTCTTCTTTGGAAAAATGTCTATTCAGATTCTCTGCCCATTTTTTTATTGGGCTGCTTTTTGTTGTTGTTGAGATATATGAGTTCTTTATGTATTTTGGATGTTAACCTCTATTGGATATATGATTTGCAAATATCTTCTCCCATGCAGTAGGTTGCCTTTTCATTTTTTTGATGGTTTCCTTTCCTATGCAGAAGCCTTTTAATAAATGTAGTCCCATTTATTTATTTTTGCTTTTGTTTCCCTTGCCTTTGGAGTCAGATGCAAAAAAAATCTCTAAGACTGGTGTTAATGAGCTTAGTACTGCCTGTGTTTTCTCCTAGGGGTTTTATAGTTTCAGGTGTTATATTTAAGTCTTTAATCCATTTTGAGTTATTTTTTGTATATGGTATAAGATAGTGGTTCAGTTTCATTTTTTGGTGTGTAGTTGTCCAGTTTTTCCAACACCCTTTATTGAAGGGACTATCCTTTCCCCATTGTATATTCTTGCCTCTTTTGTGTAAATTAATTGACCATATATCCATGGGTGTATTCCTGGGCTCTCTTTTCTGTTCCATTGATCTATGTGTCTGTTTTGTTGCAAATACCATGCTGTTTTTATGATTACAGCTGTGTAGAATAGTTTGAAATCAGGGAGCGTGATACCTCCAGCTTTGTTCTTATGTCCCAAGATTGCTTTGGCTATTCAGGATATTTTATTGTTCCATACAAATTTTGGAATTATTTCTTCTCATTATGTGAAAAATGCCATTGGAGTTTTGATAGGTATTGTGTTAAATATGTAGCTTGCTTTGGGGAGTATGGACATTTTAACAATATTAATTCTTCTAATCCATGACCATAGAATGATTTTTACTTATTTGTGTTTTCTTCAATTTCTTTCATCAATGTCTTTTAGTTTTCAGATCTTTTACCTTCTTGGTTAAATTCATTTCTTGATATTTTATTCTTTTTGATGCAATTTTAAATGGGGTTGTCTGATTTCTGTTCCTGATAGTTCGTTATTTATGTATAAAGACAACAGAGTGTTGAATATTAATTTTGTATCCTGTAGCTTTAGTGAATTCATTTATTAGTTCAAATAGTTTTTTGGTGGACTCTTTAGGTTTTTTGACATATAATATCATGTCATCTGCAAATAGTGACAATTTTGCTTCTTCCTTTCTAACTTGTATGCCTTTTATTTCTTTTTCTTTCCTAATTGCTGTGGCTAGGAGTTCCAATATTATGTTGAATAAAAGTGGGGAGAGTGGGCATCTTTGTCCTGCTCCTGATCTTAGAGGAAAAGCTTTCAGCTTTTCAATGTTGAATATGATGTTAGTTGTGGGTTTGTCATATATGGCTTTTATTTTGTGAGGCAAGTATTTTAGTACCATGTTGTTTAATTTCCATGTTTTGGTGGTTTTTCCAGTTTTCTTCTTGTAATTTCTGTTTTCACACCATTGGGGTAAGAAAAGATACTTGATATGATTTCGGTCTTCTTAAATTTATTGAGACTTGATTTTTGGCCTAACGTGATTGATCCTGGGAAATGTTCTGTGTGCACTTGAGAAGAATGTGTGTTTTGCTGCTTTTGGATGGAGTGTTCTATATAAATCTGTTATGCCCATCTGATCTAATGTGTCATTTAAGGCTGATATTTTCTTACTGATTTTCTGTCTGGGTGATGTATCCATTGCTGTAAGTGGGGTGTTAAAGTCCCCTACTATTGTTATATTGCTGTTAATTTTCTCTTGAAGTTCATTAGTATTTGTTTCATATATTTTGGTACTCCTATGTTGGGTGCATACATATTTATAAATGTTATATCTTGCTGGATTAACCCCCTTATTGTTACATAGTGCCTCTCTTTCATTTATTGCAGTCTTTGTTTTAGAGTCCATTTTGTCTCATATGAGAATAGCTATTCCAGCTTTCTTTTCATTCTCATTTGCATGGAATGTGTTTTTCCAACCTTTTGCATTCAGTCTGTTTGTGTCCTTATGTGTGAAGTGAGTCTTTTGTAGGCAGCATATAGATGGGGCTTTTTTTTTTTGATTGGAGAATTTAGTCCAATTTATGTTTAAAATAATTATTGATAGGTGTGTACTTATGGCCATTCTGTTTTTTGTTTTCTGGCTATTTTTATTGTTTCTCTCAATTCTTTTTCTCTCTTTCCTTGTGGTTGGTGATTTTCTTTAGTGCTTTGTTTAGATACCTTTCTCTCTCTCTCTTTCTTTTTTTTTGAATAGATCTTTATTGGAGTGTAATTGCTTCACAATACTGTGTTAGTTTCTGTTGCACAACAAAGCGAATCAGCCATATGCATACACATGTCCCCATATCCCCTCCCTCTTGAACCTCCCTCCCATCCTCCCTATCCCACCCCTCTAGGTCATTGCAAAGCACCGAGCTGATCTCCCTGTGCTATGCTCCTGCTTCCCACCAGCCAACTATTTTACATTCGGTAGTGTATATATGTCAATGCTACTCTCACTTCGCCCCAGCTTCGCCCACCCACCCCATGTCATCAAGTCCATTCTCTATGTCTACCTCTTTTTTCCTGCCCTGCAACTAGGTTCATCAGTACCATTTTTTTTTTTCATTTTTGGATTCCATATATATGCATTAGCATACAGTATTTGTTTTGCTCTTTATAACTTCACTCTGTATGACAGACTCTAGACATCCACCTTACTACAAATAACTCAATTTTGTTTCTTTTTATGGCTGAGTAATATTCCATTGTATATATGTGCCACACTTCTTTATCCATTCATCTGTCGATGGACATTTAGGTTGGTTCCATGTCCTGGCTATTGTAAATAGTGCTGCAGTGAACATTGTTGTGCATGTCTCTTTTTGACTTATGGTTTTCTCAGGGTATATGCCCAGTAGTGGGATTGCTGGGTCATATGGTAGTTCTATTTTTAGCTTTTTAAGGAACCTCCATACTGGTTTCCATAGTGGTTGTATCAATTTACATTCCCACCAACAGTGTAGGAGGGTTCCCTTTTCTCCACATCCTTTCTAGCATTTATTTTTTCTAGCTTTTTTGATAAGGGCCATCTTGACCAGCATGAGGGGATACCTCACTGTAGTTTTGATTTGCATTTCTCTAATAATTAATGATGTTGAGCATCTTTTCATGTGCCTTTTGGCCCTCTGTATGTCTTTCTTTGTGAAATGTCTATTTAGGCCTTCCACCCATTTTTTAACTGGATTGTTTGTTTTTTTGATATTGATCTCCATGAGCCATTTGTATATTTTGGAGATTAATCTTTTGTCATTTCATTTGCAAATATTTTCTCCCATTCTGAGGGTTGTCTTTTGGTCTTGCTTATGGTTTCCTTTGCTGTGCAAAAGCTTTTAAGTTTAATTAGGTCCCATTTGTTTATTTTTGTTTTTATTTCTGTTACTCTAGGAGGTGGGTCAAAAAAGATCTTGCTGTGGTTTATGTCAAAACAAGTGTTTTTCCTAAGTTTTCCTCTAAAAGTTTTATAGTGTCTAGTCTTACATTGAAGTCTTTAATCCATTTGGAGTTTATTTTTGTGTATGGTGTCAGGTAGTGTTCTAATTTCATTCTTTTACATGTAGCTGTCCAGTTGTCCCAGCATCACTTATTACAGAGGCTCTGTTTTCTCCCTTGTATGTTCTTGCCTCCTTTGTCGTAAATTAGGTGCCCATATGTGCGTGGGTTTATCTCTGAACATTCTATCCTGTACCATTGGTCTATATTTCTGTTGGTGCCAGTACCACACTGTCTTGATAATTGTAGCTTTGTGGTATAGTTTGAAGTCGGGGAGCCTGATTCCTCCAACTCCTTTTTTCTTTCTCAAGGTTACCTTGGCTATTCGGTGTCTTTTTTGTTTCCATATGAATTGTAAGATTTTTTGTTCTAATTCTGTGAAGAATGCCAGTGGTAGTTTGATAGGGATTGCATTGAATCTGTAGATTGCTTTGGGTAATATAGTCATTTTCACAATGTTGATTCTTCCAATCCAAGAACATGGTACATCTCTCCATCTGTTTATGTCATCTTTGATTTCTTGCATCAGTGTGTTATAGTTTTCTGAGTACAAGTTTTTGCCTCCTTAAGTAGGTTTATTCCTAGGTGTTTTATCCTTTCTGTTGCAATGGTAAATGGGAGTGTTTCCTTAATTTCTGTTTCTGATTTTTCATTGTTTGTTAGTGTATAGAAATGCAAGAGATTTCTGTGCATTAATTTTGTATCCTGCAACCTTACCAAATTCATTGATTAGCTCTGGTAGTTTTCTGGTGGCATCTTTAGGATTTTCTATGTATAGTGTCATATCATCAGCAGACAGTGACAGTTTTACTTCTTTTCCAATTTGGATTCCTTTTATTTTTTTTTCTTCTGTGATTCCTGTTGCTAGGACTTCCAACACTATGTTGAATAAGAGTGGCGAGAGTGGATATCCGTGTCTTGTTCCTGATCCTAGTGGAAATGCTTTCAGTTTTTCACCATTGAGTATGATGCTTGCTGTGGGTTTGTCATATATGGCCTTCATTATGTTGAGGTAGTTTCCCTCTATGTCCATTTTCTGGAGAGTTTTTATCATAAATGTTTGTTGAATTTTGTCAAAAGCTTTTTCTGCATCTATTGAAATGGTCATATGGTTTTTATTAGTTAATTTGTTAATGTGGTGTATCACATTGATTGATTTGTGTATATTGAAGAATCCTTGCATCTCTGGGATAAATCCCACTTGATCATGGTGTGTGATCCTTTTAATGTGCTGTTGGAGTCTGTTTGCTAGTATTTTGTTGAGGATTTTTGCTTCTATGTTCATCAGTGATATTGGTCTATAATTTTCTTTATTTGTGATATCTTTTTCTGGTTTTGGTATCTTCGTAGAATGAATTTGGGAGTGTTTCTTCCTCTGCAATTTTCCGGAAGAGTTTACAGGGAATTGATTTTAGCTCCTCTCTAAATATTTGATAGAATTCGCCTGTGAAGCCATCTGGTCCTGGACTTTTGTTTGTTGGAAGATTTTTAATTACAGTTTCAATTTCATTACTTGTGATAGGTCTGTTTATATTTTCTAATTCTTTCTGGTTCAGTCTTGGAAAATTGTACCTTTCCAAGAATTTGTGCATTTGTTCATGGTTGTCCATTTTATTGGCATATAGTTTTTTGTGGTAGTGTCTTATAATCTTTTGTATTTCTGCAGTGTCAGTTGTGATATCTCCTTTTTCATTTCTAATTTTATTGATTTGTGTCCTCTCCCTTTTTTTCTTGATGAGTCGGGCTAAGGGCTTGTTAATTTTGTTTATCTATCAAAGAACTAGCTTTTAGTTTTATAGATCTTTGCTATTGTTTTCTTTGTTTCTGTTTTCTTTATTTCTGCTCTGATCTTTATGATTTCTTTCCTTCTACTGACTTTGGGTTTTCTTTGTTCTCTCTCTGGTTGTTTTAAGTGTAGGGTTAGATTGTTTACTTGAGATTTTTCTTGTTTCTAGAGGTGAGATTGAATTGCTATAAACTTCCATCTTATAACTGCTTTTGCTGCATCCCATAGGTGTTTTCATTGTCATTTGTTTCTATGTATATTTTTATTTCTCTTTGATTTCTTCAGTGATCTCTTGGTTATTTTAGTAGTGCACTGTTTAGCTTCCATGTGTTTGTGTTTTTTACAGTTT
This sequence comes from Tursiops truncatus, assembly GCF_011762595.2. Lineage (NCBI taxonomy): Eukaryota > Metazoa > Chordata > Mammalia > Artiodactyla > Delphinidae > Tursiops > Tursiops truncatus. Next base: position 27,736,170 of record NC_047047.1, read on the forward strand.
TTTTCCTGTAATTGATTTCCAGTCTCATAGTGTTGTGGTCAGAAGAGATGCTTGATATGATTTCAATTTTCTTAAATTTTTCGAGGCTTGATTTGTGACCCAAAATGTGATCTTTCCTGGAGAATGTTCCATGTGCACTTGAAAAGAAAGTATATTCTGCCACTTTAGGGTGGAATGTTCTGTAAATAGCAATTAGAACTATCTGGTCTGTTGTGTCATTTAAAGCTTGTGTTTCCTTATTTATTTTCTGTTTGGATGATCTGTCCATTGTTGTAAGTGGGGTGTTAAAGTCGCCTACTATTATAGTCTTACTGTCAATTTCTCTTTTTGTGGTTGTTAGCATTTGCCTTATGTATTGAGATGCTCCTATGTTGGGTGCAGAAACATTTGTAATTGTTATATCTTCTTCTTTGATTGATCCGTTGATCATTATGTAGTGTCCCTTCTTATCTCTTGTAACAGTCTTTATTTTAAAGTCTATTTTATCTGATACGAGTATTGCTACTCCAGCTTTCTTTTTCTTTTTTTTTTTTTGTGGTACGCGGGCCTCTCACTGTTGTGGCCTCTCCCATTGCGGAGCACAGGCTCCGGACACGCGGGCTCAGTGGCCGTAGCTCACGGGTCCAGCCACTCCGCGGCATGTGGGATCTTCCCAGACCAGGGCACAAACCCGTGTCCCCTGCATCAGCAGGTGGACTCTCAACCACTGTGCCACCAGGGAAGCCCTCCAGCCTTCTTTTGATTTCCATTTGCATGGAATATATTTTTCCATCCCTTCACTTTCAGTCAGTATGTGTCCCTAGGTCTGAAGTGGGTCTCTTGTAGATAGCATGTATATGGGTCTTGTTTTTGTATGCATTCAGTGAGTTTGTTTCTTTCAGTTGGGGCATTTAAACCATTTACATTCAAGGTTATCGATATGTTGTTCCTATTACCATTTTCTTAATTGTTTTCAGTTTGTTTTTGTAGGTCCTTTTCTTCTCTTGTGTTTTTTCTTCTCTTGTATTTCCCCCCTAGAGAAGTTTCTTTACCATTTGTTGTAAAGCCGGTTTGGTGGTGCTGAATTCCCTTAGCTTTTGTTTGTCTGAACAGCTTTTGACTTCTCCATCGAATCTGAATGAGATCCTTGCTGGGTAGAGTAATCTTGGTTGTAGGTTTTTCTCTTTCATCAGTTTAAGTATATCCTGCCACTCCCTTCTAGTCTGCACATGTTCCACTGAGAAATCAGCTGATAATCTTATGGGGACACCTTTGTATGTTATTTTTTGTTTTTCCTTTGCTGCTTTCAATGCTTTTTCTTTGAATTTAATTTTTGTTAGTTTGATTAATATGTGTCTTGGTATGTTTTTCCTAGGGTTTATCCTGTACGGGACTCTCTGTGCTTCCTGGACTTGGGTGACTATTTCCTTTCCCATGTTAGGGAAGTTTTCCACTATAATTTATATATTTGCTCAGACTCTTTCTTTTTCTCTTCTTCTTCTGGGACCCCTATAATTCAAATGTTGGTGCGTTTCATGTTGTCCCAGAGGTCTCTGAGATTGTCTTCAATTGTTTTCATTTTTTTTCCTTTATTCTGCTCCTCGGCAGTTATTTCCACCATTTTGTCTTCCAGCTCACTTATTCGTTCCTCTGCTTCCATTATTTTGTTATTGATTCCTTCTAGTGTATTTTTCATTTCAGTTATTGTGTTGTTCATTTCTGTTTGTTCTTTTTTTTTTTTTTTGCGGTACACGGGCCTCCCACCACCGCGGCCTCTCCCATTGTGGAGCACAGGCTCCGGACGTGTAGTCTCAGCAGCCATGGCTCATGGGCCCAGCTGCTCTGCGGCATGTGGGACCTTCCCAGACCAGGGCACGAACCCACGTCCCCTGCATCGGCAGGCGGACTCTCAACCACCGCACCACCAGGGACGCCCTCTGTTTGTTCTTTAGTTCTTCTAGATCTTTGTTAAACATTTCTTCTATTTTCTTCACCCGTGCTTCCATTCTATTTCCGAGATTCTGGATCATCTTTACTATCATTACTCTGAATTCTTTTTCAGGTAGATTGCTTATTTCCTTTCCATTTATTTGGTCTTGTAGGTTTTTACCTTGCTCCTTCATCTGTGACATATTTTTTTTTTGCTGTCTCATTTTTTTTTTTCTTTTTTTTTAGTGGGATTGTGTTCCTGTTGTACTGTTTGTTTGGCCTGAGGCTTCCAACACTGGAGTTTGTAGGCTATTGGGTAGAGCTGGGTCTTGGTGCTGAGATGAGGAACTCTGTGAGACCTTACTCTAATGTCTGTTCCCTGGGGTCTCAGGTTCTCTGTTAGTCCAGTGGTTTGGACTCGGAGCTCCCGCTGCAGGAGCTTCCGCTCGACCTCATGCTTGCAAATCAAGATCCCACAAGCCGCATGGGGTGGCAAAAAAAAGATAAAAAACAATAACAAAGTAAAAAATAAAATTAGAGTAGGAAAATAACAGATATGTTAGCAAGAATATAAAAATAAAAATATAGATGAATCAGCAATCAGAAGGTACATCCGTACCACAATAGTAAAAAAGAGGAGGAGGGAAAAAGAAAAAAAAAGAAAAGGAGGTGGGGGAAAAGCCTTGGCTGTGGAGAGTGGGGGCCTAAACAAGGGCAAGGTTTGGGTGGTGGGTGGGGCCGATGCTCAGGACCCACAGGGCTGGAAAAGGCTCTGGGGGCTGTGGGGGGTGGGGCTTAGGCTCAAGGAACAGAAGAGGCCCACACATGCTCTCACCGCCCCCCCCCCCCCCCCCCCGCCTCCCCGCCCCCATCTCAGAGGATATGGGACCTCTCCTGGGAGCCAGCAGGCTTTCTGGCCTTGAGTGGGCAGGGCAAACTCCCTCTTTTCCTCTCCTGCTTCTCTGGCCTGGCGTCTGGGAGGGCCCCTCCTGCCTGCCTCTCCTGATCTCCCCAGCCTCCCTGTTATGCCCCCAGGATCCACATGGCCTGGAGGGGGCTTTAGATTGCAGGGTACCAGCCTGGGAGCTCAGCAGGCTCCCCGGGCCCCAGTGAGCAGGGTAATTGCCCTCCGCTCCTCTCCCGCTCCTCCTGGATGGCCCCTTCCACCTGCCACTCCTGATCTCCCTGAACTCCCTCCTATACCCCCAGGACCCATGTAGCCTGGATAGGGCTTTGTTGGGGGGGGGTGGGGACTGGCTTGGGAGCTCATCAGGCCTCCTGGCCCCTGTGGGACAGGTGATCACCCTCTGCTCCTCTCCCGCTCTTTCCGGAGAGTCCCTCCCACCTGCCTCTCCTGATCTCCCCTGCCTCTCCTGTTCTCCCCGGCCTCAGGGACACCAATCTTGTCTGGCCTCCACTTGTCCTCCCCCGTCGGTCCCTCTTCAACCTACCGGTTCACTTGGGGGGGAGGATCCTCCCATCTCCTTGGGGGTTAGAGTCCTCCACCAGTAGCTGGCAGACGCTCTAGTTGTGGGGAGACACTAACTCCAGGTCTTCCCACACAACCATCTTGACTCGTCTCTCTCTCTCATTTTTATTTGTGTATTTACTATAAGTTTTTTCTTTGTAGTTATCATGAGGTTCACATGTATATCCTATGTATATAACAGCCTATTTTAAGTTGATAGCAACTTAGGTTTGAGTACATTACACAATTCTACAATTTTTACTACCCTCCACCACATTTTATGTTTCTGATGTCACATTTTACATCTTTTTATTTTGTGTTCCCTTAACACATTAATGTATTTTTAGCTAATTTTACTTCTTTTATCTTTTAAGCTTCATGGTAGCTTTATGAATGGTTGGTCTACCGTCTTATATATTTACCCTTTCCCCCGAGGTTTTTACTTTCATAAGTTTTCTCGATATTAATTAGTGCCTTTTTTTTCAGCTTAGAGAAGTGACATATAACATTTCTTATAAGGCTGGTTTAGTAGAGACCTCTTTTAGCTTTTGCTTATCTGGAAAACTCTTCATCTTTTCTCCATTTCTGAATAATAACCTTGCCAGATAGAGTATTCTTGGTTGTAAGTTTTTTCATTTCAGCACTTTGAATATGTTGTGCCACTCACTTTTGCCCTGCAAAGTTTATTCTCAGAAATCTGCTGATGGTCTTAACTTTTGACATTTTTATTATAATATGTTTTGGTTGGATCTCTTTGGGTTTATCTTATTGGAATTCTCTGGGCTTCCTGGACTTGGATGTCTGTTTCCTTCCCTAAGTTAGAGAAGGGTTCAGCCATTACTTTTTCAAATAGTTTTGCCCTTGCTCTTTCTCTTGTTTTTCTGGGACACCTATATTGCCTATGTTATTTTACTTGATCATGTTCCACAGGTCCCTTATTTTTCTTAAAAACATTTTTTTTTTCATCTTACTGTTCTTTCTGTGTGAGTTCCATTGCTTTGTCTTCCAGTTCACTGATCTGTTCTTCTATTTCATCTAGCCTGCCGTTGAACCCCTTTAGTGTAATTTTCAGTTCATTTATTGTACTCTTCAGCTCTGTGACTTCTGTTTGGCACTTTCCTATATTTACTATCTCCTTGTTTGAAGTTCTCACTGTGTTCATCCATTCTTCTCTTGAGTTAGGTGAGCATGTCTATGACCATTACTTTGAATTATTTTTCAGGTAGATTACTTCTGTATCATTAAAGTTTTTCTCCTGAGGTTTTTGTCTTGTTCTTTCATTTGGAGAATATTTCTCTGCATCCTCATTTTGCCTGACTTTCTGTATTTGTTTCTTTATATTAGGTGAAACAGATAACTCTCTCAGTCTTGAAGGTGTGGACTTGTGGATGTGAGGAACCTTCTTGTTCAACCTTGCCTTAGCTGTTCGTTGTCTTTCAAACCTTTGCAGTTGTCTGAACTGCCTGATTTATTCTTGATGTGTCCTCATTGATGAGAGTGTACCAAGGCCTGTAAGTGTGTGCCCAGGGGAGGAATATCACTTAGCACCTATTTTCAGGCTCATTGGCAACCAAATCTTCAGGCAGCAGCTTTTAAAGTATGCAAATGTATACATTCCTTTGGGGCCAGAATCGTAATCCCTGCTGGCCACCAGTCCAAGAGATCTGGAACATGTCCCCTGGGTGACAGTTGCAAAATTCAGGGCTCCAGATGAGTTTATAATCTCCTTTCTGGGAGGTCTTGTTGAGCTGTATCATGGCCAGAGGGATGCCCAGGGCTTGTGTCTTTCTGCTTATATTACCTGGGAGTGCCTTCTTATCCCTGGATGTATGTGAAATCTGAAACTTGTCCCTCAGACTGAAGCTCCAGGCTAAGTAAATAGACCTTTTTCACAGGAAGACTGGAGTTGTATTTCAGTTTGCTGTCTGTGTAGTGTCCTGAGAGTGGTGACCTGCCAAGAACTGTCTCTCTGATTGTTACTGTTCTGTGGAGCTCTGTAGCTCAAGTCTCTTTGGCCACCAAGGTCAGGTAATCAAGTAGTGTCCCCTGTGTGGATTGCATGCACCCGCTGGCTTTAGCAAAGGCAGCTAATAGCTAAAAGGGCTGAGTCATGCTAACCAGCTTCAGAAAAGCAGTGAGAAAATATCTTGACTGTGTGGTACTTGCATATGTTTCTGCAGTGCTGTGGGAGAATGCCTTGTCTGTGGATGTGTGCCAGTTTTAGGCCAGGAGTGGGAGAATGCCACAATTGCTTCTACTGTCCCATCCGAGCCAGGGAGTAGGGGTGTGCTACAACTGCCCATGCTTTTCAGCTTCAGGAAGGCAACAAAATAGTGCTGTGACCGCTTGCCCCTGCCTGTCTTAGCAAGGTGGTGGGAAGGTGCTGTCCAAACTTGCCTGCCTGTGCTAGCAGGGTAGGTGGAGAATACAATAATGGCATCTACCAGTTCCTTTAATTCCAGAGAGAGAGATTCAAGCATCTCCTGCCCCTCCTGCAGGCGCTTTTAGATTAGTAAATGAGTATCCTTCACATATAGTCCAGGTGCTTTTCAAAGTGCTGTTTTTTTGCTGGGTCTTTGGTGAGTAAGCCCATCTGCTAGCCCTTTAAAAGGGGAATCTTGGTTCCCTACAGCACTTTGTGTCCCTTTGGTTTTCTAAGCAAGATGTTTTTAGTGCTTGTCTCTCTGGTGCAGATCCCAGGGATTAAGGTGCTTGATGTGGGGCACCAACCCCTTCCTCCTCCAGGAGAAGCACTGGACTGGTGAGATCCCTTCATCTTGTGTGTTGCTGCACTGAGCTGTGGTTTTTGCCAAGACTATGTCTCTGCCTTTCCTATCCATCTTGATGTGGTTCTTCTATCCTTTATCGTGGAGAAAAGTTCATCTCATTTTCGGATCTTTTTCATAGGGAAATGATCCATATGTAGCTGAAGATTTGGTGTGTCCACGGGAGGAGGTGAGTTCAGGATCTTCATATGCTGCCAGGTTGGACTCCCTGTAATATATTTATTAGGTGTTTACTTTTTAGATCTCCTTTAGTTTGGGTTGACTGAGAGGAGTTATTTATAAGTTATGTGAGTTGTTAAAATTGACCACAGAATAGGTGTAGAGGGATATATGCCTATAATTTTCTCCCCCAATTTTAGCAGTTGTCTTCTGAACCAAAAATAGGTTCCATAAAAGTAATACTTTTTTGGTATAATTTTATTCTTTGTTGTAATGAAAGCCTAGAAGTCAGATGGAAAATTGGCATCTTTGTTGATACCATAGTTATAATTGAAACTATTGGTTCAGTTGAAAAATGGACTGAACCAGTAGTTTAAATTAGAACTATTTCTGGCCCTTTTCAATTGAGATGGGGTGGTCCTTGGAGGAAACTTTGCTTATATATGACTTATCTTTCTTGGGAGACTCGGTTAATAAAATACTAAGAAGCTAGTACTACTTCCTACCCTAGATTATTTTTCTTCCCAACTTTACTTACATTTTTGATATTTGGGGGTCATTTTTATAATCACCTAAAAATTGACATTGGTAAAGGATGTAAAACTCAAACTGATATGTGGTAAAAAATTGTGGAGAAAAGTTAATGCTATTTTCAAAAATAATGTTAAAGATTATCTTGAAATTTACTTTATCCATTGACCAGCCTATCTTAGAATGATGCATATATGATCTCGAGTGATCTTTTAGTGTGCTAGACATTTAGCAAGCCTACCATAATGCTCCTGTCTTAGGTTATTGGCGTTCTAAAAGAATGTTGTATTTGAAAATGACTGAGGGGTTCTTGAAATATTATTAACATGGTAGATATTGTCCTTCCAGGTATTAGAATATATTATAATGTTTACAATAGTATAAAATCTGTGTAAGAATTCAGGATTAAAATATTAACTACATGTATGTCTCTTAAATCTCTACCAGTATTAAGTAAATAAACACTAATGTCTGAAACACAAATGCCACTTTATGAAAGATACTCTTCTTGATCACTCTGTATTAAAAAAGCAGCTTCTCTTTTCTTCTTTTATAATTGCTAAACTATTTTCCATTTTCGATGCCATTCATTCATTTATTCATTCATTCTTGAGAATCTGAGTTTCCATCTGGAATCATTTCCCTTCAGCCTGAAGAACTTCCTTTAGCACTTTTATAGTGCAGGTGTGTTGGTCTTAAATTCCCTTAGTTTTCTTTTATCTGAAAATGTTTTCCTCTTGCTTTCATTCCTGTATTAGTTTTCTAGGGCTGCCATAACAAAGCACCACAAACTGGGTGGCTTAATAAAAAAAAAAATCTACTCTCTCACAGGTCTGGAGGCTACAAGTTCAAAGTCAAAGTGTCAGCAGGGTCATGCGCCCTCTGAAACCTGCAGGAGAGAATCCTTCCTTGTGTCTTCCTTTATTCTGGTGTTTTGCTAGCAATCTTAGCATTCCTTGGCTTGCAGTTGCAGCACTTCAGTATATGGCTCCGTTATCACCTGATGTTCTCCTGTATGTCTTCTCCTTTTCTTATAAGGGCACCAGTCATTATTGGATTAAAGGCTCAGGCTGCCGCAGTATAACTTGATCTTGAATACATCTGCAGTGACCCTGTTTCCAAATAATGTCACATTCTAAGATGTTTAGAACTTCAGCATTTCTTTTTAGGAGACACAGTTCAGCACATAACAATTTCTGAAGGATATTTTCTGGATTTACAATTCTAGGTCGATAATTTTTCAATTTTGTTTTCATTTCTATTGCTTTCTGGCCTCTGTAGTTTCTGATGAGAGATCAATAGTCATTTGTATTGTTTTTCCACAGTATGTAATGGGTGTTTTTCTTTCCCTTATGGCTTTCAAATTTTTCTCTTGATCTTTGATTTTCAATAGTTTGACTATGATGTTCACATTGGGATTCACTGAGCTTCTTGACTCTGGTACTTTATGTCTTTTATAAAATGTGAGAAATTTTCACCCATTGTTCTTTCAGATATTTTTTCTTCACTATGTTATTTCTCCTTTTTTTCTAGGACTCTAGTTCTACTTAGGTTAGACTTTTTGATATTATCCCCCATATTCCTCAGGCTCTGTTTTTCATGTTTGTTTGTTTTTTTTAATCTGATTTTTTCCTAACTGGATAATTTCTGTTCATATATCTTCAAGTGCACTGACTCTTTTCCTTTGTTATCTCTGTTTGACTGTTAAGTGCATTAAATGATGAATTCTTTATTTCAGGTAGTACAGTTTTTAGTTCTAGAATCTACATTTGGTTGTTCTACATAGTTTTTATTTCTCTGCTGATATTTACTGTCTTTTCATTAATTCATAATGAGAATGAAGAGGGCATAATAAATCTTTGGCAGAAAGAGAGTGGAGGTGCATCTAATATCAGAGAACCTAAATATGTTAAACAATGCTCACAGCTCTGAAGGGAGAAATAGACAACAATACAATAATAACAGGGGACTTAAATACCCCCACTTTCAACAATGAATAGATCATCTAGACAGAAAATCAGTAAGGAACCACAGGACTTGAACTAAACCTTAGACCAAATGGACTTAAAAAAACATATGCAGGTTATTCCGCCCAACAGTGGCAGAATACACATTCTTCTCAAGTGTACACAGAACATTCTCCAGGGTAGATTATACATTAGTTCACAAAAGAAGCCTTAGCAAATGTAAGAAGATTGAGATCATATTAAATATTTTTTCTGGTCACAATGGTATGAAACTAGAAGTCAGTAGCAGATGGAAAACTAGAAAATTCATAAATGTGTGGAAAGTAAACAACACACTCCTGGACAACCTAGCCATAATGAAACAGGAAGAAATAGGAAATTTGAAAGGATCATTTATGAGTAAAGAGATTGAAACAGTAATCAAAAACCTCCCAACAAAGAAAACCCCCGGACTGGATGATTTCATCAAACATCTAGAGAAGAATTAACATCAGTTCTTCTCAAATTCCTCTAAAAATTGACGAGGAGGGAACACTCCCAAATTTACTTTACAAGGTGAGTCTTACCCTGATACCAAAGCCAGTTAAGGGCACTACTAGAAAACAGAACTACAGGCCAGTATTCCTGGTAAATAGAGGTGCAACAACTGTCAACAAAGTACGAGCAAGCAGAAATCAACCGTATATTAATAGTATCATGCATCATGATCAAGTGTGATTTATTCCTGGGATGCAAGAATGGTTCAACATACGCAAATCAATTAATGTGCTATACCACATTAGTAGAAGAAAAGATACAAATTATATGGTCATCTCAATAGATTCTGAAAAAGCACTTAACAAAATTTATCATCTTTTCATCAGTAAAACTCTCAGCAAATTAGAATAGAATAAATATATCTCAACATAATAGAGTCCATATATGACAAATCCCCAGCTAACATCATACTCAGTGGGGAAGGCTGAAATCTTTCCCACTAAGATCTGGAAGAAGACAAGAGTACCCACTCTCACCACTCCTATTCAACTGAGTAATGGAAATCCTAGCAAGAGAAATTATTCAAGAAAAAGAAATAAAATGTATCCAAATTGAAAGAGAATAAGTAAAATATTCTCTATTTACAGATGATATGATCTTATATGTAGAAAATCCTAAAGACTCCGTAAAAAAACCGGAACTAATAAATAAATACAATAATGTTGTAGGAGACAAAATCAATACACAAAATCAGTTGCATTTCTATACACTAACAGTGAACTATCTGTAAAAGAAATAAAACAATCTCATTTATAATAGCATCAAACATAAAAAAATACTTTGGAATAAATGTATCCAAGGAGGTGAAATATCTGTACACTGAAAATTATAAGACATTGATGAAAGAAATTGAAGAAGCACAAATAAATGGAAAGATATCCCATGTTTATGGATCAGAAGAATTAATATTGTTAAAATGTCTATAATACCCAAAGTGACCTACAGATTATATGAAATTCCTATCAAATTTCCAATGGCATTTTTCTAAAAAATAGGAAAAAACATTCTAAAATCTGTATGGAACCACAAAAAACCCTGGATAGAAAAGAGATTCTAAGAAAGAACAAAGCTGGAGGCTTTATTCACAGTAGCCAAGATACAGAAACAACCTAAGTGTTCATTGACAGATAACCAGATAAAGAATATATATCTATATATACCTATATGTATATATCTATATATCTATGTTTCAGCCATGACACAAGGAAATCCTACCTTTTGCAAAACATGGAATGACCTTGAGGACATTATGCTAAGTTAAGTAAGTCAGATAGAGAAAGACAAAAACTGCGTGGTGTCTCTTAGATGTTGAATCGATAAACCCAAACTCATAGAAATAGAGTAGAATGGTGGTTGCCAGGGACTGGGAGGTGGAGGAAATAAGGAAATGTTGGTCAAAGGATATGAACTTACAGCTAGCTATAAGATGAGTAAGTTTTGAAGATCTAATGTACAGCATGGTCACTATAATTAACAATACTTTATTATATACTTGAAAGTTGTTAAGAGAGTAGGTCATAAATGTTATCACCACATACAAAAATGATAATTATACGAGGGGATAGAGATATAAGGTAACTTACTCTGGTAGTCATTTTGCAATATATACGTGTGTCAAGTCAGCACGTTGTTTAATGTTAACTTCTGTATTAATTACATGTCAGTAATATAGCTGGAAGGTCAAAAAAGAAAGTGGAGGGAAGAGTGGTAAATATACATAGTTACCACTATATATAGCAGGGTGTATTAAGCCACAACTGAAAGTATAAACAGGTTCATTTGGAATGGAGGAAACAGTTCAATACAGACAACTCCAGACAAGCTGAATCTTTGGAGGTGTGAATTATTATAGATGATGTGGGTATAAAGCAGTTAATTCCTCTACTTCTCCTCTCCCTTGCATGGAATATTTGTACTTATATTCTTAAGTGGGAGATTGGAAAATTCTTTTCTAGAGAAATTAATAAAGGACTGCCACAAAGTGCCATTTGGATTTCCCCATCAAAGAGTTGATTTCCTTTGTAGAATTCCCTAAAGTGAAGCTTGCTACTTGACAAATCTTCCTATGCCCATAGACCTTCCTGTAAACTCTTAAGTGATTTATTATTAAATATGAATAACTGGCCAAGGATCAATAGATATTTGAGGAAAATATCCAACTGGAAAGAGAGAGATAAAAATACCAATATGAGAAAAGAAGTAACAACAATAAAAAGTACCTAGATGGAGCAAATAATGCAGAAAACAAAATAATATGTCAGAAAAATTCATTGGTATCCTCAAAAATTAAGTTTGTTATAGAAAAATATTACAAAGATCATCAGGAGGTGTACCAATGTTTTCTTAGGTCAGTCTCCCAAGGCAATAGAAATAAAAGCAAAAATAAACAAATGGGACCTTATCAAACTTATAGGCTTTTGCACAGCAAAGGAAACCATAAACAAAACAAAAAAATCCTATGGACTAGGAGACAATGTTTGCACATGATGCAACTGACAAAGGGTTAATTTTCCATATATACAAACAGCTCATACAACTCAATAACAAAAAAACAAACAACCCAATCAAATAATGGGCAGAAGACCTAAATAGCCATTTCTCCAAAGACGACATATAGATGGCCACTAGGCACATGAAAAGATGCTCAACATTGCTAATGATTAGAGAAATGCAGCAAAACTACAACTAAAAGTAGAGTTGCCATATGGTCCAGCAATCCCACTCCTGGGCATATATCTGGAAAAGACGAAAACTACTTTGAAAAGGTACATGCACCCCAATGTTTATAGCAGCACTATTTACAATAGCCAAGGCATGGAAGCAATGTAAATGTCCATCAACAGATGAATGGTTAAAGAAGATGTGGTATATATACACAATGAAATACTACTTAATCATAAAAAAGGAATGAAATAATGCCATTTGCAGCAACAGGATGGACCTAGAGATTATCATACTAAGTGAAGTAAGTCAGAAAGAGAAAGACAAATACTGTATAATAAATATCACTTATATGTGGAATCTAAAATATGACACAAATGAACTTATTTACGAAACAGAAACAGACTCACAGACATTGAAAACAAACTTATGGTTAGCAAAGGGGAAAGGGGATTGGGGAGGGAAAATTAGGAGTTTGGGATTAGCAGATACAAACTACTATACATAAAATAGATAAACAAGGTCCTACTGTATAGCACAGGGAAATATATTCAATATCCTATAATAAACCGTAATGGAAAAGAATATGAAAACAAATATATATAAATATGTGTAACTGAATCGCTTTGCTGTGTACCAGAAACTAACACAATATTGTAAATCAGCTATACTTCAATTAAAAAAAACAAAGATCATCAGGAGGAGTTATATGAGAATTCAGTATCGATTAGGAGTTCTAGACAAGGGGAGAAAATCATCAGAGCATTAATATAAGAAAATCTCAGGACTTCCACATGTATTGCTTACTGAGTATAATGAATAAGTTAAAGACCTACACCAAGGTACATCCCCTGAGAAACTGAGAACATATACAGTAAAAGGTTTGAAAAGCTTCCAGACAGAAAAAGTAATATATAAAGGAATGAAGATCAATATATCATTGCTTTTTCCACTAGCAATAGGGGGTAATATAGGACAGTAGTGTGAGGAATGCCTTCAATAACCTAAGGGAAAATTATTGTCAACCTTGAACTCTATAGTTTATTTGGAGAAGGATTAAAGTCATTTTTAGAATGGAAGAATTCAAGAAATTTAATTCTTAATTCTTAAGAATTATCTGAAGATGTGTGCCAACAAAATGAGAGTCTGGATTAAGTGAAATATAGATATGGAATTATTGAAACTGAAATGAAAGTAAGTCCCCTCCAGAATGACTATTTATCTGCATAATTGCTAATACATTTATATTGGTATGCCAAAAAGTATCATACTTAAGTTGTTTTTTTTTTTTTTTTTTTTTGCAGTATGCGGGCCTCTCTCACTGTTTTGGCCTCTCCCGTTGCGGAGCACAGCCTCCGGACGCGCAGGCTCAGCGGCCATGGCTCACAGGCCTAGCCGCTCCACGGCATGTGGGATCCTCCCGGACCGGGGCACGAACCTGTGTCCCCTGCATTGGCAGGCGGACTCTCAACCACTGCGCCACTAGGGAAGCCCCCATACTTAAGTTTTTAAATCTGCTTTTTGCTCAAAAATATTTCGCAAATATCTTTCTCAACAAATAAAAATACTTAACAATAATATTTGCATTGTACTACATTTCAAAGAATGGATGTTTTTTTGAATATAGACTACTATAGGACTTATAGGACAGTCCTTATAGGACAGTCACCCAAAGTTATGCCTTTAGGAATAATAAGGTTTGGATAGAATGTCTATTATGATGAGCTTTTTGGAAAAAATCAAGATTGTTGTAGCTAGAATATTAGAGAATTTTTTGAAAATGTAGGCAATTTGAAACTCCAAGAAAAACAAAAAGCTGTACCAGAAAGGAACTATAATCAACTATGTAATCATTGCATATATACTTGACTCTGTAGTAAGATGGTTTGGTTACATGACATGATGATTAATATTGATTATTGCTTTTACTTAAAATACTTTGTTGAGAATATAATTTAAGAAGCAGTAGTGTAAGGGAGTCTATATTTTTAAATGATCTAAGTTTTTAACAGAAATTAAGGGTATTATTAGAAACATGGGTATAAAAATATTAACTCTACAGAGCAGGATTGGGGATTGAAAAAGGCATAAGAGGGAGTCTACTGTTTTTTATTACAATATTTTCAGTATTACTAGATTTTTTAAACCATGAAATTATATTCATTTTGCAGACATTTAAAATAAAACAAATTGGGAAAAGATAAATTGTACTGTAAAGTTGAGTTGGGGTGAATAATCATATGAGGGAGTAGTTTTCTTCCTCTAATAAAATAATTAAGGATATCCACATAATTTTAGCTCTGGAGTTAGTCTTTGCAGCAGTTATTAAATAGCAAAATATTAGAAGCAATATGCATGTCCTATAGTAGAATATATTCAAATAAATATCCATTCTTTGAAATGTAGTACAATGCAAATATTATCGTAAGTATTTTTATTTGTCAAGAAAGATATTTGCGAAATATTTTTGAGCAAAAAGCAGATTTAAAAACTTAAGTATGATACTTTTTGGCATACCAATATAAATGTATTAGCAATTATGCAGATAAATAGAAAATACAGATGAGCAAAAAGAGAAATCTTTATATATGTACAGAAAATAGGCTGGGTTGTAATTCATCAAGTAACTGATTATTACTGAATGGAAATTTTAGATTTTTTTTTCCATTTTTTTCTTTATGTTTATTTTGTAATTTACAGTTAACTACAATTAACATTGTGCTTGTGGTGTATATATGTTGACAAAAGAAAAAGATAGTATTTAAAAAGCTGGGATTATCCTAATTCACAAGAGAATTCTTTTAACTTTTACTATTGCTTTATACAAATTGTAATACACTACGTCTAGTACATCTTGTTGAAATGAATTTTGTTAGTGCAAAGACTTTTTCCCCTCTATGAAATATAGGTTTAAATTTATTTATTTATTTAGAGCTGTGTTGGGTCTTCGTTTCTGTGCCAGGGCTTTCTCAAGTTGTGGCAAACGTGGGCCACTCTTCATCGCGGTGCACGGGCCTCTCACTATCGCAGCCTTTCTTGTTGCAGAGCACAGGCTTCAGACGCGCAGGCTCAGTAGTTGTGGCTCCTAGGCCTAGTTGCTCCGCGGCATGTGGGATCCTCCCAGACCAGGGCTCGAACCCGTGTCCCCTGCATTAGCAGGCAGATTCTCAACGCACTGCGCCACCAGGGAAGCCCTATACGTTTAAATATGAACTGTAGACTTTCAAACAGCTAAGGATCTCAGTTACCTTTTTCCATTAAAAAAAAATTTCTATGAATATCATAATCCTAGATTTCTCATTCTACTGATGGAAATTCTTTGGAACCTGATTAAGTTGTATGAAAAACTTTATCTTTTTTTTAAAATATTACACAAAATACACATATATAATGCATGTATACACCCCTATGTACACTAATATGTAAATAACTTTTTGGATATGGTCTTGATATGTTCTATTTCCTTCATTTTAACTCACTATCCTTGTTTTGTTTTTATTTTGTTTGAACAAGATCTGATATTGGAGCTAGTCGCCGAAGAATACTAGTTGCCAGAGCTAGTGCTAATAAGCATGAAGAAACCTTTTTGAAATTACAGGTCTTGTAGTTCTTTTGATTGGTGAGAAGTGAAGATGGTAGCTTTGGAGTCTTTATATCTTGGTCTTGCCAGTTATTTTAATGGACATCCTTTGGGCTTCAGATATGGGGTCATAATCCTACTTCATTGTATTTTTGTATGGGATGTTATTTTAACCTTGATTTCCTTGGAGAAACCTGAGGAGTTGGTGTTTGAGTGGCATATACAAGCATAAGGGTCAGGAGGAGTGAAAAGAAAAATTGTAGAGTAACTACCGTGGTACACTGTAGGGCAGTCTGGTTCCTTAATCCATTAAGAAGCTATATGGAACTCACCGTGGGAGGGATGCAATGGGGAGCATTTATCTGTCAGTTCTTTGGTCAAGGTTTGCCTCACTTCTGGGTTGAGAATCATGAATGCTAAGTAGTTCTGGTGGGATTCCACACTGTGATGCCTGAAAAACCTCTGGGCAGGAAGCTAGAGGTGTGGTGTAAATGCTAGAGCTGGTTTCAGTTTACCCTATATGACACTTCCAGGGCTGCCCAGAACAGGTTGCTGATGTTCTACGTGGAATAAGAGCTGAGGCTGAGAAGATCTGAAATGGAGCACAAGAGGTGTGCAGTACAGATATCTAATACTTGGCATGTAGCACAAATACAAAATAGAATGGCAATGTGAAGCAGTATTAGATGCCATTAATGATTATGTATCTAAGTATTGCTAGATCTTCAATTCTTCCAGAATAGACGGTGAAACAAGATTCCTATCTCATATTCAGAGGGAAGACAGGTGGAACTTAAATTTTTAGTGTCTTTTTTTTTCTTTTGACTTATCTTTTAATTCAAGATAATTTACATGTATTATCTCATTTAATCCTTGTTGCAGTTCTGAGGTACATTTTATTAACCTATTTTTTTTTTTAATAGGTGGGATGTTGGTTTGAAAAGAACCTGCCCATGGTTATAGAATTAATATGTTGCAGAGCTTAGATTTAAAGACCCGTCTTACTCCAAGAAGGTTTTTTTTCTTCTTCTTCTTTTTTTCTTTTCTGGTATAGCACCCTGTAATTGAAGTCCATGTAGTTAATTATATCAGGTCTTGAACCTATAAGCCTACACCTCTCTCCCTTTTCAACCCGTTTCTGATTTTCAAGCTCAATTTTATGTATTCTTGTAGTCCACTAGAGGTCAGTATTGGGCTGATAAAGAAAGGAGCCTTTGGCTTTTGATTCACAGAATTTTAACTCTGAGTCTTATTGCTAGGAACCCTTGGAAGTTGTATTCACAACAAAACTTTATTTAATAGCATGTGTAATGACAGTTGTAAAAGTTTTAGTAGCTACATTTTTAGGTGAATAGTTCAGGTTAGGTAATTCTTATGGGTTGCCACCCCCGCCCCCCCATCCACCTTCTAATAGGTAGGAGAATATCCAAATCATGTCTTTTACAGATATCCCTCTCTTTTATTGGGCCAAATCTCATTCTTAAATAAGTTTCTTTTGTTATCTTTTGCCTTTATATAGTAAACATTTATCTGAATTTACTGTGTATGTGTCACTGTATCTGAGCTTGTGGGATTCTCATAATGGTGAAGTATGTTTCCTGTCCTAAAGAAGAGAAGAGTTATACACTGAAGTGCCATACTGTTATTTTTTACTTGGATATCTGACAGGTTTATTGAACTCATCTTCTCTATCCTACCTTCAACTAATTATTTCTACGGTTCCTATTGTTTGGAATGATCCCACCATCTAGTCATAAAGACCAGAATACTTGGAGTTATTTTTATTTCCTTCCCCTCTCCCATGTACTACATTTAAATCAGTAAATTCTGTTGCTTCTACTTTTTCTGTAGCTGCTGCTACCTTAATTCAAGTCCTCATCATTGTTATTTGGACTCCTTTCATGATCTATATTGGTTTTCCTGTTTCTATTTTTTATCTTCTCCTAGTTGACCATTCCTCCGCTCCTAGGGGATTTGCCTAAATTGTAAAGCTGATCCTGTTCTTCCCCTGCTCACATTCTTCTGTTGTTTCTCCATTGCCTACTAGCTAACCTTGAAACTGCCTTGTATGGCATCTTTAACTTTATCTCTTGTTAGTCCTTCATAACCTATGTTCTTATACAAAATTATTTATTCCTTGTGTGGATAATGTTATTTCACATGTGGTGGTCTTTTCTCATCTGGTTTCTTTCTTCTGGAATGGTTACCCTTTCTACGTACTTCCCTTTGGAAAAATCATATTCATCTTTTTTTTTCGGTACGCGGGCCTCTCACTGCCACGGCCTCTCCCAGTGTGGAGCACAGGCTCCAGACGCACAGGCCCAGAGGCCATGGCCCATGGGCCGAGCCGCTCTGTGGCACGTGGGATCCCCCCTGAACCGGGGCACAAACCCGCGCCCCCCGCATCGGCAGACGGACCCTCAACCACTGCGCCACCAGGGAAGCCCCATATTCATCTTTTAAGAGCACAGTTTGCTACCTCTTCCTCTTACATCCCTACAAGCAGATATGATTACTTTCTCCTTTGTCTAATCACTGCACCTGTATTTATTTCTATCTTTATACTCTTTGCACTGAATTTCAGCCCCTCAATTGCTTACCTACTTCTTACAATAGAATGATGTGAGGTTCAAGAGTCAGAGAATCCATCTTATTCTTTGTATACTCAGTGCAGTATCTGGTGCCAAGTAGATATTCAATACATGTTTGCCTGAAAGTAGGGATACAGAGAGAAAACACTGTGAGTTAGAACAGTGAGAGGAGGCTTCCTAAAGGAAGAATAATTTTACTTGGGTTTTGGAGGAAAGGTTGGATACAGGCAGGGAGAGGTCATCTAGAAGGGAAATGGCATAAGCAAAGATACAGTAGTGGAAATAATTTTAGTATATTATGAGGTAGATTCTGATCCAAGTAGAAGATTCACGTTGGAGAGTATTGGATAATACATTGGAAAATTAAGTTCAGCTTCCATTATTGTGGAGTCTTAGTGATAAGGTTATGGAGTTTGAATTTGTACTTGTTCAAATTGTTTTCCCCAGTTTACCTCATGTTTAATTGGTGCGATGAATGATGTGGTTTAAGAAGAGCCTGGCTGCAATATGCATGGGAATTTTAATGAGAAGGTGATGAGTTCCATTTTAGGTATGTTGGAAGTGAAGTGATGGTAGAACACACAGTAGTAATACGAAACTAGAGATATGCTATTGGATCTTGGGAGAGGGGAAAGAGTGGTAGAAGAGTAGGGGCTGAGGAATAAACCTTGCTTAATTTCTGTGTATTAGGAAACCAGAGAAGAACACATGTGAGGAATCTTGAGGAAGAGGTGGGTAAATGTGTAAAGATTATTCACAAAGAGAATGAACAACCAAGAAAAAAAAAAGCCTAAATGCTTTCTTAAGCCTATTTGTGTGCTTGATACCCTTTTACCTCTACTCCAACCTAGGCAGCAGAAATCAGTAG
Organism: Tursiops truncatus; assembly: GCF_011762595.2. Taxonomy (NCBI): domain Eukaryota; kingdom Metazoa; phylum Chordata; class Mammalia; order Artiodactyla; family Delphinidae; genus Tursiops; species Tursiops truncatus. The sequence continues at coordinate 27,755,226 of NC_047047.1, forward strand.
CTGCTTCTTTGGCTCCAAGGTTGTCTTTGGAGGGACAGAATAAATGGTCCTGGTGAGGTGGCTTAGCATGTTAGAAAAGAGCTCTGAAGAGCTTTTATTATTATTTTTTTTTATGGACTTTAGAGTCACATGTTAATTTTAATATATATTGCATATATTTACATATTTATATCTACGTTTACTCTTCTCCACTTCCTGCCAGTCCCATAGTATACATTTTGAATAGATGGTAGTTTTCCTTTGCTTCCTAATGGGTTATAACTGAGTATTTATTTAGTTGTTCTACCTGTTTTAGTATTTCCAACTTGGCCAGTTCTTTCTTGGCAGATCTGCCCTGACTGCTCATTTATAGACTGGAGAAGCCTTGATAATTTTGACAGAGAGCCCGGGTTCTCATAGAGATTTGGAATAAAACTTGCCGTGCTCTCATTTCTAGCATAGGGTTTGCTATTTTAATTTGCTGATTTGGCCTAAACTGCTTTGCGCTCCATCAAATTGATTGGTAAACCAGACACACCTAAAAAGAACAAATCATAGATGATCTAAAATTACTTCCGTAGGATACTTTCAGATTTGTATCATTTCAAGTATAAATGATAGTGCTTAAGTGTGGCTCCTTTTGATTGCTTTTGGTACACTGATAGTATTTTAGTGATTGTGAAGGAAAAATATTTAACTTTGGATTCAATAAAATAAGACCAACTTATGAAAGCTTTTGGTTTTGCTGTACTGAAAGAGAGGATAAAGAGACAAGTGATTACTCTCTAGTTGAGAGCTTGTTTTTTTAAATATGAAAGCGTTAGATTTCTAGAGTCCTGGATCCCTTTTTGTGTGGTTTGCATTGGAAGTAAGTGGGGGAGAACTTCTTACTTTTGAGAGAAGTAGAGTGTTCTATCTAATTTGAGGTCTCAAATGCTTGGAGGGTATGTATGTCTTGTGTACAAACATAAATGTGCTTGGATACCTTCTCTCTCAGTTTTGTTACTGAAGCCATGTATTTTATGTAAGTCAAACCAAAATATCAACAAGTACTATGCAGAGAAACAAGTTAGTCCATTGATTCAAATCTCTGGAATGTAGATTCTTTTCATTTTCTTGGCAGAAACTAGCTCACATAGTTCAAGTTTTTCTCTGTCTTGTTATAATTGTCTCATTTAACCAGTACCTGGACTAACACCTTATACTGAATATTTATCTAGAATTCCTTAATCTCATTCAGAATATTTGGAGATTCTGATTTTTCTCCTGAACTAATTTCTACTTGTCACTGAGTAGAAATATCATATATTGATTAAGCAATGTATATTCTGGGAGGTCACATTTCTTAAGCTTTGTATCTTCAGATGATACTAAGTATTAGTATTATTTCTTCTGAAAAGGAAAGTTCCACTGTGAAATACTTTTGGAATGTGCTGGGTTAAACCATATTAAAGAAGTTTCCTTAAAATAGGACTTCTCCCAGTTTTTATTCTGTTAATGTGCATCGTATATCTACAAGAAGGCTTGTATAACATGCAGTGTTTCCCGTTTATTTGACCACAGAACTCTTGTTTTTGGGGAAACATTTTCGTCATGCTTTGAGGGACTGTTGGTATAGTGGGAAGATCACTGATATGGAATTTAGGAGATCACACTTTGGGCTTCTGATTTATCACTTACTAGCCTTGTAGCTTCAAACAAATCCTTTGTCTTCTAGCCTATTTCCTGAGTGGTGACTAAGGTCCCTTCCAGCTCTAATACTTTGGTTTAGCTTCTTTTGTTGAGTCTGTATAGTCACACTTTCCACCTCTTTGGATCTATGGAAACCACACCATCATTTGAGTCTATTTTGTTAAGTTGAGGGAATTATACTTTTCTATAAAAGTTTAGAAAAAGAAATGCTTAAAACTCTGTTTTCCACAGACTAAGCTCATGAGATCCTGTTTAATTAGTTAGTTCAGATTACTCTATTAAGATATTTTATCATCCTGATTAAAATTTATTTGTCTCTTGTATCCACATATGTGTTTCTAAGAGTCCCCTAAGCTTAAAGGCTCCTGTCCCTCTTCTCCCAACCACAGTGGTTCTAGTATAGCACTTATCTTTCAAGAGATAAATATTCAGTCATTTTTACTAATCTTTTGGCTACTTAGGTACAAATCAGTAGATTTCTTTTTTGTGATGACTTAGTGTTTGTATTTGAAAAGTCTCATGATAGTATTCACCGATTATCTCTTTTTCTATGGAAACTGGGGAAACGAATAAAGATAGGTAGCTCCAGGGTTAAAAATCTATACATTAATATGTTTGGTTTTATTTCTGGCACTAAAACTTTATGTATTAAGGGATTTTGTTGTATTTTTTTTAAGATACCAATTAGTTCAAAATTAGAAGTTCTTTGAATACTTAATTAAGTTCTGTTTCTTTTGTTTCTTTTTTTGTTTATTTGCGTGTATGTGTTTCTATCCTAGGCCCAACAACAAAGAAACCTGGATAACATCATCTTTCAACAACCCAGGATAGGTAGCAAGAGAAAACCTAAGAAAGATGCATATACAATTTTTGATACAGAGATAGGAAGCACTAGCCCCAAGTCTGAACAGGATTCAGGAATTCTGGATGTTGAAGATGAGGAAGATGATGAAGAGGTAACTAACATTTGAACCGGGGAAGTGAACCTGTTGTTACGTTTCAATATGGTATGTTTGAGATGTGATGAAGAATTTGTCCATATAACATAGCTGTGTTATCTTCTGGATATTAAATATCATTTTAAATACAAATGTTCCCTGATTTAAGGAAACTGAAGATGTACTAAGATATCTTAGATTCTAATTCTTTAGACTTTAAATATACTCATCCATTTTTTTTTTTTTTTTTTTTTTAAGTTTCAGGGTTTGTTGATTGTATACTGACTGGGTACTACATTAAGGGAAGAGTAGAGTTTACCTGACTTAGAAAAAGAGATCTATTGATAGATGATCTCCACTGAAGCTGGAACAAAGTTACTTCAGACAAATAAAAGATGTTACTTTAAACAGTAGGAGTAAACAGAGATTTCTTAGGCTTGAGAAATGGTTCAGATTGAAATTGTAAAAAGGTTCCAGAAAGTTGAGAACACATTTCTGGAGGAAATAAATGTATGAGTAATTATAGGGTATCTGGGAATTTTGTGATATATCCCTAACCTCTTAGTTCTATGACACTTTCAGGTAAAGAATAAGATTAAGTGGCTTAACTAGTACATTTTTTTATATCCTTCTTTGTTGTTGGAAATATATATGTTTAATGTGTTTTTAAAAATAAAACTACTATGACATTTGAGATTTCCAGTTAAAACATTTTTGAACTACTTATCATTTGCATAAACTGGATCAGTTTTTTGTGAGTATAGTGGTTAGGTGCATGAGCTTTGCAGACTTACAGACTGCATTCAGATATTGGTTTTGCCATTTTATTTTATTTTACTGTAAAAATTGTCATTAATGATCATATTATTTACATTATCAAATGCTCACTGACATGTGCAAGGAACCATTTACTCCTGTTCTCAGTAATCTGTTTTATCTTTAAGTATTTGTCTCCTTTTCATTGTTTCATTTCTCCAGATAAAACTGGGTTCAGTGTTTCTTCTCCATCATTGTTCTTTGTTATGCACTTACTAACCTTCTTACTCTCCTCTCCATGCCAAAATACAGCCCCAAACTTTTCACTGTCTAACTTTGTAATCTTAGGGTAATCTTGATCCCCTGAATATTTTTTAGCATTCTCTCTTGCCTGGAATGACTGGTATGGTTGGACATGGATCCACCCTGGAGATAAGATTGTCAGGGATTAGACCCATCACAGATGAAAAATTACAGTAGTAGTACAATAAAACATCAGGATCAAGATAAATCCAGTTAACATTGTAAACTTACAGTTTGGTTGCCCATTAAGGAAATTAAATTCTATCAGGCACTATGGCTTAAGGAAACAAGTTAAACATTGTCTGTGCCCCTGGATAATACACACCCCAAAGAGATGGTTATGTGATAAGATGAAAGCATGAAACGTACACAGTTCTCATATATTAGTGAGAACCTTCTGGATATGAGCTACTGTTTATCATTAGCTCACTGAAGATACTGGGCAAGTCCTTTTTAATTTTTGTGCCATATTTCTTCATTGTTTTGTCTTCTGAGGTCCAAAGAGGATGAAGAAAGTACGACTAGTAAAACGTGTTGGGATCCCTCATAAAGGAAATATTGTAAGAATGTACTTGGAAGTTAACATTTTAAAATGGTTCTGTATCCCAAATCAAACAGAATTTGTATTAGAGATTTGCTGATTGAGCTCTTACAACAAGAATTCAGCACTTTGCTGTCATCTAATGGCATCCTATCTTAAAAAAAAAATCCTACCTTATATTTATTTACTTCTCAGTTTGAATCTTCTTCAAGTGCACATTCTTAATCTCAAACCTCATGTAGAGAATTATTTATTTAGATGTCTCCAAACTGGTTTCTTGGCATAGTTCTTGCATGGTGTGAATAAATTCTTCAGATAAGGTCTTCCGTGACCCACTGTGACGTTCTGACCTTCATTCTTGTCATTCTTCAACAGACCTCATTGAGAGTAGCGTAAATAGTTTTTGAAATATTTTGACTTTTAAACTGTGCCATAGAATCTAGTAGTTCTTAATCTATTTGGAGATCGTTATATTCCTGTGAGAGTTTGATAAAAAATATGGAGCCTTTACCCAGTAAAATCTATGTATATTCACTCACAGAAAGTTCTGTATGAAATTTCAGGGAATTTGTGAAACTCATGTTGCCCTTAGGACCTGAGTTAAGAGCCATGTTGTAGAGAAAGTGCTTCTTGAACTTAAATGTGCATAGGAATCACCTTGGAATCATCTTTAAATGCAGATTCTGATTCTGCAGATTGGGGGGTGAATCTGAGAATCTACATTTTTAACAAGCTCCCAGGTAAGGATGGTGCTTCTGGACCCTGGGCACACTTTGAGTTGCAAGGCTATAGTGGACCACGAGGAAGCATTTTTAGTACATAAAGCAAACAAACTCATGAATGTTTAGGTGTCCTATTGCTTTTTCATTACCATGTCCTAACATTTTTCCAGCAATGAATACAGTACTTGAAGAGAAAGTTATATTTTGTCTTCTAAAATCTGTTGCTTGTAATAGATTACCTGCATTATTTTTTATGAAATTTTATGATTCTGATTTAATATACTTAAGTTTAGGTATATTTTTCATTCTCTGAAGAACTTTTTGCCCTTTCCTGTGCTTTTAATGGAAGTGTACTTAATACGTTCTTTGAGCCAAGTGACATTTGTACATTATTTAGTATGTTTTTAGTTTGATAATACTTAATAGTAGACCATAGAATGAGATGGGTAAGGAAAACCAAACACCTAGAAAATAGCTTTGCACATAGTAAACAGATAGTTAATATATTTTTAAACTGAAATAAAGTTTGTGCCAGAGATGGGAAAAACTTAATAGCCTGGGGAACTGAAGATGAAGTCATAGAAGTGAATTGTCATCTTGGATAAAAAACTGACTACATGTTGAGCTGACTGACAGAGTCAGTCTCTTGATTGCTGAGAAGTGTTGCAGGAAAACTGCTCCCCTGTAAATTCTCTTCCTATTTGTATTTTATTTTTGTCTAAACTAATGAAAGGGTCGCCTTAGTTAAGGTAAGTTTTTTTTTAACTTGTCTTATATTACAGTTGAACTATATAAACTACTGATATTTGACCGTTTTTCATCAACAACTTAATTCAATTGGTTTTCAGTGGAAATATGTGTGATTTGGGGAATTAAAAAAAATTATATAAGTTTCAAGTGTACAACATTATAATTTGAGATCTGTATATACTACAAAGTGATCACGCACCAAATGGTCACATCTGTCACCATACAATTGACCCCCTTAATGCCTTGCATCCCCCAGCCCCCTTCCCTTCTGTTAACCACCAATCTGTTCCCTGTAACTGTTTGTTTTTGTTTTATTTATTTGTTTTGTTTTGTTTTAGATTCCACATATGAATGAAATCATACAGTATTTGTCTTTTTACTTCTGACTTATTTCACTTAGCATAATACCCTCAGTTCCATCCATATCATCCCAGATGGCAAGATTTCATTCTTTTTATATAGCTGCATAGTATCATTGTGGGTATATCTGTATCTCTAGATCTGTATCTATACCTTTATCTACACCTATATGCCACATCTTTTTTATCCATTCATCCATTGATGGACACTTAGTTTTTTTCCCTGTCTTGGCTATTATAAATAACGTTCCAGTGAACATGGTGCATATATCTTTTTTTTTTAATTCCTCTACTTTTTTTTTTTTTTTTAGCAAATTGTATTTTTTATTTATTTATTTTTGTCTGTGTTGGGTCTTCGTTTCTATGCGAGGGCTTTCTCTGGTTGCGGTGAGTGGGGTCCACTCTTCATCATGGTACACGGGCACTGTCGCAGCCTCTCTTGTTGTGGAGCACAAGCTCCAGACGTGCAGGCTCGTAGTGTGGCTCATGGGCCTAGTTGCTCCGCGGCATGTGGGACCTGCCCAGACCAGGGCTCGAACCCGTGTCCCCTGCATTGGCAGGCAGACTCTCAACCACTGCACCACCAGAGAAGCCCCGTATGTCTTTTTGAATTAGTGTTTTCATATTCTTTGTATATATACCCAGAAGTGGAATAGCTGGATAATGTGGTAGTTCTATTCTTAACTTTTTGAGGAATCTCTGTACTGTTTTCCATAGTGGCTACACCAATTTACAATCCCACCAACAGTATGTGAGGGTTCCCTTTTCTCCATATCCTCTCCAACACTTGTTATTTCTTAACTTTTTGTTAAAGCCATTCTAATAGGTGTGAGGTGGTTACACCTGTTATTATGGTTTTCATTTGCATTTCTCTAGTAATTAGTGATCTTGAACATCTTTTTATGTGATTTTTGGCCATCTGTATGTCTTCTTTAGTAAATTGTCTATTCAGATCATTTCCCCATTTTTTAATAGGGCTGTTTGTTTTTTTGTTGTTGAGCTGTATGAGTTCTCTGTGTAGTTTAGATATTAACCCCTTATTGGATATACGATTTGCAAATATCTTCTCCCATTCAGTAGGTTGCCTTTTTGTTTTAATGATGATTTCCTTTGCTGTGCAGAAGCTTTTTAGTTTGATATGGTCCCATTTGTTTATTTTTGCTTTTGTTTCCCTTGCCCTTGGAGTCAGATCCAAAAAACATCACTAAACAGAAGTCAGTGAGATTACCACCTATGTTTTCTTCCAGGAATTTTATGGTTTCAAGTCTTATATTCAAGTCTTTAAACCATTTTGAGCTAATTTTTGTTTATGGTATAAGATAATGGTTCAGTTTCATTCTTTTGTCTGTAGCTGTCCAATTTTCCCAATACCACTTATTGGAGAGACTGTCCTTTCTCCATTGTATGTTCTTTGCTCCTTCATCATAAATTAATTGTCCACATATGTGTGGATTTTTTTCTGGGCTCTTAATTATGCTCCATTGATCTGTGTGTCTGCTTTTAGGCCAGTACCATTCTGTTTTGATTACTATATCTGTGTAGTATAGTTTGAAATTAGGATCATGGTATCTCTGGCTTTGTTGTTTTTCAAGATTGTTTGGGCTATTTGGGATCTTCTATGGTTCCATACAAATTTTAGAATTATTTGTTCTAGTTCTGTAAAATATTCCACTGGAATTTTGATAGGGATTGCATTGAATCTGTAGATTGTTTTGGGTATCATGAACATTTTAACAATATTAACTCTTCTAATCCATGAGCTTGGAATGTTTTTTCACTTATTTGTGTCTTCTTTAATTTCTTTCATCAGTCTTAGAGTTTTCAGTGTATAGGCCTTTTACCTCCTTGGTTAAATTTATTCCTAGGTATTTTATTTTTTTTTGATGTAATTGTAAATTGGATTGTTTTCTTAATTTCTCTTTCTGATATTTCAATACTATTGTACAAGGAATGTCATAGATTTCTGCATATTGATTTTGTATCCTGGAGCTTTGCTGAATTCATTGATTAGTTCTAATGTTTTTTTGGTGGAGTCTTTAGGGGTTTCTATATATAGTATCATGTCATCTGCAAACAGTAACAGTCTGTCTTCTTTTTTTTTCTAATTTGGATGCCTTTTATTTCTTTTCCTTGCCTAATTGCTGTGGCTATGGCTTTGAATACTTTTTTGAGTATAAGTGGTGAGAGTGGGCATCCTTGTTTTATTTCTGATCTTAGAGGGAAAGCTTTCAGCTTTTCACTGTTGACTGTGGTGTTAGCTGTGGGTCTGTCATATATCACCTTTATTATGTTGAAGTATATTCCCTCTATACCCACTTTGAGAGTTTTTATCATAAATGACTCTTGAATTTTAAAAGCTTTTTCTGCATTTACTGAGATAGTCATATGATTTTTGTCCTTCATTTTGTTAATGTGGTATATCACATCAATTGATTTGTGGATGTTGAACTATCCTTGATCCCTGGAGTAAATCCCACTTGATTGTGGTGTATAATCCTTTTAATGTATTGTTGAATTCAGTTTGCTAATATGTTGTTGAGGTTTTTACCTCTATGTCCATAAGAGATATTGGCCTGTAGTTTTCTTTTTGGTGTTGCCCTTGTCTAGTTTTGGAATCAGGGTAATGCTGGCCTCCTAAAAAGTGTATGGAAGCATTCCCTCCTATTCATTTTTTTTGGAGGAGTTTGAGAAGGATAGGTATTAAATCTTTTTTGAATATTTGGGATGATTCACCAGTGAAGCCATCAGGTCTAAGCCTTTTGTTTGCTGGGAGGTTTTTGATTACTGATTCAATCTCCTTACTAGTAATCAGTCAATTTAACATTTCTGTTTTCTCATGATTTAATCTTGGTAGACTGTATGTTTTTAGGAATTTATCTGTTTCTTCTAGGTTGTCCCATTTGTTGGCATATTATTGTTCATAGTATTCTCTTATCATCCTTTGTATTTTTGTGGTATCAGTTTTAACTTCTCTTTCATTTTCGATTTTATTTGCGCCCTCTCACTTTTTTTCTTGCTTAGTCTAAAAGCTTGTCAATTTTGTTTATCTTGTTAAAGAACCATCTCTTAGTTTCATTGATCTTTTCTATTGTCTTTTTAGTCTCTATTTCATTTATTTCTGCACTGATCTTATTATTTTCTTCCTTCTACTAACTTTGGGCTTTGTTTGTTCTTCTTTTTTTAGTTCCTTAAAGTGTAAAGTTAGATTTCTCTTGTTTCTTGAAGTAGTCCTGTGTTGCTGTTGACTTCCTTCTAAGAACTACATTTGCTGCACCCCACAGATTTTAGTATGTAATATTTCTGTTTTCACTTGTCTCTACATATTTTTTGATTTTACTTTTGATTTCGTCAGTGACCCACTGGTTGTTTAGTAGCATGTTGTTTAATTTCCACATTTTTGTGGGTTTTTTTTTTTTTTCAGTTTTCCTCTTGTAATTGATTTCTATTTTCATAGCTTTGTGGCCAGAAAAGATGCTTCATATAATTTTGGTCGTCTTAAATTTATTGAGACTTGATTTTTGGCCTAACAAGTGATTTATCCTGGAGAATGTTCCATGTGCACTTGAGAAGAATGTGTATTCTGCTTCTTTTAGATGGAGTACTCTGTATAAATCTGTTAATTCCATCGGATCTAATATGTCATTTAAGGCTGATGTTTTCTTAATTGGTTTTCTGTCTGGATGGTGTATCTATTGCTATAAGTGGGGTGTCCGTGTCCCCTACTATTATTGTATTGCTATTAATTTTCTCTTTAAGTTCGTTAATATTTGCTTTATATATCTTGGTACTCCTGTGTTGGGTGCATACATATTTTAAGTGTTGTTTCCGTAGTGTAGTGGTTATCACATTTGCCTCGCACATATTTATAAACGTTATATCTTCTTGCTGTATGAACCCCCTTATTGTTATGTAGTGCTTCTTTTTGTTTTTTATTACAGTCTTTGTTTTAGAGGCCATTTTGTCTCATATGAGTATAGCTATACCAGCTTTCTTTTCATTTCCATTTGCATGGAATGTGTTTTTCCATCCTTTTACATCCAGTCTGTTTATGTCCTTACTTATGAAGTGAGTCTTTTATAGGCAGCATATAGATGGGTCTTGTTTTTATTTTTTAATCTATTCAGCCACTCTGTCTTTTGATTGGAGAATTTAGTCCATTTATGTTTAAAGTAATTATTGATAGGTATGTACTTATTGCCATTCTGTGATTTGTTTTCTAGCTATTTTTATAGTTTCTCTGTTTCTTTTTCTCTCTTCCCTTGTGGTTTGTTGATTTTCTTTAGTGCCTTTGTTTAGATTCCTTTCTCATTTTCATTTGTGTATTTACTCTAAGTTTTTTCTTTGTAGTTATCAGGTTCACATGTATCATCCCATGTATATCAGGTTCACATGTGTCATCCCATGTATATAACAGTCTATTTTAAGTTGATAGCAACTTAACTTTGAGCACATTCCACAATTCTACATTTTTTACTATCCCACTACATTTTATGTTTTTGATGTCACATTTAACATCTTTTTATTTTATGTTCCCTTAGCAAATTATTGTATTTTTAGCTAATTTTATTTCTTTTGTCTTTTAAACTTCATGGTAGCATTATAAGTGATTGATCTGCTACCTTCTTATTTACCTTTTCCTGTGAGATGTGAATTTTCTTACGTTTTCTCCTTATTAATTAGTGCCATTTTTTTTCAACTTAGGGAATTCCCTGTAACATTTCTTATAAGTCCAGTTTAGTGGTGATAAACTTCTTTAGCTTTTGCTTATTTGGAAAACTCTTTATCTCTCCTTTAATTCTGAGTGATAACCTTGCTGGGTAGAGAATTATTGGTTGGAAGATTTTTCCTTTCAGTAATTTGAATATGTCATGCCATTCACTTATGGCCTGCAAAGTTTCTTCTGAGAAATCTGCTGAAAGCCTTATGAGGTTTTCTTTCTATGTAGTAAGTTGCTTTTCTCTCATTGCTGTTAAGATTCTCTCTTAGTCCTTACTTTTACCATTTTAATTATAATGTGTCTTGGTGTGGTTCTCTTTGGTTTTGCCTTACTTGGAACTCTTTTGGACCTGGATGTCTGTTTCCTTCCCCAGATTAGGGAAGTTTTCAGCTATTACTTTTTCAAATAATTTTTCTGACCCTTTCTCTTCTTTTTGCCTTCTGGGGCTTCTATAATGTGAATGTTTTTCTGCTTGATGCTGTCTCAGAGGTCCCTTAGGTATATTCACTTAAAAAATTTTTTTTTCGTTTTGCTGCTTTTTCTAGGTGATTTCCATGCTTTTCTTCCAGCTCATTGATTCATTCTTCTTCATCCAATCTGCTGTTGAACCCCTCAAGTGTATATTTCAGTTGAGTTATAACTGCTGTTTGGTACTTTCATATATTTTCTATCTTTTTGTTAAGGATATCACTGTGTTCATTCATTCCTCTCCTGAGTTTGGTGAGTATGTTTATAACCATTACTTTAAACTGTTAATCAGGTTGATTGTTTATCTCCATTTCATTAAGGTCTTTTTCTGGGCATCTGTCTTACTTTTTGGTTTGGAATATGTTCCTCTGTCTCCTCATTTTGCCTGGCTCTCTGTGTTTGTCTATATGTTATTAGGTGAAACAGCTGTCTCTCTCAGTCTTAAAGGAGTGTTCTTGTATAAGGTATGATCCTTGGGGCCTGGAAGCACAGTCTTCCCTGGCCACCAGAGCCAGGTGCTCAAGGGTTGTCCCTCATGTGGGCTGCACCTGCCCTCCAGCTGTGGTGGGACCTCAGCTGCTTCATGGGGAGGATGGGGAGTGGTGCACTTGGCCGGCCTGGTTTTGATGTTGGAAATCTGTTTTGAATCTTTATGTCATACTGTGGTATATGCAGATGTTATTGCTTTTCTCTACATGTCTAGACAGAACTTAAAAAATATTTTTAGAAGTAGTGAACATTTTAGCTTGAGAATATATTAGATTTTTCTGAAATATTATTTTTGAAATATTGGAACACATAGTACAAAGAACCACTTAAGGTGATATATTATTTGTGAGAAAGGGGACAGTAATACCTTCTAAGGGTAGGGTCGTTGTGAGGATTGACTGAAGTAATTTATATGATGCTTCTGTCATAGTGCTTGGCACATACAATGCTACCAGTATATAATAGTTATTATTATGGCATTCTGACTGTGTGCTTTTTTTGGAATAAAGGTGAAATATATCTTGACCTAGTTTTTGATGATGTATATTTACATGGAGTGGTGACTACAATCTACTGTAAACAAAAAATCTACTGAAATAAAGCAGTATTGAGTAAGAAATAGCTTGAAGAAGCAGGACCTATGATTTCTTCTTTGTTTCTAGGTTACTTCAGAGCTTCTGTATTCTTAGAACACTTCATTGGTGTCATATTTCTGGCACATATCTCTCTTAATTTGTTTACATACTGTTAGTGACCAGTGGTCACTGTGTTATCCACAAAACTCTTAATAGAGTATGGATCAAATAAATGTTTGTTGAACAAATGACCCATGTCAGGTTTAACTCTTAAGATTTTGGTGTCTTTTTTGAAATATGTAATTAACACGATGGAAGTGCTAAGTTACATACAAATGTCATGTGTTTAATATAAAGCCTTCTGAGATGTCTTTTTGATTATGGTACTTTACTAATTTTGAGGTAACAAGTTGTATTTGTTTGCTAGAGCTGCCATACCAGAATACCACAGTTTGCATGGCTTAAACAACAGAAATTTGTTTTCTCATAGTTCTGGAGGGTGATACTCTCAAGATCAAATTGCCAGCAGGGTTGGTTTATCCTCAGGCCTTTCCTCTTGGCTTGCAAATGGCTACCTTCTTGCTGTGTCCTCACATGGCTTTTTCTCTGCTTGCACGCCCCAAGTGTGTCTTCCTCTTCTTATAGGGACATCAGTCCTATTGTATTAGGGTCCCACCCTATGACTTTATGTTACTTTAATTACCTCCTTAAAGGCCCTATTTTCAAATGCAGTCACTATGGGGGTTAGGGCTTCAATATATGAATTTTGGGGGAGACACAATTCAATCCATAATAAGGTGATTGTAAAAAAAACACAAGATTTGTCTATAGAAAGTGTAAGTTCTGTCAGCTTTTGTGCTGTTGGAGGAAGTCCTATAATTTCTCTAAGCATCTCTTTTCTCACCTATAAAATAGTGACAATAATTAATTAATGTCAAATTGCTTATGTAAAATTTTGGTTATGATATTTGATCCAAATTTCAAATTGTTTATTGCAGAACTTTCTATTGACGGGAAGGTAACAAAATGGGTTATTTCTCAACAAGTTAAAGTGAAATAAAAGGTGCCGTTAGGACTTTAGAGTTTAAATTAGAGGTTGTATATTGGCAGCCCATGGGCCAGAAACAGCTTACAGAATGGTTGTTGGCTTGTACAGTGCTTAAAAGTTTTAAAATTAGTTTCAAACTTTTAAAAGTTAGTTGAATTCACATAAAAAAATCTGTATTTCCAACCTAGTCTCTTTCTAAGCATGGTAGTAATATACTAGTCCTGAGCTTCAAGGTTGCTACCAAGGATATGGTTTTTCCACTAAGCCACAATCCCGGTTGTGTCTGCACATTGGATATTGCCATTTATTATCATATTTGTGCAGTTGTTGAGGGAAATATTACTTTTACTGAGTGTGTATTAAAAAATGGCAAAATGGAAGATACACTGGCAGGACCACATGTTTGGAAAAAAAAGATGAGAATATACTCCATTGTAAAAATAAGTAGTAGTCCTAGATATTTCATATACAAAGTATGTCTGTTAAAAGAATACAGTTTAATATGCTGGCCTGCTTTGCTGGTTCCCTGTACCCGCTGACCCCTGTCTCCTTTGAGTTTTCCATTTCTATTCTTTCTTTTTTTTTTTTTTTTTTGCGGTATGTGGGCCTCTCACTGTTGTGGCCTCTCCCGTTGTGGAGCACAGGCTCCGGACGCGCAGGCTCAACAGCCATGGCTCACGGGCCCAGCCGCTCCGCGGCATGTGGGATCTTCCTGGACTGGGGCACGAAGGCGCGTCCCCTGCGTCGGCAGGTGGACTCTCAACCACTGTGCCACCAGGGAAGCCCTCCATTTCGATTCTTGATGAAAGCTGGTCTATTAAGGATAAATGTAGTCAGATGAAAAGTAGGTACCTGTATTTATAACCAAATGGCAATAAAGACAATTGAAAAAGTTGAATGAAAACATTATGACATGCTTAGATATTCTGTTTTGCTTTTCTTATTCCTATTTTTTGATCTTTTGGGTCTGTCCATTGGCAGAGATTTATTATGGCTCTCATTGATTTAAGATTTTTAAAAATTTTTCATTTTCTGATAGTATAAAGTTCTTGTTTTGAAATTATTTGCCTTAATTATAAAAGTCTACTTGCCTTTTCAGGTCTTCTGGAATTTCTCCTTTATGTGCTCATTGCTTATTCAACTACCACCTTCACTCTGTGCTAAGTTGCTAATAACCCCAACTAGGGAATGTACTCCCCCACCACTCCTTGTCTAAAATATCAAATTCTACTTTTCCCTGAGGACTAGGTCAATCTCACCTCTTCTGTAACATCCTCTTCTTACTTATTTATAAGAATTTTTAATTACAGTATAAGTGACATATAACATATTAGTTTTGGGTGTACAATGTAATGATTTGATATTTCTGTGTATTGCAAAATGATCACCACAGTAAGTCTAGTTAATCTATCACCCTACATAGTTGCAATTTTTTTTTTTTTTGGTGATCAGAACTTTTAAGATCTACTCTCTTAACAACTTTCAAGTATATAATACATTATTATTAACTATAGTTGCCATGCTGTACATTACATGCTATGACATTTATTTTATCATTGGAAATCTGTACCTTTTGACCTCTTTCACTCATCTTGCCCATCCCCAACTCCCACCTCTTGAGTAATATCTTCTTTTAAAAAGCTTTTTTAAAAGAAATTTTCAATCTTTAGAAAACTTACCAGAGTGGTAAGATGAACATACATATACCTTCACTTAAATACTTATTAGATTTGGAGATTTTTCTCTCAAAAAATTGATTTTGAAAGTCAATTTTATTCTCCACCCTCTCCCACTGCCCCAGCTAAAGTTGAATCATTTGAAAGAAAGTGGCATATTTCATCCATCATATTTGAACTCTCAATACAGAAACTTCTAGTTTTCTGAGAATGATATCCTTCCACATAACCACAATACAATGGTCACACTCAGGAATTTTAATTTTGATATAATACTACCACTTAATATGTCACTTGTATACAAATTTCCCCATAATGTCCTTCACAGCAGTTTTTTTTCTTTTATTTTTTCCTGCAACCACATCTAGACAAGTATCACACATTGCATTTAATTTTTATGTCTATTTATTCTCCTTTAATATCCCTTTATTTAGGCATATCTGGTGCGTCCTCATGATTAGATTCAGGTTAATCATTTTTGGCAGGAATATAACAAAAGTAGTATTATGTTCTTTTCAGTGCATCATATCAGGATGTACACAATTGGTTAAGGTGGTGTCTACCAGATTTCTCCACTGTAAAGGTGCCTTTCCTCCTTCGTAATTAATAAGTGATCTATAGAGTGATACTTTTAGATCATGCAGCTATCCTGTTCCCTGTTTTTCACCTGTTGGTTTAGAATTCATTGATATTTTTTTCCTGAATCATATGTTACTGTGGTGATTATAAAAATAGTGATTTTTCTATCTTTATCATTTCATTCACATTGATTAGTTGACATTATTCTTTAAAGAACTTTACTTTTCTCCCTTTCTTTTTTTTTTTTGTGTCATTGTTGTCACATATATTCTTTTTTATATACAAGGGTTATAGTCCATTCTTGTCTTTCATTTTGATTCTCCAGTTGTTCCAAATTTGGCTAGTGGGAGTCTCATCCATTGTCTTCATCAGTTTTTGAGCACTTCCTTTTTTTTCTGGCACAAGATATTCCTGGTCTACTCCAGGTTTTGCCCCAGCCCCCAGTATTAGCTATTTTGTCAAAGAGTTCTTGTTCCTTTTACTGGATAGTGATATTTAGAAACTGAGATGTGGGCATTAGGTATGCTCCTTTTGTGGACAGAGTTAAGAAATACACATGCTATACCAACATAGGCATTTTTATAAATTGTGAGTTAAACCTGATGCTTCTAATTTAAACCTGATATCATAGTTCTTCCTCTTCTTCTATTCCATATTTGTATCTCTGAGAATCCTGGTTCCCAGAGTATTAATATATTTACTCATTTGCCTAATCATATAACACAAAATAGTTTCAGAATTTCTATGCATGTGTCACTAAAAGCAATAAACTTATTAAGTTCAAGATTTCTTTGCAGTTCTTCTCATCTTACAATACAGTAGAGCTATATAGTTCAGAGTATTTTGTTCAGATGTTTCTTGGCTATTTTATTTTCTTGTGTGTGATTGTTACCAAATTTATATATTCTTAGGTTCATTTGTTTCTTTTGTGTTATTTTTGGGGTTCCCCATCCTTATTAATTTAATTTTTTTGACTATGTAAAATATGAACATGGTTCAAAAGGCAGAATTATGTAAGAAGATATGTTCAGTGAAATCCCATTTTCCTCTTTATCTCTCCCTTCCTGATCCTACCCACCCTTTGTAAATAATCAGTATTTTGAGTTTGTGTGTGTTTGTGGTGTGTGTACTTACCCTTTCTCATACCTTACACAACATTAATAGCATCATACATATATATTTTTTGTACTTTGTTTTTTCACTTGAAAATATATCCTGAAAATAGTAATTTTCATATCACTTCATAGAAATCATTCTCATTCTATTTTTATTGCCAAATTGTACTCTATTATTTGAATGAACCATAGTTTATTCAGCCAATTTCTTATAGGTAGGCATTTAATGATTTCCAGTCTTTTCCTATGAAAGTGTAGTGTCTCTACTACATAGCTATTTGAATTAGCTTAACAAAATACCGACAAAATCAAGTAATGGCTGGGTGCTGAACAAATTAAATATTGCTGTGAAAATGCAAAATGGTACAGTCAGTTTGGAAAACAGCCTGTTAGTGTATTATAAAGGTGAACATACACTTACCATATGACCCCAGCGGTCTCACTCCTAGGAATTTACCCATTATATTCACACAATAACCTCTACCTGAATGTTTGTAGCAACTTTATTCATACATTGCCAGAAAGTAGAAGCAACCCAAGTGTCCTCCAATGAGTGAAGGGATAAATGAACGGTGGTATATCCATAATTAGAGTATCACTCTGAAATAAAAAGAAGTGAACTATAGATACATGAAACAACATAAATGAATCTCAAATGCATTATGCTAAATGAAAGAAGCAAGATTCAAATGCTACATATGGTATGAGTCTATTTATATGACATTCTTGAAAAGGCAAAACTCTAGGGACATAAAATGGATCAGTGTTTGTCAAGGGCTGAGCATTAGGGAACAATTTGACTACAAAGGGGCATGAGGGAAATTTTGGGGGTGGTGGAACCCTTTTTTAAAATCTAGATTGTGATAGTGATTACAGGACTATATGGATTTTTTTTAGAACATACAGAGTTGTTCACTAGAAAGGATGGGTTTTACTCTATGTAAAACACCTTAAAACTTAAAAAAAGTTTCATAATAAACCCCAAAACCTGAGAATTGTTTTCCATATAGTTGGAGATGTTTCTTCAGGGTAGGTTTCTAGATTGTTGATTCAAGGGGTAAATGCATATGTAGTTTTGTTAATGTCAAATTGTGCTCCATAGAGGTTGTAACATTTTCTATACCTCCACCCTACCAGCAATGTATGAGGTGCCTATTTTCTTATAGCTTCCTTGAGACCATTTTGTTAAGTTACTGAATTTTTCCAGTTGCATAAATGAGAAATGGTATAGTTTGAGTTTGCATTCCTTTTACTGTGGGTGAAATGTAGTATCTGATAAGTTTGAGGGCTATCTGTATCTTTTTTCCCCAAAAAACTATCTGCTCTTTTTTTTTGCCCATTTTTTTCTGATGATTTTGGGTTTTTTTCCCTTCAATTTTTATGATTTCCTTATATATTAGGGATATTAGTTCTTTATCTATAATATTATACTATTTTCTTCTACCTACTTTTGATCACCTTAACTTTTCCTTCTCTTAGAACTTTTTATATTTAATACCATATTCGTGCTAAATTTCCTTTTTGCCTAATAGTTTAGAGTTTCTTAGCATATAGTAGACCATTGTTAAATAAAGACCAGTTGAATTTTTATTTCCTAAGTGTTCAGGTTCAAGCAGAGAATTCTTGAGGGACCCTCATTTAATTTTGGCCACAAGGTTTTTTGCAATGTCTCAGTAAGGAGAAATGCCGATATTTTTCCTGATTTCTTCTGTTTAGTGCAAGTACTTGAGTAAATTAAGTGGTAATCTACTGAGGGATTTCTCAGGAAGAATTCTAATAATTTGTGAGAAGCTCAATAGAAAAATACTGTACTTTTCAGGATAGGGCTCTGGTCAGGGTATTCTTATATGTTTAAAAGCTTGGAAAATTTTTTATACTTTAGCCAATTCTAGTCACTTAGAATCCTGTGCCTTCTAGTTTGTGTGTCTGTGGTGTTTAGTCCAGCTTTATTAAAGCTTATGTCCAAATGAATTCTACCCTTCTTTTCTCTGAAATTTGGAAGTCAAGTAGTTCAGAAAAGTACACTGGTAGAAAATGTTTGACGGGTATTTCCTGGCTTCCAAACATAATATGGGCAGTCAAATTTGATCCTCTGAATTCAGAGGCAATGCCCCTTTAGCTAATCATTTGTTGTTTTCTCCTTTGAGAAAAATGCCTGGTGTATTTTAATGACTTGAGATCCAACTAATTTTCAGAGATAGGCACCAAGTCCCTAGATTCATTTACCAATACCAAGAAACCAAAATACCAAAATACTGTTTTAAGTGGTAATCAAAAGTATTTTCAAGATGGAGAATGATTCAAATAATTAGTGAGAAGCATATCTAAATTCCTTGCGAACTTCTATCATACTCTTTTTGGAAGATCCACCTACTTTAAAAGGGTTCGTAAGAGAAAAATAAATGGCCTCTGTGTGTGTGTGTTTGTGTGTCAGTATCTCCTCGGACAGCTGTGTGAACAACAGAACTAGAGCACCCTAATGCATTTCTGTTTTCATGTACTGTCTTTATCAGCAGCCTAGGTAAATCTCTCTTAGTACATTTGCTACTCTTCTTGAGTGGAAGGAGACAAGTGATGGTTTCTTGTACTCTATTCCCCTTTTCTAATGATGTGCTTACCCAGTAGTAAAGCAGGTAGATTTACCAGGTTGTTAGTGAGCCTTTAAAGGTAGTGGAAAGAACTAACTTCTAACTCCTTTTTTTTGGAAAATAAATATTAAATGAGTGTATCTGTTAAAACTTGAATGTCATTATTTTAAAATCAAAATCTCCTTTTTTAAAAAAATTAACATTTTCCTTATCATATATGAGACGAACTTACCCACTAACCTTTCCATTTTCAGAAACTTCCTTTGACTTGAACTAAGATGTATTAGAAAAGAAGAAAAACATATAAAAATCAGATCCTGATGTTTTGCAAGAATTTTCATAATCAGAAATACTCATGTTTCTTTTCTTCTTGACATCTAATATTCCCGTTTTTCCTCTGAATCTTTATATCTTCTCTAATGTATATTGTGTACAGAGGTTCAAAAGCCTATTTTTTTCAGGGTGCTTTTCATTAGTTCTATTTATAAATTTACTTTTCTTACTTTGCAGCATCCTCTGTCCGGACTATTTTTGCCATCTATTTAGTGGCATCATGTGATAGCTGGTATATTGACGGATGTAATGCTATTTAACAGCAAATAGTCTATAGACAATAATTAGGGAGTATTTCTTTGACTGAAGCTGTTAATATTTATCATAGAAATATAAGGTTGAAACAGACAGATTAGCCATATATATTGGTATCTAACAGTACACAATCTCTAGTGGGTATGTGAATGTTTAATTGTCGAACGTAGTTGTTGCCTCCATGACATCTGCCTATGGATGTTGTAGGACAGTCACCTGTAAATTCTTTTAACAGCTTATTGTTATCTGTTATTTTAAAATATATCAAAGTTCTTGTAATTTATATAATATTATAATGCGCTCTCAGGCATAGATTTCTTAGGTACATAATCTAAAATTTTACCTACTATTTGCTTCTCCCTGAAAATAAAGAGGTTTGAGCTGGCAGAAGGCACTCCATTCAGAAACCATATAGGGAATTAGGCAGCTGCTGTCCTTGGTGATGAAATCATTTCATGTGAATTCTTAAGGAAAACAACTAGTTAAAAAAGCAGGATAATCTTAAGTGTATTGTTTGTGGCTACTGTTGGTATGAAGATAGATCTATCTGAACTAGAAAAATACAGACTCCAGTATCTTAATGTCTTGAGTTCCTGACTGCCATGCAGAGGAAATGTTTAACTATTTTAATCATGTTTCTGTATCTCAGAAAGAAAGCCCTTATGAGAGGAAATGACAATGTCCTACCACAAAGTTATCTCTTATCAGTTATAGTCTCAGTCGATAATGATTTGTCAAACTTGGACATGTGTAAAATGCAAGGGCTGTGTTATTTACTTTGGAAAGGAAAAATTAGATGAAGCTGATAAAGACGGAGTCATGGCTTTTGTTAGGAGACAGAAACCATTAGAGGCAGTCATTGTTAGCTTAGGAAAGTGTCCTTGGACCCCTCCCTCTGCCCCAGCTGAAACCTAAACCTGCTTGGATCATTCTTTGCAACCTGAGGGGAGGCAGGGGCAATGGAGAAGAATGAAGACAGCTCTGACAGAGATTTAGCATTTTTTAAATAGGGAGCAAAATGTGGACCTTGAAATAGACTATTTATGTGAGTTAGGAAACATTGCCTTTTGTTCTAGTACTCCTTCCCCACTCTCATTTATTTAGGTTTTTGAAAGTTCATTTCTTATCCTTTCAAACGTGTAGCATTCCTTCACGTACAGTGTATGTTGCTCTCCTCCTTCCACCTTTCTGAAGATGTAAGTGATTCTTTTTCATTAGTGGAAGCAGAGAAAACACATCTAGCTCAAAGCAACATGAGTCAGTGCATGCTTTACATACCTTTCTTCTCACAGCACTCTTCTGGGTTCCTCACAGTGTTCCTAGTGTTCCTCACAGAAGGGAGCATGGAGGAAAAATGATTTCTAAACAGTAGGCTATTTGGAGGGTGGAAATAAAGTTTGCCCCATTCTGCTCCTTCTTGTCTAGATTTCTGTGTACCACTTTCAAAGCAGGAAAGCATGTGCTGCTTAGGAGGACTTAACTGGATTATGATTTCAGAGGCTAAGAAATAGCAGAGCCAGTACTTCCAGGTCAGAGTACTTTAAACAGTTTGAAGCTGAATATGATGATGTCAAGACAGCCTCATAGAAAATAGGTTTGATAAATATTTGGTGGAGATGACAGGAAAAGCCTTTGACTCCTCTCTAATTATATTTATTTTTTATTTGGCCCAGAAACCAGTCTTCTCAGAACATTAGTAAAGGGCCCCATTAGGTTATTTGTCACAGATTTCTGGGGAAACTGTCCCCTAATGTGGATGTTCATTCTGTAAGGATGGGTCTGACTTGTGAAAGGACCAAGGCTCTGTCTGAGCAATGGTTAGAAGCAGTTTCCTTTTGAATGAAACCAGGGCTCTGAGTTCAAAGCAAAACAAAATAAATAAACTGCATGAAGAAGAGCATATAAACAAAGTTGTGATGAAATTTGTTTAAAATTAGGTAAAGTTTTCTTAAACTTTTTTAAAGTATATATTTCTAAAAAATAACTTTATAATTGTTAATTCTAAATAAAGGGAAAAAGTTTCATTTTCTATACAGATCAAAAAAAATTTTTTTATGCATTTCTTTCTTGTCTTTTTTTATATGCACATGTAATTTTTAGGTAATTTAAATACTATTGTAAATATAATTTAATGGAAATTTTCTATTGTTTCTTCTTTTGAGATTGTTTTCCACTTAGCTCTAGTTTTCACTAGTAGGCTCTGGTTTTTTGGAAAAATAAAATAACTTTCCTTGAAATCTCCACTTCATAGAGGAGTGACTGTAAACGTGCTTTAATATTGTGGTCATTTCAAATAAGAATGCCTGAAATGATCACCTGCTGCCTCTTTTTGTGTTAAGATGAAAATGAGTATCCATTGTACTCTTAAAGTTAGAAATTTTACATGCTTTTTAGTCGTACTTTTCTTTGCCTACATGGTGCCCATCTGTCCATAAAATGTTTTTCTCAGTAATTTGGCAATGCTCACTAACTGTTTCTTTCTCTTTTTTCTTTTTGGCCGCACCACACGGCATGTGGGATCTTAGTTCCCCTACCAGGGATCGAACCCACGCCCCCTCCATTGGAAGCATGGTGTCTTAAGCACTGGACCGCCAGGGAAGTCCAATGCTTACTAACTTTTCTAAATGCCTTTTTTTTTTTTTTTTTTAAAGGGAAACTACGCTTTGGCCATGGTGTAGGATCTTAAGCACCTTATCATCTTTGGATTCACAAAAAGTTTGTTTTGAGTGCTCACAGAGTGTACACTGTATAGAATGAGGTTCCCAAACATAGAGATTTAATCTCTACTCTCATGGATGCAAAGCAAATGAACAGAATAGTCAATAAACTTGAACCAATATATAGAGAGATGCGATGGTTTTGGAGGGAAGAGAAAGTAGGTATTGTACTGTTGAATTGCAGAATGAGTAGATTTCATTAGGAACAGCATCTTGATGAAGAATCTGTTACCTAAAGAAGATATGAGGCTTACTTTATGAAGTAAAGGAAACTGACCTTGTAATCATGAATCAGCCCAACCCAATTTAGATGTGCCTGCTGCCTATATTCTGATAAATGATACAGTTACTAGTGTTACAGTAAAAACTTCAGCTAGGTCTTTATTTTGACTACTGTATTTCTTTATGTGATTTTGTCCTTTTTGTTTTATTTTGTTTAATATTTGCTTTCAGTGTTTCCTTTTATTTTTGTTAAATTTCTATGGGTCAACTGGATAGTTTGATAGTTTTTTTTTTCAGATGAGGAAATTGAGGTCAAAGTAAAGTGTGACTTATTCATCGTCACGATTGTAACAAATCAGTTTTAGCACTGTGACTATACTGCAGTTCTTACCTGATGTTTTTTGTTTTACTTTCTCTTTTGATGTCTAGGATTAATCTGTATGCATTGTTCATATTACAATTTTTTGATATTACTCTAGGTTTGGTTTTCCATTCATTATCTTACTTTTAAAAATATAGGGACTTCCCTGGTGGCGCAGTGGTTAAGACTCCGAGCTCCCAATGCAGGGGGCCCGGGTTCGATCCCTGGCCAGGGAACTAGATCCCACATGTGTACTGCAACTAAGGAGCCAGCGAGCCATAACTAAGGAGTCTGCAAACCGCAACTAAGGAGCCCGCCGGCTGCAACTAAGACCTGGCACAACTAACTAACTAAAATTTTAAAAAAAAATCATCTCCCCCTCTTCCTGGCATATTTCTGTATTTTGATTGCATGCTGACTTAAATATTCACTGATTCTTATGCCCTTCAGAAGTTGCCTGGAAGGCCATTCAAGTGGCAAGTTTTGTTTTTGACCACTGAAACTTAGTTTTTTTATGTAGGGTACCATGTATCTAAGAAGACAAAGTCAAGTTAGCAAAGTCACATTTCCACCTTTTTCTTTTCCTTCTTTTTCCTGCAGCCTCCAAATTGTCTCTAAAAGCAGATGCAGGACCAGTTACACCTGTTTCTGTTCTGTGTCCCAACATTGGTGATATCCTCATTGCTTATTAATGCCATGGCTGAAATGCCAAAACTAGGTGTCTGGAAGCATACTTTTTTTTTTAGCACTTGAGTATTAAAAATGAGTACAGTTGCTCTTAATAGCCTTGTTTGAATATTTTATGACAGTCTTGGTTGTTTTGCAGGTACCTGGGGCCCAAGATTTGGTTGATTTCTCTCCTGTTTATCGATGTCTACACATATATTCTGTCCTGGTGAGTCTTTATCTGGCTCTGCCTAATAAAAATTTATATTGAATTCAAAACTCTGCATTCTCATATTTGATAGTTTTTCTGTTTAGTATTAAGAGTAAGGAATAAGAAACTGTTACTTAAGGAGTATCAATTATTAAAAAAATAATTCTTTTCTTCTTGAATCTTTTATTTGTGTTTGCCATGTGATATGCTATAGCTAGTAATGTTAATTTCTATCAGTCATCAATAGATTATTAGATTATACCTAGAAATAGTGACACACAAATTCAGATTTCTATTCTTAATTTAATAATGTAGTTATTTATACAATAGCCTATCTTTACATATTAAAATAATGTTTGTAAAAACTGTTTGCTTTATCATTCCTGATAATTCTTCCTTTGTCGTATAACACATATGGGAAGAGGAACCTCTCTGGGGAGAAATATTATAGGTATTAATGGGATTCTAAGAAAGGCGCTTTCTCCTTCTTGGTAGTACACCTACATGCAGACACACAGATACATACGCTCAATAAAAAAATTAAACTATGAAGCTAAAGTATCATCAAAGACAAATTGATGAGACAAGTCCATTATCGATATATTTTATAGCAAAGTTCAGTGAAACTTCTATCATGTTGTTTTTAGTATATTTGAATATGTCTTATTGCCCAGTGTGTTATCCATTTTCTTTCCTCATATATTTACCATAGTGTCACTTAGTCATTACTGCAGATGGTTTGGGTGGACGTTATGGCCTGAAGTATTTTTGGTGATCTCCAGTAGTTTGAGCAAAGAACTGATAGTTTCTTCTCCTCTCCTCTCCTTCCTCCTCCCATTTCTCCTTGCTCTCTGCTTCCCTCTTTCCCTCTCCCTCTTTTCTCACTCTCTATTTCTTCTCTCCATTTATCATTCTTGCTATATATAGATGAAGCAAGATATAGATAAAATTGTATCAAGGCATCTAAAATAAGTCACAGTTTCTTTTCAATATCACGTACAGAGAGTTAAATAAATTATAAACATCTTGGTTTGTGACACACTCTTTTCATCATTTCATACAAGGCCCCTGTTGTATTTTATTTTATCATGTTTTTTCCATTCATCCCATGTCCATAAGCCCATTTGTCTCTCATCCCCAAGTATACTAACTCTAATATGTTTAATATATGATCATGGTTGTGTTTGTGTCCTTGAAAAATATATAGTGACTTGTATATGTATTTGTTTTTAACTTATTCAGATAGTATTGTCTTATGGACCTAGTTCTATTTCTTATATCTTTTGCTTAGCGCTATTTTTAATATCTGTCCTCCTTATAGTCTGTATATCTAGTTCATTGCCTCCCACTTAAACGTGATAGTTAATTGATGGTTTGTATTTGCTGTATTTAATTATCTATTACTTTAGTGATAACACTTAAATTGCCTATAATATTCTGCTGTAACAAATAGTACCCTCTTATGGACTGGTGTGTAAGTTTCTATGTTTTTTATACCTAGGCATGAAATTCTTGGGTTATAAGGTATATGTATCAATATAATATTTAATTTCACCAATTTCTAATTTCTGCTAACCTGATGGATATTGATATCATTTTAATTTGCATTTCTCTGATGACTGGTAACATTATGCTTCTCTCTATAGACTTACTAATCATTTAAGATTTTTCTTCTCTGAACGGCCTACTTTTGGTCTTTGTTCAGTTTTTTTAATTGGATTTCTTGTTTTTGTCTTTTCTGTTTGCCGGAAAGAGACATTTCAGAAATTCTTCCAATATTGTAGATATTAACAGTTTAAGATATTACAGATATCTTTTTTCCAGTTTGCCACCAGATTCTAAACTATGTCTGTGTTATCTTTTGTGAAACAGAACTCTTTGATTTTAATATAATCAAGTCAATCAGTATTAACCTTAGAATCTGTACTTTTTGATTCTTGTTTTTAAAAAATCCCTCTCTCTTTCAAGGTCATAGAGCATTCCTCTTCCATTACCTTTAACATTGTATCATTCACATTTTGATTTTGATCCATCTTGTTTTCACTGCTGTATGTATAGGTATGAGGTAGGGGTCCAACTCAATTGTTTTCTATGTGAGGAATTCAGTTTTATTAATCCCATCTATTACATAATCTGTACATCACTCAGTAATTCCTGGTAGTACATCTGGCATACACTAAATATTCATATTTATGTGAATCTGTTTCTCAGCTCTATAGTTTGTTATATTTGGTTTTGTAATATATCTACATATATAGTAAAAGAAGTACCTTCTAATTTTTCCTCTTTTAAATTGCTTTCACTATTTATAGAACTTTATTTTTCCATATATATTTTATAGTCAGTTTGACTTTATAAGAAAAAATTTCTTAGAATATTTGTTTGAATCAATTGAATTTATAGATAAGATTTGGGAAGAAGTGACCACTTTATAATGGTAAGTTATCCCATTTGTGGAAGAATAAGATCTACTTTAAAGTTATTTAATTAAGATGTGTTTCTATGTTAATAGCCTAGGGCATTTTTTTTTAAGTTAACAAGAAAATGCTTATAGTTTTTGTTGCTATTTTCTACTTTATTTTCTAATATTATTGCTGATATTGAGAAACACTATTGATTTTTGTAAGTTAACCTACATCTGACAACCTGCTCAACTCTTCTGCTAGTTATTGTAGTTTGTTTTTTTGGTTTATGATAGGTTTTCTGTGTAGTTGATCATAATATATGCAGATATTGACTTTGTTTCTTTTCTTCCTAGCCATATATCTCTTTGTTCTTATTGTGCTGTTGTATTGACCAGGATCATCATTACTTTGTTGTCTAGTAAAGTGATAGTGGACATCCTTCTCTGTTTTCTAATTTCAAAGAGAAAGTATCTAAAGTTTCTCCATTAACTTGATGTTTGCAATAGGATTTTGGTAAATATTCTTTAGTTATTCCTAGACTTCTTATAATTTTTTATAAAACCATAAATGAGTATTGAATTTTATTGATTTTGTTTTCCAAATATACTGATATAATGCTATGGTTTTTATCCTTTAATTCATGAAGGTGATGGATTTCATTGATAGATATTTCTGATATTAAACAATCCTTGCATTCCTTAGATAAATCCAACTTGATGAGGATGTATTACTGCCTTTTTTTTTTTAACACCCTGTGGAATTCAACTGCTTTTTGTTTATTTATTTTATTTTTAATCTTTTTTGTGTTTCTGGCCATAGTTTCCTTTTCTTTTCTTCTCTTTTTTTTTTTTTTTTGCATTGTCTTTATGTGGTTTGTAAGTCAGTGTTATTTTAACCTCATTAGAATTGTTGAACATTCTTCCCTTTTTTCTATTTTATAAAATGTTTTGTGTAAGATAGAAGTTATCTATTTATTGAAAGTTGAATAGAAATCACATATGCAGTAATACACATTTTTCCTTTGCCATGTACTTCCCTCTCCTTTCTCCCTTATTATCTTGCTTCCATGCTGCATGATTTTGTTTAGTCTCTTCAATAGTATGTATGGTTAAAGAACCATATTTGCTCATATAAAGTTTTATAAGCCTCATAATTGCAAAATCAAGTGCATATTTCCTTTCAAATAGTGTAAAGTCTTGAAAATGGGTAGTTTGTTTAGTTTAATGCTATATCCTCAGTACTTACAACAGTACTTAGTGTAGGTACTCAATAAATATTAGTTGAATGAATAGATAAATAAGGGGTACCTAAAGATGGATAAGTCAAGGACTTATGCTTTTACAAAACTATAATATATCAGGAAAGAAGTTACAACCTTTGAATGACTATAATATGACAGTACTATATCATCACTGTGTGTATGCTAGTTTTTTAAGCTTTATTAAGATTTAATGATATAGAAAATATAACAAATTTTCCTCAAGTGAGAATTCTAGTAGTGATTCATAAGAGTACTGAGGTAATTTATTTGCACACTAGTGGTGTTAAGCAAGTCACCCAAACCTTAACTTTCTCATTTATAAAATGCAATAATAATTACCACTTAGTGCAGTTATAGATATTGTATGAACGGTGCCTATCTCTGGCACATAGTTGGCATTTAATAAATGGTAGTTAATATGGCAAAAATTATGTGTCTCTGATGTGGTCATTAGACATGTTATTGGTATTTTTCAAAGTATATGACAAAGTATAGACATGTTGATAGAGGTTGTAGTTTCTGCCATCAACATGCAAAGTTTATCAATTATTTAAAATTCACACATTCTTAAATATACAAAGCCTATATAATCTTAAATTGTGAGGACAAAACAGGGAGACCTTAAACTGCCCACTTCAAAATAAATTCTATACACTGGTATTCAATAATATTAAAATATTTATTGTTCATAAATTTTAAAGCATTGTTTATATGGCAGAAACTGGCCTCTTCTCCCAATCATAACGTTTCTTGAGTTTTGAAGAAACACCCTGTCTCAACTAAGGTGATAAGAACTCAGCTCTATTTTTTCTGGAATACATGTTTATTTTTTAGATGTCGCTGTTCCATTCCTATAGGGAATTTAAATAACTCAAATATCTCATTTGCTAAAGCGAGGGCCACAGCATGTATAACTTCTAGGGTTGACTTTTCACAGCTTTTTGGGGGCAGTACTTTATCACTTTTCTGTATTTGTTTCCCCATTCTCAAATCACTAATTTGTATTATTGTATAATGAAAGGTAGCTCCTCATAATGTTAATGACAAAGATATTTAATATCAATATTCGTAATATTTTCTTATTTCCTGATGTACTTAATATTAACATTAGGCTTTAAGAAGAGATTTAGGAATAGAGAAATAGAGAAGCTTATTAGAGGACTGAGGAGAAAGTAGTTTTTCTCTCTCTCATTCCTTTCCATTCCTATACTTGTCTCTACTTCTTTACTCTTCATTCTCCCATCAAACCAGGATATTTATCTTTGTTCATACCACTACGCTGTTTCTGTATCTTACTGGACTTTTCAGCTGCTTTTGACTTATGTTGACAGTTTACCACTTAAAACTCTTAATCCCTTCCTTTTTTCTCAATAACATATCCAGATCTCCAAATCTTGCAAATGTTACCTCTTAAATGTAGTTCTACTTCATCCTCCCCATCCTAAAATGATTGCCCTAGTGCAGATTTTCATCAGGATTATTGAAAACAGTCTCCTAAATGTTCTCCCTACCTTGTATCATAACCCCCTCACTCACTTCTCACTGTAGTGTTAATAATCTATCTATCACACAAATCTGACCAATGTTGTCTCCTTAAAATGCTCTAATTGGTCATCTGTGGAGTAAAATATAGAAGAAGATACAGCATATGGAAGTACATATCCATGTCTGGTCTGCCATATTTCCTGCTGCTTACCACCGTGCTTTAATGATACTGAACTGCTTCCAGTTCTTTGAATGTACTATGTTATTTCATGCATCTCATCCTTTTTTCATGCTAGTCCTTCTGCCTGAATTACTATTCCCATTTCTATTTTACTGATTCATATTTAATTCTTTTTTATGTCCTCTAGCAAATTTTCCTGATGTTTCACTTTGAGCACAGTGGACCCTCTTCCTCTTTGCACTATTATAGGACTCAGTACATAGTTACATTAGTGCTTACTGTATTATATCATTGTATTCTAAATAGGCATTCTTTTTCCTCAATAGACTATAAGCTTTTTTAGGGCAGGTACCATATTTTATTCATTTTTTTTAGTCCTAGCACTTTGCACTTAGAATTAGTAGTATATAATACTAAATAAATGTTTGTTTTTTATTTTGAAAGATAGCTACCCTCCTTTTGACCTGCAAATGAATCCAGCATTCTAGTCTCAGTCAGTGTTATACAATATCAGAGCTGGGACTTATACAAGGGAAAACAGTTCTATTGGTGTCCAACGGAAGGATCATAACAGAAGTAACAAAAAGTTCTAATATTTGTCATTTACAATAGTGTTTATCTGAACTTTTGGCCTGGAGGATAACAAGGCACACTTTGAATAAACATGGCAATATTTATTATTTTTAGTGAAACCGACCTTCCATTCACCCCCCTTTTATGGCTGTGCTGCTTATAAATTCCCAAAGGATTATTTGAAAAATCCTACTTATATCTGCCAGCCTTATCAGTAGGGCAGGAGTTCACGTATTGTAACAGGAGGTCAGATTTCGGTCATGGTCTTATAGATGGGGCAAGCACCTGTAAATTCTTCCTTTGGTGACTAAAGTGAAGTACAATATCAAACAGGCTGTGAGACTTTTCTAGGAAGTGCTGAACTTTGGCAGGAAGGGCAAACTTTGGCAGAAGGAGGGGAGGGAAGAAAGTGAACAAGGGTCAGATAGTGGTTAATTGAGACTTGGTCCTTGATGTAGTAATGCAAATGGAAGTGTGCAGGGCAAAGGTAGGTGTGTTTTATAGAATTGTTTTAAACAACTTATACTGTTTAAATCTTCCTGTACAGTTTGGAGATGGGCAGGTAAGGGACAGGATATGAAGCATTTTACAGTCATTATAGATAATTTTTTTAGGAAGGGAGAAAATAACATAAAGTAAAAATTTTATTGGAAGGGGAATGATGAATAATAATAATCTGAAGTTCTTGTACATAGTGTAGTTGTAGTTAAAAAGATGGATGGACTATCTGTCTAATGAAGACAGAAACCAGTGTGTCTTACAGATTTTTAAAAAACTCTATCCAGTGATGTCAGCCATGTTTATGGGCTCCAAGCCTCGAACTCCAGTCAATTTGGACAAAGATTTGTATGTACTTTAAGCTTCTCTATTTACTATAACATTTTTCTGACTTTTCTCCAAATTTGCTGCTCACTCACCCTTCTGTCACTGAAAGGGTGTATATATGTCCCCTAACAAGGATCTTGGGTATCATTAAGAGATTGGGGGAGCAAACCTGTAAGTATAACTTTACCCCTAGTTTGTGCCTCATTTATGATCTTCTTGTGTTATATTGTTGTTAATGATCATCTGCTCATGAACAATTAAAAAAAATTCCCAGATTAAAAAATGTTGACAAATGTACACCTTTGATTATGTACTTTTCTGCACGTGTGTTATACTATAATGAAAAGTTTACTTTAAAGATTTCTGACATCTTGGGTCTAGGGATAGCTATTAGAGCAATATATGGATTTTTTCTTAGTAGGCAGCAACCCCTCAGTATTACATAAATCATCAGAACCTTAGTTTTATCTAATTCTCCTTCAGTCACTAAAGGACACTGTAAAACAGCCTAAGATATAAGGAAAGAAGAATGTTGTTGTTCCGTGAATTCATTATTAAAAAGGCAATATAATACTGCAAGTACAGTATTTCTTTTAAACTTTCTTCAGCAAGAGGCCTCTGAGAATTAGATGAGAGCTGTGAACCCTTTCTGCAGACAAAATGCACGTATATACATGCACCTGATATTTTGCTTCGAATTTCAGAGGCTTCCCTAACTCCTGAATCTTATCCGTAGGCCTAGAAAGAATTCCTCGTCTAAAGGGAACTACAAGCTGAATTAGGTTTCAGGTATCTACTGACCATAGACCTATGCCCCAGAATGGTTTACCCCATTCCGTTTGAGTATCCCCTTTTATAAGCCTCCTAGGGACTCCCTACCACCTTGTCTTTTTCTTAGATTTGGAAACCTTGCAAAAATCTAAATTTAAAAGCCTATTTCAAAGTGACCTTATTTCTTTGTCCTAAATCTTTATTCCCTGGGACCATTATATATGGTCAAGCTCGTGACCTGTTTTTCTGCTAAGAGTAAGTTAGCCTCAGCATCTAAACTAATAGTGTTGTCCCCTGAATTCTTCTGCTTAGAAGGGTTCAGAGCAGAGATTTATAAATAATTATGAGAACTGGAGTTAGTAGTTTATCTCCCCGAATATAACTAACTGTGTTAAATTTCAGAATATTTTACCTCTTACTTGCGTTTAATAATATCTCTTTTTAAGTACTTGGCTATAATTAGGAGAGGTGAATAAGCAGAAGAGTTAGAATTTACCCACAATTTCTTTACAGTCCTTCATAATTATTGTTGAGGCAGGG
This sequence comes from Tursiops truncatus, assembly GCF_011762595.2. Taxonomy (NCBI): domain Eukaryota; kingdom Metazoa; phylum Chordata; class Mammalia; order Artiodactyla; family Delphinidae; genus Tursiops; species Tursiops truncatus. The sequence goes on from NC_047047.1 coordinate 27,787,327, forward strand.
GATGGGGAAGGTTGGGTGGGCAGTAATATTCCTGGAACATGTTTCTCCCTTTATAATCTGATATAATCCCTTTGCGATCTATTGGTATGGTCTGTACTGGCAGCTGGGAGAATTTACAAAATCCATCGTCATTAACTACAGATATAGCAAGGAAAGGATTTGGAGTGTGGAAAAAGGAAAAGATATTAGCAGTTCTAAGTGACATGAGTTTTCTGCAGTGTTAAGGGAATTAATGAAATTACTTAAAGAACTTTGTGGTAACAATTGGCTATTATATAAAAGTACTTGGGGAATAAATATTTGAAGGGTCTAAGACACTATTGAAGTTTTCAATTAAAGAAAAATGATTAGTTTTGGCATTCTCAAGGTTAGACTTCGAGATCCTTTTGAGTAGTGGTAGTTGAAGTGTTGTTTCTTATGCATGTATTTATAATAATATTATCTTGGATTTTATATAGTACTTTGTCCAGCAGTCTCATAGTGCTATATAAATTTGACTGCATTAAATGAGGAAAACATCTCACTTGGTAGAGGCTAGCCTCACTCCAAAATAGTTCTTTTATTGCTACCAGAGGTAAGGTTTTAGGATTCTTATTTCTGTACTTTTATCAAAAGGCACTTTAGCTCTTTAATAACCAAGTAAATTTAGTAGCAAGAATTGGAACATAGACTTAAAGCAAATCTGAAGGATTGGGTGTATTTTTGATGGTCAGATTTTTTGTTGTTGTTGTTATTGATTTAAAAAAATGAGACCCCCTTTAAAAAAACAGCAAAACAACTCGGCTACATCTTGATTTTAAGATAGTTGATTGGCAAATGAAAAAAAAGATATTCATACATCAACTTCACATGACTTTTGACAATGCTTCTCACAGACCATTGATCTAGCAGTGAATGCTAATAAATAAATAGAGCTCTGACTGATTTTTTTAGTGTTCATTAGAATTGTACTTTTACCATAACCTGGTTTATGTTTTAAAGCTATCCTGATTCTACTTTAAACAGACTATTGATTTTTATTAATTTATATAACTGTAGTAAAAATCCATTATTTAAACTCTTTCAGTTTTTTACAAAGACACTTGAATGAATATTTAAATTTTGGTTTGGGTGTAAATACAAGTGGGATCACTTACTACTCCAATGGTAGAAATTAAGACAAATGAATAGGGCCTATATGCAAAATTCTAGATGCTTAGAGTTTGTGAATAAGGTGTTTTGTTTTTTTTCCCCTTATTTGACATTTCCAAAGATGGTGGTACAGAGAGAAGGAAACATCACTTGATTTTGCTGGTCACATGAAATTGGAAATTTTGGATATGGAATTTCAGCATAGCCAGAGGCAGATAGCTTAATGATCTAGGTCTCCTTAAAGTTGTTTCTGGAGCTGTATTTCTGGGGAACACCACTTTCATCAGTTGATCTGTTTTTTTCTGTTTGAAAAAAAAGGAGGGGAGCCCTACTTCAAATGTCATTGAAGCTGTGTGTACTTTATTTCTGTCTTGAGTTTTTTACAGTTCACACTAGTATATTCGAGTATGTTCTGAGAAGATCTGCAAAAAATGAACATGTTATATTTTATTCAAGCAAGCATTTCCTAATACAGTGAAAGATGTAAAGATGATCAGAATGTTTCCTGATTATCAAACGTTTTGATGATCAAAAAGTTTATAATTTAATGGATCTAGAGCAAATCTCCTTTGTAAGAGACTCTGAAGAGGCCTGTTTTTTTTTTTTTTTTTAATCTATCATGTTTATTTGGGAAATACGAAAAGAAAGATTGAACTTTTAATCAAAAAGCCTTCCTGAGAACTGTAATTTGAAATGAGTAGGTACTATTTTCACATCTTTATGCTGTTAGAACAGAGCTAGAAGCTTTCCTGATTGTTTCCATGGTGACCTTGAGTACTTCTGAGCAATAAGAATGTATTTTAAGTATTTTCTTTAGAGATATTTTTTTTTTAATGTGGAAAGTTTTGCCCTGAAGTATTTGGTGACTCCTAGTCCATCTTTGACACTTAACAGATTGTCTCATCACTCTCCTGCCATATCTCACTGCCTCCTAGTTTTACTGACCTACCAGTGCCTGGTGAGGTTAGATAGGCATAAACATAGATCATAGAGAAAAGCTGAGGGTGAGATACTTTGTGCACTGCATTGATAAGGACACAGGAAAAGCCATTTATAGTGATAACTTTCCTGTAGTATGGGCTAATGGGCCCTGGTTTGTAGTAGCTGTAATCTAACTTTTTATAATTGTCATATTGCTCTTTTAACCTGGTGACCTTATTACCCATGGGCATACATATCATTTGGCTTTGAATAAAACAAGAGGCAAAAAAAAGTAATAAAATTTTTTTTTTTTCTAAACATGCTTGCATTTTTTTTTTCAAAATGCTTACTTTGGGAACGTTGAACTTCTCAAGTGTGCTTACTTTTTTTAAACAGGAATATCTCACGTTTTAAACAGCTTTAGATACCACAATAATATAACTATTTTTTAAGCCCTGACAAAATGAACAAGAAATAATTAACTTTCCGCATAATGCCCAGTAATCTTCCTAAACACAGTTGAAATCATGTCAAAACTGTGCTTTAAATACTTTACTTTCTTACTGTTCTCAGAATAAAGTAAACTTCTTAACTTGGTCTATATAGTTTTCCATATTGTATCCTTGGCTTATCTCTCTTACCTCCTTCCTAGTTGCTCCTTTCCTCCTTCCTGCTCATAGTCTATGCTCCAGATGTACAGCCCCAGTGTTCTTTCATAATGATGCCTTTGCACAGGCAGTTCTTTCCTGAAACATACTTCATATTTTCTTTCTTTCTTTTGATGTTCCTTCCTATTAATTATGCCAAATTTCTTCATTGCTATGATCTCTGGATTTGGCATTTACAGTCTTCTCTCCCTCATCTCATATATCCATCCAGATCTCTTACATCTTTTTCTTCCTTTTCCTTTCTTTCTTGGTTGTGCCTGCCAGGATTTTTGTTTGTTTTCAGTTTTTAAATTTAAAATTTTAGGTTTTTTTTGTTTCCTTCTCTAAAATGACTTCTATACTAGGTACTTAGTTTAATACATTGCCCCAATAGTTTTGGATGTTTGTGGGGGGCATAAATAACTGTTGCCGGAACCTTGTGATCTAAGCAAAAGGGCATGTAGGGAAGGAATTTCCTTTTGTTTTGTAGGGGAAATTTGGTCATTCATTTATGTAAGCTGCATGTGCCAAAATGATCTTCTAATCAGAAACAAATACTGGAGCTTGTGTTTTTCTGTGGTTGGTTGTAGCAGGTGTAATGAAGAGTTTGTTTTTAATGTATGACTGTAAATGATTTATTTTAAATTGTGGGGGATTTGAAAAGCTGAGTTTGAAACTGAAGTAGATTCTCTAACTTTTTCTGATTCCAAAACTCAGACCACAATCTTGAGGTGAAGTAGTGTAGGACTTTAACACTGGCGTAGAAACTCAAACTCTTTGCCTCTCCACACCTCAGAGTTTCTCAGGGAATGTAGGCAGAATTCATTTTAGTTCCTTTCTTCAGAGCTTCTGGAAATCTCAGAGTACTGTGTCATTCCCACTTCATAGAAGGAGCTTAACAAATAATTGTGGAATGAATGAATGAACAAATGAATTGTCAAAATACCTCAAGAAAATACAGTAAAAAATAGAGACCTATAAAAGGACTATAAAATATGCCATAGTCTAAGAAGATTTAGTTGTTTTGATTAAGATTAATATAGTTAATTGATTTATTATATAGAGTGTTATTATTTAAGATTTGGGACTTCTTGTTGCCCTGAAACAAAGTGTGAGATGTGTTAATGTATTATTTTAGATGTGAAAAATTAGGTCATGTATGATGTTTAATGGTGATGTTTGTAGCAGTTCAGATTGTATTTGGTTATGTGTAACTAAAACCCAACTATAATGGTTTAAATGAATACAGAGGTTTTTTTAAAAAATAAATTTATTTATTATTTATTTATTTATGGCCACTTTGGGTCTTCCTTGCTGCACGCGGGCTTTCTCTAGTTGTGGCGAGCGGGGGCTACTCTTCGTTGCGGTGTGCGGGTTTCTCATTGCAGTGGCTTCTCTTGTTGCGGAGCACCGGCTCTAGGCACGTGGGCTTCAGTAGTTGTGGCACGCGGGCTCAGTAGTTGTGGCTTGTGGGCTCTAGAGCGCAGGCTCAGTAGTTGTGGCACATGGGCCTAGTTGCTCCGCGGCATGTGGGATCTTCCTGGACCAGGGCTTGAACCCCGTGTCCCCTGCATTGGCAGGCGGATTCTTAACCACTGCACCACCAGGGAAGCCCAGAGTTTCTTTATATATGACAAGAAGTCCAGATGTAGGCAGTTCACTGTTGGTATGGTGGCTGCACACTGTCAGCAAAGACTTAGGTTCTTTTAGTTGTTCCAGTCCTCCTTCTTTAGCATGTAGTTAATTTGTCTTCATTCTTTCAAGGTGGATCATTTTCATATTTCAGAAAGAAAGCAGGTGGGAAGGCCAAAGTGCAGAAGCTGCATTCCATCTGTGTCTATTTCTGTTGTCAGGAAAACAGTAGCTTCAGTCAAAAAATAAAAGGTTTTGTAAAAATGTTGAATTCTTTTGTAATTTTAAAAACAAAATTAAAAGCCTATTGATTTCTAGTCAACATGGTGTTTTTTTAAAAATTGGGAACAAATCAGATAAGCTTGAATCTAGATCTTGATCTACATACATTACTTAACTTCTCATAGCTTCAATTTCCCCATTTAAAAAGGCAAATAATAGTGTTTATCTCACAGTGTTTCTGTGAAAATGAAATGAAAGAGTATATGTAAAAACACCTGGCATACTAGCCAAATCTTAAAGAAATATTTCTCCTTCTAACTTGTACATGTTCTGCTCACCATCCCCCATCACCAAATTTTTATATTATAAAAAGGACTTTTAAAGAATGCAATGCAGAAGGAGTAAGGGACTAGGAACTAGACTAATGCATGTGTAGACATACATATGCAGATATAAGAAACAATACAAGAAAACCTGTACACTTCCTCCCACAGCCCATCCCCATTTAATGTTACATTTATAAAAATTCTAATCTAGAGATTAAAGGCCATGATATATTAGGGAGAGAAAGGCCTTTGTATACCCTTCCTTTTAGTCATCTCTTTTCACAGAAGGGGAAACCTTGGCCTAGGGCAGTTAAATTACTCACCTAAAGTCACCTAGTGGTAGATAGCAGAATTGGAACTAAAAATTCTCTGTCTTGCGTTCTTTACTCCATCAGTTTTCATTATCATTAAAGCAGTTAAATTTATCATACTTTGTGTGATGTCCTATTCTAAGCACTTAAAAGTGTTAAGTTAATCAGTATATGATATTGTACCCAAATATGGTATAGAATAGATATATGAACTTTATAAACCTAATTAACCCATGGTTTTTCTTATTCCACTACAGTAATGGACTAGACCTGGTTTCCTGTCAGTAATGATTGCAAATAGGGATGGAGGTGGGAAAGCTTTCTATAATATATTTATTAGTCTATCTTAAAAAGAAAAAAAACTTTTCTTTTTCAGCATTGCCTTTGGTATATACTTCAACAGTTCTGTACTCTCAGTTTTTATGTGACTGTGTTTGTCAAAATTCTTACTCTGTTGTCCAGAACCATCTTATGGGAAGGCCTGATGACCATAGTTGTTGTAAGGAAAAGAACAGGATTTTCCTTTCTTAGTAAGGTCAGTTACTTTTCGTCCATAAAAATGGTCTGTTTGCTTCCTAGTTCTCTTTTTTTTTTTTTTCTTGTAATATAAAAAGATGCCATTGAAACCGGTATCTATAATAGAGTGAATAGTCCACACCAGACCACAGTTGGCTGCAACTGGTTTGGGGCTTAAGCTATCAACAGCAACTACTTGTGAGTTTTTTTAAGCTATTATTCAGGTTTTTAGGAAGGCCTTGAGGACATTACCCTAAGTTTTAGTTGCATTTGGCCTATTGTCTTTCTAGGTTTTCCTACATTATTCAGAAATTATTCACAAGCATAATTTCTTCCATCAAATGACACAATAAAGTATAGTTGGGCTTTAAAATCTTAATGGAAAATAGAAAAATAGGAAAATTTGTGAGTATGGGTATTTTTACTGGGGAAAAAGTAGAACACCGTGAATCTATACTAGTAGTAAACAGGTATATAAATGAATGATTACATATATACATTAAGTACATACATAAATAGAGAAGACGGCTGTGATCTTACTCATAGTAGGGTGCTGCATGTCGACTTTTGGGAGACAATTATGGATGTCTTGTATCTCTCTACATCTTGTGAGCAGAGGCACTGACTTTGTTTTGGACCCTCTTTTCAAGAATGGGTAGTCAGTGGCTTTATAAGGTAGGGATAATGTCTTTCACCAGAGGAAAAAGCAGGTGTGCTTCCATGTTTGGAAGATTGAGATAGTGTTTTTCTATGGAATAAAGATATTTTGATTCTCTACCCTCAGGGTTCCTCACCTTTAGAGCAAACCACTGTGTGTGCAGGTGTCACCTGGATTCCTTTGCATTGCCATGTGGAAATTGGGACTCTGGGAATTGGTGCAAGTATAAATGCTGTTGATACTAGTAATAAAGTCCTTTGTCTCTGATCCGGGGATCCAGGGTTTTTTTTGCCTTCTGCTAGCATCCTTGAAACTGTGGCATGCTAATTTGTTGGCTTGCAAGTGGGTAAAATCTCAGACTCTTTATGGTTCTTCATTTTGCAGTCATTATAATAAAGACTTATTCAGGCAGGAATCATCAATAGATGCTAAATCTAGTGGTGAAGTTGGTAAGAAGTAGTTTATTTGTGTGGTCTTAAATTGTCTTCCCAAGATTGCTTATTAATAACAAGACAAAAATTGTAACTGGACACCATCTTTACCAGGTGATCAAAATTAACATCACAATTGAGGATCACTGTGTGCCTCTGAATGAGAAGCCCTGAGAGGGATATGGCATTGCTTATGTACTATTCTGACCTGGAGTGTATAACCTGAATCCAATTTATGAGGAAACATAACAGAAACTTAAACTGAGGAGCATTCTATTATGAAAGAAAGAAAGAGTTGGAGGGAGGGAGGGAATATTTTTCAAAAATATCAGTCATAAAAGATAAAGACATGCTGAGAAACTCTTTCAGACTAAAGGAAGCTAAAGAGGCATGAACTAACTAAATGTCCTAGACCTTGGACTGGCAAACATTTTCTCCAAAGGGTCTGACAGTAAATATTTTAGGCGTTGAGGGCCATAGGGTCTCTGTCACAACCACTCAAGTTTACTGTTACAGCTCAAAAGCAGCCAAGACACAATATGTAAGTGAGAGTGGCTGTATTCTAATGAAACTTTATTTGCGTAACAGGTAATGGCATTTGACCCATGGGCCATGGTTTACCAACCCCTTTCCCAGATTGAATCTTGTGCTTGAAGGAAAACATGCTATAAAGAACATTTTTGGGTCCATTGACAAAATTAGAACATGGACAGGAGATTAGGAAAATGTTATATTTTCCAAAATTGATAAATATTCTATTGTTAGAAATTATTCTTAATCTCAGGAAATACACAATGAAGTATTTTAGGAGTAAAGAGATCTGCTGTATATTACATACTTTCAAATGGCTAAGGAAAAATATGTAGAAAGAGCACATGATAAAGGATATGGGGCAAAATATTAACAGTAGGTGAATCTGGGTAGAGTATATGGGTTTTTTTTATACTATTCTTACAATTTTTCTATAAATTGAAATTATTGCCAAATAAAAAGTTAAAAGAGTATATGTGTTTATATATGTGAATTTATATGCATGCACATAGCCCATAGGGAGAGAAAAATATAAAAGATTTGGTAGCTTCTTTATGCTCTCTTGATAGATACCTAAAAGGAGAAATTAACCAAAACATGAATTGAAAATGAAAATCTGTGGTTGATGTAACAAGGGAAGCCAGCAGACATCATCCTTGGCCTAATCTGAATGCACTTAGTTACCAAGCGGCTGTAGTCTAGGGGCCAGAGGCTTTAGTGTGGTCTGAAAATGATGGTGGGAGCCACATTTTCCAGACTGTGAAACACAGGTTACCTTGTTTAGTCAGCACAGTTTAGGTCAAATGTGGTTATGAAAAACAGATGAATTCTGGTGATCAAGTTGTACTTTGACAAATATTCCATTGTTTGAACATGCAGTAATTTCTGAAAAATGTGAAGCAGCCTGGACTGCAGAGATTGAGTTCTCTCTTCTCAACTCGCTTGCCTGCTCACAAAGGTCTTGTCATCATGGGGAGTAAAAATAACAGGGCAGAAGAAGTATGTTAGATACCACCCCCACACACCTTTTTTTCCTTGCCTTTGCTTTACTGGTAAATCAAGCAGTTTTGGGCAGGCTGTTTTGTCAGCTGGAGGTCTTGCCCTACTCTGGGCTTTGGGGACAGCTTTTGTGCTTCAGTTTTATGCATAGTAGTGTGTTCTAGCGATTATGGATAGTGGTGTGTTCTAGTGAATTAGATACTTTGAGTTTATCCCATTAATAAAAAAATGGTATTTGGGGTTTAGTGAGACATCGTTATATTTCACTGGCTTCTCTGGTCATGACCTGGGAGTCATTATTTCATTCAGTGTCTACCCCTAACTCAAGAGGCTTATCCACAGAGCTCAGTTTCTATAACTTAAGAACTATAGTAATAGCATAACAGGCCAGAGATGCTTGATGCAGAGGACTCCACGTAGAATCAAGTCCTCTTTGATGGCTTATCTTTCCGTTTATATGCTTGTGTTGCACTTTTTTTGTTGCTTCAGGGTTTTGTCTCACTTTACTCATTTCGTTCATTTATCCATTTAACAAATATTTATTGCATACTTACTGTATGCAGAGCACATGATCCAGCTTTTTGCCTTTGGGTAGGATTTTCATTTTGGGTGATTTAGACTTGTGCTGTTCAATATGGTATCCACCAGCCACATGTGGCTGTTGAGCACTTGAAACAATGGATAGTCTGAATCAAGATATACGTATAAAATACGCGTCAGATTTCAAAGACTTAGTACAAAAGAAGTGCAAAATACTTTATTAATAATTTTTATATTGATTACAAATTGAAATGATGATATTTTAGATATATTGGGTTAAGTATATTATTAAATATTAATTATAATATATATCAATAAATTAAATTTTATATCACCTTTTTTTACTGTGGCTTATAGAAAATTTAAAAATTGCATATGTGACTAACATTTATGACTTGTATTATATTTCTTCAAACATTGTTGCTCATCAAATATGAACCCTGAGTATTTTTTTTCTCCCGTCTCTTACATGAAGTGATTCTGGTCATTTCTAATATTAGTATGTTTAGCATTTTTATATAAAAGACTAATCAGCCACAATTACTATACCCTCATTTTTTTTCTTTCAATTTTGATGATGGTCAGTACATCTCAAAAATACCATCAGTTCTTGTCAAATTGGTATGTCATTTATGAATAAATTTGGAATCTTGATGAATGTTTCTGAGCATTTAAATACCTTAATAACAAGCTGACATTTGTAAAAATGGTAACTATTGGTCAGAAATCTTAAATGTAGTGTTCTCATGAATTCTGTTAGAACTTTTATATAAGCTACTAAAACCTTAAGGAAAGTTTCCATTGTTTTTGTTTGTTTTTTTTTTAACTATTCTAGCTACAGGGAAGTAAGGTCATGGTAATTGCATGAGTTGTAAAATATGAAAGAAAGAAGAACTCATCTCTAGTCTTGAACATTTAGTAATTTATAAAATGATAAGTGAGTACAGAATGATGCAGTGCATGTTTAATACTTATTTGTAAAGATTACTTTTTGTTGCTGAAATCCACGGTGCATTCTGCTTTGAGGAGAAGAGACTGGGGAAATGTTTTTGATGGCTGCCTGGCTGCATCTTTGGAAATGTTGGTTCTTTCATGGCCTGGGAAGGCTGCCAAGATATAAGTATTTCATTGCCCTACAGATGGCTTTATTTTTTAGAGGCTTGAATCCAAATCTTCATTGTTTACATTACAATGTATATATACTAGTTTTGGAGCTCTGCAAATGATTGTGGCAGTATTAACATCTTTTGTCATCATAGACCCATGGTTTGGATTTAGTTTGTCTTTCATTGGGTAAGTCATATTTGGTGTTAGTGGCATACATGAACTTGGGAAAGTTTTTAACCTCTCTAAGTCTCAACTGTGGTATAGATACTTTTCAGGGCTGTAGGGACTTCTATGACTCGAGGCCCCAGCAGAGAACAGTTCTGATGAGGAATGAAGTTGTGGGCAACTTTAAAGGAGGGGAGAAACAAACAAACTTCTGCTGTAGAATTGCTTAAGCAGAGGGTAGAAGCATGGATTTTAGCCAAGAAGAATCATATTCATCTGGAGCTCTACAATAGGAAGCCAGAATGGGAATTATCATCCTTTTTTTCTCTTTCATTTTTGTTTTTGTTTATTTTGTTACCTGGTAGTGACATATCTTTGCAATGAGCTTACTGGGAAAAAGACCAGTCAGTCTGAGAATATTGTTTTTACTATGTCTTATACATTGAGGAGAGACAAAGAAGTATGAGACATATTCTTACATTCAAGAAAAATTGATATACTGGGACTTGCCTGGCAGTCCAGTGGTTAAGAGTCCATGCTTCAAATGCAGGGAGCATGAGTTCGAGTTCTGGTTGGGGAACTAGCATCCCACATGCCGTGTGGTGCAGCCAAAAATAAAACAAAGTGAAATAAATTCCTTAAAAAAAAAAAGAAAAATTGATATAGATAAGACAAGAGATAACTACCAGTATGTACGGAAGTCTTTTAATTTGGTGAAAGGCATCTATGAAAAATCCACAGCAGAGTTCATACATAGTGACTAAACTTTACAATGATTCCCAATAAGTCAAGAAGAAGACAAAGACAAATACTAGGGGAAAGATGCCGACTGCCAGCCATCATGATCATTATTCCCAAGGTTCTAGGCCAAGGAAAAAAGATAAAAAAGAGAAGAAGATAGATTTAAAAACTTGTACAGCATACCCAATAGCAGTTCTCTAAATCAATTATATCCATCAAGAAATTACAATTGAAAATAAATAAACCCTTTAATAGGTTATATAGAAATTAACCTGAAAAATGTACAAGGCCTTTATGATGAAAGTACTGAATAAATGAAGAGATAGATACTCTTTTAATAGGATGTCTGAACATTGTAAAATTGTCAATTTCTCCCTAATTTAATTAGTAAAATTAATGAAATTCCTATAATAATCACAATATAGGAAGTTTCTGGTAACTTTGTGGTCCTTCTTGTAATTCATCAAAGTTGCTGTGCTATATGTATAGACTAATGGCTTGCTGTCAATACTTGAGGCCACATTATGATGGCCTCTACCCCACAAAAAGCTCTCCTTTATTTCCACAAGGGTACATTTATGAGAGTGTTTATTTTGGCATTGTTTAAGGTAGCAAATAGTGGAGGCAATCTAGGTATTCATCACTAGGGGACTAGATGAGTAAAATTGGTAGTTACATATGATTGAATGTAATATGAAACACATACCAAGCATTGTAAATGATGAACTACATATATATATATATATATATATATATATATATACACACACATATATATATATGTATTTGCGGTACGCTGGCCTCTCCCGTTGCGGAGTACAGGCTCTGGATGTGCAGACTCAGCGGCCATGGCTCACGGGCCCAGCTGCTCCGCAGCATGTGGGATCTTCCTGGACCGGGGCACGAACCCGTGTCCCCTGCATCGGCAGACGGACTCTCAACCACTTCGCCACCAGGGAAGCCCGAACAATATTCTTATATAACAATATATTGTAAAGATTTCAAATATGGTGCTGGGGATCGGAGTAAGAAACAGTATAATTGATGGCTTAATATTATTTATATAAATTAAAATTAATCCATAAACTAATACTATACATACTTATTTCAAAGACACACGTAAATAACTATAAAAGCTTCATTTGAATGACATGTCATATGTAGTAGGATGGGTGCTTGTGTTGATAAAGGGAATGAAATTAGGAATGGGGTATAAAAGAAAAAAAATCAAAATGAGTAATACTGCGTACTTCAACAGTATGTCTTGAGCTGGGGTAGTATTATAAGGTCAGTTCTTTGCAAGTGATGCCCTTAATAAAATGCTCTAAACTGCTTCTACCTGAATGTCACATTATCAGAGAAATTCCATTAGCATTTATCAAAAGGCTGCTGGGAATTTCCTGTAGAACTATTTTACCCTGAAAATCTTGACAAAATTGCCACAAAACGCAGGTGGAAGGTTTTGTATACTTCTTTTTCTTTTCTGCAGCTTGAAAACCAGTAGTTCTTTTTAAGGTCATTAATGTACGTGTCAGACCACAGAAAGTTGTTTTCTTTATCTATTTTGTAGAATCAAAATAGAAAAGATTTTGATGCTTACAGCAAAGAGTGTGTACACATCTGTATTCCTACAGTGATTTTTAGTCATCATATATTCTTTAAAGGTCAATCTTTCAAAGGAAAACAAGTATACCAAAAAATAAGTAACTAATGCTTTAATACAGTCTACTTTATTCATTCAACAAATATTTATTACAAATATATTTTATTCTTTAAGAGTGAGTTTTAAACCAATTAACACACCAGACTCTGAAGAGGTACATCAGGGATTTCTTGCTTTGGGAAAAAAAAAAAAGTTACTTGCTGAAAGTCTCAGCGCCTTTCTAAACGTAAATGACATTGAGAAGGTCCTTGTTCTTAAAGAGGGAAAGAGATGTAAATGATATGATTAGCAAGTTTTTCTTTTTAAGCTTTTCATCTCTAACCAATGCGTAAAACATTCTTTCACTAAAACGATTTGATGGAAGTTTCCTGAAACCACAATGGACCTGTCTACCTCCCCTGAACTTTAATGTGACTTAATCTGGAAAGTTTGATTTGGTGGAAGGGAGAGTTTCACAAGAAAATCTTCATCCATTCATGGAGGGGAAAAAAAAACCCTACCCTTATTAGGTTCCTGCAAGTAGAATCTATGGAACTAGACAGAAAAACCTGTATAGAAAAGGGTATATTGCAAACAGTATGAGCTGGTATCAGACAAATTTGTATTGCTATCCATGAATTTTGTAACTTCGGCTTTCAGTTTCCTTATAGGGGAAAGAAAATATAAGTTTTTTAAACTGGAGTATAATTGTTTTACAATGTTGTGTTTCTGCCGTACAATGAAGTGAATCAGAACTATATCCCCTCCCTCTTGGACCTCTCTCCCACCCCACACCCCCGTCCCACCCATCTAGGTCGTCACGGAGCACAGAGCTGAGCTTCCTGTGCTTTATAGCATGTTCCCACGAGCTATCTATTTTATGCATGGTAGTGTATATATGTCAATCCTAATCTCGCAATTTGTCCCACGCTCCCCTTCCCCGCTGTGTTCACGTCTGTTCTCTATATCTGCGTCTCTGTTCCTGCCCTACAAATAGGTTCATCTGTACCATTATGGCTGAGTAATATTCCATTGTATATATGTACCACATCTTCTTTATCCATTCATCTGTTGTTGGACATTTAGGTTGTTTCCACGTCCTGGCCACTGTAAATAGTGCTGCAATGAACATTGGGGTACATGTGTCCTTTTGAGTTATGGTTTTCTCAGGGTATATGCCCCATAGTGGGATTCTAGTTCTATTTTATAGTAGTACTAAAAATAGTATTTCTATTTTTAGTTCTTTAAGGAACCTTCAAACTGTTCTCCATAGTGGCTGTATCAATTTACATTCCCACCAACAGTGCAACAGGGTTCCCTTTTCTCCACACCCTCTCCAGCATTTATTGTTTGTAGATTTTTTTGATGATGGCCATTCTGACCAGTGTGAGGTGATACCTCATAGTAGTTTTGATTTGCATTTCTCTAATAATTAGTGATGTTGAGCAGCTTTTCATGTGCTGCTTGGCCGTCTGTATGTCTTCTTTGGTGAAACGTCTAGGTCTTCTACCCATTTCTTAATTGGGTTGTTTGTTTTTTTGATATTGAGCTCCATGATCTGTTTGTATATTTTGGAGATTAATCCTTTGTCAGTTGCTTCATTTGCAAATATTTTCTCCCATTCTGAGGGCTGTCTTTTCATCTTGTTTATGGTTTCCTTTGCTGTGCAAAAGCTTTTAAGTTTAATTAGGTCCCATTTGTTTATTTTTGTTTTTATTTTCATTACTCTAGGAGGTGGGTCAAAAAAGATATTGCTGTGGTTTATGTCAAAGAGTACTTTTCCAATGTTTTCCTCTAAGAGTTTTATAGTTTCTGGTCTTACATTTAGGTCTTTAATTCATTTGGAGTTTATTTTTGTGTATGGTGTTAGGTAGTGTTCTAATTTCATTTTTTTTCATGTAGCTGTCCAGTTTTCCCAGCACCACTTATTGAAGAGGCTGCCATTTTTCCATTGTATGTTCTTGCCTCCTTTGTCATAAATTAGGTCACCATATGTGCGTGGGTTTATCTCTGGGCTTTCTATCCTGTTCCATTGATCTATCTTTCTGTTTCTGTGCCAGTACCATACTGTCTTGATTACTGTAGCTGTATAGTATATTTTGAAATTGGGGAGCCTGATTCCTCTAGCTCCATTTTTCTTTCTCAAGATTGCTTTGGCTATTCGGGGTCTTCTGTGTTTCCATACAAATTGTAAAATTTTTTGTTATAATTCTGTGAAGAATGCCATTGGTAATTTAAGTAGGGATTGCACTGAATCTGTAGATTGCTTTGGGTAGTACAGTCATTTTCACAATATTGATTCTTCCAATCCAAGAACATGGTATATTTCTCCATCTGTTTATGTCATCTTTGATTTCTTTCATAAGTGTTTTATAGTTTTCTGAGTACAGGTCTTTTGCCTCCTTAGGTAGGTTTATTCCTAGGTATTTTATTCTTTTTGTTGCAATGGTAAATGGGATTATTTCCTTAGTTTCTCTTTCTGATTTTTTATTGTCAGTGTATAGGAATGCCAGAGATTTCTGTGCATTAATTTTGTATCCTGCTACTTTACCAAATTCATTGATTAACTCTAGTAGTTTTCTGGTGGCATCTTTAGGATTTTCTATGTATAGTAGTATGTCATCTGCAAACAGTGACAGTTTTACTTCTTTTTTTCCAATTTGGATTCCTTTTATTTCTTCTTCTTCTTTGCAATGCTGTGGCTAGGACTTCCAAAACTATGTTGAGTAAGAGTGGCGAGAGTGGATATCCTTGTCTTGTTCCTGACCTTGGTGGAAATGTTTTCAATTTTTCACCGTTGAGAATGATGTTTGCTGTGGGTTTGTCATATATGGCCTTTATTATGTTGAGGTGGGTTCCCTCTCTGCCCATTTTCTGGAGAGGTTTTATCATAAATGGGTGTTGAATTTTGTCAAAAGCTTTTTCTGCATCTATTGAGATGATCGTATGGTTTTTTTTTTAAATAAATTTATTTTATTTATTTATTTTTGGCTGCATTGGGTCTTGGTTACAGTGTGTGGGCTTCTCATTGTGGTGACTTCTTTTGTTGCAGAGCACGGGCTCTAGGTGCACGCAGACTCTAGAGCACAGGCTCAGTGGTTGTGGTGCACGGGCTTAGCTGCTGCACAGTATGTGGGATCTTCCCGGACCAGGGCTTGAAGACTCTAGAGCACAGGCTCAGTGGTTGTGGCTCGCAGAGCCAGTTGTGGCTCGCAGACTCTAGAGCACAGGCTCAGTGGTTGTGGTGCACGGGCTTAGCTGCTGCACAGTATGTGGGATCTTCCCGGACCAGGGCTTGAACCCATGTTCCCTGCATTGGCAGGCGGATTCTTAACCACTGCGCAACTGGGGAAGTCCCGATCATATGGTTTTTATTCCTTAATTTGTTAATATGGTGTATCACATTGATTGATTTGTGTATATTGAAGAATCCTTGCATTGCTGGGACAAATCATACTTGGTCAAGGTGTATGATCCTTTTAATGTGTCGTTGGATTCTGTTTGCTAGTATTTTGTTGAGGAGGTATGCATCTATTTTCATCAGTGATATTGGTCTGTACTTTTCTTTATTTGTGATATCTTTTTCTCATTTTGGTATCAGGGTGATGGTGGCCTCGTAGAACGGATTTGGAGTGTTCTGCCCTCTGCAATGTTCTGGAAGAGTTTGAGCAGGATCGGTGTTAGCTCTTTTCTAAATGTTTGTTGGAATTCGGCCGTGAAGCCATCTGGTCCTGGACTTTTGTTTGTTGGAAGATTTTTAATTAGTTTCAATTTCATTACTTGTGACACGTCTGTTTATATTTTCTAATTCTTCGTGGTTCATTCTTGGAAAATTGTACCTTTCCAAGAATTTGTCCATTTCTCCAAGGTTGTCCATTTTATTGGCATATAGTTGTTTGTAGTAGTGTCTTATAATCCTTTGTATTTCTGTGGTGTCAGTTGTGATTTCTCCTTTTTCATTTCTAATTTTATTGATTTGTATCCTCTCCCTTTTTTTCTTGATGAGTCTGGCTAAAGGTATATCAATTTTGTTTATCTTCTCAAAGAACCAACTTTTAGTTTTATTGATCTTTGCTATTGTTTTCTTCATTTCCATTTCATTTATTTCTGCTCTGATCGTCATGATTTCTTTCCTTCTACTGACTTTGGGTGTACTTTGTTCTTTCTCTAGTTGCTTTAGGTGGAAGATTAAATTGTTTATTTGAGATTTTTCTTGTTTCTTGAGGTGAGATTGAATTGCCATAAACTTCCCTCTTAGAACTGCTTTTGCTGCGTCCCATAGGTTTTGGGTCATGGTGTTTTTGTTGTCATTTGTTTCTAGGTATTTTTAATTCCTCTTTGATTTCTTCAGTGATCTCTTGGTTATTTAGTAGCACACTGTTTAGCCTCCATGTATTTGTGTTTTCTAGAGTTTTTTTTTTCCTGTAATTGATTTCTAATCTCATAGCGTTGTGGTTAGAAAAGATGCTTGGTATGATTTCAGTTTTCTTAAATTTTCCGGGGCTTGATTTGTGACCCAAGGTGTGATCTATCCTGGAGAATGTTCCATGTGCCCTTGAGAAGAAAGTGTATTCTGCCACTTTCAAGTGGAATGTCCTATAAATATCAATTAAATCTATCTTCTCTGTTGTGTCATTTAAAGCTTGTGTTTCCTTATTTATTTTCATTCTGGATGATCTGTCCATTGGTGAAAGTGGGGTGTTAAAGTCCCCCACTATTATTGTGTTACTGTCGATTTCCCCTTTTATGGTTGTTAGCATTTCCCTTATGTATTGAGGTGCTCCTATGTTGGATGCATAAATATTTATAGTTGTTATATCTTCTTCTTGGATGGATCCCTTGATCATCATGTAGTGTCCTTCCTTATCTCTTGTAACAGTCTTTATTTTAAAGTCTATTTTATCTATGAGTATTGCTACTCCAGATTTCTTTTGATTTCCATTTGCATGGAATATCTGTTTTCATCCCCTCACTTACATTCTGAATGTGTCCCTAGGTCTGAAGTGGGTCTCTTATAGATGGCATATGTATGGGTCTAGTTTTTGTATCCATTCAGCAAACCTGTGTCTTTTGGTTGGAGCATTTAATCCATTCACGTTTAAGGTAATTATTGATATGTATGTTCCTATTCTTATTTTCTTAATTGTTTTGGGTTTGTTTTCGTAGGTCCTTTTCTTCTCTTGTGTTTCCCACTTAGAGAAGTTCCTTTAGCATTTGTTGTAGAGCTGGTTTGGTGGTGCTGAATTCTCTTAGCTTTTGCTTGTCTGTAAAGCTTTTGATTTCTCGGTCGAATCTGTATGAGATCCTTGCTGGGTAGAGTAATCTTGGTTGTAGGTTTTTCTTCTGCATCACTTTAAGTATATCCTGCCACTCCCAAGTTTCTGCTGAAAAATCAGCTGATAACCTTATGGGGATTCCTTTGTAAGTTTTTTTTTTGCTGCTTTTAATATTTTTTCTTTGAATTTAATTTTTGTTAGTTTGATTAATATGTGTTTTGGTGTGTTTCTCCGGGTTTATCCTGTATGGGACTCTCTGCGCTTCCTGGACTTGGGTGGCTATTTCCTTTCCCATGTTAGGGAATTTATCCATTATAATCTCTTTGAATATTTTCTCACACCCTTTCTTTTTCTCTTCTTCTGGGACACCTATAATTTGAATGTTAGTGCATTTAGTGTTGTCCCAGAGGTCTGTGAGATTGTCTTCAATTCTTTTCATTCTTCTTTCTTTATTCTGCTCCTTGGCAGTTTATTTCCACCATTCTGTCTTCCAGCTCACATATTCGTTCTTCTGCCTCAGTTATTCTGTTATTGATTCCTTCTAGTGTATTTTTCGTTTCAGCTATTGTGTTGTTCATCTCTGTTTGTTTGTTCTTTATTTCTTCTAGACCTTTGTTAAACATTTCTTGTATTTTCTCCATCCATGCCTCCATTCTACTTCCAAGATTCTGGATCATCTTTACTATCATTACTCTGAATTCCTTTTCAGGTAGGTTGCCTCTTTCCTCTTCGTGTATTTGGTCTTTAGGTTTTTACCTTGTTCCTTCATCTGTGACATATTTTTTTGTTGTCTCATTTTTTTTTTCTTTTTTTTTTTTTTATGGGTGGGATTGTGTTCCTGTCTTACTGGTTGTTTTGCCTAAGGCTTCCAGCATTGGAATTTGTAGGGTGTTGGGTAGAGCTGGGTCTTGGTGCCGAGATGAAGACCTCTGGGAGACCTCACGCTGATGAATATTCCCTGGGGTCTAAGGTTCTCTGTTGGTCCAGTGGTTCGGACTCAGAGCTCTCACCACAGAAGCTCAGGCCCAACCCCTGCCTCGTGAACCAAGATCCTGCAAGCTGCATGGAGCCACCAAAGAAAAGGAGAAGAAACAGTCACAAAGAGTAAGAAATAAAGTAAGATTAAAAACTAACAGGTATGTTATAAAAAATAAAAATATAGCTGAAACAACAACCAGAAGGTAAAACAGAGCCACTGTAGCAAAAAAGAGGAAAAAGGAAAAGGAAAAAAAAGCCAGAAAAGGCCTTGGCTGTGGGGAGTGGGGCTTAGGCAGGGGGTGGGGCCTATGCTTAGGACCCACAGGACCGGAAGAGGCCCTGGGGGTGTCGGGGGTGGGGCTTAGGCTCAGCTCGGCAGGAGGGACCCAGGAGTGTCTCTGGCTTTGGAGGGCAGAGGACCAGGTCTGGGACCCCAGCAGGTTGCCTGGGCCCAAGTGGGCAGGTGAAATGTTAGGCACGTTTCCCCCATCCTGTGATTTTGGAGGGTCCCTACCCTTTGGTCTCTCTTCTTCTTCCCCTGCCCTCCTGTGCCCCTAGGACCACGCAGCCAGAGGGGGCCCCAGAAGGCAGGGGACCAAGCCCAGAAGCCCAACAGGCTTCCCGGGGCCCAAGTTGGAGGGGGAAACGTCCACAGCAATTCTCCTGATTCTCCAGTCCTGGAGTGTCACTCCCGTGTCTTCCTCTCCTCCTCTTCCCCCCTTCCTCCCTCCCATCCATGCCCCTAGGACCCATGTGGCTGGAGGGGGTCTTGGAGGGCAGAGGACCAGGCCTGGGAGCCCGGCAGGCTCCCTGGGGCCCGAGTGGGTAGGGGGAGTTCTAGGCATGCTCCCTGCTGATCCTCCGATCCAAAAGGGCCTCTCCCTGTTTGTCTTTTCTCATCTTCCCTGCTCCATGCCCCTAGGACCAAGCAGCTGGAAGGGGTCCTGGAAGGTGGAAGACCCCAGCAGGCTTCTCGGGGCCCGAGTGGGTGGGGGAAATGCCCGTTGTGCCTCCCCTGATCCTCCGGTCCTGGAGGGTCCCCCCTCCACAGTCCGCCTGTATTCCTCTTCCCCCCCTCCTCCCTCTCTCCCATGCCCTTAAGACCCACGTGGCCGAAGGGGGCCCCAGAGGGCCGAGGAGCAGGCCTGGGAACCCAGCAGGCTTCCCAGGCCCAAGTCGGTAGGGGAAACACGCTCCATGCCTCCTGTGATCCTCCGATCCCAGAGGGCCCCTCCCCGTCCACCTCTCCTCTTCTCCCCCGCACCCTCCTATGCCTCTAGGACCAACGTGGCCTGGAGGGGTCCTTGGAGGGCGGAAGACCCAGGCCGGGAGCCCAGCAGGCTTCCCGGAGCCCTAGTTGTTGGGGGAAATGCCCGCTGCACCTCCCCTGGCCCTCTGGTCCCAGAAGGTCCCCCCGCAACCCCTTCACCTCTCCTCCTCTTCCCGCCTCCTCCCTGCCTCCTACACCTCTAGGACCTATGCAACTTGAAGGGGCCTCCTAGGGTGGAGGACCAGGCCCGAGAGCCCAGCAGGCTCCCCGGGGCCAATTGGGCAGGGGAAACACTAGCCACACCTCCCCCTGATCCTCTGAGCCCCTGAGGGTCCCTCCAGGCATGGGAACCCCTCCGTTCTCACAGCCACCCCTCAGGGCCACCGGTCCTGTCTGGCTTCCATTTCTCCTCCCCCCTCGCTCCCCACCAGTTCCTACCCAGTTGCTTGGGGGTTCCTCCCATCTCCTTGGGCGTTGAGGTCCCCCACCAGCGTCTGGCAGGTGCCCTAGTTGTGGGGAGACGTGAACTCTGTGTCCTCCCATGCTGCCATTTTGACTTCACCCCTGAAAATATACTTTAAAGAATTGCTGAGAATAATAAATGAGATAATAAAATTGTTTTTACAAAGCATATAGTAGGTGTAGTCGTTGCTCAGTATATATTAATTCTTTGTAATAAATATTTCTTAAAGCATCTGTACACGTGCCTCTTTCATTTCATCAAGTCTTAAATCCAACCCGTACCTGTTCAAGACTCTTAGGTGAAGTTTATTTTTATGAAGTATATAGTTAAAACATACCATCTTTAAGAGAAAATTTTATTATATGCTTTTTAAAACCTGAAGCATAGATTATTTCAGTTTTCAATTGTTGTTTTTCAAAATAATTAAAAATATTTGTTTCCTTGTGGCTTCTGTGAAATATCCTTTGCGAAAATGGCAAGCACAGAGGATCCAGTTTAACTTTTAGAGCGATATCTGTCTTCTCCTCAAACAGTGCTTGCAAGTATGAAAATAGAAAAGGATCAAACTGTAATCCTCATTAGAAGGAAGGTTAGTTTTTGTTTTTTCTCCATTTGACAACATTAGCTGTATCCATAACGTGTTCTACAGTCAGCACCCCAAACTGCTAAGTTCTTTTGAGTTTAGGAGCCTTGTGTTTTTCCACAGTACTTTCACACACACTATCTCATTTGAGCCTCAGAATACCACTCTGACATAGCAGGTTTTATAGTGAGCATCTTATATTGACTTGGTGGTTGAGGAAACTGAAGCTCAGCAAGATTAATTTAGCTGCCCAATGGATCACAGCACTAGTGATTGGCAGAAATAGGAGCCAAGCTTGTTTTTGAGTTGTATTTGAAACCTCTTATTACTTTTCTGTATTATCAATGTTTCTGTTTCAGGGGCAAAATTTGTGCAGTAAGTAAAAAGACTTTTTCCATAACTATACATTCTGAACATACTACTAAAAAATAAACACGTTGGCATTGTTTTGCATTAATATCTGGTCTCTGAAGTTTGAGGAGAAAGAAAAATTTATAAAAGTTTTAATTAAGAAAGCCATGCTCTTGTAATTTATGGAAAAAAACTACTTTGAAAATAATAGTTATGCCCTTCCTTCTAATATTGGCAAAGACCTGGAAATCAGATATAAGGACCTGGAGAAACTCAGTCATATAAACCACATAGGTTTTGACTTAGAAAAATGACTGGGGTGGAGAGAGAAGATGGACAAAGTATGTTTAATATTTTGCTCCTTAGATTAGGAGTATTGGCGTATGAGGAACTCTAATAATGTGTTAATGTCGTCATACAAGGTGTCTTTGGGCCTGTCAGGGTTCAGCAACTGTCATGTAAAACTGCAGCCTTGCTGGGATAGTTCTCCACAGTTCATCCTAAGGGTTTTTTTTTTTTTTTTTTTTGCGGTATGCGGGCCTCTCACTGTTGTGGCCTCTCCCGCTGCAGAGCACAGGCTCCGGACGCGCAGGCTCAGCGGCCATGGGTCACGGGCCCAGCCGCTCCGCGGCATGTGGGATCCTCCTGGACCGGGGCACGAACCCGTGTCCCCTGCATCGGCAGGCGGACTCTCAACCACTGCGCCACCAGGGAAGCCCCCTAAGGGGTTATTTTTAATTAGAAATTATCCTGTGCTCTCTCTCTGCTCTTTACTCTAAACCTGGCTTGGGAAAATCAAGAGGGGAGGGTCAGGTGATAATATGGCTGTTTTAAAAGGATCATTGACAGCCCTAAGTTAGGCAAAGCCAAACTCACTCTGGACTAGTCTTAGGGTAGATCATCCCTCCTTGAGCTGCCAAATAGCCCTTCATAGTGCCAGGTTATTGTGCAGTTTGTTCCAGGAACAAGCTTCTTTTGGACCCTCCCATTCAGAAAAGAGCAAAAATTTCCCCTTTTTCCAGGCATAGCTTTATTACTCTCTTAAGGGAAGCTTTCAGATATTTGGCTATTTCAAAAGACCTTTTGTTGAAAGTTTCTACAGTGCAGGATGTCTTCTGTTGCCTGAAATCATCCTTGTAGAGTTGCATACTTGGTATTTACAGGGAGAAGTCTTCAGATAGCCAGGCACCTTGTCTGTAGTCACAAGTGGTAGATGACAGGGTCCATAAAGTATCTGTTTTATGGTTTTCTTATTGGTACCAGGACAGTGAGTTCCTTTCCAGGTGCCAGCACTGTCACTCTAACTGTGTCGAAATCTAGGCGTAGCACAGGAGCCACTTTTATTCTCACCTATCAACTTTGGAGAAAGCACTGATTTTTTTCTCTTCTTGTGTTCTTTATCTTGGGATCTGAAAGTTTCTATACTTATCATTCCACTGTTGTCTGCTCTAGGCTCTTTCTGCCCTGACCTGGTGAGATCAGTCAGCGGACACTGTGATGCCTCTGATAAAAGGGAACTAAAGAAATATCTTTTTTCACCTAAATGTCATTGTTTAAAAAACTTGAAAAATTTGAAGAAACCAAATTACTTGCAATTTCACAAGTTGTGCAATACCACAATTTTGGTATACTTCTTGCAGACCTTATTCTCTGGACACATTTGATATACTTTTTACATAAATTGAATTATACTATGTGCATTTCTTTATATTTTGCTTCCGCCTCCCCTTAACATACACCATATCACAAAAATCTGTACATGTCAATAAATATAGATCCAACATTATTGTTTTTGTTTTCCCTATATAGGTTTACTTAATCTAATGTAATTAATCATGACAATCATGACAGCGATGATAATGATGATGGCTGCCATTTATTGAGAACTTAGTATATGCTAGGCATCATATTATATGATTTGCGTACACTGTCTTATTTAATCCTCATAGCAATTCTGACAAGTATATATATTAATATCCCTATTTTGCAGGTGAGGCAATTGACACTTAGATTAAATAAATTGCTTAGGATCACAGAGTTAGGAATAAGCCAGGATTCTAACCCATACTGTAAGAATATGAACCCAAGTTCTTTCAACTGTGTACATTTTAAGCATTTTTTAAAAAATCACTGGTCTGATGATTATTAAAGTGAGTTAAAGGGCATACACATTTTAAGCTTCCTGATACCTAATCTCTCAAAACTTCGTAACAATTTGCATTCCTTAACAAAAGAATTTAGGAGTGCGGTTTTACCATACTTTCAATAATATTGAGTATTGTCCTTTTTCTTTTGCTAACTTGGTTGCAGGAAAACAAAGGGTACATTGGTGAATTTCATTTGCATTTAAAAAATCACTATTGATTGTGGACATTTTTCTTTTTTCTTTTTTTTTACAAAATTGTTTTTTTAATTGAAGTATAGTTGATTTACAAAGTTGTGACAGTTTCAGGTGTACAGCAAAGTGATTCCATTATACATACATGTATGTAGATATATACACATATATATTTTCTTTTTTAGATTCTTTTCCATTATAGATTATTATAAGATATTGAGTATAGTTCTCTGTGCTGTACAGAAGTCCTTGTTGTTTATCTATTTTATATATAGCACTGGATATCTGTTAATCCCTAACTCCCAATTTACTCCCCTCCTTCTCCTTTGGTAACCATAAGTTTGTTTTCTATGTCTGTGAGTCTATTTTGGTTTTGTAAATAAGTTCATTTGTATCTTTTTTAGACTCCACATGTAAGTCATATCATATAGTATTTGTCTTTCTCTGTCTGACTTACTTCACTTACTATGATTATCTCCAGATCCATCCATGTTGCCACAAATGGCATTATTTCATTCTTTTTTATGTATGAATAATATTCCATTGTATATATATATATACCACATCTTCTTTATCTATTCCTCTCTCGATGGATATTTAAGTTGCTTCCATGTCTTGGCTATTGTAAATAGTGCCCCTGTGAACATTGGGGTGCATGTATCTTTTTGAATTAGAGTTTTCTTTGGATTTATGCCAAAGAGTGGAATTGCTGGATTGTGTGGTAGCTCTATTTTTAGTATTTTAAGGAACCTCCAGGTTGTTCTCCATAGTGGCTGCACCAATTTACATTCCCACCAACAGTGTAGGAGGGTTCCTTTTTCTGCACACCCTCTCCAAGATTTATTATGTGTAGACTTTTTGATGATGGCCATACTGACTGGTGTGAAGTGATACTTCATTGTAGTTTTGATTTACACATCTCTAATAATTAGTGATGTTGAGCATCTTTTCATGTGCCCATTGGCCATCTGTATGTCTTCTTTGGAGAAATGTCTATTTAGGTCTTCAGCCCATTTTTTGATTGGGTTGGTTGTTTTTTCGATATTAAGCTATACGAGCTGTTTGTATATTTTGAAAATTAAGCCCTTGTTGGTTACATCATTTGCAAATATTTTCTCCCATTACGAAGGCTGTCCTTGTTTCGGTTTCCTTTGCTGTGCAAAAGCTTTTAAGTTTAATTAGGTGAAGAGGGTCAAGAGGTACAAACTTTCAGTTATAACATAAGTCCTGGGGATGTAATGTACAACATGGTGACTATAGTCAATAATATTGTAGAGCATACTTGAAAGTTGCCATGAAATTAAATCCTAAGAATTACGTTTGTATGGTGATAGATGGTAACTAGACTTATTGTGGTGATCATTTCACAATGTATACTAATATCTAATCATTATGTTGTACACCTGAAACCAACATGATGTTATGTATCAGTTATAGCTCAATAAAAAGCTTTCTTTAAAAAAAAATGTGTGGAATTGGAAAAGGGCTAGACAGATCAATGGGACAGAATAGAGAATTCAGAAATAAAAAAATATTTGACAAAGTTGCAGAAGCAATTCAACAAATGGTGCTAGAGCAATTGAACATTCATACACCAAAAAAGTGAACCTTGAGCTACTTCTCACATTTTGTACAAAAAGTAACTCAAAGTGGATCATGACTTAAATGTGAAATACAAAACTGTGAAACTTTTGAGAAAAATAGGAGAAGATTCTCAGATGCTAGAGATAGGCAAAGAGTTCTTAGACTTTACTCCAAAAGCACTTACCACAAAAGAAAAAAATCGATAAATTGGACCTCATCAAAATTAAAAGGCCCCGTTAAGAGGATGAAAAGCCAAGTTATAGACTGGGAGAAAATGTTTGCAAACCTCATATCCAACAAAGGACTAGTATCTAGAATGTATAAAGACTTTTCCAAACTCAACAATAAAAAATAATCCAGTTAGGATATGGACAAAAGACACAAATAATTCACCAATGCAGATGTACAGATGGCAAATAAGCACATGGGAACATCTTTTGTTTAGCATCATTAGTCATTAAAAAGAATTCAGGGCTTCCCTGGTGGCTCAGTGGTTGAGAGTCCGCCTGCTGATGCAGGGGACATGGGTTTGTGCCCCAGTCCGGGAAGATCCCACATGCCGCGGAGCGGCTGGGCCCATGAGCCATGACCTCTGAACCTGCGCATCCGGAGCCTGTGCTCCACCATGGGAGAGGCCACAACAGTGGGAGGCCCGTCTACCACAAAAAAAAAAGAATTCAGATTAAAGCCACCATGAGCTATCACTACACTCCTATCAGTGTAATGACTACACCAAATACCATTACGATTGCTGGTGGGAACATAATATGGTGCAGTCACTCTGGAAAACAGTTTGGCAGATTAAAAAACTAACCATGTGACCCAGCAGTTGCACTCCTGGTCATTTATCCCAGAGAAAAGAAAAATTATTTCAGGTATTTTACATACCTGATAGCAGCTTTATTCATGATAGCACCAAACTATTATATCTGATATATTTCAGTAGGTGAATAGTTAATCTGTGGTACATTTATACCATATCAGCATGGCATATTACTCGGTAATACAAAGGAAAGAACTACTGATATATGCAACAACCTGGATGAATCTGCAGAGATTTATACTGAATGAAATAAGCCAATCTCAAAAGGTTGAGGTAATGTAAAATTCCATTTATATAACAGTCTTAAAATGACGAAAATTATAGAAATGGAGAACACATTAGTGCTTACCAAGAGTTCAGTAGGAGGTAGGGATGGAGGGAAGTGGGTATGGCTATAAAAAGGACGCTTGTGGGATCCTTGTAGTTTTGGAATTGTGCACCTTGACTGACTGTCAGTGTCCCAGTTGCAATAGTGGCCTATAATTTTCTAAGATGTTCACCATTGGAAAACCTGGGTAAAGGAACAAGGGATCTGCCTCTATTATTTCTTTTTATAAATTTATTTTATTTATTTAGTTTTGGCTGCATTGGGTCTTCTTTGCTGTGCGCAGGCTTTCTCTAGTTGCGGCGAGCGGGCGCTACTCGTCGTTGCGGTGCTTGGGCTTCTCATTGAGGTGGCTTCTCTTGTTGCGGACCATGGGCTCTAGGCGCGTGGGCTTCAGTAGTTGTGGCACGCGGGCTCAGTAGTTGTTGCTCGTGGGTTCTAGAGCGCAGGCTCAGTAGTTGTGGCGCACAGGCTTAGTTGCTCTGCGGCATGTGGGATATTCCCGGCCCAGGGATTGAACCCGTGTCCCATGCATTGGCAGGCAGACTCTCAACCACTGCACCACCAGGGAAGTCCCTGTCTCTAATTTTTTATAATTGTGTGTGAATCTACAATCTTCTCATTATAAAAAGTTTAATTAAAAAATTGGTATTGAAGCAAATTTTATTCAACTTTCAGTTTCCTTTTTTCTCTTAAGCTATATTCTTACTTTTTCTTTTCTACCAAATATCAGCTGAATATATGTCCTTTTTCTTGCTTTTAGATATTCTGTTTGTTTTTCTAAACATCTGAAGTTCACTATGACAATTTTTTTTCATTCTTACATTCTAAAGTTGTCTGTTTCTGTACAGTTTCTGTTAATGGGGGAGAAAAAGCATAGATTTATTTATGTAGAATTTCCCCAATCCTCACTTAACTATATAAAGGGCTATTTTGGGGTGTGTGTGTGGCAAATTTTATTTTGAAATGCAAGGAGCAGCCATGTGTCTTTAATAAAACAGCCATTACATACATTTATATATCATAAAAATAACGTGTATAGCTCTTTCAGTTTATAAAGTACTTAGACTGAGCCTCAGATTTTGTGCTTTTCCTGGCATTGACTTCCTTTAATATACATGGGAAGTCACTTAAAAGCTATTTGTCTAGTTTTTCTTGTATAAAATCTTATATTGTGTCTTCTGTTAAGCCAGCACTTTCTATTTACTTATTGTTAACAGTGAGAACTATTAGTTCTCATTGCCTTTCATCTCCCTGAAGTGATTGTGTGTAACAACTGTGACATCACGATATTATTTTTATTTACAATTTTAGATGTTACATTTTTCTGTGCTCTCTTTAGTAATTGTTCAGAGGTCCTATTCATTTTGGAAACATGAAACAGATTAAGAGGTTTAAACTTCCGAATTTTGAAGCACTTCAGCTGTTTAAAAGATTGACAAGTGTGAGTTAGAAGAGGCTTCTAAACATCATAATCAAACCATCATGCTGTATGCCTTAAACTTATACAGAGATGTAAGTCAATTATTTCTCAGTAAAACTGGAAAAAAATATGAAGAACATTCTCTTGCTAATTATCTACAAATTGATTAAATCATATTATAATATACAATTAGCATATTATTTGTGCATATAATTGTATGTGCACAGTTATCTGCAGCTTATGCAAGCTAAGTTTTTTCTAACAAAAGGGACACATCTTAAAAGTGAAATCCAAGTCTTTTCCTGATCAATTACCTTAATCATAGAGGAAGTCTGGGTTTTTGTTCTAGCCAGGTAGGTAGGTTGTAATTTTAAGCAGTTTGCTAAGCATGATTAAGACACCGTTCCCTTTGAGGTTTACCCTTTCACTTCTAAGGTACAACTGTTTATCATCTTGGGTCAAAGGTTATAAAAAGTAGTCATCAATTAAAGCTTTATTGGTTGTAATTGGTAATGCTATGAAAGGAGCCAGCCAAACTGAATCTGATAATAAAAGACTCTTTGTTAAAATATTTAATAAATTAACACTCTCTCATGGAAGGGGGGAAGCTAATTACAAAGCCCAAGATTGTTAATCATAATGTTTACTTTCTTCAAAAGCACAGACTCAACTACTCCATAATCATTAGGCATCAGATTTCTTTCTTTTTCTTTTTTAAAATTCTGCAGACTTGGGTCATTCCCGGAGGGGATGTTCTTTTCTATGGCTCAGGCTTGGGGTATGGCAGAAAGAGGAAATGCCAAGACAAACATAAGTTAAAAGGGGCATCTTAAAAATAAACAGGATTCTGTTAGAACGTCAGACTGCCTTTCCTCTTCAAAAAGGATCAGAAGTTTATGTAGATTTACTTTGTAGGCTAATTGAGT
The DNA here is from genome assembly GCF_011762595.2 of Tursiops truncatus. NCBI lineage: Eukaryota > Metazoa > Chordata > Mammalia > Artiodactyla > Delphinidae > Tursiops > Tursiops truncatus. Next base: position 27,816,187 of record NC_047047.1, read on the forward strand.
GATATAAAGAATTGGGGCATTTGGAAAGTAATGTGTTCTTTTTTCATAATAAATTATCTACCAGAGTAATTATCCTTTCCTCATACATAGATGTTTTTTGAGGTGTTTGACATTGTTGTGGTTCTTGAATTTTAGACATTTTTCAGAGCCCTAATATAGGTAAGCAGAGCTGTGACACATACCACTTTCATGACTCTTGAATGACCTTGCCATGGAAACTTTCCGAATGGGCTTTTACATCTGGGAATCAAATAAATGTTTCTAGATTTAAGCAATAGGGGGCATCTTGGGTTTGTTCTTTATATGTGTTTCTGTAGTCTGATCTTTAGGGCACTTCTAATGAAAGAAAGTCCTGCTTTGGGCCTGCTGTGCAAATTAGCCATATGGTGAAGTGTAATATCCCGTTGAATGTCATTATGGAGCCCTGTGATATGTGCTCCCCTTTTCGCATGGAAGCAAATTAAAATGGCCCTTTCAGATTTTTTTTTTTTTTTTAAACACTCTGAATAAACCTGTCTTCACTTGGATGCTGGGACAGTTAAAAGGGAGTTCTCCAGCTGCAGTCAGGGTGGTGAAATTATAGGCTATGCCTAAGACCAAATGGAAATATTGCTTCCTGTAGGCAAAGCCGGAAGAACAATGGTGTGTGCTTCCCTCCTTCCATTTCCCTCTTGTCTTTGTGTACTTGTCCTTAGCTGTTTCTCAATCCAAGGGTTAACTTTCTGTTATTGTGATAGATGGGAAGGTCTCTGCCTACTTTCCAGCAGACCTCATATCAATCTCTACCAGGAAAGATACACTAGATGAAGAGCTGTTTAGCCAAATAATGGCATAGTAAATGTTTAATGAAGAATATACAAGGTCTGTTCCTCTTTCCCTGTTATGTAGACATGTTGCCCATACGAAGTAGTAGTGTCCCAGCGTAAGTTTTTTTTTTATTTCTTTGAAGCTAGACATGTAGATTCCACTAAGGTTTGGAGGCATGGGGATCAATAATTGTATGAAATGTTCAGGATATTTGTGTACATAGGGTACATTGTTACCTTTTAAGAAGGAAAGAAATCCAGGAAAGGTCTTTCATCTGGCCTTCTCTTTCCCCAGGAAGAGCAAGGATCACATGATCCTGACTTACTTGATTACTGGTGCATGTTTGTGACCTATAGCAACTAAAATTTGACTTTGAGCTTTGTTAGCAATGAATTTTAACACTTTTATATACAAAAACAAAAGGCTTCACTCATTTGCTCACATTGAGTGGCAATACTGTGTTTGTTATCTTATGTTTATATCCAGACAAGTGTCTACATACATGGGGACTTCAAAGTCATCACTGTGTTTTTATTTTTATTTTTGAACATTTATTCAAAGCCCATGTTTGTTCTAGCATTTCTATGACAGTTTATAGCATGTGTGTGAAGAAAGGGAGTTAGAACAGTGTTGTGCAGTAAAAGTGGATCATACTGAATTATGATGTTCTAAAAAAGATTTCTGCATGGAAAGGTTAGTGAAAAGAGTATGTATAGTATGATCCTATTTATATATGTATATATGCACATATGTGTGTAGGTAAAATATCTGTCTATTTAGAATAGAAAAACATTTGTGAGGGAGTACACCAAACAGTAAGCAGTAGTTATCTCCAGGTGATGGGGATTATGAATGACCTTTTTTAAATCGAAGAAGGTTGATTTATAATATTGTGTTAGTTGTAGGTATACAACATAGAGATTAAAAATATTTATAGCTTATGCTCAATTTAAAGTTGTTACAAAATATTGGCTATGTTCCCTGTGCTGTACAATATATCCTCGTAGCTTGTTTATTTTATATATACTGTAGTAGTTTGTACTTCTGAATCCCTACACTTATCTCTTGCCCCTCCCACCTTCCCTTTCCCTACTGGTAACCACTAGTTCATTCTGTATATCTGTGAGTCTTTTTCTATTTTGTTATATTCATTCGTTTTATTTTTTAGATTTCACACATAAGTGGTAACATACAATATTTATCTTCCCTTTTCTAATTCATTTCACTAAGCATAATACTTTCCAGGTCCATTCATGTTGTTTCAAATGGCAGAATTTCATTCTTTCTTATGGCTGAGCAATATGTATGTATTGTACATATTGTATATATGTATATACCATACATACATATTGTATGTATATACCATATCTTCTTTATCCATTCATCTGTTGATGGACATTTAGGTTGCTTCCATATCTCGGGAATTGCAAATAATGCTGCTGTGAACATTGGGATGCATGTATCTTTTTGTTTTTGTGTTTTTGTGGGGTTTTTTTAAACATCTTTATTGGAGTATAATTGATTTAAAATGGTGTGTTAGTTTCTGCTTTAAAACAAATTGAATCAGCTATACATATACATATATCCCCGAATCTCCTCCCCCTTGTGTCTTCCTCCCACCCTCCCTATCCCACCCCTCTAGGTGGTCACAAAGCACCAAGCTGATCATCACGTGCTATGTGGCTGCTTCCCACTAGCTATCCAGTTTACATTTGGTAATGTATATATGTCCATGCCACTCTCTCACATCATCCCAGCTTACCCTTCCCGCTCCCTGTGTCCTCAAGTCCATTCTCTACATCTGCGTCTTTATTCCTGTCCTGACCCTAGGTTCTTCACAACCTCTTTTTTTTTTTTTTTTGATTCCATACATGTGTGTTAGCATACGGTATTTGTTTTTCTCTTTCTGACTTCACTGTGTATGACAGACTCTAGGTCCATCCACCTCACTACAAATAATTCAATTTCGTTTCTTTTTATGGCTCAGTAATATTCCGTTGTACATATGTGCCACATCTTCTTTATCCATTCATCTGTCGATGGACACTTAGGTTACTTCCATGTCCTGGCTATTGTAAATAGAGCTGCAGTGAACATTGTGGTACATGACTCTTTTTGAATTATGGTTTTCTCACGGTATATGCCCAGTAGTGAGATTGCTGGCTTATATGGTAGTTCTATTTTTAGTTTTTTAAGGAACCTCCAAAATGTTCTCCATAGTGGCTATATCAATTTACATTCCCACCAACAGTGCAAGAGGGTTCCCTTTTCTCCACACCCTCTCCAGCATTTGTTGTTTGTAGATTTTTTGATGATGGCCATTCTGACTGATGTGAAGTGATACCTCATTGTTGTTTTGATTTGCATTTCCGTAATGATTAGTGATGTTGAGGATCCTTTCATGTGTTTGTTGGCAATCTGTATATCTTCTTTGGAGAAATGTCTATTTAGATCTTCTGCCCACTTTTAGATTGGGTTGTTTTTTTGATATTGAGCTGCATGAGCTGCTTGTAAATGTTAGAGATAAATCCTTTGTCAGTTGCTTCATTTACAAATATTTTCTCCCATTCTGAGGGTTGTCTTTTCATCTTGCTTATGGTGTCCTTTGCTGTGCAAAAGCTTTTACGTTTCATTAGGTCCCATTTGTTTATTTTTGTTTTTATTCCCATTTCTCTAGGAGGTGGGCAGAAAAGGATCTTGCTGTGATTTATGTCATAGAGTGTTCTGCCTATTTTTTCCTCTAAGAGTTTTATAGTGTCTGGCCTTATATTTAGGTCTTTAACCCATTTTGAGTTTATTTTTGTGTATGGTGTTAGGAAGTGTTCTAATTTCATTCTTTTACATGTACCTGTCCAGTTTTCTCAGCACCATTTATTGAAGAAGCTGTCTTTTCTCCATTAGATATTCTTGCCTCCTTTATCAAAAATAAGATGACCATATGTGTGTGGGTTTATTTCTGGGCTTTCTATCCTGTTCCATTGACCTATATTTCTGTTTTTGTGCCAGTACCATACTGTCTTGATTACTGTAGCTTTGTAGTATAGTCTGAAGTCAGGGAGCCTGATTCCTCCAGCTCTGTTTTTGTTTCTCAAGATTGCTTTGGCTATTCGGGGTCTTTTGTGTTTCCATACAAATTGTGAAATTTTTTGTTCTAGTTCTGTGAAAAATGCCATTGGTAGTTTGATAGGGATTGCATTGAATCTGTAGATTCCTTTGGGATGGTAGTATAGTCATTTTCACAATGTTGATTCTTCCAATCCAAGAACATGGTGTATCTCTCCATCTGTTTTTTATCATCTTTAATTTCTTTCATTAGTGTCCTATAATTTTCTGCATAAAGGTCTTTTCTCTCCTTAGGTAGTTTATTCCTAGATATTTTATTCTTTTTGTTGCAGTGGTAAATGGGAGTGTTTGCTTAATTTCTCTTTCTGATTTTTCATCATTAGTGTATAAGAATGCAAGAGATTTCTGTGCATTTATTTCGTATCCTGCTACTTTACCAAAATCATTGATTAACTGTAGTAGTTTTCCAGTAGCATCCTTAGGATTCTCTATGTATAGTAACATGTCATCTGCAAACAGTGACAGCTTTAATTCTTCTTTTCCGATTTGGATTCCTTTTTCTTCTCTGATTGTTGTGGCTAACACTTCCAAAACTATGTTGAATAATAGTGGTGAGAGTGAACTACCTTGTCTTATTTTTATTTTTAATTTTTGAAGTTTCTTTTGTTTTTTTATACAGCACATTCTTATTAGTCATCAATTTTATACACATCAGTGTATATATGTCAATCCCAGTTGCCCAATTCATCACACCACCATCCCCACCCTGCTGCGGCTTTCCCTTCCTGATGTCCATACATTATTCTCTACATCTGTATCTCAACTTCTGCCCTGCAAACTGGTTCATCTGTACCATTTTTCTAGGTTCCACATACATGCCTTAATATACGATATTTGTTTTTCTCTTTCCGACTTACTTCACTCTGTATTACAGTCTCTAGATCCATACACGGCTCAACAAGTGACCCAATTTTGTTCCTTTTTATGGCCGAGTAATATTCCATTGTATATATGTACCACATCTTCTTTATGCATTCGTCTGTCGACGGTCGTTTAGGTTGTTTCCATGACCTGGCTACTGTAAATAGTGCTGCAGTGAACACTGGGTTGCATGTGTCTTTTTCAATTATGGTTTTCTCCAGGTATATGCCCAATAGTGGGATTGCTCGGTCATATGGTAATTCTATTTTTAGTTTCTTAAGGAACCTCCATACTGTTATCCATAGTGGCTGTATCAATTTACATTCCCACCAACAGTGCAGAGGGTCCCCTTTTCTCCACACCCTCTCTGCATTGGTCGTTTGTAGATTTTCTGATGATGCCCATTCTAACCAGTGAGAGGTGATACCTCATTGTAGTTTTGATTTGCATTTCTCTAAGAATTAGTGATGTTGAGCAGCTTTTCATGTGCTTCTTGGCCATCTGTATGTCTTCTTTGGAGAAATGTCTATTTAGGTCTTCTGCCCATTTTTTGGTTGGGTTGTTTGTTTCTGTAACATTGAGCTGCATGAGCTGTTTATATATTTTGGAGATTAATCCTTTGTCCATTGATTCGTTTGCAAATATTTTCTCCCATTCTAAGTGTTGTCTTTTTGTCTTGTTAATGGTTTCCTTTGCTGTGCAAAAGCTTTTACATTTCATTAGGTCCCATTTGTTTATTTTTGTTTTTATTTCCATTACTCTAGGAGGTGGATCAAAAAAGATCTTGCTGTAATTTATGTCAAAGAGTGTTCTTCCTATGTTTTCCTCTAAGAGTTTTATAGTGTCTGGTCTTCCATTTAGGTCTCTAATCCATTTTGAGTGTATTTTTGTGTATGGTGTTAGGGAGTGTTCTAATTACATTCTTTTATATGTAGCTGTCCAGTTCTCCCAGCACCACTTATTGAAGAGACTGTTTTCTCCATTGTATATCCTTGCCTCCTTTGTCATAGATGAGTTGACCATAGGTGTGTGGGTTTATCTCTGGGCTTTCTAACTTGTTCCATTGATCTATGTTTTGTTTTTGTGCCAGTACCATATTGTCTCGATTACGGTAGCTTTGTAATATAGTCTGAAGTCAGGGAGTCTGATTCCTCTAGTTCCGTTTTTTTCCCTCAAGACTGCTTTGGCTATTTGGGGTCTTTTGTGTCCCCATACAAATTTTAAGATTTTTTTGTTCTAGTTCCATAAAAAGTGCCATTCATAGTTTGATAGGGATTGCATTCAATCTGTAGATTGCTTGGGTAGTATCATCATTTTCACAATATTGATTCTTCCAGTACAAGAACATGGTGTATCTCTCCATCTGTTGCTATCATCTTTAATTTCTTTCATCAGTGTCTTACAGTTTTCTGCATACAGGTCTTCTGTCTCCCTAGGTAGGTTTATTCCAAGGTGTTTTATTCTTTTTGTTGCAATGGTAAATGGGAGTGTTTCCTTAATTTCTCTTTCAGATTTTTCAACATTAGTGTATAGGAATGCAAGAGATTTCTGTGCATTGCTTTTGTATCGTCCAAGTTTACCAAATTCATTGATTAGCTCTAGTAGTTTTCTGTTGGCATCTTTAGGATTCTATATCTATAGTACAATGTCATCTGCAAACAGTGATAGCTTTACTTCTTCTTTTCCAATTTGTATTCCTTTTATTTCTTTTTCTTCTCTGATTGCAGTGGCTAGGACTTCCAAAACTGTGCTGAATAATAGTAGTGAGAGTGGACATCCTTGTCTTGTTCCTGATCTTAGAGGAAATGCTTTCAGTTTTTCACCATTGAGAATGATGTTTGCTGTGGGTTTGTCGTATATGGCCTTTATTATGTTGAGGTAGCGTTCCTCTATGCCCACTTTCTGGAGAGTTTTTATCATAAACGGGTGTTGAATTTTATCAAAAGCTTTTTCTGCATCTATTGAGGTGATTATATGGTTGCTATTCCTTAATTTGTTAATGTGGTGTATCACACTGATTGATTTGCGTATGTTGAAGAATCCTTGTAACCCTGGGATAAATCCCACTTGATCATGGTGTATGATCCTTTTAATGTGTTGTTGGATTCTGTTGGCTAGTATTTTGTTCAGGAGTTTTGCATCTATATTCATCAGTGATATTGGTCTGTAATTTTCTGTTTTTGTAGTATCTTTGTCTGGTTTTGGTATCAGGGTGATGGTGGCCTCATAGAATGAGTTTGGGAGTGTTCCTTCCTCTGCAGTTTTTTGGAAGAGTTTGAGAAGGATGGGTCTTAGCTCTTCTCTAAATGTTTGATAGAATTCACCTGTGAAGCCATCTGATCCTGAACTTTTTTTTGTTGGAAGATTTTTAATCACAGTTTCAATTTCATTACTTGTGATTGGTCTGTTCATATTTTCTATTTCTTCCTGGTTCAGTCTGGTAGGTTATACCTTTCTAAGAATTTGTCCATTTCTTCCAGCTTGTCCATTTTATTGGCATAGAGTTGCTTGTAGTAGTCTCTTAGGATGCTTTGTATTTCTGCGGTGTCTGCTGTAACTTCTTCTTTTTCATTTCTAATTTTATTGATTTGAGTCCTCTCCCTGTTTCTCTTGATGCGTCTGGCTAACAGTTTATCAATTTTGTTTATCTTCTGAAAGAACCAGCTTTTAGTTTTATTGATCTTTGCTATTGTTGTCTTTGTTTCTATTTCATTTATTTCTGCTCTGATCTTTATGATTTCTTTCTTTCTGCTAACTTTGGTTTTTTTTTTATTCTTCATTCTCTATTTCCTTTAGGTGTAAGGTTAGATTGTTTATTTGAGATTTTTCTTGTTTCTTCAGGTAGGCTTGTATAGCTATAGAATTCCCTCTTAGAACTGCTTTTGGTGCATCCCATAGGTTTTGGATCGTCGTGTTTTCATTGTCATTTGTCTCTAGGTATTTTTTAATTTCCTCTTGATTTCTTCAGTGATCTCTTGGTTATTTAGTAACGTATTGTTTAGCCTCCATGTGTTTGTGTTTTTTACGTTTTTTTCCCTGTAATTCATTTCTGATCTCATAGTGTTGTGGTCAGAAAAGATGCTTGATATGATTTCAGTTTTCTTAAATTTACAGAGGTTTGATTTGTGACTCAAGATGTGATCTATCCTGGAGAATGTTCTGGGCACACTTGAGAAGAAAGTGTAATCTGCTGTTTTTGGATGGAATGTCCTATAAATATCAATTAAATCTATCTGGTTATTGTGTCATTTAAAGCTTCTGTTTCCTTATTTATTTTCATTTTGGATGCTCTGTCCATTGGTGTAAGTGAGGTGTTAATGTCCCCTACTCTTATTGTGTTACTGTCAATTTCCTCTTTTAGAGCTGTTAGCAGTTGCCTTATGTATTGAGGTGCTCCTATGTTGGGTGCATATATATTTGTAATTGTTATATCTTCTTCTTGGATTGATACCTTTATCATTATGTAGTGCTCTTCCTTGTCTCTTGTAACATTCTTTATTTTAAAGTCTATTTTATCTCATATGAGTATTGCTACTCCAGCTTTCTTTTGATTTCCATTTACATGGAATATCTTTTTCCGTCCCCTCAGTCTGAAGTGGGTCTCTTGTAGACAGCATATATATGGGTCTTGTTTTTGTATCCATTCAGGAAGCCTGTGTCTTTTGGTTGCAGCATTTAGTCCATTCCTGTTTAAGGTAATTATCGATATGTATGTTCCTATTACCATTTGCTTAATTGTTTTAGGTTTGTTTTTGTAGGTCCTTTTCTTCTCTTGTGTTTCCCACTTAGAGAAGTTCCTTTAGCATTTGTTGTAGAGCTGGTTTTGTGGTGCTGAATTTTCTTAGGTTTTGCTTGTATGTAAAGCTTTGGATTTCTCCATCAAATCTGCATGAGATCCTTGCCGGATAGAGTAATCTTGGTTGTAGGTTCTTCCCTTTCATCCCTTTAAGTATATCATGCCACTGTCTTCTGGCTTGTAGATTTTCTGCTGAGAAATCAACTGTTCACTTTATGGGAGTTCCCTTGTATATTATTTGTAATTTTTCTCTTGCTGCTTTCAATAATTTTTCTTTGTCTTTAATTTTTGCCAATTTGATTACTGTGTGTCTCGGCATTTTTCTCCTTGGGTTTATCCTGTATGGGACTCGCTGTGCTTCCTGGACTTGGGTGGCTATTTCCTTTTCCATGTTAGGGAAGTTTTCGACTATAATCTCTTAAAATATTTTCTCTGGTCCTTTCTCGCTCTCTTCTCCTTCTGGGACCCCTATAATGTGAATGTTGTTGCATTTAATGTTGTCCCAGAGGTCTCTTAGGCTGTCTTCATTTCTTTTCACGCTTTTTTCTTTATTCTGTTCCATGGCAGTGAATTCCACCATTCTGTCTTCCAGGTCACTGATTTGTTCTTCTGCCTCAGTTATTCAGCTATTTATTCCTTCTAGTGTAGTTTTCATTTCAGTTATTGTATTGTTCATCTCTGTTTGTTTGTTCTTTAATTGTTCTAGTTCTTTGTTAAAGATTTCTTGCATCTTTTTGATCTTTGCCTCCATTCTTTTTCTGAGGTCCTGGGTCATCTTCACTATCATTATTCTGAATTCTTTTTCTGGAAGGTTGCCTATCTCCACTTCGTTTAGTTGTTTTTCTGGGGTTTTATCTTGTTCCTTCATCTGGTACATAGCCCTCTGCCTTTTCATCTTGTCTGTTTTTCTGTGAATGTGGTTTTTGTTCCACAGGCTGCAGGATTGTAGTTCTTCTTGCTCCTGCTGTCTGCCCTCTGGTGGATGAGGCTGTCTAAGAGGCCTGTGCACGTTTCCTGATGGGAGAAACTGGTGGTGGGTAGAGCTGACTGTTGCTCTGGTGGGCAGAGCTCAGTAAAACTTTAATCTGCTTGACTGCTGATGGGTGGGCCTGGGTTCCCTCCCTGTTGGTTGTTTAGCCTGAGGCAACCCAACACTGGAGCCTACCTGGGCTCTTTGGTGGGGCTAATGGCAGACTCTGGGAGGGCTCATGCCAAGGAGTACTTCCCATAACGTCTGCTGCCAGTGTGCTTGTCCCCAGAGTGAGCCACAGCCACCCCCCGCCTCTGCAGGAGACCTTCCAACACTAGCTGGTAGGTCTACTTCAGTTTCCCCTGTGGTCACTGCTCCTTCCCCTGGGACCCGATATGCACACTGCTTTGTGTGTGCCCTCTAAGAGTGGAGTCTCTGTTTCCCCCAGTCCTGTCTAAGTCCTGCAATCAAATCGCACTAGGCTTCAAAGTCTGATTCTCTAGGAATTTCTCCTCCCATTACCGGACCCCCAGGTTGGGAAGTATGACGGGCTCAGAACCTTCACTCCAGTGGGTGGACTTCTGTGGTATAAGTGTTCTCCAGTCTGTGAATCACCCACCCAGCAGTTATGGGATTTGATTTTACTGTGATTGCACCCCTCCTACTGTCTCATTGTGGTTTCTCCTTTGTCTTTGGATGTGGGGTATCTTTTTTGGTGAGTTCCAGTGTCTTCCTGTTGATTGTCCAGCAGCTAGTTGTGATTTTGGTGTTCTCACAAGAGGGAGTAAGAGCATGCCTTTGTACTCCACCATCTTGGTTCAGGGCCACAGTAAATCTGGACTGCCTTGTCTGGTTCCTGAAAAACTGAAATGGTTTCAGTTTTTTACCATTGAGAACGTTGTTGGCTGTGGGTTTGTCATATATGGCCCTTATTATGTTGAGGTAAGTTCCCTGTATGCCTACTTTCTGGAGAGTTTTTATCATAAATGGGTGTTGAATTTTGTCATAAGCTTTTTCTGAATCTATTGAGATGATCATATGGTTTTTATCCTTCAGTTTGTTAACATGGTTTATCACATTGATTGATTTGGGTATATTGAAGAATCCTTGCATTCCCAGGTTAAAGCCCACTTGGTCATGGTGTATGATCCTTTTAATGTGCTGTTGGATTGTTTGCTAGTATTTTGTTGAGGATTTTTGCATCTATATTCATCAGTGATAATGGCCTGTAGTTTTCTTTCTTTGTGACATATTTGTCTCGTTTTGGGATCAGGGTGATGGTGGCCTTGTAGAATGAGTTTGGGAGTTTTCCTCCCTCTGCTCTATTTTGGAAGAGTTTGAGAAGATTAGGTGTTAGCTCTTCTCTAAATGTTTGATACAATTCACCTGTGAAGCCATCTGTTCCTGGGCTTTGGTTTGTTGGAAGATTTTTCATCACAGTCTCAATGTCAGTGCTTGTAATTGGTCTGTTCATATTTTCTGTTTCTTCCTGGTTCACTCTCAGAAGGTGTTGCTTTTCTAAGAATGTGCCATTTCTTCCACGTTGTCC